>NC_070604.1:95076850-96276850 GCF_027172205.1 Podarcis raffonei | reverse complement strand
GAGCCGGCAAGCTTTCCATTTACTAAACAAAAAGTTACTGTCTGAAGCACAGTCAGTGAATGAGCAGGAACACTAAGGGCCGATGCAGTTCCCAGCCTACTGTTTCACACACTGCAGTTGCTGAGGCGTATTTTGGATTATCATTAACCAACTACAGGACAACTGTGCTGTCTAGCTTTGTTGTTGTTTAGTCATTTAGTCGTGTCCGACTCTTCTTGACCCCATGGACCAGAGCACGCCAGGCACTCCTGTCTTCCACTGCCTCCCGCAGTTTGGTCAAACTCATGCTGGTGGCTTCAAGAACACTATCCAACCATTTCGTCCTCTGTCGTCCCCTTCTCCTTGTGCCCTCCATCTTTCCCAGCATCAGGGTCTTTTCCAGGGAGTCTTCTCTTCTCATGAGGTGGCCAAAGTATAGGAGCCTCAGCTTTCACAATATCTTTAAGCATGCACACAGGCACATACCCTCCTGGCTTTTAAATCGGTGGAAGGCAAACAACTGCAGCGTAAATGTATGCAACATTAGAAAGTATTGCAGAGCCCTTAGAGGTGAATCCTAGTGTATGTCGTGAGGGTAGGATTGGGGCAGTGATCTTTGGAATGAGAACCAGAGCGTTCCAAACATGCCCCTGTTTTCAGCTGTGTAATGTTGGAAGGCAAGTACATGGCCCCCAGGGTCTGTGAGAAATTTTAATCATCCTTTGGCAAAGGCAGAATAGCGCTGCGCAGCAGGAAATATTGTTTTCTGTTCATTTGGTTGGCAATCCTGTTCTCTCCCCCCCCCCCCATCGTTTTCTTCTTCTCCTCACAGTGCCGACATCTAAAGAAAGTTACAGCGCTGTAAACTGGGCCAAAAGACCTCTGAGCATTCAGCGAGGCTGGGAGGATTAGAACACAAATGTCTCACTGAGAGGAGATTGGATAGCAAAACAGTCCAGTTTGTCTGGGAGGCCAAGGGAAATAATACAAATTAGACAAGTAATCAATAGCATTCAGACTTCTAAGTGAATGCCACAGAACAGAAACCTCAAGTTCGTTTAAATTGTGTCTCTGGAAAGTTTCCCTCTGCTGCAAACTATAATAACACTTGTTACAGTTTTGTTAAGTGATATTCCCATTTTGATGGAGATTGTTTATCCAAACAAGGGAGAGAAAGCAGCTGTGTTAATTCTTCTTCCAAGCAGGCTTTTTATGCATGAAGTAGCTTATTATGAAAGAATTGAGAAATTTCAAGATTCAATATTTCATTGTGAGACTGATTAATTACACTTCATTAAACTAAAGATTAAAAGGAGTAAAAGGCATATAGCTGTAGCTAAACAGCAAATGAAGGATGGATAGGATAATCATTAATTGTTTAGTGGAATTGTTTAGGGTCATCTGGCGGAATATAACAAGAGCTAATGTAATGAAAAGCAACAAAGGGGAATTTAGGCCAAATGTGTTAGACAAAATTTCCTAAAGGACAAGGTCTCCTGCTGTTCCAGAGAAGTCTCCGTGGAAGGGTGTCTTTTGAATTTTTTTTTAATGTTAGATTAGGCCAGGGAAGGGAAATTTGCTCAGCACCGAGGTTCCCCCTGTTATAATTTCGTAGTCAAGAGCACCTTGGGTAATGGGTCTTTAGACAAGCCGCACACACAGATCCTGTGTCTTTGTATGGAAGAGAACACGGCAACACATATTGAAACACTCTCAGCACTACCTTGAAAGTTAAAGTAAAATAATTCAATTTTTTAAAAGAACTAACTAATGAATTTGAATTCCTAGAGCCAAACTAGCCATTAGAAACCATGCTTATGTTTGGTTCTTTAAAAATGCACGGCAGGCAAGGTTGAGTGGTCCAACCATAGTGTGTGGAGGGGGGAAGTTTAAACCTTTTTTTCCTAGCATGTTTCAAACTAAAATTGTCTCCTTTTAGCCCAAGAAGCGAACCCTCCAATGGGAGCTTCCCTTCCTGGGTGACCCCTGCTTTTTTATATTTGGTTTGGCCATTTTGGGATCTAACATGTTTGCTGGAGACTCAGGTGACCTCCATGGCTAAGCATGCCTAATTTGGGTAATGGCTGCTTCACCAGTTACTGCTCCTTTTGGACAGAGATGACTTCTTTCATATTGAATTATTGCATATCTGAAGCCAGGGTTTCCATCTCTTGAAATAAGAAATTATGTATCCAGGCAAGGCCTGGGGATGAAGCCAGAGAACAGACTCCAGCAGTGTGTGTTGGAGGTAAGCAGCCTAGCAATTCTGGGAGCTTCTAGGGCAGGTGCAGCCAATGCAGTACCATCTACATGTTGTTGGACTACAACTCCCATCATCCCTTTCCATTGTTCACACTGGCTGGGACTGATGGGACTTGTAATTCAGCAAGTATCTGGTGGGCAACCATGTCGGCTACTCTTTGTTTTAGGGTACAACCCAATGCATTTGGGGTGATGGGGGAGTCCAGTTTAAAAGCTGCCTGTTCAGTTGCTTTCAGAACTGCTATTCTAGTTGCTTTCACCTGCACTTGCTGGGGACTGAACAATGGAATTTCTGCATGCATGTAATCTTACAGAGGAACATAGGAAGCTGCCTTATAGGCATGGCCAGACTTGGCCCTCCAGCTGTTTTGGGACTACAACTCCCATCATCCCTAGCTAACAGGGCCAGTGGTCAGGGATGATGGGAATTGTAGTCCCAAAACAGCTGGAGGGCCAAGTTTGGCCATGCCTGACATTGGTCCAACTAGCTCAGTGTTACCTTATACTGATTGGCAGCAACACTCCAGGGTTTCAGACAGGACTTTTCCAGCACTATTTGGGGATTGAACCTGGAATCTTCTGCATGCAAATTAGATACTTAGCTATAGTCTAAGGTTACCAGACATCCCCATTTCCTGGGGACAGTCCCCGGATTTACAAATCAGTCCCCTGACAAAATCCTATCATTCCTACTGAAGTTGAAAAGTGTCCCCGGATTCATTGAAAAAATTTGGAACCTTACTATAGTCCTTCCATTGAGATGTTGTTCCCCCACCCCATATCTCTGCACATGTATTTGCAACCATGAGATCTAAAGGTTTATCAGCTGCAAGGAATTTCAGGATTTTAACAATATCATTTTCTTTTAGTACGATGTTTTGTGACCCCTGCTTTAAAGGAATGCAGCACGTATTAGAAATGAAACTTGTTAACATACTCTCATCAGCCATGCTCTTACTATGGCATGGAGGAATAAAGCCTACAACTAGAAATTATAATAATAAATTGATAGGATCTTGCCCCTTCAATGTTTACTTTGATTCCTGTGCAAATTTGCCGGTATGAAAAAATTAGATCTTTATGGGTTTTTTTAAAAAAACAAAAAAACAGGGGGGAAAGCACATTGAGACTTTTTTTTGAATTAAAATATTTCTTCTGATGAAAGGGATTAGTTGAAGTTTGCTCACTTGGTGTAATTAGTGCATATGGTCCAGCTGTGAAGAAGTAGCTGAGGACTTCTAACTTATTATTAATTAGGCTCATTAAAATGCAAGTAAGAGAACGATGCCTAGGTAAACAATACCTTATGTCATAAAGTCATTACTTGACAAAAGCTAGTCTTGCTAACAGAAGCTATTCCTGATATTTTGTAGGATTTTTTTTTGTGTTAATTATTATTTTTTAAAAAAATAATAATGGAAAAGGCTCTGTGGGTGCTAGTTAGCTACTCCTGACTGACATCAAGGACAGGCAGCACAAAGCTTGAAAGAGCCAGCACTATGGTGCTGATATTTCTTTTCAAATCATTTCATAATATGTCTGGGTGAGGTCAGAGGTTGACAGGCAAATGACAGGCCTTCTTCAATTGCTGTGGTGTCACAGCGGGTGTGTGTCAAGGAAATTTTTCCTGGGCCCCTCTGTGACTTTTTTTTTTAATGTTCACATTTCTTTCCCTTGTCTTGTGTAAAATGGACCAGGATTGGCAGATTTGTAATTAAAACCTCAACAGGGGAAGTTTAGAGACCAAACCTAGGTTAGCAAATAGCAGGAAGCGCTGTTCATAATTATAAGGGCCTTACACACTGAACAGATAATGGAACGCTTTATGAATAGGCGCTGATTTCAGAAGAGGACTCTGCGATAACAAGGACTTTTCATTGTTAATGAGTGATGCCCAGTTTCCTATAAGTCGAACAGATCCTAAATTACAACATCACAAATGAAGCGTTCTAATCAAGTCCTATAATCCCAACAAATAAGACAGTCCACTGTAGGATCCCTCTCCCCCCCGTATTTTTTTTATAAGTGTTGTCCTTTCTTTAAAGTCTATGCACGCTCACTTATAAATCACTCTAGTGATGCAGCCTCCAGTATAAATGGATCAAAAGATGCTATTGACAGATGCTGAAATGAGTGTCTACCTTTAACACAGGGTCAATTGATAAGTGTCTGACCTAGACTTTTGACTGACATGAAGTGCTGCCAAGCAGGTCTCTTTGTTGCGACTGATAGTTAAACAGAGGTGCCATTGCTTTTTTAAAAAAACAAAAACAAAAAACCCACTCAGTTGTATGTTTTGAAACAATAATTTGAGGTGGAAGAGGGGGGCAAAAAGGCAACGTAAGAAACGTTGAGCTAAGAAATAGTACGGTTTGGGGATTTGCAAAATGAGCGTTGGATTCAATAAAGCTTTCCCAGTGTCAGTTTATCTCTATCATTCCTTTTAATCATCCATCTGAAAGTGGATATAGGAAATTCTTTATCATTGATGTTTAAAACTCCTATGGGAAATGAGCAATGGACTGAAGAGCTACTACCAGAGCCACAAACAGCTACACTGTTGAAAAAGGCAATTTCATTGGAAGTATCTAGAGCCCAGAACTGGGTATTAACCAACATGCAGAGGTGGCCTCCATGGGCATCTGTGAGGGGCGGGGAGGGGGGAGGAGGCAGTGTTCCAGATGCTTTGCAAACACTATCTTGGTAGCCAAGATAATCCCACAAATTAACTGGTAATTGTTGTAGCAATGAGTTCATATACAGTGGTACCTCGGGTTAAGAACTTAATTCGTTCCGGAGGTCCATTCTTAACCTGAAACTGTTCTTAACCTGAGGTACCACTTTAGCTAATGGGGCCTCCCGCTGCCGCTGCGCCACTGGTGCACGATTTCTGTTCTCATCCTGAAGCAAAGAGAGCCAGTGTGGTGGTGTGGTTAAGAGCGGTGGACTCGTAATCTGGTGAACCGGGTTCGCTTCCCCACTCCTCCACATGCAGCTGCTGGGTGACCTTGGGCTAGTCACGCTTCTCTGAAGTCTCTCAGCCTCACTCACCTCACAGAGTGTTTGTTGTGGGGGAGGAAGGGAAAGGAGATTATTAGCTGCTTTGAGACTCCTTAGGGTAGTGATAAAGCGGGATATCAAACCCAAACTCCTCTTCTTCTTCTTAACCTGAGGTACTATTTCTGGGTTAGCGGAGTCTGTAACCTGAAGCATCTGTAACCTGAAGCATCTGTAACCCAAGATATCACTGTATGTTATATTCACACACTTTGATATAAGCTAATCGGCTTGCTTTGTTGTTATCCTTATATGTATGTGTTCTTGGGGTGCTGGGCTCTGAGCCCAGAGAAAAGAAACTATAAGTTTTGGGTGTTTGCCACCTATGCCCTCATCTGGTCAGGTGAATTGGTGTATACTGCTTTGTGTATAAAGAATGTATAAACATTTGCTTGGAGGCAGACAAGCTATCACTCTGCTGCAGTATCCGTTCCGCATCTGTAAAGCCTGGGCTGGGAGACAGGGCAGGCTGCTTTGCTGTTAGTCTACACCTTCTCTGGAAAAGCACTGATGTTTTTGACATGCTTCTTTGGTATCCCTGCATCCAACCACTCCCACAAGCCCTTCTTTGGGTCTGCAGTTCAGAACAGGGGGGCAGTTGTCCCTCCTGGGTGAACCATAATCCCAACTTTTTATTTGTTTCTAAGAGTACATTTCTAGCATTTGTAGAACCCAATCTATGAGGTAAAATGTACAAGTACTATTTTTCTGATTTGTTCTGTGAGAAATTCGCCTTCTTCCGCCTTTCTGTGGTTTTGGCCAATGAATGAAATCATAGCAATGACTGACATTCAGGAAAGCCAATTAGACAATGTTAAGACTAGAGTGAAACACACATTATCCCTACTTTTTTTTTTTAAGAGAAAAGCTTTTTCTGCTGGTCTTCCCTGGTGGAGAAGTGACTGCTGTCCCACAGAAAACAACTTAGGTATCTAGGAGGATAATGTGCTCCAGAGCTCAGGAAGATCAAGGTTCCCCTGGTACAGGAAGCACTTTTATACTCTTCCCTCCCTGGAAGAAGTTAATGGCCAGACCGTGTTGGCAGAGTCAGCCTATCATTGAGAAGCCAGCTTCTGCAGTTTGGTGGTTCACCCTTCCAGGGGAGCAACACATGGATCCAGCAGCTCCTGATGGATCTCTCACACTGCAGGCAGAGGTTCAAGCAGACATCATAAACCTCCACACTCCTGCTATAGGTTTTTTGCATATGCTGACAGTGGAAGCATCCATGAACTTTGCAGCACCCGCATGTCAAGTTGTGACATGCATTATACCTGTGGTGCTGAGGAGATCTTGTTGGCAGCCTGACTCAACAGCCTCATTCATTTTATATGGACAAAGCCCCTATTTTCAAGCCCCAGTGTCCTCAACGGAGCACAAAAGAAATTTGTATTTAAAGCACAGCTTCTATGATCACTGATAATGAAAACCCACCAAGGCAACCACAAAAGATGAATAAAATAAGTAAAACAGCTACAGATTATTTTTTTTAAAAGTCATTTAGCCATCCCAAAGGCTTCATCAGGCAAACTGTAGACAGGGCTATAGCATTGGCTTGATAGGTACAGTTCAGTCTGAATCCAATGGAAAACCCCACTAGCAAGTTTTGCTGCTCAAGGCCAGCTGTCCATTAACAACAACAACAATAACAACTAGTTGCTTGTTACCAAGGTTTCCAAGCGAGGAACATTTTAAAACATAAATACTGTACCATTACAATTCATCTAAAACATTAACCTCCTCACACAAACACCAGCAATTCATATGCACACAGATACATGGGGAGGAGGGAGTTAAGACAGAAGCCCAACTACCATAATAGCCAGAGGAAGCTTTGGCAGCACAGCGATGGCAGAATATAATCAGCTCTGTCCATCAAAAGCCCTGGGGAAATGGCAAGGTAAGTCTACATGGAGTGGAAAGGACATCAGTGAAAGTGTGAGGCAGGCCTCGCTTGGGACGGCATTGTACACATGGAGAGGTACAACTGAAAATGCCCTTTCCATATGTAGGAAAGGAGTAACAGTTCCTGTGCATTAACTGTACTCCTGTAAAGCTCCCATTTCTTTCAGTGGCCCTTGTGTAGAACACCTCCAGTTGGATGCTGCCCCAAGTCTCTTAGCTGAAGCGGTTTGCAGAGTGCCGCCACAAAAGCAAAGGGAAGAAAAACCCCCAGCTGTTATTTCAGGTTAAAATAGTTTGCGGTGGAAAATTTGGATTTACGAGACATAAATCGTACGAATTTATCAGCAGAAAGAGAAAGCGAAGCATGTGTTTATCCCTCCACACCGAGGAAATAAAATATACAGCACAGCAATCGGAGATCTGTGTTGCTGCATAACAAATTCGTTAATGTCTTCTCCCTTGACTAGGAGTAAAAATGGTGAACATTATGTACCACAGGAGGGAGATACTGGAATCTGGCTAGGAAACCTCATTAGAGACTAATGTAGCAGTTGGTCACCTACAAATTATGGTAAATTGCTGTGTAGAATTATGAGACTGGGGTTATCAGCTGGTGCTTGAGTATTACCTACCAGTAGTCAAAGGGCTCATGCATTCTGTCTTTTCGACTGCCATGGGCTTCGGGTTTCAAATAACAACCACCCAAACCTGACTTCTAATAGCATTGTCTTTGTGCGGACCTATAAAAGTTCCTTGTTTTTCCACTAGCGTGTGTTTACACTGCTGTTAAACTTCTTGGCAGTTAAAAGGTTCTTGCATCTCACTCCTCACAGTACAGAAATCCTATGTATGCTACCTTAGATGCTTAATACCACGGGCAGCTTCCAAACGCCTCAGTGACCTTCCCCTTCCCCTCCCTTCCCATCACATGCTGACACATCCAGCCTAAATTTGTGTCTTGCATCACCTCAGGATACTCATGGCTAATTTCATTATTTTGGAGAGAAAATGCAAATGAGGCCAGACAGCTGGTGCTTTCCTTGTGGCTAGGAGTGATGGAGAGGCCTGAGGCCTACCTCATCAGAGGCTCTAATACCCTTTTGCTTAGACAGGCCCTGGTGAGAAGAGAGGAGGGAGGCTGCTTGAGCAGCAGGAACAGATGGCAAGGAAGGGGAGAAGATGGGGGAAGGAAGGCGAGCAGTAGCTATTCGGAGGAAGTTGTAGTGTCAGTTATCTGGGCAGACTGATACGGCATATTGCAAGAAGGGGGGAAAGAACGGCATCTTTCGGATTCCTGGGCTTTTCAGGTTCATAACCTGACGAAGAATTTATAGTCAGGAACTTGTTTAAAAATGCATACAGTTCTGAAATGCAGTTTATTTGACGCAGCCAGTGCTAGTCAGAATCAATAAAGGCGCACCCAGCACAACTTAGCTGTCTGTTAGCTCAAGTACATTGAATGGCTATCCCCCTTTTTATAAAGATGCTGCTTTTCAAGAAACATAAAAGGACTGTTCATTTTTTATATATAAGATGCTTTTTTAAAGGTTACCTTTGCTGATTATATATATATAGAGAGAGAGAGCTCACACACACACACACACACACAGCTTTTTTCTGTGGTTTGCAGAGGCAAAGCTCAGCTACAGATCTCCATATACCCAGAGAAAACTAACATGTGAAGGGATAAACGTCTCGCCATCACCAGTCAGAACCAGCCATGCTGCAATTCATTTTAGTACATGGATCTAATTACAGGTGTGACCTGTGTGCTATTTCTTTGTATGTCAGGTATCATCTGGAAGGCGTACCATGAACTTCCATAGCTGCAAAGCTGAAAAGAGGATTGTGCATCGCATCAGCCTTGTGAAGCTTCCTGTCAAGGAAACTATAAAAGAGGCTTTACAAGGAATGAAGTCTGAGGATATATTCTGCTGCAGCTATCTAAAAGTGCAGCTCAAGTCCGTTTCAACATAACAAGGGCAGCACTTAGGCCCAGACTAAAGTGACCAGGTCTCCTTACTTTACAGATGTTCAACGACCTGTTAGAGAAGACTTCTCATACCCTACTTTACAGAGGATATTGATGGACCCCGGTTTCCATCATCCCTGACTGTTGGCCTGTGGCTGAAGGGAGTTGGGGCCCAAGAATATCTGACTCCTCCCTCAGCAGCCATCTAGCACAGGCTATTCCAGAGAGGGAGACGGCACTGCATGGCTTCTCCATTGACTCTGCAGAAAGGCTGAAATAATAATAATAATTATTATTATAAGGCAGTATCTTTTGACTCCTCTCCAAATCATTCTAATCCAGCCAATCATTACAAGAATTTTGCAACTAAAATCTAGTGCCTGAGCTTGCTTCCCCGCTCCTCCATTTTCCTTTTGTTTTAAGGCTTCTAGGACTCAGCTAGATTGGTAAAGAAAAAGGTTTATATGCATTGTATATGCAATATAACGCTGTGCCACCATATGGCGCTGTGGAGTCTTGTCTTTCCCAACTGGATTTCCCTGTATGAGTTTACAACAAGTTTAACTGAAACACTTCTTTGATGTGTCTAGATCCAGCCCTAGACTGTAAGTCTGAGGGCAGGGGTTGTTTTATCAGTACTATTTTTAAGCCACATGTTTTTTTGATGAATAGTGGGATACAAAAGTGTTGAATGAATGAACATCTGGAGGGCTGCAGGTTCCATACCCCTGCTATAAATACTTGTATCCAAACCACTTGCCCAATGAACATTCGTGCAGTAAGACTTTCCTTCTCCTCCACCACCACGCTTTATCTCCTGGTTGCCTTGAAAGCGTCTCCTGAGAATTAGAGGACCCCCATGAAAGGCCTGGGATGTGCCATGGGGAGCTACAGTGGGAGGAAGGAGTTGCCTAAAATTGGGTGCCGCCGTCTTGTGCAAGTGGGGAGTTGAACCACCTGACTGCAAGTCATTTGTGAGCCATTTTTAGGGGTGCAGGGGAGTAATGAGCTCTGCTTCAGACTTTGGAGAGCCCTGGAAGTCAGAGTAAACAGTACTGGTCTTGTTAGACAAAATGAATATGAGACAGCCTCTTACATCCTTGCATTTACAGTGATACCTCGGGTTAAGTACTTAATTCGTTCCGGAGGTCCGTTCTTAACCTGAAACTGTTCTTAACCTGAAGCACCACTTTAGCTAATGGGGCCTCCCGCTGCCGCCGCACCACCGGAACACGATTTCTGTTCTCATCCTGAAGCAAAGTTCTTAACCCGAGGTACTATTTCTGGGTTAGTGGAGTCTGTAACTGGAAGCGTCTGTAACCTGAAGCGTATGTAACCCGAGGTACCACTGTATACAGTAGGCACCTGCTTTTGTATGTGTGTGTCCAATAGCCAGTGAACACTTGGCTTTCTATCAACAGGCAACCAAAGATAGCCGGGCAAAGTTCTGTTGTATTCCTTTGAGGTGCCTTATGCCTTAGTGCCACAGAGTTAAGGTCATGGATGCCACGCACTTGATCTATCTGGGCTCTGAGGCCCATCTATTTTCTAAAATATGAATAGCAAATGTCTGCCAAACTAGAGAACACAACATGCTCTCAGTGATTGCCCTTTGAACAGAGGCATTTGCTACATATTTAGAAGTGGAGAGGAGCTGACAGTGGCTCCTGGGGAGGTCATTAGTTTACCAAGCCTGACCTTTGCTCTCCACAGCATTTGCTACAGGCCTGATCCTGACCCCAATGAAAGCAGAAAGATCATACACACACCCTACTTATTTAACCAAACGAGACATTCTGTGTGAAAACTGCAATGCAATGAACAAGGAGAGGATGAGGCCTGAACAAGGAGAGGACAAGAGATGGGGAATCAACATGAAGCACAAGGCACTCTGTGAGCATTTGAAAGTCAGAATTACGTAAGAAGGTTGCCAGTAAAGATACAGGAGACTTATTTTAGTCTGAACTTGTATGTAGCCTTCCACTTTTTAACCCGATTCTACAAATAGTTTTCTGAGCTAGGGGCTGAGCCTTATTTATTTAATTAAAATGTTTTAGAACTTACATTTCCATGAAGCATACCCAAGAGGGCACCCTGTGTATTTACCATTACAATTCCCTTAAATAAAACGTTTAAGTCAATGTATTTTCAGTGCATATGTTGCTCCTAAAGCAAAAACTATGTGTGGTACATGACACCCATGATCAAGGATCTCACGGAATTAAAAATAAAACAAAACCAGTAGCAGCCATATGGGCCACATGAATCTGATAGGGTGATCATTCATGCATCTCCCCAAAAGAGGAAATGTGCCATCCAAAAGAAGCCCAAAGAGGACACAGGTGTGCATAAATGTTGAAGCCGCTAATTTACATGCAGATTTAGAAATAATTGACACAATTAACATGTAGTCCACCTCATCATAGTGGCAGAGACTGTGACCAGGTGACTGTTGTGCTTGCTCAGTTTGCTGTCCAGGTGATAAGTGCTGATGGGCAAATTCATGTCTGCTGCTTGATCTTCTTCTTTAAGTGGGACTTGGACCCAACAACCCTTCAGACTAGAGGGCTGCTCCAAATAAAGGACCATTCTCAAGTGCTTCAAATAAAGTACAGTGGTACCTCGGGTTAAGTACTTAATTCGTTCCGGAGGTCCGTACTTAACCTGAAACTTTTCTTAACCTGAAGCACCACTTTAGCTAATGGGGCCTCCTGCTGCCGCCGCGCCGCTGGAGCATGATTTCTGTTCTTATCCTGAAGCAAAGTTCTTAACCCGAGGTACTATTTCTGAGTTAGCAGAGTCTGTAACCTGAAGCATATGTAGCCTGAAGTGTATGTAACCCGAGGTACCACTGTACATAGGAACACAGGAAGCCAAGCCATCGGTCCATCAAGTTCAGTACTGCCTACCCTGACTGGCAGTGGCTTTCCATGATTTCAGGCAGGGTACTCTACCAGCTCTACCTACAGATGTCGTGGACTGAACCCGAGACCTTCTGTATGCAAAGCAGAGGTTGAACCCTGGTGCTGAAGCTCTTCCCCATAGTCACTATAGAAACTGCTCAGGACTGCATTTGCTGGAGGAAGATCTAATGCAGCCACTCTTTCTATGCTATTTTCCCCCGTTTTAAAAGACCTGGAAGTTGAAAGGACTATCCACACATTAGTACTCCTAACGCCCTTCACATTTCTCTTTGCTCCAAACCTTGCCCAGTTCCTAAATCGTAAGGAAGGGTAAACAACGCTTTGCTATTTGCTGTTTTCCCCCCTTTGTTCTTTGCTCTTCAGCAAGTGCGACCTTGCCCCGCTCCCTGTTATACACTAATCTGTTGATACAAGAATACCTGAGGATGCCAGGATAGAAAGGCACAGTGCAGGTAAACAATATATTAAAGCAAAATGTCAACCAGACGCCTCCTGCTCTGTAAGGAAGATTTCCCTCCCCCTCTTCAAATGTGGAAGATGGTAGTTGGAGACAAAAGTGTGGTCCTTCTAGAATCTGCCGCTTCAAACAAGTTCATGGTGAGAACTAAGGTAATTGATCTACCTTTGATCAACTAATCTTTGAGTTATATTGAACTCCCAGTAAACCTATTGACATTTTTGGCCATGACTAACTTAGGTCCATTAATTTCAGTGGGTCTACTCCGAATAAGAGTTAATGGAGTACAGCCCTTTGCTTTCCACAGCACCTGCTACAGCAGCCTTCCTCAACCTGGTGCCCTCCAGGTGTTTTGGACTGCTACAGCCATCAGCCCAGACTGGCATGCCCAATGGCCAGGAATGATGGAGTTTTAGGGTACCAGGTTGGCAAATGCTGTGCTACAGAATCAATCCTAATCCAAATATACTTTATCAGGTAAGGCATGGTCTTGGCCTGAAGAGCTCGTTGCCTAATGTTGGCAATAGAATTAAACAAAAAGGTTCATCTAAGGGAGCTCCATTGATCTAGCCAAGATGGTCAAGGTATATAGATGCAGTACAGCTCTCGTGATAAAGGCTGCTAGTAATCTCACTTCTCCGAGTGCCAGTCCTGACATAACCACAATGGGACATTTACAGACCAGAAAGAGGTATCAGTAGGCTTGGGGAAACCCCTAGGTTTGCAGAACAAACAAACAAACAAACAAACAAGCAAACAAAGAAACAAACAAGAAAGAAAGAAAGAAAGAAAGAAAGAAAGAAAGAAATCCTAAGGGAGGACACCTCCCCCTGCAATGAAAACTAAGCCAGGCTTTGCCAGCTATGTTGCTGCATTAATCAACAATTTTCTGATTTATTTGTATCTTCCTATGCAGAGGAACACCTAGATGTTGAATCCAGATTTTCTCAAGCTAAGTGTGGTTTCCTTATATAACCACGCAAAATGATCTTGAACATATGGGGGCATTTAAAGGACAATATAAAGTACCCTCAAGAAAAGCAGTTTGTGTGGAGGGGAGGGAGAATGCCAATCTTAGATTTTGCAGAAATGCAATTTATTTGGAAATTCAACATTTATGAAGAAAAGCAATCTTTCTTTCTTTCTTTCTTTCTTTCTTTCTTTCTTTCTTTCTTTCTTTCTTTCTTTCTGCACAAGAATTACAAATGATAGAGTGAGCACAAGGGGAGATGTCTTATTAAGCAGGTGTTCTGGCTGCAGACATGTGATAAATTGCACTGTTACAGTTTAGGTGGTACGTTTATTTATCATGTAGCTTGCAAACTATCATGTGGGTATTCCTTTCACATATCTGCTGTACAAATGTAGTGTTAATGTATCTACACTGTAAACAAAGAAGGATCTTTTCTGTGTGTGGGCCCAGAAAGGCAGTGCAAGGCCTTTTCGAAGAATCATAATTTTGGAAAGGCACAGTCCACGGAAAAGTACTCTACTGTGCATTCCAACAGGGTGTGTGCAGGAAAACCTTCCAGACAGCTGTATTTTAAAGGGCCTTGCATTCAAATTCCATATGGAATGCAGGACTACTCAGACACCCAACCTCAGAGTTTAATCTAGGGATGATAGCCAATGTTTAGTCAAGCTTGGAGTAGACCCACTGAAATTAGCCCAAAGTCCATTGGACAATTAGCCCTAAGTCCATTGATTTTACTGGGTCTACTTGGATACCACACTATGTATTTAAATAGGGCCAACTTACTAGGACTTCTATGAAGTTCTGCCCTCAGACATCAGACTACAAATTCCTCTATATTTTTCTGACATGTCTGTAGAATACCTGGGTGGGATCCAATACCATGGCTGGACTTTTTGCTTGTTTTGTTCCATTTCCATAAAAATAATCACAGCTCTTCTATAGGGCTTCAGAGAGTGTTCCTTTACAGCTGCCTTTGAGAGCGGATTCATGCCATTTCAAAAGGAGATCGTTTCCATTGTACAGGGGGCTTTTCATAATCCTTATGTCATTGATACAATTGACTGTGTGTCACACATTCTCATCGTTTCTATGTTACAGCTAAGAAACTTCAGCTCAGAAATAACAATCTGTCCATGTTAACACAGTTGCCCCAGCTGAGCTGTGGCTTAATTAATAATATGACAATATTTATTAAGCATTAAGCTCCTGTAATATATGGCCCAGCCCCAAAACATGCAAACTAATCCATGTGCAAATGTGAATGCCTAAACTCTGGTGAACATTGGGGATCCCAGATCTATTTTAACAATGTCCAAAATAAAAATAAAAATCAAGCAGTCCTGTGTTGGGTGCTGACCCTTATCTTAATGTCAGCATATGATATTGTGCCTAACATACTTAGAATATTGCTTATGTTGTTGTTTAGTTGTTTAGTCGTGTCCGACTCTTCGTGACCCCATGGACCAGAGCACGCCAGGCACTTATGGACAGGCACAAATATTTTTACCTGATTGAAAAACCCATTGGAATGCAACATTTGAAGCCAAACCATTTCTTTTAGGGATAAAGCTTGGCAAATTATAACATTTCTTAATACATATTTTCAGGGGTAGCATATGTGGGCAGTATAACCTGATAAAATTGTCTTGGCGATTAAATTCCAGTGCTGTTTCCCACTAAATTGGAGGTTGCATATATTCTTCATTATTTTTACCCTCTTTGGTGACCACTGGTACACCACAGCATTGCTTGATATCTCATTCAGATCGCACAAGCAGACGGATCCTGTTTAGCACACAGCTTTTTTGCTCTCTCTCTCTTTTTCTTTTTTCTTTTTTTCTTTTAAAGAGGCCTCTCATTTGACCATGAACTTTAGACAGTCTAGTTAGCGTTACTGTCAAGCATCCCGCGGTCTTTTTGAAAAGCAGGACTTGTCCGTGCTGCCCTCTGGCCAACTTCAGTGGGACTAAAGCACTGTCGAGAGCCATCAAACTGCCTGACAGCTTGTCACCAGTGTGGCTCCATTAATTTACACACATTTTCCACTGTTTGGCATTTACTATGATAACTCTTTTCTTTCCAACCGGCTCCCCGTTTGCATTTAACACTTGGGTTAATTTTCATCAGAGTTTAAATTTAGCCATCAGTTATTTCAGGGGAGCTGTCAGCTAACATATGGAGGAAGGGGGAAAAAATCCTTCTGAATTCATAATAAAGTTGAATCTGTTGAATGTGAAACAAAACAAAACAAAACAAAAAGCCACCGCAATATACCGCAAGGCCCCATTGGGGCAAGCAGGGTCAAGAAAGAATAGCAGAGTGGATTAGTTGTTCTATTCGCCAGAGTGGCATCTGAGCACCTCAGGAGCGTCTTGATATATCAAAAAATGATGGAAAGACACAGTTCAATTTGTCCCCCTTTTATAAAGGATAATTAACCTGTCAGTCTTGCTACTTTAACAACTTCATTAAATTGGAGCTGATATGGGTGCAGGGAACCCATGCTGGTTTTTCGAAAAGAACACAGAGCACTTGAAATAATTCAGAAGGGTGTCCGGGTGGCAAATCCAAGATCAGGATTATTTGGGGCTTGCTAAAAATAAAATAAAATATTTTTTTAAAGCAATTGGAACATGCTCTTTTAAATTATGTAACCCAGCTGACTTTTATATGACCCTTGAGCGGTAATTTACTTAACTATGAAAGGTGTGCAGGGGGGGTGAGGGGGGTGGAGGGTAGCAGACCATCGAGGAAATAAAGCAGCATAGTTGAAAGATTGAGGTGATAAGGTTGCAAATGCTGTTGAACTGTTAAACAAGCAGCATGATGCCTTCTAGAGGTGAACTACCTTTTCCAAGGAGCATGCCGTGAAGGGGGGGGGGGGAACTAATCAGAACCGAATGCAACATTAAGATTTATGCACTGCCCTGTCTGCACAAT
Organism: Podarcis raffonei; assembly: GCF_027172205.1. NCBI lineage: Eukaryota > Metazoa > Chordata > Lepidosauria > Squamata > Lacertidae > Podarcis > Podarcis raffonei. Next base: position 96,260,378 of record NC_070604.1, on the reverse strand, counting down.
GATGCAGATACTCAAGCAGCAGCTTTTGGCAGGATGGAGATGTTGGGAGAAGGATATAGGACATACTTTGCAGGTCCCATGTTCAGTCCATAGCATCTCTTTAAAAAAGCACCAGACAGTAGGTGATGTGAAAGGCCTCTGCCACAGACCCTGGAGTCTTGCAGCCGCTCAATGCTGGGCTAGGTGGGTAAATAGCCTGACTTTTCATAAGGCTGCTTTTAGGTCCGTATTGAAAAGTTCAAGTGAAACCTACTGCTTTCTGTGCTCAGATATGCAGTCCGCCTTTCCAACTTGTGAATATGTTGCATATGACCGGGGGACGGGGGGACGGGGAGAGATGTGGAGGCTTCACTTCAGCAACTACAAAGGACTGTGCAAAATCTACCCTGGATAGCTCAGTTGGGTTAGCGTGTGGTGTAGCATTGCAAGGATCCTCAAAGTCCCTTCCAACTCTACAATTTGATGGTTCTATGCAATGGGAAGGGACGCGGGTGGCGCTGTGGGTTAAACCACAAAGCCTAGGACTTGCCGATCAGAAGGTTGGTGGTTTGAATCCCCGCGACAGAGTGAGCTCCCGTTGCTCAGTCCCTGCTCCTGCCCACCTAGCAGTTCGAAAGCATGTCAAAGTGCAAGTAGATAAATAGATACCGCTCCAGCAGGAAGGTAAACGGCGTTTCCGTGCGCTGCTCTGGTTTGCCAGAGGCAGCTTAGTCATGCTGGCCACATGACCCGGCTCCCTCGGCCAGTAAAGCGAGATGAGTGCCGCAACCCCAGAGTCGTCCGCGACTGGACCTAATGGTCAGGGGTCCCTTTACCTTTTATGAAATGGGAAGTAGGAGACAATGTGCTTCTTGCTCCCCCATAATGCACAAAGTTCTTCTGTAAAAGCAAACACAAAAGCTACCCAAATTCCTGGGACTTGGGTCTTTCAAATTTCAGCGGCACCCTGTGTGAGTCCAAAATGTGGTGCCTTCTGTTCTTCTCAGTTCACTACATAATAGTTGTGAGGTCTCCCAGGCTCAGCACCCAGTGTGGCAGAACTGGTCACGCTGCCCTAAAATCCGCCTCCGAGTTCTTTATGATAAAGACATCTGTGCATAAAAGGAATGTGTGCATGAATGGGCTACCTGCACTGGAAGAAATGGGGGGTGGGGGAATCCCTTGCAAATGAAGATCTCTGTATGACAGCACAGACAAGAACACCTACAAAGGATCTCCCGGTGCACAAGAGAAAAGAGGCAAATCTTGATATCTGCCTTAAGCATGCCAAGACTGGCACAGATCTCCCTGTTTGTATTTAATCAGACCAACAAGCTGGGACGCACTCAAGATCCATTGGGTTAAACTTTCTTTCTAGGAGCTAGGGGCACTGTACACAGAGTTTTCCTCTTTTATCTTCACAGCAGCCCTGTGAGGTAGGTCAGGCAGACACATTATGAATGATTAATGACTTTGCAGTTGGCTTTGTTTATTTATTACAACAACAACAACAACAACAACAACTTATTATTTATACTCCGCCCATCTGGCTGGGTTTTCCCAGCCACTCTGGGCAGCTTCCAAATTCCAAATAATTACATGCTGCTTTCATTCAGTGAAAACCAAAGTGGTTAAGAGCAATCGAGACAGCAACAATGTAATCATAACAACTTCCAGGAAAATTTTCAATAAATATTAGCAGACACCACCATCTGAAGATACTGAAGAAATAGTTAAAGGCTGGGGAACGCCTGAGCAAAGATTTACAGCTGACCAAAGATTTATACTTGTCTCCCCAATTGCTAAGCTGTAGTCTGTGTTCTAAATGCAGAAAAAGAGCAAACTTCTGTACCTTAATTTTTTTAATTAAAAAGAAGTCCACATGTGGCAGCTTCATTTATCAGACAAGAATTCATTTACCAGGTGATGCAATAAACAATATGACAGAGTTTGCCTGATTCCCATTTTTGAGATCTGTCTGCTTGCATTTGTAAATACAGATTAAAATCTTGATTATCTTTCATGCAGGGCTATTGTGTGAGAAGAAATACAATTCAAAATGGCAACTGCTCTTGCCAGTGGTGGTTTCCCAGCTTGAGCACTGCCTCAAAAATTTGGGCAGTAGATGTGGAATGTCAGTGTTTCACCATCTCACTGATGTCTAACTTCTTTATAGAGTTTGTCATGCTTGTTAGCTGTTTTCTTCTTCTTTTCAGGCTCGAGGGCCATTGCCAGTTGTGGATTTGTGCTTTGCATTAAACTCTCAAGCAAGCCGAACCACAGTTTGAAGCACGATGAGCATAAACAGAAATGACTTCTGAGCAACTTGGGTAAAAGGTTTGATTGTTATAATGGCTACCACCACCATCATATGTATATCTGCTTAGATGGAAGTCCTGTTCAGTTCAAGAGGCTTACTCCCAGGTAAGCTGGTTCAGGAGTACAGCCTCAATAAAGTAAGGATCTTCAACTGGCAGCCCCTGGGCCAAATTCAGCACATTAAGGGGGCATCAACCGGCCCTGGTTCTAGAAGCAAAGAGTGGGGGGAGGATGTAAAGGAACAACAATAGGAAGCAGCATTGTATCGAGTCAGAACGTTGGTCCATCTAGCTCAGTATTGTCTTCACTGACTGGCAGCAGCTCTCTGGCATTTCAGGCTGGGGCTGTTCCAAGTCTCCAGCATCTTCAGGTAATGGGAAATCCCAAGTGATATGTCAGTTGGTAGCTTAGCCAGTAGAGCACGATACTTTTAATCTCAGGGTCATATGTTCAAGCCCTAGGTTGGGCAAAAAAATGCTTACATTGCAAGGAATTGGCTAGATGGCCCTAGCGGTCCTTTCCAACTCTACAAATCTAGGAATCAAATCTTCTGCAGGTTTGGTGTCCTTTTTTGTATGAAAGAAGCTGAAGACTTATGGTTCTTTTAACTGATTATTATCAATATACAGATGGAGGGGCTGTGCAGCAAGTAGGAACAAAAACAAGGCAATGCTCACTCCAAAACAACATCAGTGCTCTAAAGCCTTGAGATTTTTCTTTCAAAACATGGCTCATACTAAATCACAAAAAAATGTTTAGCAATTAAAAAAATCAATAATAATGAATTAGATCACTATATTTGCACGAGTCAGTCATTGCACAATCCCTATTGGAGGATTTGTAGCACAGCATTGTTGCTGGCATCTGTCTGTCTCAAGAGACAATGGAGTGCACTTCCGTGGGTGAAGCTGAACTGCTGTGTTAGCAGCACCAAAGTGACCTCCCCAGGGTCAACCTGGGCAGTGTGTATGGAGGTCCTGGGCTGTCCAGACCACAAGACCCCCTCCCGGCTTCGCTGGTGTGGTTCAAAGGAAAGCAGAGCAATATGTTTGGCACCAGCTTGTCTGCAGGAATTGCTGGAAGCAGGTGTACAAGGCGCCCATCTTAGGGACTTCACTTCAGATTTATATAGAGTTTACTCCTTAGCCTTTTCTTCTGAAGACATCCTGCAAGGCAGAGGAGGTTTAGGATAGGTGTTTACTTCTCCTAGATGGGCTACTTTCCCAGCATCACATCCCTGGATTTGCATGAAGTCAGGGGAGCAAAAGAGAAGACAGGTTGCACAACTGCTCCCGTTCATTGCAACTGGTCCTTTGCAAGAGAACTTCCTAGTGGATTGTGTCTACCTGTCTGGATGCAAATTGGCAGGGACTAGATACACAGCTTGTAAAACCAGATCCATCTATTTGGAGTGGTTCAGGTGAAATCATAGCCTTTTATTGACACATTAACTCTTGAGTACAATGCAAATAAAACCTTCCGCCGGAATGATTTTACATGACAATATTTTACTGTAGGTGCTGTTTGCAGCCATGATTTATAGTATGTGTTAAAATGAAAGGGGGAAAATGCAACTATATACTTATATGGGGAGGGGGTGCTTATTCCCTAAGCAGCTGTAGAACCTCATTCAGCATCACATTTAGTAGCTGCCACACACAATGAAGAATGAGCTCATAAAAATAGATGAGGACGGGCAGATAAAACATTTTTAAAAATCAGGGAGGGCTTCTTTTCTTTTGTCTTTTTAAATGTATTGACATGTGCTTATCCTGCCAGTATAAAAAACTGAGTCAGTGGACAGCGATAACATGTATGTGCCCATAGGGCAGCTTTTGTTAACCTGATGGGAGTTGTAGTCCAAAACACGTGAAGGGCACCAGGTCACTGAAGGCTGCCATAATGTGACCAGAGGCAGAAGTGATTGCCTTCGCTCATAATGCATATGCCCACTCAACTGCTTCAATCACCAGAGCTGGCATTGTTACAGGTACCCCATAATACTGTACTTGTTTGGCGTTTGTAAGAAGTCAATATTTTAGTATGGTCACAATTACACTGTGGAACTCCTTGCCTGTTGATACCAGGCAGCTGCCTTCACTTGTATTCTTTTTGGCACCTGCTAAAAACACGTTGGTTTAGACAAGCCTACCCAGATATTGAGAATGTTGACGTTTCTTTTAAGGTTTTTGTTTATCATGGATTTTAATATTTTTTTTTGAATGTTTTAAATTGTTGTTTTTTTAACCAATAATTTTATAGTTTTATTCTTTTGTAAGTTACCTAGAGGTGGGTTTTGTTTTTGTTTTCTGCAATCAAGTAGTATGTAAAATTTTAAAGGTAAAGGGACCCCTGACCGTTAGGTCCAGTCGCAGACGACTCTGGGGTTGTGGCGCTCATCTCGCTTTACTGACCGAGGGAGCCGGCGTACAGCTTCTGGGTCATGTGGCCAGCATGACTAAGCCGCTTCTGGAGAACCAGAGCAGTGCATGGAAATGCCGTTTACTTTCTCACCGGAGCGGTACCTATTTATCTACTTGCACTTCGTGCTTTCGAACTGCTAGGTTGGCAGGAGCTGGTACAGAGCAACGGGAGCTCACCCCATTGCGGGGATTCGAACTGCCGACCTTCTGATCAGCAAGCCCTAGGCTCTGTGGTTTAACCCACAGCGCCACCTGCGTCCCAGTATATAATTTTTTATAAAATAAATAAATAAATACAAGAAGCTGGTGGCTTCCATTTCTTCAGTTTTCACATGGCACCTGCCAAAATCCCACTAGTAAATAGGCTGATGCCCCATTCTCTGTTGCATCTGGCCACTCTGCATGTGCACTTGGTAAGTGCTGAAAAGCGCTTGGAAATAAATAGGATGACCAGGTTTCCTGTATGCCTGCCCAGTCTGCTGTCAAAGTGCTAACTGCTGATGGACAACTTTTGCACATAGTCCTGTCTACATCCAAATGAGGAAGCAATAAAACCTCCAGAGAGGTATAGATGATAAGGTATGGAATCAATGGGATTTCTGTATAGCTTCCCCCTTAAGCATAAAAACTGGAGCCACAAGCGACTCATTTACCTGCTCTTGTTTCAGAATGATGTCTGGAACCACTCTGTGTATAGCTCCTGCAGCGGAAAACAAAGACCTATAATAAAAGATGTGACTGCTCTGTCCTTTCTTGAGTGCATAATCAGCATTTCTGCCAGAGTGGGAGAACAGTCACCTTCTGCGGAGTTCCCCCCGCTTTGCTGTGAGGTAGAGCAACGCCAATGCCTTGATATTAGCAGGCTGACAAATGGCTGGTATAGTGACATATCTTCCATCAGTCAATAGTGAAAATGTGTTTATAGAGTTCTATGTTTCACTCACTTCAGAGTAAATAATTGGTGTGGCCACTCTATGTCTTAATCGCTTCCATTCAGCCGCTCCAATCGTTGGCCGTGCTCCTATTTCTGTAGTTCTTTCTGGTAGCTCCATTTATTAATTGGTAAAAGCAGCAGCTACTAAGAGTCTTGTGCCACCTTGAAGGCTAACAAACATTGTGACATGAGCTTTTATGGGCCACATTTCACTTCATCCACTGTTGTTTTTGGAGCAACATGGTTCTGCCTCTGGAAACACGTTAATTGGCAGTTTCATATGGCAAAGTGCTTGTGTGGCAGTGGCTGCTTATAATTTCAGCATGTGCGACCTGTGGCCCTGTGGTAAGCTGCCCCTTGCACTAAGTAACTGTGTGTCTGCAACTGCAAGGGAAAGGGTAGCAGATTCTTGGGAAACACCAACTTCTCTGTGTAGCTGGTTCATACAGAATTATCAACTCCCCATGTGGATGCTTCACTTCAACAGTGGCTGCTAGATAAAGTTTCATGCTGATGACAGGAAGTGGAGGAAGTGGTCCTATAGCAGGTGTGGTGAACCTGTGACACTTCAGGTTGTTGGACTTGAACTCTCATCATCCCCAGGAAGATGGGGAAGGGGCTTAGCTCAGTGGCAGAACATTTGTTTTGTGGCCAAAAGGTTCAACCTTGGCATCTCTAGGTAAGGCTGTAACCTCTGTCGCAAACAGTGCAGAGCCCTTGCTAGTCAAGACATACCGGGGGTGGGGTGGGGGACTGGATCTGGCAAGAGGGCCAGACCGTTATCTCCCCCACCTGCTGTGGACCAAATCTGAATGGTGATGTCAAGGTGGGAGTCGGGTCTGCAGTACAAAATAGCTCAGGCCTAGTGATCACAGCAACTCTTCCCAATTTGTCTTGCCCCAATGAAGCACTTGCAAGGACTGATGGTCTGTACCTTCCACTGTTCTCTATGGCTCATCCTCCCTTAGGTCCTTCCCCAGCAACCTGAGGCTCATTTGTCTTGTCTCTCTTTGCTCTGCCCTCTTCTTTCCTCTTCATGTTCTGGGAGACCAGGGAGAAGGGGAGCTGATCATGGAAGAAGGGGGAGACTCTCTGGTTACTTCAGCAGCCTGCCTCATCTCTGCCTCTTGGCCCCCCTCCTCTCTGGCTTCTGTCACTGATTCTGGACTGCTCTCTGTCACAGCCTCTTCCTGCTCACTAAACCCTGTTACCTCTTCAGCTTCCGGCAACACCTCCTCCCAGTCTTCTCTGCCTTCTACTTATGACCGCTCATCATCACTCCACCACCAATCTCCTAGCTCTGGGACTTCTTTCCTTGGGGGTCCCCCAACCGGTGCCTCACACCACTTTTCTGCATCCAGCCAGTCCATGACAGGTGAGCAGCTCAAATCACCTAATATCACAACGACATCATGAAACTCTCTCTTTTTTTGCCCACATGAATTGAAAACAGATCAAGAGGACAAAGCTGCACCCTGCAATCAATTTTCACAGGACCCAACAACCACCTGATTGCAGAGCCCTTGTGCAGAGCCCACTGGAAAATGCTGCACAAGACTGGGCCATCAGCTGATGGCCAGGTCTTGTGCTTTGTAAGGAGATTCTAATAGTTTGGTGCTGCAGAGAGCTTTGCAGGAAATGCCGACCTGCTGATCTGAAGTGTGTGTAAGGCCTCTTCAGCTAAACCAGGTCTTTGCTTGCTTTGCATCTGATGTCTTATATGATGTTAGGTGCAGGGCAGGTGAGTGCTGCTTGGCCAAAATGAACTGGGGGTCAAATGAGGGTCAGCCTGGTGAGCTGAACTGATGGAAACAGTACTGAGCTAGTCTGACACAGCTTCCTGTACTCTCAGCCATAATGACCAATGGTTAAGGATAGTGGAAATTGTAATCCAGTAATATTGGGGGCGGTCACAGTTCCCTACCCTTGTCCTATAGATTACAGGGAGATGTAGAGGCAAGGAAGCAGCACTCCTGTTTCTCTGTAACATTTACTTCCATCTTCAGCCTTAACACCCTAATCCTAAGCCCACTTCACATTGCTCCCCCCTTCTCTCAAACAGATAATAAAACACATTGCAAACCGTGTGTGTGTGTGTGCATGTTTCGAGTCAACACATACTAAATGCACTGGATCTAGCCACCTTTTCCTGAATAAAAGTCCGCTACCAACTCTGTGCACATGGCAGTCTCCAAAAAAAAGGCACCTGTGGTGAAGAATGAATATTCCGACGTTTTCGAACCTTTTGGTGAAGGTGAAGGGGGCTTGTTGAGAACATTGCTGTGAGCAGATGGACCCCTGAAACCATCTGCTATCCAAGCAACTAAATGTTCAATGATGCATTACGAAATTATTTAGCTCTCAAAGAGCCTGAAAGTAGTTAGCAATGATGGCATCTGTACTGAGAGCAAACAACCTATTTATATATGATCTATCACTTCATAAACTGCTTGGAGACCATCTTTTTATTTTTTTTAAATTCTCTCCCCCCCTTCCCCACCCCCAAGATGCAGTAGTCATATTGACTCCTGATGTATAAAACTGCAGAACAATACAGACATCAGCCATTGGGTCTTTAGCATATTCAGATCTTTCCCCCTCTACAAATAAAATAAAATAAAATAAAAATCAAGAATATATTTTAATACATTGAGCATTTTCTTTCTTCAGTGTCCCTGTCGGTTTGATTACCACATTTTCTCTTGGCTGTTCCTTCGCTATAATTAGAAAAGCCGGGTGTTTTTGGAGGAGGGGGGTGAGGTGGCCCAGGTCTTTGTGCTGTGCTTGAGCTTTCTTGTTCTTTTCCTTTACTTTTTAAAAACTGTTGTTATTTTTTGCTTACAAAGTGGCTAGGTACATTGCCCCTTAATTTGCCCAGAGGCATCTATGCATATTGATTGGCATATGCAAATTTGTGTCATGGGCCTAGCAATCCTCCGGGCTATAATCGTATTAGGGTACCTTCTCCCATCCCGTTCCTCCCCCCCCCCCCAGAACCATGATCTGGGAGAGCTGTTTGTCAGTGATACGTCAATATATACTGGTTCTTAAATTCAAGCCATAACTCTTCTTTTTAATTTCCTTTTCCCTCACTGCATTTCTCTCAATCCCATCCCATCTCTCATCTTACCTCCAGCGTACTTCAAACAGAGGCCTTGATGCACGAGGAGCAAAAAATACAAAGGGAGAGACTGGGGGAAAGCCCCCACGGAAAATGCTCCCTATATATAAGACTGAAACAATACATGCAGCATGATTGAAACAAAAGGCTCCCGTGGGCAGCTGACTCATAGCGCCCATCGCTTCCCTTTCTTGAATACCTGTCAATCAATCACCAGTCAATCACAGGAAGGCCCAATCAGCCACTTAATGACAGCCAGATGGCATCTACTCCCTATGAACTGTACTCCTGAAGTCACACACTTGCTGCCGATAACTAGCAGCGTTGCCTGTCCTGCAAAGTAATGAGATGTTTTTTGTATTCAGGCTAAGTTGTAGTGCCTCGCACCTCTGACAGGACAGCCCCGCGAACAGAATACAAGGCCCTTATTGGGCTGGCATTGTTTGGCCTTTCGTGACAGAATCAATGGTGGCTTTATAAACATTGATGCCCTTCCCATCATCCACCTTGCATAGACATCAGTCAGCTTCACTGGAGAGTAAATATGACTTGTAAATAACGTGGAGATAGATAGATATATAGGCATTTGTAATTAAACTACACAGACCAGACAGAACCAGGGTACCTACACAGAGTCTGACGTGATGTCTTTCATGTTGGTTTACCAACGATTTCAACCTTGACCTGAAGGGAACACTTTTTCTTCAACTGATCGGTAATTTAGCCTCTTTGCTTAGTTCTGGGGCTCTCTTGTAGTGAATTATGTATGGTGCTTCTGTGGTGCAGGCCTCTGTCCACAGAGAACACAGCTGAGGCTGTTAAATAGCTCCTGGAGACCTTAGTTAAATACAATTCCAAACGATTCCCTTCAGCCCTTGTTTGTATCTTTCCAGCTCTGCGGGGGCTTTGGCTGTGTACACATTAGCGGCTTAAAAAGCAGTTCTTTATCTCAATTTGGATAGAAGCTGGTTTGGAGGGAAATGCATAAAAATGCAGTATTTCATAAGAAACAACAGGAGAGGTACCGGATATGGACTGTGGCTAATGTCATTTGTATCCTACTTCCCAAACCAGTGATGGGAGAGCACTGGATGCCGAGGAAATGGGAGTGCGTACACAGCCTTTTTCAAAGAAACAAACAAAAAACACTGTACTTTAAAGTCATTACTTGCCCCTTTGAACCCCGATGGTGAATTTCTGGGAAGGTCCTAAGGGGGAAGATTTCCTTTTACAAGAAGAAAATGCATAAAAGAGCCTTCCTGAGCCACAGCGCAACATCCTCCTTTTGGTAGCAATCAACTCATAGATGAGTAGGATTGAACAATGTGTGATACATCAAGCCAGCTGCAAGTCTTCAGCAGTCGAGCCTCATATGATATCTCTTCACAAGCTCAATAAACCTATTGCTTTAGCAGTCTCCCCAGGACCAGCAGATCACAAGGCTGTAGTTAACTTGGTGGGTTACAATTTTGTGCAAGACTCCTGCAGAGGAAGTCCATAGGAACCCAGAGAGCATTTTCTGTTGTTCACCCTTGGTACCTTCAGCCACCAATGGGAAAAGGAGGAGCCCAATGGCAGGCTCTGGTGCTGAGGGAAGAAGTCTTGGTGATGTTGCTCCCTCTGATGAATCCAGGGACAATGCCATTTCCCTTCAGCTTTGCCATGTCCAGTTTTGCTTTGCAGTTCACACAAGCACAGGATGTTTTCTCCCACCTGAGGCTGTCTTTTGGGGAGGGAGAGAGGGATGGTCCCTTGTCACTCAAGGGCAGGCAGGTTTGCATCCATTAAGGGTGGAATGTAAATGGAGGCAGGTCCCCTGTGTGAGAAGCGGAAGCCCTCCCTACGCTCTCAGCACTGGCTGCTGGAATGCAGGCCAGGGAATCTCATTAGGAACCTAATACAAAAAGGGCACATAGATCCTGGGTTTGCAGGGGGAGAAATCAGATTAACTTCATTACTTTATTCTGCACCTCACAGCGCTTCTGCCAGTGGACAATTACATTAGATCAGAAAGGAGATCAAAAGGCAAAATCTTCCTGGAACGCCGCTTTTCATTGTCTTATTGGTAGTGAGGTGTGGAGGTGGGGATAATTCATGCAGATGGAGGCCACATCCACCATTGCTAACAAACAGGTTTGGGATAAGCCATTATTTTAGAAAGAGGGTCTGTAAGAAAGAAAGGAAAGAACGTTACTGCTTCATCTGCTCAAACTGAGAATCTCATGGAGGTGTTAGCCTTCACAGCAATACATTCCCTCAAAATTTGGCCACATAGCTTTATTAACTCATTGTGCATTTTTGTAGGTGTGTAAATTAGCATTACCTCTCCTGGTTTTCAATGAAATAAAAAAATTATCTCCTGCCCCAAATGAAAATAGGCCTATCTTGTCAGCTGTGGTACTGGTCTTACCAAGAAGAGAAAGACACATGGCCCACAATACACAATGGTTTGTACTACAGAGTACAGCTGGAAACCCGTGACCAAATAATTGTGGGACTTAATTCTGACTAGATTACAAAAATAATCTAAATTTATAACCCATTGGCTTCGTAGACACAGTGCTCTGATGCTTCTAGCTGGGAGCCATATCATAGTCAGAGCAAATTCCAAGGCCTTACTTGGAAAATAAATACAACCCAGATGGTTAAGAAAGCCCAACAGAGACTCCATTTCCTCAGATTATTGCTGAAGAACGATGTCAATCAACATTTGATGATCTCCTTCTACAGGTCAACAATAGACAGTGTCCTTTCATACTGCATCACGGTGTGGTGCACTGGTTTGACATCAACTGATAGGAAGTGCCTACAGAGGGTGGTGAATACAGCACAAGATATTATGGGCTGTCCCGTGAATCCACTGGATGAAATAGTGGAAGAACGTTGCCTCAGGAGAGTGAGGAAAATTCTCAGGGATGATTCACACCCTGGCTGGCACTTTCTTGATCTCCTGCCCTCAGGCAGAAGATATAGAAGCATGATTAGTTGCACCAACAGGGTAAAGAACAGCTTCTATCTGTGGGCTGGTAGGCTGCTGAATGAAAAGATAACAACAGGGCAACTGACTTTCAGGTTTGGTGGGTGTGCGTCAGTAAACGAGGGGAATTAAGGCTAAGAGAGCTGAGTGGGGGGTACTCGTGTAATTTCACTGTATACAAGTGACAATAAAGTATTTTTTTAAAAAAATTAAATCCAATTCAATAAATAAATGACATTAGTATCCCATGTCTAGTATGAGAAGTGACTACTCATGGGAAAAACACGACAAGCTTTGTGTGGAAAAATGCTGCCTTGTGAGGTTGTTATTTAGTCTTTGGCTATTTGGTAAATGTATAGCCTTTCCACCACATGCTGCTCAAAGTGGCTAGCTGCAATAAAATACAAACGCAAAAAAAACCACCTCACAAAAACCCCCAAAAGAACAGATGAGGTAAAATACATTAATAAGACTATTTTTTTTAAAAAAAGCTTTCCTTTAAAAAGGAATGGCCACAATCAATGAGATTGTGACGATGACTTCATTTATGAATCTCTTCCTATGAGGCATTTCAAAACATATCATATGGGGCCAAAGTTCTATCTCAATAAAAATGCCTATGGAAGATCGCCAGGGAGAGAGAGGGTCAGGCAGCAGTTCCAAAGCCTAGCAGAAGAAGGTGCTTCAGACAGAAGAGCCTCTCTGATGGGTCTTAAAACACACTGGCCGGTTCATATGAGAGAGTAGCATATTTCAAACCTTAATTGTAATACCCAACACTTAGAATCATGCCTGAAAACTGTCAGGCAGGCAGCGAAGTCACATGCTGGCTTCAGTCAATTGTCTGGTTGCAGCATTCTGAAGCAACTGGAGTTTCTAAACACTCTTCAAAGGCAGCCCCATGCAAAGCATGTTGCAGTAGTCCAAACAAGTTATAAACTAAAGCATGTCATTGTGGCCAGATCTGGTAGGGACAGGTGTAGTTTATGTACTGTCCTTAGCTATGCAAAAACACTCCTGGCCATTGCCACACCCTGGGGTTCAAATTGCAGGCCTAAATTGAGGCATATATCCTAAACCATTTGCACCCCATCCAAAGATCTGCCTTTCTACTGAACGAGAACATGTCTATCTTGTTCATATTAATCGTCAGTTTGTTTGACTTCATTGATTGCTGTGTGGGAGCGTGGAGGGAATTTAACCAGCAAGTTCTCTTAGATAGGATGAAAACCAAACCAGCCTCAGAAACCCTTAAAAAGGAGGGAGATGAAATCGGTGAGGAGGAAGCAGAACAACAAAACAAAGACAAGACAGCTCAAGGCAGTCAATAGCACAAATAATTCAAGAAGAATAAGGAACCATTTTTTCCCTCTTCTCCACCGACACACACAAAAATCTATATTGTAAAATATTACTGACAAGAACGTCTGTTTTACAGTCTATCAAATCATTTCAAAAAGCCTTTAAAGGGCGAGATCTCTCTAGTAATTTCAAGGGACATCAATATCTGCAGATTTTATGCTGTGTCTGATAAACCCACTTGAGCTGAGAGGGATGCCTGAGTGCCAGATTCCTTCCTCTACATTCAGGGCTTTTGAACCTACTGCCTGACAGATGCATTCTTGTGGCCGAATTTAAGGCGAGTATCAGGGAAAGATCAAAGGGAGAGAAGAGTGAAAGGGGGGGGGGACAGAGATAAAAGTCGAAAGAGTGGTCCTCACCCCTCTTCCCCCAGAAGCCTATTGGGCAGGTAGGAAGTGGAATAGGGAGGTAGGGGGCTGTCAGAAATGGGGAGAGAGAGAAGGTGGCATAAGAAAGAAAGAAAGAAAGAAAGAAAGAAAGAAAGAAAGAAAGAAAGAGTCTCCATCTGTACATTTTAAGCAAAAGGATACTACTTTAAAAGTAATGGCTTCCACCAAAAAAATCCTTAGAATTTGTAATTTGTTAAAGATGTTGAGAATTTTTAGGAGACCCCTATTCCCCCTAACAGAGTTACAATTTCCAGAATGCCCTGGGAAGAAGTACTGATTGTTAAACCATCCTGGGAATTGTAACTCTGTATGGGGTCTATGCCTGTTGTCTTTGTCCATGGAGTTTTCTTGGCAGGGATACTGGAGGAGACTCTTGAGAGTCCCATGGACTGCAAGAAGATCAAACCTCTCCGTTCTTAAGGAAATCAGCCCTGAGTGCTCACTGGAAGGACACATCCTGAAGCTGAGGCTCCAATACTTTGGCCACCTCATGAGAAGACAAGACTCCCTGGAAAAGACCCTGATGTTGGGAAAGATTGAGGGCACAAGGAGAAGGGGATGACAGAGGATGAGATGGTTGGATAATGTTCTCGAAGCTACCAGCATGAGTTTGACCAAACTGCGGGAGGCAGTGGAAGACAGGAGTGCCTGGCGTGCTCTGGTCCATGGGGTCATGAAGAGTCGGACACAACTAAATGACTAAACAACAACAACAGTGGGGTCTATTAAAAGCTCTGAGCACTCCTAACAAGTTCCAGTTCTCAGGATACTTTGTGGAACGCCATAACTGTTTAAAGTGGTATAATAGAGCTTTAAATGTACAGTGCAGATGAGGCCAAAGGCAGTCTTGTGGTCACAAGGTTGTGTCCCTGGCAGATTACTCCCAAGAGAACACAGCTCCTGACATAGAAGAGGTTCCCCACCACCCCTGATCTAGAAATTCCCCTCACGTGCCCATCCTTTCCTGTTTCAGAAAAGGAGCCCATTGCAAATCCCTTCCGTTTCCTTGCCTGTTAACTTCTGAGCTGACAGAATATGAAACAGGGTTTAAAGGCGAGATGTTCTGACAAGGAGAATTCCTTGTTTAAGAGCTCTAGTCATGAGGCACCCTTAATTAAAAATTGTATTGATTTCTCTCTTCCCTCCCTACTTCCTACTCCTAATGACAGGCACTGCTCTGGAAGTCCCATTGTTAGTCCGGTTGACAGTTTAAGTAGTGAAACAAAGGGCATTTACACAGCACTTAGTGCAAAATTATTACTGATTAAAAAGTGATTTATCATGGTAATGGTATCTGCTTAGACTTTGGTGTATATAACACACACACACACACACACACACACACACACACGCACACACAAATGGAAGTGAAGAACAACAAAAGAGTGCCCCATTCACTTGATTCCGGATCCTTAGCCGGATGCAGTTGTTGATGATAGAGATTGCTCACTAGATTTCAGAACAGTCTCTGAGAGCCAAGGTGATACTGTAAGGTACATACTAGGTACTCCCCTGCAAGCATATGCAGCAGTAGCCAAGCACAGCCCTACCACTGGGCAGAGTGAGGCAAGTACCTCCAGTGGCAGAGGCTAGGGAGTGATAGCGAGGTGATGGAGGGTAGAGCTGTGTGTGTCGTGCCCCCTGCCCCCTTAAGCTAGCCTCCTCAGAACAGGTTCAACTGCTAGTCTGTACATCAACAATACTGAGATGGACCAGTGGTCTGCGTAGGCATAAGACAGCTTCCTATACTCCTATTACCAAATACTCCTATTACCAAATAATGGAGGCGTATAATTTGGATAAAAAAATTGGCTTCCAGGTGGAAAAATCAAAATTGGAAACAGAACTGTTAGATCCCAAAACTAAGAACTTGCTGTTGAAATGGAACACTCAGGATGAAACGGTGAAATCAACTATGATTAAATGGGCACAAGATGTAGGACATAATATTATGATGGCTGACTGGGAACAGTTATGGACCACAGGTATGAAGTTCACGGCATGTAATGCCTTAAGAGAGAATATAATGAAAATGATTTACAGGTGGTACATGACACCAGTCAAGCTCGCAAAAATTTATCACTTGCCCGATAATAAATGTTGGAAATGTAAAGAGACTGAAGGTACATTTTTTCACCTTTGGTGGATGTGCCCAAGGATTAAGACATTCTGGGAGATGATTTATAATGAAATGAAAAAGGTATTTAAATATACCTTCCTGAAGAAACCAGAGGTCTTTCTCCTGGGCATGGTTGGCCAATTGGTGCCAAAGAAGGATAGAAGAAGGATAGAACTTTCTTTATGTATGCCACAACAGCAGCAAGAATACTTATTGCAAAGTATTGGAAGACACAAGATCTACCCACCCGGGAAGAATGGCAGATGAAGGTGATGGACTACATGGAACTGGCGGAAATGACTGGCAGAATCCAGACCAGGGAGAAGAGTCGGTGGAAGTAGATTGGAAGAAATTTAAAGTTTATTTACAGAAACATTGTAAAATTAAGGAATGTTAGAAGGATGTTGGAATGAAGTAATGTGGTTTTAGCAGAAATGTTATAAAGGATTAAGAAAAAACAGATTGTTAATTGGTGAAAGGAGGGAAAGTAAAGTTACATTATATTAAGATAAATTATAGGACAAAAACTGGAAAAGATGGAAAGGACTTGCTGAAATAGCTAACTGAACTAGAATACAAAAAAGGGAGGTGTGAGGAGGTCAAGGAAACAAGCAAGTGAGAGATAAGTTATGGAAGGTTCATTGTGTTTTTTTTAACTGTTTTTATTTTTTTGTTTTTCTTTTCTTACTTCCCCCCTTTTTTCTTTTTCTCTTTTTCTTTATTGTGATGTGTTGTTTTGTTTTTGCTTAATATGGTGTTTTCTATTTTTCCTTTTTGTAACCTTCAAAACTTTAATAAATATTTTTTTTTTTTAAAAAAAGACAGCTTCCTATACTCATATTTTGCATTCCAATGCTAAGTCCTGGCTCAGCCCAGCCTTTCTACCTGTTTTCTACTACTTCTTACATTGGGAGGCCAACACAACAGCCTCTTTGATACCAAAGAGGAAAAAGGGAATGGGATCAAAACTGATACATGAATTAAACCATCATGGCTTTCTCTTTTTGCCACATTCTTTTTATTCTACTGTATGCCAAGGATGGGAACCCTGTAGCACTCTGGACGATGTTAGGCTCCAACTCCAGTTGGCTTCAGCCAACAATGTCCAGCAATCAGGGATGATGGACGTTGTAGTCAAACAACATCTGGAGAGCCACAGCTTTCCCATCCCAGACATGTGAAAACAATTGCCTCACTTTGCTTAAAGAAGCAACAATCCACACAGCTTGATGCAGATAATTTATCACGCATATAGGATTTGGGTTCATTCAGTTGACTGGGCTTAGTACTTCTCTTGCTAAGGTGGCCGACATGTGACATATATCCTACTTCACAGGCTCTGGCCCAAGACAGGAGGACTATCCATGCCAAGTCTGGTTTAAAGATAAATAACAATAAAAGGAAGAGCCAGAGCTCTGAAGTTGCCCACTGACCATTAGCACCTGCCTTGCAGACTTAGCAGGTATGCAGGTCACCTGATCACAGTATTTCCCACTATGCTGAGATGTACCATATTTTTCGCCCCATAAGGCGCACCGGCCCATAGGACGCACCTAGTTTTTTGGGGGGGAAATAAAGAAAAAAAATCCCCCCAGGCGCGGGGCTGGGGCGGGAAGCTGTCCCCCGAGCTTGTGGGGCTGGCGGCGGGGAGAAGCAGGCTTCTCCCACCGCCAGCCTTCAAACCAGGTCAGGGGACAGCGGGAAAGGCGCGCTACGCCTCTCCCTCTATCCCCCGAGTTTGCGGGGCTGGCGGCGGGGAGAAGCAGGCTTCTCCCACCGCCAGCCTTCTAACCAAGTCGGGGGACAGCCGGAAAGATGCGCTGTGCCTCTCCCACTATCCCCCGAGTTTGCGGGGCTGGCGACGGGGAGGAGCAGGCTTCTCCCCGCCGCCAGCCTCCAAACCAGGTCAGGGGACAGCGGGATGGCGGCGTTCCGCCTCCCCGCTGTCCCCCGAGCTTGTGGGGCTGGCGGTGGGGCTCTCCAGGCTTCAGCGAAAGCCTGCATTCGCCCCATAGGACGCATACACATTTCCCCTTCATTTTTGGAGGGGAAAAAGTGTGTCCTATAGGGCGAAAAATACAGTATTTCATCCCCTTCTTTGGTGATGCATTCCCCCACCCCACTCTTCCTAGGACGGATCCACTAGTAGCACACTGTAATTATGTACATTTTGTATGTGCTGAAGTAAGTAGCTGTATAAATGACAGCTAATTATGAAGAACTCTTCTGGGCATTAGTATCATTCTACCTGACTACTTTTAATGCTGTATACCTAGGCAGCCATCGCAGCAGTTCATTTCACAAGAGAATTATACTGCTGACCCTTCAGAATTAATTTACAGAAAAGCATAGCAATCCTCAGTGTAATGGAACAACCACCCATTATTTCAAAAATAAACTGGGGCACAATCCAGCCACCTGTAAGTTGCTTTGAGTCCCCTGGAGATCAATGGGAAGAGATGAGTGCTTGACTTATAGTTATTTTTCCTTTGTATTATCTCCATTTATCCAGGAAACTTTCAAGTGATGTTACAGATATCCACTGTGAACCAGCAAACATAGGTTTGGGATTGATTGATTAATTGATTTACAATATCTATGCTGGGGTCACTAACATGGGTGTCAAGTGAGCCTGCTAGTATCTGTTTTCATATTATTGTGTGTTGGTGGCGAGGGTCAGTCTGTATGATGTCCCTTCTATTTCCTGGGATCCTGGATCCAGCAAAGGTTAAAATCTAGAGGAGGATTCCGTTGTTGCACTAGTCAGGCAAGTTTCGTTGTGAGTTGACATATGTCCGGAATATCCCGAACATACTCAGATTACTGTAGCCCCCCCTCCAAAAATAGCTTAACAACTTTCCCAAAATAAAGCAAAAGCTCAACAACTTTTCTGTCCGGATTTTCACTTTTTGAAACATGGCAACCCTAGAGTTAGGTATCATCATTAGAACAACAAAAGAAGTTGCTCTGTGCCAGAGGGCAAATGGATGGGCTCCACCCTCACCTGGTTGGGGGTGAGAAGAGGAAAGCCAGAATGTGTGTGAGTTGAGAGCTAGAAGCTGATAGCTAGAGAGACTGAACCATTCTTGATTTCTGCTGGAATCCAAAGCTATGGGGGAAGCAAGACTTCAAATAAGAGCAGATTTTTTTTTATTTTATTTTTTAAAAAACATGAACATTAAGATTAAAATACAGAGACAAAGCAAATCAGATCAGCACAGTAGGCCAAATAACTGTTTCAATAAAGTAGAAGTTTCAACAGCATAATATTACGACAAACGTTACGGTAAGTAAAATGCAATAAAGCAATCTAGTTATTTTTGCACTGTTTTAAAAACTATTTTAGACACCCTTATATGTTTGCAAATCATATTGGCATGCATGTAAAATGCATAGATTTGTTGCTGTTGTTAGCAGTAGTGGTATTTCTGAAGCAGGAGGAAAAGTCATGCCTTTTTAAATACAAAAACCTACTCCTTTCCCTGTGACTTAGCAATGTACAACAGTGAATCAAATAGTGCAAAAATCTACGGTCCAGGCATGCCCTCCAAGTGAATCTATGCGATCTGTTTTGACATAGCTGAAATCCAATTTATATTACCAAAGGATCTGGCAAAGTCCTTTAAATTTGGCATCAAGATACTAAACAACCAAATTGTTCATAGTGGCAATAAAACCTGCACATTCATCTTGAGTTTCAGGACAAAACAAATGTGCCATAAAAGGACCAAAGACAACAATAAAAAGGAACAAAAAGAAGCATCAATTAAATATAATAGTGTTTTTTTAATAAAGAAAAACTAAAATAGCAAGCACCGCAATGCCTCCCAGCAGTAGGAACGAGAGTGCAGGTGAGATCTTTGCCAGAGTCAAAGCCCTGCTGCCTGTGCTGTGATCTTTCAGACTAATTTTCTTAGCAGTCTGCATCTTTTTCCTCCCTTCCTCGTTGACAGACTGCGGCTGTGCTAGTGAAGTGGCATTTATTGCATAAGCAGGTGTCCTAGTGGAGATGCAGGTGTTCTCTCCTCATTCTGGCATAATCTAGTCCTATGGGGATAAATAAAGTTGCTTCTCTGTAGAAAATATTTTCTACGTGCCCTTGAAGACAATGCTTGAAATTCTAAGCGCCTGATTATGCAATGGCATCTGAATGGAGCTTGGCCACCTGAGTGCTGATTTCAAGCAAAGGGAGCCGTGAATTCGCAAAGTGTTAGCCAAAGGCTAAAGTTGCAGTCCAGCACTGTAAAGCGCAATTAACCAGTGCAATCCAATGTGCACGGAATGACGTCTTACAGTATACAGTGGTACCTTGGGTTAAGTACTTAATTCTTTCCGGAGGTCCGTTCTTAACCTGAAACTGTTCTTAACCTGAAGCACCACTTTAGCTAATGGGGCCTCCAGCTGCTGCCGTGCCGCCAGAGCACGATTTCTGTTCTCATCCTGAAGCAAAGTTCTTAACCTGAGGTAATATTTCTGGGTTAGCGGAGTCTGTAACCTGAAGTGTATGTAACCTGAAGTGTATGTAACCTGAGGTACCTCTGTACACTGGTGTTTATTCTCAAGCGTCCATATGGTTGCATCCTGAAGCAACAAGCCTATGTAGACTGCATGATTAATGTAATATTTAATTTGGCTCTGGACTTGGACTATAACTTCCCTAGTTGTTGATGGCTGAGTAAGAGTACCCATTTCTCTCTGCAATCATGGGGAGTGGTAATTGCAGCCTCCTTGGCCATGGAAAGTATGCACTTCGTCCTCCTGGTCTTGGCATGAAAGGAGGGGTCACTTCCTGCTCCTCTGGTTGCACTAACAGCTGGGAATCACTTGCAAGGCTCAATAGCCAATCGTAGGTGCTGAGGAGGCGCAGCTTTAGAGCAGACCTTAGAAAGAACTTCCTGTCTCTGGTCTGATCCCTGTTCTGGGGTGCAAGTGCCCTCGGTGGCATGTAGGGCCTTCCACGAGCTTCAGCTGGTAACCCAGCTCTGACGTCATCTGGGTACAGTCTGGCTTTAGTCGTTTATGCTCTGGTAACTTCCAGGTTAGACTATTGCCATGCATTGCACATGGGTCTGCCTTTGAAGATGGTCCCAATATGGAGAACTGTTCATGTTTACACAGCACAGAAGTTAAGGCAACATCCTTTGGTGTATGTGTATTGTTCTATGAAGCTGAAAGGCTTTTGTTTTTTGGTCTTGGAATATTTTACAGCATGACCTGAAGTGGCACTTTATTATCTTTTAGTAGCGAGTAGGTAACAAGCAATGAGTCTTAGGATCTGACAACATTTAATAGACAAAATGCAGCGGTAATTAGTATTTGAAAGCTGAGAGCTTGTGAAGTTTTGTATCTGGAACCTGGCAAAAGAAAAACAACGGAGAAATATTAACATGTCAGAAGCATTTAAATCTGGAAAGCGGAACGAAAGGGGTCACATTCAAACTACGAATGTGAGTTCAGGATTCAAAATTCGGAATTCAGAATTTGAACAGTGGGAATAGAAAATTTGGAAACATACATCTCAGCCTTCAGCACTGAGATGTAACTTACATAAAAGGCTTTCCACATGCTGCTAGATCTCCATAAAAGCCAATTGTTAACAACATGAACCCAATTCCCCATTCTGCCCACCTTAAGTGTCCTTTCCCATTCTTGCTAAAAACAAGGATGACATTCTTTTCCATCCAAGAAAAGTCCCCCCCCCCATTCATCCTCATATCCTACACTTTGGCTCTTTGGTTTATTATAGGGAAAGTTGGGATTTGTCCATAGGAAGAGAAGGAGGCAGATATACTTTTGCCTAATGTGGTCTTCCCTGTATCTCATGAGTTCCCATGTGACCAGCTGGAGGTAATGAAAGGTAGGAGAGAAGCGGCTTGATAGGATTACCTAGGAATTAAACCCGTTCTTCTTTACCTTGCTTCCCCGGCCCCCCCTTCTATGGGTTTTTTTCCTAATAGGCTTTTGAGCGAGAAGACAGAAGGAAGGAGTAGAGGGCAACTTGCATTGTGGCAGATTGGAGCAAAAGTAAAAAACTGCCCAGGCTGGGGGCAGGAAGGAGAAAGCCTTCTTTCCGATGGTTGCTAATGGCCTGCGGAGGAGCTGCACAGCAGTCATTTCACAGATAGTATGGCAGGTCACCGCGACAGATGTTCCCAGCATATGTGGAGAATTAATTACCCACTAGTAAACAAAATCTGTGATGCGGAGAGTCATTTTATCCAAATTTCTTTCGATTTTGCTGTTATTAGGAGCTTAATTTTTCTTGATCAGCCAGGCTCT
This sequence comes from Podarcis raffonei, assembly GCF_027172205.1. Lineage (NCBI taxonomy): Eukaryota > Metazoa > Chordata > Lepidosauria > Squamata > Lacertidae > Podarcis > Podarcis raffonei. Next base: position 96,238,476 of record NC_070604.1, on the reverse strand, counting down.
CTTGAATTAAAGCGTTCCTTAATGGGCTGCGCTGAACGTTTTCTGAAGTAAAGTGTGGAGCGAAAGTGGTAAGGAGGAGGGGGCTGGGGCGAGAGAGATGAGTTTAACTGGAGATGAGTTGATTGGGATGCCACAGTGAGCGATTAGGAAATTATTTGATTAAAAGGCTGGGTACTGTTCATATAGGATTTTTTAAAAAAAGTATTCTTACAGCCAACCTGTATCCAATAGCATTTTCACTCCATTTGCTGCGTATTATGAAACAGCTGGAGCCCAGGGGGTACATTATAATGTTTCAAGAGGAAGGGCTTTGGAAGGGAAAATGGCTGTGTTTTCATTCGCTGTCAATATTCGGATGTGTTAATGTCGGGGGACCATATTGTGCCATTGAATTTTAAGCAAAACTCTATTTAAATCCACGATGAAATTGGGTTAAAAAAAAATCAATGGCTGTAATAAAGGCCTTGCAACATTAGAATACTATTCATATGTTCATGACCCAGATAGTGGAGCAGCAAGGCCAGGAACCACATGCTATTTCTCACACACTTCCAACCCACTCCTTATGGTGAAGTAAAGCATGGATAGAAGCAGATTGTCAACGGACAATGGGAACTGAATGTTCTGAGGCAAAGGTCGTTTTACAAGTGTGAGTCTCCTTCGTTCTATGGAAAGGATGCAGTTGTGTTCTCAGTCCTCTAAGCAAATTTGCACATGATCTTTCCATTCATGTGCTGAACTTCTGTTTCCCCAAGAACATGATTCTTCTTCTGAATTGCTGTGTTGTCCATGTTTACTCTTGTTTGGCACTACCATGTAATGCTTGGTGAGTGCTTGACACAAAACAACGTGCCAAATCTCCACAAAATGGATGTGGGTAGTTGGCCATATTTGACTTTGAAGGTGATTATGGAGTTGAAATCTGTGGCTCTTATCAGTGCTATCTCTGCATATTCTAAGGTATTCATTTTTATTACCAACACTTGTTTGATACATTCTTTGGTGTTAAATACCATCTTATAGTAAGTGTCTTTCAAGCCGTAATGTGCTGTAAATCTCATATCTGTTTTCCAAAGCTTTTCCCAGGCAGCAATATCTATCTTGTGTCCAACCTCTTTTGCCCATCATTGTTGTTTTAACCATTTCATCCTTCGTTTCCCATGCTAGTAACAGTTTATACGTTTTGGAAATTAATTTTTCATCGTTTTCACGCAAACTAACTTCAAAGTATGACCGTTGCTCAGAAATCCATTCTTTAAATCCCTTTTATAAATTTCATTTAATTGGCGATATTGAAACCAGTTGCTCACTAGGTTTCGTATTTCATTAAATTTTCAAAGCTTACATTCATTTTCATGGTTACGACGGCAGCTCTGATCCAGCTGCTGTAAGCAGAGCCTGCAATTTTGTGCCTACTATTCTACTTGCTTCCTCCCCGTTACCACTTGTGTCAAGTTAGCCAGAGGGCCTGATTACCTTCCTTCCATCAGAAGGAAAAGGAAAAAAACAAAACACATTGGTTGTGTGCGCTCACACAAAGGGGCAATGAATCCACTACTGACTGATGGGGGGAACAAGTTAACTTGGGAAGGGAAGTGTGGTACTCCTGCAGTGCTCTTAGGTAACTGTAAAGCTTTTTAGGGTTTCTCACTGGTTAATCAACTGAAATGGTAGTTGACTAATCTACCTAATAAACCTTATTTAACAAGCTAGCAATTCTATACCAACAGAAGTGAAGGACAGTGAATTTTCATCCAGTATTTTAACACTCCTTTGGCTGAAAGATCACCCAGAAGAGATAGAGAGACCCAGCAGCATGAAGGCTGGTACAAATCATAAGACACTTAGTTACAGCAGTGATGAAGAGAGGAAACAGCATGCCTGAAACCAAGGATACTTTTTATTTTATTTCTTGCTCTACTTATTGATTTCCTGTCTCTGTTTTTACAGGCTTGACCCATCGCAGGAAATACAAAATTCCTTGAATAAAAAGGGATTTGATATATAACACCAGCTTGGGTTATATTTCTACTGCTAGAGTCCACATATTTATACGGGCAAAAGCTTATTGCACCTGCTTCCTCCGGCATGCTCATTTTAGGGGGTTACAAAGAATCCATCACCCTATCTCTCAGTATAGAATCGTCAAAGGCAATTTAGATGTTCATGATGAAATTCTAGCTTACTGGTTTCAAGAAGCCAATGAGAACGTTGCTGTTGGTGGCATTGGGTGAGGATTACTATTTAGTTCAGTGTAGCCTAGGAAGCTGCTTTATAAGGAGTCAAACTATTGGTCCATCTAGCTCAGTATTGCCTGCACCGATTGGCAGCAGTTCTCCAGGATTTTTGACAGGGGTCTTTCCCAGCCCTACCTGAGGATTCAATCTGGGATCTTCTGCAAGCCAAGCAGATGCTCTTGTGGCACAGGCAGAGTTAGGGAAGCACAACTGGTTTGCCCACACTGAGTGCCAAGCCAAGAGGGCATCACAGCAGTCACAACAAGAATGACTTAGAACAAAAAGTGAAAGCTGGGGAGCACCGAATTTTGGCATCGCAGGAGACACAGATGAAATGTAAAAACACAAGGCTTCTGGTTCCGCTCTGCCTTAATGGAGGCAGCCCAGGCAGGAGATCGTAGGTGAAGGAAAAACAAGGATGATTGAGGGTAAATCATCCTTGCAAATCCCCCCCAGGGACAGGGAGAAAGCAGTGTGTCTTGGTACCTGGCTCTCGCTCCAGCATGCAATGTGTGGGGCAGGGAGGTGCTAGGTGCAAAAACACTTCGCCTGGTGAAAACCCTCCAACTCTGTCATTAAGAAGCAGAGGTTCTCCTGTTAATTAGAGCTTAATTGGACTAAAGGACATGCATGTGCGAGAAGAGATGAGATCACAAACTGTGGAACAAACCAGCTGCAAGACTTTAAGGTTTGAATTTGAGATAAGACTTCAATCGGTGCAAAAGACGTGGGCGGGGAGGGGAGCTTGTGGTATCTTTATTTAAAGTTTACTTCTTTACATTTATGATTCGCCAACCCTCCTCTGAATGTTAGTTCAAATTATATTTGTACAAGTGAGGGTGGACGCAATTGGATTATAAATATGGAGTATAACATCAAATGGAACTGTGTGTGTAAAAAAATAGGGAAAAGGGAGCAAATCTCTATTTTGCAAAAGGTTTACTTAAAGCTGACTCTTCCCCATCCTTTATTATCTTACAAAGTGAACTGAATAACGCTAAGAGAACTTGGAATTTAATTTAATTGGAAGGATAACCAGCTGGAAGGAAGGATGAAAGGAGTCTGTGAGCTGCCAAGGAACTGATAAGGTTATTTACTGAGTCATCTACAGTTCAACAGATCGCTCTTCTTCCCAGGCTGAGAGAAAAAATGGTGACAACAGTTTATTTACTGGGACAGAGTGACTTTTGCAGCTGTTATTAAAGTTCTCAGTGCAAAACAACGAAGCATGGGATGGAGTTACGGAGAAATTTCTGGAACAGAAATGGGATATCAGCTTCGCCCAAGGCATGATGGATAACAGCAAATCAGGCGAAAGAAAGACATAACATCTTAGAAGGACAGGAAGAAACACCATGGACAGAATAATTGCTACACACAGGAAGAACAAGGATATAGTTTGAGATCCTCACTTGAAATTTTATAACTTATTTAATGTATCAACACGAATAGAAGTTATTAATATTGCAGTTGTTGTATAAGGGATAATTATTATGACCGGAATGTAATTGAAGCTAATCAGATTTTGGAACACAGAAATAAAGAAAACCGTCAAATCATCAAATCTAGCATGCAGATGACCACTTTAACCAAATTGTATAATTCGATACTTGAATGATTGGTATTAATAATTATATTATAAATTGGTATTGTTATAATGAGGCTATTATTGGACTGTAATTGAAAACTAATACAAAATTATTCAAAGAAAAGAAATGAAATGAAATTTGAAAACACAAAGTCTGCTTCTGGAAGATTGCCTGGAAGAGAATGTGCCCCTAGGGCTAAAAAAAATTTCCCACCCCTGTTCTAGTGGGGACATGGAAATATTTAGAAGAGCAAATGATCTTCACAATAGTCCTGTGGGCTTTTCCTTCCTGCTCTCCTCCTCTGTAGCACGGAAGCATCTCAGTGCACGGGAAAGAGACTTTGAAGTTGGCTAAGATGTAAATTTGAAGTGATTTGGAGGAGGACAAGCACCTCCTCCAGGTCTGCCAAAATGACGAAATGATGGTTGCCCTGCAAAAGTAATATAAATGATTAGGTGTAAGTCAGATGGTAGAAAAATGCCATGCCAGCAAGTTAAGGAGAGAGCAATGTAAACCAAACAGTCTACTAACACTCAGCGGTCATTAACTGCCCCCCCCACAGGTAAGGTAGGCTGTCCCCTGGATTCTCTTAAGTGCTGCTTATGCCCAGAAAATGCTTAGTTCAAGAAGCATCTTGTATGGATTTCATCTGCTCTCATTTATTATTCCCAGCAATAGATGATTAGACCAATTCTCTGATTAATCAAAGGCTCACTTTGTCACCAGCTGTGTGAGACCAGAATTTTAAATCAAACGCCAAAGGCTGGAGCAGAACAATCCCGAAAAAAAATTAATTTTTTGCAAGAAATATTTAGCAAACAAAGTCTAATTTTATTTTCCACTCAAAGTTCGTTTCACAGCCAGGCGTCATTTATCCCATAATTGTCCACTTCAGTTCCTGACACACAACCCCCTCCCCGCTTGCTTCTTCAGAAACACTTCATATTGCTAACTGCTGGAAAGAGCATGCCTGCGTATCCTATGTGTGCAATTTTCATGTGGGCCTCAGTTCTTTTCGTCTAAAAACATTTTGCAAAGTCTCTTTTCTCTTTCTTTCTTTCCTTCTTCTCCTTCCATATCTCCACCCTGTGGGTCCATCTTTGCCTCTCCCAATCTTTCCTTCTTTCTTCCAGTGTGGACTTTGTCTACAACAGGTTTTTGGTTGTTGCTGATGTTGTTTACATTTGGATTGGGGATGACGACATAGAATGGATATATTAATATACTTGTTAGTCACTTGTTACCTGAAGGGCTCCAAGCAACTTACTACATATTTAATACATTAATATTAAGACATCATGCCACAAAAATGAATATGAAAATGGAACTACCCCCCGTAACATCCAGTTTGGCAGTTCACTAATAACAAAGCAAGGGCCTGAGGAAAAGAAGATAAGTCTTTTCCTGGAGCCAAAAAGAAGGCACCAGGGAGACCCTGTTGGGGAAAGCATTCCACAGATGGGGAGCAACAACTGAACAGGCCCTCTCCCTTGTCACCATCCTCTCAGCTCCCCTATGACAGAGTGCCTGGACTTATTAAATAATTGTAAGAATCATACTGGGGTGACAATCACAAATATAGTGATTTGGTTCATACCAGGATGTGCAGGGCATCTGAACACTTATTTACAATAATTTTTATACCTCCTGCCAAGGCAAAAGTCTGCTCAAAGGTGATGAACTGAACTGATCTTTTGATTATGATTATTATGATTATCATCATCAATATTTTGTCTGCCTGCAATGCATCCTTGAAGTCTAATAATGCCTCTTGCTTGTCTGGATGAGGAACACAAGAGTGTGCGTAGATAGAAACTAGCCTACAGCAGAAAGGTAACAATTGCATCCATTGCTCTGCCTGCTTTTGCCTTTGGCCCTGTTCACCATTCACCATTGGCATGTGGCCCTCAGAAAACTGTGCAGGGAAGAATGCGGCCCTCGGTCTGAAAAAGGTTCCCTGTTCCTGGACTACTCTGATGGGCAGCAGCTCTCCAGGCTTTCAGGTTGAGGCCTTCCCCATAATCAGGTAATTACATCTTTTAACTGGAGAAACTGGAGATTGAACACAGAAGTTTCTGTATGCAAAGAAGGTGCATTAGCCCTGGGCTTCAATAACTCAATAACTCCAATAAGCAATTCCTGAGCTAGCTGAACATTTTTTTCAGTCAGGTAATACTTCTAGCTGTTCCTCTGCTTTTTCCTTTGAACTCTCCAGAATCCTATAGCTCTCTTTCTCTTTGGCGATCACTCATAGCCGAGTAAGATTGTCTTCCATAAACACGGTTTTAACAATGAATCCATAAGTTACTGTGGAGGCCAATTGTGGATCCACATGTCCTTCCACAGTGGGGACATTGGTTTCTGGGTGGGAGTTGATCACGGTGTGGATTTGCCAAGCGTGCCTTCCTCTTAGTACATTTCTCCCTTGCGTCCTGAGTTTGAGTGACTTCAAAGCCCATGACACCTTTGGTAAAGGCTGTTCTCCAATTGGAGTGCTGGCAGGCAAGTGTTTCCTAATTGTTGCTGTTTATACTACATTTTTAAAAACTTGCCTTGAGACAGTCTTTATACCTCTTTTGTTGACCACCAGCATTATGCTTTCCATTTTTAAGTTCGGAATAGATAGTTGCTTTGGAAGACGATAATCAGGCATCCACTCAACATGACCAGTCCAAAGAAATTGATGTTGAAGAATCATTGATTCAGCACTGGTGATCTTTGCTTCTTACAGTACACTGGTATTGGTTCGCCTATCTTCCCAAGATCACTGACTAATACGCTCCTATAGCATGAATCACTGAATGAAAGCTTTATTGGAGAAACTATACTCATTTGCCTTCGTAGTTTTCTCCTTAAACAAGCAATGCAAGCTTACTTCATGCCCGTGGGTTTTCCCCTCTACTTTTTGATGTTGTGATCATTTATACACACATATTTACCAGAGAGGTAGTGTTGGTCCTGAACTTACATTCATAACTCCATCCATAGGAATAACAAGTGGTAGGCGGGTTACTTAAAGGATGAAATTATTTCCATTAACAAGTTACCTAATGGCACTACACATTTCTAATTAGTCACAGGTTCAAATGATACTGTTATTGGTTTATGCTTCAGGGCATGAACAACCTTGAATTAACAGAATAAACTTATTATAAACTGGTAATTAAAGGTAATTATAAAGTAGGTATAAGAATTCAAGTGATACAACTGGCTTATAAGAGAATACAGAGGGTTGAGATTAATATTGTGCGACATAATTTTGGGCCTTGAAACTAAATTAATGTATATAATATTTAAATGCATTTTGTAAGAAAATTTTGTAATTGCGGGAAGACATTAAGGGATCATTCATGGCTTGTTGCATTGATGGTAATATTAATTCATGCTCGATATACCTCTTGATTATCATCAATATACAGCTAGACATGAATTAATTCACCTTGGTTCACACACTGTCATATTTGGGCTTCATTACTCTCAACTTTGCTTCGTATCCACTGACTTGGTTAGAAGGATCCTAAAATATCATGTTCCATATGTAAACAGGTACGTTAGAGCATTAATTCCCCTAAAAAACACTGGGGGAGATGAGCATAATTTGAAAAAAGGGCCTTTAAAGCTTTTTCTAAAAAACATGAGAGATGGGACCTGCATAATATCCATAGAAATTGCGTACTATAATAGAGGCACCACTGCCAGAAGGCCCTGTTTTGCATGTTGACCAGCCTAGTCACCTTTACAGGCATGAGTTACAGCTGGTTCTCTGAGCTAGATGTCAAGATATGGGTACAACTATTTGGGTGCAAGTGGTCCTTTAGGTAACCTGGTCCCAAGCCCTTCAGGGCTTGAAAGGCAATAACCTGCATTTTGATCTGGGCCCAGAAACACACTTGCAACCAGTACAACTGATACATAATGGGTGTTACATGTTATGGCTGCCTTGTCCCTACCAGTAATACAGTGGACCCTCTGGATACAAATTTAATTTGTTCCGAGGGTCTGTGCGCACCCAAAGAATCCATATCCAGAGGTGCTACTTCTGCGCGCATGCGTGGCGCAATAGAGCACTTCTGCGCATGCACGAGTGGCAAAACCCGGAAACAATACTTCCGAGTTTGCCACTTTCGCAACCCAAAGTTTACGTTACTCAAGAGTAACATAACCCAAGAGTCTACTGTAACAGGGTGACTGCATTTTGTACCAGAGCCATTCCCAAAGGCATGCACTGGATGTGACAGTGCATGGTCAACTGAGTTGTGATCTGACTTCTCTACATAGGGTTGTGGTTGGTGTACTAGTCTAAGCTCCTACAAGGCACTCCTGGTCATGATCTGAGCTTTCCCAGTGAGCGATAAGTCTAGCAGTACCTACAACCTGCAAACTTGTTCCTCCAGAGTGAGTGCAACCTCATGAAGGACAAGCTGAACACCTTTCTCTGGGGTTTACCAGTTTCCCCACTTGCAACATGTCCAACATCCCCACCTCTGTATTAAGCTTCAGATTGCACCTTCCCATACATCTGAAAATGGCCTCCAAACACTGGTTTAGGAGCCTCTCTGAGATGAGTTGGTGGGAAACAGAGGTAGAATTGAGTAATGTCTGCATACCAATGGCACTTCAGCCCAAGCTTCCAGATTATGCCTCCCAGTAGCTCCACATAGATATTAAATAACATGAGTTTCAGAATTGAATTTGAACACCCCACAGACCAATGGTCACTGGGTGGAGAAAGGCTGCTCTCTCATGATGACGTCTCAGGAAGGATCAGAGATGCTGTATATCACCATGACTCCTAAGCCCAGCCCAGATAACTGGCCCAAGAAAATGCCATGATTGGTGGCTGAAAATGCTGCTAAGAGGTCTAGGAGAACTCACTGGGTTGTAGTCTTCTACTTACTGTATTCCCTGATGCAACCAACAGAGCAACCAAGGCTGTTTCTGTTCCATAACTGTATTGAAATGCAACCAAATAATCCATATCATCCAACACTGCCTGCAGTCAGGCCACTAAATATTGACATTAAACTAGAATATTACTACTTAAGATCCTAAATATGTGTCCTCCGAAGTCCTACTTATTTTGATAGAGTTAGCCATCCTACAGGCACCTTTAATATTGCATCTTTATTTTAATTTTCAGTTTATGAGTCCTAATTTGCACGTGAATAGTGCCTTTCTCTCAAGTTATCAAGTTCTGAGTGTCCAGAAATTGGTGGTGGTATGGGGCAGGAGCAGAATCAGTGGCCTGAGTCAGTCAGTATTCTGGCAGCTTCCTACGTCATATGTTCACCACGGATGAATGCAGGTAAAATTTCAAACTTTGATTCAGTTCACTTCTAAGATTGATATGACAGCTTTGTACAGCCCATAACCTTGGAGAGTTTATAACAAACTCTGGTGAAAAAGGAAGGAAAGATGCTGAGTAATAGCCTATATAAAGAAGGCCGAGAGTCATTAATAATTTGCACAATAGCAAATCTGGATTTGCCACCAAGTATCGGTGTGCATGATATACATGCTAGTGCCATCACACTATGCCTCTTAAAGTGTACACTCAAAATATCTTAGCAGTAAAATTGTAATGTGTGAATTGGCTGCAGAGATGCCTCTTTACCAAGTACACTACCACCCTGCCAGCAATGATTGAACTTAATGCAATATTCTCAAGGACCATTTGAAAATATGAATGCATTTTGTGCCAAACTTGGGTTGGATCCAGACGAAGCTATTGAATTTAGGTTGCATTGATATTAATGGAACAATTTATTAATGACTTCCGTAGTATTGGGGTACTTATATTCCATTGATGATGATGATGATGATTTACTAAATTTGTATACAACCATTGAAAGATCACAAGCCAGTTTAGAAAATAAAAATACAAAATGAGAACACAAAAGACACAACAGAAAACAACAACAAACCAATAACCCACCTCCCACAAGCACAATTAAAAGGTCATAGATTGTTTAATTAGCCAAAGGCCTGGGAGAAAAGGAATATTTTTGGCCTGGTGCCTAAAGATATGTAATGAAGGCACCAGGTGACGCTCCTTGGGGAGCATTCCACAAACAGGGAGCCACCACAGAAAAGGCCCATTCTTGAGTTGCTAGAGAGAGAACTAAATTCAGCCAGCTTTATCTTGATCTGACCCCATTTCCAAACCTTAATAAGAGAAAGAGATGAAAATAAGAAAGCATTCATTAAGTTGTGGAGAAGCTAACACTGGGAATAACAAATGGCACAGCTAAAGCAGCAGATTTTATTCTTAAAACAGGGGTTAGCCAACATGGTGCCTTTGTTGTGTTGTGGACTACAAATCCCATCAGCCCCAGCCACCATAGTCAATGGTCAGGAATGATGGGAGCAGTATTACCGGATATCTGGGGACCCCCACATTGTCTACCCCTGCTCGAAAGAAATCTATCATATGGAGGCATAGCTATGGAAGCTTTAGTTCTGCATTGTGTGTGTGTTTGTGTTTGGGGGAAAAAGAGAGAGAAACAGTGCTTGAGAATGTAGGTCAGAGCATTAATATAAATTTGATCACTTTCTTTTTATTCTTCAACATTCCCTATAATAAATCAGCTCACCTCCTCACCCCTACCCCCCTCATACATTTCACCCTTTCCGTCCTGATTTCGGATCACCGAATGTAAATCTGTGACAAGGGTATCTATATATAATATTAATGGGGCTGAGGTGGGTTGGTGTGAAATGTGAGTGCTTGCCAAATAAGGAGCGATCAGAGCTGAGCTGTTCATTCTCTGTAGCATGCTCTACATCATCTGCAGGACAAATGTAACATCATTAGGCAAAAAACCTAGCCATTCTGCACGGAAATGGCTAAGCTGGAGGTACCAATCAATCTAGCCGAGCCAGGTCCCCTCTGATACTGTCAGAGGCAACAGACAAAACAGATTGCCGTCTTGATCACAGAGCTTCCCGAAGCAGAGCAAAAACAACCCTGCTCTTATCTATGAGATGCCCGTGTAACCAGTTGTTGCATTCTCAGAATAGATTTAGCCGGATGGACCGAACTTGTATGCTTCATTTGGAAATAAAGGAACATTTACATCCAGCCCAGCAGTTCAAATACTGAGGTTGTGTGCTTATACAGTTGTCCAGAATCTGAACCTGACCAGGCAATGATCTGTCCAGGACAAGGGGAAACATATCAACTTCCAACACTCTCAGATCATCTTTTCCCTATCCAGAAAAACAAACAAGGCCCAGCTTATGGGAACAGGTCCTATTTCATTCATTCATTTATTTGAAAGCATTTGTAAAGGGTTCAAAAAACTAAAAATCATTTGGGACAGGCCCATGGCTATGAAAACCCGAATTGTTCCAACCAGGTATGAACATGATATGATCATTGAAATCATCCAAGACAATAAGCCTTGTGAATTCTAATGCAAATGTGGAGACCACCCTGGTCAGCTTGGGTAGAGAGACTTTAGGCTATGGAATGGGTGCTAAACCAACACTAAATGCAAACGATCAGTTTCAGAAGGTTTTGGCATAGGGTATGTTTACTTTGGCAGGGCATGTTGACATGAGAGACTTGCACGTTCATTTCAAAGTAAGTTCCACTGAGTCAAATACACTGGTTGCAGATCTTAAAAATAGTTCACTGCAGGCAATTTCTGAGGACTGGCACCAGTAGTGAGCATCATCAGGCAATAGACAAGGCCGTGCCCCACCAGGGCCCTCCACTTCTATTAGCTGGCGCCTTCTAGCCCTGTTGCTGCTGCTCCTTGCTGCTGCTGAGCAAGTGAGCAGTGGAAGGAGCAAGAAGGCGTTGCATCTTCTACTCACCTAGTTCTCTTCATCTGTCTGGGTGTGTAGATTGGGCCTATAGGAAGAGGGCATACCCTTCTAGTGTCCCAGTTTTACTGGGACATTCCTGTAATTACAGCCTGGCTTCTGATATGATCCCAGAATGTCCTGTTTCCTCCCTCCAGCACTGCCACCACCAAGCTCAGGGAGGAGGATGAGTTGGTGCTTGCAGCCGGCAGTTGTGTTTGCAACGAAACCCTCAGGAAGGAGGAGGAGGAGGAGTTTGGATTTGATGTCCCGCTTTATCACTACCCGAAGGAGTCTCAAAGCGGCTAACATTCTCCTTTCCCTTCCTCCCCCACAACAAACACTCTGTGAGGTGAGTGGGGCTGAGAGACTTCAGAGAAGTGTGACTAGCCCAAGGTCACCCAGCAGCTGCATGTGGAGGAGCGGGGAATCGAACCCAGTTCACCAGATTACCAGATTACCACTCTTAACCACTACATCACACTGGCTCTCCAGTGGAACCCTGCCAGAGCGGAGGCAGTCAATAACTTCCCCCACCCTGGCCAATGCTTTGCAATTCTCTCTTTATATATATTGATATCACTGATTCGGGGTTCTCTACTGAATTTCTAGGCACTGATGACACCCTGGAATTTTATTTTGAGAAATGTGACCTGGGGCCTCCATGAGAATTGAATTCCCAAGGGGAAGGATAGTGTCTCATGTTGCAAATACAGTGGTACCTTGGTTGTCGAACTTAATTCGTTCCAGGAGTCCGTCGACTCCTGGAACCTTTAGAAAACAAAGGCAGAGCTTCCGATTTGCTGCAGGAGCTTCCTGTACTCAATTGGAAGCTGCGGAAGCCACGTCAGATGTTCGGCTTCCAAAAAACGTTCGGCTTCACAAACAGGAACACTTACTTCTGGGTGTGCGGTGTTTGGGAGCCGATTTGTTTGGGAGCCAAGCCGTTCGACAACGAAGGTACCACTAGATTCAGAAGTGATCATGATAAAACATTACAACAGGGACATAGGACATTCTTGTGGTGGGGTGTTAACTTTTTTTTTTTAATGAGCTAATTCATATATTAAAAACCCTTGGTGTCAGGTGGGAAAGAAATCTTAATTTAGTACAATCACAAAAAGGTGGCTATGTTTCTTCCAGAAAAATTAATAGCTCTACCTGAATAGTTTAGAGTTTACAAGAATGTATCACACACACAAGTTTTTCTCTCTCTCTGATACAGTAGTACCTCAGGTTACATATGCTTCAGGTTACATACGCTTCAGGTTACAGAATCCGCTAACCCAGAAATAGTGCTTCAGGTTAAGAACTTTGCTTCAGGATAAGAACAGAAATCGTGCTCTGGCGGTGCAGTGGCAGCAGGAGGCCCCATTGGCTAAAGTGGTGCTTCAGGTTAAGAACAGTTTCAGGTTAAGTACGGACCTCCAGAACGAATTAAGTACTTAACCTGAGGTACCACTGTATATCATGCAGAAAAAAGGAATCTGCAAGGTTCCAAAATAGTGCTGGAGAATCAGCTGATCATAGCACTCTCTTTCCTCACCAAAATCTCACTTTTTGATCTAGCAGTAACATTTAACTCACTGATAATTCTATTATTTAAAAACTTGCTCGTGTCCCCCCCCGAATCTATTTTTAGCACCCAGAAAGGGTTAAATATACCATAGGTTATTCTGTATCTCTGTCAAGGTCACAAGGTGCAGGGAGCCCAGTTCATCGTTTGCAGGACTAATAAATCTCTCCAAAGGTCAGCATCTGCACTCATTATCAGCCAATCAGTTTTAATTCCAGTTTTAATACATAAACCGCTTGGAAATACACAGAAAACATTTTGTGGGTACCTGCATCCTATTTTATTCCCTTCTCTTTTTTTAAAAAAGAGACTGTTTGAGTCAGTTTATTAATAGTTTAAATAAAGGAAATCAATAGATGCATTAGAGGTATTTATCTTTAAAAGCATTTCTGTTTCTAAAAAATATTAACTATAACAACAATTAACAGACAAATATGTCTCCAACCAAGCTTTTCATTATATCTGATGCTTCATTTACAGAACTGGGACTTGTGAAGGCTGTTTCCCTGCTACATATGTTGTGCATCTATTTCTTCCAAAAGAAATCTAATTCACAGATGAGTAATCAGCGATGAGTTTCATATTTTACTCACTATTTCAAATTTGGGTTCTAAAACCATAACCAGTGCAGCCTAGTGATAAGAGAGTTGGGTCTGAAATATATCTGTCAAACATGGCTGTGACGATGCCATGAGCAAACCACAGTTCCATGTTACACCCAAACATAGGGAACTGAGGCTTGTTCTAACCGAAGTCACTCATTAAACCAAATTCAGAAATTATTCCAAATAAGAATGTCTAGTAGTAGTATAAAAGGAAGAAGAAAACAGAAGTAGGGCATTCTCTCAGAAGGGAAAGTGATGGAACACTGTAACTGGGAATGTTAGAAGTTTGGGAAACCTCTGAGGAGGTTCTCCTTGCTATGAGAATATAGCAGAAGCTGATATTGAGGAGCACTTCTAGCCTAGTTCACTTTATATTGTAAATGGCCCTGTTATCCTCACAATGAAGGGGAGTACAGAAATTGAATAAATAAGTAATTAATAAGGGGAAAGCACAAAATTGTATCCAGTGCTGCAAAAGCATCAACTGCCATTTACGAAGCAACCCAAAACCAGTAATGGCATCTCAAGTAGCAGAAACCAGCAAGTTAGATATGGACTGCAAATCCATTTACAGCTTTTCATTTTTATAAGTGTGCTTCCACTTGGCAAAAAGGAGCCCTGCATTCTGTTGGGCACAGCTCATGGGTGGTAAAACTCCATATAACATTTCAGTGTAAAAGCATCCACACTCTCTCTTTGGAAAGTCTTCTATCATGTCAGAAGCAACTCAGAGGCACAAGTATGTGAGATGTTTCTGCTTGAAACAAATAGTTCCTTTCCTATTATCTTGCTTCTCTTCTACCACAAGGAGGAGCACTGCTAAGAGGGACTGTAGCTCAGTGGTAGAACACCTGCTTTGATTGTAGAGGGTTCGAGTTTCCATCCTTGACATCTCTAGGCAGAGCCTGAAACTCTGGAGGGATTGCTACCAATGTAGACAAAACTGAACTAGATGGACTTACAGGCTGATGGTACTAGACAGCTTCCTAAGTTGCAATGAATTTTTATTGTAATACTTATGTATTAATTTCCAAATTGCCTTCTCTATGTGGGTCAAGGCAATTTACAAAACAAAACAAAAATCCTGAAAATAGATTTTAAAACAATACAACATCTATGGCAAAGGCCTTTTCATCCATCTGGAAGAGTCTCACCTCTTGGTGTCCTTTCCCTGTATAAATTGTCCATGCAAACTCACCATGGAAACCCTTTATAATGCAGTCCTGATTCGTTGTGTTTTAAACAGAAACTTCCAGGCATCTGTATGTGACACTCCAAGTTGCACCTGGATAACTGCAGCTATGTAATCATAGAAGCCCTTGAAAATAAATCCTACATTATGTATAGAGTTTGCCTTATCGCCTACCGTACCCTTTGAGGGGAGATAATAAATCTAATTGATTCTCTCGTGCGTTATCTTAATGCCAAAGAGTCCAACACAAAATTGTACAGCAATATTGAAATGACCACCACACAAAGTCAACATGATGCCAAGGAAAAGAATAGAACAATATTCTTAATTCTGAAAAACTGTATTGATAATCAATTGAAATGCAGCCACCATTGAAGAGCTGTCCAATTTTCAACTGCAGTATAAGTTGGGAAACAATTTGAAAATAATGGCTCATACAAAGAGGGTGGGTTGCTGGGTAGGTTTTTTTTTAGACAGTCAATATGGACTTCATCTGAAGGACAAATAAGATTTTGGCAGCCTTTGTGCTTTAGACATTATCTGCAGTACACGCCAAAGTGGCCCAACTCCTCTCAGCGTGTGAAATCCTTGTGCTTGACTTTAGTGAACCTGCATTTAATGGGATACTCATCCTCCACAGCTATTTCCAAACAGTGATCATTAACACAACCACCAATGCCACTATTATTAGTATACAATCACTGTAAGTGTGGGTGTGTCGACTCACTCCACATATGTGGCTTGCTGAACTGATTCTCATTTGAAATGTTTAATTACTTTGTAATACTTCCTCTTATCACGTTGGGCTGCATGGTTTCTGGGAATAAAACAGTTGCAAGTTGTAGCTCACCTCTGCAAAAGAAAGTTAGTAATTTTCTTGCCCATTGGACAACACAGTTTTCAGTGAAATTCATTATTTCTGCTCCTTTGATTGAAGGACACGAGCCTCTTTATCCAGGTTTGATTGCCCATCTGCTTTAGGAGGCAAGGCCTTGCCTCTGAAAAGTCTTTAAAGAACTGGTATCATACACACATTTCGGTGGAATTATTATGGATTTGTGAGTAGGTATGAATGGCAGCATGCAATAAATGGTTGTTGGGAACAAGATGGGAGAGTCGGAAGCCATTATGAGCAGTAGGGAAAGGTCCAGGAATAAACAAAATGGAACGTGAGGAGGGTACGAAACAGAGCGAAGAAAGTGCCTCAGGCAACATATGCTAGAGTAGAGGGAGGGTCATTCCTCTGGAGCACCCCCGTGACGTTCTAATCTCTTGGAGGACAAAATTGCAAGTGCCATAGCTGGTTGCCATCAGGAAACTGACCCTTCACTGGTGTTGAAGTAAGAAGCAACTGAGAGTCTGATCAGCAAGGAAGCAGTACCATGGACAGCTCCAAAAGAAGCAAAGAGAAATCCACAGGCAAAGTTCAGATTGGGTCATACCTACAACCAGCAGAAGTTCGGAGTAAACTGAGAGTTTACATAGCCCCTGTTATCTTTTTGGTGTCCTTGCCTCAGAGGGAACTGCTAGTGCTTACAGGGAAGAGATGGCGAGCATGTGGATCCCCAGAAGTTGTTGGACTACAACTCCCATCATTCCTGGCTATTGACCATGCTGGCTGGGGTTGGTGGGAATTTTATACATACATACATACATACATACATACATTTGTAGTCCACCTTTCCATTATTGAAACCAGGCTCAATGGATGCTCTGCCTTTGGAACTCTAGCTGAGATTCCTGATGGGTGCTTCTGTCTGAGATCTTGGGAAAAGAACACGTTCCATCGAGGGATCTGAGGAGCCAACTGTTATTCACCTGCCCTTGCTCTCTTCGTTGTTCTCTTCAGCTGTCTGTCGATGGTTCAAAATGCTCCTCTGAGAAAAGTATTCAGCCATTTAAGGTGCTCTATCTTTTCCAGGCAGAGCTAACTACACATGGTTAGGAGATTGCTTATGACATAATTAGTCGGCAATCTGGCACCAGGTGGTGATCGGTGAATCTTGCAACACATGGAAAGGTTAACAAAATGAGGTTCGTACCTCCGAAACAACCATGGGAAACCTTTTAAAACTTATTATTAAAAAGGAAGACCCTCCTGTAATGTTAATCGATTCAATGTAATCGGTTTAATTTGTAACACCATCTAGGGGGAAAGCATTAACAATTTAATTGCTGCTTGGTTTTGAAAGAACACAATCCCTATCGTTCCCCCTTCCTTTCAAAAGCGCTGCCGTTCAACACAAGCAGCGCCTCTTCTGTTGTATAAGCGTAGGGAAAAGCTATAGGCTCGCAACCCAGGAATGTTTTCTTGCCGGGGAGAGCTGGTACTTAAAATTCTTTGCACAGATAATTGCATCATGTCTAAAAGAGTAAAGTGTTGCAACCTTCCTCTGATATTTTTAGCTCAACTTATTTCATCTTTGCGCAAGCCAAAAAAATTTGATACCAGTAGCAAATCAATATTATAACAGAGAAAGAGAGGGCGGAAGCTCTCGGAAAGCAGCCAGATTCCCAAGCTGAGTTGCTAAGCAGATAGGAACAACTTCATCACCGTCCCTTCGAAGTAGCCTGAAATGACCATCTTTTGTGGCTTGTTTATGACACTTGGAGCAGTGGGGTGTGTGTGTGTGCAGATTTCTCCAATGCACTGCGCACTTGCTGCCATCTCATGTTCCCTTTTTGCAGTTTGCTCTTCCTTTTCCCCTCCGTTTGGGCAGCGGGGAGGAGACAGTTTGAAGAACATGTTAGTCCGCAGCTGCCTATCTGTCGAGGACAGTGGGCTTGATTAAAGGGGAGCTCCCTCCTGAATTTCACACATCACATCAATCATATTGATCAGCCCCCAGAAAGGCAACATATTGTCTGGGAATAAGCCAAGAAGGGATATCAATTTCACAATAGCACTTATGTCTTTCAGCCAAGAACTGGTTTATTTTTGGCCACTGAAAGCCGAGACTTGCTGTGGAGTTGTCTCCCACCGCACCCCTGCCGCTCCTTTCAGGTTTATATTTTGCCTTTATGTTGACAGTGGCAATTTTGCTGTCACAAAAAATCTTAAAATCAAGGCTTGAACAGCTTTTAATATTATTATTTTTTTAAAAAAAACCTCCTAGATCACTCAAGGATGCTATGTGCAGCCTTGCTACATTTGATACTTTCATTCCCGGGAACACAGATTCAACCTTCTTGTAAACATATTGTTCGAAAACAGCAACTCTGTCACACACAAAAGACAACATCTCTCAGCCACACATTTATGTAAAACAGATTTCCACACAAGAGGATGCATGTACAGCTCACTCTGGAGCCATGCTCCCTCCTATCACACATATTTTTTTAAAATAAGAAATACATTTGCCAAAATGATTTAATAACTTAGACACATCATATACTTAAAGACATAAAATGCACAATTAGAAGTTCCACGAATCACCTAATAAATCACGTGTGGGAAATCTTTGACCTTCCAGATGTTGATAAACTACAACTTCCATTATCCTTGGTAATTGGCTGTGCTTGCTGTGGCTGATGGGAGTTGTAGTTCAGCAACATCTGGGGGGGGGGCAAAGGTTCCCCACACATGTAATAAATAGAGCACCAATCCATGGTGAAAACATGACAAAACACAGAACATACCTCTGGTAGGGAGCAGGCCAGCTAGGACTAAGCTGGTTTCACACATGTGTTTTGTTCATCCACAGTCAAACTGTAGAATTTGATGCTAACTGGGAAGCCAGCACAGACTGTAGTTTGAATGATACATTTTGAAGTATATAAAATAGATGTAGGTAAAAATCAGGGCTGGGGAACCTGTGGCCCACCAGATGTTTTGAATGACAGCTCCCAGCATCCCTTACCATTGGTCGTGCTGGCTGGGCTGATGGGAATTGGTCCCCAACATCTGGAGGGCTACAGGTCCCCCACCTCTGGTATAAATGAGTAGACAAATTTTTAATGCCTAATTACCAGAGCCCCCTCTAACCTGCAAGGGTTAAGTTAGCATGTAAAGGGTGTTAGTGAGCTTGCTCTGCCCCTTCATCACCATTCTTGCGACATGAGTTGGAGGGTGACCTTGTGGACTGACTGAAGAGTCTTCAGGTCTTGTGGAAGCTCCCCATACTCCCTCCCCATACGCCCCATAGTTGGGGAGGCTTTAAAATGTATAGTGATCCTCTGCAAACAAAGGAGATTCATTGCTTGAGGAGATCACGCTCTATGTTTGAGGCTAATGAGAATGATGAAGAGGGGTGGGACCCTCTTCAGATATTACCTATAAGCCACCATTGCCCCTCCTTCCCAAATGGTGGCTTAACCCTTCTAGAGGAGGGAGGAATGGGACTGGCATGTGGTACTTGCCTGGATTCAATCTCCTGTTTGCTTGGTGCTGAATACAGAAAATTATTCCTTGTGCTACACCCTCCTGCACTTGTGGAAATAGCCCTGATGGATGACCCATGTGTAGGCAATAGGTTTTTTTATGCACAGCTAGACCTCTGTGTATTAGGGATTCTGCTTTCAAATCAAACAGATTATATCCAGTTGTGCCCCTCCACTTACAGAAAGTTCTGACATCCAGTGGATGCTTCTGTGAGCAGTGCATCGGGGAGACAGCTCCCCATGGCCCCCAAGACCTGGTCCAGACAGTTGGTGTGACTTTTGGTAGTGGTGTTGGAGGAATATGGAAAGCTGCTGAGTCAGACCACTGATCCGTCTCGCTCAGTGTTGTTTACGTCGACTGGCTGCCGCTCTCCAGGATTTCTAATGGTGAACATTCTCAGTGCTCACTGGAGACGCAAGGTGTGGCATTCGTACAGAGCCCCCAGTCGTCTCACGGACTATTGACCCATACACCACTAATCTACTACCACCAACCAGGTAAAATCACTTCAATCTCAGTCAGATTCTCAAGTTAATAAAGAAGAGGGTATTTTACTTCAGACACAAACAAACAAATGTTGTTACTCTTTACTTTCTTAGTCTTATTTTCCTCTCTCTATCTCTTCTACCTCCCCTCACTCAAGAACCCACTGCCCTAACTGTCTCTCTATTTCCAACTGCCTGCCAACTGCTTCTCCAATTGCCTTTCTCAACCAGCCAACCCACTACAACCAACCAACTACCCACCAACAACTCAAACAAACCTCAGGCTAAGCCCTTTTATACACATCTAGGCTCCGCCCTCCAGCTTTCCTATTGCTCTACATTTTTAACCCTTTCTTTTCCCCTGTACAGACAGGCTCTAAACGAATGGGCAAACGCCACACAAGGGATTGAACCTTCAGCATGCAAAGTGGATCCAGTCTACCTCTTGAGCTACCGCCCTTCCCCTACAAGACAGCGCACAGGGCTGCAGACAAAAGGGGGACTTTGCAAAAACCGCTTGCCTCTTCTGTTTGCAAAAGCTTCCATTGTGAGGGGCACGCGGCACAGCACAACTCAGTGCAGAATTTGGAGCCCTCCTATAAACATGCTGCAGAGAACTCTTGCAACTGAACTTCAGAGTTCAGGGAAGTCCACCAACCCTCAAGAGGGGGTTACAGGAGGGGGTCACAGGAGGTATGAAGATTGACAAAAATAGGATGCTCTGCCTTGCATGATCAGAAGCGCTTTCTCCTAGCTCAGAAGTTTGATGACCCACGTGTGTTTAAAATGCTTCCCAATCACTGGCTTTTTTTTTTTAACTTCAGTAGCAAACAACAACTTTTCCAACCATTTATGTATTTTTGAAGCAAGATAGGAGATCATGCTACTTTCCTGCAAATTAAGTAGTTAATATTCATGTGCAATCCCTTCTAACAGTCTTATCTTAAAAAGTTACTATGCAGCTTGATTAATACAAGCCTTGATTTGCAATCCTATACACACCTACCTGGGAGTAACACCCATTGAACTCAGTTGGGTTTACTTCTGAGTAGACATGCACATGATTGCAGTGTTGCTGTCCTATATGTTTGATCAATACTGCAATCCTATACATGTCTACTCAGAGATACGTCTGACTGAGTTCAGTGAGGCTTGCTCCCCAGTAACTAAAGTGATTAAATATGTTATTATACATTAGTTACAAAACAATTTTTAATGCTGTTATAAAACTTTATTATAATTTTCCCCTATATCAACACCCCTTTCTCATATTTCTGCTTACTCAAGATCCCTGTGTTTACTGATTTTTGAGAAGTTTACATTTAATTTACTGGGATGATTAAATTTCATGACCATTTATTGAAAATCCCTTTTTTTTAAAAAAGTACCATTATTATTAGCATTAACAAACAGATTTATTGTTACCAACTGAACATGCAGTAAAGGGTAATTGAATGTTATTTTATTTTCTAAGCAAGCAGAAATAGCTATGTTTATCATTTAAAACAAAACATGAGAGAAATGTTGTGTTTAAAATTCCTTAATTAAAATGTTTCTTCCAACTTACAAATTTCGGTTTGATTGGCAGCATGTTTCAGAAAGCTCCATCTTTAAGAAAGGTTAGCAATAGGTTGTGTTAGATGACTGAGCTTGCAAGGGTATCCTATGCAGAATTCTGCTGATCGATAAAACTCAAAAGATACAGCAACAGAAATACTATTTGCATAAGTAAAGTACACACACATTGGGATGCAGTCGACAAGAATGCGTTTAAACACAGGGCTTTAAAAAACAGAGAGAAATAAAAATGTGCCGAAATAGATTTTTCAGGCTTCGATAATTTATCATCATTTCCACGGAGTTTCTTTACTGTTTTCATCTCAACCTTTCTAGTTATCTCTCGACCATTTCCATATGTAGCCCATATTATCATACGCCGAACTAAGTCAGCAGTTCTGACATCTTCATTTCGGTGTCCTTTCCTGTACCTTTAGCAATGTTAATGTTACAAATTACAGGAAGGCATATTAATAGCAGTACCAAAGAAGCAGAAAGAAATGAGCATGGGCTGGTTATTTTTTTATTTTAATTTTTTTTAAAATAAAAGGAACGGAAAGGAAAGGAAAGGGGGTGGGGGTAACCCTAAGTACTGACTTGGGATTTCCCGGGCCCATTGTCAAGTCAGCCGAACCCTCCGCCACTTCCATTGTGATGATAATGGATTCCGTGTTGTTGGCTCAAAGGTCACGAGGTCACCGTAAGCTCCTTAATGGACTGTGAAATAACTTTAACTGCATTAACCTCTCTGGATCACGTGGGGTCGCACCAACACCCCCTCCTGAAATCCTCATTCGCTTATAGAGACAATACCATTAGATTATTATTTTTTCTTCTCCTTTTTGGAATAGCAATAGCTGCTCAATGTAATTATGCACCTAAGCATTTCCATTAAGTGAATAAGACTTTAAAAAAGATTAACTGGGGTTTCTCCTGCATCCCAGGATAAAGGTAAACTTAAGGCAGTGGTTTTCAAACCCTTTAAAAAAAGAAAAACACCACCTCTGCTGGAGAGACAACACTGCTTTTAAAGCAGGAAGTCATTAACAGAAATGTAACACTCCCCCCCCCTTTTCGTACAATCATCTGAAGAAGAGTTTAGCTGGTCGGGTGCCCACATGGTGGGCATGGATTACTAATAGCTCTACAGAATGGCTGCACACAAACTGGGTGATTATTGGCAACATGGGAAAAAATCACTTATGCAGAAAACATCAGATGAAATGTGACAGCTTGTTACCCTTATAGTACTCTGTTGTCGGAAATCCCTGCCATTTGGACTCTCTGAAAAGACATTGTCTCCAAAATACATTTATGGAGATCGCCTCGGAATTCCAATCCTGACACCGGTTTGCCAACTACAACTTTTTAATTTATTTTAAACTTCACCAGTTTAATTAGCCACCGTTCGAAATACAAATGTTTTCCTTTGGTGACTCGCAACATTTAAAATGATTAAAGGCCATATAAAGTATAAAGCAACGTCGCCGCTATCATAAAAACAGCAGCAAAAACGTTGCAGATCATTCTGTATCATTAATTCCCTTAAATATATCACAGAAAGCTGTACCCGCATAATAGAGGGTGCTAACTAAAAGCCTGGTTGGCATCTATCTGTCTCCGGAGACAATGGAGGAATGTGCCTTTGGGGTTGAGGTCAAGCTGTCGGGAGGTTGCAGAGCCTGCTGTGGCTGTAGAGACCAATGCGGGAGAGACAAGTTTTGTTGCAGCTGGGGCAGATGAAGGCATCCAGTTGTGCTGTTGCAGATGCTCCATGGCGTTTCTTCTCTCTGCGCTCCTCCCAGCGGTCATTCCTCCTCATGCACAACCTGACTGCCTGTCTCCAAGCAGTGCGGTCCTCTGCAAGGGATTCCCACATGGCAGGATTGATGCTTCCAGCCTTCATGTCACAACTGCAGAAACCTTTGTATTATAGAGTTGGTCTGCCACTGGGCCTGGCACCTGAAGCCAGCTCCCCGTAGAGCACGTCCTTGGAGATACTGCCATCTTCCATTCTGTGGTCACGGCCAAGCCTGAAGAACAATGTGTTTACAGCCTGCCACAACAAGGCAAAGAAGACTAATATGCATGGGTTTTATCATTGGTTTTACAGTTGTAAACCACTTAGAAGCCATTCTGGCATATGAGTGGCATACAAATTAATAAAGAAAAAGTAAATGTCTGCAGTAGCAACTGGCCAGGGCTGCATTGGTGAGGCTGCCTGACTCTCCTGTGTTTCTAAAGTCACATGTCACTGCCCCTTACCGAGAGGGAGAGGTGCAACATTGGAGCTAATTTGATGCTCCTGGTGCTGCAGCCGCACCATGCCAGCCTTCTCACTGCCTTGCTCCTTCAGCTGTCCTACTTAGTAACTGGCAGGGATGTGTGGCATTGGAAAGACAGTAGAGCAACACAGCCCTGCCCATGCAACCCTGTTGGCGGCTACTGGCGAACTGTGTATCTTGGGAGATGAAGTTCCATAGATGCGGGGCCACGGCAGAAAAGGACCTGTTCTTTTGGATCTACCAGCTGGACCTTCTGGCAGGTGTATGAGCAGGATCTCTGTAACCTTTCACCTCCTCCATTGCTTAGGGTGTGAGATGCCGGGGCCAGTGCAAACAGACAGCTCAGGCCCAGCCCACAACAATAAGTTCCCATTTGCTTGCTCAGTCCAAAGAAACATCCCACTTGTCACGCCACCCCATTCCTTGATAATGGGAGCCCAGTATGTTTGTGTCTCACTTGCTGGATCAGCATCTTCGCTTGCGTAGGTACCTGGTGTGCCTTCAAGTCTTGTTCCTGCTTATGCCCTGGACTGATTTTAGCATTTAAGCTTTTGGCAGAAAACATACTCCAAGTCCACCATCCAGCGAAAACCAGGACACCTCTGGGGCCCCCGATGTTGAAGAGGGCCTTGTGTGCATGACCCAATGGCTTCTTTTTGTGTTCATCGTGCACACCTAAATGAGTCTTCTCTCTCGCTCTCGCTCTCCACTCCCATAAAAGTTAGCGCAGGCATCATTTCCATAGCATTACATCTTTGCTGAAATTAATAGAATGGACAGCTGATGTCTGTAACATCCTTTATTTCTGAAACTCTGATGTATCCGTTCTAGGGCACCAGCACTTATAACTGTCCATTAGGAGCTACATCGAGATGGTCACAATCACTCAGAAGCCCCTTTCCACTTCCTAAAAGCCCCAATTTAGAAAATGCACATTGGAAGTCAATGGGGATTTAAGACACGCTTAAAGTTAAACATGTGCATTAGTGCTTTGCCGGAGAGTAATGGATTTCAACATATGCTTAATGTTTAAGTGGCCCTCTTAAGTATCTTCCCAGAGCTGGCAAGCAAGAGCAAAACTCTGAAGCTCATCTTTCCAAATTGGAAATAAAAATGTTGGCATATAGATGCAATATGGAATGTATAAATACAAGGATATGCAATCGATTAAAAAAAGCAACCCTCCACTGTTTAAAAAAATATTTTGGATACATTACTAAGTATGTATAATTTGTTTCTAGGCCATTCACCTAATATGGTGAATCACTCAATTATTCCGTTATGTCCTTGAGAATACTCACAAGCTGCAAAATATTGGAGCTAAATATCCAGTATAATCTAGTAAACCCTGAGGCTCCCTTAGGCAAGATATCACACAAAAATCCCACCTCCCATATGCTATGCAATGGATCTTGGGATTCCTTTGCCTGCTGATAGTCCCACAGCTAAAATAACTCTCTCTCCTCCCTGTGGTTTAGTGCATTGACCCCAAGTCCTGATGGGCTGCTACTATCGCTGAACCACAGCGACTGAAGTCTAGCCCTGAGCTTGCAAAAGTCACCCACACCCCAGAGGAGTGCTCTTCATCCTTGGGTCCTCAGATATTGCTGGCCCACAGATCATTCCCAGGCAGCTTAGCTGATGGTCAGGCAAGATGGGAGTGGTAGTCCAACAACATATGGGGACCCGGGGCTGAAGAAAACCACCCTGCAGCTTTGCCGATGCATACCCTCCAACTGCCCCATTTTGAGGGACACTCTCAGATTCATAGACCTATTCCCAGATTCTGTTTGGATCCAGGAATTTCCTGCTTTCCCCTTCCAGCACTGCCGCTGCCAAGCTTGGAGTGGAGCATGAGCTGGCCGGCTGAACCTCCCCATGGTTGCCACTGCAGGCCTCCCTTCGGCAGCTTGTAACAGCGGCTGGAGAGCTGTGAAGATGCTCTCCCTGCAGGGGTTGTCCTCACCTCCCTTGCGTGCCCAGTGGAGGAGAAGAGTGGTGGTGGCTCTCCACTGCTTCCACCCCCATCTCAGGCATGACCCGGGAGTGGAGTTGTGGCCTGGTGGTATTGAAGAGCAAAGGAGAGGTGCAACACTGCTGCCACCGCTCCTTTTCCCTATTGCTTCTACCTCTGGTGTTCTGAGGCACATATTCATGACCCAGATCCAAAGGTAAAAATGTTGGAGGGTATGTTGATAAACCCTAGTTTCATTGCCACACGGTTGCTTGCTTCCCCGTAGAGGCTGGCAGCAAGGCTTCAGTTCCCTCTCCTTATTACACTTCTCAGGCGCCCCATTAGCAAAATCGCACTCACTAAACACAGCATAGAGAAAAGAGCAAGTTGCTTCCATTTACCGAAATAAGAAGTGGGCTGTTTTGGCTGCAAACAAACAATGAGGACAAAAGTTTAATGAATAAGTTGTCTGGAAGTTGCTACCTTGGCCTTTCCCCAACCTGGTGCCCCCCCCTGAAGTTTTGGAGTCTGTTGTGATTGATGACCTGGGAGAAGATTGTGAGCATAAGTGGGCAGAAAGAGAGTTTGGATCATTACATTTTATAAGTTCAGCAAGTATAGGTGTTCGAATGTGTCTACCTATTTATTCATCTGTCCATCTGTCAGATATTCCAATAAGTGGCTCTTGTCCAGGTTTGTTAATTGTCTTACTTTAAATGTTGTGAGGATCCTATGCCCTTTTAAAATGTGGTTTTGGGGTTTGTTGGGTTGTTGTATTTATTTTGATTATGTGGCTTTATATTTTTATTTTATTCTGCAAATCGCCCTGAGACCTATGGGTATATAAATTCAAATAATAATGATGATGATAATGATAATGATAGTAATAATAATAATAATAATAATAATAATAATAATAATAAATAATAATAATAAATATATATGCATTCTAGCACATAGACTGTAAGTTTCAAAGGAAAGCATGTACGTTGCAAATGTGGGTGTGAAATACATAAGGAGCACAGAGAGGCTGTAGCTAAAACAGAGGTACAAAACCTTGATGGCAAAGATGTCAAAGCAGGAGGGGGAGAGGGGTCCCAAGGGTGCTGCATTTCATCTTGTTCATCATTATGTCAGCCCCTGAGACCACGTAACTATATAGATAGATAGATAGATTGATGGTTCCTTGACCTTTGCTTTTTTCCACGGTTTTATCACTCTATGGCCACATCCCCAAATTTCTTAGTCTCTTTGCATCAAGCCTTGTGTCAAGCACCATCATTACTTTTAGTTCCACAGATGTTTTACATGTCCCAAATCATTTTTTCCAGGTGTTGTTTGCTGTGGATTGCCATCATAAATGAACCAATAAGTTTTTATTTATTTATATTATAGTATAAATAAATCTGGTCTCGGGTTTGCCTAGGCTTCTGCTTGCTATAGCCTTAACAAATTTAGGAGGTTGCATTTAGACTCCCCCATAAGCAAATACTGTCATAATTATAATGTGGTTTGTATTAATTCCAAAACATCCAGAAGTAGCCCAACAACGAATTCTTTCCAGCTATTCGTAGCCACAGTTTTTGCTATCACTCCTTCTTTGTGCACTTGTTGCTTGATTCAGCTGTAACTCTGCACATGCCCCAAGACTTTGTGTACATTGTGGTTTTGTTCTGAGCATGGGTGTAGCCAAGGGTGTGTCTGTGTGCCCTATTTATGTCCTATTCAAGGGTATTCCACAGAAAAGCTGAACAACTTTGCTTTTTGGCTCTGAGCAATCAGTATGATGCTCTTGCAAGCCATCAAAGGAAGTAATCCAAACTACGATATTCCCAATGGAGGAAGCGCAAGCAAAGCATCATTCCCATTAGGCAACCATTTGAGGTCCACATGCCAAATGTGGCTGGGACCAGATGCAAACACAGGCAGGGCAATGCACGTGAATTTTATGTTTGTACAATAGGTTAGCTTTTACACACACACACACACACACACACACACACACACACACACACACACCCTCTATCCTACATCCAGAAGGGCTGTGCATGAACTCCCAATTTTACCTGTGGCTCCAATCGGTGGCCCTCTGTGGGGTTTCTACAGAATATCTTCTGCTTTGTGGCTGCTGTACAGAGGAATTATCTCACAGTGACCAAATTCCTTGCAGTAATCATATATAATGCAAGGAAATGCCCTCAGTTAGTACTACTTAATTCTGGGAGCACCCTACAGCAAGCTGCTTAGCCTTCACATTTCCTAGGTGCTGACTCCTTTCCCAATGCAGAATGCTCCAAATAGCCAAGAAACTCCTTGCCACTGTCTGGTGGTTTGTGATTAACTAGAACACGTCTTCCTTTGTCAAGCGGTTGGAACTGCTAGCAACAGGGCTGGCCCAAGACATTTTGGCACCTGAGGCAGACCCCAAAATGGCTCCCCAGGGAAGAAGGGACAAGAGAATATCTACAGTAAGAACAAGGGAGGAAGAAAGATTGGTATCGTGATCTGCTGCCACCTGAGGCAGTTGCCTCATGATGCCTTATGGGTGGGCCGGCCCTGGCAAGCAAAACCGATAAGTGATGGAAGAAAATAGTGGCCTTGGAAATTGTAACTTAAATACTGATGATCAAATTGTAGACATTTCCATTGTTTCTGTTGTGATTTACGGTTTATTAATTCTCTTACCTTAATACCTCACCTTTCTGGAACTCATAGGTATGGCTCCCAGGCACTCACCCATCCAGGCACTGAACAGACCCCCGACTTGCTTAGCTTCAGCAAAGTGTTGGCCTCATGGGCCTTCAGAAATGAAATGCTGCTTGGAGCTACATGAGGCAAGGGGAAAAAAATTACGTTTGTACTTTTTGACACTGTGTCCATATTTGAGTTCCCCACCGACTCATTCAGTTCCAGAACACTGGTTAGATTTGTTTCAGGCCCTGATTGTCTCTAGTGAGTAACTTTTGACAGCACACTTGTCAGTTTCGAGGTTTATATTTGAAACTCTTTCTCTCTCCCTTTCTCCCCGCTACTCCTTACATACCTGATTGGGGTTTTCTCTCATGGCTAAAAATCAACCTGTTTTCGTTTAATCTATCTGACATTTCAGCCAATATTGCGGCCTCTCGTTTCTATGATTTTCAACATTTGTCACAGCTTGGGATGACTTGCTAACCAAGCAATGCTGTTTGCTTGCTACATCTTTCTTTTATTTCTTTGGCAGCTGAGGAATGTCAACTGGGTTTTTTTTTTTTGGCTTGCAGCCTGACACCGAGAGATACTAATCACCTGTAAGTCTCGCTGAACATTGGAAGAACATCTGAGGCCCAGGGCCTGAAGGAGTGAAATGTATTTCTGATTACGGGTCCTGCAAAAGCAACTGTTAAGAAGGCAGCTTCTTCTTTTTTAAAGGCATGTTGCTCTGGTCAATGAATTAAACACGGTTTGATTTACAAAATGTATTGGTTTTTGTCAACATCCAATTTGAAAATATAAGGAATCAACTGCAGAAGAAGAGAATAAGGTTCTGTGGAACAAAGTTTGATGGGGCACACAGGTAGTTTGCTTTGAGACATTTGAACTACATACTGCTCCATTTTGGGGGGGAGGTACTTTAACAGAGAGGAAATAACTTTTGAAGATGGTGCTGTATGTTTCAAGAAACACAGAGCTGCTATTAAACATAAGCATCTACCTATAAATTTATTTATATGAGTCTAAAGAGCAGCTGTGAATTAAAATTAAAAATTAAAAAAGCAAGTCCACACATTAAAACAGCAGCAGCATTTATTAAACCAGCATTCTTCAAGCTGGGCCCTTCCACGTGTTTTAGACTGCATTTCCCATCATCCCTGACAATTGACCATGCTGCCTGAGGCTGACAGGAGTTGAAGTCCAGCAACACCTGAGAAGCACCAGTTTGGAGAAAGGCTGTATTAAACCAATGGCGGTAACATAAAAGCGTGTATCAGCAGTATGTAAATGATCTGGTCATTTCCCCACAAGGCCCTTTTCTCAGGCCATCATCTGAGTTGGCAAGGAGACCCTCAGAAGAGTCTCTAATTCCTTTCCTTCCTCAATAAGGTGTCAAACATTTCTCATGTCTGGATGTCACAAACTGTGTTCAGGTGCAAACTGCACATTTAAATAACTATCACACTCCTTGAAAGAGTCACAGCTTTCCCCAAAGAATTGTAGTTTGCAGAGTTGAGAGCTGTTAGGGATGCTCTATTCCCTGCACAGAGCTACAATTCCCCAAGTTCCAAGGGAAGACTGACTGATTGTTAAATCACTATGAGGGAATGACTCTTAGTACCCTTAAAAAACTACAGTTCCCATGATTCTAGAGGGAAGCCATGACTATTTAAGGTGATAAGATAGTGCTTTGAATGTATAATGCAGATGGGCCCATGACTCACATTGGATACAACCCATAGGGCGGTATTCAGCTAAATCACTGGTCTTCAACCAGTGGGTTGAAACCTACTAGGGAGTCACAGCCTTATTCAAGGTGAATCACAAGCACTACCACTATGCAAATATATGGTTAAAATTGAGAAATGGGTCCTCAAACGCATGATTGGA
Organism: Podarcis raffonei; assembly: GCF_027172205.1. Classification (NCBI taxonomy): domain Eukaryota; kingdom Metazoa; phylum Chordata; class Lepidosauria; order Squamata; family Lacertidae; genus Podarcis; species Podarcis raffonei. The sequence goes on along the minus strand of NC_070604.1, from coordinate 96,208,222 downwards.
TTCAAAGTGGGTCCTGGGTTGGGAAAGGTTGAAGATACTTGAACAAAATAATTACACTAGCATCATGGAAATTTCCCCCTCTCCTTCTCTTCTTCCCATGTACTCTATGCATATTACCAACAGACTCCCACAAGGGCCTTAGGATCAGCATAGCAGAGCATCCTGGTCAGAAATAAGAGAACATGCTAAGCTAATGGCAGATTTTGTGTGCAGGGGAAAATTTCTGTGCGCATACAGAGACAAAGAACTTGATTAATCACCCAGGAAAATGTGTGTGTATATATATTCAGTGAACTCTGTCCCCGTGTAACTGTTCCATAGAAACTTTATATATTTTAGTTCTTAACATATAATATCATTTTCACATGTGGTGCATTTATTTTCATAAGTCATTTGCAACCTTGGATCAACCCCCATCCAAGAACACAAGCGATGGAAGCCTTACCCCGATGGGTCTTGCTCCCATTAGTTTCCCAATAGATGATGGATTTTTAATATGCAAAGGCATTTTTCATATATTGGAAGACAATTAAGAAAGGAGAGCTTTGCGAGCCCGGAGTTCCCCTATGTTCACCTCATGGTAGTCAAGGACAATTCCAGGCCTCTTGGGAGATATTAAGCCTCCATTTTCCTGTTACATCTGAAGAGAACAGCCTAGCAGAAATACAAAACGGTGTCTCTGCATGTGGATGTTGCACATTTCCCCCTTACAGTTGTTAAGCAAAATCTGTTGTGAGGACTTTGCTCATGCCCAATTAAGGTTAAAAAATATTGCTGAAATTAAAACCTACATGGCCACAAAATACATTAGCCTATGTGGTAAGTTTGCCAGCATCCATCTTGCAGTCTGATCCACCCGATGTTCAGGGCTTCCTGTCAAAGATTGTTTAGGGTAGATATTGGCTTGTTCTGATCATTTGTTTTCAGTGGCTACTGCCAACAAGAACGCTTGTTTTAGTGCCACTTGTCAGGGGCAGCACACCTCACAATACCAGTGGCTGAGAATCACAAGAAGGGAGAGGGCTGTTGAGCTCAGGTCTTGATTGCAAGCTTCCCGTAGGTATCTTGTTGGCCCTTGTAGTTGGATGGGTTCTGTAGATAGTATGGGAAAAATCATTTTACAGTTTATTGCTCATATGTGTGAGCAGAAGTTTTAAAATAATCAGTTTAGTGTTTAGACTTAAAACCATTAGTTAGCAGAGTTTAAACACCATCCCTTGCAGCATTAAAGTGTAAACTTTGGGAGCAGACTGTGTAGATTTAATTTTATTTATCCAGGCTGTGGTAGCAGACACGATTTTCCCTTTCCCCTCTTAATAAAAAAAATAATCATGCAACAGACTGTAAGTTAAGCATAAAATAGTGTTTACTTACATAAAGTCTTGCACTCGATTCCAGCAGTAACAGTAATGAAATCAAGGCAGGCAAATTCTACTTCTAGATTACAAAATACATAGCTGAGCTCAGAATGGAGTCTCCACTGGAGCAGAGACCAGAAAGATGTCCACCTGTCTTAGAAGAATGGTGGAAAAGTCAAGGAGTTCTGATGAGGCAGGAGTAGAAATGATTAAACCCTCTTTTTTTACTTTTCCCCACCAGAGAACTCAAAGGAAGTGACATCACATAGTGTCTTCTCTGGTAATCAGGAACTCTGTCAGTCTTAACCCCTTCATATCCTAATTTAGCAAACATAAATTGTTATGCTGACTGCAAATTCCCACAACAGTGAGAATAGGGAGCTGGACCAGATGGGCTTTCAGCTTGATCCAGCAGGGCTCCTCCTTTGTACTTGTGCTTTATTCACAACCTGATGCTTCCATGATCTCAGCCTGAGCACAGTCAGAAAACCCTCTTCCCTCCAAACATTATATACGATATACTAGTTTCCCAGAAAGGTATGATATGAAGCAAATGGAGGGAAAGCATTGAAACAAGACAATACTTGCCCCTAGTACTGTAGCCCAGACTTTCCTTGCTCTGATAATTTTTCTACTTGCAGATTCTTTCTATTCTTTTTTTTCGTACCCAGGCGATCATTATGTGGTGCAAACCACCTTTTCACCTCATTCTGCTGCATGGGCAGATTCAGACTAACTTGGCTCCTTTCAGTGTCTCATTGGTTCTGCTCTTTGCTTCATGGCTGGGGTATCATTTGTAATTCAGCTGTTCTTAAGCTTTGTGGGGCAAGAATGATACACAAAGGGAGGATGTTCCACTTCTTCGGCTTGGTTAAGACAGCCATTAGTACAGGGCTCTACTTGAAAGTGTTCTCTGTTTGAAGAAGGTGCTGTCCAAGCCTGGGTTCAAAACAAAGAAGCATGAGGGGAAGCAAGGTCTTTGATGTTGCCCACCAACAACATCTAGACAGAAGACTGAGCGAGCATAAAGATCCCTTGGTCACAGTGTTCCCCAGTATGGTGATATATGTCCAATTTTATTTAAATTATAGCAATTATTTCCAAATCTTTACATATAAAATTGGCAATTTTATGCAAATTTGCATCTTATTTTTGGGTGTTTCTTTCTTTCTTTCTTTGCATAGTCCTGGAATTGCAATGTGAGCAGAAATCTTACTTTATTTTGTGCTGAATTCAAGTGTTATTTTTGCACTGAAATGCAGTGTGGATTAATGCAAGTTTGAATTTGGCCGAGGACCATCTGGATTCAAAGCCCTCTTCTTCTGCACAGACTTACTGCCTTGCCTCAGGAAAGTTCACCAACTCTCAAGTCACATTTCTTCTTCTGTGAAATGGGAGGAGAAATGCCCTAATAATGTAATAAAAAGAGCATTTAAGACTTTGCAGGATTATGACACCTTCCCATAGAAGATCACTGAAAAGAGGATGTCTGGAAAGAGATAGTAAGTAAGATAGTTAGTAAGAAGAAGCCCTATGAATGATTACAGTTTCCAATACCTTTTTTTACCTTTTTAGTAAAGTTCTTGCATTGCCTTTATTCTCCTATAGATCATTTATGTGTGTTAATTCTTCTATGCAAATAAACCTTGCCACAATCCTTAGTTAACTGCCACCTCATAGATATATTATGTATACCTATATGTTTTATCAAACTTGTGTCGTTTTCAAAAGCTATGACCTTAGAGTGCATTCCTCTATCAATTACAGAATTTAGGTAGAAAGTACTATGGTCAGCAAGGCCAAAAAGGATCCAGTTATTGGCATAGCCCCATTAAAGGACCTCTAATAAATTACTTAAGTGGACTCCAACAATTATGAAAACTAATGAAAATAATCTTAAATGGCTTAGAACAAGCCTATATCATTTTAACATTTACATCATAAAAATAATACTCAAAAGGCTTTTTAGTTCTGTAAGGAATTATTCTAGATACTGAGCTAACTTCAGCTCTGTCAAATTTAATGACCTAATTTGGGGCAGGGGGAGAGACAAAGTTGAAGGAAAGTTTAACAGGTTTGGGTGGGTTGAATTTTTCGATATGCACCTTCCCCTCATTTTGATGGACGAGGCTGCATTATATGTAAAAGTCAGGAATGTAATGGTTGCTTCTGCCACTGCTTGTTTGTAGTGTAAGAGGCTGCCATAAAACAAGAAAAAAATAATTCTGGGGCTGTTGTGTGAAGGATTCAAGGGAACATCTGACTGACTCACACATATTTCCCTACGAACTCACATGTTCATAACTGAGAATTTATATCTCACCATGATAAGTCCAGGGGTGCTTACAGTCATCCTGGTTTGTTTGCAGGGAGATTAGACAATGTTGACTATTTCATTCTGATTTTTGCCAGAAAGCTAGAGGATGTTGCATCAAAGCAAGTGTTGCTATTTTTCTAATTATTATTTCATAGAATCATAGAGTTGGAAGGGACCCTGAGGGTCATCCAGTCCAACCCCCTGCAATGCAGGAATCTCAGCTAAAACATCCATGACAGATGGCCATCCAATCTCTACTTAAAAATCTCCAAGGAAGGAGAGTCCACAACCTCCCAAGGGAGACAGTTCCACTGTCTAACAGCTCTGACTGTCAGAATGTTTAGTCAGAATCTCCTTTCTTGTAACTTGAAGCCATTGGTTAAAGTTCTATCCTCCAGAGCAGGAGAAAACAAGCTTTCCCCCTCTTCCCTTGAGATATTTGGGTAATTTCAGTATTGCTTAATATATAACACTATCCCACACTTATCCCACACTTTCCAGGATATTTTCTGTCACTTTCTTACACACACACACACACACACACACACACACACACACAAAATCAAATCTTTGGGATTTGCTGTGGGCTTGTTGTGCAAGAATATAATTAGCCAACCTGACTTTGCCAATATCACCTGAAAACAGTGATGGCCTGGAAGCTCCCAGTAAGAGAGAGCAAGGCAGTTTGGAAAGCAAGGCAGTTTGGGTTGGAAAGCAGAGACATGGGATGAGTAGGAGGGACTCGGCCCCCTTTATAAGCAGCAGAAAATGATGAGGAGAGAAGGGAAGAGGGAGGACTTACAGGACGTATGGAGATTGTAAGGGAGGATTCTTAACAGCAACAAAACTGGAGAAGAACAAAAGTTCTGTGAATTCTAGTTACTCTGCAGGAAGGAAGTTCATACAAGTCCTCAACCTTCTCCTGTGATGAGCTGGGTCTCCTCTGTCCAAGAACAGAAATTAGGAGTGGCTTCAAGCTGCATCCTCCAGCATGGGGCAGGGAGGGGCTGAAAACACTCTGTGGGGCTGTGATCTGGTAGGCAGTTCCACACCCATCGTTTCCCAAATTCATCAATGTGGCTAGACAATTGACTAACGTTAAAGAGCATCATAGGACAACGAAAACAGCAATAATTTTGTCATTTATAAACTAACTTTTTTCATTTGTAAATTTGAGAAGGGGGGGGGAGATTCTAAAATAAGAAAAAGAAATAATGTATGAACAATAACAAACCACCATGTCACAATAACCACCACTACATCCATCTTAGGGTAGACATCAACATGGCTTATATTAATTTATAACAATAATTTTGTCATGAAGCTTTATTGGCAAGTGCCAGTTTGGTAGGAGGAGGCAAGCTGTCCACACAATGTTGTCTTGATAACAGCCAGAGCCTCTAGTTGTGGGATACTGGTATATACAGAAGATACATCAAATGTGGCTAGCCATACTAATCCCAAGGATCCCTTAATGTAGCTCTCTCGAGTGGAGCAAAGGATCTTGAATAAAGTCCTACATACTGAGGGATAGGGGTAGTTCTACCTGAAACTCTAGGTGTGCTGGAGGAGGTAGAAATGGAAAATTCTCCTATGCAAGCAGCTTTGTGTTTTTTATTGAGGCAAGAGGCTTCAGTCATGGGGCTCCATCCCACTGCTGTAGTTTGGTTTGATTATCATCGCCATCATTTGCTTCTCATGCTATTCCTCACCATTTGTGTGGGTGGGTCCTGTCTGTGCACAGTATATATCAATATAATTTTATTACAGATCCTTGGTATTCAGTGTAGTGGTGCACTTTTTCCCAAGGGGAAAAAAATACACTTATGCTGAACGTGTGGTGAAATGACATTACAGCACTTTCTGTTCTTAAGCATTCCTGTGCACCGTGGTTTACTGTTGAACAATATTTTGGAGGAGACGTAATTATTTCCCACCAATTTCCTCTTCTATTCCTTCCTCACACTGTTGTGTGAAATCTATTGATTTATTTCTTATATTTCTAATCTTGCAAATCCCATTACGAGCGCGCACACACAAAGGAAAACCCTTCTATGGTTTTCAAAGGCACTCTTGGATTGAGCAAATGCAGCCATTGGAGGCTCCTTTTCCTGTTACACATAGGAAAGGAGGGCAAAAACATGGAAAGGCTCTTGCCTGGGATGCAGGTTGCCGGCACCACCACCCCACCCTGGCAGAGTTAGATAAGATGCAGCTGTAGCTGTCCCAGGTACCTAGTTCCCTTTTGGCATAAAACGGCACAGGCAGGCAGTTCAGAGAACCCACCAGGTGAGAAGGAGGTTATAAAGAGGTTCAGACATAAAGAGGGAAAATAAATAAATAAATACAAATATTGCTTAGCTGTAAATCTTTTCAGGCAAAGGACATGACCATAGCAAGGAGACTTCTGGCCAATCACTAGGACAATGGTCCATATCAAGTTGTTGTTTTTTTAAAAAACAAAATAGATGCTTAGTTATCACTTTGCTCCTCTCTCTCTCTCTCTCTCTCTCTCTCTCTCTCTCTCTCTCTCTTAGGAATGGGGAACCTGTGGAACCTGTGTTTCCAGATGCTGTTGGACTTACAACTCCCATCAACCCTGACCACTGGCCACGTTGCCTGGGACTGATGGGAGTTGGAATCCAAAAACTTCTGGAGGGGCGCAGGTTCCCCTCCCTTGTTTTAGATGTGGCCTAAATCCCCCCCTCCCTGACTACATTAAAAAAAAAAAGTTTACATGCCACAGAAGAGAAAGTGTGGGCTTTTGTTATTAATGTTGTAGAAATACAAATATGTCCACCTAAGAAGAGGAGTCTTTATTAACTCCCACAGCCCAGAAAATTAAGGCACGGCTCATCAGGATCTGAGCTTGCTCTCGGCTAAATTGCAAGGGACTAGTTGAGTTTTGCCGGGGTTCATAATGCTGATAGAGCGGTTTCCACGTGAATGAAGTATAAACAGCGATTAATTTCAGCCAATAAATAATGGTTTGAGGTCCACACTGAAAGAGGAACAATTACTTTTCCATTTTTCCTGCCAAATGAGCTGATAAGAGAAAACAGGGGAGTTGGCCACGTAAATCAGTCTTAATTTTATCTTCCCCATTAAAAAGCAGCCATTAAGACCATCTTCGGCTCATTTCATCCTCTTCTTGTTTCACTTTTTCAATTTGCACAAAAGGGGGGAGTTTGCTCGTCATAAAATTTCACTTTGGCCAACCTATCATTTGCATCTGAGCCAATAAATAGCAATTAGCATAAACATTTAAATCAGGAACTGGAACAAATTCTTGTTCCCTGAGCAAGCTGTTAACTTACAGTATTTTGCGATATATAAGAAGCGTTAAAAACAAGATCTGCTGGGCACAATTATCCCTCCCCAACAAGATATGTTGGAATGAAGGGGAAATGTCTTCCTTGCCAGAAGCCAAGAAGCTTAATCAATGGGAGGCTTTGTGAACATAAATGCATTAAAGTTTGTGAGGTGCTCAGTAAGCCAGTGGCGATAGGCACCACATAAGTGCCCTTTAGTTGAGGCAAAGACTCCCGTTGGAAGTTTCTCTTCCAAAAACATCCAAAATAAGACACACACACACCAAAAATTGGGTGAGGGGGAAGTGAATAATCATGGGAAGGTCTCAACAAAATCCAAAAATGGATAGTGCAGATAGTCTGGCTCCAGGACTCTCCTGAGAACATTGACCAAGACCTGCTCCATGCCTTCTTTGAGAGCTTTTATCTGGCTGGAATGAGTTCTGGAACTGCAAATGCTTCTTGCCTGCTTGGATGTGATATGTATGTTTACAGAAACCCCTTAGTTTTGCATGGTTGGAATGTAGTCAGCTGTACCCAACATTCAGCAGTGGGTGCATTCACTAAATTATGAGTTGTGTGAAGAAGTATTCTGATGTGGTTCTCTGCTCCTGCACTCCAGATCTCATGCGGCCACTTTCAACCTCAAACATAGAATGGGTGAGCCTTGCTTGCTTTCATGCTTCCATAAAAGATAGCGGGTTGTCGCCAATTCAGTTATATTCAGGAGAGCCATTGAAATTAGTGGATCTATGAAATTCATGTTTTCAACGGGTCTACACTGGATACAACCTAGTGGCCATCTATGCAACAAACCGCTTCTCTTGAAGTGTCTGCCATAAAGCATAGAGGAAAGTAACCTTTTTTCCAAAGCAAGGGATCTCTGCCCATAATATACAGAGCTAGTTACTCAATGTCTCTGCATCATCACATGGAACACTGTGTTCCTGCTCGGTGTTTCTGATTACTTGCTGATGGAAGTACAGAGACCCTCAACACAACAGAAGGAGTGATATATGCAGTAAATACTCTATATCTTCCAGTATCAGAGCTGAGCTGTAGACAACAGCCTGAGTTGGACCAAGAACCAGAAGCCATGGGTGGAAGCCAGTAGTCAGGACTGAAGAGAAAATCAGAACTGAAGGCCAAGCCAAGAGGTAGGATTGAGGAGCAAATCAGAAGTCAGTACCAAAGACTACAGGAACAGGCCAGAACTCAAGAAAACTTTGTTGTTCAATCACAGCTTAGCGAAAACAGGAAGCCCTATTATACTCATTTCTGTCTCTGTTTTGAGCCCTAGAACTTCTTACATGTATTTGAAACAGGGATGGCAGAAGTTGTATTCGCTGACATACTGGTACCTTTGGTGACTGTAACCTTTGCTGCCCATAGGATACATAAACTCCAGGCTCTTAGTTATTCAGCTAGAACCAAGGTACTAATGAAAGAAGAACCACTTGTCTCTGTTCAATACCCCTTAAAGGAGCCTGTGCCAACCTGTGCCAACTGGTTATTAAGACCTTGCATTATATTTAGACTTCACCAGACACCTTCCCTAACGTAGCAGTAGATAATGTTCTGTACCCTAAGCTCTGTACTACAACCACATTGACCCACACTCTGGCTAATCGCCCCTCTGTTGTTTTGGCTGGCAAGCTAAAGAAAACCACAAGGCCTTTTTTAAATGTGAAAAAGCTGGGGGGGGCACATAGTGAGGTCAGGAAGCTACTGAGAGCTGCAACTATTTTAACTGCAAAAGAAAGCAGAAGAAGAATCTATTCTACCTTATAACTTAGCTCACATAAGAACAGCACCCTAACTCTAAAGTTTGAGAAAAATGCCTTCCTTCCCTCTCTGAAAGCTTCAGAAACTCTATTTATTTATTTATTTATTTATTTATTTATTTATTTATTTATTTATTTATTTATTTATTTATTTTGGTGAAGGACAATTGGACCAGAGGAAATGTGGAGTGAGTTTTAGCATATCTTTAAATATAGTTTATAGGAATGAAATGAGTCCGACTCCCAAAAAGGCTTACAGATCTCTCAAAGCCAATGTTGCTGGACTCCAACTTCCTTCAGCCACCGCCAGCAGGGGCAATAACCAGGGAAGGTGAGAGCTGCTAGTCCAACAACATCTTGGCAACTCTTACACTAAAGCAGGAGTCAGCAACCTTTTTCAGCTGTGGGCCAGTTCACCGTCCCTCAGACCATGTGGTGGGCCAGACTATATTTTTTTGGGGGTGAAATGAACGAATTCCTATGCCCCACAAATAACCCAGAGACACATTTTAAATAAAAGCACACATTCTACTCATGTAAAAAGACGCTGATTCCCAGACCGTCTGCGGGCCGGATTTAGAAGGCGATTGGGCCGCATCCAGCCCCTGGGCCTTAGGTTGCGTACCCCTGCTCTAAAGGAATGTGAGAGAGGTGGAGTGACACAGCACGGATCGCTTCCATTCACAGAAGAGTCGTTCTGGACCCATCCCAACGTGTGCAAGTATGGCTATATGAACATCCTGACTGTGGTACTAAAGCTGCGATGGCAAATTCACACTTCCCAGAAAGCATGCATATGTGGACCTCTTTCCATAGGTGAAGAGATAGAGAAATGAGATGTTTTTCACTTTTTATGGATGCATAAATAGACACACTAAGCTGTGTACATATATTAAATTGCAATAATTATGCGACATTGCGATGAACATATCGACATTTCCTTTCATAGAACTAAATGTTTTCACTGAAAACATTTCAGAATCACCGTGAATTGTACACAACCCCTTTTCTTTCCTTTGCTATTCAGATTACCCTCTGCAAGAGTTATTCATTCTCACACTATCTCCATTTGCTTCAATCAATAAATGCATATTGATCTATATTTAAGGGGTTTATCTGACAGCCCTCCTCTAGATTCTCTCTCTTCTTTTTGTTAAAAAGTTATACGATGTGGTGTCCCCTGTGAAGCTAATCAGAGCGCCCATAAGGTAATAATCATTGAACGCGCAAGTCTTGGACAGAAGAACATCCCTTAATTGACACATAAATCTGAGTTTAGCCCTGTTGTTCTCCTGCACTGGGAGAGTGTTTGTAACAGTTAAAACGAGAATGAAAAATATGGGCCTGGAATAAGCGTTGCTTTATCCCTGCCAGGCTGAGAGTTCACAGTGGTAGCCAGACATATGTCTGGCTTTCACCCACAGATGCTGCTGTGCTTCTGCAAAAGAAGAGAGACTGACCGTACAACAATGGAGGGGCAAGAAGATGATAACAGTTTTGCTAGTGCCAGGTTTTCAAAAGCGATGGCTCCAAAGAAATCATTAAAACTGGAGATTATTTAAAATGACAGTTTGGGGAATCTACATATTTGTCCTTTCTGAACCTTCATGATACACTTAATTAATATTTCAAGCTTTTCATCGCCATGTAATTTCCCCTCCTGTAGAATCATAAAATGGGTCCAGTGAATTATGCTTAGCAACTTATGTAGCTCATTAAGAAAAAAAATACTGTGGAAGAAACATATCTGCAATCATATAAACTAATAGCCAGCTCTGAGCTCTCCTCGTATCTCTCTTGATGTAGTCAAACCAGCACTATCTGTGTACAAGAGGGAGGTCTATCAGCAGGCCTGGGAAATCCCCAAGTTTTACAGTACAACTTTTAAAATGAAAAACACCCTAAGGATAGGGAACCCTCAAGACAGCCCAATGAGGATAGAGAGGGAGGGAGGGAGAGGGTGAGGGAGAGGGAGAGGGGGAGAGTAATGCTGAGTGATGAGGGTACAAAAGTAAAACTGAGGGAAGTGACAGGAAGGGAAATGGAATGGAGTATCCTGGGCTAGGACATGATTGGCTGGAACTTTGGACAAAAGCAGTCAGCAGTACAATATTTTGTTCCTTATCAGTAGTACAGCAGATAATCAAACTTAACATCTCAGAGCTGCGATCTCGAACGGTTTGGGCCTTGGGTAGCAGTTGCTGTTGGATGAAGAAGAGGAGGAGGAAGCATTTGTGGAGAATGCCAGAAGCAGGGAGCAGCTTGAGGATGGGCCCCCTGCTGGTTTCCTCTCCCAGTGGTAGACTTTGGGCTCTCAAATTTCAGTGGCGCCCTGTGTGGCACTAAAATTAGGCACCCCTCTGCCTCTTGCAGGTAGCTGAGAGGCAAGGAGGATAGTAGAAGGGATAAATTATAGGCACCTGGAGGTAAGAAGGGCCTGCTGGATCAGGCCAATGGCAAATCCAGTCCAGCATCCTGTGTTCACTGCAGCCAATCAGATGCAGGGACAAGAGCACTTCCTGCCCCATGGTTTCCAGAATCAGGGATTCAGAAGCATCATTGCCTCTGAACATGGAGACAATCATGGCTAGTAGCAACTTGATAACATTATCTTCCATTAATTTGTCCATCTCCTTGCCCTGCTGTTTAACAGATGAAATATATGTTTTCAGGAGCCACCCTGTTTCTGCGACAGTAATTTGTTTTAATTGTTCTAAGTTTCTGGATGTTGTTGTTGTAGCCTGCCCTGGGACTTCCTGTTGAAAGGTAGGTAATAAATCATCATCATCTGTATCTTTCCCACCATTGCTCTTTGCCACACTTTTCTCTTTCTCTTATCTCTGAGAGGAGTAAGGAAAGACGAGAGAGGAAGAGAGACATAGGTATATAAAGGGTAGAGACAACCCTCTTGTCGTCTGGATAGGTCATTTCCTGGTTCACTCCGAGAAATTATTTCTAAATGGCCCCAGGGATGAAAGTGAGATCTGCCCTGAGAAATCGATGGAGTGTGTCCACCCCACCTGCTCTTTCTAACTCATTTTTTATTTAGTGTGAAACATTTAAAAATAGCCCTGTAAATGCAGATTCAAAAGCAGATGCAATTCATTGTCACCAGCTTGCAAGAGGCTGTGAATAGGAGGGAGTGCATTTGACAGCCCTGCAGTGTAAGCCTGTACAGTGGTACCTCGGGTTACAGACACTTCAGGTTACAGACGCTTCAGGTTACAGACTCCGCTAACCATGAAATAGTACCTCAGGTTAAGAACTTTGCTTCAGGATGAGAACAGAAATTGGGCGGCAGCGGCAGGAGGCCCCATTAGCTAAAGTGGCACCTCAGGTTAAGAATAGTTTCAGGTTAAGAATGGACCTCCGGAACGAATTAAGTTCTTAACCCAAGGTACCACAGTACTGAGTATGGCAGCGGAGGCTCCAAGTGTAATATTGTCCAAAGGTATTCGATTGCAGGATGGGAACTGGGCTGAAGGTTTCAACAACCCTGCTGTGCTACCCATTGCTATTTTCCTCAAGTTGCAGGTTTGGCTGAAAGAGAAGTACCATATTTTTCCGTGTATTAGACAAGGTTTTTTGACTCAAAAATCATGTAAAAAAACTGGGGTCGTCCTATACACAGGTGTGGGGGGGGGGGAGCTGCGCACCGCCAGCCAGCTGGTTGGCAGTCTGTGCTCTAGGGAGCTTCCCGCCCTCAGTGGCGTGGGGAGAGCGGCTGCCCACTTTGCCAGCCCACAGCAACAGCCCTGCTGGGGTGATGGCGTGCGTGCAATTCCCCCTTTGAAAACCTCAACGACTCTCTCTTCATCTTCTTTAACTTTAGTCCCCCCAAATAGGGGGTATCTTATACATGGGGGTGTCTTATACACAGAAAAATACGGGGTGTGTGGGTGTGGGTGTGTGCATATAAGCCCTGCAGTGTGGTTCACTGTTAAAATCCTATTGCAGGTTAGGGGGCTGTGCAGAGTGTGAGAGAAGCTCCTGGAAACCCTGCAATGGAAGCCCACTGTTAACCTTTAAGGTCAGAGGTAGGGCTGGGGGTGATTTGGATTCCTTGTAAGAAAAAATGGTCATACCTCTGAGGTTGCAGCAGAGATCAGACCTTTCAGACTTCATCCCAGGCCAAATTCAACACCCTTGAGTGCCACGCACCATTGAATTTCATGCTGACTAGTTGTACTTTTAAATGTTCACAATCTTAAAAACAAAACAAAAAACCCCATAAAAATGAAATTTTGCACGTGAAATAAAACTCAAGTTACATGTATTTGACTTTTAACTTGGCTGCCCCCGCTGAGAAAAGGGTCTCTAAAGGTGACCTTAATGTGTGAACTGGCTGATGTAGAAGCAGGTGATCTAGAAGGAATCAATGAAAATGTAAATTTAGAAATGATACATTTTAGCTCTGGCTTTCAGGCCCTCTGTACTGCGTCACCACGGAAGATAGGATGCTGCCCTATACAGAGCCAGAAAAAAATGGGTCCATCTCCTTAAAAAGCAGAGACATCACCTTGCCAACAAAGGTCCATATAGTTAAAGCCATGGTTTTCCCAGTAGTGATGTATGGAAGTGAGAGCTGGACCATAAAGAAGGCTGATCGCCGAAGAATTGATGCTTTTGAATTATGGTCCTGGAGGAGACTCTGGAGAGTCCCATGGACTGCTAGAAAGTCAAACCTCTCCATTCTTAAGGAAATCAGGCCTGAGTGCTCACTGGAAGGACAGATCCTGAAGCTGAGGCTCCAGTACTTTGGCCACCTCATGAGAAGAGAAGACTCCCTGGAAAAGACCCTGATGTTGGGAAAGATGGAGGGCACAAGGAGAAGGGGACGACAGAGGACGAGATGGTTGGACAGTGTTCTCGAAGCTACCAGCATGAGTTTGACCAAACTGCGGGAGGCAGTGGAAGACAGGAGTGCCTGGCGCGGTCTGGTCCATGGGGTCACGAAGAGTCAGACATGACTAAATGACTAAACAACAACAAGGTTTTCACACTCGGGTCTCTTCAAGTTCGGGGTCTGTGTGTTTATGGGTAAGTTGCATTTGCTGCCCATCTGTCTGGCACGCTGCTTTAAGAATATTGATGCACAGCACTGTACCACTCAGCCACTGCCCTTCATGCAAAGAACTGCACTGCCAGTTACGTTGTAGAAATTCCATGTTTGCCGTCGGAGGTGCCCATTATAAAAGACAGCAGAAAAAACAGAAGTGTGTGGGCATGCATGTGCATACATATAAAACACCCCTGCAATGTGCTGCGATGTTCCACGTACCATTGTATAATTCGCCTTACAATGCTAAGCTTTGCCTGTTGCAAAATCGGGCATGTTGGATCGTATGTTATGTCCGCATGCCACTACCAGTCATTATAGTTCTGCATATATTACAAACATTACCCCGGGGCCCTCATGAACCCTGTCGTGCAAATTTTCATAAGGCAATTTAATCCTACCTAGTGGGCACTTAAAACCTCCTTGGGGTATAGGAGCTAAAAAGAAGAAGTAAAAAGAGGGGATTATGACAATAAGTGCTGTCGAACAGACTGCAGAGCCTTGAAAGCCCCCCTCCCCTTTTTAGAGGTATAAAACCTTCAGCGTCTCAGACTGTAATTCTGTCTTAATTGTTCCGAAGATGCTAGTCATGGTTGTGTGTGTGTGTGTGTGTGTGTGTGTGTTTAAAAAAAGCAAGAGGCTAAACTGAAACCCAGAGCCCTTATACTGGTTAACTAGACAGAACACAACAGGTCCTATGACCTACTTTTCCTTTCGACAGTGCAAGTCAAAGTACTTAACTTCAATCACTATCTCATTTACAACCCCCCTCCTTCCAAAAATAAAAAGCATGACAGTTAACACTAATATGATGGTAATTTCATATTGTTTCTGCTTATGAATTTGTCTTCCCGTTATTAATCATCCCTTAAAGTACTGACGCTGCAGAATCCTGACGTTGACCAGCAAACCATGTACTAAGGACAGTAGCACCCAAAAGGAAGGGGCTACGTCGGAACTGGAGAAGCGAAAAGTTTTATTAACACCAGAGGCCCATTAGAGTGCTCTCTGTTCACCTTCAGTGGAGCAATAAATGAAGAGAGCCAGAGAGGAGAGGACTCCTACTGTCTCTGCGCTGGTAATGCACAGCCAAGCTGTAGTCATGTTGTAACGCTTGTAAGAAACAGATGTTCCTTCCCTGACAAATCTCCTTTCTTGATTTATTATTCATTTGCTCAAATCACAATGGAAAGTCTTTGGCCCATTAATTAAATTCCAAGCAAAATAAAATTTGCAGCAGAACTCATTACTGGTAAATGACTTTGACACTTCATCAGATTTGAAGGTAAAATAGGCGACTTTAAGGAAGTTAAAGGTGGCGAGAGCTCGGGCCCTTTCTGCAACCGTTGCAAGATGATAAAGATTGTGATGAAATTTTTATGTTAAGCACTGATCTTGAAAAGTTCGGTTTGGTGTCTTTCCTGCTCACCCCCCCCTCACCCCCGCGCCAATCCCTTTTGCTGCAAGTGCTAGGATCGTTCAAACAGAGGGGGCCCAGATAAAGAGAGGTATTTTAGAGAATAAGAGACAGCGCTGTGAATTAAAGTGCAGGCAGAGAAGTGGGATGTGTTTCGCTTCCTCGTTTGGATACACGTTGCAAACAAAAGCAGCAAGACCACACAATACTGGCAATAGGAATCCAAGAGGCTTCTCGGAGCATAGGCACAATGTTCTATAATATGCAAGGAGTGATTGAAGCAAAATTGAATTTTTAAAAAGAGAGCTGGCAAGAAGGAAGAAATTATTGTGAATGTGGGTTGAAAATGCTGGGGTTATGACAGCTGTAATACACTTTGTGAAACTTGGGAATCAATGTGTCTTAACTTCCAAATAATACAAAGGAAATTTGCCTCCAACACCAAGCTCCATATCTGGTTTTCAGTCTGATAGTACAAATTTGGTTCATGCAATACTGGGTCAGGAAAATATAAAAAAGATTATTGACAGCATTAACTTAGGACTGATTCTATCATCAATGTAATTGTAAATAGCCTTTATTTACACCATAAATATTTGCAGGATTCAGCTGCGATATCCATTAGAACTTGTACCTGAATTAAAAATCTAAAACAGAGAAACTGAGACATTTAGGAATTCAGAAAATAGCACGCCACATCCAGACTAGTACCGTATAACTGGCAAATACTGATTATTTATTTGTAAGATATATCGGTCACCCTTCAGCAAAGATCCCAGGTCAAGTTACAAAAATAAAAAAATACATAAACTATAAAATATAACAAATTACTGCAATAAATGAGGAAAAATGTATTTGCCTAGTGAAAAATGTTGTGTCAGATGAGCCTCTCTGGGAAATTCCACAGCTGAGGTGCTACCACCAAGAAGGCTCTTTCTAGGGTTGCCACTGATCATAACATCAGTGGGGGCTGAAGCCCATTGAGACTAGAAGGAAGTCAGGGAGACCAACAGCAGGTGGAACCGGAGACAGTGACAGACAGAACCAGATAACTCTAGATTTGTCCCCATCCGCTTTTGAGTTCCACTAATGCAATACTGAGACCACGCAGGAAAAAGTTGTCAGCCAGTGTCCTAGACTGGTTGTGAGGAAGGAGTTAGGCAGGAGGGTGGAGGTTGGCAGGACAATTCCCATTCACCCTAATGGACCAACCTCCATTGCATTACATGGGTGATGGGGCCTTTGGAAGAGACCCGCTAAAGATGGCTAGGCATACTTGGGATAGCAGACAAGAAACAGGGGTAACTCTCTTGCCCTGGCGCCACTTTGAGGATGGGTGCTATATTTTGTTTAATCACCAGGAGGATTTGTAATGAGAGAGTCTTACTCAAAGAAATGTTTAGTGGAAAGCAACCAAAGTGAGATAAGTTCCAAAAACAACACCGGGGGGATGTGGTTGACAACCTGTTTGTTCTCTCAGGTGTCTGAAAGCAGCAGAATAGACAGACTGGCAACAAATGCTGCCTGCTGTGCATGGCTGCAGCTGTTACATTACTGTCAGTCAAGCAGCCTTTGGAGGCATAGGAGTCCTCAGCAAAGAAAAGGTGGAGAAAGCCACACAGGAACACCTAGGTTCTTGCCAGCTGCTGATGCTGCCGGAAACTGGTGCTGCTGGTTCACATGGCATAGGGGTGAAGGTGAGGGATCCTGGTTCTTCCATGTCTTTGAATTGAAAAGCTGTGCCATTGGCTTTGGAGGAAAACGTGGGAAATTCAGAACATAAGAAGCAGCCTTATACCAAACCAGGACCTTGGTCCATCTAGCTCAGTACTGAGTGGCAGTAGTTGTCCAGGGTTCTAGAGAAACATCTATCTTAATCCTACCTGACAGGGCCAGGAACTGGGCATGGGACCTGCTTAATGCAATGGATGTGGTGCTCTCCTAATGAGCTGAATCCCTTCCCTCTTCCCCCAATATTGAGCAAAGGGGTAACAGATGTAGCTCATGTGAGAAGATGCTCATTAGGAGTTATTAAGTGGACAATTTTAAAAGGATACTCTTTCTGGGGTGCTTTTCTATTCTGAATGACTCTCAACTCAATACCTTACTCTTCTTTTTGGTGTGTGTGTGTGTGTGTGTGTGTGTGTGTGTGTGTGTGTACCCAGTCATTTCCCTGATGTCTTTGTTTATAGACTTATCTGTTGGGAGAACATAGCACAGTCATTAAAGAAATCCTCAATCACTTGGAGTTCAGGGGCAGCTCTGGTTCCAGTTCCTGTTTGAGTTATTGATACTTGGCCAGCAGTAGCAACAGGTGGAGCAGAATGTATGATGCTCCCAAACAGTGCTGGCTCCCCCTAGCCTTCACGAATGCATTTTGTGAACTTATCTATATTTTGGACAGAGTGGAATCCTGGTCAACTGCATCTCACTTATCACAGCAATTCTGTTTTTGCTGGGGGGACACTGATTTTACTCATTAAATAAAATGAGTGTGTTAGTGCACAGCTTTCTCAAATTGTAGGGATAGTGGCAGACACTCATTGATCACGGTAGGTATTCAATTTGACCACAACCATGACCATAACAGGTGCGACACAGGAGATGTCTTGGTAAAACACGGGACTATGTTTATTTAAAGGTATGCAAATTATCTTCTGTGTGACTGTGTGGAAACCTAGCTATTAACCAGTCAGTTCAGGCTAATGGTATCACATGAAAGGGGGTGGCTTAACTCCATCCCCTTCTATCAGCCCCACACCTAAGCATGGGTAGGGAGGCTTTCCTGACCCATCCTGTCTCAAGGCCCAATAAACCAGTGTGATTGTCACAGGTTAGCCACAAAGGGATTCCTCACCCATCAACCTAGAAGGCAAGCCTCAGGATTCACCTTGCACCTGCTCTGTGAAACTGCAGCCCATGCTTACCAGGTATGACCAAATTTATTAATACTATTATTATTTAAATTTCTATGTCACTTTTCCATATGAATATGCTCGAAGCAGCTCACAAGGGTGCTATAAAATGCATATCAATACACCGTTACAATGACTATCAGATACTAAATCATTTCAAAACACTCCAGCCAATAACTCGATTTGATTATATGAACATTTAAAGACATCAAAAAACAAAGCATCAATCAAACATATGCATCAACCTAGTCGATACTGCCAAACCATCAAATTAACACAATGAGAGAAACAGAGCAGAGTAGTAAAAACAAACAAACCCACAAACAAATATAAAAACCCCAGTCAGTGAGGTCAATAAGGCAACTTGAAAAAACATCCTATTCAGCCCTCAAAAGGCAACCAGTGAAATTTTCAAAGTACTTGGGAAGGGGAGCACTGCAAAGAACAGAAGAGGCCATCAGAGGGGCAGAGTGGGTTTTAATAGCCCCCTGGCCTCCAAGGTTCTGGCATAATGTGTGAGAGCATGCTATGTGACTAAAAGCCATGCCAAGATTTCAGCCTTGGTGCAGCTGTAAAGGCCCGCTGCTACCAGAGCCCTGGGAGCTGGATGGCTAAGCAGAAAATGTCCTGGACCCTTTGGCATTCTTAGAAGAGTGGGAGAGAGGAAATTCAAGGCTGAGGCAAGGGCTGCACAGCCCGGATGAATCCTCCTTTGCACACCTTGATTAAGTGCTTGCAGCCCTAGCACGTTCCTGAAGAGCATTTATGCCTGAGGGCTTGAGGGTTCACAGGAGTGGAGAGCCTGTGGCCTTCCAGGTGTTGCTGGAATCCAACTCCCATCATGCCTGACTATTGGCCATGTTGGCAATGGCTGATGGGAGCTGCAGTCCAGCAATATCCATAGGGCACCAAGTTCTCCATCCCTGATGTAAGGGGTATGGGGAGTGGGAGTGGGGCTGAGAGGCCACCTGAAATTGGCCAAGCCAAGTGGAAATAAGGCAACTTGTCCTGCCAAAATTAAACAGATAGGGAGGTGACTGGTAGCATACCTAAATGGAGACTTGTGATGGGGACAGAGTTATGGAGGGAGGTGCCTGGTCTGTCCCTTCTAAAAGTCCTCTCCCTCTTCTTCCTCTTCAGGGGGAGAGTGAAGCAGCAGACAAGATGCTGGCCATGGGAATTTGGTGGGACTTAACCTGTTTAGGAGAGAGAAAAAAACCCCACTGTGACACCAGACCAGGTAACAGTTTCTAAAAACTGCTGGGGAGATGGAACAAGGAAAGGAAGCCAGAATGATAAACGAATGCCATAATTTCAATATTTTAAAAATGGGAAAAGATAGAATCAATATTTCTGAAGAAGAGGAACTTAAAGAAGTCACTGAACTATCTGAAATGAAAAGGATGTACCCGTTGGTTCTCAAAGACAACTGCAAATAAAAAAAGCAATGGAAACTTGGGTGAAAAGAAATACAGTTGGAATTATCATTTTATATGAAGAGGATGGTGTGTGGAATGTAACGCTCAGAGACAGTTATAAATGCAACTCACTTATATACTGACTATTCCCCAAACTGTTTAAACTGATGACCTGTGATTTAAACAGATTTATTTCCATTGGCATAAATGCAGCTAAATTGGCTTAAAGTCAAGTTCCTTGACTTAACTGTATTGAGGATAGTTACTTAGAGTCAATCAGTATTTGCTTTGATTTATTTGTTTTTAATGGGTTCAGGAGCTTCAATGCACACACAGATTTCTGTCTGCAAAAACTGCCCTATTAAGCGGATCCACCTGCATCTTAGTTTGGTTCCTCACCCCTGCTCAGGAATGAACTATGCAGTCTCATGTGAAAGAGATCCACTTGTGCCCTTCTGAAAATGCAGAACTCTGGATTAAGGAAATCATACAATTAATTCATTGGAGAGATGAAAAACAAAAAACCACTCCGCTAATCACCACGGTTTTCCTAGTGAAATGGTTCTAAAATGTTTCATTCAAAATACAGCCACCCATACTTTCTTTTTGTTGTTCAGGTGAGCCCAGCAGTGGACCCCATTTTCTAATTTGCTTCTTCCAATATTGTAACAAACTGTGCTCTCCATGAAGCCTGCCTTGTTCATTCTAGTACGGGGGGTGGGGGGAACCAAAAGAATATGGCTTTGTGTACCAGAAGTGTGGCAGCTCTTCAGAGGCTGTGGTCCAGATGGATATCTCCAAGGACAGGGCCTATTCAGTAGTGGCCCTTCCCAGGAAGGCTTGCCTGGCACCATCCTTGTGCACTTTTCACCACAAGATAAAGAGCTTTTTGTTTATTTATTTCACCACATTTCTATACCACTTGGTTGTAATAAAACCTCAAAGCAGTAACCTCTGCAATCTGGACTTTTGTATTTTAAATGTGTTTTTAACTTGGGGGGTGCACTAAGTTCTGCTTTTTTTGTACTTATGTACCCCCTGTGGGTTTATGTTTTACTGTGTATTTCAGTTGTGTTTTTTTCCTTGTTTATTGTAAACTGTTCAGTTGTTATGGAATGCCATAAATGAAACCACAGAGAGCAATGCAGTCTTTTCAGAAGCCTTTTACATGGACGGAACATGAAATTTGGCCCGACCAATGTTAGGACTCGCTTCTAAGTCTGCTCTGTTAAACCCATGTGGGTGGATGGCATTAGACCCAGGCATCTAATTATCAGATATCTTGTTTTTCCTTGCTCTCTAGTTGGGTAAAGTCTGGTCAACACATGCAAGCTATCACATGCTGCACTGTTAGGATAATCTGCACTGCTTCAAGATTGCAAGTGTGTCTGTGGGGCAGGGGAGGTGATTGCATTTGTGGATGCCACCCCACTTGATAAACTCAATGCTGGTTTTGACCTTCAAAGCCCTATGCGGCCTAGGACCCTCGTACTTACGGGACTGCCTCTCCTGGTATGTCCCGCAAAAGTTACAACAACAACAACAACAACAACAACAACAACAACAACAATAATAATAATAATAATAATAATAATAATTTATACCCCCCCCATCTGGCTGGGCTTCCCCAGCCACTCTGGGCAGCTTCCAACAAAATATTAAAATACAGTAATGCATCAAACATTAAAAGCTTCCCTAAACTGGGCTGCCTTTAGACCTCGTCATGTGTACACATTGCACATGAGCAAAGATGTCACCTGAGAACTCCACGTGTCACAAGGCGAGTGTAACACTTAGACCAACTAACCAACAAAGGCATAGAAAAGAGGCAGAGGATGCTGGCAGGCTGGTCCACAGTGACTTCAACTCAGCACCCGCCTGTTCCCTATTTTCCTGTTTGCTTACCTGGAACCTGGTTTACTGGATTCCCCCCCCCCCCACTTTTGGATCCTCAATTGCTCCTCCCAGTGAGACATTTTGGAACACCTCATTCTGCTCAGCTGCACTCAACATCATTTAGGATAGAATTTTACTGGGAAAAGATATATGAGTCAGAGCGAATTTTAAACAATTGGAGGTGAAAATAATTTGCAAACTTACCTTGCGCACAGCATTACATTAGTTTTATGAGTTCCAAAAACGTGTCTGAATTTTAACATTCCCCTCTCCTCCCATCTCTGACTCACATAATGTAACATAATGAAATTTTGAATATGATTTATGTAATGTAGAGCTTAAGTTGCATTTCCCCCCAATGTTTCATCAAACCATCAATTTTTTATGATGTTTATATACAAAAGAAACAAATGGTTGGTGTTCCAAAGGTTAATATTTTCAATTGAAATTGAAACATATTTTAAAACTGGCACATTAAAAAATGAAACAAGCAGTCTTGTTAATCGTTTTGTAATTATATATAGTTATTTTAGTTAAATTGTATTTTCAGCTGAATTTTATGGTAAACCACAATTTTACTAAGAATTGAATCAAAGAATAGTATACAAATACTGAAATAAACCAAAAGGAATTGTGGTATGTTAACTTAAATAATTTCATGTCAGTCAGATTATCCAAAATAAAAATAAAGCAAAATTTAAACCATCCATGTTTATATTCTAAAGTTTTTAGAGAGTGATAGTTCCAATATCTTAGGAAGTAAATAACTATTCCAATTCAACCCATTAATTTAAAAGGCACTTCTTAAAATCTGCTAAACCCCCCCCCAACAATCCAGAAGGAACATGTGACTTCTTTAAAAATCAGGGCAATCTAATCTAGACCACCAGACAATAAAGAAATTAATTATATCAATCAGTCAGATTTTTAGTGTTGTAGCCGATGGCCATTGCAATATAAATCATAATAAACAAACACAACCCAATAATAAGTTAAAACATATCCCATTTTCAGAACTATGAATTATCAAAACAGAAAATTGTAAAGTTCCCCAAATCACGTAGATTAAAAAAAAATCCCCAGTGGCCTCAAATCAAATTCAATATGAGCATGTCATTGTCACAGCACACACATGGCACAGCAGAGTCAGCCTAAATTGAGCTCTTGCAAGTCCCACTGATATCGTAAGGGGGTGATTTGCAGTTCAGTCCTGGACACGTTTCCTCAGAAGTAAATCCCATTGTTGCACAATGGGTATTGCTCTTAAGTGAGTCTGCAAAGGATTTCAGCAATAAGCATGTGTTTCATTCTCCCACGGGGCCTAAAAAGTGTCAAACTTTAATGTGATCTTGTTCTGAGCTAATAGGAGTTATGCATAATATTATATAACAAATTATATGACAAGTGGCATTGCATTGTTAGCCTTCCAAAGGTATCAGACTTTCTTTCTTTCTTTCTTTCTTTCTTTCTTTCTTTCTTTCTTTCCTTCTTTCTTTCGAAAAGCATTCAAGTAATTGATAATATCAGATCTGAGAGTGGTCTCTAGAAGAAATTAAATCTGGGGACTAAATATGAACACATATATAGGCATATATTTGAAATGCTTCCTATTTTGTGTGATTGATATATAATATATATATTACATTGCATTATAAATCTTTCTTGAACTTTGATGTCGGCTGCACCTAGTTCAATGTAAGTAAATTATTCTCTGTGCGACTGCCTTTTACTGTATGGGCTGTCCACTAAATAAGATTTAATTTAGAAACAGAGAGAAATGGTCAATAGTCTTATGAACGAAAGGATGCTTGCAGCTGGAAGCAGGTCCTGAAAACAAATGCCGTTTCTGTCCTGCTTTGCAAAGGTCGGCGCAGCATCTTAACAGCAGCGGCTGTCTCCAAACGCAGCCCGTCTCCCTCTCTCTCTGTGTATATATTCAATTAGGGAATAAAACCAAACTGAAGGGGTTAAACATTGTCTGTATTCCCAGTTCCTGGTCCCCCTCAATTCCCACTGGGTTTTTTTTAAAAAAAAAAATGTAACGAGAAGAAAAGCAATTAACGGGCTTAGGAAGTAAAATTTTCCATATGAGACTTTGCTTTGCAAAGAACCACGGATTCTTTCCAGGGGATACGAAAGGAACTGAGCTGAGAGGTTTTAGTTTTTTGAAAACCACATCTATATATGGTTATATTTATATATATATCTTAGAGGCTAGGAAACAACTCCGCTAATATAATAGCCAAGACTATGGCCACCGCAAGCAGTCCGTAAAACAGAAGCCAACACAAGGAAGATCAAATGCCCATTTATCAGCACCAGAGGAGAGTTTGGCTTTTTATAACGTATTGTTCCCTATTCCCTGTGAGGCAGCTTTGTTTGATAAAATGCTGAGTGCAGTGTAAAAATATCCCTTCTCTCTGTAATTTGCACTCCTCTCCATTTAAAGCTATTCTTGCTGCAAACGAGAATTGAAAGCTGCTAAAATTAAGTGGTGTCAGTTTTCAATGACACTTTAATGATAGAGCGCTCAGCAAATGAGATGAGAATGAATCCCAGCATCTCGGCTAAAGATAGTAACTGGCGTTAAACAGCATCATGCTCCAGCTAGGCTACACTTCATCTGCTTCATTCATATTTAGTAAGGAGCCGAAATTGGGATGCTGTAATTAAAATGGTCATAAAGGGAGAAATGTAAATGTCTAATGCAGATAACGTGAAGCAACACAAGCTGGATAAGTCAAAGCTCCTCATAGAGTCGTCACCTTAAGGAATAAAGGTCATTAAAAATAAATAGGAAACAAATTATCTATTTATTTATGCAAAGTAGTTGCACAGAAAAGCTACCAGAGTGGGCTTGCCCACAAAACCTGTGTCCTCAGGCGTACAATTGGAAAAGGCACGGCACAGAAGGAAAAGGGGATAAGGAGGGAAGAGGAAAACAAACCCAGGAACCAAATTGTTGATGGTGCAGATAAAATAAATAAATCAAGAATAAGTCATGATGACCATCTCAGATGGAAACAGGCAGCTCACACTTCAACAAAAAGGGCATGGCGACTCCTAAGGAATAGCACGGCAATCCTGATCCATGACTCTCAGGGTTCTAGTTTCTTGAAAACGAGCCTACAGAAATAAAAACGAGGGGGGGAAATGAGGAGCTCCCGTGCCTTATTAAAGGCATATGGCATGCCATTTCACACAAGAGTTGTAAAAAAAACTCTTTGTCTACATAGGGCTTTGGCAGCAGATCTTATGAAATGCCTTCCATTAATTTAATGTCATTCTTTCTTGTCTGAGTACAGACTAAGAGCCCTTAACAGGTTACTTAATTAATTAATACCTTTAATTGGACACCCTAGGAACTATTGGTTGAAGGGTGGTATAGAAATGTTTGAAACAGGCATTTATGGACAAAGTAATAACTGTACCTCGTAATCTGGGTCTGGAGAGGCAAGACCCCCCCTGCACCCGAATATGATTGTACGAGAAAAACATACCGTAAATTTGGGGGACATCAAACTACATGCAATGTTAGTTTGGCTATAATACAAAATGTTACAGTACTTGCGGTAATTTCTAGTTTTGTCTGACTTGAAGTTCTCAGTCATTTCCATATTAGCCTGTATACTGATTTTAGGTCCATATTTTCAAGTGTGGATATGCTGTCCATTTCAAGATTGAGACACACTTTTAAGAACTTAGTAAATGTTTGGAAGCACCTGCTTCCATTCCTAGTTCTTATATGTTTAGCAAGGTCAGTCTCTGAAATCTTGGATGCAACGGGATGCACACAATTGGGATACAGAGAAAGGGCAAGGGACAGAGGCAAGGGTGGATGAAGCAACCATTACAGAAAGGATAATATAGTGTAGGATCCCTACTTTGAAATAATAAAAAATTAAAGGTGCCCTCTGTGAAAATCCCTGGATCTATCTGCCTACAATTTGGCTGGCTCAATCCACCATGAAGCAGCTGCTATGACAGAAAATTCCATCCACTTCAGTGAAAGGAAAAAGAAAGCTGTAGCCTCCCTCCCTTTTTTTTTTTACATTCCCCACTATAGTAAATGGGGACTTTTTAGGATCTAATTTGATCCTAAACAATGAGTCAAATGAGAGCAGCTGTGAATCAGATTGGGCTGCTTCCCAAAGTTACAGATACAAGAGGAACCTTGTGGCTGGTATATAGACCCTTTGATATGCAGCCTAGGCTATCAAGATCTACCAGTTACTCCAGGACATACCGGTATTTGTTGCATATGAACTGTTGCCCTTCCTGTTTGCTCCAGTCTTCCCTTAGTTCTGCTTGGTTTCTAAATGCTTATCGCAGGTGGCCATATAAGGAAATTTCCCAATAATAGCCTCCCCATCCCCACTACCTCTGTGCTAGTAACTGTAACTAAGGTTGTAGTCCAAACAAAGTGGGCACTGGGTGGCCTGGGTTTTGCCTTCTATGTAACTAACCACCTTTTCCATTCTGCAACAGTGGGGTATTAATATTTCAGGCTACAAAGACGTTTTAATCAGTGTCAGCCATTTTGTGTAAATAAGCATTCTAAACATCATACATTGTGCTGTTTTTTTGCTAATTCACCAAAACAGTCCTAGTAGTTTGGGTTAAATAAGCAAAACAGCATTGGTATTTATTGCAGAGTAAAGGCACCGTGGGTTAAACCACAGAGCCTAGGACTTGCCGATCAGAAGGTCAGTGGTTTGAATCCCCACAATGGGGTGAGCTCCCGTTGTTCGGTCCCAGCTCCTGCCCACCTAGCAGTTCGAAAGCGTGTCAAAGTGCAAGTAGATAAATAGGTACCGCTCCGGCAGGAAGGTAAATGGCATTTCTGTGTGCTGCTCTGGTTCACCAGAAGTGGCTCCCTTGGCCAATAAAGCGAGATGAACGCCGCAACCCCAGAGTCAGTCACGACTGAAGAAGAAGAAGAAGAAGAAGAAGAAGAAGAAGAAGAAGAGGAGTTTGGATTTGATATCCCACCTTTCACTCCCCTTCAGGAGTCTCAAAGTGGCTAACATTCTCCTTTCCCTTCCTCCCTCACAACAAACACTCTGTGAGGTGAGTGGGGCTGAGAGACTTCAAAGAAGTGTGACTGGCCCAAGGTCACCCAGCAGCTGCATGTGGAGGAGCGGAGACGCGAACCCGGTTCCCCAGATTACGAGACTACCGCTCTTAACCACTACACCACACTGGCTCTCTAATGGTCAGGGGTCCCTTTACCTTTAAACATATTCATTGCAATAACCACTGTGGCATGTAGCTGTCTCCAGTAAAGATCTTCAAAGTAATAGTAAGACTGTAAGATATGTGTTGCACAATGGATGAAACAGTCTTTATTCAGGGTTGGGGAACAATTGGTTAGAGTGTGGTACTGATAATGCCAAGGTTGCAGGTTCGATCCCCTTATGGGACAGCTGCATATTCCTGCCCACAGCGGGTTGGACTAGATGATCCTTGCGGTCCCTTCCAACTCTACAGTTCTATGATTCTTAACCCTATATTGAGAAGTACTGGGGGAAAGTTGTAGCTCAGTGGTAGACCATCTGCCTTGCATGCAGAATTCCCAGCATCTCCAGGTAGCTCTGGGAGAGAGCCCTGTCTAATAATACCCTGAGGAGCTGCTGCCAGTCTGTAGACATTAGTGAGTGGGGTGGACTAGCAGTCTGACTCAATATAAATATACTAAGTTCATAGTAACCTATGTGTATGTTGATTTCATTGCGAAAGGTCAAACTCCCCCAAACATTTTTTTTAAAGCAATGTTTTTATTTATTTTCATGGTACAGAAGATAAATTTTGAGAAAACAATTTGTTACGACGGTAAACAAAAAAAAAACTTGCCCTGACAAAAATTTGTTGACTTCAGCAGTGCTTCTCATTCTGCAGTTCTCAGACTTTTATATCCTGACCTGCTCTTAATTATAGCCAATTAAAGTCTTTGCATTCCAGTCAATGGGCTTTACATTAGGTACATGATTCCTTGGGAATGTAGCAATAAAGCCGAAAGACCAATGCAAAGCGTTTCTGCACGGACCTTTCACACACACACACACACACACACACACACACACACGGAAAAGCAAGGAGACAAAATAACTATTGAGTGAGACAGGAGGATGGGAGGGAAATCCAGTATTGCATCAAGCACTAGCCTCAGGTTCTGTGACAGCAGAAATAAGGTGACATGGAGCCATACATGAGTGGACAACATGTCAGCTACACAGAGGCCTTTTTTATCCTCACACATGTCCCCTAACCGGCAGCTTACCCCCTTCAGACACAATGTTAAGAGACGCAGGAAGAATGTTCTCTTTTTGAAAAGTGTCACATAAAGTAGCTTACCAGCTTGGTTGGCAGAAAATCATATTTTCTGATATCTGATGTCACATTTTATTAGATTTAGGCTACTATTATCCTACTTACTTAGGGGTTTAAAAGTATCCTTTTTATAGCTAATGCCACAGGTAGAATGTTAAACTGGTGGCGGGGTTTTTTTGCAGTAAAAAGATGAGACTGTTCTTTGCGTGTGGCTGTAGATTTTTTTAATATTTAAAAAAATCTTTCTTTTTTAGTGCCCTAAACAGTGCATTTTTTTATCAGTGTTTTTCATCCAAGGTCCTTTAAAACTTTTTACCTGTTTATTAAAGTCTTCCATTACATATAACTTGATTCTCAGTTGTGAGATTAGACATACGAAAGAAATCACAATATAATATTTGACACAGTTATAAATGATGTATAAGAAACAAGGATCATTCTGATGTCTTTTTAAAAAGTAGATTGTTCAGAAACAGTGGCGTAGCGTGGGTTGTCAGCACCCAGGGCAAGGCAAGTAATTTGCGCCCCCTAACCCGTGGATTTGCGCCCCCTAACCCTAACCCCCAGATGTTGTGCCCGGTGCGGCCGGCCCCCCTGCACCCCCCACGCTACGCCACTGTTCAGAAACCGCCCCCCTCTCCGAAAAAACCAGGCACTTACACAAAATAGGAGACAAAAAAGTCAACATCCCTCCCCCAGAACCCAGGGAAACAGTGGTGGCTAGTAGCCCCTGGACCTAGTGGGGCAGCCTGTGGCCAATGAGGCCATATAGGTGGGTGCAATAAGGTCACATGGATGGGAAAAGGGTCACATGGGTGGGGCCAAGTTGTTTTGGTTCTTTTCCCATCCTCCTCCCTTGCAGAGATGTAAAAACAAAAGAATTGCAGTACTTACTAAGGTTGCCATGTGTCCTCTTTTTCCTGGACACACCCTCTTTTTCTGGGGTAATGTTTCTTTCTGGGGAGATTTTTTAAAATTTGCCAAAATGTCTCTGGCTATACTTTCTGGATGAGACATAGACATAGACATAACTGGTGGTTGAAGATTTACTTTCCTCTTCTCTTCTCCTGTCTCTCTCAGCAATATATCACAGCTTCTGTAGCCTACATATAGTAGGGGTATTTAAAATGAGTCATCATAGCGTCCTCTTTTTTTCAGTTTCAGAAACCTAGTGTCACTCATGCACTAACAGTGAAATCCAGGACAAGTCTCAATTCAGTAGGGTTTATTTCCAGGGGAATAGGCTTGGAACCCAAATGATTGATAGATTGATGATAGATAGATAGATGATAGAAAGATAGATTTAGCCATATGAGAAATGTTTTAATTAATTAATTAACAGTCCCAGTGAATGGGTGCTATTTCCATTCATACACCGGTCTCCTTAAAGACTGCCATATTTTGCTTATCCAGAAGCAGTGAAATGGAAGCCAAGATGCTGCTTCAGGGCGATTGACTTGGATTTCAGTGCTGGCTAACCCCATTCATTTGTTAGATTAGAAAGCTGGAAAAAGGTTTCTGTTCATTTTGTCAGCTTGGCTTTGGTGATGCAATGTCCATTCATTTGAAGGACCTTCATATGGGTTGAAGTTTGGCAGGTGACACAAGAACTGGATTGTAGGGAGGGCTCAGGGGAACAGGCGGGAAATAGACACCAATTGTGCTCTCAGAGTCAAGCCAAGAGGCAGCAATGGAGTATCAATCAGAGGAGAGAATCTAGGCAAGTGGGAGCAGAGAGAGTGGAACTGGAGAGGCTGGAAGAGACTCAGGTTGCAGGAGAGAGCTGTGTAGGATTTTGGAAGGTAGGAGCAG
Source organism: Podarcis raffonei (assembly GCF_027172205.1). NCBI lineage: Eukaryota > Metazoa > Chordata > Lepidosauria > Squamata > Lacertidae > Podarcis > Podarcis raffonei. Next base: position 96,178,605 of record NC_070604.1, on the reverse strand, counting down.
GGAAGAGCTGGGAGCCTTTGGAACCAGGGCTGAACTAAAACTAGGAGGTGCATAGAATGAAGATTGACTCCTTTGTGTAATGACCTCCCTTTCTTCAGCAATTTTTCAGACAGCCCTGTGAATGGGACCCAAATGTTCACCAACTCAGAATGAAGGCAGGAAGCAGTGCCCTTACATTGACTTGGTTTTGTTAAATCATCAAATGCCAAATCTGATCAGCTATGTGGTGTCATCAGGAAGTTTTGCATTCCAGCCCTTACTCCGTTTTGGCTTTGTGACATCATCCATACTGTCAAATCTGATTGCCTGCAGGATGCGACATCATCATATCACCTATATAATCCCTGAATTGGCCAAGATTTCCTTAGGAAAGCCTCCACCCCTGTTTGGAAGGGAAAAAATTTACCTGTGCTGCAGGCAGAAGAAATAAATACTTGCAAGCTGCATGTGAACATTGCAAGGAAATGTAAACCTTGGAGGAGGGTCATTAAACTTTTCACCAATCCTAAGTCTCCCCTCTTACCCTAAAAACTAACTGGTGAAAAAAACGGTTTGCTGCACAGCACACATAGATGGACACCAGCCAGCAAAAGAGTGGGCCAATTCATATACAAGTGAACAGCATGTGTACAACAGGACAGAATGTCAGAGATAAAACAAGAGCCAGAAACAAAGAACCAAGAGGTAAGATTGATGGGACACAGCAGAGCAGAGCCAGGAAGACTTCCTTGCTCAAAGTCTCAGCTCATACAGCCCTTCATGCCATTTTACTGGTGAATGCTGGTATGCTTTTTAAAATATATATATATATTTTCTATACAAAGTTTGCATAAAGTACTCACAGTTGGGCAGAAAGGGATGGTATGGGATGCAATGGCACACAGCAAGAATGAATGGAACAGTATAGACCTGTGAGATTGAGATAGAATGATCTGGTCAGCCTATCCCTCTTAAAGATATCTCAGGTTCTATCTGTTCAGAACTGTTTGAATACTATATATAAGCCTTTAGACGAGAGTAACTATCCCTACTTATAAAAGCAGTAACAGGCACTCTTGGCTCAGAGAGGACCTTCATCCTATTAAAAGCAACTGACTAGGTTTAGTTGCATTTCTCGTTGATATCAATGGGACTTCAATGCGGTGACTGAGTTTTGCTGGATTTTGCCCATGGGTTTTGACGCCAATGGAAAACTCAGTAAACTGTGGGGATGTCCTGATTGTGTCCTTCATCGTTTAACCCATCAATGAACTGTCTCAGCAAGGAGAATGGTCTTCATTACAGAGGTGAATTAACTTGATAGTTGCCTGACTCTTGTTCATTGCATAGCTTTAGGAGTTGAATGCGTGACCTCCAAGAGCGCCCTACTCCAGTAGAGATTTTATCTCACAATCAGCTGAGATTGAGAGTTTACCAATATTTAAAGAATGCCACCGAGCACCAGGTTCCATGCGTTTGTCTCCTGTACCCGTCCAATTAGAAAAATAATCCATTACAGAAAATCTTGATTAAAGAGTTGACTTATTCTCTGCTTTGATTAAAATCCAACATTACACTGAAATCAATTGTTCGGTCTTTTTGTGAAACCTTTATAAAGTGCAGATAGAAGACCAATTGGCCGGTTCTCCCTTAGTTCCCACTCACCTTTCCGTGTCCTCTGATTATAACATCCAATGAAAGAAGGAGCCATTATTTCGATTGCTTCCCTCCATCACTCTTGCTGCTTTTTTTTTTTTTTTACACAATGCAGGCCTGCCTGTCTCTGCTGAACTTGGGGCTCACTTTCTCTCAGTGCAATCCTTTTTAAAGGCCCTCGTGCCAGTGGCCATCACAAAAACATATTGTGACAACATGGTCCCTGGGCAAGTTACGTGTTGCATGATAAGCAAGCTTCCCTTTTGTTTGCTTGAACTTAAACTTATTGCCGGTCAGTTTCATTAGATGACCCCTAGCTCTGGAGAGCTTGCAGCGAGTGAATAGCATTTTGAGAGAGATGGGCTCAGATGTCTGCCTGGCCATCATCAACTGTGCCCAACTAAAGCATATTTTGATTACAACACGGAGTTGCGGGAAATAGCATAAACCAGCCCTTGTCCTTAGCTCCCCATAGTTCCAGCCTTTGAGTTGGTTCAGGGATGGGCAACCTCAGGCAGAATGTGGTCGTTTCCCACTCAATAATGACAGACACGGGTTCTTTCAGAGGAAGGTCAGAATTTATTCACCTGTGCAGCGGCAGCAGCGAGAATCATTTCTCCAAGGCTGTGCCCCGTTTGCTCTTTGGGCCTCCTTTTTATAGTATGTGACAAAAAGCTTACACAATATTACTCAAGCAAGCAAGCAAAGAAAGTGGAACTTTACAGAAGCAGGCAAAAAACAAGAGCTTCTCTAGTCTTCTCTCCCCCCTGGCCTGTCCTGTCTGCCCTAAACTGTGATCATGTGCAGATTTCTTGCCCAAACTGCAAACATGCAAGTTTAAAAATGGACACTAGTTCATGCCGTCTGACGGCACAGAAGACACCAGTTAGCTCATCTTCTTGTGACTGACTTTCTGGCATAAATGGCTTATACGGCACTTTCTGCTAGTCTCCAGGGTGGGGGCTGTTGGGGGAGATCTTGCCTCATTCTACACCCTCACTGGGCCTGCTTTGCACCCTCACTGAGGGTTTTTGCCTAGCTGGAAATGTCCTTGAACTCTGATAATGATTTTGTTTGCCTGGATGAAGAACATGGAGAGACGTGTGACTATGCAGATAGGGAGAGGTGTGTGAGTATGCAGAAATTAGCTTCCTATACAAACCAAAACATTCACATTTGTTGCCCACCCACTGCTGGTATGTGGCGTTCAAAAGGTTTCCCAGAAGGGATTATGGCAAAAATTGGGTTTAGATGTGACAAGTTCCAAAGCCATAAACACCGTAAGAAGCATAAACACAGGACCTCCACATGCACAGTGGGGCTGCCGCCTCTCCCCCCCCACTCATGTGCCCCCAAAAATTGGCTTGGGGGTGGGAGTGGAAAACCTAAGGGTTGTGCGGAAGGAGAGGAGGCGTGATCATTCCTTCTGGCAAGCTGAAGTGCTTGCTGTGACAGAAGAATCAGAAGAGCACAACTGAATTCTTCCCTCAGAGAAGACAAGTGAGACCTGCAACAAAATGTTGCAGTTTGAAGGGTCTCCTATTTAGGGTTCTGACCATGCCCCCTTTGCAGTGTACTCCACTCCTTTCTCTCGCCCCATCTGACTTCCTGTTTTTTTCTCCCAGGAGCCAGTCAGCATGTCCAGGCCTTGCTGGGCTTTTGGTTTGTTTCCTCCCTTTAAGAGTCCCCCCCCCCACTTAAAGATTGTTTTGTATTTTTTAGCGTCTTGACTTGAGGTTCCCCACGTCTGCTGCTATGTTCTTCTTGTGCCTAGATGGTACTGTTTTGGCTACATCAGGACAGGCACATGGATAATGTGCTTGCGATCAGTGTGCTTAAAAACAAACCCCTGATGTTTATCTGAGTTGCTTTGTGCTCTTTCCTCTTCAGCTGTAATTTTGATTTTGAGTTGCTCTGTATAAAACAATGCTCTGTGTCCATCATTCTCTATAGTGGGGGATCCAAAACTGGCTATAGCTTTCTTGCCATTTGGTCAACAGGGATGAAATTTACAGGCCCAGGAACCTCTGCACAGTGGACTAAGCCTTCCAAACTGCAGGCAAATAGAACTAGGGGCTTTTTGTGGGGGGCGTAAAGGAGATTGTAGGGTGGGGAGTTGTCCCTGGTTCTTTCTTATTTTAAAATAATTAAGAGGTGACTGGGTGGTGTACATTTTTTAAAAAAGCTTTGCAGATTCACACCAGCTCTGATACTTCTCTTTGTAAGGCCTATCTAGAATGTTGCCTGTGGAATTCTGAAGAGCTCTGTGGTTTTCCTTTGTTAGAGCAGAGCCACAGAAATATTTTTTTTCAACCTAAATGAAGCTTTAAACTTTAAAAACAACAACCCTCAACTGCTGTGCTATAACAAGAAAACAAAGCAGCTCAGAGCTCTTCCGAACTCTGCTGGCAGCATTTTCACAACCTCATTTCTTGCAGAGCCAATGGATCTAGAGAGCTATAGAGCTATAGGAAAGCAATGGAGTTGCAGAATATGGGGCCTGATTTGGCTCAGGGGGGTTTACTGACATTGTGCTTTGACTTGGGGTGGGGGAAGAGATGCAAAATCACCTCAATACAATACCTTGTGTCATTATTCAAGCCCTGCACACAGCTCATGCACACTCATTGTATATTAGCACAACCGGACAACCTACCGCTATCAAGATGTTGCTGGACTCCCAGCTCCCATCAATACCAGACAAAATGGCCAGCATCTGGAGGCCACAGGATTCCTTTCCCCTGTATATAGCATGATATGATGGAACTGGCTATAAGAGAATCAGGCTGCATTCACACAGAGGGCCTAATTATTTTTATGTAGTTGTAAGGCAGAAGGGAAGCAAATTTAGGAGCCAACGCCTCAAATCCTTTTGAGAGTGTCCTTTTGGATGAAGATGTAGAGCACACCAGAGAAGACGTGCTGGCAAACGACAGAAAAATAAAAGTGGCAGAAAGTATTTCGTCCCAACACTTTGCTATCGCGGAAAAGCATCTTTTGTGTAATTAAACAACAATGACAAAAAGCCACTGATTGTGGCAGAAGAAAAGAAAAGCAGACGAATGGAAAGCAGAGGGAAAATGTCAGCTGCAAAGCTCTCATTTTGGAAATCTACAATGTGGTGATTGATAGGCCTACTATTTTTCAAGCTCTGTCACAGCTGAAGTATAAAGCTGTCAGCGCACATGATAATGATGGATGCGCTAAAACATGCAAATAGCATGAAAAATCATTTCTCACATAATTTTGGAAGATGAGAAGAGTTCTGAACTGAGGGGGGAAAGGGGAAGAGAGGTCATGCTTAACATTCAGCCAAGTGGAATGGAAGGCTGCCGGGCTGCTTCTGCCGCCTGTGCCCTTAATTGCTAGGCAAGTTAAACAATGAGTTATACGGGCGCTCTGCAAATTTTCCCACAGAAATTGTGCTGTGTGGCCCACTTGGAAAGGGGAGAGGGTTTATTATGAGGGTTGAATGGGTGGAGTAGGGAAGGGGGGAATCAGGATAGAAAACATACTGGAAGAGGTTATCCATGCTAGCAAACCTTCGCTGAGGAAACAGGTGAGGAAAAACCCAGAATCACTTGGGTGACTCTGTCGCTTTAAGAACGTGCAGAGTATTTCAGAGGTGACATTTACAGTTTACCATCAATACGGGGGTGTTTCAGTTAATTAGCTACTTTTATTAACACAAAGTCCAGTAAAATCCTATGTAAGCATTAAAACGGTAAATCAGAGCTATCCCCAGACAGATATCACTCCTGTGGTGAAGCACTGTGACTTAAATAGGTAGTGCCAGTTCTCAAGTGAGGGGATAAGTATGTGTAACTGCATTCTCTTGCACGGTTCTCCTGCTACCCTTGCATCTTTCTCTCCCTCTGTTGAAATTATTCAGATTGTAAACTCCTCAGGGCAGAGACCTAACTTTTTGCTTATGTTACTCTGTAAGGCAAAATACATTGATGGATATATTACATACCCACACTAAGGCCGCAACTCAGTGTAAGCATTTATAAGCTTGTGCTGTTAGTGCAAGAACAGGTTGCACAATTCAGGTATGTGGGCTTAAGTCCAAAAATTAAGCTGCTGACAGCCAGTCTCAAAAAGAGATACATAAATAAATAATATATAAGCAATATTGGCTTCACTCAAAAAGGTTTTGAGAACTAGTTAGGGAAAGAACATAGCTAAGTGACAGAGCACATGCTTTATGTCATGCAAGGCTTGTGGACATGGCAGGAATTTGCAGAAGAATTTTATTATCTCTCTTAAAGAAGAACAGAAGAGCCATCCTGCAGGAGACAGTGATGTCCATCGACTCAGATGGTTTCAAAAGAGGATTTGACAACTTCATGGAGGATATCAGTAGCTACTAGCCATGATGGAGGTGATGGAGTATGCTTCTGAAAGCCAGTTGCTGGAAACTTGAGGAGGGGCGAGTGCTCCTATTTTCAGGTCCTGTTTGTGGGCTTCCCACTTGACTCCCCAGTGGCCAACCTGGGTTCTGTGGCACTCTGTGTGAGGCCCAAAATGGGCAACCACCCCCACCCCTCAAGCTGCCTTCCTAAAAGTGGGTAAGGGGGTGTCTGGCTTTGAAAAGAAGGCGCGAGAGCCTCATGCCTCCTTCTGGAAGTCCAGCGTCTTGTTTTCGGGGCTTTGAGGTGACACCCCCTTGGCTTAGTGCCCAGTGCATGCACACCCCTCGCACAGATCTAAATCTGCCCCTGTGGGCCCTATTCAGTCCTTGGTTCATGTATAGAGGCAGCACAGGTATAAAGTAGCTGTAGGGCTGTGCTTCCAACGTCATGCAGCTCCCTCCAGCTTTCCACATGATCAGCAGGGAGTCTGCTGTACTCATGTAGACTCCCCATGGGAAGCCGAGAAGGAATTTAGGACAACAGAGGTCTAAAGGTTTGGCCCCACCACCCCTTTCTACTTGCCCTTTCACCTGGGAGTTACGACAGAACAGGGCCCTGGTGTCTCTTCATTTGATTACTCCACCCTGGAAGACACTCCTCTGAAAATGTGAACTGCTGCCATTAAAATGGATTTCATTAACCTTTGACAGCTCGTTCGTACCTGCAAGTCATCACTCCAGAGCTGCAGTCAAGGAACTAATAGTAAAATAATCGTGCATGTGTGAATCTGCCCCAACACATCCTACAGGAAGCCTGTCAACCCTATTGTGAACTTTCCACATCGTGAGGGAAACAATATTTACAAAGGTAGAATCTAAGTTAGCATTGCCTCTTGCTCTTTTGGGCATTTTACAACCTAAAGGATTCATGCTAACTTCTCTGGAGCAGCAAGAGCCACGAGACAGATTAATTTCCATATCCTTTTCTTTTTTTAATGTACACTTCAGTAAAGTACAGGCTGCATCCCATCAGAGGTAATTGTTTAGAGGGCTGGCCCCTCCTTTTGCTTTCTATGAAAATGAATTGGTACCATTTACATGGCGCTCCTAACCTTCAGGTTGTCCTTACCCCAGCAACACTACTCCTATTGTACAGACATGTTTACTTAGACAAATCTAATTTACCCTTTGTTAATGTGTGCTGTCTTTACTTTCTATATTACATTAAAGTAGAAATAGAGTTACCACTCCCCCCCCCCAAAAAAATTATCTTGCTTAAAATCATTCAGACGCTATCACCAAGGGAATGCATTACCAATTCCCTTCCTAGTTTATAACCATCCAGTCTACTAACTTGACCTTTACCTAAACAGGTCTATAATTGCAGTTAAGATTATATAATTTACAATAACAAAACAAAAAAAACCCCAACACTGTTGAAGGAGTGCTACTGGGCACGAATGTCTCGTGGCTATTAAATGCATCATTCATCATGAGAAAAAAATTATTCTTATTCACGCCGACATTTTAGCATAAACTGTAGTACTCTCGGTTGGCACTTTTTAAAAACGTACCCATTAATCTCAATAGGAAAGCATAAGTCTCACCCACCTATTCTCTGAAGTTTGGATGTCACTACTGTGTACAATAAAAATTGTATATTCATGAACTCCATTTGTTTTATGCCCTTCTCTCTGTCAAAGTCTTCCAAGTAGCATATGCTTTGCTCTGTGGAGAATACAATCAAATTTGTCTGTCTTGTCATATTGTCATCAAAGTGATAGTATCACGATTAGATTAACATTTTGTGAAGGAGCTGAAGGGAGGGAAATGGAAGAGGGATGGATGTGTGGTCGAAAAGTCCAACCTTAACCCATTAGACTACAATGGCTCCGGCTCCTCCTCTTCCTCCCCCCCCCCCTTTCCATTCTTTCAGTCCGTGGTACCCAAAAGTACAAACGGTAATTTGGAGTCTTAATTTTAACAGTCTGGTTGTCAAATTACAACAACCCATGCTGAAATCAGCTACTTCACAATCTAGGCCTGCCAGGTAAATTTTTGCTCAGATTAGCAACAGGAATTGGGAATCGGAATACTTTGGAATTCAAATATTTGGAAATGAAAACGCTTTCCTTTCTTTAGGAAAGTCTATGGGATTTAAATACTTTTTAAAATAATTCCCTGAGCCAGTGACAACAGCTTGCTGGCTGCCATGCTGCAAAACACCTGAGGAACCCTGCAATCGTTGGAGAAGGTTGAACATCACAAGTACCACATGTTATCGTTCTAGCTGACAGTTTGGTTAAATGGCATTTCCCTCATACTTTAAGCCTATGGAGTTGACTCTAGCTAACCTATGAAGGCACATGAGGCCATCACCTTGCTGAAGCTAAGCAAGGGGGTCAGTGCCTGGATGGGGGTCTACCTAGGAGTACACTGCGTTGGGTTCCACGATGGAAGGAAGGTGGGAAATAAACATAGGAAAATAAAGAAAACTTCTATTCCCGTACTCATCCTACAAAATGGTTTTAACAATGTACTTATCACAGTCTCTATGATTCTTTCAATGATGTTAGTCCAGTTAATATTAACGAAGGATGATGATACCAAACAATTGGTTACACACTTTGGACTGACTGTGCCCGTCTCTTGTACCTATCGTTGTTTACATGCATCTCTCCTGTAGCAATCATTCTCTACATGTAGGAGAACTACTGGCAGAGGAGGCAGCTGGTGGTGATTTTTATGCATAAAAGATTGTGTGGGAAGGTTGGTGGTGATGGTGGGAGACTTGCAATGTGCCCTCAGTTTTAAAGCAGAGAAAAATGCCTCTCAACTTTTGGACTCAAGGTAGGAGACCCAGGTTGAAATCCCCATTTAACCTCATGGGCCAGTTGGCACCTTTCACCCTAACCTGCCCCACAGGTTTGTTATGAAAATAAAACTGGGTGGTGAGAAAACATGTATACAATCCTGATCTCCTTGGACAAAGAATGGGATATTCCCTTTAATAAGGAATAATGATAAATAAATAATAATAGTCCGAGTTCTCATACTTAGATGAATGATGCATTAGTTCGGGGACAGACAACATGGTGCCCTCCAGACATTACTGGATTGTATTCTGCACCTCCCCTGACCATTTGTCATGCTGGCTGGAGATGATAGGAGCCAGAGTCCAGCAACCCCTGCTTAGTTAGTATGCACTACTATGGTCTGGCACATTGTATTTACAATGAAGATGCTAGTTTTCAGTTCTTCCTTTCTTTTTTTAAGTTGTCTTGTGGGGGGAAAGGCAAATCCAGCACAAAGAAGAAGTGCGAATGTATTTGCAGAGATAAAGGCCGTGCTTTGGGGAGGAAAAGTCAGCTTCATCTTGCACGATCGGCAAATACACAGCACATAACCTAAGGTCTCAACCTAAGGACGTTAGCAGCTCTACAGGGCAATCCTATCGCAAGGACAAACTGTTCTTGAGCAATTTTTATGATATATTAGACACAAACAAGTTTCCCCTCAAACACAAGCATGCCAGGCTTCTACTTTAACGTCGCTTAATTTCTCCCGAACCAACATATTTATTGTGACCAGTTTAAGTAAGCTCTACTCTCCAACAAGTCCCTTGCGTTCCTCTCACATCGCCCTTGGGTCACTGATTTATCACAGGGGGGGGAAACCATTGTCTTTTGGGAGCCCTTTGAAAATAACACCAAAAAGAGACATTTTCACAGTCGGCTACTGGAAATATACAGCATCCCCACCCCCCTTATTCTACTTGGATTATTGCAGGTGCAGCCTGATAGTATAAAAAGTAATCAGTATGAGCAACAGTCTTTTAGATTAAGTTGTTGGAATACTTGTTGTTGTTATTATTATTATTATAGAGGCATCCCACAAGTAGGCAAGGAATCCTGGTGGTTCTTCTGTGTTGACTTGTTCTGATCAATATTCCCCATTAAAAGGTTCAACTATAGACCGTGCTGGTTCCAGGTTTGGGATCAGATGCACCTAGTAGGCCTCTTCCTGGATGCTATTTCTGTGCTTAGAGAGGCCTGGTGAAGGTAGGAGGCTCCAGGAACTGTCAGTAAGTTACCTACTGGATTAGGAAGGAGCATAGGAAACTACCAAGTCAGACCACTGATCCACCAAGCTCCGTGTTGTCTGCACCAGGCCCAGCCCAAGACATTTTGTCACCCGAGGAAGACCCCAAAATGGTGCCATCTGGAACAAGGGGGGAAGAAAGATCAACATCAGGATCTGCGGCTCTGGTGGATCCCGCCACATGAGGCAGTCACCTCACCTTGCCTCGTGAGTGGGCTGTCCCCGGTTTACACCAACTGGCAGAAGCTCTCCAGTGTATCAGGCAGGGCACATTCCTAGCCCTACCTGGAGATGCAGAACGTTGAGGTTGGGGCCTCCTGAATATCCATTATCACTGAGCTTTGGCCCTTGGCTCCTTGAGGGATGGGACTTGGGCAGGTCCCTAACAGTGCTGGCCCCTGACTATAGATTTCTTCCATTGCAAATCAAGGTCTTTTGAGTTTAAAAGCATAGAAAATAAGCAGTAGTTATTAATTTGCTGCGCTAAATTAAGTCCAGATGATGTTTGCCCATTAAATACTTGTATTACAAGGGAATGTGGTTGAGTTCTGTGCACTCAGACTCCTCAGATATTTATGGAAACAAACTCTTCATTTAACAATACTTACAATTATATAGACGTATAGGCGCTTCTGCCTTGAGTACAACTTTTGCAAGTCAATTATGACAATCTTTCACAAACAGCTATCAGTTTGGGTCTGATATGGAAGTCTGCTGTTAAATTACCATACCAAAGCTGGTCATGATCTTGTAGCATTAATGGTGTTGCAGCCTGAGGGGTTGTTGACCCTGACAGGTTGTTTGTAAGATGCATCCACAAAACTTAGGGCCTTTTCTGTGGTGGCACCCCAGCTTTAGAATCCCTAAAATAAGTAAGACTGGCACAGAACTGTACTCTTTCAGTGCCAGGTTAAAGATGTTTTTATCGGCCGAAGCTTTTTAAATCAACAGTTTAAGGTGGCTGAATGGTTTCTGTTTTATTAGTTGTTATTTTATGTTATTCGGAATTTTTATCGTTTGTTTTAATATCATACAAAGAGTTGCATTTTTATGTATGCCACCCTGGAAAACCATGTGTGGAAGAAGGTGCAGTTTAAAAATGCATTTATTACCTTGTGAGAATTGAGGAGGAAATGTTTACTTTGTGGGGAGTCCTTCATCCTAACAATGGACACCTGAATGCTTTAAAAGTAGCAAGAAAAGGATGCTCTGTAAGATACAAACTCAGAGATGGAACTACAGCAAAAAGAAGGAAGTCTTGTGGGCAAAAAAGACAACTACACTTCTTGGTAGATCTCTGCACTTACTCTGGGAAGCTTAAAAATATCTGATCTGTTTTTGATCCATAACTGAAGCCATTCCAGTGTTCAACATGGCAGTCTCCTTGTTGCGTTCCAGAAAAGCCCACCAAGCTCTCTGATCATCGTTCACTTTTCCTTTATTGCTTTCTTTTATTTTTTCTGGTACCCTCCTCATCCTGGGAAAGGCAGGCAGTTAACACCTACGGAATATCCCTTCCTCGAGAGAGCACTGTACAAGCATAGTTCAAGTGGCCCATCATTGATTGCATGTGTTTTGTGTTAAGCTCCTTCACCTGTGATGCACTTTCTACAATAACTGATAGATTTTTCTCCCCCTCAGCTTTTCCTCTGGGAACCCTTAAATGGCACTTCTCTAGAAACCAGTTTTATACAGGCCTTCTGCTCCTCCTCTTCTCTCGGGGAAGGAGCTCCACTTTCTCAAAGTAAGCTCTCAAAAGAACCTTTCTTTAAAACTAAACTTTTCAAGATTCATTTGTAGTTCTCCTTGGTTTGTTAGATGAATAGATAGAGATAGGTTGACCTATAACAACAACAACAACAACAACAACAACAACAATTTATTTATACCCCGCCCATCTGGCTGGGTTTCCCCAGCCACTCTGGGTAGCTCCAATCAGAATATTAAAAACACAATAAAACATCAAACATTAAAAACTTCCCTAAACAGGGCTGCCTTCAGATGTCTTCTAAAAGCCAGATAATTGTTTATTTCCTTGACATCTGATGGGAGGGCATTCCACAGGGTAGGCGCCACTACTGAGAAGGCCCTCTGTCTGGTTCCCTGTAACCTCACTTCTTGCAGTGAGGGAACCGGCAGAAGGCCCACAGAGCTGGACCTCAGTGTCCGGGCAGAACAATGGGGGTGGAGATGCTCCTTCAGGTAGGGCCAAGGCTGTTTAGGGCAGGACTCCCCAACTGCTTTTGGGCCATGGGACATATTTGAGAATCTAAGAAACTTTTGCTGGTACTACAATATACTCGTTTCACAGAAGTAGAAAAAGTAATGCTACTCAGAACCCCAGCCCCTAAACAGGGAAACCCCTACACCCCACTGAGATAAAACAGAGATTAAAAAAAGCAGGCACCACCAAGAAACCCCTTCTCAATGAAACAATCTAATCTCCTTCAAATACCACTGTAATGTTAACAACAAAAAAATAAAACTTTGGAGGGACAAATGGCTTGGCAGGAACCAAGAAGGGTTTTCTGAGGGTGCCATGATGCTCACAGGTGCCATTTTGGAAATAGGAGATCATCTAGGGCAAGGGTTGCCAATGTGGTGCCCTCCAGATGTGGTTGGACTACAACTCCCATCAGTCTCAGCTAACATGGCCAAGCTGTAGTCCAGCCATACATGGAGGGCGCCATGTTGCCCACTCCTGACCTAGAGCACACCTAAACTATCAGAAGGGTGGGAAGGGAGCTGTAAAAACAAAAAGATAACCCATCTCTCTATCCTCACAACACACACAAGCTCCCAAGTCTTCAAAGTATGTTTTGTTTTGCTTTGATTAATATAGCCCACTTGCAGATTTCGGACACATCCTTTAAAGAATTTTTTTTATATATAAAACTGAACTAAAACAAATAAAATAAAGAAAGGGTTTTGGGCCTCATCAGTTCATAGTAGCGAACTGAAGCTCCTTCACTTTCACTGGTGAAGGGGTGGGGCCTCATGGGCAGTGGCTCCACACATATGGAACTCTCTTTCCCAGCAAATATGAGTGATCCAGTCTTTGGAAGCTTATAAGAAACAGCTGGTAGCATCTAGTGTGGTGGCATATGTTGCCTTCCCCCCTGCTGGTGTCACTGCCCCTTACCTGGATGAGAATAAGGCAGGGCAAAGGAATGGGTGTCCTGACCTCACTGCAGCCCTAATCCAGGTAAGCTGCCAGAATGCTGGTGTTGGAAAGAGGACTCTATGGCTCTGCCCCACCATGTTGGCCTCTGCTGGAAATGCCTTTAAACCATTAAATGTCCATGAGTTCAGGTCTTATGAGAGAGGGAGAAAACCTTTTCTCTATCCGCTTTCTCCAAGCCATGCAGATCATGTCACTTCTAACTTTTCTCTAAACTAAAATGTCCCAGATGCCGCAACCTTTCCCCATAGTGGAGTTGCTCTCCATCCCCTTGGGTCATTTGAGTTACTCTTTTCCGAATCTTTTCCAACTCTGCAATATCCTTTTGGAGGTGAGGTGATTAGAACTGTACACAGCATGCCAAATGCGGACACACTATAGATTTTGTACAGTTATGATCTCAGCAGTTGTATAATTCCTTTCCCAATTATTCCTAATATGGAATTTGCTGTTTCCACCACTGCTGCACAATGGGTCAATATCTTCGCTGAACTATTCACTATAACCCCAAGGTCTCATTACTGGTCCATCACCACCCGTTCAGACCCCATGAATGTATATGTGAAATTAAATTGGTTTCCCCACCCCCCAACACACACCACTTTACTTTTGTTTACACTGAATTGCATTTGACATTTCATCACCCATTCATTCAGTTTAGAGAGGTCATTTTGGAGCTCTCCACAGTCTCGTTTTGTTTCAATGACCCTTGGCAATTTAGTATCATCTGAGAACTTGCCCAGCTCGCTGCCTAACTCTAGACCAGTGTTTCCCAAACTTGGGTCTCCAGCTGTTTTTAGACTACAACTCCTATAATCCCAAATTAGCAGGACCAGTGGTCAGGGATGATGGGAATTGTAGTCCAAATACAGCTGGAGACCAAAGTTTGGGAATCACTGCTCTAGATCATTTATGAACATGTTTAAAAGCACAGATCCCAATCCTTGGAGACTCCATTTTCTACATCTCATTTGGAGAACTGTCTATTTATTCCTTCTTGTATTGCTGGAAGGGCTTAGGGAATGGGAACCTGTGGCCCACCAGTTGTTGTGGAAACCTAACTCCCATCAAAAACGATGGAAGCTGTAGTCCAAGAACATCTTGAGGTTCTCAGGTTCACCATCTCTGAGCTCAAGCCACACAATGGTATGAACCTAAGGAAGTAAGTTTCATTCCATAAAAAAGGACAGGAGACTTGCTTCTTTCCACCTTGAAGAATACAAAGAACGTAATGTCTGAATGTCTGCTTGCCACCTCATTATCTTTTAATAAATTAGGAAAGCGGAGAGCTGTTGTTTACACACCTGAAATCCACAAGGATGGCAAATCCCAGTGCTGTGAGTCTACCTGAAATGTTCAAGGACATGCAATTGACACAGTGGGACTTCAACAGGAAGACAGAGCGCTCCGGGCCATGGAACTGCTGTAGAAAACTGTCTACGTCTTCCTAAATTAGAACTGACAACAAGTCCTGGTTTATAATGCTGAGTTCTCAACTTTTGGACACCAAAACCTATCCAGAAAAGGAAACAGAGCACATTAGATTATTATTATTATCATTGAATTGCTTTTGGGCATTCTTTTTTTCTTTCTTTCTTTACACTCCATCATTTGAAATATTAACTATTTTAGTCTCATTCTTTGGCAAGAGGAATCCTAGGAACTGAAAATATTTTTCTTTCTTTTTTTCTGAAACAAGCTCATGAAAGTTTAATATGCCAAAAACATAGAACAGAGTGGGAATATTCCCACTTAAGGTTGTTACATTCTTGAAGGTTTAATCATTCATTATGCTGCTTAGAGAAAGTAGTTGTCTGTTCCATGAGACCAGGAGGCATTGGTACTGTATCTTCTTATCTGCTCTGCCACACGCTGGAACATGACCTTGGACAAGTCATTTGGGTCTAACTCTTTTCAACATGTTCATTAATTTTCAGGTGTCAAACGCGAGACGCTTCTTGGGGAGAAAATTTCAGAGTCACCTCGTACCCATGTTTAAAGCCAATTTTTTATTATTTTTTTACTGGGAGATCCAGTGGTTCAGCAACTTTGTTAATGAGACCTTAATTCATATAGATATATATGTTTTTAAAACCCACAAATATAGGTCACTGTTCTTTTAGTAATACCAAATCACACTCTCTTCATGTCTGAAATTCTCATCTTTGAGAAAGTGTAAATTGAATATATATACTCAGAATGGGTTAGAGCTGATTTACCTTTTCCTCAAAGCACTGCAGTATGTATGTGCATATATGTATAGTTCCAGTAACAGCATCAGAGAGGTAGAAGGGATCTCAAAGGACTTCTTGCCTAACCTTGTGTGTGTGCATTAGTCTCCCTTACCCGGTGTCTTCTTTGATGCTTTGATCACATGAGCATTGCAACTGCACATGTTCCACACAGGATGCACACCCAGGAGTATGCAAATGAGATCCCTGGTAAACATGCCCATGCCACCAGTGGAGGTGTAACTGGATGATATTTGGTATATGTAAATTAGCCATCACACACAAAACAAATCCACCTCACTTCACTTCAAGTCACTGAGTGAGATAGGGTTGAGTAGCAGGAAATATAGTAGCAGACAGCATGGTGTGGCGGCGGCACTCAAGTGACCTCCTGACAGCTGAGTTGCTGTTGTTTCTAGCAGAAGGGAAGGGGCAAGGTGGCAGGGAGATGGGCATAGTGCTGACACAGTGGCAGGAGCACCAAATTGGCTCTGCTAATGTATCTGCACTGCACCACCCTGTACATCTTACCCAGACCTACTGTATGGAATATGGTGACACATCCTCGCCAAAGACCCGCCCCCCTCTGTATTTTCTTAAAGTGGCATGAACACTTGATATTGCATTACCCAGTTAACACTGGTTTGGGTTAAAAATACTCAGCTTGGTGCATAACACAAGTAATTTTTAGTGAGTTCACATGCAGGATATTCTTGGGCTTAATTGAGTTATAGATTGGACCATATTTTTGCTTTGGATGTACATGTTAAACTCAGTAAATGAGGACTGTGGTGTTTTATTCTTCCTGTTTTCTGTGCAATTACATTTGGCCCAGCGCAATTGGAACTTTACTGTTTTATTGTGGCATGAAGGGTTTGTTTTGTTTTGCAGGGGGAAATACTTGACATTTCTCTTGCTTGCTGGATTTAACTCTGTGTTCCATCCAAAGGGCACCCAAATGGAAGTTTCTAACCTGCCTACTTATTTTGTGGGGCAGTTAGGTGCCGAAATCTTATTGTAAAATGGCAGTACTGAGAAGAGAGGTTTAATAAAAGCATCCCTTAAACCGTTGCCTCTCTTTATTAAGAAAGTCTGCAAACAGTGAGCAGTGTTAAGTTGCTACAACAGCTCAAAGTGATCTGTGATCTGATCTCTTTATTTTCAAAACACTGGTTGCAATCCTGAAGGCCAGTAGCTAATTGCATTAGAGGCCTGTGTATGCAAATACATGAGTTCCAACATTACATGATGGCTTTCCTCCAGAGTTCTCCCTGCTTTAAACTTAGGGACCATCTCTTCCCTATTGGATGAGACATGCTTGTGGCAGAGGTATTGAGAGAGTGGAGAGAGGCTGGGAAATATTAGGACACTTTAATAATAATAATAATAATAATAATAATAATAATAATAATAATAATTTATTTATACCCCACCCATCTGGCTGGGTGGCTTCCAACAAAACACCAAAATACAACAACCTATTTAATGTTTATTAAAAGCTTCCCTAAACAGGACTGCCTGTTTCAACTTTGCTGAAAACAACAAAGAAGTCAGAATAGTCCGTCCATTAAGGGTTAATACAATGACAAATGCACAATGCCAAATCATATAAATTTAGAGTTTCACATGTACTATTTTAAGTTGTACAGAAAAGATATGGAGCCTATGGAATGTGAATTTGAAAATTCCATGTCACAATTGGTCCTTCCACTGTTAGATTTGCAGCAAAGGGAACTTCTTGCAGAACCTTTGCAGGTACAAGACATCAATAATGTCATTAATAATGTGAGGACTGGAAAGTTCTGGGGTTCAGATGTTTTTAGTCCCTAAATTGTTTTGCCTTTTTCAAAAGGTCTTTGAATCGGGTACCTTCTCATCTTCATCCTATGATACTCCTATCTCTGCTATTCACAAGTCTGGAGAAAGCCATGCTAGCTGTGCAAATTCTAGGACCAGGTCAATCTCCTTAATTCATGTAGATGCCAAGATATTAACAGCAATCCTTGCTATCAGATTCCAGGCTATGGCAGGACCATTCGTACACCCAAATAAGGTGGACTCCCCATCACCTGAACATATCATTTGCTTCATTCTCTCGGCTGATTTTGGGGAAGCATGCTAGGCTAGAGCTGGGGGAAAGGGAATTGACACCAACATCCATATGAGAGCAGAAAAGCAGGTCTTTGAGTCAAATCTTATACTAGCTGCCATTTAGTTCCTTATGCCTCTGATGACAACTCTCTATTTGTATTCTGTATTTGAAGCATGCATTCTGAGGTCCCTGCCTTTTGTTCTTTGTCATTGTAAAAACAGGCAAAAGCATTTAGCCTAAACTCCTGTGTTATTTTGCATTCTTCAACATGTGTTTTGATTATTATCATTATTATTATTTTTAAGAAAAGTCCAGCGTGGTATCAAAAATAGTGTAAATCATCAGTTTTTAATCTGGCAGGAAGTAGATAGTGGCCCATTAAACTTTCGTAATTAAATTTCCCCACTACTCCCCCATATAACCATTATCTGAGATTTCTAATTAACACCAGAGGAGGGAGTCAGTTCAGATTGATGGGATCTATAGCCATCCCCTTTCATTTTAATGACCTTTAATAAACTTTTATTGCTATTGGTATTGATAATTATAATATACCCTTTAATCCTGCAATGTGATTCTAGAGGCCTTTTTTGAAAAATAGAAAAATATCACCTTTAAAACGAACGCAGGCTAAGCTGCCGAACTCCTTAAGACACAGAATTTGGGGTTAACAACATTAGCAAGTGACTGTCAGCAAGAGGGCAAATATAGAGCAAATCTCCTCTTCCCACCTCTGCCGGCAGATTGGATTTTGGTCCTCTTCTGTCACAGTCGGCTCATCTAATGGCGGAACCTCCTTAAAAAAAAAAAAGGCTGATGACAATGGAGTTTTAATAGTAAGCTAGTTTTCGGACAAATAACCACTTGGGATTCTGTATCATCTACAATTCAGCCATAAGAGAGTGATTCACTGTAACATCTAATCTTTCCAAGCCTTATATTAACAAGACTTTTAGCTTTTCTTTTTAAGTTTTATTGCATGCACGAAGAACTTCAGCAAGAATATTGTGTTTACAAACAATGGCAGCAAATGATGCCTCTCCAAGATGGGTATGTAAGTTGCTTTCATACTAAAGCCCTTTGGTGTTGCTGTGGTGTAGCATTTCCACAATCAGCTGGAATCAGAAATAAAACAATGGTTTGAAAGAATGCTCTTTTCCCATATCAAAATGAAAAGGCAACAATAATGAGAAATCGGTAAGGAAAGATTCCTCCCCAAGCAGAAACAGAAACTGATAAGAGGCAACTAAAAAACTACAGTCAACAAGGAACAATAAAATGGTTCGATCCTGTAAAAGGAAGCTTTTGATTAAAGGTACAGTAGCCCTTAAATGTTTCAATGATGCTTTGTCTATTCGCACTGGACAGGCTGTCATTGCCACTGCATTTTAAATTTTAGAAAATACCACAAACCTGAAGAAAAAGAAATGGA
The DNA here is from genome assembly GCF_027172205.1 of Podarcis raffonei. Classification (NCBI taxonomy): domain Eukaryota; kingdom Metazoa; phylum Chordata; class Lepidosauria; order Squamata; family Lacertidae; genus Podarcis; species Podarcis raffonei. The sequence goes on along the minus strand of NC_070604.1, from coordinate 96,159,579 downwards.
GAACACAAAAAACACTGCAATGTAACATTTTGACAATGGTGTCATCTGGGTTCTCTGTAAAATGTGAGTGGCAATTTCAGATTAAACTGCTACTAGAGAAGCAATGTTAAAATGTTGTGCACTTACTGCAGCCCCACAAGACCTGCGGTGACCATGTTAGCTACTGAAGGAAAGTATTTTAATGCATAATGTTCTGAGGATGTTGCTAAGTAAGAGTCTGTTAACATCAAGGAGACCTCTTGTAAGTAGGCTGTGACCCATGAAGCTGAACACAGCTCTCCAGCCACGGCAGCCATCAGGCATTTGATGAACCTATTTAGCTGCTTGTCTGGGATTGCGAAAAGAAGCATCTAGCAAGCTTCATTCTGTTTAGTGAATTACAGACTGAACAGACCCACAAGGTGATGGCAACTTATCCCAGGCCAGTTAGTTAATACTACAGATTACAGGAAGGTGAACATAATGATGCTACTAGGGATGTGGGAGTTGAGGTGTATATATTCATCGTTGGTGACATTCCTTGAGTGATTCTATTTATTATTTTATTTATTGTGATCAATAATAACAACAACAAATAGCAGTACAGTTGTACCTTGGGTTACAGACACTTCAAGTTACAGACTCCGTTAACCCAGAAATAGTACCTCGGGTTAAGAACTTTACCTCAGGATGAGAACAGAAATCATGAGGCGGTGGTGCGGCAGCAGCAGGAGGCCCCATTAGCTAAAGTGGTACCTCAGGTTAAGAACAGTTTCAAGTCAAGAACGGACCTCCAGAACGAATTAAGTTCTTAACCCAAGGTACCACTGTAGTCACTTTCTAAGTCGGTTTCTGTTGCCTTTCTTTTTTACCTAACATATCACATGAAATTACTCTTCATCTATGTTAATCTAAAATTGGCTCTTTAACCATTTCCTACCAGGAAACTTGTGCGTTTCACCTAAGGTTGGATACAGACCTGGCTTAACAGCAGGATTTTGTGTTTCCAAAGGGAAATCTTGACACTTTGGGCAGATGCAGGGCTCCGTGGCTTCCCCGCCAGCCAACTTTCCCCCTCCGCTCCTTGCTTTGTTTACCACCTTAGCCTAATGAAGAGCTCTGGAAAGCTTGAAAGCTCACACCGTGTTTCCTTACCTGTTGCTTAGCCTGAGAAAGGCATCGCCTTTGAATATAGAATGTTTATATATTGTTATTCCTCTTCTGTGGTTAGCTGTCTGTTTTTGAGAGTTGACTTTTGGGGAAGCATAAATCCATTGAATAAAAGCACCTGTGAGTATCAGATGAGGGGGACAAACCACTGGCAGTTCTGTCCATGTCCTTTTCAGTGAAGCACCTTAAATGGTGATGGACTGAAAAGACTCCTCTACCATTATACTCTTTTTCTACACTAGACCTTTCACATGTGGCTTACCTAACCCTGAAAATCAATTTGTAGAGAATTTTTAAAAAGACGAGAAAGAGCGTGCTCACAAATATAAAGTTAAAGATGTAATGTTACAGGAAAATAATGAGCACAGAGGGAAAAGAGAACAAGTTTTATTGATTGTCTCTAGGAACTAACTCTGGAATTTAAATGTGCACATCAGAGCATCAGTAAATTCAGGCAACAGAAATAAAGCTGTGTTCCTTAATAAGCTCACTACTTCAATTTAATGGCTGCCTTTTGCCTAATCTAAATGCAGGCTTCTACCAGGTATGAATGAATGTTGTTATTAATTAAAGATTTCTGCTGATACACTTACAGCAAATGTGCTCTTATAATATATTACAATTATATTAACATAAAAAATGTGAGCCACTTGCAGTTAAGAGCCAATGACTCTTGTGTAGTAATAGTGTAAAAGGGAAGCTTGATTTAAAAAAAAAATTGGTAAAGTGATCTTCCTGGAGGGTTTGTTTCTATCTCGTGCTATTTTTGCTCACTTTTACTACAAGAAAAATGTCTGTCTGTGTACACACAGAGAGAGATTAAATAGCAAATAGGTTATATATCCATAACTATAGCCTTGCTCAAGCATTCACCCCACCATCATGCAATTAGAATAGTGTAAAGGGGAACATTGACTTTTAGAGTATATTAGATAGATCTATCTACTCTCTTGCTTTGGTCTTTATTCTAATTAGTTTTATCTTTAGGGAGGGTTTCTTAAATCAGTGTTTCCCAACCTATGGGTCACCACCTGCAAGTGGATTGTGAAGCCTGTGCAATTAGGCCGCTTTATAAGCAAACCCCCCAAAATCATTGCTTTTAATTCTTAGCTGGTGTGATGATATCTCTTCACAACTTTCATACCCTCCAATATTTCTCCAATGAAAATAGGGATGTCCCTTTCCATAATTATAATTTTGCTATTTATACCCTACACATCTTACTGGGTTTCCCTAGCCACTCTGGGCAGCTTCTAACATATATTAAAAAACACAATAAAACGTTAAACATTTTTAAAAACCTTCCTTATAAAGGATTGCCTTCAGACGGCTCAGGGATCAGATAACCCCATACCCTCCAACATTTCTCCAATGAAAATAGGGACATCCTAGGGATAAGTGGGACATTCTGGGATCAAATCAGAAACTGGGACGGCTTCTCTAAATCAGGGACGTCCCTGGAAAATAGGGAGACTTGGAGGGTCTGAACTTTTTGTTTTGTTGGCGTCTTTCAATGCTGTGTTGACACTTGTAACCAAATGTCAGAAAGGCTTGAGTCTTACATTTTAACACTTGAGAACCACTGTCTGGTGGCTGGCAGGAAATCCAATGACAGGCAGATGGATGGCACCTTGTACACTTCCTTCTTGCAAGTCCTGCAGCCAAGCTGGTGCCAAATGTATTGCTCTGCTTTCCTTTGGACCACATCAGCAAGGACGAGTCTTGTTGTCTGGGCAGCTCAGGACCTCCATACACACTGTCCGGGTCATTTCAGTACTGTGAATGCAGCAAAAACAATGCGGGAGGAAGCTGTTACGAAATATAAGCCCAACCTGAGTTGCGTCCTGCATTGGTCTTTATGACCATGACAGGCAATGCAACTTATACTAACAGTTTGACCTCATCCACAACGGCTTCTCCATTGTCTCCTGAGACAGATGGATGCTTGTAGAGGGAGTTTTGTGGGACTATTACAGGTCACCCCTGATGCTCAGCCATTCAAAACAACTCTCTGTACAAGGACCTTCTGACAAATCATCACTGGCTCTGCTACTGGAGTTAGTTAATAGCTTAGGCTAGCAGAGCTCCTACATATGGCCTAAACCAACACCTAGCAAGGTTGAGCAATAACATCTGGTGCACAGATATTTCAAGGATCCACTGATAAACGTCATGGACCCAGGGTGACTTCTGCAATTCATGGAAGTGAATGAAAAGTGCTATAGTGGAGAGGCAGATACTGCAGGTTTCATGCCTGGAGCCCCACATAATGTAGGAACCAGTGAACTTTGCAGTTCAGTAGAAATTCCTTGCAAATGAGCTTGTAATGAAAAAGAACATTGTTGCAAAATGTAAGCTAATTAACTTGCATAGAGCTGAGCAATGATGCAATGTTCTTTTGATCTTGCCAATATCATTACTAAATCTGAGCTACTCTATAACTCAAATCTTGCAGGGGGCGTGGAATGAGATGCCTACCTCCTGACTTACAAAGTGGGTCTAGTACAAAAGATCCAAATACACCGTTCAGCCTTAAAGCAATGCAGTAGGAAGTATCTTTCTTCACCAGAAAAACATCTGAGGATGCTTGGTTACAAAAAGGGGTACTAGGGTGTTTTCTTTGCCTTTGTTTTGCTGTCTTAACACAAAATATATTGGTGTGAATTTTGTACATTCTCTGAACAATATGCACAATCCCCAACAGATCTTGGGGAATGTACATCTTTTGACTGGATTTGGACATTCTCCAGGAAAATGCACATAGTATACATAGGGGGGAATTCAAGCTTTTTGGACACTCTCTCTTGTTCAAAAATGTGCAGGCTGAATGCTGGCAAGTCAGAAACACAGCACCCCCACATTTGCCCCAGCTGGTATGGCAATCAGGGCTGGCCTGCCACCACATTTGAATACTCTCTAGCCAGGGTTTGGATTGCAATCCCAATATATGATGCAAGGCATATGCGTAGCCTCTGAAGAGATGTTAGAAAAAAATCTAATACAGTGGATGCTCGGGTTGCGAATGTGATCCGTGTGGGAGGCACATTCACAACCCACAGCGTTCGCAACCTGCAGCACCGCGTCTGCACACATGTGGGTTGCGATTTGGTGCTTTTGCGCATGTGCAAAGCGCAATTTAGCGCTTCTGCGCATGCGCGAATGCTGAAACCCGGAAGTAACCTGTTCAGGTACTTCTGGGTTTCGGCGCGTCCATAACCTGAAAAAACACAACCTGAAGCATCTGTAACCTGAGGTATGACTGTATTGACTGGAATACCAATTCTCTAATGTGTTACAAGCTTTCATTTCAAAGCAAGGTATTAAAAATGGTCAAAACATTATAGATTTATTGTTTATGTGTAATTTTTTAAAAAAGACACAATGATATGCCCCCCCCAATGTTAGTGGAATTAAGAAAATTTCATGCCAGCTGGGGTGAAAGCCAGTTGGCTGGTAATTTGTCAGCTGTGGACTGGGCCAGAAAAGGCAGTGGGTAGGATCAGAGGTACTGCACACTCTTTCCCAACTTTCCAAATTCTGTTAGGCCTGTTGGGGATTGTGCATATTGTCTAGAGAATGTACAAAATGCAGCCAAGATATGCACATTCCTCAAGGCCTGCTGGAGATATTGCCTGGGAAATGTATATTGCCTGGGAAACGTGCACAATTCCCTCTTGGATAGATTATGTGCACATTCTCCATGGTCTGGTGAATGTATGCGATGGCTGGTTGTTATACACATGATCTGCTCAACTTACATTTCCCTTAACACACACACACACACACACACACACACACACACACTGTCCTAATGACCAAGAAAACTGTTTCTGAAGATTTCATGTTTAGAAAACCTCTTTCTTGAAACAGTTCCAGAGGTAAACACCTACACACTCTTAATAGCATTGGTTTTAATTCTACCAAACACAGGGTTGATATGCACATCTTCCAGACAAACAGCCTTATCCCAACTGTATAAACACAATTGATTTTAATTGGATTTATTTCCAAATTAAGTGTCTCAAGAATTGCAGGCATAAAAGAAAACTGCAACTGTTTCCTTATTCCTTTTCCCCCTGTTGTTGTTTAAAAAATTGCTCAACCCAAGGGAACACATGAATCAAGAATGCCAACTTGTCCTTGAAAATTTGTACTGCCAGTTTAATGAGGTGTGTGTGTGTGTACACACAAACACACACACACACCATTTCCCATATACGCCAGATGTATTTTGTATGTGTATGATCATGTAAATTTAGGCCAGATGTAGGGAACAATTAAAATGGAACATGGCAGGCCAAAAAAGCAACATCTGTGAGGAGCACTATTGAGAGAGCAGCCTTTCTAACCATGTACTAAGATCAAGGTCTCTGATAACCCACCAGGCTACACGGAAGCATTTGGAGAACAGCAAGCAGTGTTACATCATTAAGCCATAGCAAGCCTTGTCTCTGGACACTGAATATGTACACATAAGATTTTTTTTTTTAATGACCCACAAGGTTTCTTTAATTCCAGTTGGTATTAGGTGCTCCTGCCGGTTGTGACCTGGAAAACACAAGACCAATAAGCAAGGTGAAACACATAATTGGGGAGAATGTCTTGCAAACTCAATAGGTACTGTATAATACTATCAAGTTATCCATTTTAGAACGTTGGCCTGATTTTTGCTCAAACAACCCACTCCCAAAAGAAAGACTAATCATTTTATTTAGATTCCTACAATTTCAAAACCCACGCTAGGTTAGATTTGCCTCCACCTTTGTTAGCTGGCCACCAAGCTCTTTCTAATATAAATATAGATGATTATGAAGGCACTGAATAAGTTTGGTTTCTGTGTTGAATTTGATAGACCTGCAGAAATATGGCCCAAAGTAGCACCCATCTTAAGCTGCCTTGAAGGAGGCAGTGGTGCAGCCCCTGTTGAAAAGCCCACCTTGGATCCAGGGGTTTATCCCGGCCACAGGGGGCCACACATCGATAACCTCATAACTAGGCCACTGTTATGTGCTGTGTGAGAGAATACCATTGGTTCATCTAGCTGGGTATTGTCTACACTGATTTGCATCAACTCTCCAGCGTTTCAGGCAAGGGAATTCCCAGGCCAACTTGGAGATACCGCAAATGGAACCTTCTGCACTCAAAGCAGGTGTTCTACCATTGATGTATGGCCCTCCTCCACAGCCTAGTTGCTTCTTGTTATAATGCTTCAGTTATCTCCTGGGCTTCCCATAAATCAGTCCTTATTCACTGGCCTTCAAGTAAAATATACTTTCATGCATATTTTGCAACCTCCACTTTCTAAAACTGTAGCTAAGGCCCGTGTGTGTGTGTGTGTGTGTGTGTGTGTGTGTGTGTATCCTTTCAAAAATGCCTCCTCTGGGTGACTTGTGCATTGGGAAAGCAGAGAGCTCCATAACACATTTCATTCACAGTGATTTTAGCTTTATGTAATGTTTGTAATATTTAACCATAATGGCTCTGTCTGATTCTCAGTAGACAAAGCTATTACAACCCAGCAGGGTAAGTGCCTGAAACGGAAAATATTGTAACAGTTAAACCCATCTATAATTTGATCTCTTTGCACTTAAAAAAAAATCTGAGAATTCACGAGTATTACTGTTGAATCTAAAAAACTCAAAATCTCTCTCCAAAATACTGAAGGTGTATTGCAGCCCATGGTTTAATGAAGAGCCCAAAATTTATTAAAACCAAACTTATGCTCCAGGAAGTTCAAACCAATCACTTATAGTTGCTTTTCCTGACAAAGTCACTAAATCATACATTTCCACCTCCTTTTTAGCTTTTGCTCATATTGTTTTGCCAAAGTGGTTTTTTAATTATTATTTTGGACTTTTTTGGAAGTTGGACTAAAAAAGACGTTAGAAAATCTACAATTCTTCTTTAAAAACATGTTTTACATGATACCCATATTATTGGCTAAGATGTACTTATGAATCCTGTTTTTTGCTATAACCATTTATCATGGAAGCTGTATCTTTACTATGTCCCACTCTGCATATATGTATCCTAAACAACTAATGAGACATGTCTAACAAGATTCCTAAATACTTCTGTTCACAAATATCTCCTTCAGACCAAATCATACTGAATTTTGATTGGGTCACGGCAGCTGCAAACTGCTACAAAGCAGGTTGGGTGGACCTGAATTGATTTGGAACTAAAAAAAATTTCTCTAAAGCTAGATAGTCTCCATAGTGTTGCAGTTATTAATTATAAAAAGTGAATAGGAGTACAATATTGGCTTTCTCAATCTGGGTGCAGATCAGGTCCAGAATGATCCAAACCAAATCAGGTCCAGATCATCCAATTGGGACCTGAATCAGATTGGCTGGAGGGCTGGGAAAAACTTCAGTTGCTGCTGCCACAGAGGAAGCAGAGAGGAGGTCCAACCTGGATTGCAACTATGGACCTGTGGGGAGGAAGGGTGGCAAAAGTCACCTCTTGCAACTTTAATTTGTCTGGGGATAGAAGTTCTCATTGGCACTGATGAGGTTATTTTAGCTGGGCGATATTTTTGTCAGGGTCACGGAGGGGAGAGCTAACACCTTTTCCTGTATACCATGGTGCTAGTTCAGATTAGGGCGACCCATGCCAGCAAGTGAAATGTAACATGTAGATTGTTACATTTTAGAGTTCTCTTACTCTGTGACCTCATTTCTTCCGAAAATGATGAAACAGTCCGAATAAAAAGCTCTGGTACAGACCAGGAGGCTATCAAGGTTCAAGCAAGAACACCCTGCTTTAAGCAGAGAAGGGCTTTGAAACAAAATAAACAATGTCAGAATACCGGCCAATGTTAATTGTTTAATAAATAAAAAGGAACTCTTGGATTATAAACGGCAGAGTGGCTACTTTTCTTCCTGTCCTATTGTTATGCATTGCTGAGATACTGATGCAAACCTATGGATGAGCTGTCTCACAGAATTCCTTATGCAGAAGAAGGGTTAAATTTGTCATGCACTGCAGATGTCTGTGAAATTTGCACAAATTCCTTGATTGGTTTTTTTCATGCAAAAATTTCCACTGAGAATAAATTTTTTATCTGAGACGTAGCTGGGCTACTTTGCCCGACTTTTTAATTTGTGGACTGCATTCTACGAAAGTTTACAGCAGGGAGATGAGGAACACAGCCATTCCGTTTTGAATAAATGTACTCAAAGGCATTTATAGAATGACCTTGAGTGAATAAGTATAAACATTCCTACTTTGGAGGTGCGAAAAGCACATTGTCATCATATGGAACAGTTCTAAGCTACTCTGGCTCTTTTAGTTAAAATGTAATATTAAAGGTAAAGGTACCCCTGACCGTTAGGTCCAGTCGCGGACGACTCTGGGGTTGCGGCGCTCATCTTGCTCTATAGGCCGAGGGAACCAGTGTTTGTTCGCAGACAGCTTCTGGGTCATGTGGCCAGCATGACTAAGCCACTTCTGGCGAACCAGAGCAGCACACGGAAACGCCATTTACCTTCCCACCGGAGTGGTACCTATTTATCTACTTGCACTTTGACGTGCTTTCGAACTGCTAGGTGGGCAGGAGCAGGGACCAAACAACGGGAGCTCACCCCATCACAGGGATTTGAACTGCCGACCTTCTGATCGGCAAGTCCTAGGCTCTGTGGTTTAACCCACAGGGCCACCCGCGTCCCTCTAAATATTAGAAATAACCTAATTCTTTGAAAGTGCAGCCCAATCCTCTCTCCATGTTTGCTCAGGTTGAATGGCCATCTGTCATGGACGTTTTACTTGAGATTCCTGTATTGCAGAGGGTTGAACTAGATGGCCCTCGGGATCTCTTCTAGCTCTACAATTCTGTGAGTCTGTGATAAGTCCCATCCACTCTCAAAGGACACACAAGAACCTACCTTTTAAGTGTGGATGGTACCTCTGTTTTTAATCCTTTCGATGAACAAGCGACTCCTCTGCAGCACTACGATCCTTCCGGCAGAGGAGTCTACATTGCAGCTACTGCTAGCTCACTAAGTTCACACTGGAAGTAGCCGAAGAGCATTCCTGTGGTTATTTCATTAACCTTTATGGCATTCCTGGGAGATCGGCTACTCACAGCACCAGGCAAACCCACCTAATGAGTTCACAGTTGAAAGCTTAACTCCCCAGGACCCAAGTCCAAAAGACACATTATCCATTGAATCATACGAGTTCTCAGTGGCAATTTGGAACATCTGACAACCCTCAGCTGCTGGTAAATTTTATGCCATTTTCATTATTACAGGAAAACTTCACTCATCTGTATTTGTCTTTCTCAAACGATTATGAATTGAGGACTACAACTCCATAAAATTTATATTTTGTCATCCAGTTTGATTGGTGAAATTATGTTATTGAGAAGGATTCCAAGATCACATTATCCAGAAAAGAGTAATGCACTACACCCAGTGGAAGAACAATACGTGTTCTTATCTATACAGGCAGGCAATCAATTTTGTAGTGCATATATCAATAGAAGCTGGAGGCCTGCTATTGGCAGATCAGGTAGATGAAATCTTGATACTACCTCTACTAGCAATGATCACCAAAGTAGAATTTATAGAGGGCAGGAACGAAATGAATTAGACGGTGCTGCTCTTAGCCTGCTGTCCAACTCCAGAAATTGTGATGTACAAAGGAAAAACTCCATGCGGGGAGTGGGGGATTAGATATATATTCTGTAATTTTCATGCATAGATACTGGAGAGAATGGAAGCCTGCTATTAAGGGCGTCTAACACTGTGCAGACTGTGCTGATATTTTCCTTGACCCCTTGCTTCTTCTTCCACTCTCTCCTAATGCTATTATGCCTCCCTCATCTACTTTCTCCCTTTCTTTCCCTCATCTTTCCACCAGTTCCCCCCTTACCTGTGCTGCAAGACTCTCTTAAGTCACGTGACCTTCTTAGTTTCAAGTTCATTGGATTCTTAGTTGAATCATTAGAAGCCAATTTTGGCATTAAGTGGAGTAACAACAACAACAACAACAACAACAACAACAACAACAACATCGATAGCAGGCCCTCAAAGTGTCCCTATTTTCAGGGACAGTCCCAGATTTGCAGAAGCCATCATGGTTTCTGTTCTGATCCCAGAATGTCCTGCTTTTCTTAGGACGTCCCTATTTTCATTGGAGAAACGTTGGAGGGTATGGCACAGGCGTAGCCAGGATTTTTGTCAGGGGAGCAGGCTGTTGTTGAGGGGGCAGGCTTTTGTTAGGGGAGGCAGAACCTCAGATTTGTATTGATTTGTAATGATTTAGTGGAGCAGCTGCCCCCCCCGCCTATGCCCATGGGGTATAGTATGTGACCCCCAAGCTACGGAGATAAGTAACTGTACAACTTTCAGAAGGCATCTGAAGGCAGCCCTGTATAGGGAAGTTTTTAAGTGTTTTATTATGTTTTGATATATGTTGGAAGCTGCTTAAAGTAGCTGGGGCAACCCAGCCAGATGGGCGGGGTATCATCATCATCATCATTTTGTTTAGTTGTGTCCGACTCTTCGTGACCCCATGGACCAGAGCACACCAGGCACTCCTGTCTTCCACTGCCTCCCGCAGCTTGGTCACACTCATGTTTGTAGCTTCGAGAACACTATCCAACCATCTCGTCCTCTGTCGTCCCCTTCTCCTTGTGCCCTCCATCTTTCCCAACATCAGGGTCTTTTCCAGGGAGTCTTCTCTTCTCATGAGGCGGCCATAATATTGGAGCCTCGGCTTCAGGATCTGTCCTTCCAGTGAGCACTCAGGGCTGATTTTCTTAAGAATGGATAGGTTTGATCTTGCAGTCCATGGGACTCTCAAGAGTCTCCTCCAGCACCATAATTATTATTATATAGAACATCCCTATTTTTATTGGATAAAGATGTGATAGTACTTTGGAGAAACAATACAAGTACGTAATATGCTACATGGAGTTATTAACAGTTACCCTGGATGGAGGAGAGTTCACCTCATATACTTGTTTGAAAAGCAAAGCAAAGCAAAGCAAAGCACCCCATGAAGACATGTCAATGGCCTTGTGATACAGCTGTGAAGTGATCCACAGTCATGAGATATGCAAATGAAGCACCACTGGGCCTCGTGCTGGGCATGTGTTCAAGGGTACTGCCCAGCCAGACTTGTGATGTTTAACTGCAGCTGTTTCCAGCCTGCAATTTGTTCTTTTCCTCCAAGAGAATGAGGAAGCAGCTGTATAGGAGAACCTGTGAAGGTCTAGGGCGAAAGGCACAGTAACCCAAATTTTATTTGTAACTTAAGAATGCATTGTTTACAACAAATATTTAATATTTGGCATTTTTTAAAAAAACGATATGAAAACAGGTGTATAAACATACCCAGCTTTTACTGATGTGCAGGTGTGTATCTTATTTTTCATATGCTGCATGCAGCCCATAGCGTTTACATTATGATTACTTTATTTCTGTCTTGCTTTTTTATGGCAACCCCTCAGAAAGTAGCCTACAGTAAAAAAAAATGTCTAAAGCAAAACAAATGAACAAACAGCATTAGATAAAATCATATGTATAGGAAGCTAGTTATAAAATCAATAAAAAGCTTGGTGGGTGAAAACTAAGACCTGGAGTCTACTGAAAGGCCCTAGTAGAAGGAAATTCCACACATGCATGGATACCACTGGAAAGGCACAGCCCTGGGTACCCACTAACCAAACCAGGCCAGAGACCAGGATCTCTTAAGGTTGGTGGTCACATCCACACCATACATTTAAAGCACATTTATTCCCTCCAAAGAATCCTGGGAACTGTAGTTTGTTAAGGGTACTAGGAACTGTAGCTATGTGAGAGATAAGCTACAGTTCTCAGGTTTCTTTAGGATGCTTTAAATGTGTTGTGTGGATGTGACCCAATATACAGTCTGGGCAGATTCACACGGGTGTAGACGGTGACACAACCCAGGTGCTTGATAAACCCAATGGAGCAAAAAGAGGCTCTATTGCTTTGGCCACCTGAGCTGTGGGAAACATCAAGGTTCTTTGAGGCTTAACAAGGGTTCTTCCATGAGAAGACTGATAATGGGAGACCCCTGAATATATACTCCTTAGGGACAAACATGGAGCAGGTGGCTGCCATCATGTGATGATGGTGCCTATTCCAACCTTCTTGCTTCAGGGTTTCTGTCATTTTGTTTCATTTTCTAATTTTTACCGAGATGGGAAGAATTATTTGCACCACGTTAGCATTGGGCAGGGGAGTTCCTGTATACCTGTATACAACTGCAGTATGCTCCCCCCCCTCCACCTGCACTTTCTCAAAGAGGAACATTTATCAAATTCCTAGGTGATGCCTACCAATAGGGATGGGCAAAAATGTCCATTTCTCATTTTTCTAATCTTAAATTCAGCTCTTCACATTTCCACCTCGGTTTGCGAAAATTGTAGTGTGATTCTTTTCTTAACATTCACATTTTTGAATGCAATCTTGCCCAACGTGTTATGTTTGCAAATCAATTTTCCCATTTTTTTGTATTTTTTTGAATATTATTTCCACCAATATATGCATTTTTATGCACGCTTCACCTTAGTGCTTGCAGTTTTGTACACATTATTTAGAGAACTGCATCTCAAAATTCAGAGAAGTGCAAATTTCAAATGATGACTGTGTTTTGGTGCTCGTATTGTTTCAGAAAATGCAATTTTGGTAGGTTTGACTTTAAATGTGGGTGGTTCCCTAGACCAGATGGCTGGGAGGTCGCCTGCTCTTGATGGGGTTACACTTCCTATGAAGGAGCAGGTTTGCAGTTTGGGGGTACTCCTGGATCCTTTGCTATCACTCGAGGCTCAGGTGGCCTCAGTGGCCCAGAGTGCCTTCCATCAACTTTGTCTGGTGGCCCAGCTATGCCCCTATCTGGACAGGAATAGCCTAACTACTGTTGTCTATGCTCTGGTAACTTCAAGGTTAGATTACTGCAATGCATTATATGTAGGGCTGCCTCTGAAGACAGTTGGGAAACTTCAGCTAGTGCAGAATTCAGCGGCCAGGTTGCTCACTGGAGCAAGACTGTTTGCGCATATTACACCGATCCTGGTCCGACTGCACTGGCTACCAATTAGTTTCTGGGCCCAATTCAAAGTGCTGGTTTTGACATATAAAGCCTTAAACAGCTCAGAACCGCAATACCTCAAGGACCGCCTCTTTCCATTTGAACCTACCCAGACCCTGAGATCATCTTCTGAAGCCCTCCTTTGTGTGCCTCTTCCTCAAGAGGTCCAGAGGGAGACACGAGAACGGTCCGTCTCTGCAGTGGTTCCCAATCTGTGGAATGCTCTCCCCAGAGAAGTTTGCCTGGCGCCTTCATTATAGAGAGTTTGTATTTGATATCCCGCCTTTCACTCCCCTTCAGGATTCTCAAAGCGGCTAACATTCTCCTTTCCCTTCCTCCCCCACAACAAACACTCTGTGAGGTGAGTGGGGCTGAGAGACTTCAAAGAAGTGTGACTGGCCCAAGGTCACCCAGCAGCTGCATGTGGAGGAGCGGAGACGCGAACCCGGTTCCCCAGATTACGAGACTACCGCTCTTAACCACTACACCACACTGGCTCACACTATACACCTTTAGGCGTCAGGCAAAAATGTTCCTATTTAACCAGGCCTTTGGTTGACCTGACTGACATTCTATACCCTTTTAAAATGTGGCCTTTTGGGGGGGGGTGTTATTGGGTTATTGTTTTAATTTTAATTTTATATATTGTGATCTTTTTTGTGAACCTCCCTGAGAACTCTGGGTATAGGGCGGTATATTACTATTATTATTATTATTATTATTATTATTATTATATATGAACTTTATCAAATTCCCTCTTTGTTCCTTTCTTCTCTGTTGATATTGTATAGCCAAAGCAATGTCCACCAAGCTTCCTTGTTCATTTGCACACAGAAAAAGGATCCAACATTCTCATGAATTTTGCTTTCATGTTAATACAGGCATATGAACCTTGCACAGAGATGACACCATCTATGCAACTGAGTTTGGTCAGCGAGGACATGAAAAGTGGTGTGCTTGATGGCTGCTCCCCAATTATGGAATTTTGTCAGGATAAGACAGAAGAAAATGCAACTTCAAACAATATGCAGTTATGGGACTCACTAGCAGGACATGTGTTGATTGCCACTCATTTAGATGGCCTTAAAGAAGGATTAGACAAATTCACAGAGGAACACTCGGCTTAATGCACACTGTGAATACAAGTCCCTAGATTGCAAACTGTATGGGAAGGGCTGTTGTTTTCATGTCCTGCTTGTGAGCTTACCAGTAACATCTGTTTGGCCACTGTAGGAAACAAGAAGTAAGAATAGCCAGGCCTTTGATCTGATCCAGCAGGGCTCTTGTTACTGAAGTACCATAACTCATTTCTGAGTCTGCAAATTCCAAACCTCAGCACCTTTCAGAAATGTAGCAAAACTTACCCGTTTGGATTGACCTTTAGACCATCGTTAAGATGGCAAAGAATAGGGAATTTTACTGAATTAGATTAACTTGTTTTATTCCACTTACTTCTTTGTGTTATTGACCTATACTGTACATCTAAATAAATGAATAAAACAGCATAGTATCATGCGAATAGTAGGGGGGAGGTTGTGGGGAGCTGTGCCCAGAATTGCAGGCGAAAGATGGGAAGGCATATTTTACTCCTGCCCTCTTAGGAAAGAAGCATCAATTCACACTGATAGGGGTAATATTGTAAGATGAACTAGAATTCCACACTTGTTGTCACCTGTAGAAATGTAATGAAATGCCATTCTGTAATTAATAGAGAGGGAAATATATCAAGCCATAAAATATGGAATTGGGGCAGGCTGCTAGCCTGAGGATATAGTTTCTACAAAAAGGTTATTTTTCATAATTTACATGTTGTTGTTTAAAGGGGCAAAAAGGAAAGAAAAAAAGGTTGCAAAATGCTGCAGGAGTCCTATTAAAGCCTTGTTTTCACAGCGCTTTCGTGATGCTTGTTTATGTTTAAAGGGCGGAATGCGGGGGGGGGACAGTGAGGTGGAACGGTTATTGACCAGATTGATCATGGGAACAAATCTGCCGGTGGTAACCTTGTTTAATGATATGTTGCTGGGCGCAGCACCTTGCTGAGGCTGTGATTCTTCACCGGCTGGGCCCGCATGATGGATCACGGTAGGAGGCTGATGGTGCAATCACTCACTGGCCGCCACTGACACCTGCACCAGTCTGACACCCATCCCGTCTGGATGGATCAGCTGGTCTGCTCAGCCTATTGGGACACACAGCCATCCCACTAAGTGGCAAACGGAAGTTCTTTATCTACCTTGCAACTTCTCTTTGGAGGACGTTTTCCTTTTGCCTTCTCTTTATTAGATGCAAGTATTCCACTCTGTGCAGCTCAGTAATCTCACACCATCATGACAAATTGATAGGGGGAAATAGCTGTCTATCTAACAGACAGAGCTGTATACCTATAGGTAGACATACATACTAAACAAGCAGGGTTAACAAATTTCAGTTTCAGTGTGTGAGAAAGCACACCTGCAAATTTTGGGTAGGTGCTTCCTGAGTTTCCTTAGCTTGCTGGAGAGATATTTTTTTAAAAGAAGATTAAAATCTCAAAGGAACACAAGAAAGAAGGTCTGTTGGCCCCAGGTGTTTTGAAAAAAAAATTAATGAGAGGAAATACAAACAATGTTTAAAGAATTTTTTTTTAAAATGCCCAGTATTGATGAAACAAGCTATGAACCTTAGATACACAAATCGGTATCCTCAACCATGCTTCACTGCCAAATGAATCCAGGATATAACCTGGTATATATAAGGATTTTTGGGGTTACAAGATTTGGAGTTATGGTAATAATGATATCAAGTGCTATGTACTATTTAGGCTGCAATTCTAGGGCAGGAAGAAATCAAAGGTTGTTCTTTAGCTGTATCTTTAACTGCACACCCCTCTGTCCCTCTTCTGGTTTATTTTTGTTTTGAACTACTTTCCCACCCCTCGGGAAAAATAGGAAAGAAAGAAATGGGTTTGAGCTGCAACAGCATTTTTCTTTGGGGGGGGGGAGAGCACGGGATGCTTAAAATCCAAGCTTCAAAGCCGTCTGTCCTGGTATATCCCCAAAAAGCCCTTAGCATGTCCCCATTTTGGCTCTCCTGGTGTGGAACCCTAGCTTTGGTAAGGCTGGGGCTGCAGGAGTTTCTGTGGCAGTTTGGAAGGGAAACTAATATATACAATGTTGGAGCTCTGACTCTCTCTCAAACCTTGGGAGAGGAAGAGCTGATGGCCCCTGGTATACCTTCTCAGGTGCCACAGAATTTCAGGATTAAAATTTGCTTCTAGTGTTTGTGGTACCTTGAGGAAGAACCTTTAAAAATGTGCTGGGACGATATATTTTTCCTTTGAGATTTGGTTGTCTCCAGTGTTATTTTTCTAGAGAAAGTGGTGCCGGAGCTCACCATGAATGCCTCACCTGTTCTCTTATAATGGCAATGGCGTCCACCTGAGAGGGGCTGGAACTGAGTTCCGGCTGAAAAAAAAGCCCCGGTTGTCTCGAGCTTAGTTTTACTCAAGAGGAGATCTACTAAAATTAATGAAATTGATAAAACTATGCATGTCATGGGGAAAGTGGTTAGGGAAAAGTTTTCCTCCCTCTTCTTTAACATCATAACTGTATGGTTACCAGATTTTTTTCAATGAATCCGGGGACACTTTTTTTTTTTTAAGCTGAGTAGCAACAGAGAGTCTGTAGTGGGGATGGTGAGGCAAAAGACCCTGGGCCCAAGCACACATGCATATTGTATAAAGGTATAAAGCCCTTCTTTCACACCCTGTGAAACATAAATGCGCAGTTTTTTTTAAAACTGGGCAACGGCGCGCAGCCCACCCGTGACTCCCGAGCCTTCCCCGATCTCCTTCCCCCTTTGTTTTGACAGATCAGGGGAGGCTCAGGAGTCACGGGCGGGCAGTTGTTGCCCAGGAGGGGCCAGCCTGGTAGTGCAGTTGGCTCTGGCTGGCTTCAGGAGCTGCTCGCTGCCATGGCACAGGAAAAATGGTGGGCGCCACAGCAGTGAGCTGCTCCTGAAGCCAGTCAGAGCCAACTGAGCTAACAGGCTGGCTCCAGACTGCTGAGGCTGCCACTGCCATGTTTCCTGGAGACAGATTTGCAAATCTGGGGACGGAATTTGTCCGGGGACAGATTTGCAAAACATGGGACTGTCCCCGGAAACCGGGGACGCCTGGTAACCCTAAACTTGTGGGCATTTAACAAAGCTTCATGTTGGAAGATTCAAGACATATAAAAGAAAGTACTTCCTTGAGCAGCACATAGTTGAACGTTGAAGCACACTCCCACGGAGGCAGTGATGCCGTCAACCCAGAAGGCTTTAGAGTAGGATTAGAAAAATTAACGGAGAAGGAGGCTACGCCCAGCTGCCACAGTTGGAGGCAGCAATGCTTCTGAACACCAGTTCCTGGAAACCACACGAGGGGAGAGTGTTCTCATTCTCAAATCCTGCTTGCAGGTTTCCCCATGCGCATCAGGTTATCCACTGTGAGAACAGGATGCTAGACTATGTAGGCCATGGACTTGATCTTATGTCCTTATCCCTGCTGTTGCACTCCAAACAATATGGTTTTCACAAGACTTTTCTATGTATAACATCTTCACTCAACTGTTGCACCATTCTGCATGTCTGTATCTCTTCCCTGGGCATACAATTCTCTTCCAGATAAGATGCACTCCAATCCTCTGATGCTTTGCACACAGAAACTAGTGTACATATGCCTGGGCACCTGCATTCCATACAAATGGAGGGGGAAACCCGTTTACACACATTTGGGTCTCTGACGGTACAATAATATTTGTCATTGTTGTTGAACATGCACATGTATGTAGCAAAATATGCCTTGGTATTATTGAATTTAATTCTGTATTTTATATCCCCTTAACAGCATGAAGCTGTTAAGACAACGAACATGGTTTTTTTTCCAGCTGCAGCATCTGGCTACTTGGCAAGCTCACTTAGTAGTTGTGTTGGCAGCTTTGGGTCTGCCTCTGGGCTTATCAAGGCTATGGGCTGCCAATACAGGTTCCTATTTGTTTTCTGCCTCCTATTTCTTAAGGGGTACTTATATTTGCATGTATAAAATCTAATGAGCAAATAAATAAATAAGATTTTTTCCTGATCCCTGGCTGTGGATTCTAGTCTACCATTAGTTGGCTTCTTCTTAGAATCTTATTCTGCAGTTCATGTGTAACAAAATGATTATTCATAACAGTAAAGCTTGTATTTCTATGTGTATACACAAACAGGATCTTTGTGAGCCCTTTAATGAGATAATATAATAAATGGAAGAGATCATTTTTCATCTTGCAATAATAAATGAGGTGTTAAAGGAAAATCCTTTATACGTAAGCATTTGGTAACTTTCTCCTTGCACCAAAAATGCGAAAGAGGATACACTGAACTGGCGTAATTATAACTCTATAGGACAAATCCTGTATTAGGTTTCAGAGTATGGTCTCCTGAACAACCCTAGAGAAAGACATTATAGCCATACAACTACACAGTAGTACTCTCATTCATTTCAATAGAGCTTTCACGGGAAAACTTTCTGGTGAATTAGAAACCTTTACCAACGCCTTTTAAAACAAACAGGCACAATCACTTGGGTTAACCAAGTATTTCTTGATGTGACCTTACTCAGGAAAAGCTGCACATTGTGAGGAAAACAGTTTATTAAGAGAACTGTTACTAAATTTTTTTAAGGTGACACCAGCATGCAAAAGAAACCCTTAGTTATTAAGGATACATACTGGTGATTGTGCATGAGGCAATATTTAAATAGCTGATTGCTTTCCCAAATCAATCAGACATTTTTACATGGTTCTTGCTTTATAATAAGAGGTTTCAAAGAGAACACTTTGTCTTCCCAAAATCACTGAGAAAACTGTTCAAATTAAATGTGTCCAAGACTTTAGCTCCATGCAAACATTTGAGAAGAAAGGCGTGGATCAAAAGAACTGCACAAGTTGTTTGCTTCTGAGGGAACTCTGGACTTAAAAGTAACATCCCCTCCCTCAAGGCCACATAGGGAGTTTGTTATATTCAATGATGATTTGCAGCCCAATACATGCAAATACCTTTGGCTGTACAGTTTAAAGGTAAGCGCCTAAGAGTCCGATGGATGCCCCCAAAGTAGGTCTTCGGATTCTGATCAAATCTACAATTTTTTAATGGATTTTTGGCAAACATTTTTCACTGAATGGTTTTTGCTTAATTATAATTTTTTAGTAACCAAAGTATCTATATAACATTAGCTTCCCTGCTGGAAAATTATAAATATGTAATCTTTTGTCATCTCGGATTATTTGACATATCTATAAGAGACAGTTAATATTATTCGTCTATAATATCAACAAAATTGAGGTTTTCAGTGTGGCTTTGTTAGTTTCATAAAATGTTTTGCCTGCAAAACTAATAATAATAATAATAATAATAATAATAATAATGCATTGTGGGGTGTCATAATGAGCTTCAGGTAATGCTATGTGTAAAAAAAATTCTAATTAATTTTGGTCCCATTATTCCTTATAGAAACTCACCTTCATTTAATATAACTCAAAATGAATTTTTTTTAAAGCAATGCTACATTTTATTTAGCAGTTGATATGAAATATGAGTTACTTATTTATTCTGATATAGTTTGTAAGGTCAGTATCATTCACTGAGGACTAACTAATACTCCCATTAAAAGAAACAGTGCATTTTAAAAATAGAAGACCATTTATGTAAATTTTCTTGCCTTTGGCCATTTCAGAGACAATGAACAAACAAAAAGATGCTGTAGTTTTGCAGAACACTTGTGAGATAGTTGTCAACTTTGATCTTACATCAATTAGTCAAGATTCTGAATGATCATAGGTAGCAAAAACTAAAATCCCTTCCCTAGCTGAATAAAACTGTCAAAGATACCTACTGCATAAATTACATTGTTTCCTAAAGCAATAACCATTCTCGACTTAGATTCACTGGTCAGAGGGAATAGAATTTCAATGCAGTTTTCTTTTATAGCTAAAGAACTATGATCATTTGAGTTGTTGATGTTGTTGTTTTACCCATTTTCCACAAGAGACAGTGACAGACTATTTTTATTATCATTATTTCTTCCACCTCAAATTTTAACCAAATTGGTTCCCAAGGCAGCTTACTTTAAATTTGACTTAACAATTTAAGAAGCCACAAAATTTAATTTTTTAAAAAAGCAACAACAGGAAGCATACAGGCCACCTCAAATAAAAACATAATCAAATGTGCTAGAATAACCAATGAAAAACCTTCTTAAATAGAGTGCAAGTGTCTTAAGCCTCCAAAAAGCTTGTGAGTGGTGGCACTGAGCCTCCCCAGTTGGATTTATTGTATGCAAGATTCACTTGAAAAATCAGGCTATATATATTTACATACACACACGAAAATGTCCAACTAATTAAAAAACAACAACAACCCTACCTTAGCCTGTAAGTAATCATTTTTTGCACTCCTGATTTAATTAGCTTTTTGATTCTCGGATTATTACAAGCTAGCTAGACCTAGAAGCTATATTTAACTTTTAGGAAATACGACCTTTTGATTGCATACAGAGAGCTAAAACTTATCAGAGTCGCTGAATCCTAGCAAAGTTTCTCTTTTTTTCTCCCCCCTACAGGTAGTACAGCACAGTGCTGGAATGACAGGGCCCCATCTGAACCATGCCCAGCTCCCCAGTCTGCACAAACCTACTCTATCAATCATGGCAGGATAATGCATAGAGGCTGCACCTGTGACAGGAAATGATTGAGTGTTGAACACAGGGCCTGCCTCGCCTGTCACTTGTGCTTTTGTATTTCTCCAGGGCCGGTTTGAGAATGTTCAGAATTTAGAGCAGGGGGTGGGAAGGAACCATGAATTCACTTGCATTTTATTTAAATTCCATTTGATTAGTCAGCGGGCCGGTGCTGCGGAAGGACCTGCAAATGAACTGCAAGCTAACAAGACCAGGATTCGGTCGAGGCATTGCAGCACTGACATGCTGTAATCGTATGAAAGTGCAAGCAATTTAGTCTAGGTGTAGCAAAATGAAAAATGCAGGCTGCAGCCAATCCATTTGATTTCTCTTACCAAAATGAGAAGTTTTCATCTTATGGAGACATCAGTGGCCCATATGGAATGGAGATAAAATAAGCAGAACTTGTAAGTCATTATTCATCTATGTTAGGAAAACGACACCAGAGAAGCACTGGCAAAGCAAAAGGCGCTTTAATTCTTCTTTGATACCGATGAATTTATATAAATGTAATGTTCAAAATTTTTGGAACTGGTTACCTAAAAAGTAATCTGGGTTTTTCTTTTCTTTTAAAAATCGTATAAGCAGAACACGCTACAATCTATGCCATAAAAGAACACTGGGAATTTAATTGTGCTTAATGCCGTGTCGTCTTTATGGGGATAAATTGGTGGAATCTAATTAATATCCCGCATCGATCATATATAAATTGAGTTTGCTGTTTGTAATTCAATCAAATTCTGAAACTATTCAAGAAGTAGATTACATGCAAATCTGCAGTCTATGATCATCGTAATAAAAACAAAACAATCACCTAATAGAAGGGATATAATAAAAAACAGGTAAATTTCACATCTGAAATTTGGGAATCAGGGACCTTGTTATTTCAGGGTTCGCTCCCATTTTCTTAGTAACTTCTTTTTTAAAAAGTTTCAGTGCTCTTGACATATTTTATTACCTCAACATCCCCCCCCCGTTAAGTATTTTCATCTCAAACAGTGTTGGAAATCATTTGCTTCATAGCTTATGTGAGAACAAAAGCGATTGTACCCTCCAGGAAACTCTACCCGTTTTTTTCAATAGGCTACACTTAATTGAAAGAACCCCAACCCCTTAGTTTTCCATTGTTAAAGATGCTTGCCAAATGTCTTCTTTCACACATTCCCACCACCCCTTGCTTTTGGCTGAATGCCTTTGCAAAAGCAGGTCATTGTTTCTTGAGCAACGAATCAGCTGGTGCTCAGTGGAATGCATACTAGGAGTGCGCACTGCTGCAACTGAAGATTAAAACTTAGGGAAATGTGGGCTAGACGTTCTGCAATATTTTGCACCCCCTTCCACAAATTTTCTCGTCCTTGTCTCTCTGAAATCACAATGAACAAAGACGTCGGGGAAGAGCGTCAGTTGCAGTTGTGTGTGTGGGTGCTATTTGCCTCCCTTTATAACTTTATCAAGAGCAATTGGGCGGGGGACACACACTGATCAGCCAAAATGAAACTAGCTTGGTACGTGTGCCTCTCCTGCACGCAAAGAAGACGCTGTGAATATATATATATATATATACCAGAGGATGCCGGCTGCGGCCTCTGCCCTTGCTCCTTCTATTCTCTCCAAGCAGCTGCAGAATGAAGCCTGCAATCTTCTCCTTTCTCTGCAGCAGAAGCATTCATTCCCTTGTCTGCCCGGAGCTTATTTATTTGCAACGGACCTCGGTCTGCAGCTGAAAGCAAAGGAAGGACGCCCAGCAGGCTTGTCTTTCTAAGCTCAGGAAAATAACTCCTCTACTTAACACACACACACAACCCGGCTGCCTTTCCTAGCTCACTCTCGGTGCAGTGTACTGAACTTTGCCTCGTGGCTTAAAGCCCCGACCATGGGTGTTATTGCCAATGCCAAAAGAGAGCGGAGGTCTCAAAATTCCTATCACAGAGGCGACACTCGTCTTTCCCGCCATCCGCGGCCTAGCGGTGTGCGGTGAGGATTGCCCCCGTGGCACCTGCGTTAACAGCTCTGAGACTTCCCCTCAGCCAGGGCTGTAAAAAATATCATTACATTCCACAAAAGCTCCCCTTCTTCTTCTCCTCCTTGCTTCCCCAGTCTCTTTCCTCCCTCACTTCTCGGGCTATAAAGAGACCAGCCGCTCAAGCTGCTAGTTAGCGACCCCCCGACAAAAACCTGAGGGGAGAAAGGAAAAAGGAAGGAAGGCTGAGCTTCCCAAGTAGCCCCTTCTTATGAGGGAGAGGAGCGGGGAGGAGGGAGAGCGTGAGCGCGAGCGAAAGACAAACATCTGGGGATTGGACCATATGCTAAAGCTTTGTCTTGTCCTTCGAAGTTAGGCTGCCCTTGAAGTGATTTGTCAAGCGGCCTAGCCGTGACAGGGAGGCGATGTGGTGGGAGGGAAGTGGGACCTGGAAGCCAGGGGCAGAGAAGGTCGCCAAAGCGGGGCAAAGGGAAAGGTGAAGGGAAGGAGGGAGGCCAGGCAACCGGGAAAAGAGGAGGGTGGCAAAGGGTGCAGTGCATTATTGCGGAAGCACAGCAGCCGAGCCCTTTTAGCTTGAGGGATGATGGCCCTTGTTTGGAAACGTCGCTCCTGGTTCCTGGAAGTGGCAGACCGTGCGCAGCAAGCACAAGGCCCTCAGACTAGGGTTGCCATATTTCAAAAAGGGAAATTCCTGTCGCTTGCCAAGTTGTGGAGGTGTTTTTTTTTTTGGGGGGGGGAGCAAACCCAAATTGTTGAGCTCTGTTAGGGGAAACCTAGACCCAAAAATAGTTTTTGAGCTGTTTCTACTGCTTTTTCCATCACGTTGCCATGCTTCCAGGTTTTCCCTGACATTCTGCCGATTCAGCAAGCCTACCTGAATCAAACAGCTCTCCCAGCACATGCTCTTAAAAGGGGAGTTGCATTTCCCGTGTCAATGGCAGCTACAGTGAATGCATACTCATTTGGGGGGGGGGGAGTGTCCTGTTACCAGCCTGCATTAACAACATTTTAGTTGTTCTTCTGTTATTATTTATTTGAGAGGCTTGTATACCCCCCTTCCTTCATCAGTCTCCCTGTGATGGCTAGTAATTACATGTGTGCAATAGTACAAGGGGAAGTCAGAAGTATATTTGGTGTACATTTGTTGCTCTCTCTCTCTCTCTCTCTCTCTCTCTCAATTCTTTGTTTTTGTTTATTTTATTTTTTATTGTAATATATTATGAAAAGTCTTAATAAAATATTTATTTTTTAAAAAATACATTTGGTGCCATGAATATAAGCACCCTCAGGAATATGGCATCCCAATGTGCAGACTTGGTGTCCAGGACTTAATATGAGGTAAATACGTACTAGGCAGGATTGAGCTCTGGAACGTGTTAAAACTCAATGTGTAAGAGAGTATCTTTGAGCTTATGTTTATTTACTAAAGTTACATCTTGCATTTGGTCCAAGGAGTTCAAGGCAGCTTACAAAATTATTTTCCCACGTCCCTATTTCCACCTCACAACAACCTTGTGAGGTAGTTTAGGCTGAGAGATAGAGATTTGCTCAAGGTCATCCAGTGATTCATTATTTAATTTTTATACCACTTAAATATATTAAAAATACAGTGGTACCTCGGGTTAAGTACCGTATTTTTTGCACCATAACACTCACTTTTTTCCTCCTAAAAAGTAAGGGAAAATGTCTGTGCGTGTTATGGAGGGAATGCCTACGGGTGGCATGCCTACAGATTTTCCTCCTCTAAAAACCACGTGTGTGTTATGGTCGGGTGCGTGTCATAGAGCGAAAAATACGGTACTTAATTTGTTCCAGAGGTCCGTTCTTAACCTGAAGCACCACTTTAGCTAATGGGGCCACCTGCTGCTGCCGCGCCGTCGGAGCACGATTTCTTTTCTCATCCTGAAGCAAAGTTCTTAACCCGAGGTACTATTTCTGCGTTAGAGGAGTCTGTAACCTAAAGCATATGTAACCTGAAGCGTATGTAACCCGAGGTACCACTGTATCTCTAAGCAGTATACAAAAAGCTAAAGCAAGAACAGACAACTTAAACAAAATATTACAAAAATACACCTTTGTGTATAAACCTGTTACATTAATACAAAGTTACTAATCTATCCATCTGTCTATGTCAATTCATACTCCTTCCTTCTTAGCCTCCAGGTTACAAACAAACTCTCAGCTCACCCACAAAAGTCTCCTGGAAAGAGTGGATATCAACTTTAGGACTCAGCTACATTAGTCAAACAACAAGACTTTGAATGTGTTAGAGACATGCAACACCAGATGGCGCCAGAGAGCAAACAAATTTTCTATGCGATTTTTACATAGGGTTTTCTTTTCTTTTGTTATAAATGATTTAATTTCTGACTTATTTATAGTATTTTTTTCCTTGTGTGTAGATCCACCCTTAGTCTCTCACTCTAGACTTGCTTTTTATGGGCAGACCCAAGGTGGATGGTACTTCCTCAGGATGCCCACAGCTGGGTCTCATTCATCTGCATTTGCCACAGCCAGTTCCAGGTGCAACAGGTTTGTTGAGTTTCCCAAGGGGTCCAAAGGATGGGAAGAGGGGCCCCCTCCACTCATAGCTCTTTCTTCACACTGTCCCCTTTTCCTCTAGCTACTTTATGTCTGAGGGGGGATTTGAACCCAGGTCTCCCTGGTCCTTGTTTAACACTCTTAACCACTGCTCTACAGTAATTCCCATATTCCTTTCCCTGACCATTGTTTAACTAAAACTAGCCCATGGATTTTGGGGTTGCACATCACCCTTGAGTACAAAGCTTCCAGATAATATTAGAATTGGGAACATTGCTGGATTGAGAAAGCAGTGTCTAAATTTAGCTGCATCAGTGCTGGGCCATAATGCTTTGATGCCTGAGGTTGAATAGCATATTGTAGCTCTCTACCCAACTGAGGGTGTATAATATCCAAGACTGGCCAAGTTATTTGGCACCTGAGACATAAACTCCCACAAGTACCGCACAATGGAATTCAAAATATAATAATAATAACAACAACAATTTGCTGCCCTTTCATGACTGCCCAAAATTGGCTGCTGAGGTGGACACCTCAGTCTGCTGAATGGTAGAGCCACACAAAACTGGGGCAATGAGTAGGGAAAAGCATTTCCAAACTTCAAGGCATCGAACACAGCTGTGAAATCTGTTATGTAGATCCTGTCCTATTCTAAAATAAATGCCTTGTTGCCCTGTGGAATCCACAGCCCTGCATATGCTGTTCAACTACAATTCCCATCATCCCTAACAGCTGGCCATGCTGGCTGCAGCTGATAGGAAATGTAGTCCAACAGGGTCTGAAGGGCCACATAATTCCCTGTCCTATGACATAGATCTATATAACCAGGAAGCCCAAAGACCTCTTGTAAATTTGCAAAGACTGAGGAATGAACAAGAAAAGAAAGAGGAAATGTGAAAGAAATGCAGAGGAAAAGGCAACAGAGGTTGCGTTACTAAGAGATTGTAGAAGGGCGGCTTAAAGGCATCTTGTCGGTTATCCTAAAACCTTAGAAACACATGTCCCTGTTTCACTTCACTCCCCTTTTCCTGCCTTTTCTATCAGAAAATCGGGAGAAGATGAGGATGGTGGAAGAAATGAGGCACCAGTTGAAAAAATAATAATAATGAAGGGATGGCTGATCATGCTGCCTCCTTCTTCCCTCTTTCCTTTTTGCCCGCCAAGCGTTGAACTGATTAGAGTGTAATTAAGGCCATAAAACCCTCAGCTTATCCACCTGTTTATTCACTAAAGTCTCAGGCTCATCAGGCAAATTAGCTGCTTCCAGGCTGCACGTTGGGCCTAGAGCTGGACTGATTAATGAAGTTTATTGGGAGCTGTTAAAAGCATTAACTGAAGGAAATCTCAGCAATTCGTCATATTTAAGGGATGGAAATTAAATCTCCCCATGCAAATGAGAGGAGACTCCAAAGCAGCTTCTTTTTAGAGGTTACAGAGGGGGAGTGGGGGTGGCTGGGTGGGTGGGAGGTAGGGAGGAATGGATGAGTTTTATTCACCAGGCTGCTTTGTGTCTCTCTGTCCCTGGGGCAGCTGACCCCAGAGCAAACGCTGCTTCCCAGGAGCCATTACCCACCCTCGTAATGGAGCTCATTTAGTGTTTGGGTAAAAACATAAGACAAGGCCTTGATTGGGCAGGCTGTGGTTCTTAGAGTGACAGGGCCCAGATGGAACGACTAGGCCCAGAAAGGCAGTTCCCTATCCACTTGAGATGTCTGCAACATGTGATTTCAAATAATGACATTTTAGCAGTTGCAATGACTTCATTATCATCCAGCTTGGCAGCAGCTTTATAATTTATTTTGCACTCTTCGTTGGTAATCTGATCTGAAAACCGAACAAGATGCTTGAAAATGTTTTTTGTCTGGAAGCTGCCCTTTGTATCCCAGGAAGCTGCCTTATCACATTGCCTCAGAACTGGCTCCGCTGACTGGCATTAGCTATCTTTTCCATCTCTAACTGAATATGCTCCAACATTCCTCAGATGAAAATAGGGACACTTCCCACTCTGCCCCCACCCCCTCAAACTGATCCTCCTTGACCTCCCATTTTTTGAATCGCCTGCCCCAGACAGAGCATTTCCTCTCAGAAAAAGGGCGAGTGCCACCACCACTAAGGCAACAGGACGCAACGTGCACATCCTCCAACGTCCTGAGAAAACCCGTTAATCCCGATTTTATTTTATTCTTTGGTAGATTTGCAAAAAGAAAGACGCACACTGATAAGGGAGGAGGCCAGTGGCAGTGGAGAGGCAAAAGGATGCTCCTTTGCAGTCGCAGCTGCCGCCATCATCGTCGCTCAGGACAAGCGCTGGCTCACCCTCCTCCCCAAGCTTGGCAGTGGTGCGGGCAGGGGAAATAGGGACATTCCAGGATCCAATCAGAAACTGGATGGCTTTTTGTAATAACAAGACTGTCCCTGGGAAATCGGGATACTTGGAGGGTATGTAAAGTGAGATGTCAGGGATTGAACTAGAGTCCCTTTTCACACAAAACCTGTCTTATGCTTCTAAGAAACTGCCCTTTCCATATAACCTAGCTGCTGGGGGCATTCTTAAAGAAAACCATCCCTGTAAATGAGACTGATCAGAATAAAAGCCAAACGAGAATTTAGACAAAGCCTAAAACTGAGCTATAGCCCTTCCTCATAAGATCCATGACATGGAAAAACAAAGTCCTTGTGTGGACTGAGTGCGATCAATTTAATGTTTTCTGAGAGAGTTGGGTAGCAAATGAAGGGCCTCTTCTGAGGAATCTCTGAGAGACCTAGTCTCTTGGGGATCCGGCTAGGCAGCATGTACCAAAAGTGTCCTCCCACTCTGGGGGTAAGTACTACTGGATACAGGGGAAAAGTAATTGTTCAAAATTCAGGTATAAATGTGATGCATGTTTCTGTTTCATGCATGTTCCTCTGCTACTTTAATGCTCCTTGTTGTCCTGTGGCTTTCTCATTTCTGTTTCTGCAGCTCAGTCACAGCTCTTGTAGGCAGACTCTTGTTGGCTTGGGTCAACCATTTCCTGCAATCCCAGAGGTTAATATGTAGGAGGGCAATTGACTTTATTCTTGGGAAGTTCTCAGGGGCAGTTTTCTGCCATGGCCAGAGGCAATATCTTGGCAGTCTCATCTTGGGAGGTTCATAATATAGGCCTCTATCACAGTAATTAAAGATGCATTAACCTGTTTTTATTTCCTCCTTTGAGTCCTTGAAGAAACACATTGCAAGTGAAACTCAAAGTCAAATCAAATGTAAAGAATGAATAGTTGCAATTAATTTCAAAGACTCTGAGAAAGACCAGGTAACCTTTTATAATCAACAGATTATTTTATGAGTTTAATTCACAAAACAAATTACAACTTGTTTATTTAGTAGCAGTTGTATCATCTAATTAAAAAAGTAAATCTAGGTGTTTCACAATGAAACAGCTCCATCTAAACAACGTAAAATAAGAATCAACATTTTAAAATACAGTCTGAAGGGTTAGCCCTTAGGTAGGAGATGTTGCCAGAGAACCTGTCCACACAGTGCATCCACAGTTGGGTAACAAGGAATTTTATATTGTATTTAGTCCTCCAATATGGATTTTTCCAGAATTTAAAAAATCCAAGTTTACTGTTGAGAAATTGCAGGCTGCCTGCTGAATGGGGAGAGAGTCAAGTGCACAAAGTACAAATATTTAAGGCACTTATGGTTTCAAATTCATGTTAAACTCCCATGTGGATGAGCCCTAAACTATGATGGTATAACTCAAGTTTCTCTGATAATTATTGTCAGCGCTGCCCAAGGTCCCAGCTCACACAAGACCAACGCTGCTTCTTTCTCTAGTATAAAAGTCTTTATTGAAGTTCAGTTTCACTTCCAGACGCGCAGCGCGCAACGCTACGTCTATACCTTAGACCGTCGAAGCTCCATCTGAATCTCCTCCCCCCTGACACCAGTTTAAGATTCTAGCCTTACTCCACCTCTTCCTCTGTTCCTTCCTTCTCTGGGTCCGCCTGCTAGTCGGAGTCTCAGCCCTCCTAGACTCCTCTGACACTGAGTCCCCTGACTCTTCCCCCTCCCTCCTTCGGGCTTTCTGACCTGGCTCCCAATCCGGGTTTTCTGCTGTCCCGCGCTCCTCCACATTTGAACTTGGCGCGCGCGCGCAGCCTCCCACTTTCCTTCTGACCGTTACACTTGTGTCACTGCTCCCTCTTTCGGGGAGGCTAGCTGGACCTGGCCTTCCCTCCGTTTCCCCACTTCCCGATGGGGGCGTGGTTACCCCTGACTCATCTTCTCTCCCCGCTGGAGGAGAGGCTGGTCCTGACTCAAGTGACTCTTCCCCCCCACTGTGCTCTGGTGGGGGAACTGGTCCTGATCCTCCGCTGCTCCCTTGGGAGTCCCCTCTGGTCCCTTGTTTATGGAGCGTCCCCCCTGGGACCCCCCTTGCCCTTACCATAGGCGCCCCCTTCTGGGAATCTTCTGATTCGCTGGAGAAGCTCATGGAATCTCTCGGGTCACTGTCATACTCCCCTACGCTCCCCTCTGATTCCTCTCCTCCGCTCTCTATTTGCTCTCTCCCCTGCTCTTCTGCTCCTGAGCCTCTGACAATTATCAACAGGTTTGAATTTGGTTTATAACAGTCAAGTGTTGTGTAGTCTAAACTGGCTGCCTTATAATTAAATAAATATCTCTTCCAAACATTCTCACCTAGGACTCAGCTATACAGCTGCAAAAAAAAAAAAAGTTTTAAAGTGCATTATACAAATGTGACACTAGATGGGGATGATGAGCTATGGCATATTCAATATGTTTTTTAAAAAAGCATTTTCACGACTTAAAAAAAATGTGTCTAGATTCCACCTTAATAACAACAATCATAGATGGGATAAAAACTATGAAAAAGTCAAAAGACACTTGTTGGTGTAATATGAAAATACTCTTAATTACAGCGATCCTTGCTAAACTGAGAAAGTAATGTGCATTCTTCTGCCATGCTGTGGATACACATATATCAAATAAAAGAGAAATATCATAGAGTTAGGGGCTCACAGAAGGGCCCTATGTAAGCAAAATGTATTTCCGCCAAAATAGAAGCCCTATTCATCCATGGTATTACTGGAATTCGGAGCAGGAATTAATGGGAAATTGTGGGTTAGCACTTTGATTTCTGGCCCAGATAAGACACAAATTGGTAGAGGTTAAAGAGGTCCACTTTGGATACCTGTGGCTGTTCACTTTGGCCTCTGGTAGACACTACTATCCTCACTAGCATGCTCATTATCTCATACAGTACTTTAGATGACGGGGGAAGGGTAGTCAGAATTTCCCTGGCAGGGAGCTAGCAGTCAGATGAAAGGAGGAGCAGCAGAAGAAGTGGGGAGGGTGTTGGTTTGAATAGCCTTGCCCTGGAATTCCCTCCCTGCATAAACAGGGTTTACAGTGGTACCTCGGTTTTCGAACAGCTAAGTTCACGATCAACTTGGAACCCAAACGCTGCAAAACCAGAAGTAGGTGTTCCAGTTTTTGAATTTTTTTCCCAGAAGCCAAACATTCTCCATTTTGAGTCCCCCTGTGTTTCCTGTTGCACTGCTAATTTGCATCCCCCCATTGTAATTCAAGCCTTCCGTTTCCAATTGCAGTGTTCTGAGGTGATATTTGGAGCTTATGTTTTGTGCTTTTGTTTTTGCTATTTATTTTGTGTTTTTTGTTTTGAGGCTTTTTCAGTTAATTTGATTGATTGATTGATTGTGTGACTGCGGAAATGGATAAAAGCCCCCATCCAAACAATGACTATCATCAGTGCAGGTAAGAAATTGCTTTAATTTTAATTTTTATCATCTACAATACTGTTTTACTTGTTTTATAGTACAGTACATTGATTATTGCTTTCATTTTATGGATCAGTGGTCTCGTTAGATAGTAAAATTCATGTTAAACTGGTGTTTTAGGGGTTATTTTTAAAAGTCTGGAACGCATTAATCCATTTTGCATGACTTTCTATGGGAAAGCATGCCTTGGTTTTGGAACGCTTTGGTTTTGGAATAGACTTCTGGAATGGATTAAGTTTGAAAACCAAAGTACCACTGTTTTCAGGAAAAATAATCTTAAATCATGTGTAATTTGCCTGTTGATCAAAAGTTTCCTTAATTTAAGCCTGAGGGGAAGAAAATGGAAAAGAAATGGAGGTTCAGTTCACTACAGAAACATTGGACTGGATTCAGCTAATGAGTCTCACTAGCAGAAGCTCATGCAAGGACATTTCCCACCCCCCCATCTCCACCCACATGTGCCCCATGCTCCTAAATTGGCTTGAGACGGTCAGGAGAACCTCCAGAATTGGGGGGGGGGGGAGAAAAGGAGATCATTCCATCTTGCAAGCTGAAATGCTAACCTTTGGACATAGTGCCAAGCTGAATTCCTCCCACTGGGTTGGATCCAGATTTCCCTTCCACCAATTGGAGCATCCCATAACTGAGTTCCACTCAAAAGATGATGCATCCATCCATGGAGGAAGAGATGATTGTTCCTCCCTTTGTATCCATTCTCTCTTTGGCAATGGGATCCTTCTTTCCCATCCATGGAAGGTGAAGTCTGGGTCCTACCCATTTTTAGAAGTTTACCAATAAGTTTCAGGTCATGTCATATCGTTCTTTGTAACCATCAACAAAGACAAGATAAAGAAGGAAAGAAGGATTGCTTTAGTGCACTTCATACCTGGGTTTTTCCTGACTAGAGATCTGCTTATTCACTGCAGCTATTTGATTAACATTTTTAAGCAGTTTATCCACCGTAATATTTACCTGTTTCAGTGAGTTGTGAGGAAACGGAATTTCAATAAGAAACTGAAATTGGGTTTGCTAGTTTGCTCAAGGCTTCCTGCAGTTTTCTGTTTGTACAGAACTTTTTCCCCCCCAATAGGATGGCTAGCATCTGCACACCTGTCATAAAGCAGTACAACTATTTCCAAATACGCTTGATAGAAAATAGCTAAAATGATCTCTTAAGCAAATCAATTTAGTGTAAGATTATGCAAGCCTTTGACTTACATAGAACTCCGCCTTTGACAAAATGGATAATAATTTTTAGCCAAGATTGAGAACCAGCAAATACAATGGATGTATGTGCTTGAGAAATGTACACATTGTCCCCAATAGCTAGGGGATATTTGAGTAATTTGTGACTGTAGCACATTCAGAGTTCATCAGTTTCCAAAACTGGGAACAGAGCTTCACCACTCCTATATAATACTGCCTGGAAGCACAACACACTTTAACAGCTGTTGTTCTCATGATATGGCTTATAGTTTCATTCTTCAAATAAAGTAAAGCTGCAGTCCTATGCATGCTTACTTAGGAACAAGCTCCATTGAGCACAGTGGGAGACATTTTGCAGCCTGAAGCAAAGGACAAGGTGGCACCCACAACAGAAGCTGGCCAGACTAGTAGCTGAATCCGAATTCAACACTGGCAACAGGATTGCATCCTCCAGCACCCCTAAAGGGCAGCAAGCTAGGTGAGCCATAGTTCATCATCTCCAACAGAGGGATCAGGAAGAATAGCCAGAGGGCTGCTGCCGCCCCTGGAACCTGCTACCTGAAGTAATGGCCTCCCTCTGCCCTACAGTAGGGCTGGCCCTGGTTGGGATTGCTTTTAAGTAAACATGCTTAGTCCTATTGAATTTGAAGGTGTTTGTTGGCTCCTGATACACAGCTTACCTGCACAGGTGGTTGAGTGCAAATGGGGCTACCAAGATAAAGTATTGATTTCTACACACTTGGTATGCAGTTAAAACTGAGAGAGGATCTTGCTCATTGGACCCAGATAAGACCTACCTATCTGTCAAAGTGCCTTCTCCCATATAAACAGTCCCAGGTACTGCAATTGGCAGCATCTCTTTCTGTTGTGCCCCAAGTGGGTTTAGCCCACTGAGTGGCAATATGGTAGGGGGTCTTCCTCTGTTGTGGCTCACCGGTCTTGGAATTCCCTTCCCCTGGAGGGACAGACAAAATGGACTATGAGGGGTTTCCTACTGCTATTTAAAACAAAAAAACCTGTTTTCCCATCTAACTCAATATTCTCTGTACTGTACTGATGAGCAATTGCTCTTTAGTATTTCAGAGAGGAGCCTTTCCTGGCCCTTGCTGGAGAAGTTAGTATCCAATTTGCCGTACCTGCCAAAGGCTGCTTCATAACCAATACCTGAGTTTGCTGAAAACACAAACAAAGCTGGATGTTATCAGCATGGCAGTGCCTTACTCCAAAACCATGAGTAATCTCACCTATAGGTTTTATGTAGACTTCAGATTGTGCTAAAGTAATGACACTCTCCGCTATCCCATTGCATCAGTGTATGCAAAAATATAAGGATGGAGAATGTAATGGTATGTGTGCAGAGGCCCACAGAGCACAATGGAAGGAGGCAGAGTCCTTCCTCCCGTCTCACTGCCATTTACATTTTCTTTCAAAGTATAATGTGTGAGGGGTGTGTGTGAACCATTGTGGTTAGGATGGATTACAACAACAACAACAACAACAACAACAACAACAACAGATCAGTGGAAGCCTGGGAAAGTAAAAGGGTCCTTGCAGCTTACCAGAAAGATAGGAGAGTGGGCACCAGGTGAATTTCTTTGGGCAGCTTGTTCCAAGGCTGGGGCATTTCCACAGGAAAAAGTTCTGTGCCCTGTAACTTCCCAGTGCACCCCAGATAGCCAAAGGGTTCAGATAGGAATGGGGTAGCAATTTGATTCTGTTCACATTTAAAGGCAAACTTACCTCATTCACATTTTCCCATAAAAGATCCAAGCCGAAGCACAGCCATCCTTCAAAATTCAAATTTCTCTGAATTTTGCAATGCAGTTTTCTAGCCAAGTAATGTGTACAGAAGTGCATATGCTAGTGCAAAGTGTCCCTATGAATGCATGTATGAGTGAAAACAACACACAAAAGGCATTATATTGGGAAATGGTTGCTTTGCAAACATTTTATATTAATGTGTATTTTAGGAGAAATTTGCACTAAAACTAAGGTGAATTTTCATGAAGACTTCTTTAAAAAAATGCAAACTGTTGTGGAAATGCGGAGACCTGAATTTAAGATTAGAAAAATGAGAAACTGAGAGAAACCAGAATTGATGTCTGAAGTGCCTCTGATAACTGGGTTTACAGTGTTGCATGGACAGGCAGAAGCAGGTCCTGAACCTTACCCTTCCCACTTTGCTCTCCCCAAAACACTAGTTTTCTCCTACTGAGGGTTATTTCCAGGCACAAGAGTTTCATGGGCAAAAGAAACAGTAAAGGAGACATGTTTTGAAACAGTGGGTGCAGGAATGAAGAAAGGGAAAGGGTTCCGCACATAATTTCTACCACCCACTCACTCATGCTGCACTTTTAAATCACCCTAGCTTTGCCTTGCTTTATATAGCAGTGATGACAACCCAGTTCTAACACATGCTGTTGCCATGTTTAATTTGCCCAGTAGAGACCAAGGTACATCTGAGAACAGGTGAGGGGCCATGGTGAGCGGCCGAGTGCCTTGCTTTGCATGTGAATGCTCCCATCGCCAGTCCTTGGTCTCTTTGGATAAAAAGGGTGACGTAGAGTAGGTGATGGGAAAGGCTTCTGCCAGACACCGTAGAGAATCTCTCCCAGTCATAGTAGGCTTATTGGGCTGGGGAGCACAAATGTAGTCTGATATTAGGCAGCTTCCTATGTTCCTAATAGGAAATGGAAGCGCAATGCAAATCAGTGAAAAAATAGGGAAAGGCAACTTATTTCCAGCTTCAGCATTCATACAAAAATATCATGCCTTTCAGTCTTCCACACATTGACATTAGTTGCATGGCACCCTGCATCTGCAAAACTCTCAAGTAAATGGAGAAGCTTCCTGTATATTCCTTCTGGGTAATTTGTTAGTGGATATGCAAAGCAAGATTTCTTTCTGCGTACATTGTACTTGATTTGTTGCTGGCAACATTTGACAGCTCACCTGATCAGCTTTTGGCCTCATAATTATTTCAAACTGTCTTTGTTCTTTCTGTGCCTTCTGCAATATATTTCATTATTATTTTTTTGGTCCTTATTAACTTTTTACAGCATGTTTTTCAGCTGTGGCTAAAATCACAGTGTTAATGAACCAACCATGGTAATCACTATTAGTTATCTAGGAGCTTTAATGAAGCATAATTAAAACTAACATGACATGTATGGAAAGAGCTGTTCCAAACTCTTTTATTATTATTATTATTTATATCCTGGTTTTTTTCTTGAATAGAAATTATTCCTTATTCCAGTTTTCGGTGCAATAATTGCTGCATTCAGTGAGAGCTTTTTCTTATCAGAAAACCAGAACCTGAGGGGGGGAAACACCATAGTTTCCTTGGGAGGGACATTTAGCTAATCCTTAAGCCAAACACACTCAAGAAACATACTCAGGAAAATGGAAGTACATGTCACAGTGAGGAATAGCTTCAACAACTGGCATATGATTCTTTCCCCTCTTGCATGAGAATATATCGAATGAAGAATTATGGCAGATTATATATTCCATTTAGGAGATAATTGTGAACATATATGTGAATGTTTGCATGTTGAAATTCTTTAACACTCCAGATGAAACATGCTTTTTTATTATGCAAATCTCCTCTTTTCATACTTTTTGAGGAATAGATCTAGAGAGTATAGCACCTGCACTTTAAAGCAAAGTTTTTATGTCAACAGATAGCATGCAAAAAAAGGTTAATAAAGCAAATTTGCTCTCCATCCTTAACTGATGTTGTTTTAATAAGCTGCTTCAATTCGATAGACTTAGCTTTTCTTCTATTCTGCTATATTTGAACTAGCTGTTTTAAGTCACAAGTGTTCTATTAAGACATATGTAATGACAAATCTTACCTCTCCTTAAAGTAAATCCAAACTCCAGCAGCAAAAATTGGTTAATGTCATTTTAATGTCACCAGTAGATTTTAAGTACAGGATAAATCAATTATTGTAATCGCAGCCCTTGTGTAAATCACTAAAGGCAAACCAACCTCAGGATTATAAAATGAATCTTTGACAAGTATTCAAGGTTTTAGCATATTCCCAATAATGAGGATTAAGCACTTGCTATCTTGTGAAAGAAAAGTTTTATTCAGTTACTAAGGAATATGTGCGTAATCATTAAGAGAGGTCAGATTAACAAAGGTATTTTGCAAAAAAAAGGGCATCCAGTACAACATCTGGTGGAAGATCAATGATAATTTTGTCAATTCTTTTTGTAAAAGGGGAAAGATTAAGAAAGTGATAAGATAATGGAGTAGCTTAATGCTATATTTTGAAAGAATGGACAGAAATTATAATGGTATCATAAAATATAATTATATAACTTTTTGACATTTTTATGTCAAGAAAAAGACTATTCTTCCTTGAACCAAGAGCAAACAATGATTTCTGAAATCCACGGGCAATTCAGTCAATCCCAAATAAGTCCTGATTCTACATGAAGGGATTATGTAAAAAAGGCTCCAGACTAGTCTATCTGGTTCATTACAATTCCTCACACTTCACTTTTTTTGTAGCTGTAAATGCGGAAAAGAAATTTGAATGTAATGTTCTGACTCCTGATGAAATCCTGTGATAATTTTTTTTTAAAAGACCAATCATATGTTTAATTGGATAATTTGCTCCAAAATACAGTTCACTCTAAAGGAGACTTTATGCTGAGTATAAATGATGAATAATCTTACCATGTATTGCTTTTCAAAAAGCCAGCCTTTTACTTTTCTGTTTAGTGGAATGTTGAAAACAGAACCGGTTGTCAGCAGGAATGTGTCTTATAAGGGCAAAATGGCTTTATTATATTATCATTAATAATTTAATTATTAATGAGAAACTGTGCATTGTCAGAATATTTTTTTATTAATTTCTGATATCAGTGTTTACAGGTGCTCCCCCCCTCTGCAACGTTGCAGTATATACATTTCAGCACATATATCTTTTTAATCCAAGTACACTTGGGTTTTATCTAGAAAGATTTGTTTTGTACAAGCATTTTAAATTAATGAATATGACTTGGCTCTGGGGATCCCCTTCTGTTAATTGGAAGAGGGTTTTAAAAATACCTTCTCCAGCTTCCCGTTCTGTCCTTTTGGCACATGGAATTACACGTTTATTTTTAAACAGCACGATACAAAATTCCGTGTCTGTTGCAACGGAGAAAAGAATTTACATTGCTATTTGAGCTGCAATTTTTTTCTTTTCCAAAACAACATGTCTCTGTTCATAGATATGTCTTTCTGCATGCTTACAGTCTTGGTGTCATATGAATTGTGGCGTAATAGCATTTAGTTATGGATGTGTTGGGGAAATGTGCATATTATTCATAAATTGCACTCCACAATGTAAATGAATATCTGCCATTTGAAAACAAAACCAAAAACATTTTAACCACTTCAATTTCAAGAATCAAAATATTTTTTAAAAAAATATTTATTCTTCAAATAAAACATAAATGCCATGGCTACTAAATTGGAAAGAAAATTGTTATATGAAAGTCATATGTGGTTTAAATGTACTTCATTTTAGATCTTGATGTAAGAATAAATATTCTTACGACAGGCTTCCTCTGTATAGGAGTAATGTTTATAGATTTGTCTGGCTGCTAAATTGTTGAATCTATTTAATTTAGTTTTTCATGTAAAAGATTTTAATTTTCTTTTATTGCTACACATTAGATGCCATTGTTCCTCATGCAACTGAGGACTGAATTTTATTATCTGGCGCGGGTTCTAGAGGGGTAAAGCGAAATGATCGAAGAGGAAAATCACAGTCCTTTAAAAAGGATTCCTTGACAAAATTGTAATCACCTTTAGAAACAGTTTGCGGATAATCAAGGATTGTTACAGTAAATGAATAGCATCAAGAACACGCTGCTTAAAAGACGGGGAATTTCTGCTGAAGGGATGTATTAATGCATAGAAAGATCATCTGAGTCTGTCCTGTATATGTGATAAAACAGAAATTTGCAGTAGACGTCTGGCATCTGGTGGCTTGGAAATGAAATGACAGCCTTTCCTGAAAGGCAGCAAGAATGTTTAAAGACTGCTTCGAATCTTGGTTTTATTGCAAATGGGAAATCACAGTTTCATTACCTAACAAACTTTCAAAGCCTCTCAATTTTTTTCTGTGGAGAATTTGAGTTCTTGCAACATCTCTGTGTGGTCATAATACTAATGATAATAGAATCATAGAGTTGGAACCTGAAACCTTGGCGTTATCAGCACCACGCTGTAACCAACTGAGCTATTGAGGGTGATTGCTATTGGTTTAATGTCTATGTGCCAAAACATATGGCCATTTCTCTGAATTTACCCCTCTGATCTCAAAGTACCTTTCTTTGTGGGAGAAAGCAAGACAAGTGAGGGGTTTTTATGCCACATCAAGCAGAGAGGAAGGAAGGAAGGAAGGGTCTCTAGAATGCCGAATTTCATAGAATCATAGAATCATAGAATCATAGAATCATAGAGTTGGAAGAGACCACAAGGGCCATCGAGTCCAACCCCCTGCCAATCACTTTCTCACAAGTTCTGCAACTAGAATAAATTATGTAAATAAACTTGACATCAGCTGGGGTTGTCCCGCCCACCCTGTATCTCCAATGCTGTGGCTAGCTCTGTTTTGCCATGCAGATTTCTACAGCCTCTAGTTATAAGCAACTGCCTTCAACTTCTGTGGCAAAAACTATACAGCGCCGTGACTTTCCCTTTCTTCTTGGATGGTTATTTTGGGATATTGGTTAGAAATAAAAATCCTTGCATTCTTCCATTGCTGTGATAGGATAACTGATACTTTCATATACTTGATGCTATGCAAACAATACACCTAAAATAATCTACAAACTGACCCATCCATGGGTTATAAAGTGGTTATTCTCAGTGTGTGCCATTCTACATGAACATGATAACCTTTGAAATAGTTCTCCAAGGAGGAACAGAATAGAAAGATTGAATAAAAGAGGATAAATAGATATTTTTTTAATTCTATGGTGCGTATTATTCATACTTTTCTGAGACATTCAGATATGGAGCTCTGGCATCCTTCCCTCTATGACCAAACTTGGGTGGCTTCATGCCACACGACCATCAGTTTGGAAGAAAAATGGGGCCAGCCAGACATAACAGGTAGGTTTCTGTATAACCAAGGAGCAACGCAGAAATCCTAAAGTATTCTGTTCATACAGTAATAAGAAATAAAAGTTTTGAAAATCCAAAAGACATGCCTTTCTATGCTCAGTGACTCCCAGGACTTATGAAATGTTGATGACTTCAGTTTGCAGATTAAAGGAATGTGGAGAGTGTTATGTACTGAGCTTGGATCCTAGAACAATAGGCAAATAGGATCCTAGAAAGCAGCAACCTGATTAGTCTGCAGGAGCCGCCCAATCTGGCTCCAGGAGGAAGTGAATCAGCAACCTGATTGGCCTGCAGGAGCAGCCCAATCAGGCTCCAGGAGGAAGTGACTCAGCATCCTGATTGGCCTGCAGGAACAGTCCAATCAGGCTCCAGGAGGGAGTTGAATCAGCCAATCACATAGGACCCATTGTGTAAATAATGTATATATAGCCAGAGGTTTTGGGGGAAAGCACTCACTCACTGTTTACCATGAGCTGAAATAAAGAGCACGAAATCAGCACTCAACTCCTAGTATATTTCAGAGAGTGATGGAAGGACTTGCTTTGCTTGATTCCTTAACTGCTTGTGGTATCCTAGAAGGGAGCTTAGAGTTAAGAGGATCTGTGAATCTTCTCCATGCTATATGAAAAGCTTTGGGACAGGGAAGGGGGGAAAGCACATTTCCACTTCTCCACTCTCCAGATACCAAATGATACAGCAATAAAACACTGAGCCCTTGAGCACTTAATAGCACCGTGCAGGGTAGTTTCAGTAGGGTAGAAATGGAAAAACAAAACAAAACAGAGACATCACCTTGCCAACAAAGGTCCGTATAGTTAAAGCTATGGTTTTCCCAGTAGTGATGTATGGAAGTGAGAGCTGAACCAAAAAGAAGGCTGATCGCCAAAGAATTGATGCTTTTGAATTATGGTGCTGGAGGAGACTCTTGAGAGTCCCATGGACTGCAAGAAGATCAAACCTATCCATTCTTAAGGAAATCAGCCCTGTGTGCTCACTGAAGGACAGATCCTGAAGCTGAGGCTCCAATACTTTGGCCACCTCATGAGAAGAGAAGACCCTGATGTTGGGAAAGATGGAGGGCACAAGGAGAAGGGGACGTCAGATGACGAGATGGCTGGACAGTGTTCTCAAAGCTACCAGCATGAGTTTGACCAAACTGCGGGAGGCAGTGGAAGACAGGAGTGCTTGGCGTGCTCTATTCCAAGGGGTCACAAAGAGTCGGACACGACTAAACAACTAAACAACAACAACAACAGAAATGGAAAAGGGGTGTCCTTTTTCCTTTCCTGCCTCCACATCTGCACTTCTAGGTTCCTGTTCCAGGCTGGTTGGAGCTCCTTACAGGGCTTGTTTCTAGGGGCTGAGGAAACACTGCAACATTTAGTTGTTAGTCTCTGCTTATTGTGGACAAATAAGAAAGAAATAAGAACATCCTTTGTGGGATTTTCACTTGGACAGATTTTGTTATTCATTTGTTCAATTTTTAAAGTTCTCTTCATCTGTTAAGCCTAGGCTCCTTCTGGAGCTATCCAGGGTGCCACCCACCTTACGTTTTTCACTTTTTGTACTTGAACCTCTGCCCTTCCCTTCTTTATCTGGACTCGTTCTCTGCTTTGTTTGAGCTTGCCTTGCTGGAATATGAGTTAGGCTGGGATTTGAAACTGGTGTTAGAGGTACATGATCTGGTGTCCCTGACCTCTGTGCTCAGCATAAGCCCCTACCGGGCTAGAACCACATTATCCCTGAGCTGAGACCACGGCCTTGGACAGAACAAGAGGCTCTACTCTGTGCTAAGCTACCAGGGGTTAGTCAAGCAGTTCCTCAAGAATTACTGGGGATCAGGCATCCAACCACTTAAATAATAAGGTGCCTATGCTTATATAGAAACATCCAGGAAAAAGCCAATGATGGGAGATGGTGGAACATAAAAAGTTGTCTTACTGAGGCAGGTGATGGATCTGCTTATCACAGTATTATGGGCACTGGCTGCCAGTGACTCTTCAAAAAATACTCGGGACGGAACCTGGGACCGCAAATAGGAAGGGAAGCCAAGATGACAAGGATAGAAACAATTGAGGCTAGGAAACATCCATCAAAGACTGGGCCATAATGTTTTAAAGCATATAACTCTTATAGGCTCAGTAACTTGAGGAGAGTGTTCCTAGAATTATGTAAGTGTACATACCATTAAGATATTGTTCCCCGCTTAGATGATGAGCACAGTGTGCAGAGTGATGCTGAGGTCTGTTAATGTGAATACTGATGGCAGCAGTTTCTCAGGCATGGGGCTTCCTTTGTCAGGCCTCTAAGTCGGTCAAATAAACCATGGGTGGCTTAGAAAGAAAGAGAAGGCATTTGCATTTTCCCTCCTGGCTCCTTGCTGTCTTAATGGGTTGACCTGGGGTTGTGGGTCCCTGGTGTGGGTCCCTAGCCATGATGGCTATGTTCTGTCACCACAGTGAGAGGCAGTATGCCTCTGAATACCAGTTGCTACATGAGCAGAATGCTGTTGTGCTTGTGTCTTCCTTGCAGGCTTTCCACAGGCATCTGGCTGGCCACTGTGAAAACAGGATGCTGGACCAGATTTAGGAGACTCTTATGTTCTTATGTGGTCAGTTCTTTGGGGACGGGACTGGATTTAGACTCCAGCATTTCTGATGCAGGAGTCCCTGATTCAGAGGCTTCCAATCCAATGGGCTCAGGCCTCAT
This sequence comes from Podarcis raffonei, assembly GCF_027172205.1. Lineage (NCBI taxonomy): Eukaryota > Metazoa > Chordata > Lepidosauria > Squamata > Lacertidae > Podarcis > Podarcis raffonei. The sequence goes on along the minus strand of NC_070604.1, from coordinate 96,117,249 downwards.
GAAGTCAGGGCCCAAGTAGTTTTCCAGCATTTCTGCCTGTGTTGCTGCTTGTCAGATGGACCTGACTTGCTCCTCTTCATCCAAGTTGCTCTCCAAGAACCAGGCTATTGCTCAGAGTTGGGCCCTGACACTGTCTTAGCAATCCTTCAGGACTGAAAGACAGCCTAGAAATCAAATCAGTCAGTCAGCCAATGAAAAATTTCCATGACTTCCTACTGCCACATTTACTTCTTGCCAGAAAAGTCCGTGCAATTGCCACAGAAACAATTTAGATTTTTTAAGTCTAAATTCAAATGTGATTTGGCATTTGCTCTTTCTCCCCTTTCATCTCTACCATTCATATCTGGCATCACATAACGTGGCTGTGGAATTCAATCTGTGAAATGTGACTTCAAAATTTATATTAAATCCACTGAAAAGTGCTGATTCAACTTTCAACAGCCCAGTCAGCATCATACTTGTCTGCATTGTATCAGCTGTTGTCAGAAATTTGGAGGGCATCACTGGTACATAAAAATGAAATGTGAAAAAATGGCAGATTTTGGATTTCAGGGTGGTGGAGAATGGTTTCCTCCAAAAAAAGAGTTTCTGCTTTGAGTTTACATGTACTAATTAGCCGACTCTTATCTTGGTATATAATGTGACATGATTGCAGCCTTAATATTGCATCTTTATATGTGAATCCTATGATATATTTAAAAAGTGAATCTTTGTTAATGAACTCTCTCCTTCCACTTAGACTGTTTGAAGCATTCAGTCCAGCCACTCTACAATATTAACAGATGCAAAGTCAGACAGAAAACCTATTGATCAAAAGTGATATATCCAGAAGCAACATACTGTTTACAGTAAGTTATCATTCAACTGAATAATGATTTAGCCATTTACTAGGAAAATCTTCCAAATTGAAGTCTAATACACAGATACTAGGTCTTCCTGATGGCACCACATTGCCAAGATTAAGTCCCATAAAGTATCTCACACAAATTTTATTGAAACTACTGCACAGTTCTTTATGTGTGGGATACAGAAGCACATAAAGTATCTTGCAGTAAATTTTGTAATGAATGGCCACAAACTGCTTGTTAAAGGTCCCTGTGTGAATGTTCAGCCCCTCGGAAGCTATTGCCACTCTGATGTATTTTTCTAATAGTTTGCAGCCTACCAAAACATGTCAAGAAGATATAAGTATGGGCAAATGACTTAATGGTAAACATAAGTACTATAGCATGGAAGATGAGATTATCACAGCATCTATCTATCAAAAGGTGTGTCACGGAGTGTTTGACTGACCATGAATCCTTTGCAAGTTGGTAGCATGGACTCTCCTGGATTTATTGGAAGGGAAAGTGGTATACTGTATTGAGCAGGAAATTTGTGGCAAATACTTCTCTTTTTTTGCTTCCTGCAGCCAGGCTGGTGCCGAACATACTGCTCTGCTTTCCTTTGGACTGCATCAGCGAGGTCGAGAGGGGAGTCTTGTTGTCTGGGCAGCCCAGGACCTCCATGCATACTGCCCAAGCTTGTGCTCCAGGGAGGTCACTTAGGTGCCAACACAGTGGTTTGACTTCACCCCCGGAGGTGCGTTCCACTGTCTCTCAAGACAGATCGATGCCAGCAGGTTAAGTATTATGTCAATATAGGCATAATAATTATATCCTTCAAGCTGTGGGTTTGCATCCTGAACTGTAAAGGTAAAGGGACCCCTGACCATTAGGTCCAGTCATGGCCGACTCTGGGGTTGCAGCGCTCATCTCGCTTTATTGGCCGAGGGAGCCGGCGTACAGCTTCAGGGTCATGTGGCCAGCATGACTGAACAGCATGACAGCATCCTGAACTGTAGCCAGACTTAAACGGGTTTAAGGACTGTTGAGCCACTTTTTGTCAAGGCAGATAAACCATGCACAACCATGGTTTATGTGGCCGTTCATTACAAACTGAAAGCTGGAGATCTAGAGATTGCGGAAATTAACATCCACCCTTCCAGCATTCAAAATCTCCACTTTGACTTTGCAAATGCAAAATGTTATACACCCTGATTGAGACAGAGTTAAGACCAAAATGTTTGCCACTTATGTCTGGCATAAAATGAAGAGGATATTTCGCCAAGCTGTGTAAGAGGCTTGTCAAGCGTTTCTGCTCACCCTGTTTGGCAGGAATTGCATCATAAGCCTTTTGACTGATGCCAGGTTGACAAAAAAAAAGAGGGGCTTTGTTGTGGCATTAATGTTTTGAAAGTGATGTTTTTGTCCCGTGCCTCAAGTGACATAACGGATCATCCCTCTTAAACCCTTTGCTGATACAGCCACTGTGATCAGGGTGATTGATGAAAAATCCAATTGGCTCTGAATGTTTTTATTGTTAAATTGTATGGAAGAACAAGACAATCACTCTACTGATATCTTCACTTCTATAGGCAATGGCTGGACATATGCATGCAGTTCAGTATATGAATGCTTGCACACATCTCAACATATGCACCAACAGAACGAGCACACCTACAAAACAAGTAATTAAAGTTGTTTTAAAAACTAAGGGGCTCCACACTAAATGCTCATTTTCTGACCTTGGAGTTCTCCTAATGAATGGGGTACAGTAAGCACAACAGCAAAGATGTCAGATTTGAAAGTCAGAAATCTGAGTCCAAGTCCTTTCGTTGCTATGAATCTTTCTGGGTAATCTCAGGCAAGTGAGCACTTAGAAAAGGATGCTGTAATTTCAAAGGCTCAGCATGGGTTTCTCAAAAACAATTCATGCCAGACAAATTTCATTTCTTTTTTAGAAAATAGAGTTACAAGCTTGGTGGATCAGGGGAATGCTTTGGACATAGTATATTTTGATTTCAGTAAGGTTTTTTAACAAACTCCCCCATGATATTCTTGTGGAAAAGCTGGTAAGATGTGGGCTGGACAAGGTTGCTGTTAGATAGATTTGTAGCTGGTTGACTGACTGAACACAAAGAGTGCTCACTAATGGTTCCTCAGCATCCTGGAAAAAAGTGACAAGTAGGGTATCACAGGGTTCCGTCCTGGATGACTTGGATGAAGGAATTGAGGGGATGCTCATCCAATTTGCAGATGGCGCCAAACTGGGAGGGGTAGCTAACACAGCAGAAGACAGAATTGGGACTTTAACAGATTAGAGAACTGGGCCCAAACTAGCAAAATGAATTTCAATGGGGACAAATGTAAGGTTCTACACTTAGGCAGGAATAACAAGCTGCATAAATATAAGATCAAGGATACCTGGTTTACTAGTAGTACATGTGAAAAAGATCTAGGGGTCTTAGTAGAACACAACCCCAACATGAGTCAACAGCGTGATGCAGCAGCCAAAAAAGCTAATGCTATTCCAGGCTACATCAACAGAAGTATAGTGCCCTGATCAAGGGAATTAATAGTACTGCTATATTCTGCCTTGGTCTGGGGTCCTGTGTCTGGTTCTGAACACCACAATTTAAGAAGGATATGGACAAGCTGGAATGTATGCAGAGGAGGGCAACCAGTGTTTTGGAAATCAAGCCTTATGAGGAACAGTTGAGGAAGCCCGAGAAGAGATAGAATAGCTATCTTCAAATATCTAAAGAGCTGTCGCGTGGAAGATGGAGCAAGCTTGTTTTCTCCTGTTCTTGAGAGAGATTCCGACTAAACTTTAGAAATAACTTTCTGACAGTAAAAGCTGTTCAACAGTGGAACGGACTCCTTTGGAACGTGGTAGTTTTTAAGCAGAGGTTGGGTGACCATTTGTCATGGATGCTTTAGCTGTGATTCCTGCATCATAGGAGGTGGGTCTAGATGGCCCTCAGAGTCCCTTCCAATTCTTTAGTTCTTTGATTCTGAGTCTCTGGCTTTCTATTCAGTCTACTTCTCAGGGTTGTTGTGAGACTAAAAAACTCTACTTGCATGTTTCTTGCTTGCATGCCTGAATCCTTTTGTTGTCTATTTTCAAACTTGCTTCCCCCCACACACCTTTTTTTAAAAAATGGAATCCATCTCACACTTTTTTATAAGTGCCAAGCTTTTTCAGTACTGAGGCACCAAGATTCATATAAAAGCCATATGTAATTCTTGATACATTACTTACTGGAGCACCAAAATGCAGGACAGGCTTCCTCAACCTCGGCCCTCCAGATGTTTTTGGCCTACAACTCCCACAATCCCTAGCTAGTAGGACCAGTGGTCAGGGATGATGGGAATTGTAGTCTCCAAACATCTGGAGGGCCGAGGTTGAGGAAGCCTGGTGCAGGATAACCTCGGCCTTTCAGGCTGATTGAAAACAACAGCATACAGAACAAAACTGTGTGCAAAGCTTTATCTTTTGTGACTCTTCCAACATGGAAAAATAAGAATGAACTCTAGTGGGGAAATATGGATCCTGGTAAATGTTTTACTTTTAAATTTACACCGTCGGAAAACATCAGAATTAAATCATGTCTTATAAATTATTATTTACTTCTTAAAATTTAGATACCACTTGAAAAACCTCAAAGTGGTTTACAAAAATCATGGGCACACACACACATGTGAAAGTAAAATGGAGATAGATTCATACACAGCTATGTGGATTTAACCATCATCATCATCATCACAGCGACCTCATTTCCAAACTTTAAAATTTTGTTATACAGTATAACAACCGTGTCAATATTTTTGTGCCAAATTTACTAGCAGGCTATAAGAAATGGGTTTGCTTTATTGCATATTTTAGTTATGGGTGCTGATATGTTAATGCTTCTATAACTGGTTTTATATTTGTAAACCACTTAGAATGCAATTTTTGGCATTAGCGGTATATCAAGTAAATTATATGATATCATTAATAAATCATGATAGTAATAATACCGAGAACCCTTTTGCAGGCACACCTCTGCAAGCGAGGGGGTGGGGGGGTAGCAGCTTGGGGGATTTTTAGCAACAATTGGAGAGGAGGAAGGATTAATCCTATCCTGCAGCCCTTATTTGGGGGTTTGGTGGCAGAATGCCTGCTTTGATTAGTGTGCACACTAATAAAACACACTAGTGACACAACATGTAGTTTGGCTCTAAATCTGCCATTTTATGCCCATTTGCTTGGGAGTGGGCCTTACTAAACTGAGCGAGACCTCCTTTTAAGTAAACATGCATAGGATTGCCTTGCGATGAAGGAAATGAGGGGAGGAAGCCCCATGCCTCATTGATGTAATTGTCCTTGGAGACATTCACAGAATCTCTGAAGAGTCTGGCACCTTGGAGGTCATATCTCTAATTGAATGTAGAGGTGCCTTATTTTGGCTTTTATATCAGTGAATATGATTAAACTCCTGCTGTTGTGCTAAATTTCAAAGATTATAAAAAATCAGGGGAATTAAAAAGGTCACTGCAGTATTTCATTTCAATAGCAAATCTGTAGAGTAATATTGTACACGTGCATGGGAAGTTACTTTGAAGAACTGCTCTGGAAAGAGAACTTGTTCCTCGTTTCGTTCCATTTGGCGAATGCCACTCAGTTCTATGAAAATAAGCAGAACTGATCTCCCATGCTTACCACCCCAATCCAGAGCAGAGGGAAGACCTGCCCATTCCACATGGAAATCCCCCCCCCAATTTCTATACCAGAAGGCAAAAAAACTGCAGAAGCAGCACCTAATGTGAAATAAGAGAGTTATTAATCAAAGACACGTGTCCGCCATGTTCTTCTCTGGATCAAAGCTATGTAGATCATGCGCTTCAACTCACTGGTCCTCTTCCCACGCAAACCAGCTCTCTTGTTGTCCACCTATCTTGGTTCTTATACCAGACAGAGTAACCATCTTTTGAAGGGGTGAGAGGCACAAATAGCATTTCCCTTTCTCCCCCAAAATATTTAGTTTGGACAGTGTGTTGTGATGGACATCCACAGTGAACCTTTCCTTCTGAATGATGTACTACTACTGCCCATTGAGACTGGTAATGGCAGAAGGTAGGAAGGTCAACAGCAGGTGGAGCCATAGCCAATGACAGATGAAGCCATCTAATTCTAGTTTCCCCCCCTTCCTGCTCCTTGTTTTCTATAGGGATTAATAAGGAGGAAGCTGAAACCAGTATCATGGGCTGGTTGGATGCAGAGAAATTGTGGGAGGCACCAGCTAGGGAACCCCTAAGGGAAGAAGGCTCAAAGCCCAGGGAGTGGTGGTAGGGCAGTGATGAGTGGGAGAAGAGGGAGAAGACTGGGAAGAGGAGGTGTTGGAAGCTGAAGATATAACAGGGTATAGTGAACAGGAGAGTCTGTGGCAAAGACATGTCCAGAAGCAGTGGCAGAAGCAGAAGCCTTATTCCCCTACTCCCCACTACTCCCCTGTATCTAGCCAGTCCATGACATCAGGTAACCTGAGCCTCCAGCGATGAATAGATGGATCCAGGAGCACACACAAACTCCAAACCTGTTCTTTCAAAGGGAATACAGCCCCATTCAGAAGAGAGACAACTAGCAATACTCCTAGACATGAGAACCTCTTCCATCTTCCCTGGGTTCAAGCTCTGCTTATTAGCATCCACTTCACCACTGTGCCCAAGCATAGCTGTCAACCTTCCCTTATTTGGTGGGAAAATCCCTTATTCCAGCGCCATTTCCTGCTGCTATCCCGGATTGTTGATATCCCGTAAATTTCCCAGATTTCAAAGGAAGCAGCTCCTCTCCCTCCCTGCTGGCCAGGGAGGCTCCTCAACTGCGTTGCTCGGCTGCGTTGCTCACCAATACGGAGTCTGAGAAGGACTGGGGGGTGGAGCTTGCATGCCTTGTGCCGATCAAATCGGCCGCGTTGCCTGGGGACTCGCCTTTGCTTCAGCGCTTCCCAGCGGAGAGGTGACGGTGTGGTTTTCCTTGCTGCTGTATCCCTTTGCCGGGTTGCTGCACTGTGGGAACCACCGCTTGAGGCTTTGTTTGGCTGCTGGCTGGGCTTTCTGCCTCTGGCCTTTGGATTGGAGGGGATCTACTCTCTCTCTCTCTCTCTCTCTCTCTCTGTGTGTGTGTGTGTGTGTGTGAGAGAGAGAGAGAGAGAGAGAGAGAGAGAGAGAGAGAGAATGTGTCACTTAAGCTGATAGTAGGAATGCTGTAGCTTCACACACTTACCTTCACACAATGTGTAGTTAACTTGGGGAATTTTTTTACCGCAGGATGTGGTGAGGTCAGTACTTTAGATTTACAAGGGGATCTGAGAGATGAATGGGAGATACGGTTTGTCAGTATTAATGGACAGCTAAAAATTAACTTAACCCCAAAAGTTAGGACCAAGAGTCAAATTCTGACTGGGTAACTTTGCTCACTAGTAACATTGAACCATGAGGATGAGATGGTTGGACAGTGTTCTCAAAGCTACCAGCATGAGTTTGAACTGTGGGAGGCAGTGGAAGACAGGAGTGCCTGGGACAGGTGAGGCTGCTGATCCCTTATTTTCAAATCTGAAAGTTGAAAGCTATGTGCCCAAGCAACAGTCCAGACAATACACAGCCTCTTCTGACTCAATAGAATAGTGCTGTGTGTCATCAGTGTACCAATGACACTTTGCTCCAACACTTCAAATGACTGCTCCTTATGGCTTCCTAGAGACATTAAACAGACCATTGTAGCTGATGACCATGATCATTGCTTTGCTTAATCTTCTCCTCTCCAGGCTAAACACATACAGCCCTTTCAACCATATGGTGCCCTTTAGATCCAAGACATGCCAGCTGGGGGTTATGGGAGCTGCACTACAAAACATCTAGAGGGCACCAGGTTAGCCAAGGCTGTCTCATGTGTACACTGCTTCCATGCTTTGCATTTCATTGTAGGCCACTGCCATATTTCACGATGGAATTTTAAGCTGAGCATATTCTATCATGATCAAAGGGACACGCGCCTGGCATTAAATGGCACACGGGATGAAAAAGGATGTGAAGGCACAACAGCCACCATTATAAATGTTTATAGACATACCTGAAGTCTTATCTAAAGTTCATCCTGTTAAAGGACATGTTTTATGTTGTACGGTTCCTCTTAGAATATCAATCTAATAAGCACCAAATGAGTCTGAAGACAATGCTGTTATAAAAAAAATGGAGAAAAATGATTAAAATGTGATAATTATACTGACAGTTTATATGCTCAATCTAATCAGCCGAACTTCCAATTTGTCATAATGTACACTCACTCATACATTATTGCTTAATTATAGCAACACTTCTATTTGGAGAGGCTGTCAATCACGTGAATGCCCATCATTTTTCTTTATTTGCATTTAAAAGACATATTTTAACTCTGATTGAAAGCCCACTCTATTATATTGAGTTAACCCTAGCCATCTTTCTTGCTTACTGTAAACTTGGCTATTCTGTTTGTAAGGTTTATGTCACTCGGAGGCATTGTGAAGTCATGCTTTCCCTTTCATCTTGCATCAGTTCTCTTAGCCACCTGCAATTAAGACTAACCAATCAATAAGAAGCACAATCCAGCCCCTGGATGCCCAAGCAGACCAGGAGCCAAGTAAGTGCACTAGTCCCAGTCCACCCCAGGCACAGAGCATGTGGGAGCTCTCACGGGAAAAGGCCATAGCCCAGTGTCAGAGCATATGCTTTAAATGAAGAAGACAGCAGGTTCAGTCCCTGGCATCTCCAGTAAAAATTATCATGGAAGCAGGTGATGGGAAGTACTTCTGCCTGAGACACTGGAGAGGAGTAAATGGCCAAATAGTGTGAGTTGGTACAGAGCAGCTTCCTGTTAGCCATGATGCAACTGATCTGTGCAAAGTCCAAGGCAAGAGGAAAACTGAGAATGACAAACCCCCCAAGTGTCCATATTTTCCAGGGACTGTTCTGGATCCCAGTTTCTGATTTGATCCCAGAATGTCCCACTTTTCCTTAAAGGTAAAGGGACCCCTGACCGATAGGATGACTCTGGGGTTGCGGCACTCATCTCACTTTACTGGCCAAGGGAGCCAGCGCTTGTCCACAGACAGCTTCCGGGTCATGCGGCCAGCACAACTAAGTCGCTTCTGGCGAGCCAGAGCAGCGCATGGAAATGCCGTTTACCTTCCCACCAGAGCGGTAGCTATTTATCTACTTGCACTTTGACGTGCTTTTGAACTGCTAGGTTGGCAGGAGCAGGGACCAAACAATGGGAGCTCACCCAGTCACGGAGATTCAAACTGCCGACCTTCTGATTGGCAAGCCATAGGCTCTGTGGTTTAGACCACAGCGCCACCCGCGTCCCTTCACTTTTCCTTAGGGCATCCCTATTTTCATTGGAGAAATGTTGGAAGGTATCAGATGATCTGTGGGTGATTTGCAGCATTGATAGTACAAAGCACAGCTACCACGATGCATTGCAGATCACGGACCAAAGAGTCCCTAATGGCATTTTGTGATCTCGAAGCTACCAGCATGAGTTTGACCAAACTGCGGGAGGCAGTGGAAGACAGGAGTGGCTGGCGTGCTCTGATCCATGGGGTCACGTAGAGTCGGACACAACTAAACGACTAAACAACAACAACAACCCTGAATAAAGTGAACATGATAGTGTGTCTTGCCAGAGAAAAACTATCGGTTGGAGCTTCCTACCAGAAGCAAAATTAACAAAGCATAAGGGAAACATGGGCAGGGGTTCAGAGGGAGAGGGGCAAGAGAACTCCTTTAGGAGCAACACGTCTCATTTTCAAATAGAGGAAATTCCTGCCGTGGCTCTCCAATCGCAATGGTTCAATAAACAAAGCAAAAGGACATGGAGGAAAGTGAATCCTGTTTATTTCACCCCATTCAACCTTAAATGCATATAGCACAAAAGCTAATCCTGGGCTTACATTTCTGCAATACGGCAGGTATGCTACTGAAGAGCACCTTTCTCATGCCTGCAATTGCAGAGAACTTGCCCACAAAACACACGTAAGTGAGGCACACTTCAAACTGTCATAGGTGTCATTGCAGGAAAAGCAGCTATTCTTCTGCGATTTGGTAGGGTTTGTGCACTCCAAAGGGGCAACCATGGCTACAAATTCCATGCAGTTCTCCCAAAATAAAACAAGAAGGAGATTGTTCCTCCTTCTAAAAATAAATAAATCAAAGAGTCCAGACCCCCAAACCCTGGAGGTATTTGCTTGCAATTTGGTGGGGTTAATCCACTCTGGAGTGGCTGCTAGGCTGTACATTTCATCCATTTCTTTCAAGAAGGGAAAAAGTTATAGCCATATTTTGATTCTCCATAATAGCGAAATATGGGAAATGGAGCTTTGTTTTTAATGAAGCTGCTTTGAACCTGAAGCATGAATTGAATCGGACAGACTATGGAGTGACTCAGAACAGATTGTACCACTTCCTGAAGTGAATCAAATCTTGGGGCTGGTGCACACTGCGACTTCCTATGTTACAATGTACATAGTCCAGTATTATAAAGCATGGATTTCCTTTCTCAAGTCAAGGTAGGCAGAAGTCCAGGTTCTGTGGGTGTTGGGTGTGGAGCTTCTGCACAGCTTTTTGATTTTTTGGGGGGGTTGGGCCATGGAGGCAACCGCCGAGATGCAGCTGTTGTTCCTTAAGAGTGCAGAGAGTTAGGAGGTTCCTATTCCTCTCACAGAGCTACAATTCTCAGAGTTCCTTGTGAAGAGGGATTGATTGTAAACCTGATTCCTTGTTGACATGAATTGTGCTTCTGGCCCACGGAGGGAGCATGAATAGTGCAAATCATTGAATACACAAAAGTGTAAATAATAGTGTAAATTGTGGTCATCAGGTGGGGAGAGGAAACACACTTTATTTACTCATGGGCAAGAAAGAAATAACAAATTTTGTGGGAAGGGATGCTGTCTGACTGTTAATATACTAAAATCAAAGTCCTTTTTAGTAATAAACTGAACTGGAGCCTGTACCAGCAGGAAGGCAAAAACCAGTGTTAGGAAGTGGTGAAATGCTGGAAAGAGATCCTTCAATTATACCTAAATTATCCAAGTAGTTAGACAAGATCCATATCATTTGCAACGACCTTGATCTTAGGACTCATTGATATTTTAGGTGATGTTCTTTTAATTTTTGCAAATTTGTAACATTAGTTATGGTTCAGTACCAGTATCAAGATCATTAGTATTAAGTCAAACACTTATATGGATTCACAAGGCAGCAATAGCAATGGAACTTCCAACTATTTATCTGAAAGTTTCAACTCTAGTTTGCCGTCATCTTCTGCTCTTGGTGGCACTGAGATGGCTCCCTACAGAGCAGAACCTGCTCTGCTTTAAAGATACATGCCTGCCATTCATAAATTTTGGAACCCATAATTAGAGGCACGGACTCTTAAGTCTCGAAGCAATGCAAAGGTAATCAAGTCCAATCTGCTGAACTGACACAAAATTCACCGTGCCGACCATTTTCATTTGCACCCCCCAGGATTTAAGAAGCACTGACTGAAATAGATGAACCTATTGCCTTGCAGTGCTGGGAAGCTGGTACACTAGGGTTAACATTGCCATAGCACGGCCAATTCAACCAACCTAAGCTTGATTAATTACTTAACATTTTTTTTACACTCAAAATAAAAAAAATAAAATAAAAAATTGTCCAGTAGCACCTTAGAGACCAACTAAATTTGTTCTGTGTATACCCGGTTGCCTGGGAGTAAAGATGGAAGTATCTGTCCCTTTCAGTTCTTTCAGTTTCTCATTTGTCTGGTCATAAATTCAATTATCCACATTTCTGCATCAGTTTGCTTAAAAAAAAAAACTATCATGAAAATTTTGGTGCAAACTTATCCTAATACAGTGGTACCTCGGGTTACATACGCTTCAGGTTACATAAGCTTCAGGTTACAGAATCCAAAAACCCAGAAATAGTATTTCAGGTTAAGAACTTTGCTTTGGGATGAGAACAGAAATCGTGCTCCGGCAGCGCGGCAGCAGCAGGAGGCCCCATTGGCTAAAGTGGTGCTTCAGGTTAAGAACAGTTTCAGGTTAAGAATGGACTTCTGGAACGAATTAAGTACTTAACCCGAGGTACCACTGTAAACACATTTTCATATGCAGATTTTAATAATACACACATTCTTTCAATCAATTTCCCTTAATATATGTCATTTCCAACAAAATTTTCATATTTGTGCACACTTTCCCATATATATGCATAAAGACTTTTTGGTTAGAGAACAGCATCAGAAAACTAGGAGAAGTGCAAATTTCAAAGGCATTTTGGTTCTAATATTGTTTTGGATTGAGTTTAAAATGTCAGTTTCTCTCTCCTCCCCCCCCCCACTTCCTACCTGAGCATAAGCCTTCTGCACTTTAGTGGAACTTATTTCTGAGTAGTTAAGCATTGCACTGCTGCTTGAGTTGCAACCCTCCGTTATCAACTTCAGCTTCCTGCAATGTGATTATCTGTCTCCCGTAAGAGAAACTAAAAAAAAAGTAAAAGCAAAAACAATTTGAAAGCCAACCATTATGTATATATGTGGAACAGATGAAAAAAGATGAACCAATGTGTTGTTACTGGGGTTTTTTTTAAGACAGCTTGAAACAGCTGGTTTGAGCCTGCAGGTAAGAGTGGTCAAGTTTTTCACCTTCACATTTACTCTCACATCTTCCCTCAGTAGATCATTCCCTGAGCTGAAAGAAATAGGAGTCAGAAGCGGTGCAGCGGTGCATGCCTGCTCAGCTTATTAAAATGGGGAAAAGGCAATATTTCACCCCCCAGAAATAAAAAAAAAAAGATAGACAAGTAAGAGAGGCTAATCCATCTGATGAAATTAGCAGGCAGAGTATGTAGCTGTTTGAAATGATGAACGAGGTTGAAATAGCTACACAGGCTTACATCCAGTGGGATAATTACTCCAAGCTCTCGGGCTAAAATCTGTCTTGGAGGAATCGGGAGGCTTTGATGACTCAATTTCAATGGGCATGCTTATGAAATACATAGTAAAAGCTATTAAAACTGAATTGTTCTTGGGTGGTATTCTGAGACTGGGCTACTGACCCCATCAGGCTGTTTTTTAATAAGCTGCACGCTAGCTATGCTCCCAGAAGTGGAGCCTACGTTAGCTGCCCACCTGCTGTGCCTTAACCACCTCATACCCCCTGCACCCCATTGTGAGCAATTATTATGGTTCCAGAATGCATCCTGCTTTCTACGTATGGAAATATGGGATAAAGCTCTCTACCTCTGCTGCTGTCCTCCCGGTTTTAGATTCAGCCTGCATATATTAACCTGCGCATCATGTTAAAGAGATGGCACGCTTCACAATCCCTCTCCTGTAGTAGATTTCATTATCTATAAAGCCTGCTGCAGAAATGAAAGCATTTGGAAACAAAAATAATATTCAGAATATTGCAGGCGTAGAACTCTTTGCAAACTGTTAGTAATTGCTGGTATACCACTAATACCTTGTGGGTGCAGCCTACATATCAAATAGCCGTTTTCTACCTGATGTCAAAGTACATTAACTATCTGGAGGTGTAGTTCATGTTCCTCCTTTTGCGGGAGATATGTATATATGTACAACCTTCCCCCCAGCTCATAATTCCAGTCTGGTTCAATGAGCACTGGACCTCTTTCCAAGGTTTTTTTAAAAAAAATTTATTGAAAATACTTCTGTTCAAAGAGCTTCCAGAGTGATTTACAAAAAACAAGGTGGAAGGCAAAGAAACCAATATTTTTTTTAAAGCCCCTAATACTTTTTACAAAGGAGAATAAACAAACTTTTTTTTAACTGAAGGACTTTATTTTTCCCTTCAGATTGCTTATCTCGTGTAGCAGTCATGCAGGACCCTTCTGACAACTCTTCTTAATACCTCTGCGAGTGAATCAGTGATGGGTCCATCAAAGCTGATCCCAAGTGTCTGTCTATATTTGGGGGGGTGGCCTTTTGGGCCTACTGCACTAGATCTTTATCTCACCTCACCTCACGGACCAACTTTCACAGGTAGGTAGGGCCAATCACTTGTCAGTCATCTGGCATCAGGCAGTCCCACTCACCTATCAAAGTTAACTTGCAGGGATGAGGGGAGGTTGACCTGCTTTGTCAGTACATTTCCTGCAAGAAACACACTGGCGAAGCAGCACCTGGCAGGACTGAATGCTCCACTCTTCAGCTGAGTCTGCTTCAGCATCTGTGCTCAGACGATGAGCAGAGACTCCAAGCCTGATCTCTGCAAGGGTCTAAGCAGGGAACTGGCATGCACAGCCAATGCAGAATTGAACCCCACTATCAGCTGACATATATGGAAGTGAGAGCTGGACCAGAAAGAAGGCTGATCGTCAAATAATTGATGCTTTTGAATTATGGTGCTGGAGGAGACGCTTGAGAGTCCCATGGACTGCAAGACAATCAAACCTATCCATTCTTAAGGAAATCAGCCCTGAGTGCTCACTGGAAGGACAGATCCTGAAGCTGAGGCTCCAGTACTTTGGCCATCTCATGAGAAGAGAACACTCCCTGGAAAAGACCCTGATGTTGGGAAAGATTGAGGGCACAAGGAGAAGGAGACGACAGAGGACAAGATGGTTGGACAGTGTTCTTGAAGATACGAACATGAGTTTGACCAAGCTGCGGGAGGCAGTGGAAGACAGGAGTGCCTGGCGTGCTCTGGTCCATGGGGTCACGAAGAGTCGGACACGACTAACTAAACAACAACGATCAGCTGACATCACCCATTGACATCAGCTGACTGACAAGTGACCATGGTTTAGAGGGAATGGCTTTGCCATCTATGGTTACTCGTACATATACATTAGTTCTGGGGTGGAGAAGCTCGAGGGCCACATTCCATTCTGAGAAACCACTTGGACGCCACATGGCAGTGGTGGGAGGAGCCAGAGGCAAAAGTGGGTGGAGCAACAAATGTAAAATTTCCCTTTGTATTATTGGCTAGTTTCTACAAATACACACCTTTGTACCCTCTGTCCAGGCATGCAGAAAGCAATATCAGCACTCAAGGACCCATTGCAGCCAGCCAAAAACCCTTGGGAGGTGAAACAGGCCTGGACAAGAGGGTGTGTGGCCTAGGAAGTGTTATGAGGACTACACAGCAGCATTCATCCCCCAGGCCTGAGGTTCTTCAGCCCACCCCAGAATCCTCTTGCATTGCTTTCTAAGAGGTTACAAATGTGCTTACGGACATTTCTCATAATTCTGGAAGGCGTCGATGTTTCTCAGCAAGCCCTGCTCTCTGATCCCAGGGTCCTGCTTTGGCAGCAGTTGGGCCAGATCCGTAGCACTTGCACTGCTGTAGTTTCAGGAAGCCCTGGCATCTTTGGGTGGCTGCCAACCCTCCACGGATGCTGCTGCCTGTGTTGCCTTGGGCCAACCTGCCTGCTTCCCCGTGCTTGGAATTTACCTCAGCTGGCAGGAGGCTGCAGGGTGCTTGCTCTTTTAGTTTCCCACAAAGCCCTGAAACGACACACCATGGTGGCACTAATTCCAGGCGGGCAGGTGGCACTTTGCCAGGGAGGCAATTGGTGAGATGGGGGTGGGGGCTGGTGTAAAAATTCTTCTGTCAGGACTCCGAAAGAGCATCACATCTGACTGCCCAACAGAAATAAAATCACTAATGCAGTTGAAGCTGTTGCCTATAACCTGGTGCTACAACTTTTCCATTTCACCCAGCAATCAAGTCTGGCTTTATTGAAAGGCGCCCTTACAGAGCTTAAGGAAGGCGTCCTCCACCTCAGCCCTTCAGATGTTTGTGGCCTACAACTCCCATGATCCCTAGCTATCAGGACCAGTGGTCAGGGATGCTGGGAATTGTAGTCTCAAAACATCTGGAGGGCCGAGGTTAAGGAAGCTTGGCTGAAGGCAGCATTGGGGGACCTGTGGTCCTCCAGATGTTGCAGGACTATCCCTGACAGTTGGCTCGTGCTGATAGGACTCCCCTTTCCCCCACAGCTCTGTGTGGGGAAGAGGAGTGCCCTAACAACTCTCAGCACCCTTAAACTACAGCAGGCATAGGCAAACTTGGTTTTGTTCTGTATGCTGTTGTTTTCAATCAGCCTGAAAGGCTAAGGTTATCCTGCATCGGGCTTCCTCAATCTTGGCCCTCCAGATGTTTTGAGACTACAAATCCCACCACTGGTCCTGTTAGCTAGGGATGATGGGAGTTGTAGTCCCAAAACATCTGGAGGGCCGAGTTTGCCTATGCCTGAATTACAGCTCCCAGGATCCTTTGGGGGAAGGCAGGCCTCTTTAAAGTCGTACCATCGCGCTTTAAATGTGTGGTGTGAATGTGGCCTATATCAGCCTTTTTTTAGTTTGTACTAGCAGGGCTCCTCCTGCACTCTTGTGATAGGAATGTAAATGCATGCAAAATATTAATAACACTAATAATAAGAATACTCCCACGTGACGGATAAACAGTAGCCGGTGTTAACACAAACATCCTGGGTGTGCTGGTGAAATGCAGTTGCCCTTTGTCCCAGAGTCTCATAATTTTCCTGCGGAGATGGCAGCAAGCCTATATATTTTGGATTAGATCACCTGTCATGTGTTATTTCTTACATAATTGTTTCTGTAACCCACCATTATCCTTATGATTGTTCTTGCTCCATTATCCACTTAGCCTTGCCTAATGCATGTGCCACAGGGAGAATGCGGGAAAGGGGGGGGGAGCTGAATCAATGGAGGGCTTTTAGTAATAAAGAGACAAGCACCATACCAAAATACAAACAAGAAAGCAATTTAGCATCCTCCCCTGCAGCAGGTGAACAGGAGGAGAACATGCTAGTAGCATAATATGTTTGAGGCCAAGAAGAGGCTTATAATTGCATCTCAACTTCAGGAGCCATTATTTTGCCTAGTTAGTTCTTCTTTCAGCCTTGATCTCTTTCATTTCTTCTTTTTTCCAAGAAGAAATTGATTGCCTTATAACCTAAAATACAGGACTGGAGGGGATTCTCCAGACCAGAAATGCATTTTCATCTCACCATGTCGTCCTAGGTAATAACATGCATTTATTTGTGTATTTTGAAGATTTATATCTCAGCTTTCTAGTCAAACGATCTCCAAGCTAGTTTATATTATTTTGCCACGATACAATGCAACATAACGTGGTGACTTGCCATGTAATTCAATCAGCTCCAAGTGATGGGGCAGCCCTGGGGACATTCGCATCATGCATTTAAAGCACCGTGACACCACTTTAAACCATCATGGCTTCTCCCAAAGGATTATGGAAGCTGTAGTTTGCTAAAGGTGCTGGGAATTGTTAGGAGAACCCTGTTTTACTTATTTATTTAAATCTATATACAGTCAAACCTCGGTTGTCAAACGTAATCCGTTCCGGAAGACAGTTCCACTTCCAAAACATTCAACAACCGAAAACTGATAGCAGAAGCCTCAATACAACAGGAAAACTCAAAATGGAAGCTGCGTAGCACGTTCAGCTTCTGAAAATCGTTCGAAAACTGGAGCAGTTACTTCTGGGTTTTCAGTGTTTGGGAGCCGAGGTTTGACTGTACTGTCTTTCATCCAAAGATTGCCGGGCGGTTTACAGCATAAAACTACAAAATGAAAACACAAAATACATAGCATAACAAACACAGGAAAAAGCCCTCCCACAAACACATTTAAAAGGCCATTGATTGTTTATTTAGCCAAAGGCTTGGTGATAGAAGAATGTTTTCACCTGGCGCCTAAAAGTATGTATTCCCCTCCCAGAGCTACTATTCCCAGAGTGGCCCAGCTATCAATCTCTCCTCCCCAGCCACATTTTGTTTTGCTGTTTCGTTGCTGGTGGCAGCACAGGAGTTTTCTCTGTCACCTTCTCAACCTCCCCCCCCCCACATCACACCGAGAAGGAACCTAGGGGATCCTTCTGGGCAAGGTGACTGGGTGACTACCTGCACTGCTGCTGCTACAGAAGTGCCATTAAATGTCATTTTAATACTATTAAAACTGTGGCCACAAATCCCATTTAAGCTTCATTAAAAAGTTACTTCAAAGTTGGTAGGGGGTTGGACTTAAATGATCCTTGTGGTCCCTTCCAACTTTACAGTTCTATGAACATTATTTACAACTTCTTTTTTAAAAAAAAGCTTTAATTGTACTTTTAGCTGTGGGAATGAACCTCTGCAACAGCTGAGGCACAATCCTGGCCATCTTGCTCAGAATTACAAGCCCATTCGCACTTCCTCAGAGAGGGGAGTTGAGGGGGCATCAGCCAGACTCATCTTGCCTCAGCGGGTGGGCTGCTGGTTAGGCTGGCCACTGTAGGAGAGCAAGCACGTTGGCTAGCCATTTGTAAAACAGGACAGCCAATTCTGAGGCATGTGAGGGCCAATTCACTTCTCCTATCCTTGCACCTCTGGCCGGAGAGAATTGTCCCATTTTGCTTCACAGTTGGGCCAGCCTTGAGAAGGGGTGATCTCTAAAGAATGTAGAGGACCATTGCAGCTCTGGGCTGGATGGAGAGGACCCTTCCCCCACAATCTCTGGGCATTCCCCACTCAGCTTGGCTTAATTTCTCAGAAAAGAAAAGAAATTGGGGGTGGAGTGGGGAGAATCTGCAACATATTTAACTTCATGGGAAAACTGAGGCAGCAGAGCTACTTGGAAGGTTGGGCACTCCCGGATCCACCTTCACACCTCTTTTTAACAGTATGAAGCCACTCAATAACCTGAAAGACCACCCCAAATCAGCCTGATTTGCTTCACTATTTGGGGTACAGGCAGGGCGAATGCATACATACCTTGACTAAATAGGTTTGATATGTATGTGGCGATTGTTGGAATGGCTACTGATGTCACAGAAGGCATCAATGCCTCCTTAGTGAGGGAAATCAGTGATATTCCTATGTGAAGAAAACCTGATAAACCAGCTGGACACTTTCTCCCCATTGAAAGGTTTCAGATTCCTCAAACACTGTTCATTACTTCTCTTCCTTTTTTTGTTTTTCAGCTTTCCCTCTCCAGGAGGAGAAAATTCAAAGTGACGTGCAGGACATTATTCTGCAAGATTGTGATCTTTGAGGTGTGTCTCTGTCTGCAACATTTCAAGGTAACTCCACTCGTTTTGGTCAAGTAAAACGTGTCAAGGTGCCATAATGAGACAAATGATCTTCAGAGGTTTAATTAGGGGAGGGAGACCCTTTCAGTTAGTTTATTTTCATTCAATAGCCTAACATACAAAAACGCTGAAACCAATAAAGTAATGGAGAACCTGAAAAAGGAGATCTGAAAGGCACCTTTGCGAAAAACAATTGATTTGCTTCATTTCATTGAAATGGCTGGTGCTTTGATGGTTCATATTTACAATAGCTTGTCCTGTTCTTCAGTGGAGTTGATATGTTGAAGTCTTTAGAACCATAAACTTGATCAGAACTTCCTGGGTAATAAACAGCGGATTTAAGATGTTGGCCCCCTCCTCACGATGCTACTGCAAGCCCAGCTGCGTGCCAATTTGTAGCTAAAGACATCAAGAAATGTGTTCTTCATGCTCAAATGCCCTTGGAAGTTGAAAATAGTTCCTGGAAGCTCAATATGCAAACTGGATTCAGAGCCTTGAAGAATTTAGAGAGTGAAACACACACACACACACAAACACACACGCACCAAAGAACACAACACCCTGACCTTCCCTAACAAAGGGCAAAGCTTGGATAAATCCATTATCACTATAGACAGGAGAGCTTTTTGGAGCTCAGAGGGTTGAGTTTCTTCTGTCTCTTTCACTGCTTTTGTAGAAAGATCAGAGAGTGAAACCAGGGGATGCTGATTGCATGTATAGTATCTATACACATGCACAGAGAGAGAAAGAGCAATACACTTAAAGCAATTTCACAAACCCAAACGGGAAAGTTGCATGTTTTAGAAAAGATAGAAAAAACAGGAGGCCTCACAACTGCAGCAACACAATGACAGAGAAGAGGAAAAGGATCAAGTGACCTGTATCTAAATAAGCACCCAATTTCTAAACATTGGGTCTAAGAAGGTTTTCTTTCCCATTAGCAGTTCTTTCATACCATTCCCATCATTAAATGTAGTCTCGAAATGGGATGGATCTGTTTTCCAGTAGAACAAGCATCATCCTTCCTGCTGTAAGCACCTTATTTTTATTTTATTTGGTCCTTTGGCTCTTTAGAGTTGCTTTCAGTGTGGAGATCTGTTGGAGGGTCCTGCTCCCCTTTATTTGTTTTATTCAAAGCATTTCTATACCAGTCTTCGTTATTAAAATCTCAGGGTAGTGTGAAAAGGCAAAAACCGGAAGGCACTCAGCTGGTAGAATATGAGACTCCTAATCACAGGGTTGGAGCCCCACATTGGGTGAAAGATTCCTGCATTGTAGGGGGTTGGACTAGATAGATAGATAATTTATTACAGTCAGAGACCAGCTTATAAAACACACTTGGGGGTACAATCCCAGAAGGAAAACCAACAATTAAAACAATGTTTAACAATAAATTTAAAATTTATAAATGCGATAAGCATATAGACACTTAAAACTTTAAGATAAGCTACCGCAGAGAGATGATCCAGAGTCACCCATGGAACCGAGTTTGGGGATTTTCTTAATGAACTAGGGGGTTGGACTTCATGAGCCTCGTGGACCCTTCCAACTCTTCTATGATTCTATAGCCATGGTACATTAAAGTATAGATATGAGAATGGCTGCCTTTTATTAGGAATTTTCACAACGGACATCCCAAAGGGTTCATGATAGCGAAACACTGGAAATGTAATACAATACCAACAAAGGAAGAATGGCTCTTAAAATGAAGTGAATATTTAGAATTGGCTAAACGTACGGATTCAATAAGAAATCACTCAAATGTGAAAATAAAGAGAGAGTGGGATGTTTTTATAAATTATATGAAAAAAAGAGGTTCCCAGATTATCACTTGGTTTAGCGTAGATTAAAATCCCACTGGCAATCAGAATGTTTCTCCACAGACTTACCAACTAAATATAGATATTTAGAAAAGGGAATTATTAAGTACGTTCATGGGTAGTGGGAAGTCATGTTATGAATCGAGGAGTCAAGCCAGAAGTTGCAAAAAGACGGCTTGTACTCCCTACATAGAAATGTATTAGAAAATGTTTGTTTTTCTTTTTTTCTTTTTTCTTTGTATGCTCTTTCTTTTTTTTCTATTTCTTTGTATATTTGATGTTTGCATGCATATGCAATATCAAAATAAAAAATAAAAATAAATAAACATATCCACAGTTTTCTGTGTTGTTTTTCAAATTGTAAACCTGCATTTGCTCAGTTGAGGAATAGCTAGTGAGTTATTGGTATATCAATCATGATTGGGTTTAGAGAGAATGTAGAAAGTGTGTCTTAATCCAGATAATTTTTTTTCTGGACAAAGAACAGAGCTTTAGATCTTTCCACTATTTCTGAATAGCGGTGTTGGTTATATGGTCAAAAAGGTGACATCCACACTCAAGATGGAGGTATGAGCAGGTGAAGGGGAGTCTCAAGGTCTTCAGAAGTACAAAGCAACTTAAGGAAATGAACCTTGGGTGGAGACCCCAAGAAGAGTCATTTGAGGATTGAGCATTTTCAGTGCTCATAGCAAGCTGCCTAACTATTGTTGGGGGGGGGGCTGGGGATTAGGTGGGAGGAAGAATGGAATATCTGCAAAAGGGGCATGGCTAACTGACTGGAACACACCGCACTGCAACATTTTGTTGAAGTCCCACTTGTCTATGTTACCAATTTGTCGCCCATGAACGACCTTTTCCAAAGTGATCCCATGGGTGCATACATGTGGAAGGATTTGCATCGGAACTGGTTATTCATATACTGTTTCCACAATCCACTGAGGATAATCCTAGATTCCTGCCAGAGCCTGCTCACAGACTAATCACAAGAAGAACATATTCCAACACAACCTTTCTACATGCACAGTGGTACCTCGGGTTAAGTACTTAATTTGTTCCGGAGGTCCGTTCTTAACCTGAAACTGTTCTTAACCTGAGGTACCACTTTAGCTAATGGGGTCTCCTGCTGCTGCCGCAGCACAATTTCTGTTCTCATCCTGAAGCAAAGTTCTTAACCCGAGGTACTATTTCTGGGTTAGCGGAGTCTGTAACCTGAAGCGTATTTAACCTGAAGCGTATGTAAGCTGAGGTACCACTATAATCTACTCATAGAATGGCTTTGTTGAGGGCAGGGGGTCAGGTGGGTGAAATCATACTATGAGCATAAGGTAGTGCTGTGCAGAAAATGTCTTCCACTTTCTTTTACCTTTCTCTATCAGTTAATGAGGAAACAATGCTTTTGAAAATTATCAAAGGAGAGAGTGAAAAAAAATTAAGTGAAATTCTTATGTGTGGTATGCAGGGCTTCGGTTGTGCTTGCCTTACTTCTGAGGCAGCAAAGAAGTTTTCTTTAATTCCTCAAATCATCTTTCTGGTACTCTGCATATTACCACCTTCACTGGATGCCTGTGCTTCTGGAAAACTTCTTGATATCCTTCACTGGGCTTTCCTCTAAGCATGGGAAGATGGGGAGATAGCCTACTGTGCCCCGGCAGATGTTTATTATTTTTAAAAACCCATGTGGATTTTTTAAAGAGAAAAAGAAAGAAAGGTGAAATGAAGGCCTTCCCTTAAAAACAACATCAGAGAGTGCACTCAGGCGTCCCAGCCATCCTGGGGTTCTGTTTCAGATAAAACACACAGGGAGAAATCCTGTCCCATGGTTGCCCCTCCCCCAAGGTTCAAGTTGCTCAGGCAGCTGGGGGGGGGGCTGCAGAGCACTGTGGAAATGTTTATTGGAAAGAAAAGACCACATCATCACCACATATTTTAAGCATTATTATACCACTTTAACAAGCATGGCTTTCCCCAAAGAATAATGGGAACTGTAGTTTGTTAAGGGTGCTGAGAGTGGTTAGGAGACGCCTGTTCCCCTCACAGAGTTACATTTTCCAGAGTGGCTTCACAAACAAACCCTCTTCCCAGGAAACTTTAAGAATGGTAGCTCTGTGAGAGGAATAGGTAATAACTGTGCTTTTAAATGTGTGGTATAAATATGATCACACTCGCTATCCATTTCCATCTTGAAACGATAAGGTAGACTCAATCCCGCACCAACCAAAATTCTAAAGAAATTCTAAAGCACCCAGAGAATAATGCAGGAAAGTGGAAAGCTCTTTCACAGGGAAAGAAAAGTTTCAAGAAATTAATGAACAAATTTCAACACAGGCTGGTCAGGCTGGTTAAAACAAAAAAGATACTGCATCAACAGTAGTGTCCAGATCAAGAGAAGTAATAGTGCCACTCTATTCTGCCTTGGTCAGACCACACCTGGAGTACTGTGTCCAATTCTGGACACCACAATTTAAGAAGGATGTTGACAGACTGGAACCTGCGCAGAGGAGGGCAACCAAGATGATCAAGGGTCTGGAAACTAAGCCTTATGAGAAAAGCTTGAAGGAGCTGGGTATGTTTAGCCTGGGAAAGAGGAAACTTGAGAGGAGATAGGATAGCCATCTTCAAATATCTTAAGGGCTACCACATGGAAGAGGGAACATGCTTGTTTTCTCCTGCTCTTGAGGGTAGGACTTGAGGCAATGGCTTCAAGTTACAAGAAAGGAGATTCCGACTAAACTTTCAAAAAAACTTTTGGACAGTCAGAGCTGTTTGGCAGTGGAACAGACTCCCACGAGAGGTGGTGGCCTCTGTGGATATTTCACCCCTCCCATTGCAAGAATCTACTGACAATGTTTGTTTTCAGAAAGGAGGGGGTGGACTCTGCTCATCGCTTCTTCTGCTCCAGCTTGACTCTGTGAGAGTCTAAGTGTTATCTGTGTAGAGATAAGATGACTGCTTAAGCAACTGTAACACTCATGCAGTCCAGTAGCCTCCGATAGTCGTTAGTCTTTAGTTTATTTCTAGTTTGCAGTAGCTGTAAAAGAATAAAGAAGTTATGCTTCAGAGCCGTCGTTCGTGTAGTTCACTCTGCTGTGCTCCGCTGACTTTCGAACTGAGTTTGGTGCTCACAGCTCAAAGTTGTGAGTCCATTGCACTTAGACCTGCTTCCTGCAGTGAAAGGTCTCTGGAAGTGTCTTCCCAGCTCTCCTGGCTCAGTCGGGGCTGAAGAGGTTGAGCCCAGTCGTTGGCACCGGCTCAAAGGCGAAGCTGACAGACTCTCCGTCCTTGGATGTTTTTAAGCAGAGATTGAATGGTCATCTGTCATGGATGCTTTAGCTGAGATTCCTGCATTGCAGGTGGTTGGACTAGATGACCTGGGTCCCTTCCAACTCTAAGATTCTGTGATTCTATGAAGAGCATGAAAAGGCTCTCTCCAAACTGAGTGAATCAGCAAAAAAACAGCAGGTGCAATTCAGTGGAAACAAGTCTAAAATTATGCACATTAGGGGAAAAACAACAATAAACCTACACACAGAGAGATACTCTCATGGGGTTTGAACTGGTCGCTATTGACCTGGAATGAGACCTTGGGGTTGCAGTGGACAGCTCAGTGAATATGTTGACCCAGTGTGAAAAATTTGAATTCTGTGCTAAGGATTATAAAACTGCAAATATCATAATGCCATTATACAAACCTATGGTGCAACTGGGGCTTTTTTTCAGCCGGAACTCGACGGAACTCAGTTCCGACACCTCTCAGGTAGGCAACATCACCACTCAAAGAGGACGAGGGAGAGGTTCATGCGGAGTTCTGGCACCGCTTTTTCTAGAAAAAATAGCACTGGGTGCAATGCTAATTGGAATACTGTGTGCAGTTCTGATCACTTCACCACACACAAAAAGGATATTTTAGAACTGGATAAGGTTCAGAAAGGAGCAACCAAAATGATCACAGGGTGGAACAACATTCCTATGAAGAAAGATTACAACATTTGGGGCTTTTTAGTTTAGAGAAAAGCCAACGAAGAAGAAGAAGAAGAGTTTGGATTTGATATCCCGCTTTATCACTACCCAAAGGAGTCTCAAAGCGGCTAACATTCTCCTTTCCCTTCCTCCCTCACAACAAACACTCTGTGAGGTGAGTAGGGCTGAGAGACTTCAGAGAAGTGTGACCAAGATCACCCAGGAGCTGCATGTGGAGGAGCACGGAAACAAACCCAGTTCACCAGATTACAAGTCTACCGCTCTTAACCACTACACCACACTGGTGTAGACATGATAAGATCATACAATTATGCACTGTGTCAAAAAATTAAATAGAGAAAAGCTTTTTCTCTCTCTCTCATAACACAAGAAGAACCTCTGGACATCCAAGGAAGCTGCATGTTGGAAGATTCAGGACAGAAAGTACTTCCTAACACAACTTCCGGTCGAGCCACGGACCCGAAATTATATTATGAAGCATCATGCCTCTGTTGGATAAAGGAATGGATTAAATTAGAGAATGGAGAGCTGTTAGATTTAGAAGGATTTGATAACAGATTTGGTTGGCATGCTTATCTATGGTATGAGAAGAAAAAAATTCACAAAGGTTTCGAAAACCACATCTTCCGAAGATCACTGATAGAGGTGTGGGAGAGGTATAAAAACTTGTTGGAACCTAGACTCTCCCATTGGATTTCACCACTAGAAGTGATGAGTGTGAAAAAAATCAATAGGAGGGGGAGGTGGATAACATATGGAGAATTGGTAATAAGGGGGGGGGAATGGAAAATGAAAACTTATGAAGAGGTGAAAGAATCTGTTTACGACTGGTTACATTACTTTCAGATCAATGAAATGTTTAAAAAAGATTGTAAAATGTGTGGGTATGAAGGTAAAGAATCAAAATTCCAAGTGGAGGTATTGAATAATGAGTATAAAAATCTGTCTAAAATGTATAAAATGTTGCTGGAGTGGCATACAAAAGATGAAGAGGTAAAAGCAGTAATGATACATTGGGCAAGAGACTTTGGTTATAATATACAGTATGATGATTGGATGAAATTATGGAATGAAAGGTTAAAATTCACGGCATGTACTGCGTTGAAAGAAAATGTAATGAAAATGGTTTACAGATGGTATATAACGCCAGTTAAACTGGCTAAAATGTATAAAACATGCAATAAGTGTTGGAAATGTAAAGAAAAAGAAGGTACTTTCTATCATATGTGGTGGGAGTATAAAAGTGTGAAAGAATTCTGGGAAATGATATACAATGAATTGAAAAAGATGTTGAAATATACGTTTGTTAAAAAACCAGAGGTCTTTCTATTAGGAATGGTAGGAAACAAAATTAATAAGAGAGACTGTAAACTGTTTCAATATGCAGTGACTGCCACAAGGATACTTCTGGCCCAAAGATGGAAACAGGAAGAAATCCCAACAGTCGAGGAATGGAGAAGGAAATTGACTGAATATGCAGAATTGGACAAATTGACAGGGAAGATTCGATATCAGAAATACCAAAAGTTTATCGAGGACTGGGGGAAATTTACAGAATATCTTAAAAATATATGTGATGTACAGACAATGCTTGTTGGTTTTGAAGAGACTCTGTGAGATAGTAAGAAATACTGCAAAAAAGAGAGTAAGAGGAAAAGGAGTTGGGAAAGGCAATATTATGTTTAGAAATACGTTAACAAATAGAAATTTTATGAAAGATTGACAGAGAAACTGAGGGAAGTCAAAAATTGAAGAATGAGTGCAAAATAATTTGTTGACTGTATAAAATTTGTTTGGAAAATGAATAAAAATTATTTTTTTTAAAAAAGAAAGTACTTCCTAACACAAAAAGGTGCTTCCTAATTTCATTAAACAATGAAATTTGCTTTCACAAGAAGTAATGACGGTCAGCAAATTGCGTGGCTTTAAAAGAGGGTTAGACAAATTCATGGTTATCAATGGCTACTAGCTACGGTTATGTTGTTCTGTCTCCACTGTCAGAGGAAATTTGCCTTTGATTGCCAGTTGTTGGAAATCACATGCGAGGAAGTGCTGTTTTTCTCTGGTGCTGCTTTGAGGCTTCCCATAGGCATCTGGCTGGCTATGGTGAGAATGGGATGCTGGCTTAGATGGGCCACTGGCCTGATCCAGCAGCTTCTTATTTTCCTTTTTTATATAATAATTTTTAATTATTTTTACACATATTTTTAAACATAACATCCAACTTATATATAACATAACATACATTTGGCTATAACAGCCTAAGTCTTCCATCCTCCTCGCCTGATGGTTTTCCAACTTACTTTCTGATATTGCCTTTTGTTATTATAGTTATTACTCTTAAATCCTTTTCATAGATAAACAGATTATAAATTATACTTCGCAATAATTGATAAAATTAACCTTTCAAAACTTCTTGTAACCCTACTAGGGATGTTAGTTGTTTACAATTGTCTTTTAGATACACCATAAATTTCAGGAAAGGCTGGGCTTTCTGGTTCCGAATTTTCCCAGTTAATTTTGCCAACTTGGCGTAATCCATCAATTTCATCTACCGTTCTTCCTTCGTTGGTATCTCTTCCTGCTTCCATTGTTGGGCTAATAATATTCTTGCTGCAGTTGTTGCATATAAAAACATTTTTTTTATCTTGCTTATGTATTTCATTACCTACAATACCAATTAAGAAGGCTTCTGATTTTTTTTACAAATGTATATTTCAACAAATTGTTTTAGTTCATTATAGACCATTTCCCAGAACGCCTTCACTTCCTTACAAACCCACCACATATGATAAAAGGTACCCTCTTTCTGCATTTCCAGCATTGGTTATTTGTTTTGAACATTTTTGCTAATTTCACTAGTGCTATGTACCATCCATACATCATTTTCATTATATTTTCTTTAAGAGAACTGCAAGCCATAAAATTTATTCCATCTTTCCATAGTTTTACCCAATCTTCTTACTGTATATTATAACCAATATCCTTAGCCCAATGTATCATAACTGAGTCTTCTTATTTTCTTACTAGCACAGAGTGCTTTTCTAGAAGGGGCCTTTTCTCTTAATGATGTACTGATATATTAATAAGTAACATATTCAGTAGCATTTTCTACATCTCATTTGTCAGCCTCTAACGATTGGCAAAACATTTCGTTTCAGGATACTGCTACAGTAATGAAGATTTTCACTGGTATTTATTCTATAGATACTCAATTGCAAGATTTCACCAATAACACTTCCAAATTCATCATCAAACTGGGGAAAATTACTGTTGGTGGTGGGAGTAGGAAAGGTTAAAAGTACTGAGAGAACTCAGGACACCAAGATGACTTTGGAAACACAGATCAAAAACAAAGAGACTGGAAGTATAATTAACTCCATTACTGCTCAGTCAAATGAAAACATCCGTGACACCCTTCCTTATTTATGACAGCAGCAAATAGCTCTATTCTCTGGCTGGTTATTGCTGTAGGACAGCATTGGTTCTATGGGAGATGAAATGGAAACAAGCCTGCTAATATTTATGTCGCCAAGATCAGGTTATAGATACAAGATTTATGCAAAAGTTGCATTAAAAAAACCAAACCCCTCAGTAGCTTTTTATGTCTTCATTCCACAATCCTTCTCCAACAGTAAACAAAATAGCTTTTAGATTTCAATTTTGCAAGTAATATTATGGAATTATAGCAGGCTTTCTTTAGCTGACTGCGGCTGTATTTCCATTATAGGGATATTTGGCCAACCTTTACAATCTGCCCCCACCCCCCAATAGGAATTAAAAGCGGCTGCTTATATTTATGAATGCAGTTATGATTTGCATTGGAGGAAGGCTTCTAAATTACTGGAATCCAAGATTGTATGAGCAGATCAGGGCATGCTAGTTATATGAATACCTATTTTAGGCAACATTTCTAGGGCAGGAGTCAAACATGACAGTGTTGAGGGTTGTGGGTCCCCTTAGCATGCCATCAAAGTAGGACTTGGGGGCAGATGTCTGGAGCCCCACTCAACAGAATACATGGGGGGCAGGATTCCAGATTTGACATAGCACATTACAGTGATGTAAAGGGAGGTTTGAGTGAACACCCTCTAATATACGCGATGGAATCTCCCCAAATCACTATATCACTAAATGTTATAATGAGAACTTCTCTTAGAATTATCCAAATTGTAATGGCGGGGACATATTGGTGCCTGGGACAAAGTGATACGCCACATTTGCTTTTCTCAATCTCTACATTGTCTTTGAGTTGGTTTCTAGACATTATGTATTCACTTGGTTTCAGGGCAAAGCAATCAGCTTGTTCACTGGAACATGCTGGTCTGACACTCTAGCGGGCCACAGACAGTCAGTGGGTACAGTTTTCAGCTAGATGGTACAATGGTCTGACAGCTTTCAGTGGTCATATGTTCCTCCTTCGCATGCAGGTTCAGTTCCTGGGTCGTGCACAGGGCCTTGCAGAGTCAGGCAGAGGCCTGGGCCAGGTAGATAATGTGCCCCCCCTTTTTACCCTGGGAATAATTGAAGTCTTATAAATAAGTAAGCATATAAATAATTTTCACAAAAGTTATGCTGACAAATAATTTTATTTCAAGGCTTGAACCATATCTGCATATAAAGACAAAATGGAAAATATAGATAAATATACTGACCGAGGCCCCCTTTGGAATCAGAGGCCCGGGCCTAGTGGCCCATATGGCCCCCCCCCCTCTGTCTGGGCCTGGTCGTGCACTTCTAGGTTGCCCAGATATCTGACTACTCATAGACCGAAACGGGACAACTGCTTTGGGAGGACTTTGGTTTTGAAAAGCAGCACAGTGTCTTAAGTAATACAATATTTGTTTGAATCGCCATTCCACGTAAATATTTATTTGTGGGGGAACAGAAGTCGATCCTTTTGTTGCACCTTTAACTGCTACACTTTTGGAAACAAATGGTGGCCGGGATAAATCTGACAGGAGCTTTTGATTTACAACAGCTTCCTTGAATGAATATTCAGGTTTCCATTTACTTCTGAGGCAGGTGGAATTTGGCAGATTTAACATCCGGTACAAATGCTCTCACTGCAACTTTATGAAATACAACTGTAAACATATTGGGAGACCAGATGCAACTGGGAGAAGAGGTCTGCCTTCTTCTGGCAATGTTGTCTTCTGCACAGCTTCGAGGCTTTAAAAGGTGCTCACCACACTCACTGTGACCACTTTGGGCCACACCTCATCTCATACCACTCACTTTGACATGCAGCCCAAAGCAAGCTGGGTCAACGCAGCCCAAAAATGGTTTAGCCACCCCAATAAAGGTACTGTTTTGCTTTGCATTCTTGTCTGAGATAATATAGGGCACTGTAGTGTTAGGATTGTATGCTGACATGACATTAACCAGAGGAAAGCTGCTTTCATTAATAATCACTATGGATCAGTTATTTATGTTACCGCCTTGGACTACAATGTTCACTGCTGTGAATGCAACAGTAATTAAAATGATGTAATGTGCACATAATGAGTATGAGGTTTAGTGCACTTGAGGGGCTGTGTGTGTTTATGCATATGCAGAAAATATTTTTTAATCTCTCCTCCCAATGCGCTCGCGCTCTCTCACTCTCTCTCAAACACACACACATGCACACATGTGAAACTGTCCTTCCAAGAGGAGTGCTTGTAGGCCAATCCCGGTGGAGTGTGCGTGTGTGCTTTAAAGTCCTGTCATAAAATCTCTAAAAGGGGTTTTTCATAGAGACATGATAATTTATAATACTTCTGCCGTTTTCAATTATTCAGATGTTCATAGCCCAACAAATTGAATAATGAATGGAATAATGAATTGAACCCTGACAAGATGATAACAGAAAATATTATGAGTAGTCACTACACAGTGAAGCCCCCATACTGGGGAGGAGTGGGGGAGGAATCCCTGAAAGAAATCAACTTGTTTGAAGGACTCGTTTTCTCTTCCAAGTTCAAATACTTACACTGTGAGGAGGAAATCTGTCTAGGGCTTAGCCATTAACAAATAAATATTAAAGATGAACACCTGTAAAACAATTTATTTGATGGGGACTAAACAGTGAATCAAAATCACAAATAGCCCAGTTATATTTTCGAAGGGTGTAGCTTATGCATTTCATTATTGCTTTTGCCACGGCGAGAGAGAGGAGAAGGACAGCCATATAAATTCTTAAACACTGTAGCTCCAGGCTCAGCCTTGGAGGACGGATGATATTGCACAGATGCTAAAACACACGAGTTTCCTAACAGTATTAGAGGCATTTGCATCAACACTGCAAGGCGGAAGGTTCAATAATAAAAATGATAAACATGCTTCTCAGGTAGGAGGGTAAGCCATGCATATTTGTATCTCCAAGCCAGGAGTGTAAAAGATGAAGGTTATGCTCATGCAGTTAGCATAAGTCACATCAAGAATTGCGTTTTGGGATGACTGTTTCCGGCCAAGTAAACGGAAAACTCAAATAGAAGTACATTATCTCTACATATAATGGTCAGTTCCCAACATTCAGTCTCTTTGTTATATTCTGAGCTGTAATGCTCGGAGCGTGTGTCAAAGAAAATGACAATCTGCAAGAGAAGGTTAAGGAAGCAATGCAGTTGCAATGCATAGCAAAGGTTCAACCCAGGATTGCTGTGGGACAGCGGAGGGATGGAGTACAAGAGCTGTGAGCCAAATTATAGGTGGTCCTATAAGTCCTTGGATGGACACATTTTCTGTCAGAAGCAGCAAGCGCGAGGGGCTCCAACTCACACCAGGATTTTCCTCTGTATAAGAAAGAGGAAGGGGTAAGAGATGGCCCAAAATGTGCCTGCTAACAGGGATGTTTTCCAGGTTTCAGTTGTTTTAATGATGTGGCAATTCCACACCCACACCAAAATCCATGGAACTTCCTTGAAGGAAAGAAAATGACCTTCTAGGAAACATTTTTAAAGTACAAAATCCCTTCATGCATTTGGAAAACAGTCTTCTCTTGATATCTGGTGAGAAGGATGTGTGTGATATCTGAGATGGTTTTCAAAGATTCTTTGAGTCATTTTGTTCTTTTAATGGGAGCTCTGTATAGGAAGAGAAAGCATCCTATTTTATCCTCAGCTGCTTTGCAAAGCCTAGCCTTTTTTTCTTCAAGTGGCTTCTTTAAAGCAATAGATTTCTGTTCATAAGAGGCCACTGATGGATAATGAAGAGCCTTTGGCAAGACTGCTGTGCAGCTCTATTTGATAAGCGTTTTGTATTGTTTTGGTCAGTGTTCATTGTCATATTGATTATGCCTATGAATGAGTTGTGCCTTTTTCACAAATGATCCCTCTTCTTAAAAATCCTGGCTTGTGGTGAGGGGGAACCAGCCCTTTTATAACAGGGTTGCACACTTATTTCCCTATTATTCTTATTCTTATTTTAAGTTTACAGTTATTCAGCTGCTCTGAATGCTTCTGACCCCCTTTTGTAGCATGGGATAAGAAACTCTCCACATCTGCAAGGCTATGTCAACGATGCTTGGAGTTGTACTCTGGCGACATGTGGAGGGCCACAGGTTCCCCACATGTAAGAAGAGCCCTGTTGGATCAGATCATAGGCCCATCTAGTCCACCATCTTGGAGTGAATACTTTCAATAATCTTTTTACATAGAACTGGCAGACGGAGAATTGAAAGCCCTTTTTATTTTCTCTCTCTTTCCCTTTCATTCCTTTCCTTATTCTTTTGTTGCTTTTATCTCCCTGCTTTTTCTTCTTTTTTCCTTGCTTTTCTTTTCTTTTTTGGGGACTTTTTGGTATGTGTGCTCCACTCTGGGTCACTGAGGGAATTATGCACACATGAAAGCGAAGGACCCTGTGTGAGAGGCAGGGAAGGGAAGATCTCTTGGAGTGAGAGACGGGAGGATCCACCCCTTCTGTGTGAGACAAGGATTAAGATTTATTTAAATTTCATTTATTAAATTTGTATGCTACCCTATACCCGTAGATCTCAGGGTGGTTCACAACATAAAATCACAAAATATCTACCTTGGAGAGAGGGCATTGTATTTTCTTCACTCTTTTTTATTATTATTACTTTGTTTTTTATTGTTTTTATTTATTATTGTTTATTATTATTATTACTTTGTTTTTATTATTATTACTTTGTTTCAATAAAAAATTATGGGAGGGGAGAAAAGTCTACCTTCCTGTTTCCCACAGCGGTCATGCACATGGAAGTCCACAAGCAAGACACGAGTGCAATAGCCCTCTCCACTTATCATTGGTGTTAGAAAATCACATCTCCAGTGTTCACAATGCAATTGTGAGTGCAACTGCAGAATATTTAATTATTAGTATTAAATTTACCACGCACCCTTTTCTAGCAGGTCCGAGGGTCGGTTACAACAATGTAAAATTCAGAATATAAAACAGTTAAAACAAATCCTTACACCAATAAAGGCTAGTGGTAGTTAAAACAAATTAGTCATAGGAATAGAGTGGGTCCTAAAAAGACACATCTCGGGTATCTAAGAGCCTCATAAAGAGGCATGTCTTCAGCATTCGCTGAAAGCCGTATAGTGAAGAAGCCAAGCACGCCTCTGTAGGGAGAGAATTGGACAGCTTAGGGGCTGCCACAGAGAACGACCTCTTCTGGGCCACCCACTGAACTTCAGAGGGAGGCAGAACTGCCAATAGGGCTCCCCCTGCTGACATTCCTACCTGAAAGGATCTGTAGGTAAGGGGGGGTGTCATCTTTAAGATATCTGCTGCCGTCACACGGCTTCATTTCTATTCAGTGCATGTCCCGTCACTTCCTGCTGAATTCCTGTAACTTTTTATACCACCAATATTCCAGTCCCTCCAAGTGTCCCTATTTTCCAGGGGCGTCCCTGATTTAGAGAAGCCATCCCAGTTTCTGCTTTGATCCTAGAATGTCCCACTTTTCCTTAGGATGCCCCAATTTTCATTGGAGAAATGTTGGAGGGTATGGAGTTATCTGACCCCCGAGGCATCTGAAGGCAATCCTGCATAGGGAAGCTTTTTTAATGTTTTATTATGTTTTTATATATGTTGGGAGATGCCCAGAGTGGCTGGGGCAACCCAGTAAGATGTGTGGGGTATAAATAGTAAAATTACCATTATGGAATGGGGTGTCCCTATTTTCATCAGAGAAATGTTGGAGGGTATGATATTCAGATTTATTTTTGCCCTGCTTTTGTTGTGCTGCAGCCCTTCTGGGCAGCAACAATGCTGCAGCCCAGGGCAGGGACGGACTTTGGCCTTTCAAATTTCAGTGGCGCCCTGTGCAAGGCCTTCCATTCTACTCAATTCAGCATGTCATCATTGTGATGCCCTTCAGTGCCCCCTAGGCTTGGCACCCAGTGTGGCAGAACTGCCCTAAATCCGCCTCTGCCTTGGGGAACCACCCCAGAACAAACAAAAGCAGAACTTATCCACCACTAATTGTCAGAATATACTCACAATAAAACAGCAGGCTGGGGAGGCGCTAACTTAGTCCTACAGCACCTTGCCTACTGCTCCCCTGCCTCCTAAGGCGCCTCGTTCACTTCGTCTCATGGTAGGGCTGGCCCCACCTCTGCCTGTAAAGGGAAAAACACAATGTCCTCATTCTGACGTCTTTAATTATATGTTTCCCCTTCCCCCCAAAAGCATATTGGAAATCACTGGTGGACATTTTCAGAGTGATGCTCTCGTACAGCTGGTGCAATTAACGCTGTCTGACAGTTTTCTCCCCAGCTGGCTCATAAGGCTTGTTTGTTCCTTCCTATTAGTATTTTAAAGGGGTGTGTGTGTGTTATTGTTTTCTGGAGGCTTAGAATGACTATCTTGCCCCAAGCTGAGGTCTTTACTTCCAGCAGCCTAACCTCTGCTTGCAGGGATTAGAAAGGGGATAAGCTCCGCCTGATACCACCATGGTTGCGCCTGTGCAAATCTCCCCATAGAACGCAGTCAGGATTTGTCATTTGCACATTTTATTTCCAAGCAAAACAAAACCACCACAAGCTAATGGTTTATGACCTAAAGGCTAGTCCCTCCTGCTTAATGGGAAGAAATATCCACACACAAAAAGGAGGACAGATTTGAGTTGGTGTGTCCTTATGCGCTGCCCGCTGTGGTAATTGCATGCCTTCACACTGTCGTTCTTCAGATGTTGTCACAGATTGTTCTGTGTCGCCTTGCTGTGCTCTGATAAATAGATGCTGCCGTTCTGGCGGGGCTGACGTGATTCCTCTGCCCATGGTGGCTCTCCAAAGCCGCGGAGTACTTTGAGATCTGGAGAGATGAAAGGCTTTCCCCTGTCTCCCCTCCCTCCAAATATCGGCTATTATGTGATTTCAAATATCCTTCAGTGCGCCAGTGCTTCTCTTTCTAGGAACGGCAGTACAGAGAACAGTTATTTCACAGGAGGGACATATTCCAGGAGTCCTGCACTCGTCCAATTCCCTATTTGACCCCAAACATAAGGATAATGTCTGAGTGTCAAAAGTAAAAGTGAGCGAGAGGCAGAGAGTTCTTGAAGGAAGTAAAAAGAGAGAGAACAGCTTTCATGGAGTCTTAGGGCGCTTCCCTCCCACCTCGAGACATTGTTAAATCATCACTGTCAGGGATGACTTTTATCCCAAGGGCTACTAAAAATTATTTGAGGAGGATTTATCTTTTATCTTTTCCCTCACCTGGGTGGTGCCTGAGTCCTCACGGCCTGCAGTCTTTTACTCCTTCCTCTCCCAAGGCCATGGTGTAAATCATCCTTCTACAGCCACAAGCACACTGTAACAAGGAAGTAGCTTTCTTCCAATGAGATGTATTGGTTTCTGTAGCTCCCTAATGCCAGCTAACATTTCCCTAAATTTAGCTATCCAGTATAAGTTCCAAGGAATTCAAGGGGCCTTGTGGTGGCACAGCCCCTTCTCCTGGATGCTCCCAGTGAAATACAGTGGGTGACTAGTAGATCTCACAGAGGCAGCACAGCATATTATGCAAGACATTGGAGCTACCCCTCAAAAAACAGCATTACAGTGGTACCTCGTGTTAAGAACTTAATTCGTTCTGGAGGCCCATTCTTAACCTGAAACTGTTCTTAACCTGAGGTACTATTTCTGGGTTAGCGGAGTCTGTAACCTGAAGCGTCTGTAACCTGAGGTACCACTGTACTGTGTGTTGCTGAGTTCGCCCACATAAAGGCTAGCTGTAGCATCTTCTTTACCCCGGTGCTAGTCTATTTTGTGCCATAGCTAAGGTGCAGGTGCACCCCCCTAAAAAAATGGCTAACTTCGGTTTTCAAAAACTTGTAGAAATGATAAAATTATTCAAAATATAAAATATTATCAGGAATTTATGGGGTATAACAAAAACTAATCATATAATTGTAGAGCTGGAAAGGACCCTAAGGATTCTTGTCCAACTGCCTGAAATGCAGCGGTTCCATTCGGGATTCGAACCTGCAACCTTGGCATTATCAGCACAACACTATCCAGGTGTAATCTATATGAAACCATGCCCCTCAAAGGTAAGCACGGCTCCCCTCTGAGGTCTGCGCCCAAGGCATCTGCCTGGTTGGTCTAATGATAGCACTGGCCCTGACCCCATGAACCATATATTGAGATGCAATTCTGCATCTGAGTTACTTCAAATTAGAGTTTCCTGTGCAAAATTTGAGATCTAGCCAGCAGAGCTATGCAAAGATTTACTGAGAAGCGGCCAATTAATGCTCATATTTTACAGGTGAGGATCGCTGAGGTTCAGGCAGAAGTGATTAGCACAAGGCAGCTATAATGGTTTTAAAAAAAACACAGAAAAAACTTGCTCTGGATTTAAACTATTTGCAATCAGAAACCTTTCCCAATCTGTTGAGGGTGATAAATAAATAAATATTTATTATTTATACCCCACCCATCTGACTAATCAAGCTGTAGATTAGTCTACCTTTTGCCCATGCCTAACTTACACCACCACAAGGTGGGTCTCTCTCTCCCCCCCCCCCCCATTAATGTGGTGTTTAGCACAATGCTTCCTGTGTTTAGCTCCTGGTCCCTGTAGACTGCTGCTTGAACAGGAGGTCCATAGAAATCTTGGTGTGAAATTTAACCCTTCCAGCGAACACAAGCTCTGTTGCAGTTTCACACCAGCAGCATAAAAAGGAAAGCTGAGGAGACAGAAACATATCTGTGATCATTAGGACGAATCTAGTTGTCTGCACATTACAGAAAATGAGTCGCTTTTTAGAAAGGGCTTTTAATTGCTTAATCTCAGAAATGTGGACAATGGCATACGTGTTTTATTTTAGGGTCTATCTAGCCCACTCAGAAAATGTAATGGACCTAATTTTCATTTAGTGTAGGTCTGTGCAGTTCCTAAAACATCTAAATGGCTATTAATTTAATCAGGTAATTTAACTATACCTCCAGAAAAGGCCACTAGCTAGTTGTCACGCATTGATTATGAGGATGACATTTCTATCCCATGATGCCAGAGGCACACTTTGATACATCATTTTCTTTTTGAAGGTTAAACTCAGATAACCTGCCTTTGGCATTTAATTAGCTACATATTAAACACTCTTTTAATAATAAAATGATTAAAAATTTTATTGCTTCTCAAATGAGGCCCTTTTAGATAGATTTAATGACTTGGTTTGAGCACTGTAGTTTGTGAACCAAACCTTAGGCCAGGATGTGTTCTAATGATATGCTTTACAGCTTGCAAAATCTGTGTTTTATTCAAATGGCTGCCATAATCATTTTGGGCAAAACTTATAATGCTATCTTCTGTGTTTTTAAGTTGAACTGTTAAATGTCATTGAAAAAGTACACAGAACCTTTTTGATTTTCTTTTAAAAAAGCAAAAAATCGGTTCAGTTCAGCACTAATAGTAAGTGGACCTTTGGCAAAATTTGTGTCCTGGATGCTATGCACACACAAGTTTATTGTGGAAAGGTCTGTTTTTTTGGTGTGCCTGTAAAACCATATCATTCTACCGGCAATGAAGAATCATGAGGTAGCTGACCATTTTTGGTCCTTAGTTAACAAAACAAACAAAATCTGCACAAGGAAAAAAATCCTTGAAGAATAACTGTGATATGAAATTTCCATATTGGTTGAACAGTAAACAAACTAGTTTACAACCTAAAGAGGTGGTGTGGTTTCAGTCTGTGACTGATATTTATATATATAATTTAAGGTGTTTATATACCACCTTATATTATTCATTTTTATTTATATATATAATTATATACTTCAAAGTTCCAAAGCAGTGTCCAAAAAAGTTATAATCGTCCACTGCATAAATCAGTTAAAATTAATAACAAAAACAGGAAACACTCTTTAAATTGGTCTGTCTTTATTAGGTTGTATTCAACTAATATTTACTCAGAGTAGACTAACAGGTCCTTTAATTGCAATGGGTCTACTCTAAGTAAAGGTTAGTTGCAAACAACCCGATAAAGACATGTAAAAAAGAGGGCTTTCCTTTGTTACCTAGGACATGTAGTCCGTTGAGAAACGCTTGATAAGCTTGCTAGAAAAACCTCAGAATTTTTCCAAGCAGTGGTTAAAAAACACAGCACGCTAGTTCAGTTTTCCTGAATAAAAGCTTTGAAAGTTCATTCCCACTGGAAAGTATGTGGTACTAGGCTCCAGCTGCCTTTTTAAAGTAGCATGTATTTCATTGCCTGAGAGTCACACAAAGACAGACCTTTGCTCTTCCACCTCCAGTTAGGAGAAGCATCTGAGGCTTTATGGAAACGCAATGTTTCTGTTAACTTTGTAAATTTATGTTATGCAAAGCCA
Source organism: Podarcis raffonei (assembly GCF_027172205.1). NCBI lineage: Eukaryota > Metazoa > Chordata > Lepidosauria > Squamata > Lacertidae > Podarcis > Podarcis raffonei. The sequence continues at coordinate 96,078,712 of NC_070604.1, read as the reverse complement.
GCAATTCTCCCTTCTGCAATTTAGAGGGCAGCCTGTGGAGCCTGGCAGGTACAACGCGAGGAGGTGGAAGGAGGTCTGAAAGGGCTTGGAAGGCTGCTAATTTACAATGCCTAAAAAAACCCTAAACTGTAAAAATGCCAGCAGAGCTAACAGCAACAAAAGTTAAGCAGGGATACTCTGTGCAGTTGAGGACTTAGGAGAAGGGCTGTAGCTTAATGGTAGACCTTTGGATGCAAACGGTCCCTGGTTCCATCACTGGCAGCTCCCGGTAGGGTTGGAAATGTCTCTTGCCTGAGACCAGGGACAGCCATCACCAGTCATTGCAGATAATACTGAGCTCCCTGGACTGATAGTATAAGGCGGCTTCCTATGTCCCGATTTATATCAGCCCTTTGTGGGGAAGGCCACACCTCAGTGGTAAAGAATCTGCGTTGCATTCAGAAGACCACATCTTTACCAGTTACTCTGGCTCCCAGTGGAGTTTCGGGTCAGGTTTAAGGTGCTGGTTTTGACCTTTAAAGCCCTTTGTGGCTTAGGTCCCTCGTACTTACAGGACTGCCTCTCCTGGTATGCCCCGCAGAGGACCTTAAGGTCCATGAATAATCATAGTTTAGAGGTCCCGGGCCCTAAGGAAGTTAGATTATCCTCCACCAGGGCCAGGGCCTTCTCAGTGATGGCTCCGACCTGGTGGAATACGCTGTCCCATGAGACCAGAGGCCTGCAGGATTTAACTTCCTTCCGCAGGGCCTGTAAGGCAGAACTATTCCGCCTGGCTTTCAATTTGAACCTGGCCTGATCTTTTGTTCCCCTTCCTTCCCTCCCCCTCCCCTTTTTGTGAAGATTCCCCACTCTGGGATCCCACATCTGGTTCTCCCCTGGCCTCCTTGCTGGCCCAAGTGGGACTAATTTAGCCAGCTAGCCCTGGTGTTCATCTAATGTTTATTGGATGGATTTCCCCCCTAAATTGATTTTTGATTCTTGATTTTATTGTTATTTACACTTTATATTGTATTTTATGCTGGGGTTTTTTTATAGCATCAATTAAGTGTTTAAAATTTGGTGTTAGCCGCCCTGAGCCTGGTTTCCTGAACTGGGAGGGGCGGGGTATAAATAAAAATTTATTATTATTATTATTATTCAGTCTACAGCATCTGCAGGTAGGGCTGGGAATCTCCCCTTTCTGGAACCTTGAAGAGCCACTGCCAGGCAGAATGAACAATGCTGAGCTAGACGGACTAAAGCTCTGACTTGATATAAGGCATCTTCCCGTGTTCCTATCTTCCTGGTTGCAGTACCTGTCGCAGTACCACCTTCCCCCATGCAGTGAGTACTATGAGGTGTGATAGAATGAGCTCCAACAATGCTTAGCCAGCCAGCCAGCAAGGTACTGCCCATCTGGGGCTTCCGATTGGCCTATTTAAAGCCCACATTTTTGCAATGAATCCCCACTCCTTGATTCTGCCGGCCAGGGAATTTCTTAAAGTCCAGCAAGACATGTGAGTCCTAGCTGCTGGGGAGGATGGACAGAGTCAGGGTCCACAACCACCACCCTCCTGAGAAGGGATGAGCGGCCATTTCCACAAAAGAGGCCAAATGCCTCTCAGCTGAAATACGGCATAAAGTAGAGGGAATCATTTATTATTTGCTCTTCCTGATACGCAAAGCAGCAGTCAATCCACAACAATGAAAATTTCCACAGAGGTGATGGAGAATGCAGGAAGAGCATTGTTTACCAGGCTCTTCTCGATTCTTCACCCTGCACCTGGTTTTCCATGTCGGACATATTTGTTGTGGTGCGAATACATTCAAGGACCTGCAGGAGAGACCCAAGGGAGCCACATACAGACTGCAGATTGCCTACATGTGTGTTACTGTTTTGAATGTTATGTCTGTCTGTCTGTCTCTCTCTCTCTCTCTCTCTCAAGTTTCTGAGAAATCTTCAGAGGCAGCCCATAGCTACATACCCTTCAGGGCATTGCACATGGGACTACCACCTTGCTGAAGCTAATTGGGCCTATATCCAGTCAGTGCCTGCATAGAGAACCATCTGGAAAGTCTCATGTACACCCCCCCCCCCCGGTTCTGTGAGAAAATAAATAAATGTAGGACGAGCAGCAATGCTTGGTGAACTGTGTTTAGTTTGTTAGGCGACAAGCTGTGCCAAGTGGGCATCAGTGGTTCATATATTTCACACATAGCCTTGGTGCTATTTGGCTCACTTCACACATGTGATATTCTTATGCAGGCATACTTGACCATTGGTCATGCTGGCTGGGGTTGATGGGAGTTGGAGTCCAGTGACATTTGGAGGGCCACAAGTTTGTCATCCCTAGTCTAATACAAACCCTGCTGCAGGCCTGTATTTAGAGGTCTGCCTGAGTGCTCTGTAAAGCCCCTACTTAATGAGCCAGTTATTAGTGCCTGTTTGGAGACAAAGTACAACAGACAACGTGTAGGGGAAAATATGTGTGTGGCCATACAGATGGTCATGTGTAAAGACTGTGCATATTTTGAGAAGCCACTATTTCCCAAAGCATGTGCATGAGGCAAATTAAACACATGTGAGATCTTCACACATTGTTCCCCACTACCACCAGAACTAAGCAGAAAATCTATTGTATTTGAACCAGCCATGTATTAATTATTATTATTATTTATGAGACACCTCATAAAGTAAATGCTGTAGGCATCATACAAAATAAGAAATGAGAATAGAACACCACAATAAACGAACAACAATAAAACCACACTGCAATAAAAATTCACAAGTAGCTTGAGAGACAAGCGCACGTTAAAATCAAATACAAAACCAGTGTGATAAAATAGCACAGAGAGCACAGAACCAAAACATCCATCAGGTTGCATATCTATGTGCACACTTACCTGAGAGTAAACCCCATTGATTACAGTGGGGAATATTTCTGAGTAAAAACACATAAATCTGCACTGATAAACTGTGAGATATGGAGCTGGTGTGTGTTGTATTGTAAACTAAACTGCAAGAACCTTTTCAAAGGGGGGGGGGATGGGGATGGAGAGGAATACATGTGAAACTTCATCCATGGGGAAAATGTGGCGGCATTCCCCGAAACCTCGCCTCCTTCGTCTGGATATTCTAGTATTTTTGAGTGATAATTTGGTAGGATTAAATTATGTTCATGTGACAGCTCAACCTCACTAATGAGGTACATTTCAGTAAATTGTTGACAGAACTGTCTGGAAGGCTTCTTTAATTTACCAACACGTAACAACATGGGAAAAGCATTATTCAAGCCGATGAAGATGAATAAGCAGTGGGGATTGAAGGTGGGGGGCAACCTTTCAGCTTTAAGACATGACAACCTGAAAGCATTTTTGTCACTTGCTGTACTTAGCCTGAGGCCGTTGTACCTGTTAGTGTGATTGACTTACCAAAGCAACAGAAGAGATTATGCATTTTAAACACTACATGGTAAAGCGAGGGGGGGCAGGCTGGGTGTGAGGGAGATTCTTTCTTCTTTTGGGAGGGGGAGCCTGTTTTGTGCGAGGGTGTTTTACAGAGAAGAGAATTAGAGAGATATTTTTATATATATATAAAAAAATACATTACCTTCCATCAATCTGCTACATGGGTGCTTTTATCTAAAATAATTCTTGAGGAGCGTCATTGGAAAATACTTCGATATACCACAGCGGAGAGAGAGATTCAGAAGGAAAACATAACCTTTTGCTCAGATGAATAATTTCTTCGAAATGAAGGAAAAGGGGGAGGAAGTGGGAGACAAACTTAATGTCCTCTAATAAAACTGGCATGCTGATTCTAAACAAGTTAATGTGGAGCTAAATATTCTTTTGAATTTTCCTGGGTCCCTCAAAAGTATTGCAGTCATGTTCCTTTCACTAGGAAATGTCAGATTTCCACCCCACCTCCCTTTCTAAGTGACGAGTGCAGTTCTATGTTTCAATACACAGAACTGCCACAACACACCACATTTGGTCCTGCATGAGTCACGGTTCTGCATGTGCCTTCTGACTGGAAAAAGGCAAATTCAGTGCAGTAACTCAGGCAGAGAGAAGATGGGCAACCTCTGCTGAGGGCAAACCTGTTTACTGTGTCTCTGCACTGGGAGCGACTGTGTGAGCCAGACTTACCAGTTCAGAGGTGTGTTGCAGAATGACCTGCCCACAGCAAAAGCTGATTGGAAGGGGACAAGGCCAGAGCAGTAAATCATGCAGAGATGCAACTGGCAAACTCCTCCAAGGACATGCAATTTTGCTTCATCTCTGTACACTGGACAGGCTTGGCCAAGCCATTCAATCTCCCTTAGAGCTGCTCTTCTCCAACTGATGCCACTTAGAAAGGGGCAATGCCAGAGCAATGACTCACAGAGAGTTGTGATTCGTGCATGGGCTGGTGGTAAGGAACCGGAAAACCAGTCCCTGGAGAGCAATGGTGGGAGAGAGCTACTGCCTCACTGCCCTGCTTTGGGGCTTCCCAGAGGCATCTGGCTGGTCACAACACACTAATATCCTCTCATAGCACATCATACTGGGATAACTGCTGAGCACATTCTGTCCATGCATTGCTTTGGGGATTTCTTCACCTCTGTGGAAAAGTGCAAAGTTTTGATGTATCGAATTGTGATGTTTGTTTGTTTGTTCATTGAGAACGTTTTCCAGACGTACGAAGAAGTGTCTCAAGTGAAGAATAACCTGGAAGGCGGAGCAAGGGAAAGGAAAGGCGAACGTCTGACATGGAACAGCTCTTTTCAAATTGTTTCTGAGGACCCCTGCTCCTTGTACTCCTGGTGACAGCTGATTGAAAGCACCGATGCACTGCAGTGACATCAACAACAAAGGAGAAAAATAGAGCCAGGTAACACAGGCAATGTATCTTAAAACTCTCTCTCACACACACCACTTTCTTGAGCTAGAGAAGGCTGATGTATGACTTGGGGGTTCCGTCCAGTCCAGTTTCGTTTCAAACGTCAATGCAAAACCATACATTTTGCAAACAGTGCCATGAATATGTGCAACAAACAGATGAGTGCAAAGGAGAGTATGATTGATAAAACATCATTTACACAGCAGTTTCAAACATATATAAGAACATCAATCTAGACACTAATAGCATGGGCACAGGGAGGGGAGGTTTAAGCCTTCCGTCTCTAGCTATGATCTTGCAGGAAATTGCTCCCACCCCACACATACTGCAGTTAGCATTGGAAGCAAGCTCCCAGTTTGTTCAATAAATTTATATACAGCTTATAATTAGAAATAGTATCCAGGACAATTTGTCCCATATAGCCAATGGTACAGGAGCAAACAATCACAACCCTTTCCCTTAGTGGTAATGACTAGGCCACACATATAGCTTATCTCAATTCTGCTTGACGATGAAATGGGACTAATGAGAAGATGGTAATAAATCCTCAGATCTATACCTTTTATACTCTGTGAAACGGTGACTGATTATTGGAAGTATTGATAGTGTGTTTTCATTGAACGACACGTGTGCTTTCAGATGTGCTTCCTATATTTGACATTTTAAAGTGTATACATGTTTTTCATTTTTCTTAAAAAAAAATACAGTAACAGAATTTCTGGTTTTGTACTGTTCTGAGAATTTGGTCTTTTCGAGCAAATAATTTGGATGATGTTGCTGCAGTATTCTGGATTTCTTTTAGCACAAAATATACTTGGCCCTGATTCCTTTGAGGTGTCATTATAAGAAAAAATGTGCTCCCTTCACTGAGTTGCTTTCAAACTCAAACATGTCAGACCAGCTGACCACCTAGATCATGGGTAGGCAAACTAAGACCCAGGGGTCAGATCCAGCCCAATTGCCTTCTAAATTTGGCCCGCGGACGGTCCGGGAATCAGTGTGTTTTTACATGAGTAGAATGTGCCCTTTTATTTAAAATGCATCTCTGGGTTATTTGTGGGGCCTGCCTAGTGTTTTTACATGAGTAGAATGCGTGCTTTTATTTAAAATGCATATCTAGGTTATTTGTAGGGCATAGCAATTCGTTCATCCTCCCCCATATAGTCCGCTCCCCCAAGGTCTGAGGGACAGTGGACCGGCCCACGGCTGAAAAAGTTTGCTGACCCCTGACCTAGATGTATTCTCTCTACTGCAACCGCCAGTGGACATCTCTTTGGTCTGGGGCGGCGGAGGGGGCATTTTTCAGCTGGGAGGTGCACATTCCCTTCTGCACAACCTCCATGGGGCAGGACCAGAGGTGAAAATGGCTTTTCTGTGGCTCCAGAGAGTGAGACTTTGAATTACAAGAAAACGAATGAGGGAGCGTGTTATGTACAGAGTTGAATAGGATCCAAACTGCAGCAGTCTGATTGGTCCTAGAACAATAGGATCCAAAAGGCAGCAGTCTGATTGGTCCTAGAACAATAGGATTCAGAATGCAGCAGTCTGATTGGTCCTAGAACAATGCAGCAGTATGATTGGTTGGCAGGAACCACCCAATCATGCTCCAGATAGAAGTGAATCCACAACCTGATTGGCTTACAGTAGAATTCTGGAATTAGCCAATCATGTGCAGCCCATTGTGTAAATAATGTATATAAAGCAGATACTTTGAGGGGACTTTCATTCATTCCTCCTCACCACTATGAGCTGAATAAAGAGTATGAAATCACTTTGCGACTCTGAGTATATTTCACTGGCGACGAAGGTGGGATCCCGCTGAGCTGACTGCCACACACAGCACCGCAGTACCGCCACCTGCCGCACCGCTGCCTCGCACCGTGTATCCAGGCTTCAGCTCCAGGACACAAGGAACTCAGAATGGCAACCGACAGCAGCTTCTCGCGGTTCAACCCAGCATCTGGAGACTGGGAAGCGTACGCCTCCCGTTTCACCTTCCTCCTAGAAGCCAAAGGGGTCACCGATGAAGAAGACGCCAAGAAGAGGGCAATATTCTTCAGCGTCTGCGGAGAGGAGACGTTTGAAATCGCCCGGGCTCTCCTTGCGCCTGAAGACGTTGCTACTGTTCCATACAAAACAATAATGGAACAGCTGAAGGGGCACTTTTCGCCACAGCCCTCAGTGGTGGCTCGTCGAAATGCCTTCTACGCAAAGCGGCAAGCCCCTGGGGAAACCATAACTGGGTTTGTGACCTCTCTCCACCAAGCTGCCCGGTTCTGCAACTTCTCAGAGCTGGAGAACATGCTTCGTGACCGCCTCGTCGGTGGCCTGAAGGATGAGAAGCTGCAACGACGCCTCTACGCTAAGAAGAACCTAACGTTCCAGGTCGCTCTGGAGGAGGCCCTGGCAACAGAAGCTGCCGAGAGGTTGACGCAAGAGGCACGGCCGAGTGAGCCGTCCCAACCGAGGGTCCACCACGAAGACCTCACCGACGACTCAGGATCCAACAGGGAGGAGGTGCACCGAGTACAGCAGCGCACTCAAGCAGCCCACATACCACAGCTGCCTCGACGAGAAGGAGGGAACTGCGCAAGCTGTGGAGAAAGTCACGAGAGGAGGACCTGCCGTTTCCGCAACGCAGAGTGCAGGCAGTGCAGAAAATTGGGACACATCGCACGGGTGTGTCGGGATCGGCCCACCCGACGCCAGGCATCAGATGACCAATCCAAGAGCCCCAGGTCCCGGGGCCCAACGCACCAAGGCAACTCGACGGAGCTCACGGACTTCCAGGTATACCAGTTGCCCCACCCCAACGTAGAGAAAATTTATGTAGAGGTACAGATAGAGGGGGCCCCATGCCGCATGGAGCTTGACACGGGTTCAACTCTATCCATAATCTCGGCAAGGACCTTAAGGAAACTGTGTCCTACTGGGGGTCCCAAACTCAGGCCGGCCCCATTCACCCTCCGGGACTTCCAGAAACGTAAGGTCCCCACAATGGGGATGGGGACCTTCAGGGTGCAGTACCGAGGACGGACACGGCAACTGGACTTGCTTGTGGTCAAGGGCCCCTACATTAGCTTACTGGGATTGGCATGGCTTGGACCACTGGGGCTAGCCGTCACTGGGGTGAACCACACTACCTTACAAGTGGACGTGGATGCCATATGCAAGGAATTTCCAGGGGTTTTTGATGGGAAATTGGGACAGTATACGGGCCCCCCATTGCTCTACAGCTTGACCCCGCAGTACAACCAGTCAGGCTCAAGGCCCGCCGGGTCCCGTTCGCCCTGAAACCCCGTATAGACGAGGAATTGGACCGACTTGTGGAGCAAGGAGTGCTGGAGCTGGTGCCTAATGCCCCCTGGGAAACCCCAATCGTCACACCCGTCAAGCCTAATGGTTCGGTCCGCATCTGCGCAGACTACAAATGTACCATAAACAAGGCCCTCACGGCCCATGCATACCCAGTGCCAGTGGTCAGCCATGTCCTTGCTACCCTGGCTGGGTCGAAAATTTTTGGCAAGCTGGACCTGGCCCAAGCATATCAACAGCTGCCAGTAGATGAGGCCACAGCAGAGGCACAGACGATTGTGACGCACAGAGGAGCGTTCAGGGTAAACCGACTGCAATTCGGTGTCAGCGTGGCACCAGGCATATTCCAGAATCTAATGGACTCTCTCCTTAAAGGGATTCCTGGTGTCACCCCCTTCTTCGATGATGTGTTGATTGCCGGGCCCACACCCGAGGAGTTTGAGGACCGCCTCCGCACCGTTCTGCACCGTTTCCAGACGGCGGGTCTCAAGGTGAAGCGGGAAAAATGTCTACTAGGAGTGCCTCAGGTGGACTTTCTGGGATTTATGGTGGACGCAGAAGGGGTCCACCCGACTGGGGACAAGGTACGGGCCATTTGTGATGCCCCAGCGCCCAAGAACAAGACTGAACTTCAGGCCTTCTTGGGACTATTGAACTTTTACCATTCCTTCCTTCCCCACAAGGCGGCGGTAGCGGAGCCCCTACACAGACTCCTGGACAAGCGGGCCCCTTGGGTGTGGGGCCAGCGCCAGGAGGCCGCATTCCAGGCAGTCAAGGACTTGCTTGTCTCAAACTCGGTCTTGGCACACTTCGACGAGAGGCTGCCGGTGGTGCTAACATGCGACGCCTCACCCTATGGCATTGGCGCTGTCCTGGGACACCAACTCCCGGATGGAAGAGAGGTACCGGTGGCATACTTTTCCCAGACACTCAACGCAACCGAGCGGAACTACTCGCAAATCGACAAGGAGGGTCTGGCAATCGTGAAGGGAGTAAAAAAATTCCATGATTTCTTGTACGGGCGGCCCTTCACCGTGGTGACTGACCACAAGCCGTTGCTTGGCTTGTTTGCCCCCGAAAAGCAGACCCCCCAAGTGCTGTCTCCTCGTGTCCTCAGGTGGTCAATTTTCCTTGCCAGCTACCAGTATGCACTGATTCACCGCCCTGGGAAGGCGATGGGCCATGCGGACGCCCTCAGCAGGCTACCACTACCGGAAACAGGCCCTGACCCAGCACCTGCACAAGAGGTTATGAGCCTGGAGCTGCTTCCCGAGCGCCCCATTCAGGCACAAGAAGTTGCACACCATTCCAAGAAAGATAGGGTCATCTCCCGGGTCCTGGACTGGGTGTGGAGGGGATGGCCCAGCAGCAGCCCCGGGCCAGAATTCGCTGGCTACACAACCCGCAAACATGAACTGTTGGCCCACAAGGGGTGCCTGTTATGGGGAAGCATGGTCGTTGTTCCCCAGCCCCTCTGCAAAAGGGTCCTCACAGCCCTACACGAGACACACCCAGGGGTAGTAAGAATGAAGGCCCTTGCCAGGAGTTATGTGTGGTGGCCGGGGATCGACGGAGAGATAGAGACCTGGGTCAAACACTGCCAGGCCTGCCAAGAATCCCGCCCAGATCCCCCAAGGGCCCCAGTCCAGTCCTGGGAGTCCGCCCGAGCACCATGGTCATGCCTGCATGTGGACTTTGCTGGCCCCTTTCAGGGGAAAACATTCTTCATAGTGGTGGACTCCTACACCAAATGGCTGGAAGTCGCACTGGTACCGTCCACTTCTACATCCGCAGCCATCCGGGTACTACGCAGGCTGTTTGCAACCCACGGGCTCCCTGACACTCTCGTCTCAGACAACGGGACTGCATTTACGTCAGGAGAATTCCAAACCTTCACAGCGCAGAACGCCATCCGCCACATCCGTTCAGCGCCATTCTACCCTGCCACCAATGGCCAAGCAGAACGCATGGTGCGGACCACCAAGGACACCCTTCGCCGCATGACGCAAGCGGATTGGGAGTACCGCCTTGCCACATTCCTTCTAGCACAGCACAGCACCCCCAGCTCAACAACTGGCCGGAGCCCCGCTGAACTACTAATGGGTCGGCGCCTTGCAATCAGATTGGACCGCCTTCACCCCGATAGAGCTCAGGATGAGGTAGTGGTGGGGGAAGGCAGGAACCCCTGGACCTTCGAGGCCCAGGACCCAGTGTACGCAAAGAATTTTGGGGCAGGCCCTGCATGGGTACCCGCCACAGTCACCAGGGTCACTGGCCCCGTGTCGTACGAGGTACTAACAGATGGGGGGCAATGCTGGCGCCGCCACTGCGACCAGATACGGCGACGATTCCCGGGAGAAAACCAGGAGGAGGAGGACAGGTCAGAGGAGTCCCAAGGGAACAGTGGGGCAGTGAGGCCCATAGAGCAGCAGGGGCAAGCAGGAGAGGCAGAATCAGTAAATACAGAGAGGACCCGTGAGGCCGAAAGGACACCGGAACCAGAACCACGACTGAGCGAGCCGGTTGCGCCAGACCATACAGCCCCATCACAGCCAGCATCCTTGGAACACGAGCCAGAACCTGAACCCCGGACCAGGGAACACCACAGGCCGCAACGCACACGTAGGCTGCCGGCGTACCTTGAGGACTATGAATGCGACCTCCCAGGCAGGACTGGAACTTAGAGGGGAGGGGTGTTATGTACTGAGTTGAATAGGATCCAAACTGCAGCAGTCTGATTGGTCCTAGAACAATAGGATCCAAAAGGCAGCAGTCTGATTGGTCCTAGAACAATAGGATTCAGAATGCAGCAGTCTGATTGGTCCTAGAACAATGCAGCAGTATGATTGGTTGGCAGGAACCACCCAATCATGCTCCAGATAGAAGTGAATCCACAACCTGATTGGCTTACAGTAGAATTCCGGAATTAGCCAATCATGTGCAGCCCATTGTGTAAATAATGTATATAAAGCAGATACTTTGAGGGGACTTTCATTCATTCCTCCTCACCACTATGAGCTGAATAAAGAGCATGAAATCACTTTGCGACTCTGAGTATATTTCAGAGCGCTTCCTGGTGGTGCAAGCTACTGACACTTCAGAAGGTGGTGGGTTTTCCTTTGCTTTTGTTGTTTAAGTAGAAGAATATCTAGGTGCGCTTTTTTGATAACAAGAATACAAAGCTCAAAATGAATGAACTGCAGCTAAAATATTATCTTCATTTTTCACATGGTCTAGTCCTTCCTCTGCCCACCCACCCCCCTAATATTCTTAGGATAGTTTCTTCTCCAGTCTTCAGAGAGTAGCTGGAAGTGGGGAGGCAGAAAAAGGTCCTCCTCTCCTTACACTATGCAGTTTTAATCTGAAATCTTAGGTGCGGAGCTCAGAAGCTGCTCACGGCTAATGAAATTCCCTGTCGCAAAATGCACCTACAACAATGGGAGATTCAAACACTGCTTTTAAGCCAATGCTGGGTCACCTCTTGTTTTGGAGGCCCAGTTACATGGTATCCTCAGTAGCTCCTCCAACCCCAGTTTGACTGGGCCACCTTCTCCTTGCCCCTGATAGTACTCCCCATTCGCTTGCCTTCTCCCTTTGGGTTGAAAAAAGCACCACCAATTTGCACAACTATAGCATAACTGTAACTGTTGAGTGGATTTCTGTTTAACTTTTATATGTTGATATTATTATTTTATACTACTCTAATGATTGTTGAAGGTTACTTTTTTGATGGAGGTTGCCTATTTTAAAGTTATGTTTTATTATCACATTTTTGTATTGCATTAGAATGTTATAAGATATACATTTTTTGTTTCTTCAGCTTGTAAACCGCCTTGAGTATTGTAAGATAGAAAGGCGGTATCAAATTAAGAATGATGATGATGATGATGATGATGTCTGGAAAGATGGCTGGTCTCTACCCATCCAGGCTGGCTACTGGTTTATCCTGTTGCCAATTATTATTATTAATAATAATAATAATAATAATAATAATAATAATTTATACCCCGCCCATCTGGCTGGGTTTCTCCAGCCACTCTGGGCAGCTCCCAACAGAATTAAAAGCACAATAAAACATCAAACATTAAAAACCTCCCTAAACAGGGCTGCCTTCAGATGTCTTCTAAAAGCCAGATAGTTGTTTATTTCCTTGACATCTGATGGGAGGGTGCTACTACCGAGAAGGCCCTCTGCCTGGTTCCCTGTAACTTCATTTCTCGCAGTGAGGGAACCGCCAGAAGGCCCTCAGCACTGGACCTCAGTGTCCGGGCTGAACGATGGGGGTGGAGACGGTCCTTCAGGTATACTGAACCGAGGCCGTTTAGGCCTCTAAAGGGCAGCACCAACACTTTGAATTGTGCTCGGAAACATACAGGGAGCCAAGTTGCAGGAAGGAGTATAAAACGACTTCCTTTTCCAGCTGAGTCTTGCTTGAGCAACATGGTATACCTGGGTCTCATCAGCAGCGTGGCAAGCCCCACTGGCGCCTAGGGAGTGGCACACCATGGGGGCAGGGTACGTGCTGGAGTGACTGCAGGGCCTAGCAGGGATGTGGCTGGCATGTGCTGGCCCCATGCTGCTTTTTCAGGCAGCGCTGGTCCTGCAGGGTGCCCGAGTTGCCACGTCCCTCCCAAGCACCTTCCAGCCAGAGAGCGCCTAGGAGGGATGGGGCAGCTCAGGCCTGTTTTCCAGCCCTGTCTCTTGGTTTCTGGCTCCCAGTTTCTAAGACTCACTCCGGGTTGCTACTCAGGACTGAGCCTTGAAAAAATATTTAGAATGTGGTCCAAGGCTGTTGTTGTTCTTAAACAGGCATTAGCACCTAGAATGGCTAGTTGAAGACGTGGCTGCACTTCACCTGGGGAGGTGTCACAGTAAAAGTAAAAGAGAAGTAAAAGAAAAGTAAAAGGGCATTACCCTTTATACTAATGTGGAACCCACTGCTCAAACAGATACAGGATCCATTCACCCAAACCATGTTTGCAATATGGAAGTCACGGCACTCCTGTCTTTCCCTGGTTTGTTCTTTGTTATCTCTATTGCAACACTGCACGGGCTTAGTTGATGTTACTGAAATATACTCAGAGTCGAGTGTGAATTTCATGCTCTTCATTCAGCTCATAGTAGCAATGAATGAAACTTTCCCCAAAACGTCTAGCTATATGTACATTATTTACACATTGGGCCCCGCATGATTGGCTAATTCTGGGCTGCTCCTGCGGGCCAGTCAGGTTGCGGATTCACCTCCTCCAGAAGCCTGATTGGCTGCTCCTGCAGGCCAATCAGGTCGCTGATTCACTTCCACCTGGAGCTGGATTGGGTGGCTCCTGCGGACCAATCAGACTGCTGCATTCTGGATCCTATTGTTCTAGGATTCAGCTCCGTACATAACAGTTACATTGGAGAAACAAATAATTAACAAATGGTTAAGGTGGATATGGATAGTATGGGCATGCTCTTTCACTATCTCCTGAGACAGACAGATGCCAACAGCTGGTGAAATGAAAAGGTTTTTTTTAAAAAAAAAACACATACCAGTGAACTGGGCTGATTAGGGGGTGGTTTTCACATTTCTGAGTTGAATCACACTGTTAACTAAGTGTCTTGGTGCAGATCATGGACTCCCTAAGCTTTTGGGAGGCTGTATGGCTTGGTTGTCCAACAAGTGCATGGACACCCCACCTCCTGAGATATGAGACCAAGCAGACTGAAAAAACATCCTGTCCTCAAGAAGGGAGGGGTGGAGAAGTGGGAGATCTTTCGTTTTGAGGAACAGGTCGAGCTTTTCATCACAGTGAACTCTTTTCCCAAGGCACTCTAACTGGCGGAGGAATTAAAAACTGCATTTTTGACTTGGGTCTATGCCTTCCCCTGTGCAAATACAGTCATACCTCGGGTTGAATACACTTCAGGTTGAGCATTTTCGGGTTGCACTCCGTGACCACCCGGAATTAACGGAATGCATTACTTCCGGGTTTCACCGCTCGCGCATGTGCAGACGCTCAAAATTACATCACACACATGCGCGGAAGCGGCGAATCGCGGCACGTGCAGATGCGGGTTGCGTTCGCTTCAGGATGCGAACGGGGCTCTGGAACAGAACCCGTTCACATCCAGAGGTACGACTGTAAGTGGAGAGAGCTCTACTCTCATGTGGGGTCAGTGGGTCCTCGCTGAGGATTTATGCTATTTCTTCACCATCCTTTCCCTATCCAAGTCAATTAAGAAATCACTGTATCCCGAATAATCCATGGGTTGCTTATTGGGGAGTCTGCCTCCCAATTCCTCTCAAAGAGCTACCTATAATTCCAGAATGGCTTGACAATCAATTCCTCTTCCCAGGGAACTCTGGGATTTGTAGTTCTGTGAGGGGACTAGAGAGTCTCCTGATAAACGCTCAGTACTCTTAACAGAATACAGTCCCCAGAACTCTTTGGGGGAGGCCATGACTGCTTGAAGTGGTATCACAGTACTTTAAATGTATGGTATTAATGTAGCCGACATTTGGATGATCCAGTATGAATACAGCACTAACGCACTATTATTGAAACAACCATAGAATCATAGAATCATAGAATTTGAAGGGACCCAGCCCTCCGCCCCCTCTCCCCGGTAATGCACAGCTCAGTGATACACAGCAGAATATGCCTGCAAAAACCACCAGTCTGGGAGCGGTCATTGTGGGGTTTTTTTGCATGCTGCCTAAGAAGGTGCCCACTGAACATTCTTTTTCCTTTGCTGTCGTCCTGTCCTGTTGTTAACTTTGACTGCAGATTGTTTTAGCAGTGATGGTTTTTATTGGGTTGTTTTACTATATGCTTTTAAAATGTGCATGCAGTTCTGAGTACCGTTTGTAGAAGAGAATTGTGGCAGAAAGATGCTAAAAATCAGTGTTGGCCTCCTTCCCAAATAGTGTGAATCCGAGAACCCACCAAAGAACATTCTAGAAGACAGAGCAGGATAGGCGAGAGGAGAAGTCGTGAAATTGGAAATGTGTGTGTGTACTTATACACACACAGGTGTACATTGTGGCACTTGTCTCAGGAAAATTAATGAAAACAATGTATAGCATTTGGATTGACGATGGGAGAGACCAAAGAAAATGCTTCGGCCTAAAGCCCTTGCCCCTTTAATCCAGCCTTGATTGAGTGTGTTTGTTTTTTCTTATAAAAATGTATACTCTGATATTTACGCATGCATTACTTAAGGAGGTTTGCAGTAGTTAAAATCACAATATGAAATCAGAAGCGCAAAATCAACCAAGCAAAGGCCAGGACATAAAACATCTATTCCAGTGTGTCAAGTTAAAAGCCCGCAGAAATGATAATTGCAAAGCATTCAGAAGCCAGAGGAAGGCAGTCAGAGAGGGAGCTATTTGAACATCACAGACAAGCTGTTCCTCCAGTATTGATACGGCCGCTGAGACAAATGCATTTATAAACAATGCATGTAGTATTCTGATTCTGAAATAGGATCGTTTTGCATAACTTCAAACCCCACTATAAATGAGCGGGGTTTTTTTGAGAGAAGCATTATTAACATCATGCATCCATCCTGGAGCAATTTGTGGAGCTTTTGCAAAACTGCATCAGATTCAGACTATAAATGTCAACACTGCCATTTTTTATGTTGACACCTCCTTCCTCCCCACCCCTGCTCCCTGTCAAGTGCCATTGTTGGTGTCTGGTTGGTTCTCGCCCCCCCTGGCTGCTGGGCTAATGCAGTTGGGCTCGGCATCTGCATGATCCATCACATCCAGGCTGAAGCGTATAAATCATCTCGTGAGGTTTCTGCTCTCGTGCCTCGACAGTGACAGATTCGGTTTCATCGGGGTCCTGCAACCCCATTGGCTTCCCCCTTCCCCTATGACTAAGGAACAACAGCAGGCACCGGGAAGAGCATTTAGGCTATGGAGCCTCGGCACTCCTTTCCCATCACCGCCATGTCCGCCGTAAATGGAGACTCTAGGGAGCAAGTCGTGGCCTTCCCATCGCCTCTCCTTTCATCAGCGCCACAAAGGCTTAACCTGAACACAGGGCCTAATAACTGCCCTGCTCTGCCTATATAAGGCACAGCAGCAACAGCCGGGAAGTCTGCACGGTTTCTTGAACCGCCATCCATCATGCCTTGCTCAGTTCTTCCGCTTGGACTCCTGAGTCACCTTAATGGCTGAGGGCCAAACTATACATAGCATGCAATTGCAAGTAAATTTACCTGAGTCTTCTCTCTCTCCTCCTCCCCCTTTTGAAAGAAAGGTGGTTTTGAGCTGAACACTGTATGGAGAAGGGCTGCTCAGCCCTTTCTCCTTTGGGCTCTTTTCCCACTCAAAATCCTTCTGGGCTGCTTTTCTTCATGTGGGGAGGAGGAATACATAGGGGTTTTCCTCTCTAGGTGGTGAAAATCAGCTGGGGTTGCTGTTGAATAGGAAAGTAAAAAAAAATGTATTGCATATTGAAACAATCTAAGAAAACAACTATAAATATAAAAGATAAAAAACAACAGCAGTACATATATAAGATTAATTTAGATCCAGGACAGAAACCAAGTGGGATATTTTAGCAGGCAATGGAAAGTCAATAAAGAAGGTGCCTGTCTGACAGGCAGTGTGGGGCAGGTGCTGTCACACTAAAGCCCCAATGTGGATTGGACCTCTTGATATGATGCTATCTGTAGGATGTCCTCTCCCACACAGCACAGTGATTAGTTGGGTGTGCAAAGGAGTCATGTCTGCAGCATTAGGAATATCTTTCCAATGCTAAGAGCCAAGGCCGTCATAGTAGTAGTAGTAAGGTAAAGGTACCCCTGCCCGTACGGGCCAGTCTTGACAGACTCTAGGGTTGTGCGCTCATCTCACTCTAGAGGCCAGGAGCCAGCGCTGTCCGAAGACACTTCCGGGTCACGTGGCCAGCGTGACGAAGCTGCTCTGGCGAACCGGCACCAGAGCAGCACACGGAAACGCCATTTACCTTCCCGCTATATAAAGCGGTAGTGATGTATGGAAGTGAGAGCTGGACCATAAAGAAGGCTGATCGCCGAAGAATTGATGCTTTTGAATTATGGTGCTGGAGAAGACTCTTGAGAGTCCCATGGACTGCAAGAAGATCAAACACATCCATTCTTAAGGAAATCAGCCCTGAGTGCTCACTGGAAGGACAGATCGTGAAGCTGAGGCTCCAGTACTTTGGCCACCTCATGAGAAGAGAAGACTCCCTGGAGAAGACACTGATGCTGGGAAAGATGGAGGGCACAAGGAGAAGGGGGCGACAGAGGACGAGATGGTTGGATAGTGTTTTCGAGGTTACCAGCATGAGTTTGACCAAACTGCGGGAGGTAGTGGAGGACAGAGGTGCCTGGCGTGCTCTGGTCCATGGGGTCACGAAGAGTCGGACACGACTAAACGACTGAACAACAACAACAAATATAAAGCGGTACCTATTTATCTATTTGAACTTAAGGGTGCTTTCGAACTGCTAGGTGGGCAGGAGCTGGCACCGAACGACGGGAGCTCACCCCGCCGCGAGGATTCGAACCGCCAACCATGCGATCGGCAAGTCCTAGGCGCTGAGGTTTTACCCACAGCGCCACCCGCGTCCCATAGTAGTAGTAGTAATAATAATAATAATTTATTATTTGTACCCCGCCCATCTGGCTAGGTTTCCCCAGCCACTCTGGGCGGCTTCCAACAAAGATTAAAAATACATTAAAATGTCACACATAAAAAACTTCCCTGAACAGGGCTGCCTTCAGATGTCTTTTAAATGTCGGGTAGTTGTTTATCTCTTTGAAATCTGATGGGAGGGCGTTCCACAGGGCGGGCACCACTACAGAGAAGGCCCTCCACCTGGTTCCCTGTAGCTTTGCTTCTCGCAATGAGAAAGCCCTCGGAGCTGGACCTCAGCGTCTGGGCAGAACTTTAGGATATGCGCCACTGGGGTGCAAAGATCCGCCCAGCACCCCCAAATTTAGTTTAGCCCCCAAATTAACTATTATTATGCTTATGTCACTATTACCATTTGATAAATAGTGCTCATGCCTGTGCGGCTCCAAAAGGAGGGTTTTTTTGTGTTTTGTGTTTTAAACCAGCTTTTCTAAAGAAGACAAAGAACACATTGGGAGTCAGTGTAAAAACTCCACGCCTGCGCTTACGGTCGTAGGGAGGTGTCTGAAAGATGAGACGGGCGGGCATTGTGCGCATGCATGGGAGAGCCATCTCGGGTAGCCTTTCATTGTGGGAGCAACCTTATTTCTAGAGGAGCTGGGAGGGCTCTTGTGAGTGCACAACCTTCTTGGGAAGGTTCCAGAGCCTGTGCATGAGAGCAGTCATGTCAAAGGCACCACTGACCCTGCTGCCACATAGCAGCCCAATACAATATGCTTAGGTGGCTTCAGCGGCGGGTGCCTGGCGCCCCCCAGAATTCGACGCCTGGGTGCCCTGCACCCCTTGCACCCCTGGGTAAAGACGGCCCTAGTAAGAGATGTATGACTGTGGAATGGACTCCCTTGGAATGACATCCCTCATTGGAGGTTTTCCCACAGAGCTTGGATGGCCATCTTTCAGGGATTCTTTACATGAGATTCCTGCATTGCAGGGGTTGGATTGGATGGCTCTTGGGGTCCCTTCCACCTCTATGATTCAAGCCGTGTGTAGCCAGGGGGAGCAAGATGCAGCCAGCTGTGAAAAATGACAAATTTGATTACTCATCAAACCTGGCACCTACAATGAGCTTTCTCTTTGAGGAGCAGCCGAATAGGTAAGTGTGAGGCAGGGAGAGGGAGCAGGTTATCAGGCTGGCTTTATCTTTTAGATCCGATTGGGACATTTTCCCTGGAGACATGACTTTTGTATAGGGAAAGCTTAGAGCCCAGAGGATTTCCAAGGCTGGCACTTCATTTATTTAATTATTATCAGGTGGCTAACATGTTAAATTTGTATCCCGCTTTACCCGCAGGTGAAGCTGAAGGTGGCTCTTACGAGAGATTCAGCCAGGGAGGGGAAGTAGCTGCCGCGAGCTGTGAAAAATGGCTTAATGACAAGCTTGATTATGCGAAATATTTTGCATTTGCTGTTATTAACAAAGAAGAAGAAAACGAAAAATGCATCCGTTGCTGGAATGGGAAGGTGTGTATGTGTGTGTGTGTATGTGTGTGTGAGGGGAGGGGGCAGTTGGGAGCGCTATCATAAATTCTGAGTTACCATAAATTTCTGATAAAGAAATTAAGTAGGCTCAAGTTTAATCACACCACCAGTAAATCAAATATCAAATTTAAACCAATGAATTACAGAGAGTCTCCTCACAGTCACTTAGCATTGATAAATTAGTAATGTAATATTAAATTATTCATATCCTTTCTCCCCCCCTCCCCCTCCTCCTTAGGACTATAATGATATACTGTACACAGCAATGATAATTTACTTAGGCTGAGTCCATTCATTTAATTATGCTGCTAAACTTGGTAGGCCAATTGGTCATCATGAGAGTTTCCAGGCAAGCTAATCACAAATATATAGAACATGTCCCTTATTGTCCCCAGCGGCTAAGTGCTAAAATGCTATTTAGTACTCAGAAGGTTAATGTCCTGCTTATGTAAATTGTCCAATTTAACATTCAGCAGCAGTATCATAAATTCTGGCTCCAGGATTTCATTAAACGTATGTTCAAACTAGTTGACCTTAAAGGTTAACAAGCACAAGTTAAACAGGACAATTATTTAACTCGCTTCTTATCAAGAGACTGGAGCACTAGCCATTTAACAGTTCTGCATACTTCACAATTAGAATTCTTAAAAGGTCCCCGATAAAACTGCAGGTCATGAATTTTCATAAGGATGTCAGATAATAACTATTTATCTGTGCTTGTTTTTCACTCTTATAAACTTAAACTTTGATCTTAACATTCAATTAGAAACAATTCCGGTGAGAAGGACTAGGTGACTCAAGGATCTTGCCTTTGCGTTTGTTTTCGTCTAAATTATGCGTCCAGAAGTGTGGCATCAATGAAACGAGTTTGGAAGTTATAGGGGAAGTTATCCCCGTGCAGAGAAAAATGCTCTGCACTTCCGCCTCGGAGCTGGACACATCACAAAAATGCTGGCTGTGCCATTTATGTCACCCAAATGCAATTTTTATTGTGGCTGGCAGCGTTATCTGATTAATTGGTGTAATTAATCAATTGATTTAACTGGAGATTTAAAATGTGGATTTTTAAGTAGGTATTAATCAGATGTGCTCCCAGGTCCAATGGGCAGCTGATCTCCTTGTGTACGAAGGGTCTTCAGATTGTTTTCCAGCAGTGCCTGAGGAGTTTGGGAAGCTTATTAAGGATTCCTCAATGAGAACACTAGCATCCCTGAAACACTGTCTGTCTGTCTTTATTACTATTCATTTAGGGTATATCTCTCTGCGTTTTGACTCAAACAGACCCCCACAGTGGCTCTCAACAACAATACCATGTTTTAACATGATAGGTTAACCGAATATCATAGGTCAGAAACAAATTGAAGTGACTGATTTTTTTTATAAAAATAAATAAACCAACAGAAGCAACGGCAGTTAAATACACCCCAAAACCAGACTTAATAGAACCCAGATGCAACATACATCACCTAAAAAGAAAAAAAGATAAATCAGGATTTATTTGTGTGTTTTATTTAACAGAATTTGTTTCCTGTTTAATTGTAAAAACTTCTAAGTGGGTTATGTAAAAGATACATTAACATTATCGATAAAAGTCAGAAGTTGAAAACAAGTAAGTGTAAAAGATTTTTCAAAACAGAAATAAAAAACAGCAGTTTAAAAAATAAAATAAAAGTGCATAGTAAAGTACATATTAGCATTACATATCTGGGTAGACTTGCCTTTAAATATGGTGTTTAGCAGCCGCCGTAAACAGTACAGTGAAGGCATCTGCATGATGTCAATGAGCAGGGAGTTTCAGAGCATGGGTGCGAAAAGATTGGTTCTTTATAAGTGTGGAATAAACATTACATGTTAAAATGGCAGCTCCACAGATCGAAGTCACTTGAGTGGGCATATATGAAGTAAGGTGATCCTTTCAGCAAACTGGTCTCAAGCAATTTAATACTTTTAATACAAATAGTAACCTTTCATTTGGCCTGGTGTAACATGAAGGTTTCCTTCCTGTCAGCAATCGTGCTGCAGCATTCTGAGTTACGATGAGTCCTACTTGGGAGTGCATTCCACCATCTTGGTGGTGCTTCTCCTAACTCCCAGCCCAAAACATGTCAGCAGACGCTCTTACTTGTACAGTGGTACCTCAGGTTAAGAACTTAATTCGTTCCAGAGGTCCGTTCTTAACCTGAAACTGTTCTTAACCTGAAGCACCACTTTAGCTAATGGGGCCTTCTGCTGCTGCCGCGCAGCCAGAGCACGATTTCTGTTCTCATCCTGAAGCAAAGTTCTTAACCCAAGGTACTGTTTCTGGGTTAGCAGAGTCTGTAACCTGAAGCGTCTGTAACCTGAAGCGTATGTAACCCGAGGTACCACTGTAAACTGTTTTAAGGTTCCCAACCCCCTACAATCAAGTGGTATATAACTGATATGAAATACTGTAGGAACAAGGAAGTGAGCTTTATTAAGCAGAATAACGTTACAGGCTCAACAGCAGGAAAGGAGCTAATCCAGACCCAGAGCTCTCATGAGGCAAAGGGTTGGCGGAGATGCCTCTGACTGAATATCCAAGGGCCAAGGCTCTTGAGTCCAAGACCAGTGAAGAGATGTTCAAGATGGGAGCTGAGAGGCTCATCCAACAAGTTTTCCACTCCCATCCACCAAGCTTTAAAGCTGATGCTTGGTATAACCCTTACTTGCAAGAGGTTACTGTGCCTTCGAACATGGCCCAGTGGAATACAGTGGTACCTTGGGTTACATAACTTCAGGTTACAGACTCCGCTAACCCCGAAATAATACCTCGGGTTAAGAACTTTGCTTCAGGATGAGAACAGATATTGCACAGCAGTGGCGTGGCAGCAGCGGGAGGCCCCATTAGCTAAAGTGGTGCTTCAGGTTAAGAACAGTTTCAGGTTAAGAACGGATTATGTAACCAGAGGTACCACTGTAAATGGCAAATTGTGTTATTGTATAGTATTTAACTAAAGCATTAAAAAACAAACCAACCCTGAAAATGCCCTCAGGCCAACAACAGCAAAAAAAGAAGACCATCCTTGATTTGGGGAATAAAGGTAACATTTCAAAGAAAACCTGATTCACAGCAACATTTCTTCGTTAATTGCTGTCAGCCTCTCTTTTACTACCCTTCGTAAAACATAACAACAGCCTGGGAAAATGTGGATTTGGGAGAAATCAACCCAACCTGTCTTCTGTTGCATGGTCCTGGTTTAGGGTGTTGAATTTTGTCCCCCCTTCTCTCTAACTGCATACACACCATACATTGAAAGCGCACACAAACACACACATACTCATACATACAGAGGAATGTAGTTTATCCGTCAGAGCTACTGAGTTCCTGCCTTGTGGAACTTCTTACTAACAGAAGTTCAGTTTTCTCTCAGATGATGATTAAAAACTGTAAATCACATTTAGAATGTGATTTATTTCTTTTGTGTGTTTTTTACCAACAGGTTTTTGTTGATATGCTGTTGGTGTTTTTACTGTTGCTATTGTAGCATTGTGTTTTTATGTTGTATACTGCTTTGCCGTATTTGCAGTGCGTTTTACAAATAATTAAGTAACTAAATAAATAAATACTTAATTATTTGTAAAACGCACTAGAAATACGGCGAAACAGTATACAACATAAAAATGCAATGCAACTATAGCAACAGTAAAAACATCAACAGCATAATTAAGTAATTAACTAAATAAATAAATAAATAAATAAGGGACGCGGGTGGCGCTGTGGGTTAAACCACAGAGCCTAGGACTTGCCGATCAGAAGGTTGGCAGTTCGAATCCCCATGACGGGGTGAGCTCCCATTGCTCGTCCCTGCTCCTGCCAACCTAGCAGTTGAAAACGCGTCAAAGTGCAATAGATAAATAGGTACCGCTCCGGCGGGAAGCTAAACGGCGTTTCCGTGCGCTGCTCTGGTTCGCCAGAAGCGGCTTAGTCATGCTGGCCACATGAACCGGAAGCTGTACACCGGCTCCCTTGGCCAATAAAGCGAGATGAGCGCGGCAACCCCAGAGTCGGCCACGACCAGACCTAATGGTCAGGGGTCCCTTTACCTTTAACTAAATAAATACAAATAAGGATACAGTATTGCTATGTCATTGTAATGTATTTTCCGCTAGCACCAGAGAGGGGCAGTAAGGAGCCATTCTGTCCTGGCCACCAGGTCTGATGGAGAGAGGCTTACTTGGTTAATATTGCTTCTTTGCTTTAATTTTGCACAGGAAATTACTTTAGTTTGGATTTAATTCTTCCAGTTGATCCTTGAGAGGTATTATGCTTTAACAGTGCCAGGAAAAACAAAGATTAGATGAAGGTTAATATCCCGTGGTCTTTCCAAAGTAGGTGTCTGCAGAGTTTAGTTAAAAGAAAATAAAAAGGATCTTCTAGCATAAAGGATATGTCAGTGTTTTATATCCTTGTGCACTGTGTGCCTCTTCCAAATTTCACCTCTTGAATTACTGGCTCCAAACTCTGCCGGAAAGGGGACATAAATAAACCGGAATGGCTAATGGACTAAAAACACTTATGATCAGGTTTTCATAACTAACATTATTGATAGCTTCCTTTGAACACACACTCCTATACAGTGCAATTTTCTTTTCGAAAGTAAGATTTAGAACCCTATTTGCAATAAAAAAGGCTAACACATGCAAATAAAAAGAGAGAGATAGGCGAGAATCCATTACGTAGCTACATGCCATGGACTTGTACAGAGAATATAAAGGGACACCCTTTCCTGAAGACAAAAAGGAGGCAGCCTTTTGCAAGGTTCCATCAGGGCTTCTCACGCACACCTCTCATAATTAGTTTTAAAAGGGTCTGGATAATATTTTCTTATCTTTGTCACAGCCCTGGAAGCACAGAGCCTAATTTTCAGGCTTGATCTGGGAATGATGTCACACAGTCCTTTGCTGTAATATCTACTGGCCTGGTCCTGCAGTGAAATTTTATGCACTCAAGTTGCCCTGCATATAAGATAGGAGCAGTTATTTTGCTGAAAATCTATGATGATGGAGTGGGGAGAATAGAGAAGGGATGTAGCTAAGTGGTAGAGGATTCACTTTGCAGAAGGTCCCACATTCATTTCCCAGCATCTCCAGGTAGGGCTGGGAGAGACCCGTTTCAGAAACCCTGGAGACAATACTGAACTAGATGGACCAATGGCCTGAATTGCTAAAGGCAGCTTCCTTTGTTCCTCAGAGCAGCTCTCCCAGCTCACACTAAGTGGTCCATCTACCCAGCTTCCTTTTGCCCCAAAGTAGTCAGGCAGATGCCTTTGGAAAGCCCACAAGCAGGACACAAAGGCAATTGCTCCCTTCTGCTGTTGTTCTGCTGCAGCTGTTAGTCAGAAGCCTGCTCCCTCTCAATGTTCAGAAACCTTTTTCCAATCAGGTG
Organism: Podarcis raffonei; assembly: GCF_027172205.1. Lineage (NCBI taxonomy): Eukaryota > Metazoa > Chordata > Lepidosauria > Squamata > Lacertidae > Podarcis > Podarcis raffonei. The sequence continues at coordinate 96,053,992 of NC_070604.1, read as the reverse complement.
CCCAGCCGTCCAGTTGTCTGGGGCCATGACTCCCACCATCCCCAACTACCACCACAGCCAAAACAACGGGAGAACACAAGATCGGGACTGTACAGTGTTACCTCGGGTTAAGTACTTAATTCGTTTCGGAGGTCCGTTCTTAACCTTAAACTGTTCTTAACCTGAAGCACCACTTTAGCTAATGGGGCCTCCTGCTGCCGCCGGGCCGGCGGAGCACTATTTCTGTTCTTATCCTGAAGCAAAGTTCTTAACCTGAAGCACTATTTCTGGGTTAGCGGGGTCTGTAACCTAAAGTGTATGTAACCTGAGGTACCACTGTATCATGTTTTGTATCTGTTTACGCTGACTAGCAGCACCTCTCCAGAGTTCAGGCAGCCAGGCATGCCAAGCCCTGCCTGGAGAGGCCAGGGATTCAGCCTGGTACCTTTTGCTTACAAAGCAATGCTCTCCCACTGAGTTGCAATATTTCTCCTTAAGTTGTACCCATGTGGGCCCTCTTCAATCTTCAAATGGATGTGCATAGGTCAAGGGTGGAAATTTATGGAGATTCTGTGAGTGGGTGGGTACAGGCATAGGTGGGGCATCCTGTTCTATACAGGGCTGCCTTCCCCTTGAAGGTACAGGCATGTGGCTCTTTGAGTCATTTTTGTCACTTTTTATTTATTGCATTTGTATCCCACCTTTCCTCCAAGGAATTCTCCTCCTCCCCATTTTATCTTCACAACAACCCTGTGAGGTAAGTTGGGCTGAGAGATGGTGACTGGCCCAAAGTCACCCAGTGGGCTTCACAGCTGAGTAGGAAACTTTGGTCTCCCATCCTAGTCCAACACTTCAACCACTACACTACACTGGCTCACCATTTGGCTCCAGTGGCTGGTACACCAGCTTTAGCCATTTCTGGACAGAGGCAGGTGGGATATTCATGCTCTGGGAACTTCCAGATGGAACTATGAAAATGCACTGTATATGGGGCTGTCCTTGAAAATGGTCTGGAAGTTGCAACTGTTGCAGCCAGGTTGCTAGCGGGTGTCCTGGAATAAACAGTGTGGGGTAGTGGTTATAGAGTGTCAGACTTGCACCTGGGCGACCTGGGTTCAAATCCCCACTCAGCCATAAAGTTGATTTGGTAACTTTGGGTCAGTCATCTAACTCAGGGGTCAGCAACCTTTTTCAGCCATTGGCCAGTCCACCATCCCTCAGACCATGTGGTGGGCCGGACTATATATATATATATATATATATATATATATATATATATGGGGGGATGAACGAATTCCTATGCCCCACAAATAACCCAGAGATGCATTTTAAATACAGTGGTACCTCGCAAGACGAATGCCTCGTAAGACGAAAAACTCGCAAGACGAAAGAGTTTTCCGTTTTTTGAGTTGCTTCGCAAGACGAATTTCCCTATGGGCTTGCTTTGCAAGACGAAAACGTCTTGCGAATTTGTTTCCTTTTTCTTAAAACCGTTAATACCCAGGGAATCTGTGCTTCGCAAGACGAAAAATTCGCAAGATGAAAAAACTCGCAGAACGAATTAATTTCGTCTTGCAAGGTACCACTGTAAAAGCACACATTCTACTCATGTAAAAACACCAGGCAGGCCCCACAAATAACCCAGATGCATTTTAAATAAAAGGACAGATACTACTCATGTAAAAACACGCTGATTCCTGGACTATCCGCCGGCCGGATTTAGAAGGTGATTGGGCCGCATCCGGCCCTCAGCTCTTAGGTTGCCTACCTCTAATCTAACTCATTTCTCAGCCATACCTACCTCACAGGTTTTTTGTGAAGATAAAATGGGGGATGGGGCGAAGAACTATGTACACTACCTTGAACTCCTTGGAGGATATTTGAAATGTAAACGCAATAAATAAATAAATAAATAATTTCTGAAAACAATTGTAGTGGTTGCCAGTCCCAATTTAATGTGTTAATGTTTGAGACCCCAAAGGACCTAAGCCACAAGTAGTTGAAGAACTTTGTCCTCCATTGACCTACGTACATTTTAAGATTTGCAAGGGAAGCTTTGCTGGTGGTCCCAACAGCCTTATGAGATTCGTGGTGCGAGGGCCCACTGACAAGCTTTCTCTTTCATGACGCCTGCATCTAACCAAGACACTGATGCCTTTTTGTCGGCAGGTGAAGAGACACCTCTTTGCCTTTTGAAGAAGGGTAGAGGTATATTGGGAATTTGAACTTCTTCTTCTGCTGCTTATAGAGCTGAACTATGTACTGTATTTTGCTTTGTGGTGTTTAAATTTTATTGCTTAACTTTTGATTTGGACTCTGTAATGTTCTACCCTTGGGACCTTTGGGTGAAGAGCAGATTGCAAGTACTTTTAACAATGAGTGATTGAAATAAATGCCAGGCAAACCTCTTTGTGGAGAAAGCTCCGTAACTGGGGTGCCTCAATCACGAGGGCCCTTTCTTTGGTAGCCGCCTCAGTATAAAGTGGTATTTATTTATTTTCACTGTAAACTGGGGACACTATTTGAATTTTACAACTCAGGCACCGAGAGTTATCTGGCCTGAACAATATCAATGTGGAGATCTACTGTGCAGTGTGGGAGACCTCAATCCTGGGCCTGTCTCTGGTGGCCAGAACATTTCCCAGGTCATACCCCTAGCTGGCCCTGCTTGTATCCTTGAGCCCCAAAAACAGCCCATGCATCTGCACGGCCATAGTAGATGGGTAACAAGGATGCTAGAATAGATGGACAATTTAGTGTCCACCCAGGCTTGAGGCAACACTTAAGATTTTTGCACGGATTAATCCAGGGATGGGGAACCTGTGATCCTTCAGATCAGAGGTAGGGAGCCTATGGCAAGGTAGACAGATTTCTATTGTTTACATATATATATATATATATATATATATATATATATATATATATATATATATATTTGCAAACTCATGTTTACAGCTGTTCTTATTTTATCTGTAAACCGCCTTGATTTCCTGTTGGAGGGAAAGGCGGGGTATAAATATGATATATGATATAGTATTTGATATGGCCAGGGCATCGACTCCCACCAGCTCCAATTAGTACAATGATCAGGGATTGGAGAGGGGGCCACATCCTTGCTGTAGATGTTGCAGCAGGGCTACAGCTCCCACCATCCTTGACTACTGGCACTCCTGGTTGGGGTTGGGAGTCCAGCAACACCTGGAGGGGTTCAGCTTCGCCCCATCTCTGCATGAAGCGGAAACCTCCAACCACCACAGAGATGGGGGAAGGAGAAGTGAAAGCACAGCCCTCGCTTCCTGTGTCATATTCCAATATGTACCGCCGTACGCGAGGGAGCCGGTCTAGCCCCATGCCTCTATGGTAATCCATTCTATGTTCCCATCGACGTAATAAGGAACATGTTTTCGTATCCGTCACTGAGAAGCGGAGGCGCGTCTGCGTTGGTAACTGCTTTAAAATAAAATGAGGCATGCCTTTGCTGCCCGCGAGAGCTTCCTTTCCGCCGCCCCTTTCCAGGCATCTCGTTTCTTCCCGGAACGTCCGTGACAGCCGCGCGGGTCACCCGGACCGCTTAGGAACAGGGACATACCTTAGGCAAGATGGCCGCTGCCATGGCGGGTTCACGTGGGGAGGCCGAGGTTGCCGGAGCCGAAGTCGAAGCGAGCGATAGCGGTAACGGGCGCGAGGATCCTGTTTGCGCTGGGTGGGGAGCCCCGGTGGTGGAAGGGGGTGGCGGCCAGGGGTTGTAAAGGGAGAAGTTACGGGGCGCGTGGATGGGCAGCGATGGAGAAAATCGCTCCTCTGCACCGCCGAAGGGTGGAATGGGGCGAAAGTGCCTGGGATCGAGTACGGTCTTCGCCCCAGTTCCCCGTTCTCTTTGTTTCTACGCCTCATTCTTGCCTTCTGCACAGTTCCGTGTTCTTCTCTCTGCCCACTGTTTGATGCTTTCCAGTGCTTTTAGGTTAAGGTTAGGGGCACTCTCATTTTGACTCAAGAAAATCACCATTATATAGTTCACATCGGGGAAAATAAATACAGTAAATGGACAGAAGTACAAAGATTCACAAAATGTTTAGGGGTATTCGTCCCCCCAGGAAAAAAAGCACTGCTGGTTTTGTTTCTGTGCCTAACGCGAACTTGTTATCCAGGATGCCTGAATCTTGATCGCCGTTGCCTTTTCTAAGCTTCCTGGGTTATGTGGTGCAGCAAACAAGAAGAAAAACCTGCTAGCCTATTTGCAAAGCTAAACAGGGCCGGGTATGATTTCAAATTGGATCGGGGACCACGTGTTGAGATTCCTGGATTGCAGGGAGTTGGACTAGATGAGCCTTGGGGGGCCGTTCAATTCTATGATTTCTGTCTCCCTCTCCGAAGATAAGGTTGCTATGTATTTACCCTCTCGGCTCTTCATATACCCCTTTTCTATCTCTCTCAGCACACTCGGAGAGACAGCACCAGCCGCGCTGTGGGTAGTGGAAGGAGAAAGAATAGAAGGATGGCTTTCTCCTCTGAAGAGCAGGGAACAATAATGAACTTTGCTTTCCCTAATGATGCAGCCGTATTATTGCTCTGGTTCATATCGTCATTCTGTAGAAATAGAAATCGCTTTGGGAGACAGAATCTGATGACTTGGTTCATTTTTTAGTCCTTCAAATTATTTGTACTATTTTTTATTTTATTTTTTATTATTGATGAAGTTGAAAGCCTTTAGATTTCACACATTTTTTACTGGACAAAAATGGAGCAGCAGTCAAGTGTCGGCTAGGAAAAGTAAAGATAGTTGCAAATAGAAGATCACCCAGTGTGTTATTGGCTTATATATTGGCCCAATACCACTGCAGTAGCTAGAGATTTAGCCCGTATTAAAAACTTACTAGCTAGTTCAGGATTGTTTTACGCCTTACAAAATTTTGATATGAAAGGTGATATAGAGTGCGACAAGTGAAGACAAATTTGGTGTGTGATTGAGTACTGATCCTGTAACTTAGAATCCAAGAATGGTTGAGTTGGAAGGGACCCCGAGGGCTATCTGTTAAAACCCCTAATTTTTATTCTGCAATCTTGTACCCATTTGGGAGTTAAACTCCATGGAACACAATGGAAATTACTCATTGATAGGTTTGTATAGGCTCATGCCATCAGACATGAAGGTTTGCTGGGAGGAAAGAATTCTGGATTAGGTGGGCCTTTGCTCTGATCCAGCTGGCCTCTTCTCATGTTTTTATATACTTGTGATCTTGAACATGCTTTCTATACAAGTGCTTTATTACTTTATAGCTGAGGCTGGCATCTACTTAAGTGATATCACCTGATGCTTGGCAAATTACAGTCTGTCAAATGGTGATAAGAAATACCTCGACGCTAAGGATAATTGGGATTAAGTGCTTGAAAGCATGTACTGCAATCTAGAAATAATGGTGAAACTCATGAGTTAACTTTCTCCTAGGTCAGGGGATGTTTTTTGGCTGCTGATAAATCGGCATCCTGTTGTGAATTTATTAACTGAGCCAGGAACTGCTTGTACTTGCCAATATTGAACTTCAGCTGCTGAGGAAATGATTTTATTGTGCTTATGAATATATTTGTGCTGCTCAGCTGCAGTGAGGAAAATAGGCTAATTCTTACAGTCCATTTTTGGGTTGTCACTTTCCACATTTTTGTGATTTTTTGATTGGCCCAAATAAAAGTATTACAAACATGAGGACTTAGCAGGTTTTTTCTTATGACCCAACACATATTGTTTTTATGCTAATCTTTGAAGATATGTGTGCAGATGCAGAATTAATCTCATGCTCTTTCACGAGAATGAAACCATTTAATATTTTTGAACTGGCAAAATGCTCTCTCCCGCAACCCCCTTGGATGTCAAAGGTGGATTCGTGGTTAATTTGGTTTGGTTCTAGTGGCTGGCTAGTGTTAGTCTGCATACTCTGGCCTTCATAGAGATGGATGGGGTCATTCAGTGTTACCAGATGCTAAGCAGTGTTTTTCATGTCTACTTTTGGACAGATTGACAGTGGTCTACACTATTTGAATTTTAGTAGGTACCTTGTAAGCAAGCTTGCACCTTGGGTATTGGAGGGACTTTGTTCCCAGATGATTGGCAAGTAAATATCATGACAGGATAATATGGACAATTGATACTTTGTTCTCTGAAAACATAGCATACATAATAGGTCAGGCACATCATGTTGAGTGCTGTGTTACTCAGACTTGCATATGTTGTTTGTAGCCAGAAATTGATGAGAAAATGTTATTGATGGGAGTGGCTGGGGAAACATAGCCATATGGGCAGGGTATAAATAATACAATTATTATTATTATTATTAATTTTTATTACTGCATTGTCACTTTAACATCTCTTGTGGCAGATGTCTGTCTGCCAGTTCCCAGACTGAAAGTGCTATCTGCTATATATTGTGGGAGCAAATTCTGTGCTGTGTGCCAAAGTACATTCTTCTGCCCATCATTCTTCTGCCCATCATTCTTCTGCCCAATGACTGAGGTTTGTATGAGAATTAGAGTTGATTAAACATGAGCTGTGTTTAGTCTTTTTTGAAATAATGTTAGCTAAGGGTTGTGAGGATTTTGATTGGTGGTAGGCTGTGGCTGGTGTTGCCATGTACTTAATCTGTCAAAAAACAAGAAAGCTGTACCAAAGTGAGTTGAAAGGTGTTTTGGCTATCTTTTCAACCTGCTTCCCTGTGGGGTTTTCTGAAACTATTGGGTGGGAAGAACAGTAAGAAAATGTGTCCTAGTAATCTTTTCTCCTTTCCCAATAGACTGCTGGGTGTGTTCTTCCCCTTATCAACCACTAACTAACTATAAATTCTTATAGCCTGATCAACTAAATTCTTACAACATAGATGTAGTAGCCTTAGCTTTATTCCTTTAAGAAGTATCAGAATAGAAGGGATGGACAATTGCAGCAGAGCAAAGCCTCAGATTATCTTCTCTGTATGGAGAAAATAGCAGTGACTGTTTTAATCAAACTTGCACCAAGTGAAATCAGTGATGCACTTAGCATGTATATGCACAATTGGCTTGTATCACATGCTTATTTTAATCTATCTTGATTTTGGCATTTCAACACTAGATGTCAGTGTTGTGATTGTAATCTCTTTAAAATAAACCAGAAGCACGTTTCCCCCGCAAATGTTTTGCTCTTACCCAAAACATTATTAATTCCATAATAAAATATTGAGGTTTTGTTGATTCATCTGCCATGACTTCTGAAATCTTTGTTCTGAAGAGGATTTTATTTTTGTTTTTTATTTTGCGTGATGTGGATCCTCATATTTTCTCAATTTGCTGCAAATAGTTTGTTGTAGATTAGTTACAGCAGGAAGTGGTGACTGGTCCTTTGAATTCCAGTAACTTGGGACAAATTATCCTTGGTTAAAGATGTTGTCCAAGTAGCAAGGAACTGGGCATACCTCCTCTCAGGGTGAATTGCAGTTTAAATCATGATTTAACAGCAAGGAGACAGGCCAATTTTTATTGTCTAATTAAATAAAGGTTCCTGTAGATAGTTTTTAATGGTGCAAATTTGACCACTAAACAAAAAAGCTTACTGGAGAATTACTTGCACTATTGTTTCATTTTTACAATTAGCCACTACATTGCTTTGTTGTATGGTATGTGTTAATTTTGCGTGCTTTGCTTTTCTACCTCTAGAGAGAATATCTTTTAAATGTTTCCAAATAGGGTCATACCTTGGAAATCAAACAGAATCCGTTCCAGAAGTCCTTTCAACTTCCAAAACATTTGGAAACCAAAGTGCGGCTTCTGATTGGCTACAGAAAGCTCCTGCAGCTAATCGGAAGCCCTGTCGGACGGTTTGGCTTCCAAAAATATTTTGCAAACAGTTACTGTTTGCGGTGTTCGGGAGCCAAAATGTTTGGGAACTAACCTGTTCCAAAAACCAAGGTATGACTGTGGTAGGGCTAGAGAACATCAGACCTGGGGGCCAAATACACAGCCTCTTTTTCTGCCCTTAGGAATGCTCTCCTCCATAACTCTGCTTTGCACCCTAAGCATTTTTGCCTGGCTGGAATGTGCCCTAGAGTCCTGCCTCTTGCTTGTTTGGATGGCGGGTGGAGAGGGGTGTGGGTAGAAGCCAGCCTATTGTACAAAGGCAGAACTCACATTCGTCGCTCCGCCCAATTTTGCCTGGCATGTGCCCCCAGGAAGCTTGTCCAGAATGGAAGTAGCCTTGGGATAGAGACTCCTGCCATATAGGATATTGTAGCCAAGGCAGTTTGTGCGGCAAAGTCTAGGAATATAGGAACCGTGAGCACTGGAAAACTTTACTTCCTCTTCCCAGAGTTGCTCCATTCTGCTGGCGCAATCGCACCCTCACAAAAACAGAAAGCAAAGAAAACATTACAAAACCCTCTGAGTGACAGATTGAAGCACTTTCTGAGTAGTTGCTGGACAAACTTGAACACTTTATTTATTCTTAGGTGAACGTGAAATACCTGGCTGTGTTTGGGTGGTAGGTGGAAGTTTATGTATTAAGAAGTGATCTGATTCGTCATTTGTGGAGAAAACCCTTCCTTATCTCAGTGTATGTAATAGAGGCACTGGTTCTGTTTAGAGGTGAACTTTAGGACTAACACACTTATCTTTGATTGTTTTAACATGAATCATAGAGTTAAGGGAAGGGACCATGAGGGGCTTCTAGTCCAAACCCCTGCAATGCAGGATTATTTTTGCCCAATGTGCGGCTCGAACCCATGACTGAGATTAAGAGCCTCATGCTCTTACCAACCAAGCTGTCCCACTGTATTGGTATCCTTTAAGGGAAACTTGTAATTTACTTGGAGGGGGAAAAAATCCATTTGAAATATGAAGGGTTGCATCCAAAGCTCTACAATTGCAACTCTGCAAGTGTAGTGGGACTTCGCCTTCCTCTCCTGCTTTGTGCTCCTAAAATCTGCTTCTGAGTTCCCCCCCAGGGGCTGCGGAGGAACGTTCCATCCTGCAAATAGAGGTCTCTTTTGCTAGCAGAGCAAGACCATTGCATACATGTTCACTGAGTTTGATTTTTCTCCACTTTTCTTCTAGGTTCTGAGTGGAGCTCTGGCATTCCAGAGGACAGCTTCTCTTCGGGGGGTGAAGAACCTGATGGCGACGATGAGGATGAGCCTCAGACCCCAGACACGAAAGCCAAAGATGCAGGAGAGTCGAAAGATGCAGGAAATGCTGGCTGGGCTGATGCCATGGCAAAAGTGCTCAGTAAGAAAGTTCCCAAGAGTAAGCCCACCATACTGGTTAAAAACAAAGAGCGGGATAAGGAACGAGAGAAGGAAAAGCAGGAGAGGCTGGAGAAGAGGAGAAAGGTAAGGAAGCAGATGCAACGTCATGATACTATACATTATGTCCTCCATAAAAACAGTCCTCCCCTTTAGTATTTATTCACACTTACTCTCAGTAGCCAGATTGCTAAACTTTTGCAGGCATTGATTTATGAAAGGTCAGTTTGAGAGAGGCCTCTGGGTTACTGTGAAGCTTGCGCTCTGTGCATATGCTTTGGCTTGTCATGGTAGGGATTGCTAGTGTGCTCCAGGGGTAAAAACTAGCAGCCAAAACATAAGCAAAGTTATGCTTGTGCAGAAGTTCAAAGCTCGTTGGAGGAGCAAGCTTGCTTCCTAGCTGCTGACCTGGGACCATGCCCATAATTTACTAAAAGTACCATCTGAATTCAACCTCGGACTGTTGTTTCCATCTCAGTTAGCATATTAGCACTGGGGAAACTGAAACCGGGACAAGTTCTGGCAGGTTATCTATGCAGAATGAACATGTCGCTCAAAACAGATGATGCATACTCACCTTTGCATTGTTATGTCTCAGAGTCCAGGAAGGAGCAGTCCCCTCCCCTCAGTAAGCCAACTCTTAAATCAGAATTCAAAGCTTGATTGCCACTGTGGTGGCACTTGGTGATTTTAAGTTATTTATTGTTTGAAGGATGCTGGTTTCCTGACCCTGTAAATGAGCCAATAATTTGTGTAGTATGTGGTAGCCTGTATTTTAGGACCGGGGCTTGCATGGCTCCTGGTCCTTACGGCTGACAGTGCTCCCTGTGTTAAAGTGTAAAGTTTTGGGAAGCAGTGCTTTTCAGGGAGTTAATAAGACATCCTTAGGTCACCGCTGATACACCTGGTGAACAAGGTACTAGTCTCTTTAGAAAGGCACTTCGGTTTTCCACTCTGTTAATGACAGTGCATCTGGGATAGGGTGAGCTAAATTTTTAGGGTCTGGTGTTTCACATCTTTTAATGACTGCACAGTGGTGCTGTATAAACTGAACTGATTTATATGGTGTGCTTCACTACCCAAGTAAGTCAGGGTACCAAGTAAGCCAGCTGCTCTTACTTGGTATGAATCTAATGAAGCTCTAATGTGTATTGAAATGGCTTCATTTCAATAGCACTGTGTTACCAGACCACGGTGGCTGCTTTACTTACTCCCGATATTTTCGGATGAAAATGTAAGGCTATAATATAGGATCTATTCAGTCACTGTTTGCTCTCTGAATCTGATTTTATCGGATAAATATGTGGGGTACCACAAATTGGTGGTGTGCTGTTAGTCTATAAACTGATTTGTTCATCATGAGATAAACTTGAAACAGCCTGCCTTTTATTGATTCCATGCTGATGGAAAACTAAAATAGGGTTAGCTGTTTGATCAGAGGCCAGAGCATAGTCATCAAGACATGAATTCATAGTGGTCTGCCTGGAATTATAAAGATAAGAGTTTTCTATAACTTCATAAAAAGAGGCTGTGGGTAATGGAGACTTAGTGTTAAGAGGGTTCAAACAATGTTAACTTGCTGTTCAATTGTTTTAAGAAGCATGACCATCAGTTTTGCTAAAGTAGAGTGCGGGGAAAGGTAGGATAATATACATAGATGTGTACACAAATGTGTTTGTGTGTGTATGAAATTGCTGTCGATAAAGACAGGAACCGTGATTGGGTTTGGTTTTCCTGTCTAAATCTAGAAATCTTTACACACTGAAGTTGGTTTCTTTTTCTCACAAAACATTGGGCTATCTCAAAATATAATAAATCCCAGTCTTAATCTTCATAAGTAAAGTGCTACGTTGTTAAAATAAAGTGGGAAATGTCTCCAGTATTCCAAAAATCATGATAGCGCTCTTTATCTCTAATGAACAAGCTTCTGCATATTTGCTTTGGAACTGCAGCTAAGACATCTGCATATTGGCATTGAAGCTGCCTGATCTCCCAAGTAAAGCATAAACTCCAGTTTTAACTATATAATTACTGGAAAACAATTGGTTCATGTTATATTAAATATACAGTGGTATCTCGGGTTACATACGCTTCAGGTTACATACGCTTCAGGTTACAGACTCTGCTAACCCAGAAATAGTGCTTTGGGTTAAGAACTTTGCTTCAGGATGAGAACAGAAATCATGCTCCGGCGGTGCGGCGGCAGCAGGAGGCCCCATTAGCTAAAGTAGTGCTTCAGGTTAAGAACAGTTTCAGGTTAAGAACAGGCCTCCAGAACGAATTAAATACTTAACCTGAGGTACCACTGTATAAACTTTTAGCAAGCGGCTATAATTGTGTTAAAGTTGAAGTCTGGCTGTATGAAGAAGTTTGATGGCTCTACCCTACTTAAAAATTATGGCAATCCTTTTATTTTTGAAAAACTAACTGCATTGGTTCTGAGCTATGTCAAGCAACTTTAAAAGTGTCTGACAAAATAGCGGATGAACTGAAAAATGTTTCGGCTTATTAAGACAGGTGGATTTCAAAACAGACACTGGGAGTTGAGTCTTGGAAGGAAGTATCTTCTCTGTCACACCTCCTTAAAAGTTGAAGAAAGGTCTGGACAATAGCTAAGCATAGCTATAGTATGTATTATACTCCAATTTAAAGTTGTGTTTATTAGTGTATCTATAAGCTCCTTTGCTTCCAGTGTCTCAGGCTTGGATGGTTGTACTATTGGAATGATTTCCAGTCTCGGAGATTGTTCAAGGTTCCCTATAAAATGCAATAGTCGCATGTATTGTCAGAGTACTGAGGTTGCTCATTTGCTCCCAAAATATTTAGAGTCTGAATACAAGGTCACTATCACTGGGCACCACTGCTTATTTGCGGGCAAACTTACTCAAGTCATTCTTGAAGAGCTGCGCTGTTCATCTGTGGTGGTCAGATAGTGCTGCAAACCATCTTGAGAGGGGGGTAATGCCCCACAAATAAGTTGGGACCTGCATACCCTTCAACTCTAGTTTAGAATTCATTTCATAAGAGGCTATGCTCTAGGTTAACTATTTCAACCTTGCCAATCAGCTTTAAACATTTTGCTTGCCCAGGATAAATGGTTCAAAGTAGGTGTGATGTTGTTTGACTGAGTTTCTTTGTTCTTGGTGAGAACAAATAATCGCCTGCCTGGGTGAGCACCCAAATGTCCAGGTCACACTGCAATTGTTGACTTTGACTGGCAGGAGAACTCAACGCCCAGAACATCCCTGCTCAGGAATCCGCTTGATCCATTGGCTCTAATGTAGTTGGAAAGGTTCGCTGGAGAGCCTGTTATGTGAAAATCCACACCACTGACCTGTTGGGCCTATCGCTTGGCACTAGAGGAGCGATGCTGTTAAGCGTAGTTGTATTCTCCCCATCCTCACCTAACGTCGTCCTACATGATTTATCAACTTGGTTTTCTTAAGAAATATCTATATGTGCATGCTGCATTTTTAAAATGCCTAATGCTCTTTCGCATAACAATATTTATGATGCAGCTTGATAAAAAGCGGGAGTGGGAAATGATGTGCAGAGTGAAGCCAGATGTTGCGAAAGACAGAGAAATGGAGAGAAGCCTTCAGAGAATTGCCACGAGGTAAGAGTGTGTGTTTGGGCTTTTGAAAACAGATCTAAAGGCATGCCTGAGTAATCTGCTTCTAATCAAATTGAACTCTTAAGCAGTGACTCGTGGGAGTCAAATGATTTATACCTAGTTCTGTCTCGTACAGTATCAAGTTCAACAAAAGATTTCAGAAGTCTTATGAAAGCTTAAAATTTGGACAAGACTATAACGTGTTAAGTGTTCACCCAGCAGGAGTTCTGGGCCTGAGCTCATCGTTTTTGTTAATTCCATACTTAGAAAATACACAGATCAATCACTTCTCCCACTCTTTGTATTTCTCTAAAGTGCATTCACCAAAACTCGCTGTTCTTGCGGTCAGATTACTGTCTTGCATTAACCTAGCGTTGCACCACATGGCTCTGGTCTAGCACATAACCAGTCCATTTTCTTGATCATATCAGTGGGCTTGTTTTTGACATCCTTACCTCCACAGAGACTGCTTTAAAAGCTTGCCTCTGAACTTTGCGTAGGTGGGTGTGCTAAGTCATTGGCTGACTCCTCTGGCATGTCCCAAAACCTAGTGTCACAGTTTTCAGTTTGTTTACTACTTGTTGGTGTTTGGCCGAACTGCTTCAGAGTTCCTATTCCCTTCGGTCATTTTTGCATGCACTGACCTTTAGCAGGAATAAAAGCATTTTGATAATTTTTCCAGTGTTCATACACACACCTGAAGGGTTGCATAGACATGCACACAGATACTCTGCCAGTGTGTGCATGCCATGCCAAGAAGTGAGGTTTTGCATGAAGCAAATGCCTTTTCTGTGCTGACTCTGCTTACAGAGCCAAGGTATGTGAGTGTGTTTGAGTTCTTTGGTTTTTCTGTCCTGGAGGAAGATGTAACTTGCGTCTTGACTTAAGGACAGGAGGATGCAGCTAATAATAGCTACTTCTCTCAGACCAAGGGAGATGGTAAAAAACTCTGCTTGAGATTCCTCTGGAATGTGAGGGAGGCACCCACACTTCTTCCAGTAATTGCTAAAATGTGGGACCAGTAACTTTTACTAAGTCTTTTCTCAAACTGGGTGCCACAGAAGGCCACCTGCTTCCCAGAAACGGGGGGAAAGTGAAGAGGCACTAAAACAATAGGGGAGGTGACCCCTACAGTGCACTGAAAATATGCTGCTTATGAATTAAGCCCAGTGTTCTTCGAGAACGGTTACCCAGGGGCACAATAAAAGAAGGGGAGGAATCCTGCGCATCCATATAAATAGTTTCAGGAATAAGACATTTTTATAGGCCATCTGAAAGGTACTGTAAATTACTGAGAATAATTCCACACAACCCACTAGACAAAAGTGTTGGAAATGAGGCTTAGTTCTGTCACAGCAAACGGCACTCAAACCAAAATCACTAACACAAAATGGGCATCAACAGCCTGGTTCATAGGACACTTTTTTCAATGGTAGGCATAATCCTTGCTTTTTCATCATTTTTTCGTGGCGACGCTAGTCTGGTTAAGGCTACAAGCAAGCCTGAAGATAACTGATGCTCGTGAAACTCAATTAGCATGGGATTGCGGTGTCTCTAAATTAGATTTTCCTTATCATGATGCTACTCTCCAAGCGCAAACTGTAGTGCGGTGTGAAACTGGGCTTAGAATTTTTACTGGGTGCTTGAAGGAGTACACATTGTTGCCATCACAAATTGTGGGCCAAGGTCTCTTAGCCTTTGGGTCGGTGACTGTGTGCAGTGTCCTTACATTTCACTGTTCTTTGATTTTACGAAAAGTGCATGATTTGGATCCCTTTTGGCTTTTGAATGGTGTCTTAAACCCACTTGCGTTCTGACTTATTACCCTGACTCCTCTTGTCGTTATCTCGTGTGTCTGGTGCAGTGGGGCTGAGGAGACGCTTTATCAAAGCCATGCTACCTAGCAGGTGTGGCAGTGAAACAACAGGTGCCTAACCACTCCTCCTTCCATCTGCCAGGGGCGTCGTTCAGCTATTTAATGCTGTCCGGAAGCATCAACAGAACGTCAGTGAGAAGGTGAAAGAAGCAGGGAGTTCCGAAAGAAAACGGGCAAAATTGATCTCGTCTGTTTCAAAGAGAGACTTTATCAACGTATTGAGAGGAATGGAAGGGATGGAAACAGAGCAAAATGCTGCCAGGAAGACCTTGAAAAGCAAACAGGTAGGTACCACTTCTTGGAGCAGTGGTTCTAATGTGGCAGAGTGAGCCATTCAACTTGCGTGTTTGTGTAATTTTGCTCTCCTGGCTTCAAATGATTATGGAACTTCTTCAGTGTCAGGTGCGTTACTGCTTGAATGTTATTCACAGTTTTGGAAGCTATATAACATGTCTGGGGAACCTTTGGCCTTCCAGATATTGCTGAACTAAAACTCCCGTCAGCCACAGCAAACTTAGCCAGCAAAGATGAGGGTTCAGCCACACCTGGAGGGCCCAAGGTTCCCTAGACATGCTGTGCTTCATGACCCTTGCTGCTGCCTTTTAGAGAGTGCTGGATTCTGCAGCTGCAGTACCCCCGACAGATGGCAGTCCAGGAAAGTAAAGCCCACCACTTCACTTCCCAAGGCGGTCTAGTCCACTCTCGAAGTGCTCTTACAGTTTCAGTTGCTAAGGTTTTCCCTAAGCAAAGTCCTTACCTCGTTCACATTTTTGTTTTGCCCTCCTTGGGGTTTGGATAGCGTTGAATGGGCTTGGTGGGGCAATGGAGCTTAGAAGAACACAGCCATTGACACCAAATGCCCCACTGGAAGTCCCCACTTCACATTTTCAATAGAGTCCTGGGTATCTTCTTTTGGAGCATCTTAAGGAGAGATGAACGTATTCAGTACTGCTAACTTTCTAAGACAGATTTCCCCTTTTTGTTTTTTGTTTTTTTTAAAGTATTTTTATTCAAAAATTTTTTCATATAAACACAACATAGATAAACATACAAAAACAAAAGCAAAACAAAAAACATGTACCATTTCATATCCTGATTTCTTATACCTTCCTTCCCCGACTTCCTCATGCCTCCCTTTTCTGTATTCCAAATTCTTATCAATTACTCAGCAAATCTTCCCTTATTTTAATTTAAGTTTAAGCTAATCTTCTTTATTCTCCTTGTCTTAACCATTACTAATAGTAACCGTTTACTTTCCAATCCATCATCATTCTAACTCTCATTAACTTTATGATATTTCTTTAAATAGTCCTTGAATTTTTTCCATTCTTCTTGCGCTGTTTCTCTTCCCTGGTTTCGGATTCTGCTCGTCATTTCTGCCAAGCCCATGTAGTCTATCACCTTCATCTGCCATTCTTCCAGTGTGGGTAGATCTTGCGTCTTCCAGTACTTCGCAATGAGTATTCTAGCTGCTGTTGTAGCATACATGAAAAAAGTTATGTCTGTCTTTAACACCCCTTGGCCGACAATACCCAAGAGAAAGGCCTCTGGTTTCTTGGTGAAAGTATATTTAAATACCTTTTTGAGTTCATTATAGATCATTTCCCAGAATGCCTTAATCTTCGGGCACGTCCACCAAAGGTGAAAAAATGTACCTTCCTTTTCTTTACATTTCCAACATTTATTGTCAGGCAAATGGTAAATCTTTGCGAGCTTGACCGGGGTTATGTACCACCTATATATCATTTTCATAATATTTTCTCTTAAGGCATTACATGCCGTAAATTTCATCCCGGTGGTCCACAACTTTTCCCAGTCAGCAAACAAAATATTATGACCAATGTCCTGAGCCCATTTAATCATAGCTGATTTAACCATTTCATCTTGTGTATTCCATTTCAGCAGCAAATTATACATTTTTGACAAATTCTTAGTACTGGATTCTAACAATTCAGTCTCCAATTTGGATTTTTCCACCTGGAAGCCAACTTTACTGTCCAATTTAAACACTTCATTTATTTGGTGATAATGCAACCAATCTCTCACCTTCCCTTTTAGTTTCTCAAAACTCTGCAATCTCAGTTTGTCCCCTTCCTTTTCCAAAATTTCCCAGTATCTTGGCCACTTAGACTCCATATTTAACTTTTTAACTGCCTTAGCTTCCATTGGCGACAACCACCTTGGAGTTTTGTTTTCCAGCAAATCTTTATATCTAATCCAAACATTTAATAATGCTTTTCTGACAATATGGTTTTTAAAACTTTTATGTGCTTTAACCTTGTCATACCACAGATATGCATGCCACCCAAAAATATTATTAAAACCTTCCAAGTCCAAAATGTCTGTGTTTTCAAGAAGCAGCCATTCTTTCAGCCAGCAGAAGGCTGCCGCTTCATAGTACAGTTTGAAGTCTGGCAGGGCAACCCCCCCTCTTTCCTTTGAATCCGTTAATATCTTAAATTTAATTCTGGGCTTTTTGCCCTGCCAGACAAATTTAGATATGTCTTTTTGCCACCTCTTGAAACAATCCATTTTGTCCATTATTTGCAGTGCTTGAAACAAAAACAGCATTCTTGGCAATACATTCATCTTTATAACTGCGATTCGACCTAACAAGGAAAGCTTTAAATTTGACCAAATCTCCAAGTCTTTTTTCACTTCTGTCCAAGTTTTTTCATAATTATCTTTAAATAAATTCACATTCTTAGCTGTCATATTTATACCCAAATATTTCACTTTTTTAACCACAGTCAGCCCTGTCTCATTCTGAAACCTTTCTTTTTCAACCTGTGTTAGATTTTTCTCCAATACCTTTGTTTTTAACTTATTCAATTTAAATCCTGCCAATTGACCAAACTCTTGGATTATTTCCAAAACTCTTTTCGTACTAGCTTCTGGCTCTTGCAATGTAAGTACTAGGTCATCTGCAAATGCTCTCAGTTTATATTGTTTAGCTCCGACCTGAATCCCTTTAACCAACTGGTCCCTCCTAATCATATTAAGCAAAACCTCCAGGACCGATATAAAAAGTAATGGGGAGATAGGGCACCCCTGTCGTGTCCCTTTTTCAATCTTGAACTCTTCTGTAACCACATTATTTACAATTAATTTTGCTTTCTGTTCAGAATAAATTGCACCTATACTATTCTCAAACCCTTGGCCTACCCCCATCCCCCGGAGGTTCTTCAACATAAAGCTCCAAGAAATGTTGTCAAAGGCTTTCTCGGCGTCCACAAATATCAAAACAGCCTTAGTGTTTATGTTCACTTCCAACTTTTCCAAAATGTCAATTATATTCCTTACATTATCCGACAAATGCCTTTTCGGGAGAAAGCCTGCTTGGTCCCCATGAATCTCCTCCATCAATACTCTTTTCAGTCTCTTTGCTAAAATGTCAGCAAAGATTTTGTAATCCACATTCAATAACGAGATGGGTCGGTAGTTTTTAAGTTGGGTCTTTTCAGTCTCTGTCTTTGGTATAAGTGTAATGTAGGCCTCTCTCCACGTATCGGGTGCCCTTTTCCCCTCCATAATCTCGTTACAGACTTCCTTCAAAGGTTGTATCAACCCTTCCTTCAGTACTTTATAATATTTTATAATATTTGGAAGTCAGTCCATCCGGTCCTGGGGATTTGCCCAACGCCATGCCTTGAATGGCATCTTCTATTTCTTGTGCTGATATCTCCTGGTTCAAAATAGTCTTACTTTCCTGCGAGACCTTTTTCAGCCCATTTTCCTCGAGGAATTGTTGTATGTCCATTTCCTTCTGCGGCCCTTGTGTGTAAAGTTGTCTAAAGTAGTTCTGAAAGCAGTTCCTAATTTCAGCTGGGTTGCTTATATTCTTTCCTTCCACTTCTATATTTGTTACCGTGTTGAGTTTTTGTCTCTTCTTTATTTGCCAAGCCAATAACTTGCCACATTTGTCAGCAGATTCATTTCCCCTTTTTGGTCCTTCGGTGTTCAGTCTTGGACAGATTATTTTTTTCTGGGAAATGGTATTGAAATTTGAGTTGGAAACTATGTCAGCACTTGCAGGAAACCTTGGCTCTCTCATCTTGGTTGAAAAGGAAAAATGAGATCTTAGGCAGCGTTGTTCTTGCTCCAAGCTACCATCTCTGCTTTCAAGTGGTCCACTTTATGGTGCTGCCTATCCCCTGCTGTCCTTCTCTGCACAGCTTTGCGACATGCATTGGCTGAGTTCAGGCATACTGCCAAGCCATAATGAAGAAACCAAATGATGGTGCTTATCTGAATTGTTTCCTATTTGCTCATCATCCAGCTTCGTAAGTTCACTCCCATCTCCATCTGCAGTAGCCTCATGAGCTGGAGCAGCTTATCAGTGATCTGTCAATTCAAAAATATACCACAGCTTATCCTAGCTTCAAGCCATGCTTTGAGTTTGAAAGCTCCAAATGTGAGTAGGCTCACATTCAGACATTATGGATCTACAGTTTAAAATAAGCAAATCATGGGTTTGTGTTGTGTATCAACCCAGCCTATGTCAACCACTCTGGCTATGAATACTTTACTGATGGGCCATTGATCTGAACCAGAAGGACTGTTAAGACTGTTGAAAACTTGAAATGACAGGTTGGAGGACTGTTAAGACTGTTGAAAACTTGAAATGACAGGTTGGAGGTTAGAAATTGTCTTTCCTACATTTCATCTGGTACTTACCATTACGGTGGTACCTCTGGATGCGAACAGGATCCGCTCTGGAGCCCCGTTCGCATCCTGAAGCAAACGCACCCTGCATCTGCGCGGGTCGCGATTCACCGCTTCTGCGCATGCGTGTGACATCATTGTGACATCTGTGCATGCGCAAGCGGCAAAACCTGGAAGTAACGTGTTCCGTTACTTCCGGGTCGCCACAGAGCGCAACCCGAAAACGCTCAACCTGAAGCAACTTCAACCCGAGGTATGACTGTATCTGTTGTGGGCTTGTGAATGACTTGGTTTTGGGGCTGACCTCAGACCTCAGAATGACATTTGTTCACACTGGTTTGAATCGGGGAAAGACTTTATCTGCAGTGTTTTGCTTTTCATTAAAAGTTCTGCCGAGTTACCTGTGTTCCAGCCTAGCTGCAGGGTTACTGCCGACGCAAGAATTCCTTCCGAGAGGAATCTGCTTTTAAAAAATCGTTCAAGGGCAAAGATGTTGGATCAGTCAGATTCGAAAGGGAGCAGGACTTGGGGTTTCGGAATCTAGAATTTCAGAAGCTGCATGTTTATAATGCATATTTGCGTTCATGCTTGAACTTTGTGCTCGCTAGTGGGTGGAATACTTCTCTTGGCCCCATTCCATTGGAGTTAACTAAGCGCTTTCCTGTGCCAGCAAGAAATACTTTAATCAGTTGGGAGACAACAGTTTGTCATGCGTTCTTTGTTTAGTGTGCTTTCGGGAAGCATGCCGAAACACTCCGTGGCATGAAGAACCCTCTGAGTTTCACGCAAGTGTACGATTAAAGTATTTTAAAAATTCATTGGGTAATAAGAGTAACTTAGACTGCCGCCAAGTGTTCCATTTCTCCTTAAATCTGTCCGGCTTGCTTGATTTCAAAGGCTGGAAAAATTAGAATAATAAGCTTGATGTTGTAATAGAAGCTCTCCAGTGCTGCTGTTCGTAATCTGTTGGTACACAGAAACTTAAAACTGACTTACAGGGCGTGTTGCATAGCTAGCACTGTGGTCAGAGTTGGTGCTTTGGTTGCTGACAGAGCAGGTCTTGTCACTAAAAATCATTGAGGTTGGGTGGGAAGGCAGACCAGGAGCTACGTGGAAGTAAGGAGGGGGTAATATGCAAGCGTGGCCTAGCCAAGGAGAACGAAACCCATGCCATTATGGTATATTGGGGGGGATGGGGACTGGGCAGGCTCCCATTTGGCAGGGTCTTCACTCTCCTTTTGCCTGGAGTACTTGCAGAATGAGAAGAGAACAAGCTCCTCTTCTCTTGTGAAGTCTTGTGTGTGTATGTGTATGTGTGTGTATGTGTTCAGTTTTACTGTGGGTTAAATGGAGACTGTGCACAACTCGGCAGCACATTCAGGTGTGCTGTGCATGGTATCTAGCCAATATGCATAGTTGCCAGGCAGAGACTCCTGTGGTTTGACTAGGCCCCATACATATTTTACCCGTGGAACTGATGAGCGAAACGGGTGCTGGAGGACGTCTTGCTTCTGTACGGCTGAAATGTCCTGGTTGTCTTTTTGCATGGTAAAAAGTACGATGTGGGGTGTTTGGTTCTCTCCCCACCCCCACCCCCCGCCTGGTAGGTATTTCAGAAAATCAATTTTGGATGGGAGAAGCTTTTGTCAGCTTTCCAAACCTAACATCTGATACCTTTCCCTCAACCCCTTAGTTGAAATAATGTTATAAAGCTGGTGGGGGAGGTGTGCAAAATCCTGGATTTTTTAGATCATATGCATTTGCGGCAAAATCTGTCTTTATAGTAATGCCTTGGTATTTGTGGCTATTCTCTCCTCTTCTCTCTCCCCCCCCCCCCATTTTCACTTCCTGCAACTTTTTGAACTCTAAATCTCTTCCTACTATTCAACTAAACCAACTCTTGGGGGGGAGGGGTTGCCATGTGGCTCTCAGTCAAGGCTGGCTTTGGTTTTGCTTTTGTTCCCCACCCTTCACCTTTTAAAGAAATAAATGGGAATTGAAATGTTCAGCATCAGGTAGGAACTTGACCTCAGAACACAAATATTTGTGGATGGAGGTATTTTGGGGACACGCATATTAAGCGTTCCTTCCTTATGGATTTCTGCAGCTTTTATGTGACAGGTAGGTTGTTAATGCATCTAAACTCTTGAGTGGAACTGCGAAAGATGGAATTTGCATGAATATCTCCAGGGTAATCAGTTTGCAATGGAGAAGTACTGTTTCATTGTATTAATGGGGGGGGGGGTTGAAGCTCGATTGTGGCCATAGATCAGAGAGAGGTGGGGAACACAAAATTTCCTCCAGCTGCATGCAACGAGTAGATGTCAGAACTAGGCACATTTTTGTGCCGTGCATTGCCAAAAGTGTGCACCACCACTTTGTGTTCTTTTGTTGGTGTGGGAATGCCTATAAATGCATGGTTATTAGGTTTCTAAACTGCTTTGAGCATCTCTCTCTCTCTCTCTCTTAACCTGGCAAGTCCAGCTTTGGAAAACAAGTTTTAATTGAACTTGAAAAGTTTTGATTGAACTTGAAGAATGAATGCTCTGGTAGGCCAAATTGTAAGTGTCGATATTCAAGGCCACAGGGCAGGAATCTTATCAGTTCCTACGCTATGGTAGCTTAAGGTCAGCCACAGATCATTCAGAAGCCCGTGAAGAAAGTATTTATTTTGTCTCTCCGCTATGACACTGCCTACTCAGCAGTACACACCGTAGCCTGAACGGTCGTGTGAGCAGCAGATGTGCTGCTGAACAAACCTTGAAACAGAGAGCAAGACCTCTCCAGTGCCTGCGATTCCGTATAGCTCTCTTCTGCTGCAGGTTAGACCTGCTTTGCTTGTGCTCAAGCATACACTTTATCTCACCGTGTCCTCAAAGTAGCACATGCAATCCTTAGTGAATAGAACATACTGTAACACAGAATTCTTCAACCTTGGGCCCCAGATGTTCTTGGCTTCTAACTCCTATGATCCACGACTAGCTTTGCCCAGCTTTCAAGGATGATGGGAGTTGTCCCACACCATCTGGGGACCCAAGGTTGAAGAGAGTGGCACAAGCAGGGTCTGAAGTAGTTGAACACCAGCCTCGGTACCTAAGTGCCTTGTTTTCTCTTTAATAGAGGAATTTAATGTCATGGAGGGTACATTCCTAGGAAGGGTTTGTGGTACATCTTGCTCACTACATTGTGAGCTGGATTTCATTGATCTTTTTGAAGCTTTCAGAGTTCTACAACTGCAAAATAATAATAATAATAATAATAATAATAATAATAATAATAATAATATTTATACCCCACCCTCTCCAGCCAAGACTGGGCTCAGGGCGGCTAACACCAGGTATAAAAACAATTGATTAAAATACAACTTAAAAACAACATTAAAATGCAACATTAAAATGCAGCCTCATTTCAGTAGAAACTCAAATCAAAAACTTTTGGGGATGAAAATGTCAAATCTTCACCAAGGCCAACTATCCAGACTGGTCCTACGTGGGCCAGAAAAAAGCCAGGGAAGTCCCCAAATAGGAGTTCCATCACAGAAGGAGAAAGGAAAAAGGAAAGATGTAAGGCAGGTCTTTACGTGAAGCGGAATAAGGTGGTAAAGTCCCAAAGTTTTGGAAGTGTGGGAAGTTTCCCTGCCTAAAATTGTATGCAGCTAGAAAGCCAGCATTTTGTGTGTGTTTTTTGGGGGGTGGGAGACCACAGTTTGATTTCCTTCCCCACCCCTGCTTACAATCTGATACCATCTTTTATCGTGCCACCTAATTTTGCTGCCTGTGCAGATCCTGTGCATGCTCGTTCACGTTCACCAGCAGAGAAGGGTTTTCCTATCGCCTGTCTCCTCTACAGCTCCAGTGAGGTTTCACGGTCTGGTGTTTGAAAACTTGTTCATGCTCCTTTAAAAACTGGAGCCCTCTCTGCAGATTTTCTGTGCTCAGATGGGAGTAATTATTTTTTTGAACGGGATCCAAGGACTTTGCCTTTCATATCATTAACGGTTTATCAAAGTATTTTTTAATCCTCGCTGAACCTGCTGACTTTTGTAATATATTTTTTTCTCTCTCCAAGGTACATAATGCTTGTTTCTGGGCAGGATCTTGTGGTCTCTGCCCCCTTCCCATCTTCCTTATCTGGGAAGCCTGCTTGGGGAAGGCAGCGGGGTTTGTTTGTGCCGTGCCATTTAGAGTATGGTAGCAGTGAGGGGGGGCAGGCTTGGAACATTTGTATTCCCAGCGTTGAGTTGAGTTATTCTGAGCATGGCCTCTCACAGAGACATAATGGGGACTTAAGTCCATTGAGTCTACTCTATCTTTATTGGATATCCCCCAGTACTTGAAGAGTTTTATCTCCACCACTCCAGTGCCCACTGTAGGGCCAGCCAGGAATACCAACCCTGCCTTGGACCCCTTTGCACAGGGAGTACTAAGATACAATCTTCTGGGAGATAGAGGATGAGCACAGCGTGGTTTTGGAGGGAGATAATGCAAGAACTTGGCAGTGGAGAAAGAAGAGGGGGCAGGCTGTGCCGTAGCATTGATTTCTACACTTCCCCTCTTCTACTGAGGCTAGATGCAAGATTCAGAGAGCGTCTCCCTCCCTACTGGTCAGGATCTTCCTCCCTTCATCATAATTCATCCCCTCTGCAATTTGGAAAAGTTTGTGGTTTTGCTCCCCTTGCTCCTGCAGTTGTGTTGTACGTCAGTATCTGCATATCTGCACTCTGTAGTCAGGCTGCGTCCAAGTCCGCACTAAGGAGACAATTGGGGAGAGGAGCAGTTACAAAGCTCCTCTGTGCTTTTAAAAGTTTGTTTTGCGAAGTGTAGCTGAACCTCATATATCCTAACAATTGTGCAAAAGTGGAGGTGCCTCTGCTGGGTGTCTCTGCTAGAAGCACTGTAGCTGCTTGTCTGCATACCAGAATCTCCCTCTGCTATTATAATATATGAGCTAGGGAGATGTTTGGAACTTGTTAAGTAGCCTGAAGAACAGGACTGCATTGTAGAAACTTGCAAGAGAAAAAAGCGTATTAAATCATAGTGATGATAAATCAACAATTACATGATCTGTTTTGTGCATGTGTTCATATGTAATGCATGACCTTAAATTAACAACCAGTACTATCCATTGTGTTGAAATATCTTGCAAGGGGAACTTGAGTTGTTACCTTATTTCCCCCTGGTATTACTGCCAGAATGGTTTTTTTGTTTAAATATAGCAATGGTATATAAAACAACTTGGAACAACCTGCGATACACACCTTTTGATCTAGTACATGCATTGTGCACAGACATCCAAAATCTCTAATTCAATTAGGACTGCTTTATTAAACTTTAGAAGCATGATAGTCACATATATTTTATTTGAGTTTTAACTTGACAGTATTATACTAACAGCTTCCGTAATTCCTGTGGTCATGATTGTCTTGAATGCTCATTCACCTGCACTATCTCTCATTTAGGCTCCCCTAACCCTAAGCTGGGACGCGGGTGGCACTGTGGGTTAAACCACAGAGCCTAGAACTTGCGGAAGGTCTGCAAGAGCCTTGCAGAAGGTCGCGGTTTGAATCCCCGTGACGGGGTGAGCTCCCGTTACTCAGTCCCTGCTCCTGCCAACCTAGCAGTACGAAAGCGCATCAGAGTGCAAGTAGATAAATAGGTACCACTCCGGCGGAAAGGTAAACGGTGTTTCCATGCGCTGCTCTGGTTCGGCAGAAGCGGCTTAGTCATGCTGGCCACATGACCCGGAAGCTGTACGCCGGCTTCCTCGGCCAATAAAGCGAGATGAGCGCTGCAACCCCAGAGTCGGCCACGACTGGACCTAATGGTCAGGGGTCCCTTTACCTTTACCTTTAACCCTAAGCTGTCTTTTACATTGAAGCTGAAAATGGCACCATTCAGATTTTTGTTGAGTCACGTAGTTGTGGACTACCGTAACCATAGTAAATTCTGAAATATAAACTTCCCAAGCTTTCGTTAGGTATCATTTTAATTCCAAATTGACTTCTAGCTTTGGGCTCCGTTGTATAGATAGACAACGTGCCTTTTTTTGCAGAACGTTGCCTCCAAATTTCTTCAGGGTCATGGAAATGTGTTCAGCAATGTGGAGTGAAAGGCCTTGGTAGTGAAGGTGTGACTTTACCCTTCTCCCTCTTAAGAAGGTGGTCAAGAAGAGGCCTTTTCTGGCAAAC
The DNA here is from genome assembly GCF_027172205.1 of Podarcis raffonei. Classification (NCBI taxonomy): domain Eukaryota; kingdom Metazoa; phylum Chordata; class Lepidosauria; order Squamata; family Lacertidae; genus Podarcis; species Podarcis raffonei. The sequence continues at coordinate 96,028,415 of NC_070604.1, read as the reverse complement.
CAGTCAGAAGCAGATGGGAAGGAAGGTGTCTTTCTCTTCCCCTGCTCTTTAGCCCGTTGTGCATGGAGCTGTGTGTGTCCTAGTTTATGAGACTTTGCACCCACCATCTTCTTGCTTTTCAGTAGCCAGCCTGCTGCTATCAGAGCCTTAACCATCAGTAAGGAATGCACCTTGGGAAGCAGTTTTGATTTTATTGTGTGTGTGTGCCTTATTGAGCTTGCATCTTAGTAACAACCTGGAAAGATCATAGAGGCTTTGGAATTAACTGGCCAAGCGCAGTCCAAGCCCTTTTATATGGTCCATATCACACTTTAGGAATTGGTACAGAATGGCCAGGATTTGGCAGGCTCTTCTCCAGGCAGGCCAAGGGCTAAGCTAGCATAAAAATGGATTCTTTCCGATAGACGGTCTGATCTTTCCAGGTCGGGATTAAGATGTTCAACAAAGCATTATGCCTTCGTTAACCCTACCTGGCTCATGAACAGAGAATTTAGACCCTAGTACTGCCAGTCTCTCAACTAGCTCTGCACATATTCCCCTAATAGGGAGTGCATTCTTAAAAGTAGGGGGAATTCTGCAGAGAATCTTGGTCTATTGAAAACATCTCAAGTTTAGTGATGCAGATTTAAGTTAATAAGTATTTTTTTCCTTTATGGAACAATGAAGCTTTTCTGCCCCAGTACTAATTGTATATATTTTTGAACATGGAATCCCAGGGGTGGAACAGCGCTGAACACTGGTGGGTCACATGGAAATTATCTGGCAATGTTGCAAATCTCATAGAGCCATGGGACTGAAAAGGATAATTAGGATGCTGCTTCTAAGGCCCCTCCAGGTTAATTTGCAGATGCAGTTTGCCACTTGTCTGCTCATTGAGTTGTAGTTTGAAAGCCATTGTAGCTGCTGCTGCTGCTGAACTATATCTGCTTTGACGTGACTTTATGCATGCTCATTTCTATAATTCTACTGCCATTTTGTTGTTCAAAGTACAGTTCTGAAAAGCAGTTCAGTTTCATTCCTGTTTATTCAGAAGCAAATCCTGTCGATCTGTTAGTGCCCTGGAATTCAGCAGCTTGGACTGGGGCAGTGGAGGCTGATTCCATAGGGCCAGTGGGGCACTGCCCCACCAAACATATTTTGCCCTCGATTTCTACCTGCCTGCCTCCTTGCAACCAGGTCAAGGGGGTGGCACTGCCCATCAGTATCCTGCTCCTTGGGCTCAGTGTTGACTTTGTAGAGGAGGAAGCAGGGAAAACCAGGGCATGAAGCACTACTGGACTGGAGGTAGGAAAACGTGAGTTATTTGCCCATTTTTTATGTATGTGCTGAATATCTGACCTGATTAAATGAGCCGCCACTGACATGTACCAGTGCATAAACCAAGGGTGATGGTCTTGAGTTGCTGTTGAATCCTGAACACCAAAAATGGAAGAGTCAGCAGCTGGAGAGGAATAGTATTGGAAGCAACTGAATCTTAATTGGGAATACTCATCTGTCAGTTGGATTGTGCAGTTTCTGTCCACATACATTTAAAGCAGCATGGTGTGAAAGTGGCCATTGCCTCCATGTCAAAGAACTGCTATAGAAACTGTGCACATTCCAGCTGATAAGGAGTGAATGTGGCCAGGGAAGAACTCTGTCATAAGCAAGGTAGATGGGATGAAACTGGGAGTAAGTAAGGTTGCATCCAAAGGCCTGATGTTCATTGTGGCGTCCACCAACTGTATCATGCTTTAGCTTGCCCTGCCAGATCAGACAAAAGACCTGTCCATCAAAGCATCCTGTTTCCTACAGTGGGAGACTAGATATTTTGGGGAAGCACCCCAGGCGGGCGATGAGCATGATATCCCTGACATGCTACAATTCCCTAGTGACTGGCATTCGGAGGCAGCCTTCCTCTGATCCTAGAAGTGCTGTATGGCCCATTGAGGCCCTCCGTGCATGTTTCTGATTAAGTGCTGGGCTTAAGCTTGCAGGAGCTTCATCCTTGGTCAATGTCAACCTGAAGCACGCTTTTATTCGCATGGTTTGAAACAGAACCCAAGTGAGGCTGTTAAATATTGGGTGTACATGGAGTGAGGTTGCCTTCCTTGGGTGGTCCCCCAGCAAAGACTCAGAACGCAAACCTGTAATTCCACAGCTCTGTGGCTAATTAAAGCAGGACAAACACAACACTTCTGTGCGCTGGAGATGAAGTTATCCAGAAGAGAATGGAGACCAGGTGCTGTAAACAATTCTCTGTGATGTTTGCTTACTGGGAATGCTTTCCAGCAGCTGTAGCAGAGCCTCCTGATTAACAGCTGCTGATGGGACTGGGGGTGTACAATTGTGTACATCATTTTTCACATTTGTGTTTTGAAGCCAGTATAACTTGCTGCTTGGGTTTTGTTCCAAGGCAGCAGTGGCCAATTCCATCACCCACCCACCAACTGAAATTGCATTCTGCAGAGAGGACTGGAGTTTATTTTCAGTATGGCTGTCAACTAACTGAAGCCTTTTTTTAATGATTTATCACTTGGCTTTGCTTAAATCTAAATGCATTTTGCCTATTTCCAAAGCTGCAATGCCCCTTTGAGGCCCTAGAGGGATTTTCGTTTCTTCATCGTAGAAATTCTAAACGACCTGATAAACCAAAGTTGCCACATGAAAGAAATAGTTGTCTTTAATATTCCTACTCATTTTGGGGACCTGGGATATACAGTAATTATTACAGTAATGCACCAAAGTCACAATGGCTTAAGAATGAAGCAAGTTCAAGTCCTATCAGCCAGCATTAGGGAACACTTAAATGCCATTGATTCCCACTGCATGCTGTTTGCTTCAGTTACCTATTTTTACTGAGGAGGGGGGTGAGTGAGGGAGGTCAAGTTCCTTCCTGGTGTGCAATGTACATGGTAGCTACAAATGCAGATGGGAAGGAAAAGCCATCGTAAGATTTCCTTTAAATCTCTTTTTGCTATGGAGAGATGCTAAGTCGATACAGCTGGGAAAGCAATGCCCTTTTTGGTCTCAGTCCCACTGATTCATATGGAGCTTAAATGTTCAAGCTTGCAGCAGTTGTATTTAGCAATTCTTAGTATATAGCATTCTCTCAATGTCCCAGCTGATGTCTTTGCCTATCAAAAACTTGATTTGTTTTTACATCCAAAGACTGCTCATGCGATCGAGAATTAAATGGGTAGAAGCTCACTTGTGCTGTGGTTTGGCAAACTCAGTGACAGGAGAATTCCTAGGTAAATTCCAGCTTCAGAGTTTGGCCACAATCCTGTGCAAGGCAAGTGAAGATTTTATATACCTAACTAGAAAAGTCACAAGCCCACCCCCTCAAAAAATTTTTTTGGGTGAAGGTTTGAATGCTTTCCAATGATTGGCATTCAGCCCCCCCGTAAAAATTGCAGTGCCCCAACTGGGGCTGGTTTTATTGCCTCCAAAGGGTTGTCTTGTCTCTATTTTTATTTTACTAATTGAGCTTGGACTGCCAATATGTTTCTACTAAATGGAGATTAGTTTGCCCTGGTAAATGAGTCCTCAGAGTAATGAGCAAAAAGCTGCTGCAAAACATGTTTACTTGTAAGTCCTTTTGATTTCAGTACAAGAGCTTAAGTTTGTCGTTTCTAAGAAGTATTTCTCACATACACGTTGGGCTGGTTGGGAAGCAACAACAAACAATGGTTTGTTATGAGCACCAGTCTTGGGATTTCGGCCCTCCATTGTGCTCTGTGTGTATGAGGAGAGGCGAGGTAAAGCTTCTGCTTCTGGTGTAGAAGAAACTGCAGTTTGTTCCACCAGAAGCTGGCCTTTGCTGCAAGGATAATGTTAGGAAATAAGACAAGACTATCCAGTCCCCATTGAAATTTTGCATGCTTTGATGCCTAGTAAATGACAACTTGTTGAAAACATGAACAGAGATGAGACACTGCACCTAAGCACCAAATGAAATTTACATTTTTTTTTGCTTTGCACCAATGAAGCAAACGTGGAAGACCAGTCATCATCTTTTCTGGGTGGGTGAGTGAGGAATTTTGCACACTATTCCTTCAGCCATATGAATGTATCATTCTTATTACAAAAATGCAAAAAGAAGTGCCTATCTAGGTGTGGGGTTTTGTGAATATACACCTCTCTGCACTGCTGTGCCAAGATACGGATTGTTTTGGCTTCTCAGGAATGTGCCATTTTGGAAGGCAAGGAATGTAGGCCTTGGCTTAATAAGGTAGAATTAAAGTTGCATCATGTTGCAGGTGCCAGGAATAAGTTTGTTAGAGGAAGTTGGATTCTGGCATTAGATAATACGTTTTTGCAGAGGGAGAGTCAATGTGAGCTGATTGCTAATCATGTAGAGAAGGACCTTATTGTGTTCTTTGGACTCTTTTCTCTTCTCTTTTAGGAGAACTGGGTCAGAATCGATTCACATGTTGGCCCATGGGGTGAAGTCAATGAGCACATCAGATGTGCTGATTTGTGTTTGGGGGCTTTGAGTTTTAAAAATATGTTAGGTGGCCCACAGTGCTTCCCTGTCTATGGGTGTCCTCCCACAAGACAAGTTTTCCATATGGCTGTCACGTCCATGTAGAAAATCACATATACTCTTCATATACACAGTGATGTATGAAAAGTGCATATGTCTATTTTGCTATGTAGATGTGGTGCAGAAACTCAGGACTTCTCACTGTACATATAGCAGATCAGTGTTAGAAATTCAGATATATAAGCTAGATGCCAAATAGCTCCTTAAACCAAGGTTACAGTCACCAAAATAGAATGTCTAGTTGCCATTTGGGGGCAAGACAGCTCTAAAGCCTTGTTTTTCAAATGTTTTACTGACTGTGATTGATTATCAGTTAAACATCTGGCTACTTCAGATGACAACCCTTGAGAACTAAAAGAAGAAAAGTCACTTTATCCAGGGACAGTCCACATACCTATTGGCCTATTCCTACCCCCTTCTTCTTAATGGTGACACAGACAATTCATAGTATAAGGATATTCTTCACAACTGTGAGCAGGGGCTGGGGTAAGTGAAGACAAGATACAACAATTAACTATAATGTTGTTCACTGCTCCTGCTCAGGCTGCACAGAAAAAAGCATTTTGGTTTCTGACATTCATTCTGATTGGTCAGATAAAAATATACAGTGGTACCTTGGGTTAAGTACTTAATTCGTTCCGGAGGTCCGTTCTTAACCTGAAACTGTTCTTAACCTGAGGTACCACTTTAGCTAATGGGACCTCCTGCTGCCACCGCGCCGTCGGAGCATGATTTCTGTTCTTATCCTGAAGCAAAGTTCTTAATCTGAAGCACTATTTCTCGGTTAGCAGAGTCTGTAACTTGAAGCGTATGTAACCTGAAGTGTATGTAACCCGAGGTACCACTGTAACTAGTAGAATTCTACAGGATGTGGTATTAGTGTGTGAAAACAGTCCAGATCCATTGATCCCCAGGCTGGCACCTCCCGATGGTAGAGATGCCCAGGCATCTTGACTTGGTTGCAAGTGGCCAAGAGCCAGGTGAAGAATGCACCTGGTGCCTGGCTGATTTCATGAATTCATGTGTTGCACCCATCAAACACTAGACACATGAGATCTGTGCTGGTTTCTACCCTGCAGGAAAGAAAGGAAGTGATCTTAATGGTGATGGGGCTTGGTTAGGAGGGAGCGTTACAGCTTGACGATTCTTGGTAATAGCAAGAACTCTCTTGGTGGGTCTGTGTAAGCCTCAAAGCTTACCAAACCAACCAATCCATAGAATTAATTACAATGGAACCTAACAATAATTGTAAAAAAATGCTGTTTAATTTTAATAGTGGGATGTGAGGAGCAGGGGGAAGGAAGAATGCAGATGGGTCTGGTTTTGGGCAAGATGACATCCTTCTGGAGCAGCCATGGATATGAAGTATTTCATCAATACTTACCTTTAAGTTAAAAAAAATATTTAGGCTGCAGTCCCACTATACCTGCATACCAGGGAACTCAACAGGACCTGGGAATTTCTGATTAGATGTGGTTAGAATTATGCTGCTAGTTTGATGTTGAACACGGCTGAGCTGTATTTAATGGGACTGAAAACGAATCATAACTGTGGATCTCTGTAAATTTTCTTTGGTAAATGTTTATTAAAAAGAAAGCACTAAATGCCTTGTTGATGCAATAGCACTGCAGTCCTATATGTTTCTATCTAGAAGTAAGCTCCATTGAGTTCAGTGGGATTTATCCCCACATAATTGTATATAGGAATGCAAACTAAATTTGCTAAGCCACAGGACATGCTTAGCTTTTGCTGCAAAGGCTATGTTTTGGTATGCTACTGCTTGAATTGTAGCCACCACAAAGTGGTGCTGTTGCACTGTAGAAAATGTCTTTTTTGCTTCTTCATTCTCAAATAACGGACAACTAGTGAAGTTCTAAATCCTTAGTAAAAAACAAACTTCTGTCTTTTTTATACCTTCTCAAAGTAGCCTTATACCACCTGCTTCCAAGCAAAAAAACAAATTCAGAGTAAAATTACCAGTGTATTGCTATCCAGATATGAACTTGTTAAACAACAACAACATGGCAGCTTTCTGCTATGATGATAGACAATTAAGTCATACTCTGAATAGACCCACTGAAATCAGTGGGTCTTCTTTGAGTGTGACTATCATCAGATATTGCCCCATATGACTGGCTGACACCAAGGAGGCTTTTGGGTAACTAACCAGATACGCTAAATGTTAACTTTGGGGTGAGTTGTTTGTTTGAGGGCTTTATGAAACCCATGTTTTGTGTTGGTGCAATGTGCCAGGTAATGTCTTAATGAAGCTGTATCTTGAGAGTAATTAAAGAGAGGCAGCTTAGATTGCCACATAGAAGCTTTTTTTAAAAGACACTGTTCCCTGGGTTAACTATAGATTAATCCATATTGGGGGGGGAGGTCAAAGTGCGCCATGCCATGCTTGTATGGTGGAGAGCCAGTGTGGTGTAGTGGTTAAGAGCGGTAGTCTCGTAATCTGGGGAACCGGGTTCGCGTCTCCGCTCCTCCACATGCAGCTGCTGGGTGACCTTGGGCCAGTCATACTTCTCTGAAGTCTCTCAGCCCCACTCACCTCACAGAGTGTTTGTTGTGGGGGAGGAAGGGAAAGGAGATTGTTAGCCGCTTTGAGACTCCTGAAGGGGAGTGAAAGGCGGGATATCAAATCCAAACTCTTCTTCTTCTTCTTCTTCTTCTTCTTCTTCTTCTTCTTCTTCTTCTTCTTCTTCTTCTTCTTCTTCTTCTTCTTCTTGTAGCTTGTCTGAAAATAGCCAGCACTCTTGCTACTTAAGCACCCAACGCTGTGTCCTTGCATGCACCTTGTTTGCAGAAATAAAATGAAGCCGGTCCTCAGTTCACATGTATTTTGAAATCTCTTGGAATGACACGGAGTTGGGAGTTGCACGCACGATCCAAAAGCTTTTTAACTTGATCCACCAAGAGAGATTTGGGAGTATGGGGGAGATGTCGTTGTACATTCCTGTACACTCTGCAGCGCTCTGTGCTTTCCTGTAGATCCCAGATGTAGTTTTTGCGTTCCCCTTCTAGTCCTCGAGTGCTGAGAGATTAAGTGATGTATGTCATGCATGAGCCAGCCCTCGGATTACTACTAAAACGCTGCATTTCTTACAGATGTCAAAATAAGCTCTCTAACATGTTTGATAATGGAGTATGCTGTAAACTATTTACTGAAGAAGTCTCCGGTTAAACATCTTCAGTTTTTAGAGGTGGGAATCACCCTTCTTTGGGGATTCACAGAGCTTATGTGGTTGCCATACAGTGCCAAGCACTCGTGGGTGAGGGCTGAGTTTCTGGAGCCATTTCATGTAGGCTTTAGGCCTGCTTTTGGTCACCTCGAGGGACCAAAACCACCAGGAGTTTGCGTGCAATTCTCCTCGGTCGCTTTAAATGCAATTGACCATGGTATTCTATGGCTCAGAATTTGAGGCACCATTTTAAAGTGCTTTGTTCAGTGGCCTCTTCCAAAAGAGGTCCTGGCAGACTGTTCTTCTACTCTGTTGCATTCATGTTTTGGTGTATTCCTGGTGGGTGGTTTACCCTGTTCTTGACATGGTTGTGCTACCTCCAAAAGGGGCGGGCTGCCTGGGGGGGTGTTCCAGCATTGTTAGTGAGGCCACATGTTTCCTCTGTAGGCCAGGTTGCCCTTCACTAGCTTAGGTTGGCAGTCATGCAAGGTACAGGTCTGCTTTGGGTAGATATAGCCCAACTTCAGTCTTCTATGTTCTTCTGATAACCTATATTTCAGTTGGGCTGAAACAGTTGGTTGGGCTACTGTAATACCATACACGGGGCTGCCTAGGCCAGGCAACATGATCGGTTTGTGGCAGTGCTTTGTCAGCTCTGCAAGCTCCCAGTCTGGGTTTAGTTGACTTCAGGCCTGTGAAGGACTCCCTGCTAAGCTCTTCAGTAGAGGCAAGTCTTCTCTTGAGTACCTCCACTCTATGGGGTATCATGGGTAGCTACTGGAGAAAAACCCCTTTTGATGCTTCTTTGACTTACCGATTTTCTTGCTTTTAAGATTCCTTGTCTTACCTACATTAATTTCTTTTTTCAATTGGATCTTGGGCCTTTCTTTTGTAAGCTCTAGCCATGTGAGTAGGTGTCAGTTGTGAGCTACGTAAGTTGGAGTTTGAGTGAATATATTAATAATAGTAATTTATATGTCACCCATCTGACTGAGTTGCCCCAGCCACTCTGGACAGCTTGCAACAGATTAGAAAACCACAGTAAAACATCAAACATTAAAAACTTCCCTATACAGGGCTGGCTTCGGATGTTTTCTAAAGTCAGATAGTTGTTTAGTTCTGTGACATCTGAGAGGAGGGCGTTCCACAGCTGTGAGTGAGAGACTACTGTGATACTAAGAAGGCCCTCTGCCTGGGAATGCTTTCATTACTTTTTAAAGGTTTCCATTACTTTTTAAAGCAAGATCCCTGTAGGGATCAGGTAGCATATCTATAATTCTAAATATAGTCTGTCTTGGATGCTTCCAGTTAAGGAAACTTAATTTGCTTCTGCTTGATATTACCATTCACGCTCGTCTCCTTTCCCAACCCTCAGGATGAATCTAGATCGGAAGAGGGACCGGCCTGGAGTATATTGCGAGACGACTTCATGATGGGAGCTTCCATGAAAGACTGGGATAAACAGAGTGATGGGGAAAACGCTGCTGGAGAAGACAGTGGAATCAAGGAGGAGAGTGAAAGTGACTCAGACCGATGAAATCCAAAGCGATTCAAAAACTAGTGGGGTTTTTTTGGGGTGGTGGTTAATATAAAGATACTTGATTCAAGCAAGGATGCCTTTTTTCTTACAGACAGTCTCTTTGAAGGTTGAGGGGAAACTCGTTTTAACAAAGCATCGTCCAACAATCCTGAAATCTGCAGTATTTCCTCTCTAAAGATGTCTAATTTATACATATTTCCAAAACAAAGCTGTACAGTCAAAACAGCAGCACCTGCCCAGTCGGAAAAAGGGAGGGGTTTTTGCCAAGGTCTCTATGAGTTTAAATATTAACATGATGCTTGCATTTCCACCTCTCTGTTTGTAACTTGGCTAGGTGTTTATCAGTTCATAAAATAAAACAGTGAAATATCCTTACCATGTAAAATTATTTGCTTCTATAGAGACTTAACCTTTCTTGGCTTCGAAAGGCTTTGTAGGTAATAAAGCAACCATTAATGTGTGATTTTGGTCTCTGAGCGTTGATATAACTGGAGACGACCATGAAAACTTAATTTTAAAAGGAGGAGGAAAAGCCAGGAAATGTAGCCATACTGTGTCCTCTCCTTTTTCCATATGTGTGTTTGTGTGTGGAGGGGGCAATGGCTTTGAATTCTCTTTAATATATTAAGTTTGCACTCTGAAAGTTAATTGAAATTTGAGATACTAGGGCTGGGATCCAAAGGACTGTGTAACTAATTCCACACACCCAGGGAGACTTTGGGATTTCTATGCTACGTGATGCATCCCTTTAGAAGCCGAGTGGAGTTTCAAAAACAATTTGTTGCGAAACGACTGTTTTTGTGTTTCTTTTCAAAAGCTTTGTTGGGTAAATAGCAAACAAAATAAAACAAGAGCAACAACAGTGTGTTAAACTGCAAATAAAATTAGGCAGATCCTTCACCAGGTACAGCAAGAAATAAAAGCCACCATAATCCAGTGCAAGGCTCAGTGTAGTGGTTGGGTTTTTAAAAATATAAATAAAAGCCATCTAGGCATGCGGAAGCTGTTGGGCCTAGCTAAAGGATATCTTTTGAGTCCTCAGAATTTTCTCTTTTCTGGAATGAAAATGATCCCAATGGATTGGGATAATGATAACAACAGAAAAACTGAAGGGAGGAGGGTGACAGAACTTTGCTTTCTTGTGCCTGTCCCATCTGAGATCCTCACCCAGTAGCAACATGACGCCTGGAGAACATACTCTTTACTGAGGCTTCCCCAGTCCTCTTCTGCAGGGCCATGGAATTGGAGTGAATTGCTCCCTCTTCCTTTTCTGGCCAGAAGTCATTGACTGGGTTTGTCTTGGTCTTGGTGCCTGACCACTGCTTGATGGGTCTATCCCCTGAGTGGAAAGATCCCTCTAATTCAAGAAACACTATTAAGAGTTGAAGGGCAGTAGGATGAGCAAGAGTAACCTCCCTCGACTGCAGAGTCTTTGTCTTGGTTCAAGTAGAGCCCCTGGTTGATTTTTAGACCCCCAGGTTTTGCTCTCCCTAAAAAATGCTCTCTGGCTCCCTAAAAAAAGCTCAACAACTTTGGCTCCCCAAAAGAAGCTCAACAATTCCGGTCCATAAAATGGGTAGATCACTGCCAGTGTTTTGGACATTCCTTTAGTAGAGGAAGCAGCTGGCCACTTTCATTCAGCCCTTCAGGTGTCCATCCCAAATTATTCAGTGATTCCCACCCCTACCCCCCACTGGTGGCAGATGTGGTGACACTCAGGGCCTTTCCCCCCCCCCCAGGGGGTGCTCTTTTTCGTTGTCGTTAAAATGTGTGGCGCTTACTGTAGCAACTTCATGTTGAGTGCCAGCACCTATTTTTCTAGAAAAAAAGCACTGGTGACACTTTACCTCAAGGTGCTTGTACAGGGAGTTACTTTGAGTGATGATTGCGGTTCACCTCAGAGGTAAGCTGCAACAGCCACTCAAAAGAACTCTACAACCAGAGAGCAGTTACCAGTTGTTAAAATGTAAGATAAGACTCGCGTGTCTCCTGAGTTTGGCTACCTGCGTCAACGCAGCTTTATGATAGACCAATACAGTTAAAGATTGTAGTAGGTTCTTTCTTGGCACCCGTCTGTCTCTGGAGACAATGAAGGAGTGTGCCTTTGGGGGTGAGGTCAAGCCATTGGGCGGTGGCAGCTCCTGCTGTAGAGACTGCTTTGTTGCAACTGGGGCAGGTGGAGGTGTCCAGTTGTGCTGCTGCAGATGTACCAGGGCCCATCTATTGTACCAGTTAAGGATTAAAAGCAACAGTTATTTTGGATTTAAATCTAGAGCCTGTGACCCCCATGTGCACAGGCTTCAAAACCCACTTGCGGATCACAAGATAATGAAGTAGATGGATGGGAATGTCTGTTACAAGAATAGGCCTTTATGCTTGATGGCTGGAGTTTTGGATGGACAAATTTTCTGCAATTTTCCTACTGTAACCTATTTGAAACTAGATTCCATTTCTAGGTGTGCTTTTTTATATGAGCTTGAAAACAGCCTCCTGCATCTTTAATCATTTAGTGCCAATATGGCGCTACTGATTTAAACCGCAAGAAACTTGCTCTCAATAAACAAGCCTGCTTTTGAATTCAGTAGAAAGGCACCAATTATACCTAGTGAAATCCTTGTTTGATGTTCCTAATGCATGGAGAGGTGAGGTTAATCTTCCTCTTTAGTAGGGCACCGAAGGAAAATTACATTTGAGCATCTGGATGGGATGGTAAATTGCCAGGTATTGCAGTATACGTCTCCTGTAGCAGCAGATGCAAGCGCTCTTTAATTCGTGATATATATTTTTTAACTAAGGGCTTAGGGCAGGTTACAACTGTTCTTACAAGCAAAACGATTAAACGGAAACAGCTGAAATATAAAACATCAGAGTAAAACCCCAGACAATGTCAATACCAGAATTCCAAATACCAGCTTCAGCTTTTGACCAACCCTAGGGCAACCCAGATTCCATTTTGTAGCACTTCTTCAAGGGACGATTTCTGTGTGAACATTCAAAAGATGGAAGGGGGGACGACACACACATCAAAAACACCCTTGCTTTGTCGGCTTGACGCATGGATGGTGTGGTCAAGGCAAGGCAGCCCGTAGCAATGTGGGGAAAGTAATTACGAGTTTGAGTATAAGCAGTCACTCACATATACATGCAGTGCATTGAAATTATACTTTGTGAAATTTCTAGAATAGAGAGAGCCACTTTGTGTGGACCTTTCCACCTAAGCCTCCATGATCCATCCAGGATTACCCTACTAATTTTAGTGAACTGTGCTACTTTTATGGTTTTCCTCTGACCTATAAGTTTGGAGCCTGTTATTACAATTTTCCCCCGATACTGTTTTTTCAGGGGGTTGGACTAGATGACACTTGGGTGCCTTCCAACTCTTAAGATTCCTTTTTCTTTTTTTGAAATAATTTTTATTGGTCTTACAAAATAAATCACACAATTAACATAATTACATTTTAAAAAATCAGGCAAGATTCTTCTGAATCTTGGGCCTCCCCTCCATGGGTCCTTTAAATATCTTAATCAACTGCATATTATAGTTCACCCGAATTATAGTTCTCCAAAATCCAACTCTTAAGATTTTTTGTTGGTATTTTTGCATACTGCTTAAAGATTCTTAAATATTAAGCTGTTTAGAAATGCTTTTAAATAAATATACTCGAAGGTGCCATAGGACTCTTTGTTCCTTTACATATTGATCTAAGATAATCAGTTTTTGAAAAGTTGGGCTAGGGCCAAGTTCTTGTAATATCGAACCAACGTTAGCTTAGCTTATGCATTTGTGAGGCATGTATAAAAGGTGCTGGGATTTAAAACCCAGTTTCAAGTTGTGAGTTTCATTTGTTTTATTTCTTGCTGATAGTATAGTGGCACTGGAACAGATCGTGAATCAGATCCCTTCACAGATAGGCTGCTCAGCAACAAATAGTACTTTGCTTTGGAGCAATCTTCAAAGCAATAAAATAAAGAGGAATACAATCTTTAAAAAGCAAAGTTAAACATATTTAGAATAAGACATTTCCCCAAAAGGAGTAGTTTTAAGAACTGCATGTCTGCACCTGCACTGTAGAACATAGATTCTGGAACAAAACTTGATTTCCTAGGAGATGTTCTTCGCATAATGAAAGGGTAGGTTGTCCTCATGGTGGCAGTGATTTGAAACTGGATACCATATATGTCAAAAGGATGGTTGATTCTTAGGCAGTTTGACTTCTAATACATGGTTATCTAGTTTTACTGAAATGTGTGTAGCTGATACTGCTAATTCTTCTTTGGGATGGTTTATGAAGCATTCCTTGCTTTGTTTGGCATGCCCAAATAGTATTTGAACTCTTTGTTGCTCTCCTGTGATTTCCATCCTTGGGTGGGCATGTGCATTGCTCAGGTGCTCAATTTGGGTGCTGTAAATGGAAGCAAGGGGCTTCCATTGAACTAGATCCTTGCGCAAGTGGAACAACTTTGCTTTGCTTCCTCCCCCCTTACCCCAGCCTGCATCTTGCGCCACACCCAAATTTGCTCTGGAGACCTGGGGGGCAGGGACCCAAAAAACAAAATTTAAGAAGCATGCAGTGGAAGGGGGAAGTCTGTCGGGCAAGAAAAAGTCATTCTGCTTACGCAATGATTTACTTGTCACTATGCTGAATACAACCCAAGGTCTGTAGTGAGTAATTTGGCCACCAGTGAGCCTTGCAGTAACCTTGTGAAATAGTTTCTCATCTGTAAAATGGGAATAACTTGATGTTGACAAGGTGCTGAAACCATTACAAATAAGGCTACGGCTGACTATGGATTTGGACCAGGGTGGAAAATGAAGGTAGAGAGGGATGTGTGTCTGTGAGCCTCTGGCTCCTGTGTGACTGGGATGCAGAGAATTGTACAAAGACAGTGGTGGCATCTGCCATCCCAGCCCATTTTTGCCGCTTGATGGCTGCCCATGGCTGACTGCCACCTCTGACTGGAAAACGCTCGCCATCCCTGATTTAGACCCAGACATCCCATGTCCGTGTCCAACACCTGATGGGATGTGGGGGCCACTTCCTTTTTCATCTTGCGTTTGTCTGTTGCCGTGAGACATCATGAAATCAGTCCTGGTGTTCCTGTACTGAGCCAGCTTGAGACCAGTAATTGACTCTTTGCATTGCTTTTTCAGCTCCTGAAAGGCTGTGAATAAATCTTAATTATTTTACTCCTTTCAGCCATTCGTTTTTTGTTTTGTTTATGTTTTTTAAGAATCTTTCAGCCATGATGCAATCATCTGAATTCCAGGCCATTCCTCCTCCTAATTAACCTGCTTTCATCATCCTAATAAAGTTATCCAAATGGCAAAGTGTAATTTAGATTAATTTGCTTCTCCCTGCAAGTCATGTTATTCAAGTAGTTAGATTTTCCAGCCAGATAGCATGCATGGTTGGTGACAGTAAATGTGAATGTTATGTCAACAGCAGGGAGCAGAAGAATTGAAGAAAGCCAAATGAAGACCATTTGGGTCAGGAACTGAGCGCAATGAGCGGATCTGAACATTTTCTTTAGAAGACATGTATAGACCCAGTTGGGGATTGTTGGCCATTCAGTTTTTGATGAAGCATAGATAAGGATAGCTTTTGGTCTCTTCACTGTTTCCCACATGTAGACCTGTTGATAAAAAAACTAAATGCTTGGCTGCTTGTGCAAGGGACCCCTGACCATTAGGTCCAGTCGTGACTGACTCTGGGGTTGTGGCGCTCATCTTGCTTTATTGGCCGAGGGAGCCGGCGTACAGCTTCCGGGTCATGTGGCCAGCATGACTAAGCCGCTTCTGGCGAACCAGAGCAGCGCATGGAAACGCCGTTTACCTTCCCGCCAGAGCGGTACCTATTTATCTACTTGCACTTTGATGTGCTTTCGAATTGCTAGGTGGGCAGGAGCTGGGACTGAGCAACGGGAGCTCCCCCCGTCGCGGGGATTCGAACTGCCAACCTTCTGATCGGCAAGCCCAAGAGGCTCAGTGGTTTAGGCTGCAGTAATAATTCACTGGGTGTTTGCATAAACGCTGGCTAATTTAAACGAACAATGAAGGATGTTTTAGGGCCAGAGCACAGAGTCAAAATCATTTCCATACAATGCAACGTGGTTTGTCATCAGTTTTGCCCAGACTTAAAATCGTATTATGTGACCCAGCAATGATGCCTGTGGTCCAGTGTAACTTTTCCAAGGCATTGAGCCATGGGAGCTGACCTTATTTCACTTTACTAAGCCAAGATAGTAATGATCCTTTTGGCTATGCATGCGGTTTTTGTACCACCAACCAACCAAGTCTCCCATTAACTACAGTTTCCCATTTTGTTAACTAGGGTTAACATCACTGGAATATGCCAGGAGGTTAAGCCATGATTTGAAGTTGGCTTAACATCCTGGCTTGTTCCAGAGCTGTTAACTGCGGCTCCCCAGTTTGAGTGAAATGGGAAACTCTAGTTAATGGAAGACAGCCTTGGTTTGTCTGCTCCCGCCATAAAGGGAGGAGCGAAAGGGCTGCAAGGTTGGCCAAAATGCTTGTTCATATCTTGGCTTGTTAAGATGGGAAATGATAATCTGAACTCTCCCAGTATGCAGCCCGGCAATGATGCCTGCGGTCTAGAAGAGCTTTTACAGTGCATTGCAACCACAAGAGTTGCCATCAGGAGGCTGAACTGCCTGGATGTGCCAGGCTGCATATTATTTTTTACTGCATCCATGTGGGTAGCAGGGATGCCTCAGGTGGAAGTACTTTGTTCGCCCCTGAAAGTAGGTTTGGGGGAAATCTAAAACGTTGTTGAGATGTAATAAAGCAATATATTTATGTTGCATTGGGAGTGACTGGTTAAAATAGTTCCTGATAGTGAGGTTGCATTTGTGCAAACCTGGCTCAGCAGTTTCCTCTGCCAAATTATTCTACTTCCTTGATTAATCAAATCATTCTGCCAGTAATGATACCTTCAATCATTTTGTCCTTTCTGCATTTGAAGCTAGGGAAATATGCCAGTTCAACCTATGGTATTTATTTTTAATGTAATTACATCTATAGTGCTGCCTTTCTTCCATGATGGAAGTCAAGGTGGAAGTTACAAGCTTCTTAAACTCTTACCAGTAATGTGTAATGTTTGAAACTAGTAAGCTTGAACGTTGTTGCACCTACACTATAAATGGGGGGAAAATTGTTCAAATCTGCTTTGCATTTCCCCCATTATATCTCAGGTTTGTTTGTTTATGAAAAAAAGCTATATTATTTAACCCTAGTCATATTACAGTGACACCACTATTTTATGTTGTGCTCTCAGAAGAATGGACATGATGAAAGATTATTTTAATCATCATAAATTTCAACCACATCTTGACACTTCTAAATAGGGCTCAGGACCACAATACCTTAAGGACTGCCTCTCCCCATATGAACTGCCCAGACCCTGCACTTGTCATCCGAGGCCCTTATCTGTGTGTCCCCCAAGTGTTTTGGAGAATGACAACATGAGGAGAGGGTATTTTCTATGGTGCCTCCTCATTTGTAGAATGCTGTCCCCAGAAAGGCTCGCCTGGCATCATCATTACGTGTCTTTAGGTGTCAGGTGAAAACATTCCTCTTTACCCAACAATCTATGGTCTTTAAAAAGGCTGTTATCATTTTTCCGTGATTGTTTTAATTTTTAGTATTATTATTATTATGTTTTGTAAATTAAATATTTAAAATGTTGTACACCGCCATGAGATCTTCGGATAAAGGGTGGTATATAAATTAAATAAATAAATAAATATTTTAAAACGGCAAAGTATATGTTGTACTGTAAAAATAAAATCCTGCCTTCCTTACACTGTTCACTATCACCTCCTGAGGAAACTCTCATTAATGTGAGATCTATTTGTGGAAAACTAAATATGTTGCATAATAATATTCTCTCCCCCCCCCCCATATTTTATTCTGCCTGCTGTAACTGTTGAATTGGCATTTAATAGGCCGTATTCTGTGAGATGCCAAGAGAACTAAATGTTGGCCACACAAACATTTAGTAAATAAGGATACAGTAATGTTCTCATGTTTTGGACCAGAAAAGGATAGGTCCCTGTTCTGAGAAGCTTACAGTCTAATATTTGACACAAAGGAAACGGAGGCAAGCGGCCAATAGGTTAAGATAGGACAAGGGGTAGTTTTTTGAGGACGGGAGATAACAGCATGTGAGAACTACCAACTTCCCTACATTTCCAAATACTTAAAAGAGTAGTATCCAGTGAAGCAGATTCATTAGAGCAATGATCCCCGCCCCCTCCTTACACCCCTGCCGTCAGCTCTCAGGGGTTGTGGGACTCCCAAAATAATATATACAGCAGTGTGTGGGAAAGGTAGGGCTATTCCATTGTGCAGCCCGAAGCCCTTTTATGAACTGCTTCATAGGAACCAGCCTTCGTTTTTCACAGCTGAAGTCTCCCAGGCTACCATCTAAAAACAACTATTTCTTACAACTATTGTTCGTGGGGAGGTAGGTACCTGGGCTTCATTTGTCTCTTCATTGGTCCCAGGTTTCTAAATAATGAAGAGGTTTGGCCCCTCTAGCAGCACCTGAGTTTCTGAGAAATACATGAATCAGGAGCTTGAGTCTGTTTATGGCTGTTTAGGGGCACTTTCTTGAGGCCCAAGGCATGCTAGGCCACTGGGTGAAGTGACTTGTAGGTTGTAGATGAAGGTGGTAAGTGGTTTCTAAAGTCGCATCGATATATTCTGAAATATTGGCACTAGGGGGGCTATGAAAACCCCGGATTTCAAGCCAGTTTCCACGTTTAGCAAAATCTGGTGACTCTGCACCTGCTTATGTGCATTTTCTTACTTTCGTTCCTTGGCTCTTGTGCTCCACATGCAAACTGGTTTGCAGGCCGTAAAAGTAGCTCCACCAAAGTCATGGAGCCTGGAGTAAATGTGAGGTTTGAACGAGGGACAGCTGAGAGCCAACTATAAGCTTGGGTGGCCTTTGCAGCTGTTTGCCACTTTATTTTAAAGGTGGATTAATTTGGGAATGCTATAGAACAATCTCTCAGGATTCTAAACCGAATAAGCAGAACAGCTGAATGAAAGTGAAAATACTGATTTATATGACAGGTTTGGTTTTTGGGTTGTTTTTTTAAAAAAAAGGATATATGAAAGAGGTCCTTGATGTGCCTCTTTTTAGATGAGAGATGTGCTGCTGAGAAGGCAAAGCTATTATTGTCATGAGAGAAATGCTGGTTCCATTGCCCACTATGCCAGCTTGCTGTAAGATGCCTCTGTCATGTCTCTTCTCTGCTGTCCCCTGAACCACACTGTGCTCTTGAATTGCCTAGAGTGGGCCCTATCATTAGGCAGAGTGAGGCAGCCTCCTCAGGCAGCAGTGTGGAGCAGAGCTTATAGCAGGTGTGGACAATTTTGTTTGTACCAGGTGTGGGAGCTTTGCTTCTCCAGACTACAACTTCCAGAATGGTCAATGACTGGGAATTATAGGGGTTCTAGTTCAGCAGCATCTGAAGGGCCAAACGTACCCCATGCCTGGTTTATACCACATGGTCTGCCCTGTAGGATCAAGCTAGCCTGGTCCCCTCAGCTATGTTGCCCCATTACCAGTGTTCAAGTAAGATTTCACTCCCCGTTTTGTCAGTTTCTGTATGCAGGATGTGGAGTCCCAGTTTATCCTTTGCCCCGGGGCAGCAGATTATCTCTCACAGACCCTGCCAAGTGGATCTTCTGGCTTTTAAGACTGGCAAAGAGAGGATTTCTTCCTTGTGAGGCTTTCTACTATTCAGTTTCCATACCTACCTTTCTAAAGCCAGTGCGAAGCTTTTCCTAGACAAACTTTCACCTCCCTCACTTGAAGCTGTTGGCAGATGGTCCATTGTTTAGAATTAAGCGGTTAGAATGGTCATGAGGATGACAACACAGCGTCACAGGCAATGATTGGGAAGGCTTCCACATTGCTGCCAAATTTCATCTTATGTCATTACAATGATGGTTTTGTGTTCTAAAATTGCATTTGTTGGGGAGAGCCAACTGTTCAACTTTTCAACTGTTTACAAGAACCATCTTAGTCCCAGCACACAACTTGGAGAGAGAGTGAGAGAGAAAGAACACAAATTAAAGTTTTTTTGAATAAGACTTCAATCTGCCTTAGGACTGTAACTACCTTGCCACAGAGAAGGGAAATTGTGCAATTCTCTGACGCTTGTTGTCGTTGTGCAGCGCATGAAAATTACCTCTTAAATTCCAAAACATATTTTTCCTCCAACAATGGTCTTTAGTGTACGAAACATAGCCAGCCTTCTTATGTAATGACTTGGTCATCAGCAGATGCAGAAGGAGTCTTACCTTTACGTCTTACATAGTGCATTTGCACTTAACAATGTAAAAAGAAACCACAAGATTGTTTTTAAAAATCTAGATCACTTAATTTTTAAGTTAACAGGAAACAGAAGATCCTTATGCTCAATAAAGTAACTTTCCAGGTGTCCCTATTTTTGTCATGAGAGAGCGAGAGAATAATAATAATAAAAAGAAATGTGGAAAAGGACACCATTGTATTCACATGCCTGTGGTGGAATATGTATGTTAGGAAGTTGACTTTAGAAAAGTACATCTCTTTCCAGAATGCAGAGTTCAGAAATGTATTAAAGCCAAGCCCCAGACTTCTTTTGGGGCCTGCTTAGGCCTAAATGTAACACAAACAAGCGAAAGGAAAGTGAAATTAAAGGAAAGCAAATGCTTTGCCGCTAACTGCTTATTTAGGGAACATATTGCAATGCAATGGTGGGCTTAGTTTGAGGATATTTATGCTGTCCTGGGAGGCATTTGCTTTCAGGACATCAAAGCCTGCATTCAGGCATCATCCAAATGGAAAAATGTCATGTCAGCCTTCATGTCAAGAGTTCTTTCCTCTTTTGTCAAACTCATATTGTTGTTGTTTAGTCGTTTAGTCGTGTCCGACTCTTCGTGACCCCATGGACCAGAGCACGCCAGGCACTCCTGTCTTCCACTGCCTTCTGCAGTTTGGTCAAACTCATGCGGGTAGCTTCGAGAACACTATCCAACCATCTCGTCCTCTGTCGTCCCCTTCTCCTTGTGCCCTCCATCTTTCCCAACATCAGGGTCTTTTCCAGGGAGTCTTCTCTTCTCGTGAGGTGGCCAAAGTATTGGAGCCTCAGCTTCAGGATCTGTCCTTCCAGTGAGCACCCTGGGCTAATTTCCTTAAGAATGGATG
Organism: Podarcis raffonei; assembly: GCF_027172205.1. NCBI lineage: Eukaryota > Metazoa > Chordata > Lepidosauria > Squamata > Lacertidae > Podarcis > Podarcis raffonei. The sequence goes on along the minus strand of NC_070604.1, from coordinate 96,007,937 downwards.
TGTTTGTCTCCTCCAGCACCATAATTCAAAAGCATCAATTCTTCGGCGATCAGCCTTCTTGATGGTCCAGCTCTCACTTCCATACATTACTACTGGGAAAACCATGGCTTTAACTATACGGACCTTTGTTGGCAAGGTGACGTCTCTGCTTTTTAATATGCTGTCTAGGTTTGCCATTGCCTTTCTCCCAAGGAGCAGGCGTCTTTTAATTTCGTGACTGCTGTCACCATCTGCAGTGATTATGGAGCCCAAGAAAGTAAAATCTCTCACTGCCTCCAATTCTTCCCCTTCTATTTGCCAGGAGGTGATGGGACAAACAAACAAATAAATTCCTATTAGTTACAGAGAAACGAGATCTTTGCATATATTTCCTGATAGAAATGTAGAAGTGAGTGAAACTCATTCTAGCAGTCAACTCCTAAGGAGCCAACCCCTAAGGGCCGAGAGGTCTTTGGGGCCCCCAATAAAATATTTGAGGGGGCTGCCCCCCCAAGTTGATGGGCATTGCCATTCACATGGTGTCCGTGCTCCATGTTATGTGATCGATTATGCAGGGCAGGGCTTACTTGACCCCCCCCCAATATTTTATTCAAGTTGACACCCCGACTGTAAATTTACTAATCTTGAGATGTACCTCAGGATTCTTTGTTGTTATACAAGTAGTGCAGGATTGGGCACACAGGCTTGCCACCCATCATGTTTGGGATATACTATGTAGAGTACATACCTGTGTGTGTTCATGTATATGCCATTTGTGCTGTCCTCCCTTTCTGAAGGGTCTATATTTTTAGGGTTCACTTAAGTCTACAAGAGCTCACCTATGGCTTGATGTTATCTTACCAAATCAAGCTACTGCAGGATTCTTGTCATGCAAGAAGTATGGCCGTATGACTAAACTTCAGCTGCTATTTCTGAGTGCTGAGATATTTAGGCTTCTGCCAAAGATAACAAATAATTGCTCTGGATTCTATGTTTAGGAAGAGGTCAACAGCCACGCTGATTCACAGGCCTAATTCATGCACAGACCCTCTGTAGTTGTAGCAGGAGTGGGGGATTCATGAATGGTTTACAGCCACAATATGCCAGCCTTTTGTGTCTGCATGGATGATTTGCTTGCTCTTCCTTTTATCCCTCGGTTTGACGGGGGCACTTGAATTCCCTGCTTTGAACCATAAAGTGCAGCGAGGTGGTTTAAGCTGGATTGTTTCCATGTGATTCTCTATCCTATCTTGCATTTACATTCTTCCTTGTGTGCCATCAAGTGGTCTGTAAGTGATGATCAGGACATATGTCCAGTAAGGGGAAGCTGTGATCCTTCAGATGTTGTTGGACGATAAATCTATACAGTGGTACCTCGGGTTACATACGCTTCAGGTTACACACTCCACTAAGCCAGAAATAGTGCTTCAGGTTAAGAACTTTGCTTCAGGATAAGAACAAAAATCGGGCTCTGGTGGTGCGGCGGCAGCAGGAGGCCCCATTAGCTAAAGAGGTGCTTCAGGTTAAGAACAGTTTCAGGTTAAGAACGGACCTCCGGAATGAATTAAGTACTTAACCTGAGGTACCACTGTATTTATTCCAGGTAGCAACCACTTGCAGACATTGTTCATGTGAAGAGATCTCCCGTGACATTAGGAAGTTTGTAAGCATTCAATAACTGATGGACCTTATTGCATTTATACTTGGGGCAAGCTGTGACACCCCCAACCCCCCCCACTCTACAAGTGAAACCAAACCAATATAAGAACATAAGAATAGCCTGCTTGCTCCGGCCATTGGCCCACCTAGTCCAGCATCTTGTTCTCACAATGGCCAACCAGATGCCTATACGATACAATGTGATACGATACGATAATCTTTATTGTCATTGTCCCATACAGAACAATGAAATTGAAAAATCTACATAAGACATTCAAAAACCAACAAGCCCGCTATCCCAGCTATCCCAACCTGGTTAGCCCCCTAAAAACTCTGATACCCCATTTTAAAATACAATATACTCCCATAGAGATTCCTTACACTGCGTTTAAAACCCAAATCGCATTTGGATAAAAATTGTTTCTGAGGCGGCTTGTCCTAGTCTTTATAACCCTGTACCTTCTTCCAGAAGGCAGAAGCTGAAAGAGATCATTTCCGGGGTGCGCACTGTCCTGCACTATGGGAAACCAGCAAGCAGAACATGAGCGCAAGAGCCCTTTCCCCTCCTGTGATTTCCAGGAAATGGTATTTGGAAGCATTGCTGCCTCTAGGTTGGGCGTAGTCATCCTGGCTAGTGGCCACCGATAGCCCTCTCCTCCATGAATTTGTCTAAACCTCTTTTCAACCCATTCAAGTTGGTGGCCATCACTGCCTCCTGGGGGAATGAGTTCCACAGTCTTGACTATAAAGAAGTGAAAACAAGGTTTACATGCTATGCCGGCCTTCCCATACCTGGTGCCCTCCAGATGTTTTGGAACAACCCACCATACCATCCCCAGCCAGAACAGCTGTGCTAGCTAGAGCTAATGGAAGCTGCAGGCAAAAACATCTGGAGGGAAGACCTTTATTGGGATCCTACTGCACAATAGGATGTATGGAAGTGAGAGCTGGACTATAAAGAAGGCTGATCGCCGAAGAATTGATGCTTTTGAATTCTGGTGCTGGAGGAGACTCTTGAGAGTCCCATGGACTGCAAGAAGATCAAACCTATCCATTCTGAAGGAAATCAGCCCTGAGTGCTCACTGGAAGGACAGATCGTGAAGCTGAGGCTCCAATACTTTGGCCACCTCATGAGAAGACTCCCTGGAAAAGACTCTGATGTTGGGAAAGATGGAGGGCACAAGGAGAAGGGGACGACAGAGGACGAGATGGTTGGACAGTGTTCTCAAAGCTACCAGCATGAGTTTGACCAAACTGTGGGAGGCAGTGGAAGACAGGAGTGCCTGGTGTGCTCTGGTCCATGGGGTCACGAAGAGTCGGACACGACTAAGCGACTAAACAACAACAACATTGCACAATAACTAGCCAAGCACTGTTTGTATGTGTGTAATTCTGAATAAAGTCCCAAACAGCTCAATGTTCCTCGTTGGCATCCGTCTGCCTGGGAGGCAATGGAGAGGTGAGGTCAGTTTGTTGGAAGGTTGTAGCACCTGCGGTGGCTCTAGAAAGGGATGTGGGAGAGACATGTTTCATATATATGGCTTCTTCAGATGGCAAAAAGATGTGGGAACCATATGAGCCAACTCCTAGGGGCCGAGGCCCCTTTAGCCCCCCAATAAAATATTTGATAGGGCTACCCTTCCTCCAAAGTTGATGGGCTTTGACATTCAAATAGTGTGCATGCACGTGTCCAATTATGCAGGGCGGGGCTTACCTGACCCCCCCCCCAAATACAGTATATTATTCAAGTTGCCACCCCTGGTGGAAACCAACTTTTTGTATAGTCTCTCTTATCTTTTCGAAGCTGGCTTTAAAAGTAGGGGCTCCTTAAATCTCACCGGATTCCTTTATTTCAAGACGCGTGAAATTGTGTGCCCTTTCTCTCCATAAAGGAGGAAATCTTGAAGCTGAGAGCTGGCCTGGCCCAAGGAAACTTCTTTTCCCTTGGCCGTGGACGGGGCTCCCCGTCTCCTTCCCTGGCCCCGGGGTCGAGGGGCGCCTCGGCCCCACCAGTGACAGAAAGCGCCGGCGGAGGAATCTTCCGCTGCCGCCTCCGCCGGCAACCCCCGCGCGTCACCTCGCCGGGGAGGCCAAGCACACGCGCGCACACGCGGTGCGGGCAGCCCTTATAAATTCTCCCTCTGCCGGCCCAAGCCCGCGATGTTGCTCTCGGCCGGCGAAAGGGTCTCTCTCTCGCTAGGGCAGGAGCGGCGAGAGGGGCGGACCTGGGGCAGCGCTTCAAGCCGGGGAGGAAGAAGAAGTCCTGGGCAGCAGCAAGAAAGCACCTACTCGGGGGAGGAAGGTGCCAAGCAAAAGAGGAGGAGGAGAGAGGCTGCCTGGAAGACTCCAACTCTTGCAGTCCACTCGAAAGAAAAAAAGAAAGAGGTTGGGGAAGAAGCAGCCCAGCTCGCTTGACTGTGTCTTGGGTTTTTCTCCTTCTTCTCTCCTTTTGTTTTTTAATTGTGGAAGAGGAGCGAGCTCCTGGAAAAGTCGGGCAGCCAGAAGTAGCCAGAGGAGAAGAGGGAGACTAGCTGGCTGCTTGGGGAGCAGCAGCGAGAGGAGCAGCCCGCGGGCCCGGGGAAAAGGAGGAGCAACTCCACGCGGGTGCCGGAGACGGCGGGGAACCCGGCGCAGCCACCTTAAGGCGCCCGGCCGCGCGCCCCTGGCACGGCTCGGCTGCTCCCCCGGCGTGCGCGCACACGCATCCATACAAACACGCACACACGTGGGCGCTTGCCGCCTCCCAGCGCGCTGGGGCGCCGGCCCCTCGGCCAAAGGGGGAGCTGCGGACTGTCTTCGGCAGGAGGAGGAGGAGGAAGAGGAGGAGGACCGGGGGGCGGCATCCCCCCTGGACGGGCTTCCCTCCGACTACCAGCTGGTGCCATCTCACTTGAGGAGCGCGAGAGCTCGTGGGAAGCCGGAGATCCGCGTCTCGGAAGCCCGCAGTTGAATTGGTGGCCAGTTGCCTCTCTCTCTCCACCCGCCTAAACCCCTTCAGCTATCTAAGAAACTATTGACGTGATTATTATTATTATTATTATTCATTCGGGGTTTTTTTAAAATCAGTATCGCCCCTCTTCTTTTTTCCTTCCTGGCGGAAGCGCAGCTACCATTGCTGATTTGCAATCTGTTTGCTGTGGTGGTAACAACCTGCTTAAAAAGAAAATCTTAGCAACCTGTTGCAGCTGTTTTCGAAAAAAGAAAAACCGCTCATCAACCTGTTGCAGTTTTTAATAAGAAGCGACTGCCGGGTTGAACTTGCTGCTTCTGCTGCAACGCCACGGCTGCTCGCAACCGTGCGACCCAAATCCCAGCATTTTGGGGGCCAGAAATCCGGTGCAAGCTACTGTTTGGACTAGCGATCTGTTGCATTCCTCCCCTCTCTCCAAAATCTATAATATATATATAAATTCTCAGCCTTATTCTCACGCGTCCACATAAGCAAGAAGACCGGAGGGGGGAGGGGGGAAACCGGTCACTTTTCTTTTTGGGGGGGTAGGGGAGAAGGTGAAGTGAAGTGTGAGAAAACGTGCTTTTTGGTGCTTTCTCTCTCAACCTTCCTAAAAATGCACTGCTACCTGTGGAGCGTCTTCCTCACCTTGGATCTGGCCACGGTGGCCTTCGCCCTGTCGACGTGCAGCACCCTCGACATGGATCAGTTTATGCGCAAGAGGATCGAAGCGATCCGGGGGCAGATCCTGAGCAAACTGAAACTCAACAGCCCTCCGGAAGAGTACCCGGAGCCCGAGGAGGTTTCTCCGGAGGTCATCTCGATCTACAACAGCACCAGGGACCTGTTGCAGGAGAAGGCGAACCACAGGGCAGCTACTTGCGAGAAGGAGAGGAGCGACGAGGAGTATTACGCCAAAGAGGTTTACAAAGTAGACATGCAGCCTACTTTCCAGTCCGCAAGTAAGTGCGAATGCGCGCGCCTGCGGCTGTTTGGGGGCAGAAAAACGCGCACGCGGTCAGAGCGAGCCTTGCTAAGATCAAAATCTCTAGAAAATAATATAGGCTGTCCTGACTGTTTAAGCACAGCCCAGGGGTACAGCTACCCAAGAATAAAATAAAATTTGGGGTCGCCTCTAAGAATACCGGGGCCCCTCCCAATTTCAAATATTTCTGCATTATAAATATTTTCCCAGATCGGGTTCTGTGATGCTGGGGTGGAGACGAGATACGGAGAGGGCAGGTGAATGAACCACCTTTGCACCAGAGGGAGGTCTAATGAACTGAAATCTGGGATCCTCGCAGGGTTGCGATCAGGCTCCTGTGTCTTGGGGATCACACACCCCTTGTTTTTCTGTGTGGGACCTCAGTCCTGGCACATGACACATAGTCTCTAGAAGGGCATTATCCAGAGCATGTGCAGAGTGCTTTTCCTTTGCCTCTCTACTGGACAGCAAATCTGAGATCCAGAGTTTAGGACTTCCTGGGAATAGTGTGCGACTCCCACCTAATCTTTGTCTCTGGCACCTCTCATTTTGGAATCTAAGCACCCGGGAATCACCCTTCGAAAAGAAGGGGACATCTGGCAGTTCTCCTGCCTCACTCCCATCGTTTTTGGCAGTGCCTGGTGCCTTCCGATGCCAGATACATTAATAAGCCTCCTTATCTGTTCTCATCCTCAAATTCCCTCTGTTTATTTTTCAAAGCCCTCCCCTCCGCCCCCACTTTGGGTGGGAACAGTGGCTTCTCAATCTGTTCTCCCTGGGTGCTCTCCATCCAGTCTTTGCCTGCCCCTAGCCAGCCAGCAATCAGTGTATGTTTCCCCTTAGTATTTGGCCAACACCTGGGTCAACAAACTTTCCCCTTAATAGGATTAGTTTACTTTGTTAAAGCCCACCCCCCACCCACCCCAAAAGTATTCTCTCAGTTCTTTTCTTATCACCTGCCTAGCCCCCCCCCTTTAGTTCAGTTAGTAGCTTCCAAAGCTGATCACTTCACTTCCCACTGCTGGTTTGTGTCTGATATGGGCAGTGGTCCATTCCAATGTACCTTGGAGAGAGGGGAGCAATCTAGCTCAGTAGTGTATCCACCTCAAAACCGAGTTTCTTTTGAAGCTGGCTGCTGCAATTGATACAAGCAAAAAAAGGACAGATCCTCCAGGAAGTGCCTCTTTAGATCCTATTTTCAATTTAGTTGTTCCCGTTTGTGATGACCTTATTTCCAGGTACAAAATGATACTCCCTTAATTCTTTTTTTTAAAGTCCAGCTTCCTGGACACAGTCTGTGAAGGCTTCAGCTGGAACTGATTATGTGCACTCTTTTCTGAAAAATAAATTAGAGCTTGAAAGAGCTGGCTCTGTGCATTGGGCCAGAGCCACTGTGGTCCAGAGACTTAGTGTTTGGAGGTGGGAGACATGAATTCAAATCCCACCTCCGACTTGGACTTGTTGGTTTGGCTTTGGCCGGCTGACTCTTGTCTAGCAGCCGTTCTGAGGAATTCTATGCATTTGCTCAGAATATTGAGCCCAATGGGCTTTGTACCCGAGTAAGTGATTCCAGCCTTGCTGTGCAGTAAATTACAAGCTTACTCAGAAGTAAGTTCCACTGCATTCAACAAGGATAGCAGCCTTAGTCTTTTCAGCTGTAAAATGGACCCATTCACATTCCACTGTAGTCAGCTCACCTTTTTTGCCAGCTGGGGTGGGTGGGTAGGAAGGGAAGAATACGTAGAAAATCAAACCCCAGTGTTGATCATTGTAGGAAACTTCGTATGAGAAAAAAATGAGGCAGCTTTACTACATGCCTAGGCTAAGTGTTTCTTTCCCCTGATTTGTTTTCCAGTCTTCCCCCTCCCCTCCCCTCCCCCACCCCTATAACTTTATTTGATACTCATATACTTGGTCTGTCTCTGAAAAGCGCATACCTCTTTCCGAAATGCGTAATGCAGCCACCTTGGCAGCTTTAGCCTAGACTTTCTAATTGTAGCCTCTTCTATTTATTTTGAAGGCAACCAAGGTGTAGCTTTTTGAGGCTTGCTGGGGCTTGCTAGCGAGAGTCCCAGGATGCCAGCCAGGGAACTCAGACCCCCCCCCCCGTTTTCTCCTTGTGCTGCTGCCTCCCCCTTTTTTATTTGTTAAAAATGACAATCTCTGGAAGAGGACACCGCTGGCAATCAAAGGGTTTTATTATTGCAATTAAGGCACCATCCAGAATGTCTGTGATAAATGTGCTCCACCCTTGTTGCCTCGAGGGAAGGAAGACTTTGTCAAGTGTGCTGGAGCCAAGTGGGTATGCGCAAGCTCTCTAGCGTAATTTGTAGCAATAACATTGAGACACAGAAGAGAATGGCAAGGCTGCCCCCCCTTCTTCTTAAATAGACATTTCACCCACCCACACTGATCTTCCGCTGGCTCATTGGAGATCTCTTTGTTTGTTCCACAGGAGTCTGTGCTCTGAGACTGTTTACCAGCCAATCTATAATCCTAGCAGCATCTTGATCTAGGCTTATCACCTTTTAGCTGGAGATTTTTGTTTTGTTTTGTTTCTGACATCTTTCTAACCACACTTCTCCTCCCCGTAAAGAGGCAACGCTAGCCTGGCTAAACATTGCCTTCTGGAGAACGTAAACGATCCAAGCTGCGATCCGGGGAATAATTAAAAACCCTGTGAGAATCTCCTCCAGAGCTGGGTCTGTAAGGCAAAACAGCCCTTGGAGGACAAGTGCGGATATTGCAGGTAGCCGCCAATAGAGAGCATCATGAGTTTAAGAGCTGAGGCCCCTTCTCGAGCTTCAGCCAGCCTTACTGTGGAAATGCTTGGTTGGGAAGATCACAGTAAGTGGGTTAACTGTTTTTCCACTGTCTAGTTATATATGCTGGGCTGGACAAGCCATTCTAAGGAAGAAAAAATATACAGCCAAGAAGAAATATATAATCTGAATGAGTGAATTGAAAATGCAGGTTTGGACTGCTTTGTACACTTTCCTTCAGACTTACGGGGTGGTGGGTCTTTCCCCCCCCCTTTTTTTAAAAAACTCTCCAGTCCTGCATTAGTTGAGCAGGCAGTGATGCGGGAAGAGAAAGGAGATCTCTGCAAACACACTGAGGTCATAGAGTGAAAGGCATGGGAAAGAGCCATCATTCAGAGTTCTTTTTAAAAAATACCCCCCTTTTTTTTACCACAGAGATGTTAGCATTTGGTAACTGACTATGGCCCAAGTATTGCAAATATGCTCTAATTATACTCACAGTCAGCTATATATCACTAAGCAGATCCCTGATAGGTCTTTGTGGGACATTTGTAACATTCAGTCTAAATATTTTTAGCAATGGAGAGATTTAAAAGGAAAACGCAAAGAGATATTGTATATATCCCAGGGCATATTTTGTCTTAAATATTATCCTTGGCCAACTGTACTATATAAATACAGTAAATATGAATAGCCTTGGCATGTTGCCAATCTCCTGGGATGAATTTTAGTCAAGAAGGTATTTATGGGATATAAATAATACTGTGTCAACATTTAAAGAAGGGATCTGATTAGCTCAGAATTTATTCGTATTAATCTTTTCACGTGCTGTTAGTTTAAGGCTCAAAGCGAAGTTGTGTTAAGGTTTTGCCGATAGTTTGCACCAAGGGAATCAAAGGGCACTGGGCTTTTTTACATGATGGTTTGTGAGAGCACAAAAGGAGACAGTGACTCGGGTCGGGCATGGAAATCAACGTGTACCAGGAATTAACAGGCCTAGATTTCTAAGATACAGACAAGGAAATATCCCTGAGTGGCTTGGGGCATCCTTTCATTAGCTGTGCTCTGTGTCTCCCTTACAAGTCTCAAATTTGCTGCAATTGAGGTTACACAAAGTTCACAACTATAATGTACATTGCATGGAGGTCAATGGAAAAAGCTTAATGGACTTCCATGGGTCCTATAGCTGTGGATCAAGGGTGGGGAACCTTTGTTCCTCTAGATGTTACTGACCAGATCCCATAATTCCTGGCCAATTGTCATGTTCAGTGCTTTTTTTCTGGGGGGACGCAGGGGTATGTATACCCCTAAACATTTTGTGAATCTAAGTTTGGCCTCATTGAGAGGCAGAATTACAATATGAGTAGGAAAATGAGAGTATCCCTAAACACTTTTTTAAGGAAAAAAAGCACTGCCCATGTTTGCTGAGGTAGATGGTATTTGTAGTTCAAGAACACCTAGAAGGCCAAAGGTTGCCACACCTGCTCTAGATAAACACTGCAAACATAAATAGCAGTTCTCTTTATCTAGGAATCATAGAATTGTAGAGTTGGAAGGGACCCCAGGAGACATGATTGAGAACCCTGATCTCCCAGGCTTTCTCAACCCCCCTGGAGCCTCCATAGATACAACAGTTGTGAAGCCTTGGGGGAGTGGCTTAACGTGTGTCCTTACAGTCCCACTGTACCACCATAGCTCTGAAGGACTTGTTGCTCTTTGGCTGTGAAACCTGTGTTGATTGTGTGTGGAATTATAATTTTAAGAACATAAGAAGAGAGCTTGTTGAATTGGGCCAAAGGCCCATTTAGTGCAGCATCCTGTTGCCACAGTGGCTAACCTGATGCTATGGGCATCTGGCAAGCAGAAGATGCCTTCATGGCTGGTGATTTGGTAAGATGTCCAGAGAGTAAGCTGTCCTGTATAGCAAGGATGGGCAACCTGGGGCTCCTCTGCTGTAGCTGCACTTCCAACGCCCGTCAGCCCCAGACAGCAGAGCAAATGGTCGGGGATGATGGGAATTATTGTAGCCCACTAACATCTAGAGGTCCACCGGTTCCCCATTGCTGTCCTGTAGGATGACCCTAAACAGCTTTTAAATGAGTAAGAAATAAATGCATGCCTGATTACTTGTCCCCAAGTGTGCGGATGGAATCTATTGAAAGTATTGTGTTTGAAATGATACAAGAGGATATAAAACATGATATTGGAAGGACAAAATGTGGGGTATTGCATCTTTGATGGCTATTGACAGATGCAGGCCATCATTTGATAGGCAGTCCATAAACATAGATGCATGAATCACAAGCAGAACTGTGTGTGATAGGGCTGGTCTTGGTAGTTTAAGTGCTGATGAAGCAAAATCTGGTGCAGCATTTTGGTTCCAAGCATCAGTCACCCATTTGAAAGCAACAACAAAGCCTCTCTAGCTTTTAATAGATGTGAAGCGCATCCTCTTTCTTTTTGGCATTATAGTATCAATTCTCCTTCCCCTCTTCCTCTTCTTCTTCCTTTAATAAACTTTATTGAAAAGATAACAGGATTACAGGAGTGGAATATAAAAGCAAACCTCATATCATACGCAGGGCATTGAGGATAAGAGTCCATCAGGACAACCAGATTTTTCCTCATTTGGGACAGATTTTGTGTATTGGTTCCAAAAGTGTAAGAAAAAAATTCCCACCGTGTAGCCGCATAAAAACATTCCAGATCCTCTGATCCATTAGAGACCTTTAAATTATGGGACTGCATCTTTTTCATAATTTCTTTTAGCCCTGAGGTTAACCAGGACCACATTCATGGTTTCTGTGTTAGTATCGAACACTGGAAAGCAAATTAGGATGACATGGGAATTTAGTTCCTCCTCCAGAGAATTAGTAATGTACCTTTCCAGAGCCTGAGTTGTACACCTTGTTTCTAATAGCTATAAAAGGACCAATTATGTCTTTTCTTTCTCCTTTCGCTGAGGAAAAACTTTGCTTTCTGTAATGAGAGTTTTGCTTGAGTAAGAGCTGGGCTTAAGTTTAGAGAATAACTTACCCCTTTGAAGTTTGGACGTTGGGATATAAATTTACAGAGTCCTGAAAAACTGCAACTGTTTATACTTTTCGTAGCAGTTCCACATGAAAGTTAACTAATTTAATGCAGAACAGTTCACCCCCTGCACAACCGTACTCCTTAAATTGAATCTCTAGTCTACACCTCAATTTTATGAGAGCCACTGGTGTGATTTATCCTTCCATTAGCTCTGTTGCATGAATATTTGCTTCACGTAGTCTCCCCCCCTCCTTTGCTGAGTATTTTACCTAATGAAAGAAAACATTATAAACCAGCTACATACAATGGCATGTTTCTACTTTATCAACAAGGAATTGATTTACTAGTGTTTATATGTGTGTAGGTTTCTTGTCTTCAGAGGAATTGGGTTACTAGTAGAGTACAGAAGTAGCTGTGGGCTTTTGTTTTCCAGAGGGTTACACAGCCCCACCAGGGTGGACTGGATAATGGGGGAATTAAGATATCAGCCCTAATCACACTTACTGGGAAGTAACTGAATTCTGTGGAACTCACTTCCAGTAAGGATTTGGGCTGCGGGGAATTTGGGTCATGGAATGAGAAGTGGCTGAAGGGAATGGGAGATATCACAGCTTCAGAAAGTGTGCTGCTGCTCTGGTGTTTGGAGGAGGGGGACGTATTGGCATGGAGTGACATTCCTCTTCTTCATGTGGAAGTAAGATTAAGTGCTTCTTGTAACAGGTGCCAGATAGGTGGACAGATGCATAGCAAAGAACATAAGAGCCTGATGGATCAGGCCAGTGGCCCACCCAGCATCCTGTTCTCACAAGGTCCAACCAGCCTGCAAGCAAGGCCCGACAGCGTTCTCCCAAATTGTGATTCAGAAACTTGCCTTGAGGGGCATACTGCCTCTGATAGTGGAGCTAGAACCTAGCCATCATGGCTAGTAGTTGTTGACAGGCGTTATCTTCCACTAACCCTTCTGAATTTATTTTAAACGCATCCAAGTTGATGGCCAGCACTACCTCTTGCAGGAGTGAATTCTAGAATTTAACTAAGATGCAGAGGCTAGACTAGTCAGGAATCCGTTGGAATTTGAGGACATAAGTTTTTATCAGCACATTTGAAGGAGATGGGTAAGGTGCAATGAGTTCTCAAGTTTTGCCAAAACAGATTTCGAATCATTAATACACGGTAGCCAAAGTGGTGGTGTATGGACAACATGCCCTACCATCCCTGTCCGGTGGCCATGCTGGCTGTAACTGATGGGAGCTGTAGTCCACCAACATCTGAAGATCACCAACTTGGCTACGTTTGTATTAATATGTTGCTTAGGAAAGTTGTGGGATCATCTTCTCTGAAACTCTGAGCACCCTGTAAGACAGAGAGGCCACCTTGACAAGTGAGTGAAGCATGGGGCCCCCCAGAGTGTCCTGCTGTGTCACCCCATCGCCTCAGATGCTACTCCTCTATACTCCTCCACTCTTTCTGATGTGGTATCACTTGAGAGAGCTAAACTTTGCCCAGAGCCCACTAGTTGTTGAATCATATTTTGATATAAATAGGGACTAGCTTTATGTACTTGCCCATAAAGTTCATGAGTGAATCCTTTACATATAGTGAAATAGCTGGCTCTTGGGGCCGCCATACATCCCACTTGTGTTGCAAGATATGGTAAAGGTAAAGGACCCCTGGACAGTTAAGTCCAGTTGAAATCGACTATGAGGTGTGGTGCTCATCTCGGCTTTCAGGCCGAGGGAGCTGGCATTTGTCCACAGAATGCTGTGGCCAGCATGACTAAACTGCTTCTGGTGCAATTGGACACCATGACAGAAACCAGAGCACATGAAAACACCGTTTGCCTTCCCACTGCAGTGGTACCTATTTATCTACTTGCGCTGGTATGCTTTCGAACTGCTAGGTTGGCAGAAGCTGTGACAAAACAACAGGAGCTCACTCTGTCGCACGGATTTGAACTGCTGACCTTAAGATTGGCAAGCCCAAGAGGCTCAGTGGTTTAGACCACAGCGCCACCCATGTCCCACAAGATATGACACAGGTGGTGCTGGCTGCATTCAAGATTCCATATAGCAAGGCAAGTCCATCTTGATGCTCCTATGCATAGCACTGCCTTCAGATCTTTCAAGTCTCTGTATAAGGGGCATCCAGTGTGAGACCCTCCAGAAGTTACACACCTATCATTCCTGACCATTGCCGATGCTAGTTGGGGCTGATGGAACATGGGTCCAATAACATCTGAATAACTCCATGTTGGTTTCCTATGCTATGTATTTTATCATTATGCAATATTGTTAGATTTGGTACCTCAACCAGTGGAGGCTGGTCCACTTACTGTTGGTCTCCTTGCCTTCTACCCAAAAGGCACTAGCCACCACTGCTCAAAGCATCTTCATCAGGTGACTATACTTGATTAGTCCTTTTGCAGCATTCTCTGCAGCTGGCAATGCTGTCCATATATTATCATAGGAGATCACCATGCATGGCAGTTTACTATTCACTGTTAGCATTTATACTATACCTTTTAAATAAAATATCTAAGGTGGCTTGCAAGCAAAGAAGCTAACCAATGCTGGGACCTGGATTCTGACCTTCCTGAGAAGTTGCCTGGAGTGGCATTTGTCTCATTTTGGAGCGGAGACTTAAATGCAAATACTTGAAAAATGAAGTGCATCTTCTCCCCATTGTCTGCAGTTGGCACTGCTACGCAAAACATGCATTATGACATTTTCACGGGACACCATCACACATGCCAATGGTAGAACATGTCTTTAATTCTGAGCCTATTGGGGGAATTGGCTTCAGATGAGCTTCTCTCATTTTGGAACAGAGACTTAAATCCAGACACTTGAAAATGAGTCATATCTGGGAAAGGTTTATAGGCTGTAAGTACAATTTGTACCAAAACCCTCTAGTGTAAAAAGTGAAAACTATAGTCACCAGGGACAGTGATCTGCTGAGAGGGAAAGTGCCTTCACATTAAATTGGCCGAGGCTTTTAGAAGAAGAGGGTCAGGGTTCTTCACTGCTCCTTATTAAATTATGAAAAGAGTAATTGGATCTCCAATAAAGAATGTCTTAATAGAAATGGTAACATCTGGTGGGTCACAGGTTCCCTATTGCGGTTTTCCAAGATCCCAGCCATCAAATCTATGAGCTGTCTCTGGGTGAAGTAGTCGTCATTTTCACCTGGAGGGCTATTGCCTACATGCCACTGTTGGAAAAGGGATGCCAGACTAAATGGATTTGGGGTCTGCTCTTCTTACTGTTGCGGGTTGATGGACTTTCTCTCTTACCCTGATAACCATAGCTATTCTTCATAGCCTAGGTGTGCTAAAATCAGGCACAGGCAAACTCGGCTTGTAGTTTTGGGACTACAACTCCCATGATCCCAAGCTAACAGGACCAGTGGTCAGGGATGATGGGAATTGTAGTCCCAAAAAACATGTGGAGGGCCAAGTTTGCCTATGCCTGGCTTAAATATATGTGCTTAAAGCTAGGTGTGCTTCAATATGTGCATAGAATCATAGAATCTTAGAGTTGGAAGGGACCCTAAGGGTCATCTAGTCCAACCCTCTGCAATGCAGGAATCTCTGCTAAGCATCCATGACAGATGACATGTCTGTTGAGTCCACTGAGACTTACTCCCAGATGGATGTGTATGGAATTGGAGCTGTTCATTGAAATCATTAGGATTTAGTCATGATTTGCCAAACTTTTCTCATTGACTTTTATGAGACTTCAGAATGATTTTTTGTGTGTGGAGTGGGAGCAAGGAGTGTCGGAATCTGCATGACCTGAAGTAACCTTTGTAGCTCATAAGAACCTGGCATTTCATAAAGAATCACAAGACTCTCTGAGTTTTAACTCATTTCCGAGAAGAATATTGGCAAAACGCCCATCAATATAATGTGTGTGTTGTAAAGTTTCTAGTGCTCATGAAGACAGAATAACAGAATAAAAACCTTGCTGTTTCTGCAAAAGCGTTAAGAGTTAGAGAGGGCCATCCGGTAGCCAAAAAATTCATTAGGCACAACTGTCTTACCTCGGTACCTGACAAAAATATTTACGAAATGACAAATGCTTGAGGGAGGGGAAGATTAAAGTACACAGTTTAAGAACATTTGTCACAACGATTTCTGTAAATAAACATGAACAAAATGCCCATCTACATCGGGTGTGTATGTTATATAGGGGGCTTAAAGTATTGCAGTGCCTGTCACACACACAGCATTCCCCAGGGAATACTTTTGACAGAGCCTGGGCCACCTCGCAACAGGGAAGGGGGCAAGTTTCGCAGCAGTTTCCTTTTTATCACAGAAGTGAATGGCAGCCATTCCCTGATATGGGAGAAAGTAGAAGTCTGTGCCTAGAGGGTTGGGGTTACCCTTTTCCCTGACAGATCCATGGGGGGGGGGAGAAAATAGGGTTCCCCCCACCAATCAGTCTTGCTGGGGGTCACCCACTTAAAGCTGTCCCATTCAATTTCACGAAAACCACGAAGACCTGAATTTGCTACCCTGGCGCTCCGTTCTCTTTCTTGCCCGCTCTAACTGATTGGTGGTGAGAATCATGGGACTCCACAGTGCAACCAACCCCTGCCCATAGCAGGACTTATTGTACAGCAAGCCTCAATGGAATCTGCTGCTCAAAGTGGTAAAAAATACTTTGGGTCACTTGGTGCCACTGTGATGTCAGGCGCCGGCTGGATCCTAATTTTCACCTCTGCTCTAGAGTGTAGACAGAGAACCCAGGAACTTTATATGCACAATGAATCTAATAGCAGAACTCCACCTCCCTTCTGAGGAGTGAACAGTTACCGAAATGCCTCACACAGCATCATCATCATCATCATCATCATTATTATTATTATTATTATTATTTATACCCCGCCCATCTGGCTGGGTTTCCCCAGCCACTGTGGGCGGCTTCCAACTGAATATTAAAAACAATACAGCATTAGACATTAAAAACTTCCCTAAAGAGGGCTGCCTTCAGTTGTCTTTTAAAAGTAAAATAGTTATTTATTGCCTTGACATCTGCTGGGAGGGCGTTCCACAGGGCAGGCGCCACTACCGAGAAGGCCCTCTGTCTGGTTCCCTGTAACCTTACTTCTCGCAATTAGGGAACCGCCAGAAGGCCCTCGGCACTGGATCTCAGCTGAACGATGGGGGTGGAGACGCTCCTTCAGGTATACAGGTTAGCATGGGCTGCTAACCATCAACATCACAGGAAATGAAACACTAGGTCTTCAGTTTTTAGTTTTTCTGCTTTTAGGGACAACGGGATCCGAGAGCAGGCTTGCCCAACCTGGTGCCCTCCAGATGTCTTGGACTACAACAACCGTGCCCTCTGGGGCTGGCGGCTGTTGCCATCTGAAACATCTAAAGGGGGTCAGGTTGGGAAAAGCTAAGGAGCCCCTTCCAGTTGGCCCACTGCTGCCTTGGCCTGTACTGTGTCTCTCGCCTCGGAGTCTTTCTCTGGTACAGATTCACTGGAAGTTCCCAGTGCATCTTTGACAAAACAAGTCATTAGTGAGAATACACAAATGTTTCCACTCCCGTTGCAAAACCATATGCTATACTTTGTTCTCTCTCTCTCCCTTTCTCTTACTCCCCCCCCCCCCCAGGAATTTTTCAGCATGGGAATGATATGTTCCCCAGGTATTATTTTAATTTAATAAGTGCATCAACAGCATTGTTTAGACTAAACACATTTATTTGCTCGTTTGTTTAGAGTGTGTTTGCTTCCCGATTGTAACTGGCTGGGCTGGCGTTGTTGTTTTTTTGCTTCTTTTTGCAAAGATGCTATCCACGAGTCGAGTGCTTAATGGCATGATTTCTATCACTGTGCTTTTCAGCATGGTTCAGTTTCTAATAGTTGTTTCTCTTTGTTGACAAAATCAATTTTTCCCACATTGTTTTGATTTAATGACTAAGAATGCAACGTCTGCAGTGGACAAAGAGATTATAGGAAGGGTGCCGTTTAGTGAATGTGTATGATGGGAACCTTAGCTCAATTTGGATGCAAACACTAAACCGTGGTTTAGCGTTACAGGAAGAAGTCCTGGACTTACATGCTTCCTCCCTCTCTCATTGCACCCTTGACTCTGTCATGGCAAATCCTAATTACGTCCAGTAATTACAAACTAAAGTGCATCTGTAAATCAGAAATGACACAGTGTGATTTCCAGTACTGGCTTGTACACAAGCAAACCATAGTTTGCTCAGCTTAATGTAATGGCAAACTGTGGTTACAATCTAGTTCGTAAATTTATTATTCTAGCCAAAGGCCATGACAAACTCGTAGCAATAGTATTAATAAAATAATACAGACCACCCATCTATAGTTAGCCTGTGGTTACATAGAATCAAAGAATTATGGCATTGGAAAAGACCTTTGGAGTCAAGCAACCCAACTTCCTGCTCAGTACAGAATCTACAATGAACATATAAGCCCACAGCGCCTCTGACAGATGTCTTTTTGCAGGACAAGAAGGAAGGGAGTGTGAGAATCCATGATTCATTCACGTAACATGAGCTGAGCTGAGCTGGTTTCCTAATCTTTTCATACCTGCAGCACATTTCTTTTTCCTAGGCTGTAACTGGAATAGCACTTCACTTACTAAATTAAAAAAGATACACCTGCATTTCCTTAATCAGCTCCCAGCAAGTTGGTACTGGTTAAAATTGCCTCCTGGTGTTCTGTGTCTCCCTTTGCCTGGTAAGTCAAGGTTCAGGTATACGCTTTGAATACAGTTATGCTGCTTCTGGGATTCCCTGAACCTACCAGGTATAGAAAGAACTGTCAGTGAATCCTGGCAGGAGCCTCAGGACAAATGCCACTATTCATATATTGAGAAATGGCGGAACTCAATGAGCCCAGGCTGATGGATGCTTAACTTTTCAAATAATGCTTCCATCCCTGTTGTGATTCACTAGAGCAGGGGTAGCTAAACTGGTGCCCTTCAGATTGGACTACAACTCCCATCAGCCCAGCCAGCATAGCCAGTCATCAGAGATGATGGGAGTTGAGAATCCCAAGAACATCTGGAAGGAGTCACCATGTTATCTACCTCTGCACCAGAGTCCCATGGCATGCATTTTAAGAACTGCTGGGCTTTTCGTGCCAATGACGAACACTGAATGCACATCTGCAGAGTCATCAAATGCTAAAAGTCTGGAGAGCTCTGATACTTGCAGATGGTTACTCTATTGGAAAGGAGCAACGCTTTCAGCGGAGGGAGCTCATTGTTGTGCCTGTGGATAGGATCTCCCTTTTGAAATGGGAAGCTCTGCGCACACACAAGAACATGTGGAAGGATGGATTGGTGCACTTTGTAAATGCGTATATGTATAATTTGCAAAGGCAGAAGTAAAATCAATGTATTGCATAAGCTATCCTTGAGTAAGAGTCTTTGAAAAAAAAACAAGACCATATCTACTTATTACCACCCACAATTGCTGCATACCGGCAATTGCTTAACTTAACATTTGTGGGCGTTTCTCTGGGTGCCCCCACCAAAGAATAATAACAATTAATAATAATAATTTATTATTTATACCCCACCCATCTGACTGGGTTTCCCCAGCAACGCTGGGCAGCTCCCAACAGAATAAATTAATAATAATAATAATAATAATAATAATAATAATAATAATAATGTGACAAAACATAAAACATTAAAAATTTCCCCAAACAAGTCTGCCTTCAGATGTCTTCTAAAAGTCAGATAGTTGTTTATTTCCTTGACATCTGATGGGAGGGCGTTCCACAGGGCGGGTGCTACTACCGAGAAGGCCCTCTGTCTGGTACCATGTAGCTTCACTTCTTGCAGTGAGGGAACTGCTTCTCGAAGACTTAGAGTTTTGAGAGGCAAGGCAGATGGGGGTCAGTAGCTAAATCCTTGATGGTGGCCAAGCATCTTTGTATGACAATCTCTGGTGTGCTATAAGTGTTGGTATCTTTTAAAAATACTGTATTCGTGTAAACATGGGGTCTGTGACTTATTCTGTAGCTATTTCCCCAATAACTGGCCAGTATTCTGTCATTGTTCAAGTAGCTTGGTGTCTTTTAAAAAGAGAATTTGCTGTTTCAGGTGATCTCTCCATAATGGCACTACATTAGAGGATAAAACCTTGGAGTTTTCAGAGGACATTTGTCCTGCTTGAAAGGCAATTGGTGGGAAGCGTTCACAGATTTCCACAGTCCTCTGAATCCTGGGCTCCTGGTTGCAATAATTGCAAGGTTAACCATTATAATAAGGCAGGGCCATCGTTGCTTTCAGCCCTCTAGCAGCTCAAACAGCAAGGGGCATGCATACCCCTACAGGACTTGAACCCTCCCACAAGAGCAGGGAACATTTGGCCCTCCAGGCATTGCTGAACTACAACTCCCAGCAGCCCTTGCAAGCATGACCAGGGACTTGGGATGATAGGAGTTATGGTTCAGCAACATCTGGAAGGCTAAAGGTTCCTCGCACGTGTGCTATAAGAACCTGAGAGGGAATTGCAGAGCAAATAGTTTGAGGTACTTCAAGCATGGTATACAGCAGACATGGGGAACCTCTGGCTCTCCAATGTTGTTGGGACTCAACCTCGCATCAGCCTGAACCAGCAGCTGTAGTCTAACCACATCTGGATGTTTCCTGCTGTAGAGGAAAGCACAGGGTAGTGATCATCTGTAGCCAATGTGACTTGAGGGGAAGATTCCAGTACATAATCATTTATGTACAAGGTCAGTCAGGCCTTGAGGAAGTCATTCCAAAGGAAATTTTAGTATGCTTGACTCTTTTCTACCTTGGCAATTTGTTCCTGTGGTCAACTCCAGAGTAGCAGTCTAGAGCTCTACTTGCATTTTATATTATTTTGCATTAAAGTCAAGTACAGTGGTACCTTGGTTTACGAACTTAATCCGTTCTGGAAGTCCGTTCTTAAACCAAGGCATGCTTTCCCATAGCAGCAGGGGACTCAATTTACAAATGGAACACACTCAACAGGAAGCGAAACATGTTCTTATTCCAAGGCAAAGTTCACAAACCAAAACACCTACTTCCGGGTTTGCAGCATTCTTAATCCAAGTTGTTCATAAACTAAGCTGTTCTTAAACCAAGGTACTTCTTTCCCTGGAGGTATTTAAGGAAATGCTAGATGACCATCTGGCAGGAATGTTGCAGATTCCTGCACTGAGCAGGGAGGGTGAGGCTAGATGTCCTTTGAGGTACCTTCCCTCTTTAAATTTCTATAAGCTTTCTGAATGGCATTTATTGTAAAGTTAAAAGATTGAAAATAAAATCCTGTCGTTGATAGTAAAAAAATACTGGCTTGCACATTGCATTTCAGTAACCCCGGTAACATTATTCTAAGTCAAATGCAAGAGGAAAGTGAGGGGAGGAAAAATGCTGTGAATCTGACCTTGGCCACGTTTGTTTGGCTCTTTGCCTCACTGTCAAATTCACACTGTACTGACAAATGCCGCATCTGCCCTGACACATCTGCAGGCGTTCATTCATAACGCCAGGTTCTCATAAGGATCCATTCGTTACTTCCTTTCACAATTTTGGATTGCATCTTTTGGGGCTGGATCCAGATCTTGTGATCTGAATCTCCACTCAATTTTTCATGTCCAATTGATTCTTTTTTTAAAAAAAAAGTTGCTGCAAAAAATCCAAGAGGGAAATCTTGCCTGGGAGAGAGCACTGTATTATATATGTTTTAGATAGTACGTGTATATCTGTTTAACAGCATCAAAACATATGTTGTTGCCAAAGCCCAAATTGGAATGTTCTGGGAAAGATAATTTAATTTTTAGCGGTTGGATCAGTGTCAGCGATGGATGGGAATTTCGACACTTCCTGGGGAGAGTCTGCCGGTGGTGATTATACACACGCAGCAAAATGCAGCAGTAAATCTCTCATTCTTTCAAACTCCCTTTCTCCATCTCATAGAAATCCATGATATTTTCCTTGTTTGGCCAGTGTCAGGGTGTTTACACTGGCATGCTCTCATTCAAAACTCTGCCCTGAATTTTAAAAGGCAGCCCAACTGCTGCTGAAGGCGTTTTGGTTTTTCTGATTCTGTTTTTTGTTTACATTTAGCATTTGCAAGTCAGCAGCTTGGTCGGCTCAGATAGAGTTTTGTGGGTAAAAAACAGAGCATCTGTCACACTGCCTTGCCTGGAAGGTAGGGAATCAAAGCAGTCTACATCTCTTCACAAATATGAGGATGGTATCTGGCCTGTGAGGAATGGAAAACACTGGTGCCATGTTCCAAAGCGTGACAGGCTTCTGATACTTAACACAGAGGTCCACAGAAGTGATTTGCACCCTTATCAATAGAAACACTAGGGATACCAATAGAGGCACTAGGAATGTCAGGCACACACAAGGGCCGAGTGCCAAAGTGGGTTTGAGCAGATCCCTAGGTGACTGGTATCTGGGGTGTGTGTGTGTTTGTGTGAGGATGCCAGCTACTTCATTTTAAAACAGGAAGCCCAAAAAGAGGAGAAATCGTTGTGTGCGTGTGCACAGTTGAAAGTTTCACAGGACAAACATTGCATGTGAGTGGATACACCAGGAAAAGCAACATGGTCTGTGAGGCAAAGAGGTCATAGCAAGTGGAATGCGATCAAAACTTACTTTTCCGCTCAGCCTAAAAAACCTTCAGAGGGAAGCAGTAAATATTCCCACCCCAGTACATTATAAAAAGTTTGCAAACTGACTTGAAGCAACTGAGAGAATTGAGATATCTAACTGGCACATTTTAATATGCACAAAAGCGATGGGGGAGGATGCCAAAGGAAAGAAAAAGAGATACAGTAGTACCTCGGTTTTTTAACATAATCCAATCAGGAAGACTGTTTGAGTTTTGAAACGTTCGAAAACCGAAAACTCAAGACGGAAGCCGCATGGCATGTTTGACTTCTGAGGCGTGTTCGAAAACCAAAGCATTTACTTCCGGGTTTACGGCATTCGAAAACTGAAATGTTCAAAAATGGAGATGTTCAAAAACCGAGGTACCACTGTAACACCTAAGGCGTATCCGTATGCTTTTAACCATGTAACATTTAACCATGGTTTAGCAGCGTATGGATGAGCCTGAGTGAGAACAATGAAAATGCTGGGCTTTCTACCTGTCACACGGCCAAGAGAAGGGGTTTGGCAGGTAAAAAATCACTTTTGAAAGGATTCCAGCTTAGCCTTATGTTCAAACCTAGGGATCCTGGTTTAAAATGAACAATGGTTAGTTTAATAACCCAGCATCATAACTCATGGTTTGAAGTCATGTTGTTTAGCAACTAACCATTACTAATGCTCAACCGAGATCCTTTAAAAAGTGAAACTCAATACTTGCTGAATTTCTCCCTGCCACATGGGGTAGTTTGTGAGCCTGACTCTTCACCCAGGCTTAGCTACGTAGCACTGAGCCATGGTTTAGCATTACACAAGACAGCGGGCAGAGAATAGAACAGGAGAAGCAGATTTATTGTGAAAGGAGAATAGCAGTCAAAAAATGTGGGATCACTGGATTTACTTGCAAGAAAAGGCCTAAATCCCCCCCTTTTAAAAATGAAGCACACAAGAACATCTCCACTAGGCCAGAAAGTATTGAGTTGCTATCTTAAATGTAGATATTCTTCTTACCCATGACCGCTAAGTCTAATTCATGCATTATCAGGGACTGTTATACATTTGGCTTCAATTTATAACCTCTAAACTCAAACAGGTTGAGAATACCTCTTCTAGGGGGTAGTATATTGGCTACAGTAAAAAGCAGGAAGTTCCTCTGTGTCGGTTTTCCGTCATTGGATGACCACACGGTATTGTCTTTCTTGCCCTCATTCATTTATGGCAGTGCCCATGCAGAGAGGAGGAGAAAGCAAGGCTCTAGACGTTCAAAGCTATGTCTATCTCTTTTCCTCCTGTTACTTTCAGATATCAGAGTTGGCCCTTTATTGTCATGCAGAACCAAAACGATGTGTGAGAGAGCTCTAACTGTGGTGCAGTGTGTTCCTGTCCCCATCCCTGTGTGCACAGCCCCTTCCCCTGTGGTTCCTCCTTCCCCTGGCTTTTTGCTCACTGAAGATGAAGCTCAGCAGGGAGAGACTTAGCTGAACATGGTTAGAATCTCTCCCACAATTTGGAATCCTAATTGCACAGGGTTCCTGGTCACAAGGAGGGGAAAAGGAGTGGCTGGGCACTCACACCCCTACGCAATTTGAACCCTCACGCAACTCCTTTGAATACTTGTAGCACCATCTGCATCTGCTATTCTCAGAATAGTTCCAAACAGCCATTTACAATATGGCACTTCTGATTGCACAAAGTTCTGGTTGGTTGTAGATCTGATGCTGAGATAAGCGTCACCATGTCCTCTCCTCTCCCTGGATTTTTGAGCATAAGAACATAAGACCATTCTGCTGGCTCAGGCCAATGCCCCATCTAGTCCAGCGTCCTGTTCTCATAGTGGCCAACCAGATGCTTGTAGGATGCCTGCTTGCTGCCCACCTGCGACTCCTAGCAACTGCCATTCAGAGGCATGATGCGTTTGCAGTGGTGTGGCCATTTGTCTCCTGGCAGGAGCTCAGTGGAAAAGCTTGTGCTTTGCATGCAGAAGAACCTAGATTCAATCTCTAGCATCTCCATGCAGGTCTGGGAGAGATCCTTTTTTGAAACCCCAGGGAGCTGCCATCAGTTAACGTAGACAATATAGAGCTCTGTTGCACTGAGCAATGGTCTGAACTTGTATAAGGTGGCTTCATGTGAGTCCTTCATTGCGTCACTTGAGCTGGGATGGGGAATCTCTTTCAGTCTGAAGGCCACATGACTTTTGGGAGCTGCTAGCCCAGTGGTGGGCGGGGCAATGCATGCGATGTTTACCTTTGTACAACAGGTGACATTCTAGCCAAGCAAAATCCAGAAGTTTCTACCCGCCATCCTCAAAAAATCTCTGCATCCAGGCAGATGAGAGGCTGTATCACAGTTCAATGATACAATCTGGCCAGGCAAAAGGGAGTAAAATCAGTGCCATCTGGGCTTGGTTGTGCTCCTGTTGAAGAAATGGCACCGTGCATTTGTAGTCACCCTTTCAAGAAAGAGCCCCAGTTGCGAGGTATTTTGGAACACCTTTTTGAAATGTGGTTCTTTGCCTTTGATGAATTACCATCAGAGCTGTAGTTCTACATGAGCTGTTAAAAAAATAAAGGAAAAATAAACAGAGTGGCAGGTTACTGGTAGCAGCATTTGATAGCAGTTGTCATCTGGTAGCAACATATGGCAGCAAGATGGGAATGGCGTGTGGTTTCGGAATTCAGGGAAATAAGCACAAGTTTATGCACTGTACCTTTCTGGTATTCTACACGCACACTCCTTCCCATAATAAATGATAATCTGACCGTGAAGACCTTCCAAATAAACATGTTTTAATGTCTTTCCATCATTCCTTCTCCCAAAGCTGTTACTCATCTAAGAGTCGAAGTGGGCTGTATATCTGAAAGGCTCTCCAGGAACAAATGCAAACTCGCACCTTTTTAACGTGCATAAGCACTAAATCTTCCAAGAGCTACAAATAGGCAACTATGATTAGAAAGAAAAGCAAGGATAACATCCGTCAGCCACTTTTGACTGAGAGAAATGGAGTCAGCTGGCAACAGAAGTATGAGCCTCGCCAGGCATCTTAGAAGCAATATGATTGTGGAACGAGGCATGTGTGCCAAGGAGAAATGTGTTGTTTGGCTTTATGTGGGATAAACAGATGATAATCGTGATGATAGTTGCATGACGTGGTCTATAATATCAAGGAAGTTGCTTGGGAAGTAACCTAATGCAGTGGAAATTGTAGTCCACATTGGGCCATTTGCATATTGAATCCTACCAAGGGATCATCCATCCCAGCCAAGTCCATAGCATCAGGTTTGTTACGGGTACAAACAAACCAAGCAGCTTGGTTGCCATTGGTACCTTTTATGAATGACCTACCAGAGCTTCCTGGGCTGCCTCAAAGCAGGACTTCTGGGCATATTGTGAATCAATCCCAGTGACATACAGGGATTTAACCCTAAAACCTGGGTGCAGTATTAGGGATCAGTCCTCTAAGGTATATTGTGATAAAGGATCTCTGTGTGAGAGAGTACTTCTCTGTTACCATTGATTTAATGACTTCCAGTGGTCGCCAATGAGGGATGGGAGAGGGAGCATTTCTAAGTCAGGAACTGGTCCTTCTTGGTAGGCATTTACCCCAACACAGCTCATTTGGTAGAGCGTGAGACTCTTAATCTCAGGGTTGTGGGTTTGAGCCCCACACTGGGCAAAAGATTCTTGCATTGCAGGGAGTTGGACTAGAAGACCCTGGGGTTCCCTTCCAACTCTATGATTCCATTGGAATTTCCATCTGAAAAAAGTCATGCTGGTGTATATCATCATCATCAAACCTTTATTGGCATCACATACAAACATTCAGAGTAAATAGGCCAGTGTGATCTCATCGCCATTTCAACAGTACAGTGCAGTCATTTGCCAAAGGGAAGAAGAGGCGAGCAATCTATTTCATCTCTGTGGGTCTCCAGCAAGGGCAGGATCCTGTAGCGTACTTTGGTGGCAAAAAATCAAATAGAGGAACCTAACTACTGTCTTGGTGAGCTCCTGGTCGCTCCCCTGTAATAAGAAGCGTATAGCCTCTGTCTCTGGTTTCCATGTTGGAATACATAGATGGTCTAAAAATTGTTGGCTTTCATGGTTACTCTTCTGGCAGAGTGCAGGATTTTTAAAGTCTAAATATAATGTCCCATGTATCTGGATTGATGTGGGGATGCTTGGTATAAATGGGAAAGGCCCCTATAGTTTCCTGTTCTAGTGGAAGACTGACTAGCACACTAATCTACTTAGAATCATAGAATCATAGAATCATAGAATCATAGAGTTGGAAGAGACCACAAGGGCCATCGAGTCCAACCCCCTGCCAAGCAGGAAACACCATCAGAGCACTCCTGACATATGGTTGTCAAGCCTCTGCTTAAAGACCTCCAAAGAAGGAGACTCCACCACACTCCTTGGCAGCAAATTCCACTGTCGAACAGCTCTCACTGTCAGGAAGTTCTTTCTAATGTTTAGGTGAAATCTTCTTTCTTGTAGTTTGGATCCATTGCTCCGTGTCCGCTTCTCTGGAGCAGCAGAAAACAACCTTTCTCCCTCCTCTATGTGACATCCTTTTATATATTTGAACATGGCTATCATATCACCCCTTAACCTCCTCTTCTCCAGGCTAAACATTCCCAGCTCCCTTAGCCGTTCCTCATAAGGCATCGTTTCCAGGCCTTTGACCATTTTGGTTGCCCTCCTCTGGACACGTTCCAGTTTGTCAATGTCCTTCTTGAACTGTGGTGCCCAGAACTGGACACAGTACTCCAGGTGAGGTCTGACCAGAGCAGAATACAGTGGCACTATTACTTCCCTTGATCTAGATGCTATACTCCTATTGATGCAGCCCAGAATTGCATTGGCTTTTTTAGCTGCCGCGTCACACTGTTGGCTCATGTCAAGTTTGTGGTCAACCAAGACTCCTAGATCCTTTTCACATGTAGTGCTCTCAAGCCAGGTGTCACCCATCTTGTATTTGTGCCTCTCATTTTTTTTGCCCAAGTGCAATACTTTACATTTCTCCCTGTTAAAATTCATCTTGTTTGTTTTGGCCCAGTTCTCTAATCTGTCAAGGTCGTTTTGAAGTGTGATCCTGTCCTCTGGGGTGTTAGCCACCCCTCCCAGTTTGGTGTCATCTGCAAATTTGATCAGGATGCCCTTGAGTCCATCATCCAAGTCGTTGATAAAGATGTTGAATAAGACCGGGCCCAAGACAGAACCCTGTGGCACCCCACTAGTCACTCTTCTCCAGGATGAAGAGGAACCATTGATGAGCACCCTTTGGGTTCGGTCAGTCAGCCAGTTACAAATCCACTGAGTGGTAGCATAGTCAAGACCGCATTTTACCAGCTTCTTTACAAGAATATCATGGGGCACCTTGTCAAATGCCTTGCTGAAATCAAGGTAGGCTACATCCACTGCGTTCCCTTCATCTACTAGGCTTGTAATTCTGTCAAAAAACGAGATCAGGTTAGTCTGACATGACTTATTTTTCAGAAATCCATGCTGACTATTGGTGATCACAGCATTCCTTTCTAGGTGCTCACAGACTGTTTGCTTAATGATCTGCTCCAGAATCTTCCCTGGTATTGATGTCAGACTGACTGGGCGGTAATTATTTGGGTCCTCTCTTTTCCCCTTTTTGAAAATAGGGACAACATTTGCCCTCCTCCAGTCTGCCGGGACTTCGCCTGTTCTCCAGGAATTCTCAAAGATGACTGCCAGTGGTTCTGAAATCACATCTGCCAGTTCTTTTAATACTCTTGGATGCAGTTCATCTGGCCCTGGAGACTTGAATACATCTAGACTAGCCAAGTATTCTTGTACTATCTCCTTAGTTATTCTGGGCTGTGTTTCCTCTGCTGAATCATTTGCTCCAAATTCTTCAGGTCGGGCATTGTTTTCTTTATCGGAGAAGACTGAGGCAAAGAAGGCATTGAGGAGTTCAGCCCTTTCTGTGTCCCCTGTTTGCATTTCACCATCTTCTCCTCTGAGTGACCCCACTGTTTCTTTGTTCTTCCTTTTGCTACGAACATACCCATAAAAGCCTTTTTTGTTGCTTTTAACCTCTCTAGCAAGCCTGAGTTCATTCTGTGCTTTAGCTTTTCTGACTTTGTGTCTACACGTGCCGGCTATTTGTTTGAATTCCTCTTTGGTGGTTTCCCCCCTTTTCCATTTTTTGTACACATCCTTTTTTAATCTTAACTCAGTTAAAAGTTCTTTAGATAGCCACCCTGGCTTCTTTAGGCACCTTCCATGTTTCCGTCTCATTGGTATTGCCTGAAGTTGTGCTTTTACTATCTCCCTCTTAACAAACTCCCAGCCATCATGAACTCCCTTTCCTTTTAGTATTACTGTCCATGGGATCTCACCAAGCACTTCCCTAAGTTTTATGAAGTCGGCTTTCTTAAAGTCGAGAAATTGAGTCCTAGTATGCTTGGCTGCTCCTTTCCGCTGTATAGTAAACTTCAGAAGAGCATGATCACTCGCGCCTAATGATCCTTCCACTTCTACCCCACTAACCAGGTCATCAACATTGGTTAGGACCAGATCTAAAATGGCTGTTCCTCTTGTTGCTTCTCCCACTTTCTGGACAATGAAGTTGTCTGCAAGGCCAGTGAGGAATCTGTTTGACCTTATGCTCTTGGCTGAGTTAATGACTGCAGAGAACAGCCTTTGCTCAAAACACTTTCAAAGCAGCCATTTCTATAGCTGCTAATTAACTGACATCATTCCTGTTTTGGAATGGAAGAAAATATTTTGTGCATGTGTGTACATCAGCCAAGCGTACAACCTGGGAGTCTCCAAAACAGTAACAAATACATTGTAACTCTGAAATGATTTGGGATTCGCATTGATACAAGGCACCGCCTGCCAACCGTGTCATTCTGCCATTTATACACAGGCCAAACAGGTCCCTCGTTATACATGGACACAAACCAGTAACATGAAAAACACCGCTGGGGAGCGTTTCGATCTTCCAGGAGATTCTGTAGCTGCTGTGCGCCAGCAATAAAAAATAATAAAAAGTTTCAAAGGACGTGTTGACCTGAAGCCGCTGAATCGGAATTCATTAGCAATTTTCACACCGTGAAATTGGGTCTCAAATGCTGGAAATGGCTAGCTCCATACAAACTCAATAATAAGGCAAAGGCTGGCTCAGTTTTCTCCCATTGAAAACAATGCCGGCATTTACACTTAAGTAATTTGACACACTTCATTTGAACGTGCACTGGAACCATGGTTGGTTTTGCACTAACAGTTTTCCAGGGTGATGCAGTGGGTGGGGTCAGTGAACACCTTGTTACCCCTCTTGTGTGTGAACAGAAGGTTTTATTTATGCACAGTTTGTAACTGGATACAACACTGTATAGCCATGAGTGATATTGTAACTAACCAGTAACTCTGGGTTGTAGCCATTGCTCATCCTACTCAGCATAGACACCTTGAAGTTGATGGACTTAAGTGAGTCACGGCCATTCATTTCAATGGCTCTACTATTGAGTAGAGGCTAGCATTGGATGGGCTACAACCCTGTTTTGCTGGCAGATCCAAATCGTTAAATAGACTTGGGGAGGAATTCCTTGTCATGCTATTCTGATCCTTCCATCAGTGCAGATGGAATGATTCTCCCTCTCCTTGTGCTGTTCTTGGGCTTCTCTTGATGGTGAGGGGCATGCAGGGAGCAAGGGGGAAACCCTGTTGAGCAAGCAGAACTCCTTACAAAGGGCTTCTACTGATGGGACCCATTAGGTGACTCCTGCCCTTGTTTTTACTTGAATTTGCGTGGCTTATAAATTTGTTCTCTGTATTGTCATGAACGGTACTGGTAATGCCTGAGATATAGTTCATTTGGAAAATTCACGGCAAAATTTACAAGCAAGTCCCCCCCCCCCCTAAACAGGTAAATCCAATGTCTATTTATAGTGTACATTGGTTTCTTTGGTGACTTTTGGAAAGAAACTAAAAGCACCAGGATTTTACTGCTGTTAAAATATTTGCAATTTTGTGTGTGTGTCTGACTTGGCTTGGGTTTATTCATCGTTTAGTTAGCCATCACCTACATTTGTTTTTCAGTTTCATAGAACTTTTCGAATTTGGTTCTTTGGTTGACATACTAAACTTCCCCTAAAGTTTGCTTGGAGTGCGGTCCTACACCTATAGACATCGGTGGCAAACTTCGTGTTGGTTTTAATGGCGCAGAATAGTAACTTTGGACAGTCCAACCTGCTTTTCTTGAAAATGACTGACTTTCATTTCCTTCTGTAGCCAGGGAATGGTTTGGAAATTCTGTTCTTTGGAGCCCTTAGAGAACTCTCCAAAGCCAGCCTTGCTGCAGCGTGCCAAAGAGAACAGGAGTTCTTCCTGGCAGAGAGAGCGCGGGGAGCGGAGGTTTGATGAACAGAATTTATCTGTGCAACAGAAACCTCTTGCATCATTCTATCTCTTTCTCCATCAGGATGCTACACTTTCCCTGATGACTTTAACGTTTTCTGTTCACAAATTACTAGACAATCGAGGTCCCGTTTTGAAAAAGACAAAGGGAAAGCTACTTGGTTCTCCTTCGCCGCCACCCCCCCCTTTATAAATAGTAATTGAGTAAAAATGTTAAGTTAGCCTGTGCCAAAGGGGCAGGCATCCAGCTTAAGAGTGAATTTCTCCATCCTGAGTGTGATTTTGAGGACTCGTTAAGGGAAAATATGCTATGCCAAGTCGCTGTGAAGTACCATCAGTATCACCTTGCATGAACTGGCTCTTCTCAAATGGCTGTGCTCAAAATGTCTCGCTGATAATAGGGACAGTGGTATAGTTTGCGCATCTCTCTTTTATTGCTTTACATTAACTCTTTAAAATGCCATGCTAATCAAAGTCGCTCAAAATAAACAGCAACCAAGTATAAGTACATTTCAAGGCAGGCAAAAGCCCCTTGAATTCAGAATCACTTTTTCCTATCGTGCTGCCAGTTGTCATAACTGCACTGCAAGTAAGTTCAGTTTGTGTTTCATGCTTGTGTTTCAAAGACCCTGGTGCTGAAGTGGCTAAAATCGCAGCTTCTTTTTATTATGTGAATAAAAGAACATGGGAGTAATTGCCCCTGAGGGGGGTCTTCTGGGGAAGCCACATTTCAGTGGGAGCAAGAGCAGGAGGGCATGCCCCTGGCTTGCTTTCATGGCCGTAGGGAAAAATTTGAACATGCAAATGTAGCCCCTGGTCTGGATATGAGCAGGCAAGACTATAGCAGTTGCGGGTTTCAGGGAACCACGCGGCAGTATTAATTGCTGAGGAGGTTTGGAGTGGGGAAATCTCTCCCAGGATCTTTTGAGGTCTGGCTAAATTTTCTACAGTGCTCTGGAAGATACTGTGTTCAGGGCGTTCTCGAAGAATTAAATGGCAGCTGTGGGACCACCACTGTTTACTGCCAGGTGAACTTATTGGGGATCATAGTGGGTGGCACCATGATAGCAGGAGAACTAGAGAGCACAGTGCCATACTTAACATAGCCCATCAGCCATGGTGGCACACCAGAAGCTCGATAAAGCGCTTGGCTTTGTCGCCTGCAGAAATGGCAAAGGTTTTGCCAAGCGCCTGGCAGGCTACAAGGCATGGCTAGTGATTTGCTCTTTGGCTTTGCAAGTCGTGCATGCCTCTGGTAGACTAAAGTAGATTTTGCATTTAGCTTCTGCTTTCACACAAGTAGCTGCAGCAATGTCCATAATCTCCTCTGCGTGGGTTTTTTCAAACATTGTGAATTAAGAGTGCTTCATCAGATGCTGGTGAGCTACTGACCCACTCACTGTCAGAGTCCTTTGAGATGTCCTCGTGTGCAAAGATTGCCAAGCTAAATGTGATAACCTAAGCCTGACACACACATGTTATTGTGTGCGCAGCTGCAGAGTCCCCCCTCCCGGCGCACCTAACTGCTAAAGTGGGGAAATGAATGGACACAACAACAGTCTGGGATTTTAAATGGCTGCAACTTTATTGACTTTAGATATAGGAAGCCTTGGCATAGGCACTGGCCGTATATCCCTCTCAGCCCCTCCACACTGGGGTAGCGGGAACCGAGGCATGACAGGGACTATTCAGGAATGGATCCATCGCAAACCCCAGGTTTATGCAGATGGTGACTCTGTGGCCCACTGGCCCCATGCAACTGGTTCTTTGGACAGAGGCTTCCCAACAAACACATTTAATGGGGTACCCTGTTATCGCCATTGCAGAGACTGGGGGGGGGGTTGAGTCACCACTTCACCACACCCCGATTGGATGAAAGACTATTTGATTCTGCCCAAGGCCTAAACCGCCAAGTTGTGACTAGTGATTTGGGGAAGGTGAAACCTGCAGCACAGGGACAATTCCTTCCCGGCCCCAAATCAGACCAAAGCAAAGCCCTCCTAGCTGAAAAGAAAATGGTTAAAGCAGCAAGGAAGAAGAGTTTGGATTTGATATCCCGCTTTATCACTACCCGAAGGAGTCTCAAAGCGGCTAACATTCTCCTTTCCCTTCCTCCCCCACAACAAACACTCTGTGAGGTGAGTGGGGCTGAGAGACTTCAGAGAAGTGTGACTGGCCCAAGGTCACCCAGCAGCTGCATGTGGAGGAGCGGAGACGCAAGCCCAGTTCACCAGATTACGAGTCCACCGCTCTTAACCACTACACCACACTGGAATTAAAGTAGGGAGGGGAAGGGGGGTGACGCTCCTGGCCGACTTTATAAAGAGCACAGTGTCGGCCAAGATATATAGTAGGAGTTGAGTGAAGCCTGCCTGACTCAGGTCCGCTTGCCAAGCAACACACCCCAAGGCTGCCATGGATTGGCCCAATTTGACATGGAGGTTGGTGAGAACCTGTGAGCCTCAGAGGGGGATGCGCACAGACAAAATGGTGCGGTGCGTCCAGGCCGACGGAGGAGGTGCTGTGTCAGGCCGCAACCGTGCTCACCTGTAAGGGAAGTAAGCAGCCATTAGCAGATAATTTAGCTTTCCTTAAACCAACTCCCTTCTATCAGGAAAGTCAGACTTCACTTTCACTTCCAATTAGGCTTAAGGCTGTAAACCTTATCTGAGAATAAGGCCCATTGATCTGAGTTTGTTGAACTTCTGTGTAGACGTGTATAGGATTGCAGTGCAAAACTACAGTAGCATCCATGCTCTTAAATATATTT
Organism: Podarcis raffonei; assembly: GCF_027172205.1. Lineage (NCBI taxonomy): Eukaryota > Metazoa > Chordata > Lepidosauria > Squamata > Lacertidae > Podarcis > Podarcis raffonei. The sequence goes on along the minus strand of NC_070604.1, from coordinate 95,974,775 downwards.
ACATGGAAATATGCTCCACTGAAATTGGTGGGACTATAATGGATGTCAGAGCAAACCTGGGGGTTAAAATTCAGCAGCCTAAGTCCTTTCACAGACAGGCACCTGCTGATGGAGGCCAGTGCATTGAGGATTGGGGTGCCAGTGTGTCCTTACCTCACCACAGACCATATTTATTGTTCCTATTTTACAGATGAGGCTGAGGCATGGTATCTTGACCCACTGAGTCCACAAGTGAGCTGGGATTCAGCCAGTACCAAATAGCATACTTTCCAGATGTGGTTTCTAGAATTTTCTCCCTCTGCCTTGCTCTTTCTAGTCCCCTGTATACTGGGGAGAGGGAGGAAGAGGAGTGAAGCTCATGCTAGCAGCACTTAGGCTGAATTTATTCCATTAGCTGTGATGCAGTGAACAGAATACTAATGCATGGGGCTCACAGCCTTACAAGCACATTGAGCTGTCTGTGTTCTCTTGCACAACGCCATTGCCACTTGAAGACCTGGAGCTGTTTCCCTGGATTGCAGTGAGGGATGTCACCAGGACTAAGTCAGATTAAATCCAGTCACTTCGATTTAATAACTGGGATAGAACCATAGGAACCTGCCTTATACCAAGCCAACCATTGGTCCACCTAGCTCAGGATTCTCTACTCTGACAACGCTTTTCCAGAGTTTCAGACATGGGTCTTCCTCAGTTCCCGCTGGAGATCCCAGGGAAAACAAACACTGCACCCCACAGTTCAGAGCTGTGGGGGGAGAAGAGGATAGGCTTGCCTTTGCATCCATAGCAGGTGATCTGAACTCAAAACACCCTTTGGACGCAACATCTAATCCTGTACTGCTTTGAGTGTTTTGTCTTGTGACTACTATGCTTTTTTAAAATACCTTTTTCTTCTTTCTGCTTCATTTTTATACAGTGGACCCTCTGTATACGAACTTAATTCGTTCCAGGGGTCCGTTCGCATGCCAAAAATTACGTAAATAGAGGTGCACTTCACACTTCTGCGCATGCGTGCGGTGCAATTCAGCACCTCTGCGAAGGCGTGCAGAGCGCTTCTGTGCATGTGCACACGACGAAACCTGGAAGTATACACTTCCAGGTTTGCCGTGGCCATAACCCGAAGATTCTGTATCCAGAGGGATATGCAAGTAGAGGTACAACTGTACTTGTAAGCTGCCTCAAAGAACTTTGGATGAGGCAAGGTGAATAAATGAATGAAATGTGCAAATGTTGTGCCCCTGCTTAGCATTGTTATTTGTTATGTTGCCCCCTCAGTCTCTGTATTTAGAACTTCTTTCATTTCCCCTCTGGATCTGTTAGCATCCTGTGGATCTACAGTGGTACCTTGGTTTGCAAGCTTTTTGGATTACAACTGTTTTGGATTACAACCACGTCAAACCCGGAAGTGTGTGTCCCTTTTTTTGGATGACAACCCATTTTTATTTTTTTTTGAGGCCCCATTGGTGAAATCGCGCCTTGGGTTACAACCTGTTTTGGTTTACAACTGGACCTCCGGAACAAATTATGGTTGTAAACCAAGGTACCACTGTACTCTTATGTAGTGCCCTGCATTGATTAGCTGTTCCTGTGGAGGATATCTAGATCAGTTCAGTTCTCCTCAGAAGAACAGACTCCCAATGGCCTTGCTCTCGGCCACTTGAGCTGCAGCCTGGAAGACCTGGCCTTGCATTTTCTTTTCTCCTCATCCATACTATCTCTTTTGGGTCACTGAGACTCAACCACCCGTTAACCAACCAAGTATTTGATCAGCTACACCTACTAGTTGTTTGTTGCTCGAGTTGTGTTATCAACAAAGTTGAAGATGAATCTGCATGAGAGTCTGAATTGCATGTATGTTTAGCTGACAGGATAAAGTGGTTCACACCCCAACGTGTGTTGATACCAGAACCCTATGTGTGATGGAGAAACTTTAAAAAAATATGTTGTGTTACCCCAGCTGTGGGATGGACCATAGATCTACGTTGAATTAAATCCCTATCACCTTCAGTTAGCCCACAGAACTCTTTTAGCTGGGCTCCAAGACATGTTTAAATTTAGAAACCTTATCAAAATGGAGGTGGTCAGGTTATCTCAGACGAATGTCTCATGACACTATGTACCTGGGAAATAAATTAAAAACAAAAGTACTCTTGATTATTAAAGGTTGTTGTATGATGTCTTTGTGTGGGTTCAGGGAGTACCTTTATAAATTTTCTGTGTAAGAGAGTTTTAACTCCACTATCTGTGGGGTGTCCTCTAAGCTGGGGATCACTGTAGTATTGCCAAGTAGAAAAGAAAATTGGGAAAGAGAACATAAGGAAATCTATTTGCAGTTGTTTATCCAACGTTGGGTGTTTTTATTAGCACACTAGATCAGAAGCAGCAGTCAGTTACTTCAGAATGCTTTTAGTCAAACAGTGTGGGAAGAGAAACCCTACCTCTCCATTTCTTATGCGCTTGGCCTGTGATTTATTATTTTTTAAATGGAAATGTTCTGACATTCTGTCCCCATTAAGAACGAAGAAAACCTTTGGCACACCAGAACTTTCTTTAGGATGGAAATTCCATTTTTGAAGCAGATCTCAAGGGTGTGCGGGGCTGTCCAAGGGATGAATCTACCCTGATAGAAGCATAAATGGTGCTGTTTTGATAGTTGCATACTGAATGAATTCAGCAGCTGTTTAAGTTTCCAGCTGCTGACCCAGTAGTCTCGCAGAATATCATGCCTGACCTTGAGCTAACCAAGATCCCTGGAGCCTTTGCCTGAAATATTAACTTTTCATCCACTTGAGGGAAAGGGGGGCTGGGCTAGGGGAGGCATTCGCTTTCTGTGAACATATCCCTTCAGCCTTATTTGGGGCCTGCACTACTTTGCCTTCACCCGTTCACTTCAAGGGAAGGTTTTTGTTTTCTTTTTCTGTCTCCACTGCTGTGGTCGCCATCTTTCTTTACAAAGGACACATAGTTCTTGTCAAATCAGCAGTGTTCTGTACGTAATTCTTTTAGCGTCGAGGAACATGCCGAAAGGAGGTATTTGGGTAACTTTGACAAAATGTGCATTGAATTGATCGGTTTGAATGGGCAAAGTGCAACTCAAGGTGGCAATTGAGATTTATAGATAAATAATGAAAAGAGGCCATTTAGGGTTTGTTTTGGGTTGGGTTTTTTTGTTTTGTTTTTTAGCCAGTGGGCTCCAGTGGTTTTTAGTGGGTAGGCTTGTTCTAATGTGCATATTCAGCAAATTGTCGTGGAAGGATAGAATTTCTGTGGAAATATATATACAAGTCAAGTTGCAGAAATAAAAAAGTAAAACTAGTTTATTTTCCTCTTTATTCAGTGTTTCCATTTGAACATATTAGTAAACCATAGTTAGGTGTTAGATGTGTGAACCTACTGTCCCACCTCTGGAATGGCCATGAGGAAGAGAAATGAAGCATCTGCTCCTTTCTTCAACTAAATATGGTTTGTCATCATGTCAAAACTTGGAAATGTGGCTAGTTTTAACTATGGCTTATCCTGACAAGCCAGTTTGGAATTGATTTATTACATTAATAATTAAAAATTAAAAATTCGCTGCCCTTGAAGCTGTCACAGAAACTCCAGCGGGTACAGAATGCTGCAGCGAGGCTCCTCACGGGGTCTCTGCCATGGGAGCATATTCACCCAGTGCTTTTCAAGCTGCACTGGCTCCCGGTGGAGTACAGGGTCAGATTTAAGGTGCTGCTTTTGACCTTTAAAGCCCTTCACGGCCTAGGACCCTCGTACCTACGGGACCGCCTCTCCTGGTATGCCCCACGGAGAGCCTCAGGGTCCATAAATAGCAACATCCTAGTGGTCCCGGGCCCTAAGGAAGTTAGATTGGCTTCAACCAGAGCCAGGGCCTTTTCAACTCTGGCTCCGGCCTGGTGGAACGCTCTGCCTCATGAGACCAGGGCCCTGCAGGATCTGATTTCTTTCCGCAGGGCCTGTAAGACAGAGTTGTTCTGCCTGGCCTTTGGCTTGGAGCCAATTTGATTCCATCCCTCCCTCTCTTTCTTTTTTCTTTTCCTTCTCCTCCTGCGATGAGGCTACATTTTAATATTTTAATGTTCCATTATTTTAATGTTGTATTTTATTTTTGTTTTTAAGTTGTAATCATTCATCTTGTTTTTATTATTGCTTGTAAGCCGCTCTGAGCCCGGCCTTGGCTGGGGAGGGCGGGGTATAAATAAAAAATTATTATTATTATTATTAGCTGTAATATAGCATAGTATACAGGCAGCGACCAGTTTAGGCACATCCAATATGTGACTGACTGTGCACATGCGCATCACACCAAATCCGGAAGTGACCAGAAAACGTCACAAAAAGGTGAGGTGCAGGGTGGAATGGGGGTTTGCAGGCGTTTTCAATGGTGTTTCAAATATACATGATTTCATTTAAACATGAGGTGCCTTGGAACGTAACCCCACAAAAATTGGGAGTTGCCTGTAGTATAGTATCAAAATAAATAATAAAAAATCTGGATTTACAACCAGAAACACTACCCATGACTCCAAGAGCATTGGCTATTCTTCTATAGTTCCCCACGACATATTGTTGTGAACAGGGAATTTCAACTCTGACAAATATGAACTATCAGAGAAAAGTGTGGTCCAGAGAATAACGTTTGAGAACCACTGCCTTAAACTAATGACACACTATGGTAGTTGGAAATGGGATGGCAGCTGGCTCACTGAGGTGGTGGTCTTCTTTTATCTCGTTTTGCTCAACCCTTCCTTGATAGGGCCCAGGATCACTGAGGTTTTCCAAGGCCTCAAAACTCCTCCCTGCAAAGGGTTTCTGAATCACCAGTATAATGGTATTTAATGTCTCCCTAGCAGAGAGATGGAGAAACTGCAACCCTCTGCCAAACCACAACTCATATCATCCCTGACCATTGGCCATGCTGGCAGGGACTGATTGCAGTTGGAGTTTGACAACACAGGGGTGTTTCCTTTCCCTACCCTAGCAGTCAGGTTCTTTGCCTAAGACATTTTACAGGTAACTCACCTGCTGCACTCTGGAGTGCTTCCTGAGCTTTCTCCTGCCCAGGTTTCCTTTACCTCTGCATCTGAATAACTTCTCAGCTTTGAAAGAAGACCGTGACTTTGCACTGTTTTTGGGGAGCAGGAGTTTGACTTAATTTCAAGGATTCCTGAATAAAGCCCAGTGTCGACTGCCCTGCGCTCCACAGCACAAAACGTTAGGAGCTTGCATCTGCATTCAGTTTGCCACCTTATCTTTTGCTTGTTTGCTTTCCTCTTCTGTTTGCTTTAGCCCCCTTGAGTCAAACACTGGGGTCTCCCTTCTCTTCACTTTCCAGCTCAGTGGGAGCTTTGCTACGGACACCCGGTGTGCAAGCCAGGCCTTCCCTCTATATTTCTTCAGGCACACTAGGTTTCTCTGACCCACTGAGTGCCAGTGGTGGAGATTAATTCTCTCCAGATGTAGCTGAATTAGACAGCATTTTTTCCAGGTCCGGGACATAAAATACACAGGCCTCTATTTGATACCAGAAAAGGGACTTCTGAAACATACGTCGTTGTAAATATTCATGATGCATAAGATGAATTTCATGACAGCATCATATGTTGGGAGAGCTCATCAGTTCTCCAACCTCTAGCACAATTCCATGCTTCCCAGCCTAGCTGACTGAAGGATGCCCTTTATATTTCAGTGTATCCCTCCTCACTTCAGACAGTGTAAGCTTTTCTCCAGAGCTGTTTAGTAACCTGAACAGTAGAGGTGGGGTTTTATTTCTCCTGTCAAAGGCTGCACGCCCTTGGGGGACTCTGATTGGGGCTGCTTGCTGGGAGTATACCGTACTGGTTTCATTGCCCTTTCATACACCAGGGCTAGTTTCCGGGCAGCTCACAAAATAAAAACAGTTTAAAGACAACTATAAAAATATGCAGCGGAATAGGCAGATTGCAGCATTAAAACAGCTCCAAGCTAAAATACAGAGCAAGATGAAAGAGCAGGGAATAAAACAGCTAAGAAAAAGTTGCAGCTATCTTTTGAAAGCTTAAGAAGAGAGGAGTTTCACTTGGTCCTGAAAAGACAATAGCAGTATGATCCTAGACATGTCTACTCAGTTGTGTCACTTAGAATTATTTCCAGCAAGGAGCCACAAGACTTTGCTGCACTCCTGGGTAGTGGTATAGAATTGCAGTCCAAAGAGGGTGCCAGGTGAGCTTTCCTGGGAAGTATATTCCACAACTAGGGTTCCACCACTGGAAAATCCCCTTTAACTTGTAAAAGAGGTAGCCAAAGAAGAACTTTAAATATAGATTTCAGGTCCCAGGTAGGTACATGTGGAAAGACGTCTGGTCTTCCATGTCAGGGTTTTTCTTGTTACAGGTAGGTAGCCGTGTTGGTCTGCCATGTTGTTGTTGTTTAGTCATTTAGTCGTGTCCGACTCTTCGTGACCCCATGGACCAGAGCATCCCAGGCACTCCTGTCTTCCACTGCCTCCCGCAGTTTCCTCAAACTCATGCTGGTAGCTTCCAGAACACTATCCAACCATCTTGTCCTCTGTCGTCCCCTTCTCCTTGTGCCCTCCATCTTTCCCAACATCAGGGTCTTTCCCAGTGAGTCTTCTCTTCTCATGACGTGGCCAAAGTACTGGAGCCTCAGCTTCACGATCTGTCCTTCCAGTGAGCACTCTGTTGGTCTGCCATAGTTGAAACAAAACAAAATAAATAAAATAAAAAAATTCCTTCCAGTAGCACCTTAGAGACCAACTAAGTTAGTTATTGGTATGAGCTTTTGTGTGCATGCACACTTCTTCTTCCTAAACATGTATTCTTCTAGGCAACAGCAAAAGTAGTTTGTGCACAAACTGGTATTGCTGTGTAAAGTCACTAGGAAGTAACTTTTGCATCACTGAGCACAGAAGCTGCTTTTATGGCCACAGGTTCAATGTCTTTATCTGAATTCTCTGCAGCCGGTTGAATGCAGTCTGGCACCAGGCAACCATGTCTGTGCAGTTAGATGCCAAGAAGAGACTCTGCTTGGATGCTTTAAATTCCAAACCTGTTTTCTTGCAAGTGTAATATTTACCAGCTTTCACTTCAGCTGGGAATGCAGAAAGACCGTTTGGGGACGGGGGGGGGGGGGGGAGGAGGAGAGCAGGGAGAGAACAAAAGAGTGGCTCTGATATAGATGGAGTTGGTGCTTTTGTCAAATTGGTGTTGTGTTGTTTTCTTGTGTTACAATGTTCACCCCTCATTTACAGCCTCCAATTGCTGATTCCTTTTGTAAAGGAGGAGTGGAAAGGGGAACATTCACTTAGGGACTGTGATCCTACTTCAGCAAAAGAATGTGAGAAACAGTTCTCTCAAAAAGAAGGAAAGATAAGCCTTGGCCTAACTTAAAACAAAAATGTGGTGATTTGGCTTCCTGTGGCAGCACAACCATTTTCCATATTTGGAGAGTGCCATCCATTGCAATCTGTGGTTCCTGTTTTCTGCTGTGTGGGCTGGTAGGGATTCAGGGCCAATCTACATGTCACAAGTTTAGTATAATCCCATCTGAGTGGATTGGGTTGGGGAGATGTGTATGAATTTACCTTCCATGTTTTCTCACATTTTTTCATGTCCGATAGTGGTTACGTGCCTAGTTTTTGCTTTGTTTTCCTCCTTCCTTTTTTATACATGAATGGGTTCCTTCACTGTCTCCTATTAGCCCGTCAGGAATCCTGTATCGAACATAGAATCACAGAATTGTAGAGTTGGAAGGGACTACAAGGGTGATCTGGTTCAACTCCCTGCAACTTGATGGGGTTACACCTCACGCCCCTTTCATGCATTTGTCACATATTGGACCACCATACATAAAATGGGGAGCAAGGCCACCCCACTGACCCAAAACCCAGCGTTGCAGTGCCCCACCATCAACATCCAGTGGGATGTATATTTAGATCCACACCCACATTCACGTTCTGTCCTTGAGAGGATGACCCAGAGCCATCTCACTAGGCAGTTATGAAAGGGCAAGGAGTTGTTTACCTTTTAACTTAGTATTACAGTCGTACCTTGGATCCCGAACGCCTTGGTACTCGGACGATTTGGCTCCTGAATGCCGCAAACCCGGAAGTGAGTGTTCTGGTTTGCAAATGTTCTTTGGAACCCAAACATCTGACGGGGCTTCCGCGGTTTCCAATTGGCTGCAGGAGCTTCCTGTAGCCAATCAGAAGCCATGTTTTGGTTTCCGAACGTTTTGGAAGTCGAACGGACTTCCGGAACAGATTCCATTCAACTTCCAAGGTACGACTGTATTGCTTTTTTTACTGCCAGGGATGGGAGAGAAACTTGTGGAATTAACTTGGCTAACTGTAGGTACTGTGTACCTTGATGTGGGAATGCAGAACTTTGCTGGTGCTCCTCAAATAGCAGAACGTTGTGGGCCAGACCTTTGGGGAGCATTAGCCTGGTTGCCTTGGTAGAAGAGAGGCAAAGGGATGCGAACTTGTCCCCTTGGTAGCAGTTTTGCATCTTTCACAAAAGGGCTGTTACAAACTGCCCAATAAATTGCATTATTATTATTATTATTATTATTATTATTAAATTTTGTGTACCGCCCTATAACCGCAGGTCTCAGGGCAGTTCACAGGATAAAATCAGAATACAAAACCACAAAATACATAATCAAAATGAAAACAAAAACAACCCAATAACATCCCAGCTGCATTGGCAGGGTCAGCACCTAAAGATGCAGTACTATTATCCAGGTATTCAGAGCAATTGCCAAACTCTATGTGTGTCTTGGATAGCCTTAACTGCTGTCAAACATAAGCAACATTGGATTGGTCCTTGTAACTAGGGTTGCCACCTCTCCTCTGGGAGTGAGGGAAGTGGAGGAAATCTAGATTATATTCATTTATATATCTTCATTTATTGAAAGGTTTGCCTGTTGCAGAGTAAGGAATTTGAAACAGTGCCCTGCTGATGGTGGAATAAATTTATTGGATCAAACAATTAAAATCAAAACCCCTATTATGCTGGTTTGAAACTCTGTAGGAAATAACCTTGTATGCGAAAGCATACATTTGCACATAGCGCATCTAGCCACAATACTTTCCAAGGATGGAAATGGGGAAGGTAGTTCTTTGATCATTGCTGGAACATTTGCGTTCAAAAATAGGATCAGCAAATGAATAATGAGCCCAAGTCATTTTCCGTTCATTTGCTTAGTAATTAGAATTACAACAACTGGAAATGGCTGCCATAAGCTGATTTTGTTTGTGACAGTCCGATGTCACGAATCCTGCATTGTGTTTGACCATCTTTGCAGTTCTAAAAGAAGAAATATGGCCATTTCCCAGGCTTTAGAACTGAAAGGAATTGGAGCAAGTTGCCAGTTATCTCCAGACAAGACAAACATATTAGCTTTTTCAAGACTGCAGTCTGTGGAAGGTGCTGCAAAAAAATAAAATAAAAAAGTTTTATTGAAAAATAACTCGTAAATCAAAGAACAAGGGATGTTTTTATTGTAAGGAATTAATTAAGGAAGGAAGTGACTCAGTGCTCAGAGGGAGGAACATTTAGTTATGTATTTATTTATTTATTTTCCTGCCATTATAGACCATCCTTTTTTCCAAGCTGGCACACATGTGGTTTCCAGGTGGCCGCCCATCCAGACACTGACCAGATCCAGATCTGCTTAGCTTCAACAAGGTGGTGGCCTCATGTGCCTTCAGACCATATCCTGGGAATAAGGCTTTTCCAAGGGAAAATGGGTTCATAACTCAGTCGAACCACTGGTCAAGTGGAATAATTGCCACTGAAATTGACTATACCACTCTAATGACTACCCTACCCCAGAAGTCAAGAACTTCTTAGTTGAAATAGAGCCAGTGCAGGAGAACTTCTCAACAGAGATTCATGCTCCTGCTTTAATAGCAGTGCAGACAACTGTGGAAAGCTGCCATTACACAGTGGCAAACCTGAATCCACGTGTTTCTTTTACCTGCTAAGTTTTTAGATTTACACCTGAAAACCTAACCTGTGCCAAAAGTCAGAGTCGAGTTCAAATATCTTTAAGAAGGAACCTTACAAGGGGAGATAGAAGCCCAGTAGGTACTATTGATATTTGCATATTGGTTGGCAACCGCCTGTCTCAGGAGACAATGAAAGAGCTCACATTTTGGGAATGAAGTTAAACCGTTGGAGAGTTATAGCTCCCGCTGTGGCTGTAGAGATACGGGAGAGACATGTTTTATTGCAGGTGGAGCAGATGAAGATGTCCAGTTTTGCTGATGCAGGTATACCATGGCATTTTAAACCCAGAAACATATGCTGTTTCGGAAAAGGTAGAAAAACAGGTCCAACTCTGCTTCAAAACTAAAAGTGTATTGTTAAGTTCTTTGATTTGCTTTCAAGGATGGAAGTCATCTTTTACATGGACTCAGGCAGCCCAACAAGCAGTGAAGTTATTCTATATAGTATTGTTGACTAGTAAATATTTTAAATTAATTAATACATTTATATCCTGCCATTCAATGCATGGGTTTCCAGCATGACTAACAAAGTCACATCATCATCATCATCATTATTTACAAACAAAAAACAATAAAAGCTTTTGGTTAAAAACCAAAACAACTGTCAGGAGCAGGTCAGCAATGACTCACATGGTGCCAGTGAAGTTAACTCTTTATTCAAAGAAGCAAGACAGCTCAGGAGGCCAGGCCCAGTGAGCACAGCAACTCTTCCTGGTAGATAAGGCCTGGAAACGATGCCTTATGAGGAACGGCTAAGGGAGCTGGGCATGTTTAGCCTGGAGAAGAGGAGGTTAAGGGGTGATATGATAGCCATGTTCAAATATATAAAAGGATGTCACATAGAGGAGGGAGAAAGGTTGTTTTCTGCTGCTCCAGAGAAGCGGACACGGAGCAATGGTTCCCAACTACAAGAAAGAAGATTCCACCTAAACATTAGGAAGAACTTCCTGACAGTAAGAGCTGTTTGACAGTGGAATTTGCTGCCAAGGAGTGTGGTGGAGTCTCCTTCTTTGGAGGTCTTTAAGCAGAGGCTTGACAACCATATGTCAGGAGTGCTCTGATGGTGTTTCCTGCTTGGCAGGGGGTTGGACTCGATGGCCCTTGTGGTCTCTTCCAACTCTATGATTCTATGATTCTATCTTGCCCCAATGTGGGGCTGAAGTTCCTTGTCTCCCCACAATTTCCTAATTCTCCTCCTTCCTCCAGTTACTTCCCAAGCAATCTGATACTTCGCCACCTTGTCTTCAGCAGTCTTCCTCAGCTCTGCCTTTTGGCACTCCTCCTCTCCAGCCTCCTGAAAATGCAGGCGTCTCCTTGCATTGAACAACCCAGAAGACAGGAACCCAATCTGAGAAGACCCATTCCTAGTCATTGCCAGCCTTACCTCAGACAGTCGGGGAGGGAGATTCAGGAAAGGCTTCTGCAGATGATGTGAAGTGCATCAGCAGGTGGATGTAGACATTTGTTTGTATTACTGATCCCCACCCCCATCCCCAAGTCGATTCAAAGGCAGCCCCACATACAACACATTTGCAGTAATGTCACCTGGAGGTTACCTGACCAGGCTATTTTCTGCCTGGTCAAAAAATTCTTTGTCCAGGTACCTACCACACACCCAGGCTTCCTTTTCCTTTAGTAAATGTATCTAATATACGCCACTACAGAAGAAATGAGAAATGCACATGTTAAAGTTAAAAAATCTTGGATTCATAGGGTTTACAGTTAAACCAAGCTCTGGAGTAAGAATTATTTACAGAAACTACTATGATAGAAGGGTTAAACCACAGAGCCTAGGGCTTGCCGATCAGAAGGTCGGCGGTTCAAATCCCCGCGCAGGGGTGAGCTCCCGTTGTTCGGTCTCTGCTCCTGCCAACCTAGCAGTTCAAAAGCACGTCAAAGTGCAAGTAGATAAATAGGGACCACTCCTGTGGGAAGGTAAATGGCATTTCTGTGTGCTGCTCTGGTTCGCCAGAAGCGGCTTAGTCATGCTGTCCACATGACCTGGAAGCTGTCTGCGAACAAACGCTGGCTCCCTCGGCCTATAGAGCAAGATGAGCGCCATAACCCCAGAGTCGTCCATGACTTTGGGGTTGTGGCGCTCATCTTGCTCTCCACGTCCGTCATTTTTACTATGATAGAGCTAACAGTTTCCACTGTTCTTTGTTTATGCATTCAGGTGGACAGTTAGCTTTGACTATTTGATTTGGTCTACTTTCAGCTCTGATGAGGGCCCACAGTATGAAGGAATCCACAGCTCTCCTTCTTATCTGTTTGCTTCCTATCAACAGCACATCATTCATTCTATCTCTAGGCCCCTTGTGACTTAGACTCCCATTTTTCTTTGGATCCTCCTTTACCATCTTTTGATCTCCCCCTTTTCCATCCCTTCATCTCTCACGTCCCTGCTTCTGTTGCCTTGGGTGTGGGTACTACGAAAATAACAACCATGGTCAAGCCCAGTGGTTATGCCTGCTTGATGATGTTGGTAAGGAAGCCCTGGAGGACTGTAGTGCAATGCATGCAAATCGCCACAGGTTCACATCTAGGCCTGCAAAATAATCTGAAACCATAGAGAGATCTGTAGCTAGTCATTGTAAAGACCTAGACGGACCACTGGCCTGAGTTCTTTATTAAGGAAGCTTCCTATGCATACCCCTTCGTGCCGTTGCTAGAAGGCTATGGATACTGAAGGATTTGGATACTGTGACTGGATTACAGGAAAGGGATCAAGAAATAATGACCATGGAAGAAGGATAAGAAACCGTGAATTAGAGTAGACAGGTTAAATGGCATGCTGGCAGAGTGTCGTTCTCTGCTCTGCAGAGTAGTATTGCAGTACACTATTGAAGGATGTTGGCAGGATAGTATTACATACAGTTTTGCATTATGGACAAATAGAGGGATGCAGTCCAGCAGTTGTTGTTTTTTTAATCACTAAAGCTATATTCTACCCCCACTCCTATCAGGCACGGGCCTTGGTTTTAAAAAGTTATAAAAATAATTTATTCCGTTTATTAGTTTTCAGGAGAACCCTCAAACTGAAGTTCATTTGGCTATATAGCTAGAGGCTTGAGTTTTCTGTAAATGTAAATTATTACTTTAGTAATAATAATTACTATCACCAGCATGCTGTTCATCATGATTTTATTCATCTCTCCATCCCACACACATTTATTTCCAGTTATCCAGATGTCCCTGGAGGTTAATCAAGAAACAGTTAAAATGTTTCTAGGGTTTTATTGTTTAAAAACATTTTACAAAAGCAAGAACATTGTGAGGGTTGAAAGAAGCAGATTTGGGGTGGACTCCCCTGCACTAAGGTGGAGACACATAAACACAACAGTATAATGAGCCCAGCTGAATTGTGAAATAGCTTGAGAATGTCGTTTTACTGCCATTTCCTTGATTTCAACACTACCAAGTTTGTCATGGATGACGGCTTTGTGGTTCTTGTGACACTGCTGGAGAAAATTGGATTTGGAGAAAGTTTATTTAGCTCTCTAAATAATTCAAAATGTTTTCAATTTGTCTTTCCCCCAGCACAGCATGCTTCAACTGTGCCTTATATTTCATACAATGTAAGAAGAGTAAAGACTCTCCTCCCTGCAAGTGAGGGGAGTGGTTGTGGGCGGGAGCCGAGCACCGCCCCCTAGCAGGGGGCGTTAGCCCCCTGCCTCCATCTCACCTGGCTGGCGCCCACGCCCCTCGGCAGGCATCCAACCAGGTGCCTGAGAGGGGGCGTGTTCAGCAGCCTTTTGCTGCGGCGCCAGCCTCTGCCCGGCCTCATTCTTCGTCGTCTCGCCGCGAGTCACCCACCCTCCACTCCCTTTGAGTTAGGGCTTAGGTCATTGGCCTTGCTATGGACCTTAGGTTGGTCGCCCTGGTTGTCTAGGGGGCCTGGTAGGAGTTTTTCCATTTGGCATTAGGCTTTTTGGTTTTTTCGCCTACCTCGTAGCAATCGTCACAACTTTTGTGGTATTGGTGGGTAGGTTAGGCATTGGAATAATGTGTTGTGGTGTGTCGAAGAGCTAGGTGTGGCCATCGCCTATGCCTTCAATTTAGGGGTATTCCGTTAAAGGAATCTGGCGGTCGTGTATTCTGTCCGATGCCTGCTTGGCGGGAGGCCATGGCACGACCCTCGGTGACATCAGGGGTGAGCCTATAGTTGGATTAGCATCAACAGGCTCCACCTACTGGTGAATAAACCCACTTGCTTGAGAGATCCAATGCCTAAGCCAATACCTTTTCACTGCTGTAATCAATAAAGTTGTGGCCTTTCATTGCCCATTAACCTTATATAACGTCTCCTTGTGTATTCTTTCCACATCGCGGGGGTCGGGTCCTCGAACCACAACTATCTGTCCTCTTCTTATTACCTCCGGGTTTGGTTTGGTTTGGTTTCCCAGGAGTGATGTGGGAGAGAGTGGTGTTCAAAGCATTTTCTTGGATGTGGAACCACACTTGTAGCTACAAGTCCTTTAACACAGGCAGCTATAATAATGAAGCTGTGAGTGTTTGTTCAAAGAGGGAGCCCACTGTCCTAGCAATACATAAGAAAAACTCAGCTCTGTGAAGTAAGTCAGGTTGCCTGATCTTGGGTCATGGCCTGGCAGGACCACAGACAAGCAACATGGTTGAGGACAGGTCAGAGGTCAGGTTTTAGAGTGGACAGACAAGGATTCCATGGGCTAAAGACAGATGTGGTCTAAAATGAGCTGGTGGTCAAATTCTGGAAGCAACCTTGAAGAAGTATCTGTAGTGCTTCCAGCCACTCTTGAATCCCAATGTCACATGGTCTGGCTGGGCTGATGAGTCACTCTGCCCTTTTTGGCCATTATATAGGTGACACTGTTCCTCAGCAAAGATCAGGCTATTAACTCCCCAAGCCTCAGTGCTGTCCTGGTGCCATAGTGAGTAAGGTGCCTGGGCCTTATTTGTAAGACTTGGGTCACATCCAAACTATAAAAGCTCCAAAGAATCTTGAGAACTGTGGTTTATCCCTCGCAGCAATTCCCAGCACCCCTGGCAAATCACAGTTCTCAGAATTCTGTGGAGGAAGCAGTGTGTTTTAAATGCATGGTGTGCCTGTTACCTAACCTTATAGAACCAGGTTATTTCAGTTTCAGCATCACAGAGTTTTATCTGTGGTGGAATTCATCTGTGGTGGAATCATGATTCAGTCCAGATAACTTTGTGCTTGCAAGATACCTGTCAGTGTCAGGCAATTAACTGACTGAAAATAAATTTATGCAGGCTGTGACCCTATACCTGGGAGTAAGCCCCATTGAACTTAATGTGACTTACTTCTGGGAGGTGTATCGGAATAAAGAACTCCTGTGAGCCCAGAGTAGCCATCCACAAATACATTTCTCCAGGGTTCACATCTTTGCACCTGGACTACATAGGAACTTGCACTGTGCCAGGCCAGACTTATTTTTTCCATCTCCCCAATATTTGCCATTTTGACTGGTAGCAACGCTGCAGACTCTGGCAGAGATCTTTTGCATCAGCTGTCAGGGACCGGAGTCAGGGGCAAGACAGCAATAAAACACCCAGTGTCAGTAAAGTTAATTCTTTATTCAAAGAATCCAAAACAGCTCAGGCCTAGTGATCACAGTAGGTCTTGTCCCAAGAAGGCAGTTGCAAGGACTGAAGGTCCCTGCCTTCCAGCCACTCTCTAAGACTCCCCCCTCGGATCCTTCTCTAGCAACCTGAGGCAGCTTCGTCTTGCCTCTCTTTGCTCTTCCCTCTTCATTCCTCTCTGTGCTCTGGGAGACCACAGGTGAGGGAAGCTGGTTTCAGAGGAGGAGGAACCTCCCTGGCTTCTTCAGCAGCCTGCCTCCACTCTGCCTCTTGACCCCCATCTGGTGCTGCCTCTGATTCTGGACTGCTCTCTGCAGCACTCTTCCTGCTCACTAAACCCTGTTACCTCTTCACCTTCCGACACCTCCTTCCAGCCTGCTCCCTCTTCTCTCTCTGACCACTCATCGCCATCCCACCACCAGTCCCCTTCCCTTGGGGGTTCTCCAGCTGGGGCCATCCCACTCCTCTTTGTCCAGCCAGTCCCTGACACCACGCAAGCCTAGAGATGCTGCAAATTGGCCCTGGGACCGTCTGCATTGAAAGCATATGTTCTACCACTGAGCCATGATTCCTTGATTGGAATGAGGGCAAGCCCAGAGCACTGCAGGGCCCAGCTTCCTTTGAGAGTAGGTGTTTTTTTACTCCTGCGTATTCTAAAAGAAAAATGTCCAGGTGAAAGAATAAAGTGGGCTTCTGGTTTTAATTCATTATTTTCTTTTAAAAAACCCAAGTTCCTCACTCATCTCCTCCTCTAGCGTTTGAAGTCGGGGCTGAGGCATGTGTTCACTTTTGTAGCCGAGAGGAGTGGTGCAATTTCTGGAGACTTGAGGAAGTTCCCTCCCAACCTGCTGGATGGCCCCCAGAATCCTCAAATATTATGACCTACATACTGAACTGAGAATGTTTGTGTAGATTTCGGCTAGTTCTAAAAGCAAATCCCAATGCTATGTTCCCTTTCTCTGCTTCATGACTCCCTATATCTAGAACATATAAGCAAATGGGCAGGAAGGAGCCAGCAAAAAGTAAAATGATTTTATATAAGCTAGCAAAGAGGTTAGGCACATTATTAGCTCTGTAAGTGGGCTAGTTCACAGGTAATGCTGAACTACGATTTAGTGCTATGTGCACGAGCAGGAAAAGGCCTAAGCCTTCTAACTTTCCACACTGGCCGTAGAAGGGGTTTGTTTGCTGTTAGCTTCACTTTCCAAAATCTTGGCTTGTTGAGATGCACAAATTAGAGACGATGGTTTAAAACAAGCAAGCGTACGTCAGCCTACCGTTCAAGAAACTGTCTTGTTAAACTCCCTACAATTTAAGTTGCAATCTTTTGTGCGTACGTAATGACAAGTCAACATTCATGGAAAGTGACACTAAATGTGAACACAGGCCTTCTCTTGGGCACATGGCAGGAGGAGAGGGAGGGGCACACAAATTTGGGGCTTCGTTGAGACTTAATTCCTGCTTGTTTTACCATCTGAACCAGGGATTATGTTTAATATGCTCCCAACAAACCACAGTCTCTTTCTGATCTAACTGATCGTGGTTTGTTGGAGCAAAACCAACCACTATCTTTGGTTTGGGTACAACACTAAGCCAAGGATCGTGGTTTGTTCCATCTATACAAGAGCACGGTGGAGTAAAAAGGACCTGAAAGGTGCAGTTGTGGTGAAGCCCTAAAGTGTGGTTTCTCATAATGTGCAAATGAAGCCAGAATTGGTCAGCATAGATAACACAGGGACAGATGGATAAATTGTAGTGTGACCTGTTACAGGACAGCTTTCTTTGTTCCAGTTTCTCAGCGGAGAAAGAGAACCCTTGAAAATGTCATTTTAGATGCCATGCCATCAAGCCACTAAGAAAAGGCTTTTATTTTAGAATATTTCTCCTCCTTGCAAATATGGCAGTGGGTGAATCTAATAATAATAATACTTAACATATGTTTAACACTTTGGAGTGCATTATGTAGTTGTAATCCTTAACAACCCTGTCAAGTTTAGGATTACAACTAGCTAATGCACATGAACCACTTTGAACACCCGAAAGCACTGTGTAGATGTCAAATATTATTAGATTTACCCACAGTGTAAAGCAAGCCAGTATTATTATTTCCCCACATTGCAGAGGGGGAGAGTGGAACTGCATTTGGATGGTTATATCTTGGTTTAAAAGCCAAGATATAAAGCATATTGCAGTCCTTTGTGCAAAGAAGCAAACTAGGCAGGGATTCTTCCATTAACTGTGGTTTGCCATTTCATATGAATCAGTAAACCATGGCTAACTGTTTGGAACAAGTCTGAATATTATCTCATAGTTTGAAGTTGGGTAGTAGCCTTCCTGGCTTGTTCTGAAGCTGTAAACCACAGCAATAGTTCAAACAAACTGGGAAACTTTAGATAATGGAAGAAAAAATCCTAGTTGGCTGGCTTGAGCAAAGAGTCCAGGTCAGAAGGATCAATCATATCTCAGTTTCTGAGCCAATATATGATCATCCATACTCACCCTGATGTTGAGAGAGAGAGAGAGAGAGAGAGAGAGAGAGAGAGAGAGAGAGAGAGAGAGAAAGTTGCCAAAGGCCACCTAGTGAGGTCATGGCAGAGTAAAAGTTTGAAATGGGCATTTATGGGTTCATAACTCAGTTTCTCAGCCATTACACTACACTAGCTCAATGGCCAGCTCAACCAACTTTGCACAACCAAGCTAGAAGATCTACCTTTTGCCAGTAAAAGGAGGGTCAGCTTGCATCCTCCTCCTCCTCCTGTTTCCTAGGAGCAGATAGGAGACAGGGTTGTGACTCACACACATTAATCCAAGATGGAAAAGGAGCAGCGCTTCATGGAAGAAGATGAAAGAGTTGTGGATATATATTTTTATTTGATTTAGAGAAAAAAAAGATTCCAGCATAAGCAGAATAGCAAAGTGCATACCTGAGAATTTTCCAAACACAACACACATTGACTTGCATATTTGATTTCGGCAGTGATACATGAGAGCCTGGGATATTGCAGGCCAAGGATGCGAGTCTGATGGCGATTTGGAAGGAGCTTTGCCTTTCTCAGATGTTCTGGCAAAACGTGAAGGACTTTTTGTTGCTCGTCTGAAATAGCAGAGGAGAACATGGACAGCCTAGACAGTGCTAGAAATGCCTCTGCCAGCCTCAGTTGCCAAGAACTTGACTTAGGTGCAAGAGAAGCTGCCTTATACTTTGCTTTATACCCTTTGGGTCATCTTGCTTAGTATCTTTCCACACTGACTGGCTGTGGCTCTCCAGATTTTTAGACAAGAGACATTCCCAGCACTACATAAGAGATGACGTCGATTGAACCTTGGACCTACTGCTCCATCACAGAGCTGTAGCCCTTTCCAGAGAGCCTAACTCTTGGGTTAAAGGTAAAGAGACCCCTGACCATTTGGTCCAGTCATGACCAACTCTGGGGTTGCGGCGCTCATCTCGCTTTATTGGCCAAGGGAACCGGCGTACAGTTTCCGGGCCATGTGGCCAGCATGACTAAGCCGCTTCTGGCAAACCAGAGCAGTGCATGGAAACGCCGTTTACCTTCCCGCTGGAGCGGTACATATTTATCTACTTGCACTTTGACGTGCTTTCGAACTGCTAGGTTGGCAGGAGCTGGGACCGAGCAACGGGAGCTCACCCTGTCGCGGGGATTCGAACCGCTGACCTTCTGATCGGCAAGTCCTAGGCTCTGTGGTTTAACCCACAGCACCACCTGCGTCCCAACTCTTGGGTTATTAACATCCTAATATCCCTTATTTATCAACTGCTGTTCATTAGGAGATGTGTAGCGTCAATCATTGTGGAGAGTCTTCCCACTTCGTATGTGATGGACCAGCTTCTACTTGTCACTGCTGATAAGTCCAGTGTGTGTGTGTGTGTGTGTGTGTGTGTGTGCGGGCTGTTATTTTATGCCAACTACCACCACGTTAGTTGAATTTCAAAACCTTCTAACTGCTGCTGCCATGTATCTAAACCATGGTGTTTGTCAAAGCCTTAATCTATAACCCAGTAGACATGGTACAAAATCAGCCCAACTCAAGTTATAAGTAAAAAAAAAAGAAGTTGCTCTTTCATTATTATTAACCATAAAGAGAGGGGGAAATGTAAATACTATACATACCGTATATTGGTTACAGTTTCTTTTAAGACTTGCACTTGTAAGGTTACTGTTATAATTAGCAACAGCTTGCAAATACAAAAGCTTGCATGAGGCTTGCTGTTAAAATCTTAGTTTATTTTCCTATTAAATCCTGTGTGCTAATTACATACCCTCCAAAATTTATCTGATGAAAATAGGGACATACCATTACATAATGATAATTTTACTATTTGTACCCCACACATCTTACTGGGTTGCCCCAGCCACTCTGGGCAGCTTCCAACATATATAAAAACATAATAAAACATTAAATATTAAAAGAAAAACCTTCCCTAAACAGGATTGCCTTCAGATGGCTCAGGGGTAGGATAATTCCATACCCTCCAACATTTCTCCAATGAAAACAGGGACATCCTAAGGAAAAGTGGAACATTCCGGGATCAAATCAGAAACCGGGACGGCTTCTCTAAATATGGGACATTCCTTGGAGGGTCTGTAATTACCCGTAGCCCATTTTCTCAGGACAGTCAGTCTTGCCAGGAGTCAGTCTCACAGAGGCCTTCTGCTGGTTTTCTATTAGCCAAGCTTGCAGGCAGTTCTCTCTCTGGTCCTTGCTGAACTTTTCCTTGCTGCTTACATTCCTTTGACGACCTCTCTGCCAATCTTCAGCTTAAGATAGTGAATTCAGCTCTTTTGTGGGGAGGGCAGGCTATTTTACCAGGCTGTTCCTAGCCTCTTCAATAGTTGCTTTCCTATCTTCCACCTGCTTCAACTCCAGCCTTCTCTCCTAGCTGCTTCTTGTGGTCCATAATGTCAGACAGTCTCACACTCCCTCTGAACAGAGTAAGAACTATCCAGCCCGCCTTCCATTCAACCAATCAGATTTGAGTGGCATAGAATTCTAGGCCACTTTGATCCAGGCAACAGGCCCTCATGATTCTTATTATTACCAAACTGTTTTGGAGACACTGACAGAATATGTGGAACGGGCCCTCTGGCTTTTGTTGGATTTCAACTCCCCTCCTCCCCAATCAGCACAGCCGATGATGAGAGTTGTAGTCCAACAACATTTGGAGGACACACCATGTTGGCAGATGTAAGAAGGAAAAATCCATGTTTGGTTGTCAAGAAATTTACAAGCCTTTACACAGCGGCCACCAATGGACCCTTCTGGTTTTGCGAAGGGGGTGAGAAGGGGCAGGTGTGGGAAATAACATAATTATTAAGCCCTCCAATGAATGCTTTCCCTGTCCTGCTCAGCATGGAAAGTGTAATGTAGTAGGGGAGATTCACAACCTGGGAAAGGCTCCACATTCACCACTGACCACGCCAAGCCAACTCTCCAGTCTGTCACTGCGCCACCAGTAGTGATTGCTTAGTCCCAGATGCATTCCCTGTTCACTGGGCAGGCATATAGAACTTCATTAATCATTCTGTAATCCCTAAGATGTAACATTATCCATCACTCACATGGCAAATATAATAGTCTAGCACAGTGGTGAAGAAAGATGAGACTTAGAAGATGGATAACTTGGGGAAAGAAACGTAGTTTTTCTGGAGGAGACTGCAGACAACTTCCCGCTCGCAGTTCAAAAATGAGAAAATCCACAGACCTGGCATTCTAGAAATGTTTGGATACATAATATTGATTAAGAGTTCTACTCATAACCATCCAGAACTCAGGGTTTTTCTTTGTTTTTCAATAGCTGTAAATGTTTTGCTTTATAACGAATCTGTCCTCTTAAACGTACGTTTCTGGCCCTAGTAGAAATCAACTTTATACTGCTAAAGCAAAGAGTGTTTGTTTAGTTGCTCCCCACCCACCACCAGAAACTGAAATCTTCACTGGAAAATACAGCTCAGACTTATAAAGGGAAGATAAAGCATCTTTTTGCTGTTTAGAAATGACAGACTTCAGACTAATAGACTGTGAATTTTTGAGCTACTACTGCAAAGGTGGCCACCTTGTTTGTTATTGTTTTGTTGTGGTCTGCCAACAGATCACAAATAATATCAGTCAAGGCCCAATCGGCTCTTGCTTTCAAAAAAGCCCCCCCCCCAATGAGTCCGGGGATCTCTATTCAAGGGACAGTGCAAAAGGTAATGCACTGCATCTTCCATCTCCCCAGTAGCAGAAACACATGTCTGCTGCTAAGGCACTCAGGTAATTTTTAAAATAGCATCAGTTGTACCAGTTACTTGTTTATGTTCAATGCCAATTGTCTACTTAATTGTAGCATTACTTGAACAGTAATGCCCTACATTGTGTAACCTGGTTTAACCTTGTTCTACAAAGCCCCAAATGTTGTAACCTTTCCTTCTAGGGGAGTTGCTCCAGCCCCTTGATCATTTTCCTTTTGAATCTTGACAGTATCGTTTCTCAGTTGAGGCAAGCAGAACCATGCACAGTATTCTAAGTGCAGGCACACCATAGCTTTCTGCAATCTCCTCTTCCTCTTTTAGCTCGCCTTTGGCTCCCTTGTTATCCAAAGGTCTAATGGCCTCCTTTGCTTGACTCCTTTCACACACACACACACACACACACACACACACACACACACGTATGTATGTTAACAATGTGTTCCTTACTTCTTCTTTTGTATCCCTTATTGCCTGCTTGCATTTCTTCAGCCAAAGTTTGCATTCCTTTTTGTTTTCCCCATTTGAACAAGACTTGGACATTTTCTGAAGGAAAGCTTCTTGCCTTTAATAGCTTCCTGCAGGTATCTTCTCAGTCCCAGTGGTTCATTTCCTGATCTGCAGCGTACATTGCAGCTGAGCTTCTATTATTGTTGTTTTGAACAACACCCAGGCTTTCTGGAGAGATTTGGCCATCTTCATTTTCCCTTTCACCTTCCTTTTTTCCAATCTCCTCATTTTGAGAGAGTTCATTCTTCTGGAGTGACTGTGTTGGGCTTCCTTGACAATTGCCAAGTTGATTTATTCTCAGTTGAAAATCTGAAATTATCTACTAAATTGTCCTTCGTCAATATGGCACCTTCCAGATGTTACTGAACTGCAACTCCCATCCTTAACCATTGACCATTTTGGCTGGGGCTGAAGGGAGCTGTAGTTCAAAATGTCTGGAGAGCACCAAATTGAGGAAGACTGTACCAAATGTCCTTCTTGCATTAATCCACCAATGACACAATCTTATACATGTCAATACAGAAGCAAGTCACACTGGGTTGAACATGGTTTGGTCTTAAGTAGCTTAAATAGACACTATGTTTGATAGGGTTTACTGTCCAGTAAATGGGCTTTAGGCTTGCAATCTAAGTTGACTTAGCGCAACTTGCCGTAAAACTCAGGCATAAAGCCAATGGGCCAAGACAGATTTCAGCAAACAATAAAAGCTCCAGATTTATCCCCCTTCCATTCTACTACTGTGTTTCCCCCCTCTTACTTGCTTTGAGACCACTGCTGTTACCTTCTGTGATGGAAATCAAAGAACACAAAACACAGTGCTTGCCGGGAATGAGCACAGCCCACATAAAGCTCAGGAGAACTGCAGGAGAGATGTGAAAACTTGCTGATCAATATATAACTCTGCATGCTGTATTGTGCTAATGGAGGTCCAAATAGAAGCTTTTGTCAGACCACCCTGAATATCCAGCTACTGGACAGAGAATTGGAAACAGTCTTCAAACACTTCTGCTGTACATTATAATCTAGTGAGGAAAGCCAGCTACAGAAAAGACAACTGTTGCCAAGTTTAATGTAAAGTGCATGTAATATGATCTGTTGTACCTTTGGAAGATCAAATCATTTGCCTGTTTAACTTTCCAAATGGGAAAATCCTTACTTCCTGTTTTCTTTCCACACTTTCTCATATTTCTTTCTCTGTGTGTGTGTGTGTACAAAAACTAGTCACCTACATTGTGTGAATGCATCAATGGATTATCAGTTCCATCAGTGGATTGCAAATATTTGGCGACCAGTGCTTAGAAGATACACAGGGCGAAAAGAGTCAACATGTAGGTCTGTCTGCATCTCGGGATCGAGACAGAACCATGGTGGTGTCCCTTTCCTGAAAGCCCTCTTCTCTTAGGGCTGGGTCCACACACCTGCTTTCCCTTACGAAATGATTTCTAGGTCAAGGAAGAGCAAACGTTTCCCCTGTAGGTTCCTGCAAATGTCTTTGTTGTTGCACTTGGCAGCCCTGAATGACTTGTAAGTCTGCCTTGTCAGGTGGCAGGCCTGGGGCACATGCTTGTGTGAGGTCCATGGGTGAGACGAGCGCCAGCCTGCAGCTTGATGAGACAGGCAGGGAATCTTCAGTGTAAGATCCCTGAAAGCAATGCCACCATCTCCCCTGACCCATCCCGACCAAGCAAATTACAGTCTTAAGGGGAATAATTGCTTGGGCAGAAGTTGTCGGTGAGCCAATCAGTGTACATTTTGGGGAAACAAATACAATACGATAATCTTTATTGTCATTGTCCCATACATAACAGCGAAATTGAAAAAATCTACATCAGACATTCAAAAACCCACAAGCCTGCTGTCCCATCTATCCCAGCTTGGTTAGCCCCTAAAAACTCTGATACCCCATAATTGAATACAATATACTCACATAAAGACTACCTTACACTGAGTTTAAAACCAAAATCTCATTTGGATAGGAACTGTTTCTCAGTCCTAGTCTTTATAACCCTGTACCTTCTTCCAGAAGGCAGAAGCTGAAAGAGATCATTTCCGGGGTGCGTACTATCCTGAACTATCTCTGCAGCTTTCTTATGGCACCTGGAAGCATAGATTTGATCCAAGGTGGGAAGAGTGCACCCAATTATTCTCTCCACAGTCTTTGCAACCCTGGACAGCATTGTTTTTTCCCTGACCGTGCAGCTCTACTAATGAGTAAATATTTCCATGTGACTAGGTGCAAAGGCACCTGAGTAGGAGCAGTGTTTTCTAGTGCTGTGTTTTGTCTGTGCATGGCCAGGAACACTGTGTGAAAATTTAGTACTTGCTTAGGAAGCACTTATTGTTCAGTGAGAGAGAGGTGACTTGGAACAGGGATGGGGGACCCTCTCGTCCTTTGGTACTGGCTGAGGCCAAAGAGAATTGGAAAATAACAACATATGGAGGACCACTTGTCTCCCAGCTGTAATTTAGAACATGGTGGAGACCACATCATCAATTCCTGGGTATTTGCTAATTCTGAAGACACCTACTCAAAGCAACCACTGGGATGTACACAGAATTCTTTAAAAAATAAAAAAGCTCTTTAGCTAAAATAACAGCAGCTTGTGAATATGGTGAATGTGCCGTGTAAAGTAAGGAGCAGCTATTTTTAACTCAAAACAACAGTCCCTGGAAATGTGGTTATTAAATTTGAATGATCTGGTGGGCAGATGCTTTGCTGCCACTGTAAACAGATTAGGGATGCATCTCTTCAGTTGCCAATCACAGATTTCGCCAGAGAGAAATAAAAACATCCCGTCCTCTTGGGAATGTGGTCTCTCTCTCTCCCCCCCCCCCCATTGGAAGACAGTTGAAACACATAGACTGGCACGTGACAATAGGTTTTAAGATACTTGGAGGAGGTTGTCATTGTTTCTCACACAGTCGATTCTTTTGTCCCACTGTCATTTCTGGCCAAATCGGTTTTGCAGGTTTCGAAAAAAGCCAAATGGAGGATTGGCAAATGAAATCCTTTGCCCTAAATTAGTTGTTTGCCTTCCATCACGGATATGTGTCCATGCCCTGAAACCATTCAGGTAGCTGCATTCTCCCTGGTAGGTGCCTGCAAAGGAAAAAACCAGCCTGCACCCAGTACCAGTCAGTTTCACAGAACTACCCAACCCAACCCCAGTATCTCTTTCCTGGGTAGTCACAGCAAGCCTATATACACATCCAAACTAGATGTTACCCTCAGACACATGTATTATTGCATCAGGTATGAGGAACCTGTGACCCTTCAGATTCTGCTGGACTACAAGTCCCATCGTCCCTGACCACTGGCCTTACAGGATGGGACTGATGCAAGTTTGAGTCCAGCAACATCTGGAGGGGCACAGGCTGCCCACCCCTGCATTGCACCCTTTTAAAACAGAGAAACCTGCTTTGGTTTCCCCCCACTTCAAAGTAGCCCTCCACTACAAGGTTCGCTGATGCAAACTTCCTAATGGAACTCATTTGAAGCTGTGAACCCACTGTGGGGGGATTTGAAAATGGCAGGTTGGGGGGGAATTTAAAATACTCACCTCCCCACTGCTTGTCCAATCTCAATCGCCCCTTCAGAAGTGGCCCTTCTTATTCAAAAATGACCACTGGGATGGCATCACAGGCATCTATATGTGTGATTTGGTCCTTAAGATATATGTGAAATTCAGAATTGTTGTGGGGGTTGGGGTTTTTGGCCCCTTTGTACTTATTTTCATATATAATGCATGCCCAGGGCACTCCCCCCCCCAGCCAGAACTCGCTGGAACTCAGTTCCAGCACCTCTCTCAGGTGGGCGTCATTGCCACTCTTAAGAGAACGAGGGAGGTGTTCCTGGTGAGTTCTTCCACCTCTTTTCCTAGAAAAATAGCCCTGTGCACGCCCCTCTATTAACATCAGGGTCACAAGGGGTGAACAGTGGTAATTAGCAGTTTTTGAAGTCCAGCTGCGCTACACACACTTCTCATTTCTTGGAGAAGCCTCCTATGAAAGAGGGGAGAAGGTTTGTGACCCTCGCATGCCTCACAGCGAGGAGAGGATCTTGCCGGAAAGACATGTGGTGACGGCCTAATAACCTCTTCCTTTGAATTTGCCTTCCATGCAAGCAGTATCAGTTACCGTTGTTTCGTTGTTATGGAAGGAGGAGATGTTTCTGGATGGAATCCCATATGCAGATCAGGGAGCAGGCTTTAAAAACAGAGGGTGGGAAGTAGCTCTTCCACCTTGTACAGAAGTTCTGCTTTGTTTTTGAAACTGTGTGTGTGTGTGTGTGTGTGTGTGTGTGTGTGTGTGTTTTATCGGCTGAAACTTAAACAACTGAAAGAGCCCTACAAGGCAGAGGTCTAGGGAAGCCAGCCAGAGCAAAGAGAGCTTTGCAAACCACTTTTAATCACAATCAAGTGACTCTTATAAATATTTGCATATATGCCGCATCAAAGCCTCGTACGTTCATGTGATTCAGTCATGAAAGATAAAGGGGAAAGCAACAGGACCGCCGTGGCTTGTGGCTGCTTGAATTAAGGATGGGCAGAGCACCAGGAGAGAGCAGACGTGCGGAGGAAGAGGGGAGCCCGCCAAAGTTTTAACAAACACGAAAAGAAATAAAAATAAATCTCTGGAACATTTATTGCCCCCTTTCGTTGGAAGGCTCGGGTTGGGGCTCTCAGCTTTCCCTCTCTCTGTGTGTGGATGCGAGATTGCAAAATAGTAAAAAAATCAACCCGGATGGTCTGACTCCCCCCTCCCCCGCCCAAATAACAAAGAGAAAGTTGTTTATGTCTCCCCAAAACAGGAAACATATTGAATTAGTTCCACTCACTTAGGATAGTCTATCAAAGAGTAGCTGATGTGTCTGCTCTCTAGCAGGGAAAGCTGCACTTGCAGTTGAAATGGACCAGACTCACATCAGCAGGGATTCTCATCAAATCTGAAAGATTTCCAAAGGGCATAATAACAATAATAATTTGTTTCGCCGATGTTGTTCACGTGGAACCCTTGTGGACCAGCACCATGGCACTTCGCTGCGTTCCAGTGGGTCTAAAAGGTAAAGGGACCCCTGACCATTAGGTCCAGTCGTGGCTGACTCTGGGGTTGCGGCACTCATCTCGCTTTATTGGCCAAGGGAGCCGGTGTACAGCTTCCGGGTCATGTGGCCAGCATGACTTAAGCCGCTTCTGGCGAACCAGAGCAGCACACGGAAATGCCGTTTACCTTCCCGCCGGAGCGGTACCTATTTATCTACTTGCACTTTGAGGTGCTTTCGAACTGCTAGGTTGGCAGGAGCAGGGACCGAGAAACGGGAGCTCACCCCGCCACGGGGATTCGAACTGCCAACCTTCTGGTCGGCAAGTCCTAGGCTCTGTGGTTTAATGCACAGCGCCACCCGCATCCCAGTGGGTCTAAGCAGCTTCAAATTGTCACTAGAGGTGACTGTACCAGGAGACAAATTGAACTGGTTGCTCCATATGGGTGCCACCAATGACAAACTAGGAAACAGAGAAAGAACTTGGTGTGCTCTATCAGAAAGTACGAGACAAAGCCAATAAACAACTGGAACACCAGCGCAGTGTCGTGCTCCTGCACAGCTCTTGTTCCTTTCACAAGGTTTTTTTTTTAACAGGAAAACTTTCTGGCAGATTGTGCCCCTTGCAGATTAGCATGCATTGGAGGGGAAGGGCCCACAGTAGGCTACCAGCTGGATTTCTGCTTCAGGAGCAGTGACAGTACAAGTTGCACATGCTTAGGAAATTGCGTTGTTGTCCCCTCACAGTTTCAGACTGTGATTATAAGTAGTGTTCACACCAGCATCAGTTAGCTGCTTTTAAATAAGTAGCAGTTTGAGCTATTATGTTTTGAGAGGGAAACTGTCAGAATTTAATTCATGTGTGCATGTGGATGGTGCACTCAACATCCCATTAAAACAGTAGTAAAAAAAATAAAAATATTTTTTCTTGTCTGCCATTGCATCTGAAAGTGTTATTCTGTGGAGTTTTTCCAAGTTTTGGTGAACTTCGGTTGCGGTGACTTTGCAGACTTCATAACTCCCGTTTAGTGTGATTTGGGAGCTTCCACTTCAAATACTGAGACAGAATCGTAGCTGTCCAGGGCTTTGACTTCTTACTTGAGGTGTTTTTACCCCAGTCAGTATCACTTGTTGAGATGGAACCATGAACATAACTGATACATATTTCCACAACAGATACCCGATTTCTGAGTTTAACTTTTAAATATTGTTTTTATGGTACCATTTTATGCATATTTGTTGTGAACCGCTTTGATGTTTTCTTTATGAATTAGTGTGTGTGTGTGTGTGTGTGTGTGTGTGTGTATACCACACGGGTGGTGTTGTGGTCTAAACCACAGAGCCTAGGGCTTGCCGATCAGAAGGTCGACGGTTCAAATCCCCACGACGGTTCAAATCCCGTTGCTTGGTCCCAGCTCCTGCCCACCTAGCAGTTCGAAAGCACATCAAAGTGCAAGTAGATAAATAGGTACCACTCCAGCGGGAAGGTAAACGGCGTTTCCGTGCGCTGCTCTGGTTCGCCAGAAGCAGCTTAGTCATGCTGGCTACATGACCCACAAGCTGTACGCCGGCTCCCTCGGCTAGTAAAGCAAGTTGAGCACCGCAACCCCAGAGTCATCCACAACTGGACCTAATGGTCAGGGGTCACTTTACCTTTATATCTATCTATCTATCATCTATCTATCTATCTATCATCTATCTATCTATCTATCATCTATCTATCTATCTATCTATCTATCTATCATCTATCTATCATCTATCTATCTATCATCTATCATCTATCTATCTATCTATCTATCATCTATCTATCTATCTATCTATCTATCATCTATCTATCTATCTATCATCTATCTATCATCTATTATCTATCTATCTATCTATCTATCTATCTATCTATCTATCAATGTAGTCATTTCCTTAGTGATCTACTGTTGACTGTCCCAGGATCTTTAGAAGCTCCCAAGCCAGATGGACAGATGAACAGGTAGATAGTCACTTCCCCCTTATATTCATAGTCCACCTTTCCTGAGATGGAGCCCAAGGTTGGGTACATGTGGTTCCCAAGCAGTCATTCATCCACAGACAGACCAAACCCATACCTGCTTAGATTCATCAATCTAGCAGCTCCATATGCATTCAGACCATACTCTTGGACAGATGGATGGCTGGTGCAAGAGATACCTGTCCATGAGCCAATCACTGTAAGCAGCAGTGTTGAAAGGGGGGTGGTGGTAAATGGATAAACTGGTAGATTGGAAGAGAAAATAATACTTGAGGTGGTATCCATTGAAGTAGTTCTGCTAGTGCAAGGATTTCCCCCGTGCAATTGAACTTCCCCTCTCTCTCCTCTCCCCTCATGACTTTTGTACCTGCTCCAGATCTGCTCTGGATGGCTTGAGGAACCCACAGAACATATTTAAGGTGGATCAGAGAGAGGAGAGGACGTTCCGTTGCCCTGTCACTACACTAGTGGAGCCACTTCACTGGATACTGCCCATGACATAAAGCAGCTGTAAAATCAAGAGTTGACTATTACGCACTGAAGCAACAAAGAGAGACAAAATTAACATGCAGAGGATGCATTTTGGTATTAGCTTCCTCAGTCAGCACCAAATCACGTGTGTTAGTCATGCAACACTAATTCCGTATGAGCTGCACTGCTGCATTTCCAAACCTAAATTAAAGTGGTTGCTTTTAACCTCATAATTCACCAGAGCTGCTAGAACTGATGGGACTCCAATAACATCTGGAAGGCCAAACCTTTAACCTTACCTACTCCTGCTTTATAGCCTTAAATGATTTGGGTGTAAGTTATTTGGTCATTGGCCTTTATTGGCGTAAGTTTAAACAATAAAATCATATAAAGGCATCCAAATACATTCATAATCCAAACACATACAATATATAAAACACTAGATAGCCACCATTGCATAAATCAAGCAACTTTAGATTTAGATTTAAAGCTCTCGGCTAAATACCCCAAAACAATCTTGGTAGTTTGGGGAGTATCATCCCTCAACAAATAATTGGATTACAGACTCTTTGTAAATCAATATTTTAAGCTGTAAGGGAGTCACTAGGAGATCCCTGTGAAGGGTGTCAAGAAGAGGACAATCCAAAATTTTGTGATCTGGTGTTTTCTTATTACAGGAGCAGAATCTGTTCTGGAAGGGGATTTTTTGGAACCTTCCAAACAAAACAGATGAGGGGAATGCATTTAGATGAGCTAGCTTAAAAGCTCTGTGATGCAATGGAGTATCTAAATTATAAAGGCAATTAGGCATTGCTCCATGGTGGGGCTGCAATCCTAAGTAAGCAGATGAACATACAAAAGGCTGGGAGGGGTAGAGTTTTTGGATTTCATGGTCTAGCAGTCTCTGCTTGATGACAGAGAAGATTTGTGACTCATCCAATAGAAGAAGGGAATCTACAATCCCTATTTGCCTGAGTTTGAGGATAATATCAGAAAACAATGTAAAATTATGTGTATCTCTCAATAAAGAAGTTAGTAAACTTTCTGGGTCTGTATTAAAGTGATTTTTTAAGCAGTATTTGAAAGTCACAATCCAGCCCCTAGATTCTAAGAGATGCTGGCATAACTCTGCACAAATAGCAAGATAGGAGATGTATTTTTGAACTCTTAGAATTTGTCAGAAGAAGGAGCCCTGTACACTCTCGACTTTGTTGTTAAAGTCAGTTATCCATAAAGGAGTTGCGAAACAGTTTTTGCACTATAGCCCCTAACCGCTGCAGGCACATTACCATCAAAAATAGAATTGTTTAATTCATGCTGCAGAGCATTTAGCTAAGTCGGTTATCCCGTTACGATGGGTCACCCATTTTAGATTGTAATAAAAGGTGATCCATTAATCTTTAAAGCTTTTAACTTGTTTGATTTCTTGATCACCAATACACCATTTAGATGAATGCCAATTCTTTGAAAATACCAAGATCTTGGATTTTGAGTAATTAATCGCTAGGTGATTTCCTTGGCAGTAATGAAAGAATGCTTTTTAGACATCTAAAAGTGCCCAACTCTGGTGCAGGAGAGGAAAAAAGTGTCATCAGCATGTAAAACTATGGGAACTGCCTTAGGTCCTAACCTAGGAGGGTGGCCATTCACAATATGTTGTTTCATTGAATAGATGTAGAGCAAGAATACAGCTTTGTTTGACTTCTTTAGTAGTTGTAAAGCTAGGTGATAAGTGACCGTCTGGGGAAATCTTCACCTGACACATAGTATTTGTATGCAGCTTTTTTTTATCAATAAAAGTAATCGGGGTTCTAGCCCAATAGCATTCAGTTCTTCCCATAACAACCCCCTGGGTATCAAGTCAAAAGCACTTTACAGATTAATAAAAGCTAGATATAACTTTCCCCTTTTGGATTTCATATACTTATCGGCTAAAAAGGCAAGTAAGAGACAGTGATCAATAGTTGATTTCTGTTTTGTAAATCTGATCTGTTTAGGGCCAATAATTCTGTTCATTTTAATCCAATCCAATAGATAGTGCTCTAACTGTTTAGAGTAGAGTATACTTATAGTGGACAGAAGACTAATAGGGCAATAATTACACGGCTGCCCAGGATCGCCTTTTTTAATAAATTGGGATCATTACAGAAGTCAACCACGACTTTGTAACATTTTGTCCACGTCCAGGAATTTGGCGATCACCCCTTCGAATTGCGGGGACCATCTAATCCTTTTCAGGATACTATGAGAAGCCTGATCTGAGTTACCAGGCTTCAAGATCTTATCAGCTGGGCTGCGTTGTATAGTCAGAAGTAAGGGGAGTGTTCACTTTCTGTATGGACTCCAATAGAAAAGAAGTTGACATCAGAATATAGGTTTAGAGCAGGCATGGCCAAACTTGGCCCTCCAGCTGTTTTGGGACTACAGTTCCCATCATCCCTGACCACTGGTCCTGTTAGCTAGGGATGATGGGAGTTTTAGTCCCAAAACATCTGGAGGACCAAGTTTGGCCATTCCTGGCTTAGAGAATAGATAGAATAGTCAACTACACTATGACCCCTTGTCGAGATAAAAGTAAACTCATCATCACCAGGTAAGTTATTCGGTCCATTTAAGATAACTGCATTATGGGCAGTACAAAAATCCATAAGTTTTAACTCCGCTCTATTACTTAATCCATCCTTAGAGGAGCAGGAAACAGACAATGGAGTAGGTATTATATCTATTCCTTGAAAGCGCAATTGGCTTGTCCCAATTAGCAGTTAGAATCATCTCATCTCCTGAGGGAGGGAGGTAGAAATTTACCAAAATTACCAGTTGATTATTCATAGTTATTAGATAAGCTTGGGCTAATGGAGGATAAGTGCCAAAAGGAGTTGTATTGAATGGCAGGCCAGATCTGATTAAGATCAATAAGCCAGCTTTGTGGAGACCTTTGGAGAATTGTCTATGAGCGGGTAGATTGTATGAAGAGAACCCAGCAATGTCACTAACCAGGTTTCTTGAAGTAATATACAATTGAATATACCCCTCCCATCCAGCAATGTTCCAGGAGATGAGGTGAAGAATCCCAGTAGGGGCACCTGCTGGATGCCAATCAGGATCTACAGTTTGATCCAGAGGTCTATTCCTGAGGGACATTGTCATTTATTTGAGGGGCACAAGGAAGGGTTGGGTTAAGTTCCATATCCCCTGAAATCAGATCTATCAGTGGGCTTTGCATTTTACAGATCAGTTGCGGGGATTCTTGGTTTTCAGGGAATAAAAACTTTGCACCATTGCTCTCTATTTGATGGGCCACTTTCACTTCTGTCAGCCTGCCAGCACTTGAAGATAGCAACAGAGGCCTCAAAGTGTCACCAAGTTTGTGGGTATGAGAGACAAAGAGAAGACCTTTTCTATGGTAGCCCCACATCTCTTGAGTCACGTTACCAACTGCAATTGGACAAGTTTTATTCCTACAACTATTTAGGAGACCCCTACAGAATCAGTTTTTGTAGCCTTTCCCCTAAGTTGCTGTGTTTCCCTAATGCTAATTTTGGTTATTGATAACTTTTGTCTTTCAGATTTTTAGGGTTGTGTGTTGTTACTGCATTCTTGATCATGGCTTTGTTGTTCTAACCGTGTTTTCGTATACTTTTTTTAAAAAAAACTTGAGATAGTTTTCCCTGCTTTAAAGGAGTCTGAGAAACATTTTAAATAAATATAATTAATTCTGAATCCTTGACTGAGGAGCTCATAGTAATCGCTAGGTATTTTTGTTGTCAGTCTCTTTTGATCATGTTGCACGTTCTCCTTTACTAGTACTTAATTCAGAGAGATCCTTCAGAGAGCAGCTTTCCTCCCTATGGAATTCCAGATCTGTTTTTTGGGACATTTGAAACATTCTGGAATGTCATGGGGTAGGACAGGGCAGTTTGGTGCAGGGAAATTATGTGCAGAGAAAGGCCTAATTCTTCCCTCCCTTGCCACTTCTGCAATCCTAATCACCTCTCCTCAAGGAACACTTCCTGTTTTAGAAATTGCCATGGAGACAATATGGCTCACTACCATCTAATATGACAATGGCTCTTAATCTAAAGTGAGGCTCACTTGAACATTAAAACACTTAACATTTTAAACCAGCAATTAATATTTAAGTATAGCTACACAAATTGTTAAAATAAGGAGTCTACATTATTGCTCTGATGCCCATCAGCGTGCAGAAAAGATTTTTTTGGTTTCATGATGAAATACAACTGGTTATCCCCCCTTCTTTAGAGGAGAGGGACTTTATTGCTTTGTGTAAAGTCTTAGATTTGTTATACAATTGTCTGCTTCCTTTCCTCTTCTTTGAGATTCAGTCGAAATATTTAAAAGACAAAACATATTGTCAAGAGTTTAGATATTTTTTTCCTCCAGACTTTTTTTTCTTTCTTTCATAAAGCTACCCACAGCAAACTGCTTGTCATTAAATTCTATTTTCTTGGCAGTTGCTATTAAGCGTATGCAAGTCTGGAGTCATTTGTGAAACATCAGCTGTCATGAGTTTGTTCCAATTTATAATCATCCAGGATTTTCCACGTTGCTTTCAAAGAACAGGGTTAAATGCATGCCCTGAAAGAGAGTTGGAAATGGCTTGCTGATCTCTATTAATCTGCTGTTTCTATAATCAAACACATGTGTTTGTTTATCTGGTTAAATTGTTAATGATATCGAAATTGGCTGCTGGAAGCTGAATCATCCAGCAGACATTTCCGTCGCTGTTTCTTGAGTCTGCCTTGTGCTGTGGCCTGTAAAAGAACAATATATTCATAATTTTAAACCATTACACTAACTTCTTGCAGATCTCATCTCAACAAACCACCCCATCCCCTATTTTAGACGAGTGAGATTTGATGTCTCGGCGATGGAAAAAAACGCTTCCAACCTGGTGAAGGCAGAATTTAGAGTCTTTCGATTGCAGAATCCAAAGGCTCGTGTCTCGGAACAACGGATAGAACTGTATCAGGTAAAACTGTAGTGATCATTGCTGTCTCATGACTGTTACCTGTGTGACCCTTTCTGTGCAATGTAGAGTTCGGCTGATTTTAATGTACGCTTCTCTCTTAACAGGGAACTGTGAGAAATGTAGTTCATGTGAGGCAGGTCTGGGGATCTGCAACAGAATTCTCACTACCTCACCAAACTACCATTCCCAGGATCCTTTGGGAGATGCCAGACCAATATAAATAGTATAAAGCAGATCTAAGTTTGTAGTGTATGTTCATATTCAAGCATCTCTTGCACGTTTTCTGTCAGATATGAGAGAAATCGGAAGAACAACTTGAACATGTATCCCAGCCAATTCAGTTTCACACTTACTTTAGAAACCACAGTTTAAGCCTCAGATGTGAAAAGAACCATAGTCTGTTAAATTATTTTGACTGGAGTTCATGTTCTCCCTCTTGCTGGGCTAGATGGGTCTTTGGTTTGATCCAGAAGGGATTGTCTTATGTTCTTGGGAGCTGGAAAATGAGGTTTCTCCTTAAGACGCTTTTACGGTAGAATTAAAAAAAGTGGTACCTCAGTTTAAGAACTCAATTCATTCTGGAGGTTTGTTCTTAATCTGAAATTGTTCTTAACATGAAGCACCACTTTAGCTAATGGGGCCTCCCGCTGCCGCCGCACGCTTTCTGTACTCATCCTGAATCAACGTTCTTAACCTGAGGTAACCTGAAGTGTCTGTAACCTGAATCGTCTGTAACCCAAGGTACCACTATATTAGGTGGGCTGAAACTAAGTCGCTGTGTGAGTATTTTGCACTGGGTATTTTATTAAGGAACACTGCACTGTATTATTGAAGAGATGCCCTTAACACAGAAATGGTGGCGTCTTGTCAACCCAATGCATGCAGAAGGCCCCAGGTTCAAACCCCAGCACCCTCAAGTCTGGCTGGAAGAGAACCCTTCCTCAAACCCTGGAGAGGTGCTGACACCCAACGTAGACAATGCTGAGCTAGATATACCAATAATAGTATAGGGCAGCTCCTATATTCCTCTGCTTGAATAATGCTTCTTTCTTAATTTGTGTCTTGCTCCTGTTGGCATGGTGATAGCACAGCACCCCTGAACAGTGAGGTTTAGGGTGAGCACTTCATAAGAATTCTGAACTAATATCAAACATAGTATTAATGAGGGCTGCATCCATGTATAATAATATAAAAAGGTAAAGGGACCCCTGACCACTAGGTCCAGTCGCGGACGACTCTGGGGTTGCGGTGCTCATCTCGCTTTACTGGCCGAGGGAGCCAGCATACAGCTTCCGGGTCATGTGGCCAGCATGACTAAGCCGCTTCTGGCGAACCAGAGCAGTGCATGGAAACGCCGTTTACCTTCCCGCCAGAGCGGTACCTATTTATCTACTTGCACTTTGACGTGCTTTCGAACTGCTAGGTTGGCAGGAGCAGGGACCGAACAAAGGGAGCTCACCCCGTCATGGGGATTCGAGCCACCGACCTTCTGATTGGCAAGCCCTAGACTCTGTGGTTTAGACCACAGCGCCACCCAAGTCCCTAAGTATAATAATATAAATATATATAAATAATGTCATACATTTATATTATACTCAGAACTATGTCCCACTGATTTCTACAGTTAAGCAAGGATGGGATCCCAGCTCTACAGCTGTGTCTTATAAACATTTACTCAGAAGCCAGTCCAGTTCTTATTCCCAAGGACATGTGCTCAGGATTGCAGCCTTAGTTTGTTAAAAATCAGAGCCGAAAGCTGGGTGGAGTCTTTATCTCATCCTCAACCCGTCTGACCCCATTTTGTCGTCTTTGATTATTGATGCTGCTATACATTCCTGGGAGTTTGTTTTATTTTTGTTTCTAACCATTCCGTCACTTAACTGACTTTAAAAAAAGAAGAAGCATTGACTCACTTATTTGTTTGTTTAACACGTTTATACCCCACCCTTTAGCAAAAATAAAAATAAGAAAGACTCTTAGAGCAGCTTACAAAAATCAGTACTAAACAATCAGGCTCACAATCTAAAAAGACATGGCACATAAGGAAAAAGGAGTGGGCGGGAGGAGGAAAAAGCAAGCTCCAGAACAAGTGCTTTCAACACAGTTATATAGTTCTATTCAAGCAGATTTCGGCCGTCTAAAGTAGCAGCTCCTTGCCAGTGTCAGTGGTTGTCTTTCCCATGATAAAGCGCAGTCCCTCCCTGATGCACTCTTCCTGCCCCCTCTTCAGATCCAGGAGCAGAGTTGGTGACAGTGTCTAGGCCAGGAGGGCAGTTCCTGCCATACATTTCTTGCCTCAGACAGCTATTGTGACGGTATTTAGAGTTCTCCTTCATGGGAGTTTGATGGAGTTACCCCTCCTCTCTTGCCGATGTCTGTGGCACTTCATATATAGTGAACTTGCATCTTCATATGATATTCAGTTAAATCAGAGTGCTGAGATTTGAGACGGATTAGTGCTGAGATCTGAGACACGGGTGGCGCTGTGGTCTAAACCACTGAGCCTCTTGGGCTTGCTGATCAGAAGGTTGGCAGTTCAAATCCCCGCAACCGGGTGAACTCCCATTGCTCGGTCCCAGCTCCTGCCAACCTAGCAATTCAAAAGCACGCCAAAAAGTGCAAGTAGATAAATAGGTACCGCTCTGGCGGGAAGTTAAACAGTGTTTCCATGCGCTGCTCTGGTTTCGGTGTTCCATTGCACCAGAAGCAGCTTAGTCATTCTGGCCACATGACCCGGAAAAACTGTCTGCAGACAAATGCTGGCTCCCTCAGCCTGTAAAGTGAGATGAGCGCTGCAACCCCAGAGTCGTTTGCGACTGGACTTAACTGTCAGGGGTCCTTTACCTTTTTTTTTTTAGTCCCCCCAAAACCAGCAACAGGGACACAGCATTTTCAGCTTAACTTCACTGTGATTTTTCATGCGTTTTGTGTTTAGCCATTTCCCTCAAACAACGTCTGTGAAATGATTAATTGAAATTAGGAGCCTGCCTTACGTTCTTACATCTTCAACCAGATAATAATAATAACACCACCACCCCTGAGCTAATTCATATAATTTAAGCCCTTTGTTTCGAACCCTGTTTTCTGCTTGTGTTTTCTGTTTCCTTTACCACATGGCTGCCAGGCTTCAGACTACAGATTGTTGATTATATTCTGTGTTGTTATACCGGTAATTCACCACCATATGAGATACCATTTATATTTTTATGTTTCAGACACGAAAACATATTGGGTTATCTTGGCTTCCGGGAGGGGTGAGGACAGGGGGTGACTTTGGTAAGCTCTGGGGGGGGGGTGGCTTTGGGGAGGTAGGGGGTTTGTGCAGATAGGCATGGTTGGCAGGCAAAAAGTCAGTGACTTTTTAGTTTGATATAATAAAACTTGATTTAAAATTTGCATTCCACTTTTCCAACAAAGTGTTGAGTGACTCGCAGTAATGACAAGTGTTAACAATTAGCAAACGTTTCAGTCAATACGATCATAGCCTGAACTGAATATGGAAGTGATCAAGAAAGAGATCATCTCATGGTTTATTCATGGACTCTAATACTGGTTTACTGTCTGCAAAAAGCCACTTGCAGTTGCCATCTCGGCCTGTGATAAATGTGCTCAGATGATTTATTTTACCACTTCCACATTTATTTGAGGCTGGAGAAACGGCAATTCCATGGATGGAAAGTAATCCTAGAATGCGGATGTGTGAATACTAGTTCTTCCAAACAGGGACCATTTGTGTACAGTCCCATTGACTACTGTACATACATCATCAGGCTGCAACGAGATGTTATGACAATCACCAAAAACAGTGGCTATGCCTCCTTTCCCCTCCAGTAATGTTTAGTAATTTATATTATTTATTCCTTATCTAGAGTTGTAGACCACCCTTCATCACTTATAATGGTCTCAGGGCAGTTTCCAGAATATCATAAAATAAACATCATTTACTACACACACACACACACACACACACACACAGTTAAAACTATCATTAAAATTGCAGTTAATGCTGAATGCTGCAGCCCAATTGCTGACAGGAATAAGATTCTGTCAGCATATTACACCTTTGTTCAAAGATCTGCACAGGCTGCTGTTTTCTTACAGGGCCGAGTTGAGTGTTTTACTATTGGTATATAAAGACGTGCCTTCTCAACCAATTTCAGCCTGCAGAACTTGCCCTTTTACAAGTGCCAAATAATGTTCACTCCACATTTTCAAGGAATCAGTCTTTAGACTGTTTCAGCACCTAAAACCTTTTTAAAGCCTAACCAGACATATGAATTAGTTACCTGTATTCATTCTCAACATTTTACCAATTTTATTTTTGTTTTAATGTTAATTGTTTTAATGATGATTATTTTATTCATATTTGGTTTTCTAATAGTTTTTGTGGATTTTAGCTGTGTATTATTTGCAATTTTATTATGCACACCCCTTAAAACTAATAAAAAGAAACACCCCAGAGCATCCTAAAATTACTGAATACAGAAAGTGGCCTTGCTGGTTTATGCCTGGTAGAATAGGAATGTTTTCCCTTGATGGTGGAAATCCATCAGGGTCTGTAGTCTGCTCTTTTGGCAGTAGGGTGTTCCATAGGTAGGGACCCACAACACAGGAAGCTGTTGCACATGTCACAACCCAGTGGGACAAGCTTAACAGTGAGACAAGGGCCCAGGATGGATGATATAGGAGAATGTGTCTCAAGAAACATGCCTGCCATGACATCATCATGCTATGCCATGACATCATTGCCAATGTGTTTCACAGTCATCAGCCAATGAAGCAGATTTAGCAGGAGACTGTTTTGTTGGCAGCCATATTTCAGTCCCAATATGTCATTCTAGCCTCAGAGCTACATAGCATTGTTGTTAAGGAATCATAGAAGGGACCCAAGGGTCATCTAGTCCAGCCTCAGTGATGCAGGAATCAGCTGAAGCATCCAAGACAGATATGTGGCCACCCAAGCTCTGCTTAAAAACCTCCACTGAAGGAGAGTCCACAACCACCCGAAGAGATCCATTCCACTGTCGACCAGCTCTTACTGACGGAAAGTTATTCTGGATGTTTAGTTCTTTCTTGTAACGTGAAGCCATTGGTTCAAGTCCTACCCTCCATCCAGGCAGGGTGCACAGAATTCGCCTGTCCCTCATAATAGTAAAGGGTCCTATGAAAACCGAAACATATTAAAGAGCCTTCCTGGGTTTGTCTCTTCCCATTAATGGGAGCTTACCATATAGTTAAAGCTATGGTTTTCCCAGTAGTGTTGTATGGAAGTAAGAGCTGGACCATAAAGAAGGCTGATCGCTGAAGAATTGATGCTTTTGAATTCTGGTGCTGGAGGAGACTCTTGAGAGTCCCATGGACTGCTGGAAAGCTCAAACCTCTCCATTCTGAAGGAAATCAGCCCTGAGTGCTCACTGGAAGGACAGATCCTGAAGCTGAGGCTCCAATACTTTGGCCACCTCATGAGAAGAGAAGACTCTCTGGAAAAGACCCTGATGTTGGGAAAGATGGAGGGTACAAGGAGAAGGGGACGACAGAGGATGAGGTGGTTGGACAGTGTTCTCGAAGCTACCAACAAGTGTTTGACCAAACTGCAGGAGGCAGTGGAAGACAGAAGTGCCTGGCGTGCTCTGGTCCATGGGGTCACGAAGAGTCGGACACGACTAAACGACTAAACAACAACATAAGACACTGTCCTCAACATAAGTTCTAACAAAAGACCAAGACTTTAGGTAATATAAGACGGATAAAAGACCTTTAAAAGGGGGAAGGGGGAGGGAAATAAAATGATTAAACAAACAAGCTCAAGCATCCACCAGTGTCTCTTGCTATGTTTTGAAAGATTGATGCCAAATGCGGGATTTATTGGAATTTGATCAGATAAAAATTTGAATGTTGTGGGAATGTCTTTGAACCCGTCGACTTGGCGGCCCCTTTGGTAGCCTTCACCACATCTTTATTTTATTAAGGTGCTTCTGTATTTAGAAATAAACCGCTGCTCCCATTTTTCTTTTTCTTTTTATGAATAGGCATCCTGAAAAGGCACCCCTGGCAGAGTAGGACAAGCGGTGGGGTGGAGGGAGGAAGCAGAGCGGCGCACAAATCCTATCCGTTGTTTGGAGTGGTTGCAGCGAGATTGTTTTTATGGCAGTTTATTAGCTACAGACTATAAAACAATAACGTGTTCAAATGACTTCCTATGGAAACAGTGCCATGTTTTGGTAACACATCATAAAGCATCATGAGGAATGGAGCTGAAATTCTGGGTTTTATTACTACTGTTATCTGAGGCTTTAGCCTGCTTAGGTACCTGATAGGCTGCTGGAAGGGAGGAATGCAATGATACAGGGAAGGAGGAGGAGGGGGGGACACATTGAGCTGCACTGGGCTTCCAGCGGCAGCTTGGACCCCAGGGGGGGCATTATATTACAAGGAAGGACTTGAGGAGGCAAAAGGTTTAAGGCATTTTTCTGCTCTGAGTTACACTGGTGTGGGTTTCGGATCACCAGTACGATTCCTTCAGATCCTGCTGAAATAAAGACGGGAAGAGATCGCTCAGGAGGAGCATGATTGCATGATGGGCTCCACAAAGAGCAGAATAAGGTGGAATAGTTTGGGGTGCGTATTGTAGAATGGACTGTACCACTTCATGCTGGAAGTGGGCGGGGGCCATCTTTTTTTTAAATTCTCCCCTGCACCAGCAGGGAATGGACTGGCTGGATGCAGAGGAGTGGTGAGAGGTAAATGTAAAGGTAAAAGACCCCTGGACAGTTAAGTCCAGTCAAAGGTGACTATGGGGTTGCAGCACTCATCTCGGCTTTCAGGCTGAGGGAGCCGGCGTTTGTCCACAGACAGCTTTCTGGGTCATGTGGCCAGCATGACAACCGCAGCGGGACACCGTGACGGAAACCAGAGTGCATGGAAACGCCATTTACCTTCCTGCCGCAGTGATACCTGTTTATCTACTTGCACTGGTGTGCTTTCGAACTGCTAGGTTGGTAGGAGCTGGGACAGAGCAATGGGAGCTCACCCCCTGGTGGGGATTCAAACCGCCAACCTTCCGATCAGCAAGCCCAAGAGGCTCAGTGGTTTAGACCACTGTGCCACCCACTGGTGGGCTGCACCAGCTGGGGAACCCACAAAGAAGAAGGCTTAGAGCCAGGGGATCAGTGATGGGTCAACGATGAGTGGTCAGAATCTGAATAAGTAACAGGGTTTAGTGAGCAGGAAGAGGCTGTGTCAGAGGGCGAGGCAAAAGTGCAGGCTGGAGAGGAGGGCAGCCAAGAGGCAGAGATGATGCAGGCTGCTGAAGAATAAGCCCTCTGGAATAAGTTACCAGCTGAAATTAGACAGGCTATATGGTGGCCTTGTTTATTGACATCTGTCTAGAAATCAAGATTGCTGGTTGCACCCATTGATCATCTTAAGTGTTTGCTACTATTGCTTCTTAAGATATTGGTGTTAATGCAGCTGTGAGACTTTGCAGCTGTCCACAGGATTCCTCTTGTGTAGCCTCACTTGTTTGTCACCAAAATGCTGATGACTAAGCTCTGTCTCTTGGCTTCATTCAGTCTTCCTGCAGCAAATGTATGTGACTTAGAGGAAAGCCAAGACAGGATTGTGCAAGAGCCATTCCACACCAGGCTTTATATTGGGCATAAAATCTAGCATCAAATTATCACCCTAGTTTATTTATTAATTGTCATGTTGGGATGTAATGGCACTGAATGCTGACCTCCAAATATTGGAAGAGGTGTGTCAGTCAGCATCCCTGAAAAACAAAACAAAAAAGAGGGCTTGCTCTGGTTTAGTGGCTTTGCCTTCTATGGCTTGGTGTTTTAATAAAACCTACCACGCCTCAGGCGAGCTACAGCTAACGCTCGTGCCTTTTTTTTGCCGAGGTTTATTTGTTTTGCTTTGCATGACATCTTCGTTCCTGACAATCTCGACATCTCCCTCAACTTCAGGAAATTGCACCGAGCATTTGGCATTTTCCTGGGGTGAAACTCTGTTTGTCTGTTTTTTGCTTGACGGTACTGAGACCGCTTTGTGCTGAACTGTAAAGTGAAGAAGACAGAAACAAGGGCGAGTTGTTGGGAAGCCTTCCCAGCTTTGTAGACATTATTTTGCTCCGCTAGCTAGATCAGAGGTAGCAGCCAACCAATGTGGTGGCCTCCAGATGTTACTGAACTACATCTCCCATCATCCCTGACCATGGGCCATGCAGGCAAAGGATGATGGGAGTTGGGGTCCAGCAACAACATCTGGAGGGCATAATATTGCCTACTCCAAAGCCAGATGGTTAGTGACTTCTTTGCAATGTATTCCCACAATCGATAACTCATTCCATTACCATGAGATTATCCTGCGACATGATTAAGGAAAATGTTTTGCATGGATCTCCACTTGTTGGGGTGGGCGAGTGGGTGGGTGGTACCAGATTATGGAGGTTAGTGAGAAATAACCTAGTCCACATGGAAGAACACTGATGTCATGTGGTATTTATTTGATTAATTATCAGTTTCAGCAAATTTATACAGTACAGTGGAACCTCTACTCACATACGGAATCTGTCCCGGAGGTCCGTTATGTGAGTCAATCCGGGTTGCTGGCAGAAGCACCGTTCTGCTTGCAGACAGTGGCAGCCGCTTCTGAGCATGTGCAGGTGGCAGAAGCCGCTTCTGCACGTACGTGAATCACGGCAAACCCAGTATTTACTTCCAGGTTTGCTGCGGTCACAAGTCGATTTGTCCGTGAGTAGGGGCAGTGGTAAGTCGAGGTTCTACTGTTTCTAAGCGGTGTACAATGAAGATACAAAAGAGATGCAAATGATAAAATTTGTTAAAATGTACTGTTAAACCAGAAAAGCTTACTTAAAATGCCTGTTGAAATCTTTAAAAGTCTTCATCAGACACCTGGTGTTCAAAAGGAAGGGGACCTGTCTAGAGGCACCAGCTTCTCAGGATTACTGAGGGGGCCCTGATGTCACGCATGGAGGCAGAGGGTGGAACCAAAAGCCCTCTGAACAATGTGGGGCCCAAAGTGCCTCCGCCCCCAGGAACTAGCACCTACGGTAGAGCTTTTCAAACTGTGTGCTGCGCGACACGTTAGTATGTCAGCTGCAGTGTGTAGGTATGTCGCACAAACGCT
Source organism: Podarcis raffonei (assembly GCF_027172205.1). Taxonomy (NCBI): domain Eukaryota; kingdom Metazoa; phylum Chordata; class Lepidosauria; order Squamata; family Lacertidae; genus Podarcis; species Podarcis raffonei. The sequence continues at coordinate 95,930,759 of NC_070604.1, read as the reverse complement.
CCCCGCACTCCTCCTGGGGCTGGAAAGGGTTCGTTTCACTTCCGGTTTGCTAGTCAAACTGAATTACTGTGTCATGAAATGATGCAAAACTGAATTACTATGTCTCAAAATGATGCCTGTCCAGAAAGTGTCACCAACTTGAAAAGTTTGGAAAGCTCTGACCTCTGGACCTGTGTGATCACAGCCGGGAGAGAAATCCAGAGAATTAGGCCCACAAATCTGAATACGCAGTTTCTGGTAGATGCGAGCTGTGCGTCTGACCCATGAGAGACTACTAACAGAGACTCCCCTGAATATCTCAGTGATCAGGCAGGGATATAAGACACCAAACAGGCCTTATGATGTCCTGGACCCAAGATTTGACCTTGAACTTGGCCTGGTACCGTATGAGCAGCCCATATGATTGTGTTACTGTTGTGCTATGGTTGTTGAAGTACCACTTCCTACATTTTCTGCCACACAGGTAGTTGTCATGGGAAAGGATACAGCCTTGCAGTTGCAACCCATCCTCATTCTTTATTGCTCTCCACACTTTCCATATACCTGCCCCTTAAACACAATCTTTGGCAATATTGAGAGTAATCATTTCCAACGTAGGCTAAAATTAGACAGTGTAGTGTTGTAGCCGGCAATGAAAATGGGATGTTGTTGGTAAATGTGGCTCTTTGATCAGACTATCCGCTCCAGGAAAAAGACTGACACAGAGCAGTTCTGTATATGCAGCGTTACCCTTGCAGATAGCAGGCCCTGAAGTGTATTATTCATAACAGCCAGCATTAAGAGCTGGCAGTGAAAAGATGGGGCACCCAAAGAAAGAAACGAGCTGTGGATGGAGACAGAAAACCCACCAGCCCATTGTAGTTTGTCAACAGATCTCTGCACACATTGAAAACCATTTCTGACAATCATGAGGGCTAGTAACATTCAATTTTTAAAAACATGTCTTGTCTGATTTTTACTATTGTTCAGCATGGGTGCAGAGGATGGAAGCAACCCTGTTGTGACTGTGTGAACTAACGTGGCTGCTACACCCACCCAAGCCGTAATTGGGTTTGGGCTGTGTCTGCAGCATGTACTCTTTATTTGCAAACTTGCATGATGAACGTGCTTGGCAATTTCTCAGGAAGCGGATCACAGAACTATAGGCTTTAAAACATTTGGCAAGTCATATGTACCTTTTGTATTTTGGCAAGAACTCTGCACCTCGTACAATAGTTTATAAGGACCACATTCTGCTCTCAATTATTGCCAGATCCAAACCTCGTTGAAGCCAAGGGAAAGACCCCTGTTGGCTTCCGTGGCTGCAATGCCATTCCCCTTTGCAATCGCACACCATTACGCAAGGCTGGCCGACAGAAGAGCAGGACGTGGAAGGTTTGGCAGGTAGGCCTGGTTGCCTAAAAAGGCCGGCTTGAACCCCTGTTGAATGACGTCTGTGCAAAATGTGCTGGAGTGGCTTTGCAGTAAGTGATGGCCAACCTGAGTCACTTTCCCAGAAGAGAGAAGCAAACACATAGGATTAGTTGACACCAGAGCTGAAACCTCAAGTTTCCCCCCTTCCTTCCATGAAACATAAAGGGTTCTCTCCCACCCCCGCTTTATCTTCACAACAGCTGGGATAGTTTGGGCGGTAGAGCATGAGACTCTTGATCTCAGGATCATGGTTCATGTCCCACGTTGGACAGAGGATTCCTGCATTGCGGGGGGTTGCACTAGATGGTCCCTTCCAACTCCACACTTCCATGATTCTAACCCTCTGAGGCAGGTTAGGCTGAGAGATAGAGACTGGCCCAAGGTTATCCAATGGGCTTCAGGGCTGAGTGGGCAGCTGAACCGGGATCTGCTCCCATCATAGTCCAGTGCTCCAACCACTGCAACCCAGGTGTGGCATGGGCCAGCCTTTAGCAATTAAGATGGTAGATGAAGGTACTAGCAAGTTAAACTTACCAATTTTGTTTTGAACACGTTTTCCCCACCCCTGTGCGTATAAAATCTGTTTATGTGTTTATGGTGTGGCTGATGTAACTTAGAGGTCAACACGAGTGGTTGCATTCATGTCTGTTTATCGATGGCGCATACCTGGGGATTTCTGCTCACCTTGGTGACCTTAAGGAATGTACAGCCAAACTCTGTATTCTCGTCATACACTGCTCACAAATAGTCGGTTATATAACCAAGTAAGCATCACCTTGGGCCAGTCACACTTCTCTGAAGTCTCTCAGCTTCACTCACCTCACAGAGTGTTTGTTGTGGTGGAGGAAGGGAAAGGAGATTGTTAGCCGCTTTGAGACTCCTTAAGGGGGGTGAAAGGCGGGATATCAAGTCCAAACTCCTTCTCCTCCTTCTCTTCTTCTTCTTCTTCTACAGTATAGGTTTCAAAGGTTTGCATGAAGTCATCATTTTGTACTTTGGATGTGAGACAGAGGGAGGGGTGGTGGTACCCATAATGGTGGTTGTGGGTAGGGGGATGGGACACTAAGGTGGGGACACTATGTGGGGAGACTCCGATGCCTACAGGCCATCCCATTAGGCAGGTACCTTGTGGAATGGCTGCTGTGCCTTCTGGCCTGCTAGTCTTCTATTGGTTCACAATGAAGTCTCACGCATCCACCTTTTGATTGTAGATGAAGGAGGTGACTTGGCATGTATTACTGAGATCTAGATGGAACTGATATGTTGTCCTATTTTATTGTTGTTAGCCGCCCTGAGCCCGGCTTCGGCTGGGGAGGGTGGGATATAAATAAAATTTCTTATTATTGTTGTTATTGTTATTATTATTATCTAACCCAGCTTTGCCCACATAGGTACTTGGTGCAGTACCAGTTTGTCGCCCTTCCTTTATTCAGCTTTAAAGTACAGTAGTACCTCAGGTTAAGAACTTAATTCGTTCTGGAGGTCCATTCTTAACCTGAAACTGTTCTTAACCTGAGGTACCACTTTAGCTAACGGGGCCTTCTGCTGCCGCCGCGCTGCCGGAGCATGATTTCTGTTCCCATCCTGAAGCAAAGTTCTTAACCCGAGGTACTATTTCTGGGGTTAGCGGCGTCTGTAACCTGAAGTGTCTGTAACCCGAGATACCACTGTATCTTATTTTGGTATTGCATCGTATTGCAGTTGTAGCTCATTATACTTCCCTTGCCACATAAGACGGGAAATTCGCATCCATGGATGTAGCACTTTTCCCTGCAAGTTAAAACATGTCAATACAACACTGGCAGCGCAGGTCAGGATTGCCAGTTTTACAAGCAAAAGCACTGGGCAAGTTGGGATGTCACAACAAACCATGGTTTATCTTGACAAGAGCAAGCAGCTGTGGGCCTTGGGTTGGTGTGTTCTGTTCCCCACCTCCTCTTCCAATGCAGTCATGAGGTGGGAAGGTCTTGTTTCCTTTTTAGATTTCATTTTGCCTGAATCCGACAAACTATGGTTTGAAATTAGCCTGCTTTAACAAACCACGGTTAAAATTAGGGTTTGGACAGCACACGAAAGTATGGTTAATTTTAAAAAAATGAAAGTCAGAGACCCCGGCTCACTTTGTCTCTTTCCCATCAGTGTGCTGTAATGGTTAGCTACGGTTTGGGAGACTAGGGTCTAAATCCCCACTTGGTGACCTTGGGCTAGTCACTTCCTCTCAGCCCAGCCTACCTCACAGGGTTCTTGTAGGGATTAAATGAGAAGGTGGGGAACCATGTATGCCTTGAGTTCCTTGGAGGAAAAGATGGGATGTAAATGAATGAACCATGGTTCAAACTGTTAGTACTATTTGCCTCAGCTGATCACTGGACAGGGGAGTATCTAGCCCATGAAAGGCATTTCCCAAGCCCTGTGCAATGCAAGCCTGGCACCTTGGCAGTCACCTGGGCACCTGCCACTAAATCTGGCTCTGGGCAATGGAAAATGGTATCTGGGCAGAGATGCTGGTACACTGTTAAAGCTAAGCAGGTCATGTCTTAATGATGGACATTCTGCTAGTAAATAAATCAGTGAAAGCAAGACTAGCGTTTTTATTTTCCAAGATCTTATTGAGTCACATTGTGGAGAATTTTATATGCTTTTTGAAAAACTAACACACTCTGGGTTATATCAGAAATACGTAAAGCAGGTCAACACAAGTAAAAGAGGATGTAGTCTGGGTTTGAAATGTGCTTTTATTTTCCTCCAGTGTCCCGGCAATGATGAAATTCTAACCCACTTTGCTGTGGTTTGTAGTAACTTCTGGCTTTGAAAGCCTGGATCTCAGTTCTGTTACCTCTTTGTAATGCACAGAGAGATCGAGCCAGGAGGGAAACAGTTCTGGGATGAGCAAAGAATCTTGGAGCCATGAGTAAAAGCTACTCTGATCTTTAAAACCCTAACCATCCTGCCATATTCATTTGCAACACAGGAACATACGCAACAGCCCAGATGAAAAGCAGGATGCCACCAGGTCTGGTTGCAACATCACAATTTGCAGGCTCAATGTTGGAATCCAATTTCATTCTATATATTTATATCTATATCTACTGTATGTGATTGTTTGTAACCTGTTGAGTGCTGCAATTATTTTCTGTACCATTGCCATCTTGTTTTGAACTAGTTTTGAGCTAGTTTTTCTTCTCAGTGAAATCCTGAAAGCCCATAACCAACAGAATGTATGTTGTCTTTTCTCGTTTGCAGGTTCTGAAAACCAAAGATCTAACATCACCTATGCAGCGCTACATTGATAGCAAGGTAGTTAAAACCAGAGCTGAGGGCGAGTGGCTATCTTTCGATGTAACTGATGCAGTACACGAGTGGCTCCACCACCGAGGTGACCATATCCTAAGCCTTTGATCATTTAGAGCCTGCCTATGCTAAATCCAAATGGTTTCAGGTCTGCACTGGATCTAAAGGCAATTTCCCCTTCCTTCCCTTATGTTTTGCAGACAGGAATCTTGGATTTAAGATAAGTTTACACTGTCCATGTTGCACGTTCGTGCCTTCAAATAATTATATCATCCCAAATAAAAGTGAAGAGCTAGAGGCAAGATTTGCAGGTAATGACAAAGCATAAAAAATAAAATTGTTATGTGATAAGTAAGAGGAGTTTTTACAGTACATGGAAAATACAAAAACCCAGTTCATTGAAAAGATTGAGCTCTGTGTGTTTAGTGTGTGTGTGTGTGTGTGTGTGTGTGTGTGTGTGTGTGTGTGTAGAAAGAGTGATCTTGGTCTCCTTCCTGAAAGAAAGGATTTCTCCAGTGCAGCTAAGAGGGAATGCTCATGGTAACACCAAAGTTTATTGAAGCCAAATATTGTTTGGATGATAGCTGGGATACCCCAGAAGCGTATTGCAAATCCCTGACCGGCTCCACACCCAAATCCAAGTGGGATCATCAACTGAATCAAGTGGGAGCAAGTGGGTCGTGGTTATTGAGTACTAGCAAATGAGAACAAAGGAAACATTTGTGGATAGTTTTTTTTTTAAAAAAAAACTGCAATCCACAAGAGCGTTTCAGGGTGGAATACATTGGAATTAAAAATCCATCTTGCAACAATAAAGGAACCCATAAATCGATTTAACAAAAAATTACAACAAAATTGAGAGGAATCAAACTCAGTGATAATTTAAGTTGCCTGAGAAAGCAAGATGAAGGGTCCCCATTCCGTTGTCCATCTTAAATCAAGCCCTCACCTCTGAGTTTGCTGCTTTTGTTTACAGGATCTCAAATACAGTAATGGGATCTGGAAGGATGAGTGTGTGCTTGTGTACAGAGATTGGGTTGTTGTTTTTCCTTTAGTGATGATACCTGGGTGGGTTTCAGTATGCTGTCAAAATTTATTTCCTGTTATCTTCTAGTGCAATCTAACCCCATACAAATCAGTGAGTCAGACTGTTGTTTTCAGCCTTAGACTGCAGTCCTAAGCATATATATTAGGGTGTAAGTCCTATTGTGCTCAGTGGGACTTGATTCTAAGTAAGCATGCTTAGGATTGGACTGCACAGCATTTTTAGCTTAGATTAGTAGAGTGTATCAGAAGCGTAGAGTTAATATTTGAGTTAAATAAATATCTAAATGCATGTTGTACTGAAATAACTGCGAAAGAAAAAAAATTTAATATATTGTATTACAACTGACTAAATGACTAATCATGAATGCAGATGAAGTTTATGATATAGTTCATCTCCTGGCATTGCTATGTGCTGAAATTGCATTTTATTTTATTTTATCTGATGGAGGGCAGAATACGTGTTCAGTTTGGATACTTCTCCAAACCACAGCTTGACACATTAGGAACATGCCATGGATTCACACAGCCTCCATCTTCTGTTGTACACCAGTTCCAACTTCTGTTTCTGGGTTGTTCTAACCATAGTTTGTCATGATACCCTATGCCAAACCATGATTAGTGCTAACCTACAAAGCATGGTTTACAAACACATTTCAATCATGGTTTGGGGCTCAGCACTAACCGTAGTTTCTACAACCCAGGTGTCATACTTTAGTAAAATAAAGATGAGTGTTGGTGTATAATGAAGGAAGGCAGTGCTATAGAACTTCCCGAATAAAGGTTTGGAAGGTTGTCTCAAAGGAGCCACAGCGAGCAACATAATGGGAACTTCTTATGAAATTTACATATGCATATCAGCATGCGATAAATGCTCCCACCCAATGCCAGTGCCCTATGATGATTTTTTTCTGTGGTTCGAGTTTCTTGTAAAAAGTTGGTTTATATAATTTGTTCCAGAAGAGCAGCACAATATTTATTACCAAAATGTATTTTTTAAAGGTATTGATGACTACTACACATATCCCAGTGGTGAGAAATCTTTAAAGCCCAGTAGGAAAAAAAACAGTGGGAAGACCCCACATCTTCTGCTAATGTTATTGCCCTCCTACAGAGTTGAGTCGCAACAGTCCAGTCGGCGGAGGAAGCGTGCTCTAGATGCTGCCTATTGTTTTAGGTAATTATGGATTGAGGCGTTGTCTCTGCCTGCATGCGTAGAAATAGGTTAACATTCATAGAATATAAATACAGCCCCATAATTCCATGATTCTATTTTTTAAAAAATGCCTCTTGCTGGGTATGAACAAAGAGCAGTAGTTGAACACCTGGGTTCTTACAGTCTCATTACAACTGATTTAATGTAACAAAATTTGAATTTTCTTCCCAGTAAATTCCATTATCTCCTACTGGCCTTAGTTGTAATGAAAGGACCACATTTACTTCCCACTTCCCCACCTCCCGCAGAAAACAAAAAAACCATGCACATTGTGGCCAAGTTTAGATGTACAGTGGAACCTCAGTCTCTGAACGTAATCCGTTCCGGAAGATTGTTCAACTTCCGAAACGTTCGAAAACCGAGGATCAATGGACAGTCAGTAAAATCCATTGAAAAAATGGAAAAACACATAGAAGCCGTTTGACTTCCGAAGCACGTTCGAAAATGGAAACAATTACTTCCAGGTTTTCGGCGTTCGGGTTCCGAATTGTCTGGCTTCTGAGACACTCGAAAACCAAGGTTCCACTGTAGCAGGAAACAGTATTTCCTGGCAATATGAAACAATCTGGGATGAGCTTTGGGCTTGCATATACATTTCTATCTCGCTTCTACACCTGGTTTGCTCTAATAGCCCAGGATCTGAAACAACAGTTTGAACCTGATGTGTCGTCACTAACCATAAGTTAAATAAACCATTGTTCCCTGAGTTCTGGTGTCATGGGAAACAAGCTAAGCTAGCCCACATCCTGCTTAGGCATTGATTTCCGTTCCGATCCATGTTCATCGCATGCAGCACTGTTTCTGTTCTCCTGCAGTTCAGTTTCTGATGTAAAGTCATCTCTCTGCCTGCTGTGGTGGGACTTTATGGAATTAATTATGCAAATAATTAATCGCTGGATTGATTACTGGCCCAGACAAATAAGCAAACGTTGGCCATTTCCGCTCCTCTTTCCATTGCCATGAGATTGCTTCAACATCCCTGGCAGCGAGATAGATTGGAATTAACTGTTGTTGGAGGAGATGTACCCAGAGGAATGACTCATGCAGAAACACCATTGGGCAAATTTCAGATGAACTGCCTTGTGTATTAAAAGTAGGCATGAGAAGGCTAGCTGTATCCCCTAGGGCCAGCGATGCTTCCATCAGCCATGGCTACACATTTGGCCCATGTGAAAAGGACCCTACCTGCATATCAAAATATAGAACTCATTCGACCAAGAACAAGATCCTGGTTGGTCCAGAGTCCTCTCCCAGCCCTCTAGTTTCATGTAGGAGTTCTGCGGGGGCCTTTTCTCACGTTTACTGAACAGGTAGCCAACTGGAAGTTACAGGGATGGCCAACACGCTCCCTTTGCTCATGCTTTTATCTATTTCATTAACAAAATTTATATACCACTTTCCCAACAGAAGACCTGGAAGTGACTTATACTGGACAATATAAAATATTTGTTAACAGATACTAATTAAAGTGTTTAAAATATGCAAGGAGGTTATTACTATTACCGCAGGGATAGCAAACATGGCACCCTCAGATGTTCGTCCCTGAACATCTGGACAGGCTTGGTCCAACAAGATCTGGAGAGCGCTACACTCGCTACGCCTGTATGTTTCTTACTATTTTGAAAGTAAATGTTTTTCGATCTAAAAATGAAGTGTACCCCTAATTCAGAAGAAAGCATCCATTTTGAGAATCATAGTATTGTAAAGTTGGAAGGGATCCCAAGGGTCATGTGATCTAACCCCCTGCAATCTCAACGAAAGCATCCATGGCACGTGGCCACCCAAGTTTGATGGAACACTGCATAGGGCTTACAAAGAATCTCTGTTTAGAGTTGCATTGAGCTCAGCTTCTTGCTCCCCAGCCCAGTTTGGGTGGCTGTGACTGTAATAATATGCTTGTCTGCAATTGCATTTTCAGGAACGTGCAAGACAACTGCTGCCTGCGCCCATTTTATATTGACTTCAAGAGAGATCTGGGATGGAAATGGATACATGAACCTAAAGGATACCATGCAAATTTCTGTGCAGGAGCTTGTCCTTATTTATGGAGCTCAGATACTCAGCATAGTAGAGTAAGTCTCTTCCTTTGCAGGGGGCGGGGGTGGTTAGATTTGTTTCCTGATAGAATATTAATGCTATATTGGGTGGGGGTGGGTGCAGAAAAGCAGGATGTCTGATAATAAAAATAAGTTTTTCTTTCTCCTCCCCCTGCAAAAAAACCCTGACAGCTAGTGCATTATACTAGTGTATTATTGACACAATACATTTCCAATGCAATAAAATTTGGCGCTGCCAAAGTCTTTTAAAAATAACTGGTGCAACATGTGTAGTCTGCACACCAACTGAACATATTTCAAACACACCTTGTATTTTTAAGTCCAGTTGCACAGCACACTCTCTGGCAGAATATCCTCCATCTCCCATCACGTGGCCAGGGTTTATGGGAATTAGAGTCTGGCAACATCTGGAGGGCCACCGGTTCCCCATCCATGCTCTAAAACAGTCAGTGCCCAAGCAGGGCCAGGGGCGATTTCATTCTGACCTCAGTGCCTTCTCCCTGCTGAAGCAGATGTCTGAGGAGTAGCGGCAACAGTTTCCTGGGCCTGTCCTGTTCTGAAATCAGTTTAGGCCCTTCTGTAGGCCAGGTTTTGATCATCCACACGGCCCTAATGCACTGACTCCACCCATGGAAGTCATTCTAGGGCAGGCCTGCACAACACATGGGACTTCTATGTTGCGCAGGCCTGTTCTAGGGAAAGGAATTCTCCTGGGCAGCTGCGATCAGGATTGGGTGTGTTCCATGTGCTGGCTTGTGAAAACCCAGCACAGAATCTAGGGTCTGGCACACACTTTGGCATCCTGAAAATCCTGGCTTTCGTCACTAACACAAAAGCCAGCTTCTCTTGGTTGCAGAGAGAAAGCTTGAAAGATTTGGGGCAGCGCCTGCTTATTTGAGGAGCTAAGGAAAGGTTGGGAAGGGTGGCTCTCGGTCTGCCCTTTGTAATTCCTCTGCCCCCAATTCTACACCTGTAACCTATAACCCCCTTGCCATTTTTCCTCTGCTCTGTCCCAGTGCCACCTCAACCCTTTCTCTCCGTCCTATTCCAGTGCCATGCTAGTCTCCTTTTTAAATGGAAACAGTCTTAATTCACTGTAAGCCCAGGTTTCAAGAGATCAAAATCCTCACAGGACGCTGCCTCATCCAGAGTCAGATCATTGGTCCATCTATCTCAGAGTGGGGAACCTTTTATGGCCAGATCCTTAAATCTGGGTGATGGAACCTGGCACCTTCTGCAGAGCACATGCTCTGTCCCTGAGCTGCGCCCCTTTCTAAACTGAAAGTGGGTATAAATGATTTTGGATTCACTGTTAATGGAGGTTAGAACTCTCAGTGGCTACGCGTCACAGTGACTATATGCTGCTTTTAGTATACTCTTTTCCAAGCACAATTCAAAGTGTTAGTGCTGACCTTTAAAGCCCTAAATGGCCTTGGTCCAGTATACCTGAGGGAGCGTCATTCTGCCCGGATGCTGAGGTCCGGCGCCGAGGCCCTTCTGGCGGTTCCCTCACTGCGAGAAGCCACGTTACAGGGAACCAGGCAGAGGGCCTTCTTGGCAGTGGCACCCGCTCTGTGGAACACCCTCCCACCAGATGTCAAAGAGAACAACAACTACCAGACTTTTAGAAGACATCTGAAAGCAGCCCTGTTTAGGGAAGCTTTTAATATTTGATGCATTACTGTATTTTAATACTTTGTTGGAAGCCGTCCAGAGTGGCTGTGGAAACCCAGCCAGATGGGTGCGGTATAAATAAATTATTATTATTATTATTATTATTATTATTATTATTATTATCATCATCATCATCATCATCATTATTACATTAAAAGCTGTTGGATGGCAGCTATGGGAGAGGGCGGTTGGCCCCGTGTCTTGCCTGTGGTTCTCCCAGAAGCAACTGGTTGTCTACTAGGAATGAATCAATCAATCAATTAATTAATTAATTACAGTCCACTATGGAAACCGGATCCTGGGCTGATAAGCCTTTGGTCTGATCCAGCGTCCCAGTTCTTCACATTTGTAAAACCAAGCTGAAATCCATGGAACCTATGAAATGTGTTGCTGAGCATCTGGAGGAAATGCCTTCATCTCTCTTTCCTCTCTTTCCAGGTTCTCAGCTTGTATAACACTATCAACCCAGAAGCCTCTGCATCTCCATGCTGTGTATCCCAAGATTTGGAGCCCCTCACCATCTTGTATTACATTGGAAAAACGCCCAAAATCGAACAACTTTCTAACATGATCGTAAAGTCTTGCAAATGCAGCTAAGGGATATTCTGAAGCAGCACCAGCAAGTGCATTGGAAAAGAAAGGAAGAAAACAAAACATAAGAAGAAGAAGAAGAAGAAATGTAAAGAACACATAGGGTCAAGCAGTGATTTAAAAAAAAAAATACAAAGGAGAAAAAAAGCGGTACTAGTCCAAATCGTTTGAGAGTTTGTTTCATTGTTTTGCGTTTTGTTTTCAAAAAAACCACACACCATCATCTGAAGCAAAAACCGTGAAGGCCTTATCCTACATTTCAACTACTCGGTTAGTGAGATAGACAAGAAGGAATTTTCTTTTTTTTTAAAAAAAGCAAAAAAAAAAAAATACTAACAAGAAAGAAAAGAAAATTAAAAAAAATTAAAAAAATAAACACTGGAAGAATTTGATAGAGTTCTTATGTGAAAGGAAAAAAACAGGAAAAATATCCCATTCAGTGGAGTTGCTGTATCTGTTCCGTGGCTTACTTGACCTCCGTGTTACGCCATAGATGCTCTACCCATTCCCTGTAGTTCTTAGGAATTAACAGCGCATTATTTATTTTTGTGTTATATGATCAAATGAGGGAGCATGTCATTACCATTGGGGAGGGGTGGGGGGAACGAGGGAGCAAAAAAACAAACAAAAAACGAGCAGACCAAATAAACTGCAAGAAACCTGGTTTCATTCCTTAGAAACCTGAGCTCAAAAAAAGAGATTTTTTTTAAAAAATCCTGCAAACCATGATTTGTTTAGCTCAGTTAAAACAGTAGTTCGCTATTTTTCAGGAAGTCTGCCTTAAAAAGAAAAAGCCACATACACCGTTGTTTTTCTTGCCAAGAGCCTATGCAAAGCCTCGCACCATTTGTTTTTATACTGAAAACCTTAACAATAAAGGACATTTTTGTTTCAGTCTCAAAGACAAGTCTATTAAGATTCTTTTAAACATGCGAACACACCACCACCAGTGACTGTAAATGAACTAAACTGTTAGTTTAGTAAACCAGTGAAATATTTAACATGTACTGGTCTAATCTTCAGACCCTAATATGTTGCTGTATAGCTATTGCTTTGGGATTGTTTGTCTGTTTTATTTGTGTGTGCGCGGGAATTTTCTTTTGTTTTTTTGTTTTGTATATGTAACCGTACCTATAGTATTACAATAGGTGGGTAGTAAGAAGCCAGCTTAATTGGAAACATATCTGTAGATCTCTATTGTAAACTATTAAAAAATTAAGTACTTTATGTGTAACGTGTAAATTTTCACCATATTTTTGTACTCTGTTAATACTGTCAACTCTGAAGAGTTTTAACTTAGGGGCTCTTGTTGATCACTTGGAATTGTGTGTTTCCCTCTAGCTGGCCAGTATGAGTGAAGCCCCTGTTTTTTTGTTTTTTTCCCCCCAACTTGCACTACAAATACATGTTTTGTAATATTTGCTATACATGAGCTTTGTATGTTGTTTTTCATCCTGACGATATAAGCTACCTGACTCCAATTTCATTCTGTTTCAGAAGAAGAAAATAAGGTAGAGTAAAAACAAAGCAAACAAAAGGCAAGGCAAACTCCCACCCCTTAGTCATACATTTGAAAATGGGAGGCTTCAAAATGCTGGAGTTTAAAACCTCTCTTTGGGTGCTGGAACAGAAGGCAATTTTCTGTTTTTTCCCCAGATGGCAGGGACAACACAGAAGCAAAGACTTCTGCACTTCTGGACTTAACATTGATCTGCTTGTATAAGCCATTCATTGGCCTGATCAAGTTGTAGTCACCCATAGTTTGTCAAAGGGCACATCCAGCCACTTCATATCAGCGCTGCGGTGGTGCTGGGGGTCTGCATGAGACCGTGTATATGCATCAGCAATATGCAGGGAGAAAGGCCACTTACACGTGCAGCCTCACTTCTTCCACTTAGGGGGATTGGTTAGTTTCTGTTCTGTTTAATTCCATAACGGGGTATCGGAGTCAGTTCAGCCGCAGTCAAAATGAAAAGAGGAAAGTCACACGCTACACCCCCATTCTGATATAGCAGGCGCAGGGGTTTGGATCTTGGCTCTGCTGTAGCACCCGCTGGGTGACCTTGCGCTAGTCGCCTTTTCTCAGCCTAGCCTACCTCACAGAGTGGTTGCAAGGATATGACAGGCATGTGTTCTGCCTTGAGCTCCTGGGAGGAAAAAGCATTCTGTTTTGCAATCCCAGACAGCCCTGTATTTGAAGGGCTGCTGGAATAGGCTTCTATTTGAAGGAGTCCTCTGTTGCTCTTGTCAGGCCAAGCTTGGCTTAAAGATAAAAATGGGAAGGGAGACTCAAGGGCCATAAAGATGCCCAATAACTGTTAGCAGCTGAGTGCAGGGTTCTGCATGTTGGCGATATGTATTGTATGTCTATTTAAATTAGCAATTATTTCCAAAATTTGCATCGCAACATAAATTCACACATTCAAAGTCCATGCAAATCTCTTGTCTTTTTTTGTGATGTGTGGGTTAAACCACAGAGCCTAGAACTTGCCGATCAGAAGGTTGGCGGTTCAGATCCCCGCGACGGGGTGAGCTCCCGTTGCTTGGTCCCTGCTCCTGCCCACCTAGCAGTTCGAAAGCACATCAAAGTGCAAGTAGATAAATAGGTACCGCTCCAGCGGGAAGGTAAACGGCGTTTCCGTGTGCTGCTCTGGTTCACCAGAAGCGGCTTAGTCATGCTGGCCACATGACCCGGAAGCTGTACGCCGGCTCCCTCGGCCAATAAAGTGAGATGAGCGCCACAACCCCAGAGTCACTGGTCACGACTGGACCTAATGGTCAGGGTTCCCTTTACCTTTACCTTTAAGTGGCCAACTTAGCTGCTAGATGGGGAAGGAAGAAGCACCTAGCTTGCCTGGGAAGATTTCAGGTTTGTTTTTAAAGAAAAGGTTTGCAGCTGGTTCAAATGGGGGAATGGCATTTGTACCACACTGTTGTGCCCACACCTCCCCACATAGCCCAAACCTGCTTCCCTGCACATGCAGCCTCAGCTAGGTTTGCGCATCACATGCCCAAGTCTTTAGTCCTAAATAATCCAGCGTGCATTTAAAAAATCACAATAGTGCCTTTAAAGTGATACAGTCAAGGGTGTGTTAGGTTTCAAGATTGAGGTTTGATTCATACTTTCAGGAAGGTTTGAGTTTGAGGGGAACACAAGCTATGCATATGGGGGTTCACAATGAGGTAAATAAATTCAGCCGCAGGGATCATTAGTTGTATGGTTGTATGCTATTAAAATAATCCATATTAAAATCACATCATTTTAACTCTGAATTTAAGTAAATAACATTCAGTTTGTTTAAACTGTAATCAGTAGTGCAATCCTACATATGTTTACTTGGGAGTAAGTCCCACTGTGTTTGGTTGGGCCTACACAGCCACAGTGGGAACACGGCCTTAATTGTTTACCCAAGTGCCAAACTGCTAAAGTGCTTTTCCCCAAGGCTACACAGATTACATTTTGACAGCCAACTTGAGGGCTACAGACTCTGTCCCCGCAAAAGGACAAAATCGTACCTGTAGGACAGTCATTTGAACCCAGGGTGGTTATTGTTCAGCTTTGCCTATCTTATCTGGAGATGATGAACATTTGTTTTCAAAGTTGTTGTCCACAAATGACCAGTTTCTCAAATGATTTATAGGATCAGGCTTTCCACCTGTGCATTTTTATTTTGTCTTACATAATTTATTCATTGCTTCCCCTGATAATGCCTTTCTCTTTTTCTTCATTAAAGTGCAAAAGGAACCACACAAAAGCTCCTTTTTGTTCAAATTATTTTATACTATTTTGAAAGTAGTACATTGGCTTTGAACAAATGTTGGCTTTCATATGTGATTTCTGACCATTCCAAATGGATTCAGTCAGTGTCCAGAATCTATCTTCACAGTACAATCCTGTTCATGTTTACTCAGAAACAAGTCGCACTGCATTCAGTTAGGCTCGCTCTCAGATTAGTGTGCCTAGTCCGTATTTACTTGGGAGTAAGCCCGATTGAACAAAATGGTACTTATCTCTTAAAAGACATGAATAAAACTACATTCCTTTTTTAGGCTTTGTCAACACCAACCAACTTTCAGACATTCACTATTACAGTGGTACCTCTGGTTACGTACTTAATTCATTCCGGAGGTCTGTTCTTAATCTGAAACTGTTCTTACCCTGAAGCACCACTTTAGCTAATGGGGCCTCCCGCTGCCGCTGCACCGCCGGAGCACGATTTCTGTTCTCATCCTGAAGCAAAGTTCTTAACCCGAGGTACTATTTCTGGGTTAGCGGAGTCTGTAACCTGAAGCGTATGTAACCTGAGGTACCACTGTACATTAATGATTTGAATGGTTCTGCATTAGTGTCTATAGGAATATGATAATGAAATGAAGATGTCATTTCCCGCTAAGAAAACAGTCCAGTAATAGGACTTCCAAATATTTTATTTGGAAATGGGGATTTGGTTGAGTCTTACTTGTGTGATATATTAAGTGGGTACATTAGCCATACTCTTTAACTTTCTCACAATAGAGGATTCTTTGCACTGGGCCAAATCATGATATATGCTGAATCGGTTCATGAAACACTGAAACAGAGGTACAAAGAAGTCCTCTTCCCAAGAACCACTCAGCCATGTTCGCATGCTGAAGCCACACCAACCAGCCCTGCCCCCAGTATCCTGCATGCTGACTTGACTGCTCTTGGCATCCTTAGCACAGCATGAGCACCAGGAAATCGGGGAGGAGTCGCTTGGCATGACTCCACTCGCACATTGATTCAATGTGTGGGTAGTTCTTGTGAAGAGGGCTGTTGTTGCAATAAGAATGACTGGAAACTTAAACAAGTTTTCCAGAATAATGGCCACACTCTCGTTCTCCGGAGGCTTGTAAGCTTTGGATCAAATGTTACAGCTCTTGTGCGGAGACTGCCAAAAAATGGTTCGAGAAACGTTGCACTCCATGCCGGCTGTGATGTTTTGAAAGCTGCTTTCCTCATGGTTCAACCAAATAATGTGTAAATGCTCAGAATCAACACTGCGAGTTGGCAGCCACAGAGGCTGATGTGGAAGCTCTTCACATTCCTCAGGACAACCTTTTGAAAAGCGGTTTCCAACTGTGATGGCTGCCATGTGGATTCCCACACTCTCCACATGGAGCTGGAGGTCTAAGTACAAAATCCCCAAGAGAAGACCAGACGGACATTTCTATTCCAACTCTAGTCTTGGCAGTAACTCTTACTGAAGTCAGTGCAGGTTACCTGGAATAGGTATCTAATAGCTCAGTTTCATACAAAGCCTGTTTCTAGCAACAGGGTTAAATTCCACAAAAAACGGTTTATTACTACAGATATTGGATTGTCACATTATATTAGTGGATATAACTTAGATATTTGAGGTAGCTTGGTCGTTCTGTCTTGGATGTTCTCCATATAGAAAAGGTCTGCTGAATTCTGTAATGCTGTGTTTTCAAGGACTGGCCCAGAAGTACAGTGGTACCTCAGTTTTCAAACATCTCCGTTGACAAACGTTTCAGAACTCGAACGCCGTAAACCTGAAAGTAAATGCTTCCCTTTTCAAACGCACTTCGGAAGTCGAGGTACCACTGTATTTTTCTCAATTTTCTCTATTAAATTTGCATACCGCCCTTTGCACCTCGGTTTTCGAACGTTTCAGAACTCGAAAGGTCTTCTGGAACGGATTATCTTCGAAAACCGAGGTACCACTGTATGTAATCAGAACCATTTGGATCCTTTTAAATTTGAGAGATTTCCCCCTACAGCTGAGATGGGGTCCCTGAGGCCCTGCAGCCATTTCTGAGGGCTTCAACTCCCATCAGCTCCAGTCAGCACTGCCATTGGGGAAGTGCTGCTCTGTTGACATGGAGACAATGGAATCTCGGCTCCTATGCCATTAATAATGGCAATGGACATTTTAGGCAAGAAATTCATGGCTAGCACAGCTGCTTTTTAACTGGGAATGCAGAATGTGCATGGTTACATGTGCCCTGACACTTGACAATCCCCTCTCCCTGGCACTGTAATGTTGGAAGTGTAGTGTGATTATTGCCCATCACTTGCACTTGTCCCAAGTGTACAAAGTGCTTCTTAATTACAGGAGACTGTCAGTGTGGAGAGAGCCAGTGTGGTGTAATGGTTAAAGTATTTAACTAGGACCTAGGAGACCAGGGTTCAAACCCCAACTCAACCATGAAGCTTTCTGCCCTTGGGCCCACCACAGCCTCTCAGCCTAACCTACCTCACAGGGATGTTGTGAGGATTAAATGAAGACGGGGAGAACCAGGTATGCCATCTTGAGCTCTCTTTGGAGAAAATGTGGGATGTAAATTCAATAAATAAATAAGGCATGTTTCAGTTACCATACATTATTCCACAACCCTATACTTACTGCTGTGGTCAGCTACAGAGCACAATAATAAAAGTATTTTCCACCTTCTCATGAACCACATTATTTTGAGAGAGAGTTCTGCAGTCTGGGCGACAGTGCCAAGAAGGTCTGCTCTCATGTCTCCATTGAGCACATCTCCTAAGGTGGTTGGAAGCAGAGGACAGATGTTGAACACAGTGCACAAACAAGTTGATGCAGGAGATGGTGTTCTAAGTGAGCACTTCTTGTATTCTGTCCTTCCTTCAAGAATAGCAGGCAATGTACATGGGGGCTTTGATTTGTCTTCCCAAAGGTTAGTCAACTTGAGAGACCACAATTAACTAAGTGAGCTTCGTAATTGTGTTGGGATCATAGCCAGACATCATAGCCAGACACTGGAGAGACCTGTCAGGAGTAATCATGGAGTGGACCAATGCTACCAAATACTATGCGAAACAGCCTTATTAGAAAAACTAACTAATAAACTGAAACTGACACGGGGACAAATAGAAGAAGATGGCTCCCCTTTATCACATACACAGCCCAACAAGACAATGACAAGAATCCACCAACAGCATATGAATCAACATGGCTAACCTGATTCAAAAACACCCACCCACCCCCCTCACACATGAAAACATGGTTCACCACAGCCAATCACAAACAACCACACCCTAGGCCAACCCCAACCTCTCTCATCACCAAAGGAAGACAAGCGAATAGTAAAGAGAACCTGCACAAGCGACACTGACACAAAACCCCACACATACATCAAGAAGAACAGAAACATTGCCACCCACCCCCACTCACCATGCCTCCTCCCCCCTTCTCTTCCTAATGTAACACTAATGTCTCAACAAATGAAACTGAGCTGTAGAAAATGTAACTTGAAAAAAGAGACATTGCACATACTTCTGTAAACCAAGAAATCTTTAATCAAAAATATGTATAATAATAATAATAATAATAATAATAATAATAATAATAATAATTGTGTTGAGATCAGTGATGTAGTGGTCATTGGTTATGTGAGATCACAATTCCTTACTATTTCTGCAGGAGGGACCCCCTCACCAGCATTCTAGAGGCATCTAATCAGCATTTAAAGAGGAGCTTTATACTCAAAAACTTAGCATATAGGAACACCAAAAACACGGCTTCAGTTTCAAGACAATGACATGCAAGTTCTATTATGTACAACGGAACTACATGGAAAACACAACTTAAGTCACTCTGAAAGAAGATACCGGAGCACTTTAAATCATTTGCTCATGTATGACCACAGAAAATAATAGATCCCACTGAAGCACAGGGAGATCTGCATTGATTTTGCAATGCATTTCCTAATCTTAGAAGTTTGTATGTAGTATATATAGCAGACCGTTGCCTGTTCCGAGACATCGAAGCAAGGGACGGAAAGATAAGCCCTCTGAGAAATTCAATATTCAATTCCGCCCCAAGTCACAATGAGAGAAAACAAAAGCTAGGAAGTGAAAGCGACAACACCATGCATGGACAGAAGGATCTCCATGGATATAACAGTTTTCACGTGCAGGGCAGAATACAGATAATAGTTTGAGTTCCTCACTTGAAGCTTTATAAATGTATATATTGTAACATCACGAATAGAAATCATTAATTATGTAGCTGTTGGACTAAGGCGTTATTATTATAACTGAAATGTGACTGACATTCATTAAGATTATGGAACGCAGTGATATAAGATCAGAAATACACCTAAACCATCATGCAGGAGCCACTTTAACTAAAATGTATTAACCGGAAGTTGATTGGCACTTTGATAATTGTATAATTTGGGAATTAATTGTTTTTCTTGTAATTTGGCTATTATTGGGGGTATATTAAAGGACCACTGACCATTAGGTCCAGTCGTGACTGACTCTGGGGTTGCGGCGCTCCTCTCGCTTAATTGGCCGAGGGAGCCGGCGTACAGCTTCCGGGTCATGTGGCCAACATGACTAAGCTGCTTCTGGCAAACCAGAGCAGCGCACGGAAACGCCATTTACCTTCCCGCCAGAGCGGTACCTATTTATCTACTTGCACTTTAACGTGCTTTCGAACTGCTAGGTTAGCAGGAGCAGGGACCGAGTAACGGGAGCTCACCCCGTCTCGGGGATTCAAACTGCCGACCTTCTAATCGGCAAGTCCTAGGCTCTGTGGTTTAACCCACAGCGCCATCCGTGTCCCTGGGAGTATATTAGAAAACTAATTTTAAACAATTCTTAAAAAATAAGAAGATTGTATATAACCTTAGAAGGGGTGTGGCCGTGACTACCACAAAGGGATCCTCCACTTCTGAATTTGCAATGCTTTTTTTCAGCCAGAACTCACCAGAACTCAGTTTCGGCACTTTTCAGGTGGGGGCCATTGCCATTATAAGAGAACAAGGGAAACATTCATGGTGAGTTCCGGCACCTCTTTTTCTAGAAAAATAGCACTGTGAATTTGCCACTACAGGTTAAGATCATGTCAAAAACTGTATAAGCTACACAAAACATGCAATACATATAAGTGGGGGAGGGGACTTTCATAAGGGGAACAGAATGTACTCTGAAAAGAGTTTATGATGTAGGATTGGAAATATGAGAACTGTCCCATCACTGTGAACAAGCAGCTATGTGTTATTAAAAGGTGGGTGCATGTGCCAATTTTTCTGCTAGCAGTGCTTGTCTTTTCGCTTTCCCTACACTCCTTCTATATTGGTTGAGTCAATATGTCGTTAATAAAAGTAAAATATTTGATACGGAGGGTGGGGGAGGGGAACCTAATTGTATAAGTGTCTTGAAAACTTTCTTTTTCCAAAGAAGAGGAAGAAGAAGTCCAGAATCTGCCTCTTAGATCAGACAGAACAAAGTCTATCAGGAGCCATGAGTTCTGGGAGAAAATAAACTGCAAGGTTATGTAATTATATGTGGTTATAAAGTAGATGTGAAGTCATGTAGTTGGCTTGTCACTGGGTATGGGTGTAACAGTAATTTCTTCATCTGTATATAAAATAAAATAAAACGGAACAGAAAACTATGAGAACTCCCAATCAAATTTGATATGCTAGTTTAATGAAGTAACCTGCTGGAATCCAAGAGTGAGTCTCAGGGGAATAAAAGAAACCACGTTGTGTTGGTCCAACAATCTAATCTTGCCTTTGAATGAACCATTTAATGCCAAACCAAAAAGTTGGCAAGAAAGGTCCTGTGACCACTATTTCCTGGGTTTTTGTTCTGCTTGCACATACTTCAGCAATGCTTACTATTTATAAAGTAGATTCGGAATCCAGAGCCCCCCCTTTTTTACAGTGTTTAAGTAATTCATCTTTTGTGTCTTAAAGCTGTGAGATTGGTTGCTGTTATTTAAACTAGCCACATGCCAACTAAATAGTAGGGTCTGGAGTGCTTACACAATACAGAATGAGGGGTGGGTAAAATGTATGGGGTGGTCCTTAGTATTCTACACCCTTATTCTTGCCAAATTCAGAACATTTCTTGTAATGGAGAGGCTAGCAGATGGTATAAGGTAAAGGTAAAGGTACCCCTGCCCGTGCAGGCCAGTCTTGCCAGACTCTAGGGTTGTGTGCCCATCTCACTCAAGAGGCCGTGGGCCAGCGCTGTCTGGAGACACTTCCGGGTCACGTGGCCAGCGTGACAAGCTGCATCTGGCGAGCCAGCGCAGCACACGGAACGCCGTTTACCTTCCCGCTGGTAAGCGGTCCCTATTTATCTACTTGCACCCGGGGGTGCTTTCGAACTGCTAGGTTGGCAGGCGCTGGGACTGAGCGATGGGAGCGCACCCCGCCGCGGGGATTCGAACCGCCGACCTTTCGATCGGCAAGTCCTAGGCGCTGAGGCTTTAACCCACAGCGCCAACCGCATTCCTTAGCAGATGGTATATGTGAATGTAAATAGCAATCGGTACTTGGTGATGGTGGACTATTTCACAAACTATATAGAAATAGTATGTCTGAGAATCATGTCAATAATGTAACAGGCAGGCCACAGAGCATATCTGCACATTGTGGACTTTCTGAAAAAGCTTGTAGCAGACAATGCTTCTCAGTTCATATCTTAAAAGAGACTTAAAGTCTTAAAAGCTGGTGACCAAGTTGTTACTAATGATAGTTGGGATTTCAGGACATTGGTTCATTTTGAGGACTATTAATTACTAATTTGACACATTTTGAATTAGTAAAGTAGGACATGATTATATAGCAAGGGTTAAATGTAACTGGAGGAAAGGAGATGTAACAGAGAGCTTAACTGTTACGCTGCTATGCCAACCACAGGTGGTGCTGTATCTGAATTGCTGCTGTTCTAGACTATTTTTTAGCAATAAAGTTGTTGTTCTATTAGGCAACCATTTTGGCCTGGCGTCTTCTCTGAAAATAACCTGACAATTTTGTAGATGTACCTTCCTTCCAATATACTGATTTGAAATATGGTGTTGTACTTTAGGTCTCGCGGCACTACTCGGAAGACAGAGAAACCCTATTGCCAAAAATCCCACACTGATACAAATACAATTAATTAATTGCATGATGATGATGATGGTAATAATAATAATAATAATAATAATAATAATAATAATAATAATAATTTATATCCCGCCCTCCCCAGCCGAAGCCAGGCTCAGAGCTGCTAACAACAGTAAAATAATACATTAATCTAAAATCATTCCATTATAAAATCAGTTCAAATCAAATTAATGGCAACCATGATAACAATTTACTTCTCAGACTTAGAAAAATGTAAATATGGAAACTCTATAGAGCTGTTTGATAAACTGACATTCTATTCAGATACCTTCTAAGCTAGATCAGTTGCCTGGATCAGTCTAGGAAGACTCAGATACAATCATAGAATTGTAGAATTGGAAGGGACCCCGAGGGTGATCTACTCAATGCCCTGCAATGCAGGAATCTCAGTTAAGCATCCATGACACATGGCCATCCAACCTCTGCTTAAGAACCTCCAGTGAAGGAGAGTCCATGACCATTCTGAGGGTGTTCGTTCCACCCAACAACTCTTACTGTTAGAAAGTTCTTTCTGATGTTTAGTCAGAAGCTCCTTTCTTGTAACTTGAATCCCTTGGTTCGGGTCCTAGCCTCTGGAGCAGAAGAAAACAAACTTGCTCCATCTTCAATGTAACAGCCCTTGAGATATGTGAAGATGGCTATCATATCTCCTCTCAATCTCCTTTTTACCAGGCTATACAAACCTAACTCCCTTAACCATTCCTCATAAGACTTGGTTTCCAGACCCTTGATCATCTTGGTTGCCCTCCTGTGCACATGTTCCAGCTTGTCAATAATATTTTTAAATTGTGGAAATAGTACTTCAAGTGTGGCCCAACCAAGGGAGAATAGAGCAGAACTATGACTATGACTTCCCATGATAGGGGCACTAGACTTCTGTTGATGCAGCCTAGGATATTACAAAACATGTAATTCTGTGAAAAGGAATGAGAGCATTCAGATTATTAATACATTACTATTCAAAGAAGAATTACGGTACTCAACTACTTTCTGTATATGGAAGATTAAGCACAACCTGGGAAAAACATTCAGTGGCTGTGTAAGAATCCAGGCCTTCATAAATCAGTAGAAGGGTTTTTTTCAGGGGTAGGTGATGGACATGTAAATGCTGCTACCCAATCCCAGACCATATTATGTTACTATTAATCATTATTTAAAATTCTCTCCCCTGTGCAATATTGATCTCACTTAGAACTGGCTGCTACAAAGTCCCAGTTGAAGAAGAAAATAGAGGAATATTCCCCCCCCCCCCCAGCCATTAGGATTCTATAATTTATCCATGAACAAACTACATGGCTGTTATGAAACTGCAAATCCAACATGTACAAAGTTGGCACTGTGAGGATGCTACTGAAGAAGACGAATGTGCCAAGGTCTCAGTGTTCCAGTTCTCAAAGGGAGCTCTCTCATTTTGAGGCGTGATTCAGCCAGAATTCAAATAACCAAAGTCATTTTTTTTCATGTGCTTAGACCTCCTACTGAAACTAGTGGGCTGTAAAAGTCCATACATGTGACTGGATTCCACTGTAAGTTGAAGGATGTGGTGGCTGAACTAGACCAACCTCACTGGTCTATGATACCATCAACCAGCCATGCATATTAATCTCTTAGAGCACAATCTATCCCTACTCAGAAGTTTAATAGGATTTATTCCAAGCTAAATAGGTATTCTTGTTGTTGTTTAGTCGTTTAGTTGTGTCCGACTCTTCATGACCCCATGGACCAGAGCACGCCAGGCACTCCTGTCTTCCACTGCCTCCCGCAGCTTGGTGAAACTCACGTTGGTAGCTTCGAGAACACTGTCCAACCGTCTGGTCCGCTGTCGTCCCCTTCTCCTTGTGCCCTCCATCTTTCCCAACATCAGGGGCTTTTCCAGGGAGTCTTCTCTTCTCATGAGGTGGCCAAAGTATTGGAGCCTCAGCTTCAGGATCTGTCCTTCCAGTGAGCACTCAGGGCTGATTTCCTTAAGAATGGATAGGTTTGATCTTCTTGCAGTCCATGGGACTCTCCAGAGTCTTCTCCAGCACCATAATTCAAAAGCAGCAATTCTTCGGCGATCAGCCTTCTTCATGGTCCAGCACTCACTTCCATACATCACCACTGGGAAAACTATAGCCTTAACTGTACGGACCTTTGTCATCAAGGTGATGTCTCTGCTTTTTAAGATGCTGTCTAGGTTTGTCATTGCTTTTCTCCCAAGAAGCAGGCGTCTTTTAATTTCATGACTGATGCAGTAGAACAGAGACAGTGCTTTATGTGATGAATGCAGGGCAGGCAGAAAACAATGCCTTCTTACATTCTCACACCTGCGTGCTTCAAAGTGGCCTCCATCCTGGGAAAGTAGCATCCACATTATACATTTTATATCTATCTTTAACAGTCATGGTTGTCCCCTCCCCTGACACACACAAAATCCTGTGATCTGTAGCTTGTTAAGGGTGCTGAGGATTCTCGAGAGACCCTCCTCACAGAACTACAACTCCCAGAGTTCCCTGGGAAGAGGGATTGATTGCTAAACCAGTTTACCTCTGTAGTGTGGACAGGGGCAGCCTGAGGTGTTTTGCCCCACTTCTGCCCCCACAACGGGGGGAGCAAACTCCACAAGGGCTTCTCCATGAGGTGGGGGGGGGGAGATCCTTTCAGGACCCTTCTGCCTGGAGGTGGGGTTTTGTGTTGGCTGTTCCCTTCAGGAGAAGCCAGTTTAAAGCCCTGTCACCCTGCTAGGTGGTGAGTGATCTCCCCCCACCCCACCCAGTGGTACATCTGAGTGGCAGAATGCCTCCCTTTCATTGACTCAGCAGGAGGGTTGAACTTTGTCACCGGTCTTTCTCTGCCCCAGAGACTTGGGAGACCAGCGGCAAAGACTGATGGCAGAATGGGGGGTGCCGTCCCTTACGGAGTGCCACCCAAGGCAGCTGCCTCCCCCTGCCTCATGCACGGACTGCTCTGGGTGTGGATGTGCCCAAAAGACATATCAAAACTTGACCCAGTAGGTAGCCTGACAGAGGCCTTGGAATGAACTCCGTGTAGTCAGTCTCTCAGCTCAAGACCAACAGTAGGGAAATGTGTTAGCTGGATGGCTCCTCCATAGCAGAAAAGCTGAAGAATGATCTGTATTTGAAGAATTTCTGCGTGAAGAATTTCAGAAGCTGAGCTTACCTTATTGTTGAGAGGTGGCTATGGGTTGCGCAAAGGGATGGATGATGCTGTCAATTGTGGTTTCAGTTTCTCACACTTCCAATCTTGACTTCAGCTCTTACCATTTCAACATCAGTTTGCTTTTTTTTTAAGGGAAAAAATCTTCTCAAGAATTTGTCAACAGTTTAGTACACATTTCTCCACTTCTTCTTTTACTTGTATCATATGAAATGATGACATGACAGCCTCCCATCAGGGTGGGAAGTTCACGGAGCAAATGCAGCCTGGCTTGGAGTTCCTCTCACCTCTTTTATAATCCAGTCCTGTCCCTTCAGCTTGATGGACTCCTTTGAAAGACTGCCAGTTGGCAATGATAACTCCTCATGGTACCGGCTTGTAGACTGAGCTGAAAAAACAACGACAGTGTATATATCTCAAGGAAAAGTGGGAGGTCAGCCAGATTCTTTCAGGACCTTTTTATAAGAATCAGCTCCTGGTATCCTAGGGCAGCTGCCAGGACCCCTGTTGAGCCCACCAGACACCTAGTGCTGTGCCGAAACCTGTTCTCCAATTTCTCAAAAGTTTTCTTGGCCTGTAAAAGAGGCTGCAATTCTTATGCCTCAAAAAGACGTCCATGCAACATTTATGACTAGTGGTAGTGGCTGGCAGAGCAGAGAGGGGTGAGACTGTGTTTCCTACCTGGCTTCCGAACGTGGAGGTTGTTGCCAGTTTTTGAGAGGGAGAAGGGCAAGGTGCTATGGAGCTCAGTGTGGTGAGGGGACAGCTCTTCAGTCCACCTCACCTCCCCCACTTTGCCTCTTGGTTACTGGCCACGTCCTCCAAGTTGGGAAGCCCTGTTGGTCACGCTGCCCTGTTGGCCATTACTGATGATCAGTTAGCTCAGTGTTTCCCAAATTTGGGTCTCCAGCTGTTGTTGGACCACAACTCCCATTATCCCTGAACACTGGTTCTGCTAGCTAAAGATAATGGGAGTTGTAGTCCAAAAAACAGCTGGGGAACACTGAGCAAGACTGAATGCAGCTCACCAGGTAGAGAGACTGACCTGTTTTTGCTCTCTGCACAGCACTTAGCAGGTGGTGATTGGTGTAAGTGAGTTCTGCTGGATTGAAAGTGAAGGTTGTTATCAGTGATGGATCCAACTTTGGTGAAGGCTTGGGCAAGAGGATCTCAGTAGGCCCTGCAGCTCTCAGTTGGGCCTGCTCCTCATCTTCACACAGTCACTGCTGCCCACCAGCTTGGTTTCACCCACACAGCTGCCCAAAGCTGCCATACGTCTGGGAATCACGTCCTGGCAGATTTTTTCTCAGCCCTATGGCAAGCAGGGTAACTTTGATAAAATATCTACTACTTTTTGTATTTTTACTGTTGCTACGATAACTGCTTTTGTTTCTGATGTTTCTGATCTGTTTTATATTTGTTTTATGGTTCTTTTTTGTAGGCTATCTTGGAAAATCTAGATTAATAAAATTATGGGGATTTTTTTTAAAAAAAGAAATTCCTACACCACATGAGTGTAAAAAAAAAGACCTCAAAGTGGTTTACAAAAAGAATAAAATTATCCATAAACACAGTTAAGAACAACCATTTTAAACCTAAAAAATTAAAATTTCATCAAAAACAGATTAAAACATGCATCAACCTTCTAGAAATGTGGGTAGGCTTGTCTAAACAAAAATGTTTTTAGCAGTACAGGGAAGGCGCTTGCCTGATATCAATAGGCAGGCAGTTTCAAAGTAGAAGTGCTGCCAAACTAAAAGATCTATAGAGATGCATGTACTGTCCAGAAGTGCAGCTCCACATTGAACAACATTGAATGTCAGCGACGTCTAGATCGTGCCAACATTTTCCAAAAGGACTCATTTGCCTTAGTTTTGCCAGTTCAGTACTGCAAATGAACCGAGATGAAAGCATCTTCAGAACCCCATCTAATTACAAGCGCAGCCACAAACGTTAAGAGTGAAATGGGACTTGTTCCTGAAAGAAAGCGCAGTGGAACAATATTATGCAGTGTACAAATTCCATCAAACCACTGTACAAATAAACAATGCTACTGAATCACACAACAAATCATCGTACAATTAGGCCACACAAGACCATCTGGTTTACAAAGCAGCCTCTGAGCCAGAGGAGAAAACTTTGAAGATAAATATTCCCATATGCGAAAGGCAAATAAAACAAAATTACTACTCGCATGGAGCATCATTCTGTAATGTAATTCTCCGTGGGAATAGAGGGTTTCATACAGGGACTGCTCCGTTCTGAACGAAATTTGACAGATGCAGAAGGGGATGGAGTTACAAATTGGTTTGGGCGCCGTAGGAGCTTGACTAACTGGCAGTGATGTTGGCTCTCGGGCTGTTTGTTTTCTGCTTGAGCGTATCATTGTGGAAAATGCTTCAGAAGACAACTCAAAAGTGCA
The DNA here is from genome assembly GCF_027172205.1 of Podarcis raffonei. Taxonomy (NCBI): domain Eukaryota; kingdom Metazoa; phylum Chordata; class Lepidosauria; order Squamata; family Lacertidae; genus Podarcis; species Podarcis raffonei. The sequence continues at coordinate 95,902,981 of NC_070604.1, read as the reverse complement.
CAATATATTTTAGTTTCTCTCCCCCCCCCACCTCCCAGTCTAGGGGTGGATAGGTGCATACATCAAGTTCCTCTCTGCTTTTCTAATAAAACAGGCTTTATGCCATTTCAGACAACTGTGAGGTAAAAGTGCCACAACACTGAAGGCCCAATACCTATATTGTGTGGAAGGGGCTTCCTGAAAAGATGGCCTCTACAAGTAGCCCTCACAGGAACACAGGAAGTTGCCTTATACCAAATCAGACCATTGGGTCATATAGTTCAGTCTTTCTACATAGACTGGCAGTGTCTCTCTGGCGCTGTCAGGAAGGAATGCTCTCCCAGCCCTACCGAGAGATGCCAGGGAACTTGGTAACTTCTGACTGCAAGGCAGAGTCTCTGCCACTGCATCTCTCACCTGCAGGGTGTAGGTTAAATCAACACTAATTATGTTAAATCAACACCCACCACCTCTAATTTTATAAAGTTAAATTGTTTTCTTGGATCACATGCAACACTTCCCAAGTGGATGCGGCACCCTTTCCTTAAGCCAGCCTTAAAAGGGTCATTTTTCCTCAGTCAGAGCCTGATTGAAATGTTCATGAAAGAAGAAATCTCTGAAATCTCAGTGAGGCCTTTTCCCTGGGTCGACGTGCTCTGACAGCTGTTCCCTGAAAGACGCCATTGACCTCTTGAGCTTAGGGCTGTCCTTTGCCAGGAACCTACAAGGTTTCCAGAATCTTCATTTGTTTGCATAATGCCTGACATTTAGTAGCTTGTTTTCTATTTACCTCATTCCGTATCTAACTTTATTTTATTTGACAGAGGAGGAATTTCTTGTCTTTTGGCGTCATGAGCCCATGGAGGGAAATTTGGTAGTGTAAAAGAAATTCTCTGTACTTGTATTTCTTTCTTTCATTTATATCTCACCTTTTTCTCCAAGACGCTCAAGGTGGCATACATGGTTCCTCTGTCCTCATTTAATCCTCACAACAACCCTGTGGAGTAGGTTAGTCAGAAAGGCAGGGACTGGCCCAAGTGAGCTTCCTGGCCGAGTGGGGAATCTGAACCCTGATCTCCCAAGTCTTTGTCCAACAGTCTATACCACACTGGCTTTAAATGACATGGTTCTGCCATGTCTTCAGTAGAGCCTGAAACTATGTGATGTTCTCCTTGTTTAGAATCTAATATGAACAGAGGTTATGCCCTAAAGCAGGGAATGGGGAACCTATGGCACTCCAGATGTAGTTGAACTACAATTCCCATCATCCTTCACTTTGGCCATGCTGGCTGGGGCTGATGGGAGCTGGTAGTCCAACCTTCTTGCAGGGGGCTGTGGTGGACCACTTAATAAACTTTTTTTTGGGGGGTCTACAATTCAACCTATATCCATAACTCATATTTTGATAACCATAGTTCTGCCTTTTAGCCGATAATTTTCAGGGGAGGAAATTTGTAGACTGCCCCAGTTACACTGTGAAAGTATCACAGGTCCCCATTTCTGGGTGTTGTTATGCTGCATGCTAAATCTGGCCCTGGACAGAACAGCCTCAATCTCTGTCATCAAAATAAATAAATCAAGTGTGTTGTCAAATATATATATATATATATATATATATATTCAACTGTTCTGCATTTTCCCCTGCATGGATAGACCACAGTCTGAGAACCTCTCCAATACAACGCTGTAATTTATCCTTCTTGGCAAAGCACATTCTCCTTATTTTGAAACATATAGTGAGTCAGAGCATTGGTCCTTCTAGCTCAGTATTACCTACACTGGCTGGCAACAGGCCTTCAGGGTTTAAGGAAGGAGTCACTCCACACCACTCTAGAGTTTCTTTGTTCAGGTAGGATGTTGATTACATAGATTTCATTTCTCTGAAATGGCAAGCATCATGAGGAGGGACAAAGGAAAGGAGAGTTACCTCATAATTTCCCCCCTTTTCTCTTCCCATCACTCTTCCTCCAACACCATGTAAGCGACATTATTCACTCTGTAAAGATACTTGGGAAACTTGCTAAGTTTTTCCCTCAGGCCTGCAGTGGATGTACGCTGGGGAACAGGAAATGTGGAGTCTTGTGATGCAGATTGTTATACCAGATGACAATCATAGCACATGCTATTTGTGTAGATCAGTGGTGTAAGTGAGTCATCATGCGGAGCTGACCTTAGCTGCTGTGAAAATGGGCCTTTCAGTCATCATCGCCATAAAAATTCCAGAATCTTTGAAGCCAATGCTATGCTAGAATTTCAAGTTCTTCTCCAATAAGCAATGGTAATTCGTTCGGAAATAGTCGCAACACCCCTGAAATCAATGGCATTCTTTTCAGGAAGGGTGGGCTAAGACTAGCTACTGAATTTGGCCTCTGGTAACAGCCCTGGCTAGATTTTAAGTCAAAATCTTCCTTCTCACTCAATATTTCTTAGCTTGCCCTTATGAAAGAAGATTGAAATCAAGTATCTCAGAGAAAGCAAGTCATTCTTCTTTGAGATCACCTATGCTATGGTGTGGTTCTCCAGATAAGTGTCTCTATTTTTCAGGGATGTCCCTGATTTAGAATGTCCCACTTTCCCCTATTTTCATTGGAGAAATGTTGGAGGGTATGCAGGTCTACAACCTCCATCATCTCTGAATATTGGCTCAGCTGGCTGTGGCTGATGGGAGTTGGACAACAACAACTGAGGGCCCACAGCTTCCCCACTCCTGACCTTATAGAGTTGTACTTATTCCTAAAAGGTGAGAGCCTGGCTAGGCAAAAGGTCCTGGAGGGCCACAATGTGGAAGAAGACCAGAAAAGCTACACTGGCTGGGCAAAATAGGAGCCTTGGACACACGTGAGCATACTTATGACTTGGAACTCCTTCTGGGCTTCCACAGAGGCATGTGATTGGCTACTGTGGGAAACAGGATAGTGGACTAGATAGGCCATTGGTCTGATTCAGTAAGGATCTTTCTTATGTTCTTGTAGATGAAGAATAAGAGTTTGGATTTGATATCCTGCTTTATCACTACCCTAAGGAGTCTCAAAGTGGCTAACAATCTCCTTTCCCTTCCTCCCCCACAACAAACACTCTGTGAGGTGAGTGGGGCTGAGAGACTTCAGAGAAGTGTGACTAGCCCAAGGTCACCCAGCAGCTGCTTGTGGAGAAGCGGAGATGTGAACCCGGTTCACCAGATTATGAATCCACTTCTCTTAACCACTACACCACACTGGAAGGACCAGAGGGATGCAATTGACTTCTGTGATTCTTAAATTTATAAGATCTTTATTGACCATTTTTATCTTGCCTTCCCCCTGCAAAAAAACAGCCCAAGATGGTGTACATGGTTCTTTCTGCAACTGAAAATAGTTGGAATAGTGGTATGGTTCAGCCTTTGAATTGGGGACTGTTGCCAAATGATCAGCCAACCCCTGCCATTGTGACTTTAACAGCAGCCTCTTGCACAGGAATGAGCAGGCAATTTGAGGACCAGCACAGCTTCACTATACCCACAGGTTCCCCATCCCTGGCTCAAACCATTACTAAGCATTCACATGTCCATAAGAAATGTGCACAACTTGGCCTGCCATTAGTAAACCCCCCCCCCCCCCAGTGATGGCATGTTTTGAAAGTATGATGTTCTTACAACTTATTTACTTGGTTCAGTGCACAGGCAACATCTGGTTTCCAGTTGAATCTGGGGCTAAGCGAGGCTCAGCGAGAATCAGATGTCTTGCCTGAGGTTGCACACTGATTGGTGCCTCAGTCCCCCATATGAACTCAGCAACTTCTTAGTTCCCAAGCTCAGATCTGAAGGAATGAGTGGACCACGTGGGCCCTTCTAGTCTACATTCAACATTATGAGGCTATTTCCTCTGGCTCTGCCTTGGATGTTGTTGTTGTTATTGTGGTGAGCTTTTTAAAATTCTCTTTCCCTTGCATCGGTTGTGCCAAGCCATATTATGGAGCTCACCATTTGACACTTGGGGCCAGCGGCTCCGATTTTGCTTCTTAATTGTATGTTGCTGCAAAATGTCAAGCTGCTTGTCCAAGATAAGGGAGATAAATTGTGCAGGAATCAGACGATGTTTTGCTGTGCTCCACTCTCCTGGAGCCTAACTGGAGTTAGGACTACACAGGCCTTAGCTTGAGAACCTTGTGGAGTATTCGGAATGAAGTTTCCTAATGGACATATGCAGAGTGTCTCTCCATAACCATGATTACCACTTACATACGTGCTGTGGGGAAAAGGAATTCAAAGCCAAGGCAGTTATGGCTCCCCCCAAAGGATCCTGGGAACTGTAGTTTGTTAAGGGTGCTGAGAGTTGTTAGGCGATTCATTTCCCCTCAGAAAGTTATGGTTCTCAGGGTGGTTTAACAGTCCATCCCGCTTTCCAGTGAACTCCTGGAATTGTAGCTCTGTGATGGAAATGGGGGGCATCTGTGACATAAGAGGTGGGAAAGAGCCACATGAGAATGAAGTGAAAACCCTGTGGGATCCTCCCCCATTCTGCTTTGCACCTCTGACACCAGAGATGCAAGGAAGAAGCCCTTTGCAAATGTGCTCTTTGAAGCAGCCACCTCCTCCTTTAAACATTAGAGCAAGCAGGTGGGTGGTGGTGTTTAAAGGAAAAGGGGCAGCTGCTTCAAAGAGCGTTTTTGCTCAGACAGGAGTGCAGGAGATTTGCAATGCAGTGTAAGCAATTTTGACAGGTGGGCGGCAAGACAGGTCAATGCAGAAAGATCTATTTCATAGGGAAACGTTTGCAAACCACTACAATGGAGCTGCTCTAACCATGCAGTCCTTTTATTTGTATAGACAAAAGCCTCCTCCTTCTACAGAGCCGAAAGGGGGAAATGGTTTCTCCTGAGCCACTGATAATTTAGAATCTGACACATCAGCTGGCTTCAGAGCCATGAAAACGCTCTGATAATGGGTTTTGTTGGGGGGGGGTGTTGGTAGGAAAAAGAAATATTCCAAGCTGTAATGATTAATGAGCAGACATAAAGAGGGAACACAAACTTATGGGAAACCATTTCAAACGGTGATGTCAGCAAGGAACAATTCGCAGACATAATTGCTAAAAAATTATCAGAGACTTCCTTGTCAAGTATTTTGTATGTTTATAAAGCTGTTGGTGACTCATTGAAAGCAGTCTGGGAGACTTATTTGATTTGGAATCAGGGTTTTATTATAGCTTAGCTGTTATGTAATAGTTTATTCAGACTAACGGTCAGCTATTCTTTCATGTCAACAGAGCCCGTGTGTGTGTGGCAAGAGGCTCCTTGTAATTCTTTCAGCAAAATGATATCTAAATGCTTTTCCATACTTTTGCATTTCGGATGCTGCCTCCATTGAGAATGCACTGGGGGGAACCGCTCTTGGCTTCAATAGCATCTAGCTTCGCTGAGATGCCCAGGCCAATGCTGAAGTCCACAAGGATTAACTTTATATTGGGTGTGTAAATAGCCCTTCACCTAGTCACCAGTGGTGAGTACAAATCCTCCCCAAGTGAGCAGCAAGGAATCTTCTGTAAATTGGAAAAAGAACCGGTTTCTTTATATTTCCACTTAGACTGTCAGTATGCCACATATAAATAATACAGGTATATGGGGACAGGTGGAGAGGTAAACTTGCAGACTAGAAACTTTTTTGAACTTATATGCAAGGCAACAGAAATCCTCAAGCTACTTGTAGCTGTGAGAGTGCATATAGTGGGTACCATCAATGCAGCTGTGATGACATCCTCTGCATGAGTACACCCTGCTCTGGTACAAGGAAACACTTTCTCCTCCTCTCCTTCCTCCTTATCTGTTTTCCAGATATGCTATTTCATCATCATTTCTCTCTTGCTAGGACTCACTCTATGTTCTTGTAATTTATCATTTCTGTAATTTGTTTTACAGGATTTTAAAACTGTATATATATATTTTTGTAACCTGCCCTTATGAGGGTGGATGGGTAAGAAATATAATATTGCTACACGCCACCCTAGTCTCCCAGCAGTGTGAGCTTCCAGGCATGTGTTTCCTTTCAGGAATGAGGCACAGAGGAGACTGTGGTGTCTTTATGATATAAGGTTTATTTATACATATATATATATACAACCTGAGCCCATGATGGAGGGATTCACAGCATTAAGAGGGTCTTGTTTCTCCTATAGCTGCAGCTTTGGATTCAATCAACCATTGTGTTCTGATCCTCTCTCCAGCCTTTCCCAGCCTGCAACTTTTTCCTCCTCTAGGTTACATCACAGCCACCTCTCATCTCTACTTCAGACTCTGGCTTTGTCTTCTAACTGACTCTGAGATGGCCCTACCCACTGATCATCTGGGCCACAGCCTTTGCTTTCTTAATGGCCCATTACCTTTCCTTTGTTTTCTTAATGACCCAGGCAATCTCCTGAACATGGGAAGCTGGGTCCAGGGATTAGGAGTTTTGAATCCAGTTTAACACACACAAACCTTGATTAAAATCTAACACTTACTGGACCCAGGAATTTAGGGGTCATAAGAATACTATTAAGAATCACCATTGTATACAGGACTTTAGTACTGTATGCTGCCTCTTCCTCCTCCTGCCATTAACTCTAAATCACCTCTTTCTCACCTGGACTATGAGTATGGTTTGGTAAAACTGATTTTGACTCTGTTTGATGCCTTGGATCCAGATCACTCAAACAATTTCCTGATTGCCTACAGTCTGCTTTCCATACTGACCTCTGCCCCTTGGCTATGCTGACATTGCTAGTTTTGAACTGCCTGTGCATACATGAACAATCCATTATACGGTCACTAAGCCGAAAGCCGGCCTAGTGACCTACAATGCCATTGGTTGATATATAGTGCTGATGCTTAAAAATTGGCATTAGGAAAGTAATAGACTTGGAGGAAAACTCCAATGAATAACAGTAAAGAGAACATGAAGTTTCCCCTATCAGAATCTGCACACTTGAAGTTTAAAGACCTAACACAAATATGAATTCTACCTTCTAAAACTGCTATTTTTCTACTGTGCAATTTTGAAAACTGTGGTTGCCAGAATGGTAGCGTTGACCCAAATTGTGGCACACATAACATAGTCTGCAGTGCCAGTGCAACAGCCACAGTTTGTGACATTGCTTTGGCACTTTGGTCATTGTGCTTTATCTAACCTGCTGTTTTCCCCTGGAGCAGCTTGTAGGGCTGGAAAATAATGGAAGTAAATTTGATTTAAGTTGTGTGAGCAAGCATATTGAACAGGCTAGCAGTTTTGTGTGCTTTTGACTAGGTTTATTTTAGTGGTGTTTTCAGTGCCTACTTAACACTGTCATTTAAGCAGGGCAAGTGCATTTGCTGATCCTCCTGAGCCATGGTAGGTTTTGCAATTAGGATCACTAACGCTTTCCAGCGCCACTAATGTTCAAAGCAAAATTGCAAATAATCTGGATGCAATTATTGGGTTGGCACAGGAACTATGATAGGGGGATTACACACTGCTTTTTCTTAAACACTTTAGCACAATAAGAGCTTCAGTTATGTTACCACTTTATTCATTGGGGGTTTTTTTATATTAAAAAACTAAAAAGACCCACCAAGGAAGATGTCACCAGACAATTCTCACCATTGACTCAGAAGGCTCCTTAGTTCTTTGTATCAGAGTTTTAGCCAGAGAACTACAACACGGCTAAGCCAGGGTAATTAGTGTTAAGATGACGAGCATCAGGCCAATTCATAACTTTTTAAAGTTTATAGGAAGTCGAATCTAGAGATCACTTCACTTCCAGACTTCAGAGAAACTGGTCTATCTGAATTTTCAAAGAAAAGATAAGTACAGTGGTACTTCTGGTTCCAAACCTAATTCCAGAGTTCTGTTCTTAAGCTGAAACCGTTCTTATCCTGAGGCACACTTTCACTAATGGGGCCTGCCTCTGGCACGCGATTTCCATTTGCATCTTGGGGCAAAGTTCACAACCAGGAGCAGTTACTTCCGGGTTAGCGGAGCTCGTAACCTGAAGTGTTCGTAACCAGAAGCGTTCGTAACCAGAGGTACCACAGTAACAAGATTCCAGTTTAAGAAGGGACACTCTAGGACAGTGTTGGGGGATCTATGGCTTACTAAATGTGGTTGGTTCCCATAATCTCTGACTATTGACCATACTGGCTGGGGTTGATGGGATCTGAAGTCCAACAACATTCTCCTACCCTGCTAGAGAGGCCACTGAAGCTCCCTCCAACTGGTGATGGTGAGAGGTGTAGCCCAAGTCTATGCATCTTCTACATGAGTAAATTCTATGGTGTGTCATGGGACTTACTTTCAGGAAAGAGAACATCTGGGCTCCTGCCACGTGTGCCAGCACATAATACACCCAGAACTCCCACATGAAGGCCAGAACTCAGGTACATCTGATGTAGCTGCTGTGTTGGTGGTGGAAGGAATTAAACATTTGATGCTGTTGCTAGAAAATAGTTACTATGTTGACATGTCCTCTTAACCAAAAGATGATGTATAAGAAGCAACCAGCTTTACGAGAATTGTCCGTGCTTTTGTTCCACACATTTTTGAGAAAGATGAAGATGAACTGGAAAGAATTCCGAGGACAACATGGATGATAAAAGATTCAGAATGCCAGACCTCTGAGGGAAGGTTGGAAGAAATGGGAATGTTTAGTCTCAGGAGCAGAGAGCTGAAAGAGAACATGGCCACAGTCTTTAGTTATGTAAAAATCTGGAATGAAATGATGCAAAAATACAATTGTTCTGCTTGGCCTCTTAGGAGAGGGCAAGCTGGATTTATGGTATAGGAAGAACAACTTGGGCAGCAGCTCAGGAACTGTAACAGCCTTACCAGGAACAGATAGGCAACAAAATAAATTGCCCGTGGGAGCTTGGGGAATCTCCCTTATTGGGCTCTTTTAAAAAAATCAGCTTAAATAAGCATATGGCAAGACTTTTCCCAGAACAATTAATCTTGCCATAGCATAAATCATAGGCAGCATATAATGACATATAATGTTCTCTCTCATATGCACACTTAACCTGGGGGTATATCCCATTGAAATGAGCAGACTGACTTTTGAGTGGATGTGTAGAATTGTGTTCTAAGGCTCTTCATAATTCAATGGAACCTCCTTCTGGGCAGATATGTATAGGACTGCATAGTAAATTAAGCCCTTTTCAGGCATCAAATGAATGAGTGAGGACTCCAGTTGAATAGGGGCATGGAGCAGGTGGGGGAACACACCTGTGCCCCAACGTTCCTGTGTTCACCTCCCCATCCCCTTCTCTTTTCTGTGTGAGCATGAAAATCTGCAGAAAATCCTAAAGAACCTAATCACATTCAGCTTAACAGATTCCTGGTTGCAGGAAAGATTCTAACCACAGTTCAATGGAACACAGTTCCAATCTCCCTTCAGACTTTCACACCGAATGCACAAAGCTTGGGAGAGGGAAGCCAGTGAGATTTGGCGGGCAAGAGGGCAGGTGAACGACACCTTACTGAGTTTCCTGAGCAAACATTAGACCTGTTGAAAATAGCCACAAGCACAAGGAAACAGAGGGTGTGATCTAAGCAGAAAATGACCGTAGCTCTAGATGCGCTTGTAATGTTCCTGCAAGCCAAAATGACCATATACAAATTTTATTTTTGAGCATGTTCATAGCTAAGCTGCCACCAGTGATCTGCTCTTATTGATAAATATTTTCCAGGTGATATATTTCACAAAGTCCACAGGAAGTTAAACTGGGACGAATTAATAATTTATCGAGCCAAGTATACTGTCTAAGGGCCAAAGTACAGTACAAGCTGTTCTTAATATGTAAAGTGCCTCTTGCCTTTCTCTTTTACTTAACTGCAAGCAATTGCACCAATAAATGGGAGGGAGCAATTGCTCTTAGGCTTAACTTCACAGGCCCTGCCAGAGATGGCTCCAAGATTTGAAAGGCCCACCCTCAGTGTATCGACTTCTTCATCACCATTCTCACAGCAGGCGGCTGCTCTTCCTCATCCTTGCCACCACCTGTGTGCTTGCCAGGCAGAGTGCCAATGAGGAAGTCAGAAAGGCCACCTGCCACTCCTCCTTCTCACCACTGCTGGTCCAGAGGGAGACATGAGTGAACAAGCAGGTTGCAACGGAGAAGAGAGAAGAAGCAAGTCCTGGGGGCTCTTGCCCCTGCCTGCCACCCTTCTTTACCTTGAACCTGGAGAGCTTGTAAAATAGAGGACACCTTCAAATAGAGCAGTGCTCTTGAACATCCTTCAAACAGGAATTTCCTCTACAAAGTAGTCCTAAAGTAGTCATGACCTTTTAGTAAATTTATTGAATATTTAAAGAAGAATTGTAAAGAGGTTAAGACACTAGCAGGATTGACTTAATACCTCCAATGTATAATAGTATTATTGTGAGAATGATGTGCGTAATAGAAAGGGGTTAAATATACCAATTGTAGGGAGGGAGGGGAGTCGCAACTCGGCAGAGTCAAAGGGAATGTATGGTATTATTATGGATTGTTGGAAAAGAATATGTAAGGAAAACAATAAAAATTCACTTTAAAAAAATTTGTGGGTGCCCTGCCCCTTCATGGGGAATGTTGTGGGGACTGGAGCACCCACAGCCCCTCAGACTCGGTGCCTATGCTTCACCCTAAGGTCCTAGGCTAGGGAATAAGAATGGTTTAAAACAACTGACACTCACAGAAATGAGGTGAGCCTTGAAAATATACACCTCAAGGACCAGGGCGAAGTAGTGCATATTCAGCACACACTGGAAGCTGTATAATGAAGGTTCCAGACACACCTCTGTGGGAATTCCACAACTTTGGGGGCTGCCACAGAAAATGCCCACTTCCAGGCTGCAAGCCACCAAACTTTTGAGGGTGATAAAACAGCCAAGAGAGCCTTCCTCTGCCCATCTTAGCACCAGTGAGGGTCTGTTGGGATGGAGGTGGTCTTACAGGTATGAGGGGTAGCTCCAACTGGTGGTGATGAGTCCTTGTGGTGGAACAAGCCTGCTTCTCAGACATTTGATAAGGAATGGAATCATAGAGTTCACTCTTCCAAACCTTACCTGCTCTGCTTTATGAACCTACCTATGATATTTGGAAATACCTTTTAAAATAAGGGGATTCTGCTTCCTGGTGTGACTTTTTAAGACCCCAGAGCCAGGAACAGAGACCTGCACATCTCTTACTTGCACAGTTTGCATGAGTACTGTTCAACATCTATGGGTCTGTGGGGGGAAGGAGGTGGGGTTTGGGAAGCAGAGGGCAACTGAGCAATGGAGGCCTGGAAAAAGAGTGTGAGCAGAATGCCAAAAAGCATTGTTGAGCAGAATCCATTCCATTCCATTAGCCAAAGAAGCTGAAAGTCCCCTTCCCCCAGCCCCCCACCAAATACACTTTTTAAAATTACATTTTGAGTAGTTTCCCAAAACTCTTAACACAAGAGAGCGGCGGGTGGGTGAAACAGAGCCTTGAGAAATCACACTTTTCTTTTAGCTTGACAAATCCCAGAACCTTTTGCATTTTTAAACCTTTTAAAATTTCTTTTTGGCTCCTTTTTAAAATAAAAAAATAATGATGATATAACCAGACTGCCTAAAAATAAGCAGTAGCGTTTTTTCCTTTACAGATGGGAGAAACCTGCCAAAAAAGAAGTGCGGGGTTTTGATTTCTGCAGCATGTTTCTAATACTTCCAACACTGAACCCAGAACTTATTCATTTCCTGCTTCCTCCAAGAAATCATCTCAGTGAAGGGATAGTGGGAATGGGTGGTTTTGTGTCGGTAACAACAACAAAAAGACGTCTCTCTCTGCTCTCTGTACTTTAATCTCGTTGCACTCAGAAAATTGCACTCAGAAATTCCCAACACCATTTACTAAGAAACAGAAAGCCATGTCCAAAGTATCTCTCTCAGACAGCGGATGTTCCTGATAAGAAACTCTGGGAAGGCAGTGACTCCATTCAGGCTGGCAAATGTGGATGATCAAATTCACCTCTCTGTATGGTGCTGGAGGAGACTCTTGAGAGTCCCATGGACTGCAAGAAGATCAAACCTATCCATTCTGAAGGAAATCAGCCCTGTGTGATCACTGGAAGGACAGATCCTGAAGCTGAGGCTCCAAGACTTTGGCTACCTCGTGAGAAGAGAAGACTCTCTGGAAAAGACCCTGATGTTGGGAAAGATGGAGGGCACAAGGAGAAGGGGACGACAGAGGACGAGATGGTTGGACAGTGTTCTCAAACTACCAGCATGAGTTTGACCAAACTGCGGGAGGCAGTGGAAGACAGGAATGCCTGGCGTGCTTTGGTCCATGGGGTCACGAAGAGTCGGACACGACTAAACGACTAAACAACAACAACATGTGAAGAATCCCAGGGATGTGAGAGTTGGCTTTCCCTTATGTGTGAATCCTCTGCCCACCTATAAGCAGCCCTCTCAAATCTCCAGAAATAAAAGGTTCCCAGTCTCCTTGGTCTCCCCCTTGAATGCCTTCAGTGAACTGCCCAGGACAGGATAATAACCAATGCTGTCTTGCATGTCAGCTGAAGATATTGTGCGTGCGTTGCTGCCTTAGGAACAGAGGCTGCTTCCTTACACCAAGTCAGACCAGGTCAGTATTGTCTAGACTGACAATGGCTTCCTAAGATTCCTAGGAGATGACAGGGATTGAACCTGGGACTTTTGACATTCAAAGCAGATGCTGTTACTATTGAGCTGTGGCCCTTTCCTAATCTGAAGGACCACTTGCCCCCATATGTTCCAGTTTGTCCACTGAAAACCTTTTGACAGAGCTCTGATTCATTGTCTTGAGGTTAGTGGATACATGGGGAGCGACTCTTTTTTCTTGCTTTTCCCTTTCCTTTCACCTTGCAGGTTCAACCATTGTTGAATCTGTTGCTGTTTTGTGGATTTGTTTAATTTTAGTTACATGTCTGTTACTTATAAAATAATAAACAAGAATAAAATTGAATAAATTAATTCATTACATTTGATTACTGGGGCAACCTGGTCAGATGGGTGGGATAGAAATAATCATAATCATAATCATAATCATAATCATAATATTGAAACTTTTGCATGTTCCATGGACAAAAAAAATGCATAGAGAGTGGTATCTTGGTTCTTAAACTTAATCTGTTCCGGAAGTCCGTTCCAAAACCAAAGCATTCAAAACCAAGGTGCGTTTTCCCATAGAAAGTAATGCAAAATGGATTAATCCATTCCAGACTTTTAAAAACAAGCCATAAAACAGCAATTTAACATTAATTTTACTATCCAACGAGACCATTGATACATAAAATGAAAGCAATAAACCATGTACTGCAGTCACACAATCAATCAATCAGTAGCTGAACTGGGTTCCACACAATCACAAAACAAAACAAAAGGAGCCACAAAAACAAAAACGCAAAACAAACACCAAAAACAGACAGACCTCAGCATAACACTCAAAATGGAAGTGTGGCACTCAAAATGGAAGCATAACACTCAAAATGGAGCATGTTCGGCTTCCGAAAAAAGTTCGCAAACCGGAATACTTACTTCTGGGTTTGCAGTGTTTGGGTTCCAAGTTGTTTGAGTACCAAGGCGTTTGAGAACCAAGGCATCACTGTATTTATTAACAGGGACAGATGGGATCATGGGACACCTGGATGCTACTCTCGTCTGATCTCTCCTTAGAGGCGTGTCTGCCTCCCACATTACCGGGTTTCAGAAACTGATGGATAATATTTTTATTTGCTCAAAGGTGTCCTCCTCACCAGTAGTGTAGGCATTTCTATTTTAATTGATCTGTTAAAGAAATTTGGGGCTGCTCAGGGCCCGAATGGAAGGCTGGATGGAACTCTTTGCATGTCCTCCTCAAATCCTTTGGAAGAAAAGAAGAATATAAATAATAAAATGGCAGCCGAGGTTGGGAGAGGTAACAGAACAAGTGACCTTTTAAAATTTCATATATTCCCGTTGCGAGATCACAGTAGCTTGCATTATACATCACACTTAGCATTTCTGCTGCTCCTGTCTACTCTGCCCGCACTGCATTTCCAGCACTGGATTTTCAATCTTTGTTCACAAGAAGTTAACCAGAATGCATACGTATCCCATACTTTTGTTATAAAATACTAATGTTTGATGCTGTTTTTCTCCAACTAGTTTCATATAAATTGGTGTCCTTCAGCTGTTCTTAATTCACCTCTAGCCAAGGAGCGGACACTTTGGTATAGGGTAAAGGCATTCATGTTCCCCACATCAACCACCCCTGTTGTGCACACAGACAGGAACAAATTGAAGCCGTGCTGATGTGAAGAGCTGGGGGGAGGGAGGAGCTGGGAAATGTACAAGGAGGGGACAACTTCACTAAGCTGTAAGGCAGGAATGTGATCAGACCCTACCTGCCTGCAGACTGTCTCGCCAGAGTGGTACATGCTCTAGTTATCTCCCACTTGGACTACTGCAATGCGCTCTACGTGGGGCTACCTTTGAAGGTGGCTGGAAACTGCAACTAATCCAGAATGCAGCAGCTAGACTGGTGACTGGGAGCGGCCGCTGAGATCACATAACACCGGTCTTGAAAGACCTACATTGGCTCCCAGTACATTTCCGAGCACAATTCAAAGTCCTTTAAAGCCCTAAATGGCCTCGGCCCAGTATAGCCGAAGGAGCATCTCCACCCCCATCTTTCTGCTCAGACACTGAGGTCCAGCTCTGAGGGCCTTCTGGCAGTTCCCTCACTGCGAGAAGTGAGGTTACAGGGAACCAGGCAGAGGGCCTTCTCGGTAGTGGCGCCCGCCCTGTGGAATGCCCTCCCATCAGATGTCAAAGAAATAAACAACTATATGAAATTTAGAAGACGTCTGAAGGCAGCCCTGTTTAGGGAAGTTTTTAATGACTGGTGTTTTAATGTATTTTTAATCTTTTGTTGGAAGCCGCCCAGAGTGGCTGAGGAAACCCAGCCAGATGAGCGGGGTAGAAATAACAATAACAACAGCAACAACCTAACTTCTTCTTGTTATTGTTTTGATATTTCCTCAGTAAGTGGCTTACACCAGATCAGTATTATCTATTCTGGCTAGCTGGCAGGGGGCATGTCCAGGGTCTTATGCACAGGTCTTTCTCACCTCCAGAGAGCCTTTTTAAAAATGGAAAGCAAGGGATCAAACCAGAGACATTCTGTATGCCAAGCATGCATCATCGCATTATGCTATGCCCTCTCTGCTTGGCTTGCGTCTAAAACAGCAGGATGGGGGCATTCAAAGTAGTTTTCCAGTCTCATCTATACAAAGTGCATTCTGAGTGTGTGACTGTGATTGCCTCTTTATTTTATGGCAGGGACTCAATCGCAGACTGGAGATTTAGGTTAGCACAATGGAAGCAGATTAAAATGCTCCAGTGCAACAAATCCACTTTAAAATGCTCAATAGATGGCATTTCTCTGGGAGATCTTGGTGGCAGCCTTTGTACATTTTGTCTATAGTGAAGAAGAGAGGAAGGTGGTGCTTGGCTTGTAACAGGAATTGAGACAAAAATTTGCCCCAAGGCAAACAGCTGGCATGATTAAGACCCACCAGCTTCCCGATTTCAGCACAGCTAGATGGATTAAAAGAGAGACATCCGGTTTCAAAGTCAAACCCACAGACTTCCAGGATGCAACAGGATGCCTTTAGGGGGACTACGGGAAGGCTTTTAACCTGCTTTCTCTGGAGCAGCATATTGGAGACAGCCAGAATAGTTTACCTTTCGAAGGCAGAGTGGTTCTCCTTACTTTCTTCTGATGCGGCTCAATATGCCCTGGTGTTCCAGGGGACTCCAAAACGCTGAGACCTGTAAGTCATAGCAACACAGGGAAGCCACTTTATTCTGACTCAGACCATTGATCCATTTGCTCAGCATTGCCTACCCTGTGACTGGCGGTGGCTGCCCAGAACTTTAGACGGGACTCTTCTATCTCTACCCACCAAACCTCTCCCGCCACCACACCTAGACTCCTTATACCTGAAGCTCTTCTATCTGGCTTCACCCCAGCTTAACCTAGTTAAGTTTGATTGCTTAGATTTTGTTCAAATGGAACCTTCCTGTTCAGAAGCAGTTTATCACTGACATACCAGATGGCACCAGCCATCCAGTGGATGACTGCTGGCCAGTCCTGTCCTGGGTAGACAGAGCTGTGGGTGCCGTAGGGCATGTCCTACCCTCCATGAACTAGCCTGCTGCCCTCAGGCAAGGGAGGAAGCTGCGACCCCACTGCCTGTCAGTTTCACTTCTGTACACGGACTGGGGGTGGCAGACATGGGGTGGGGGACCCTGTCTTCACATGGCCTGATGGCATTTCCTGAAGGACTGTGCTGGGACTCTGGAATCTGATCTGAATTGGGGCAGGGGGCCTGCTCAAGCCAGGCCCTACACGCCTTGGATTTTGATTATAGTTATTCAAGCAGCAATGCTCACATTGACAAGCATCCCTGCAGGGAAAACTCACCTCTTTTCTACTGGAGCCAAGGTCCAGAGCTCCCTTCTCCGCCTCTTTATGAGCAGAGGCAGGTTTAGGGCCTGCAATAGCCGCCCAGCTGAGAGGGCACTGCAGGGGACACCACAACAATGACAAGCAATGGAAAGCAAGAAGTGGGGGCTCCCTGAATTTTGGTTTTAGACAGAGTGCTGCTTAAATTTTTAATGCCCCTAGCCTGCCACTGTTATGAGAAGAGTGTCAGGACACCTGAGGTGTCTATATTCAGGACTCATCCTGTTCGTGTGATTGCATCCGTCCCCCCCACGTAAGATTTAAAAAAGTGTTTTTAATGTATTTTAAACTGTTGTAGCCCAGCGTTGGACCTTTGCTGTGAAGCATGGGTAATAATAATAATAATAATAATAATAATAATAATAATAATAATAATTATTTTGTGGGAAACAGAAAACTGGAAGGATATTAAGGAGCTGGATTTCCAAAACAGAAAATTCCTTCCTGCCTTTTCACTGCTGCTCTGTTCCATTCTAGCTAATTAGCATGCAACTTTCCACTGCTATAGATCCACAAAGAAGAACTCTGTGAGTTTTGTAGGGAGTGAGAAAAAAATGTCATTTATTGGCCATTGCCTGTGCTTTTCAAGCAACTGCCTTCCACCCCCAACCATATAGTGCCGCTGGATCCAGCCAAGGGCCCATCTAGCACGGCATCCTGTCCTCATAGTGGTGAATCAGATCCCATGGGAAGCATCAAAGTTCACCTGTGATTCCCAGCATACTGCCTCCGACAGTGGAGGTACAGCATAGCCATTGTGCCAACACAACATCCAAAAAGCCAATAAAATGCTTCTCAAAATCCGGATACATAGGAAGCACAGGCAGGTTGAGCCCAGTGAGGAGGCCCAAGGGATGTTCTAAATGCCAGACAGAAGCTTCTGGAAAGTCCCGGCTGCTGGCACCGTACAGCAGCCTCCCCTGCTTTGGTGATAGAGAGACTGCCTTGTAGTGCCCGAGTGCTTGAAGGAACCGTATTACAAGATTTCATGGTATGGTGCTGCTGCCATTCCATAAACAGGCAGATATAAGCTTCCAGTAATAAATAGTGACAGTACTATAAATACTTCTGGGTGTGCTTTCCATTTCTTTCCTTATAGGAAAGGAGTTTAGCTTTGAAAATATTTTCGTAATGTGATCAGTGGACAGTAGTGGGAAAGAATTTCTTTCTAACTTGACTTGCAATCAAAATAAGGAAGGGAGATCTGAGGGGACAGAGAATATTTTTGTTAACTAAGATGTGGCAGTTTCCAACATCTGGATGTCAACACTAGGTTTTGGGAGTTTTTAAACTGAACATTTTGAATATCTGTCACTGCAGTTAATCCCCTCCCCCTGAACAGATTGTGTGGCTACACTTTTTTTTGGCAACAGTTTTCTATCCTCTTGCTTTATTACATTACCTGACCCATGGACTCTCTCTCTCTTTCTCTCATACAATAACTGTGGGAAAAAGCCCCTCCTGGAAAGAATTTTTCTGACTCTCATCGTCAGCGTGGATCATCTTGAATAGGGGCAACCCTTGTGGGAGATGCTTTGTTTTTGTATGCGAATAAGAATCCAGTTTTCTGTACACAGAAACGAGGCATGATTAAAGAAAATCTACTGGGTGGAATGTCTGGGATATATATATATATATATCACATAGAAAATTAAAAGGTCAACAAAAGGCAAGCATTGACACATCCCTCTTCAAAACTAACAAGGATGAATCACTTTCCTCAGATCAAAAGCTGCTTTCTCTTGAGAGCAAATAATGATACATTCTGTATATAAAAGCCCGGACTGAAAGCTCACTCCACAAGGAGAGCGGGTAGGGATGAATGGAAGGCAAATAGCTCAAACCCAGCTATAGCTTTCTCTCTTGCTTTGGCTTCACCGCTGATGCCCCTCTCTTCTTCATTCCCATATTCAGTCCATTGTAACACTTATCCCCTTTGAAGCATTTTTTGCTCTGTTCCCTTGGCAAAAGCTCTGGTCCATGCCCCTGGTCATGTTTCACCTAGAGTACTGCAGTAGTCTCTAGTCCATCTGTTGCTTAGTCCGTCCCCATCTCTCCAGCAATCTACAGCTCAAACTTCTCACTTCTCTTAGGGCTTTGATCACATCATACTCCTCCCTAAATTCCTACAAAAACTCCTTGTGTTTTTCCTCAAAGCCCTTTCTGGCCTCTGCCGCCCATCTACATCCTAATGCAGTGCCGGATTTACGTATAAGCTGAACAAGCTATAGCTTAGGGGCCCACTCTCTTGGGGGCCCCCAAAAAATTTAAAGGAAAAAAAACCCTGGATGTACATTTCCAAAATATAAGATAAAAAACAAATAAAATAAAACCTACATACAGTTAGAGCTTAATAATTATTTCACTATTAATATACTTCATCTTAATTGTATTTCACTATTAATATACTTCTTCTTAATTGTATTTCAGTTCAACAATTACTTTGATAAAATACATATTTCGTTATGGCTTTAGATACCTATTCGGTCCATAAATTACCGTATAGCATATATTCAACACAAAAAACAGCAACAATTTGTTGTTGACAAAGGACAGCTGGACATATAAAGGGCCCCATTACCTTCAATAGCTTATGGCCTCATCAAACCTAAATCTGGCTTTATCCTAATGCATATAGGCCTGGGCGGTTTTCTCTTCCAGCTCCACCACCCTCTCCCATCCAAAGATCTACTCCTTCAAAATATACAATCCTTTCTCCTTTGCTGTCTCATATGCTGGGAACTGCCTCCTTTTGCCTGGTGCAAGGTCCCATCTCTCTTATTTCCTTCACATCCTACACAAAAGTCCATGTTTACTCATTGACACCACCCCTAGATCCCATGCCCAAGTTTCCATACCCCAGCCCCAGCCCTAACCCTCTAGATGTCTTGGAGAACAACTCCTATCAGCCTCAAATAGCATGGCCAGTGGTCAGGGATGATTATGGGAGGTCAATACATATAAAACAATATTTCCCAGGAAAGCCATCTCGACAACCCATAAAGAAACCCAGCAAAATCAACAACAACCAGAACCTCAGCAGCAAGAACATTTCATCCAATAGGCCATCAACTGGGTTGTTATCATCCTTCAGATGCCATGGAGATGATATAATTTTTAACATGGTGCCCAAAATCTGTTAATGGTGGTACCGGGCAGACTTTACTGGGAAGAGCATTTCATAGATTGGGAGCCATAACCAAAAAGTCCTTCTCCCTTGTTGCTAATGTCCAAAATGTCCTTAAGGGGTCATCCAGAGAAGAGTCTCAGTTGAAGACTGTAAGGTCAGGTAGGTTCATACAGAAAGAGGCACTCCAAAAGATTTGTCAATCCTGGAATTGCTTGGTTTGCCATGAGATCACTTTGTTATGAAGGCTGGGTTAGAAATGCTCTTAATAAAATAGAATAAAATATTGTGGGAGAAGGGGAAGGCAAAAGAAAGAAAGGCAAATACTACAGCCCTAGACTAATAGAATTCAACAGTAGTTCTGTGCAACTCACCACACATCACAGCCGGTGGCCATAAATGGAGAAGCACATTCCTGAATATGCACATTGGAAGACACGCCCAGGCACATTCAATAGGGGACTATTCTGCCATGGGTGAGGTATTACTCAGAGGCACCTGTGCATCCTCATCACTGGTACATGCCAAAGATTGCCTCTCTGTGTGGCAGTCCTTGCTGGGTTAGAACCATTTTCTATTATCCTGTTCCTGTCAGATTCCTATAGCCCCAAATAAGTGTGCTCCTCAAACACTTTCCCTTCCTCGCTGCGCCCCTCACTTCCATCAACTTTGACACACGTCATATTTACATCCTTTTTATGCCATTCAGCAATTTGGCAGCTCTGGGGTTGTTGTTTTTTTTGTTTTGTTTTCTTCTTCTTCGTTAGAATCTCCCCAAGTGGAAAAGAAATGGCCACGCATCATGAAAGACCTAGCAGAAAGTGTGCAAACTCAAAGATGGCAAGATTCAAAATTAAAACAAAACAAAACACATTGACTGCTATTTGTTTTGGGCTTCGAACAGAAAATAAGCCAGATTCCACAGCTCTTACGCACCATGCATACAGTCTTGGCGGCCGGTGCATACAGTGTACTTTGGACCAGGTTAAGAAAACTATTCTTGTGTGCAAGGGCTGTTCGGCAGAAATAACGCTTGCAAGGGATGGAGGGTTGGGACAACTGCTGCGTGTTACTCTGAAGATTATTCTGTTGCCCATCCCATTCTCTTTCTTCTCTCCACCCAACCCCTAGACTAACAGAAATCCATATCAAGGTTTCCATAGAGATCAAGAGGTTGCTACAAAAAAATCCACATGGAAGGCTCCTAGAGGAAATTTGTGCTACCGAGAGGAAGATGTATGAAAGCTGTGAATGCAGAAAGTGTGGGATGTAAACCACTAGAGCAGTCAAGTACAACATTATCTGTTTTGCTAGAGTGGTCATGCAGGGGATGTTGGTCCAACCAGTCGAACTTCCTGTTACACCTGGCTGGAGCATCCTTCCTTGCATGTGACTAGTAGGTGGGTGTGACCTTTCCAGACCTGGTAAAAGGCCAAGTCACACAGCCACCCCCCTCTCTTCAATCTTCCTTTTCATCCTGCGAACTTCCTGATTCACCTGGACTGGACTGCTGGCTGCCGGTCAGCAGTCTCCCTAGGTTTCTCCCATATGGGGTAAACCTGTTCATACATGTTTATAACTTTAAGCCTAAAGCCTGCCTTCAGGGAACATACTGTGCTCTGCCTGATAGTGAGTAAAACTACTTTTTGTTACTTATGAATAAGACTGTTGTGTTTTTATTCTTTTAGGAGGGCTCAAAGGGGTCTTACCAGGAATAATAGAACATATCAATCTGGGCAAGCCAGATTGAATTGTTTGTCTTAAGAGGCTCACACGAGTCTGCAACCAGTTTTCTGCTGCGTAAAGGGGAAATGCACTCTGCTAAGTGAAGAAACTTGCTAGTGCAAGTTAGGAAGGATATTAATAATCAATATAGCCTCTCCTGCCACCCTCAACATTCCCACAGAGGGAAAAGCCAATATTTAGCAAAATAAATTGCAGCCATTGAACAAAACACTCATTAAGGCTGCAGTCCTAAACCCACTTACCTGGAAGAAGGTATGGGTGGAACTGGCCATTTCTCTCTCTCAGTTTCTCATTCTTCCCCTGTTCTTAAATTCAGTTCATCCTGTTTGCGCTTTCATTTGTGCTTTCTAAAAAGTCATCACAAAAACTAGCCTGCATTCTTGTGTGCATTTCTCCTGATATATGTATTTTGTATCCAAATTCACCCTTTTTGCAAGCAACCTTCCCTAGTGTGGTGCATTTTTGTATGTTATGCTCACCAACATATACAGTTTTAGGCACTCTTTCACCTCAACATATGAATTTATGGATGCATTTTTTGGTTGACTGCTCTGCAAAACTGGGAGAAGACTCGGTTTTTGAAGACGCACTCTCTTTTGGTCCCCATATTGGCTTGGGAAGTGTAGATTAGGTAGGTAGGTTTGCAATACAATGTGAACTGAATGGATTTCTGCCCCAGTCCTACCTGGGGGTGAGCCCACTGACCTTTGTGGGACTTACTTCTGAGTAGGCATGTATAGGATGGTGCTGTAAAATGACATTTCCTTTCTGCATTATTATTATTATTATTATTATTATTATTATTATTATTATTATTATTTCTTAAAGCCCAGTCACTGTGGGCAGCTTCTAACAGAATTACAGAGGGGAAAATTGGGGTGGGGATGGGGGGAGAGAGAACCAATCAAGCATTAAAAGCTTCCCAAAGCAGGGTTGCCTTCAGAGGTCTACAAAAAGTTAATAATAATAATTTGTTACACATCAGAAACTCCAAGTATCCCTATTTTCCAGGGATGTCCCTGATTTAGAGAAGCCATCGCGGTTTCTGGTTTGATCTCAGAATGTCCCGCTTTTCCTTAGGATGTCCCTATTTTCATCAGAGAAATGTTGGCGGGTATGGAGTCATGTGACCCCCCAAACTGTCTGAAGGCAATCCTGTATAGGGAAGGTTTTTAAAAAAATGTTTAATGTTTTATTATGTTTTTATATATGTTTTAAGCCGCCCAGAGTGGATGGGGCAACCCAATAAGATGTGTGGGGTATAAATATGGAATTCATTATTGTAAGGGGAATTGGGGGTTGCTCGTGCGTAAAGGGTGCTGCAGCTCTAGGCAACGTTGCCTGAATAAACCTTTCCCTGGCTGGACAGCCCTTTCTCCATGGCTGTGTCAGTCACTGGCAGAATCCGTCAGTGGGCGTTTTCTGAACTTCTTCCAACATAAAAATTCCTTCACCCCAAGTCTCCGCCTAGCCTCTCTGCGAGGAAGTCTCCTGCGCAGAGTGGGCATGCCCAACGGAGGTCCTGGGCTCTCCCCACTGCTCTCTGTGGAAGAGTCTCGGAGCCCTCCCTCCACAGTCTCCCCTTGCTTCCTGGTGTCCCTCCTATTTCCTTCCTCAAAGGAAGCTTGCTCTCTCTCCCTGCTGGTCCCTTCTCCTGCATCGTCAGGGAGCCTTACCTCCACTCTAGGCTCCAATGGCAGTTCCCTGACAATTATGGAATGGGATGTCCCTATTTTCACCAGAGAAATGTTGGAAGGTAGGTATCCATTGTACTTGATAGTGTAACAGAGCCTTCATCAGTGCTGAAGAATACTGCTTCTGATAGGTAGCTCAGTGCAGCAGAAACTCCACCTCTGTCCAAGCAGAAAATAAGCCACCATCAATGGTCCTTTCACCACCAGCAGCCAACAGAGAGTACAGATATAGGTGCGTGTTGTTTTTTTGTACTTATTGGTTAAGGATTCTTTCCCCCACCCCTTTCTTTTACAAGTGCTCATAAAGCGAGAGGACTAGGTGCTCAAATATCTGTTGAGAGACTGAAATTCTCTGTGTTCCTGTGGAAGAAGTACTGGATTTGGGTCTGGCAACAGACAGTCACATTTCTAATTCATCACAGACTCCTTTGGTAGAGGATTTCTATAAAATTCATGCTTATTCCAGAAAAGGGGGATATAAATGTCATCTGAGTTTCTTGTGAGGTTGGACGCAATAGGTTTCTATGGTTGCCCTGGAAAGCAAAGATCACTGTTTGCCTCATGTCAACAGAGAGCATCTTGCTGGCTGGGCCACCTTGAAGGCAGGCCCTTTTTCGTTGGCTGTATTTACTTGGGCTATGGGAAGACACCTCATTAATAAAGCTTATTGTATAAATAATTTGTGGCCTGCTTTGCTAGAGATACAGAACAGTAAACTTGTCAAGTTGCCGTTTGAGCATGCAGGCAATACTTGCAAAAGCACACAGTCATCTTTAATTTCTTAGAAGGAATAAGGGTCCAATTTTCAGACATTGCAGAACTTCAGAATTGCTTGTGTGATCCAGGAGTGCTATTTACTTAATTACTTGGCACTGATGCTAGAGAACTATCTTTCTCTCCTTGCTCAATTCCATGATTCCTCTAATTAAAAAAAAATGATTGAAGAAAGTTGCCTTTTATTTATTTATTTAAAAAAACACATTACTTGTCCAGTTTTTAAGGGTGCAATCCCATACCCAGTTTCCTGGGTGTAAGACGAAACTTATAAAAGTTAAAAGAATGAAGGTTGAATGAGCTACTCAAATCACATTTAAATAATAGTAATAGTAATAGTGATAATTTCATTTATAAATCGCTTCCCTTGGGGCATCCTGAAGTGATTTCAAAATAAAAGCATGACTATTTGTTTGTTAAAACATTATATCCTGCCTTTTACTATTTAGGTCTCAAAATGGCTTACAATAATAAAATGTACAAAGTTTGAGTTTATAAAACAGAAATAAATCCATTGCATGTATAAAAACAATTAAAAACAATTCCATATTTTAAAAATGAAAACAATGACACAACAATTAATACATAGAATTTTAATAAGAATCCATAAAATCACATACATAAAAATTAATCTACTACATTATTACCCTACCTTTCCTCTGAGAAGTACAGGTCAGTGTTCATGGTTCTTCTTTCCTCCGCCCTCATTTTATCCTCTCAACAACCATGTAAGGTAGGCTAGGCTGAGAGATAGTGCCTGGCCTGCAGTTACCGGTACCTAGTGAACTTCATGACAAAGAGGAGATTTGAAACTGGCTCATCCTGGTTCTAGTCCAACACTGTTAACACTATGCCAGGTTTCTTGCTGATGGTAGGATCTTTCTTTCTTTCTTTTTTAATGAAGAGGTTTCTTAGAGTCGATTTTTTTAAGTTAATGGAATGTATTTGTGCCACTATTTATTATGTTGCAAAACCAAAAATGAGTTCAGATGATGAATACCAAGGAAATGATGCAAGGTGCATCCTGGGTAAATACACAATTCTAACGTGGTTTCCTGCATCCACACAGAAAGTGAACTCCTTACTAACCAAGACTCACAGGCAGGGCCAGCCAGCTCATGAGATGGACTGAGGCAGTTGCCCATACCCTCCAACATTTCTCCAATGAAAATAGGGACATCTTATTCAGCAGCAACAACAACAATTTTATTATTTATACACCACCCATAAAAGAGTAAAAAACTTCCCTATACAGGGCTGCCTTCAGATGTCTTCTAAAGGTTGTCTAGTTACTTATCTCCTTTGCTCAGGGGTTGTGTAATCCCACATCCTCCAACATTTCTCTGATGAAAATAGGGACGTCCTAAGGAAAAGTGGGACATTCCAGGATCAAATCAGAAACCAGGACAACTCCTGTCAATCTGGGACTGTCCCTGGAAAATAGGGACATTTGGAGGGTCTGGTTGCCTTGGGCAGTGGAATCCCATGGGGCGATGTCCTGCCCGCCCCTGCTACTTCCAGAGCAAGGAGAAAGACTGCAGGTGGCATTTGGCGAGATCTCACAAGAATTCCATGAAATCTCAGGAGATCTCACCAGAAACCACTGTGCGACCCCAGTAAGCGAGGATTTGGTGGAGGGCTGCGGCAGCGGGGGGCTGTGGGGGAGCTGCACCTTCCCTTTTTGCCTCAGGTGGCAAAATGGGACAGGTCACTTATTTCTTTCTTTAATTTTTTTTATTAACAAATTCAGCATAACAAATCAACAATACAAATAATCTTTTTCTCCGCTTCCCCCCCTCCCACCTCCCCAACAAACCCTCCCCCCACAAGACTTCACTCAGCTCCTCTCTCTGATTTCTCATCTCATATTGTTCTCCGCATATTATAAAATTGTATACATCCTTAT
The DNA here is from genome assembly GCF_027172205.1 of Podarcis raffonei. Classification (NCBI taxonomy): domain Eukaryota; kingdom Metazoa; phylum Chordata; class Lepidosauria; order Squamata; family Lacertidae; genus Podarcis; species Podarcis raffonei. The sequence goes on along the minus strand of NC_070604.1, from coordinate 95,877,273 downwards.
ATTATCTATCCAACATATTAACCCAATAAATTTGTGTATGTTTATTCAAAACCTGCCAAGGAGTCCAGTTCATATTGTTGTCTTTTTAAAATAGACTGTAAAAGGTTCCCATTCTTCTTTAAAGTCACAGTTGTCTTTGTCCCGCAATTTACATGTCGGTTTCGCCAGTTCTGCATACTTGGGACAGGTCACTTCTGCAGGACACTGAACCCTTGCCTGAAACTGGGAGTATAAATATCTGCCCAGCTCCTCAGAAGGTGCAGATAGCAGAAGCTCTTTGAAGATGGCCCCGGTTGCATTTCTTCCTAAAAGCCCAATGAACAGCACTGCTTCTGCTTTGGTTCATATGCCCATGTGGAACTTAAAACACTTTAAGTCTCCCACTTGCTGCAGGAACTGAGCTCCAGCACTCTCTGAATAACCCGTCTCAGCTGTGCTCTGAGCTGAAGGGAATCTGGAGAACTGTAAACCAGTTTCCTTGCCAGCTGGCTTCATCAGAACTAGGCGAACTGTGGCTACAGTCTGGGCTTGGCACCACAGGAAGTGCCATGAAGAGTGTCCAGTTCAACCACCTGTGGCCATAACAGATCTTTTCAGAGTCAAAAATGTTACTTGCCCAGAGACTGATTACTTGGCTAACATTTCCCCACTTTGGTTAAACAGCCCCAGAAAGGCACCTAAGAATGTTTTTCTTTCACTGTTCTCTGTGTAAGGGTGTTGGTTGTTAAACCACACTGCAAAATGTAGCTCTGGGAATGGAATAAGGGTGTCCTAACAAACCTCAACAAACTACAGCTCCCATAATTATCTGGGGGAAGCCATGACTGTATAAAGTGGTATCATAGTGCTTTATAAGTATGCCGTGAATGTGGCCTAGAGGAGGGGTGGAGAACTTGTGGCTCTCCACATGGTGTTGGACATCAATTCCTATCCACCTCAGCCAGTCTAACCAATGATCAAGGATGATGGGAATTTTAGTTTTGCAACACCTGGAGGGCTACGGGTTCTCCATCCGTGATAAAGATAACAATAGCCAAATTTAGCCGGATTTAAGGATTTGCAAGAAATTGTACGTGCAATGTTTTCAATAATATAGATATTACAGTCGTGGCTGACTCTGGGGTTGTGGCGCTCATCTCGCTTTATTGGCTGAGGGAGCTGGCGTACAGCTTCTGGGTCATGTGGCCAGCATGACTAAGCCACTTCTGGCGAACCAGAGCAGCACACGGAAACGCCGTTTACCTTCCCGCCGGAGCGGTACCTATTTATCTACTTGCACTTTGACGTGCTTTTGAACTGCTAGGTTGGCAGGAGCAGGGACTGAGAGATGGGAGCTCACCCTGTCGCGGGGATTTGAACCGCCGACCTTCTGATTGGCAAGTCCTAGGCTCTGTGGTTTAACCCACAGCGCCACCCATGTCCCACCACTGTATTGACTTTCCCCTTTAACCAAAGGCACCTGCCAAACCTATCTATAAACTATTGTTCACCACAGTAGCCGAATGGAACCAGCTTACTGAGAGACATTGGCTGTTTTGGTCTCTAGCTGTAGATGCTGTTGAGCATCTCATCATCCTGACCATTGGCCATGCTGGTTGGGGCTGATGGGAATATGTGTCCAACAGCAAACCCAAGGTTGGGGTAGGCTGGCTTGGACTACAAGTCCCATCCACTCCAGCTAGCATTCTAATGGTCAAGGGTGATGGGAGTTGTAGTCCAAACATCTAGGAGACATCTGGCTGTGGAAAGCTGGTCTCGACTCATTTCAATCTGGCCTAGTGGCTAAAGTATGCATCTTGAAGTCTCTGCTTTGAGTCTTATTTGTGCCATGAACTCATGCCCGTCATTCTATCTTAGTCCGCCCCCACCCCCCACTAATATGTACTTTATAGGGTTGTTGTAAGGAGGGCAACTACATAATGCATGTGAAGCACTTTGAACACTTGAAAGCACTGTACAACAGTTTATGATGTGGGTGAGAGGCAGGGCTTGAGGGGAAACCCTGTTGATTCTCTTTAGCTTCCAAAGGATTTCCTTCCAAACTTAAACGGAGCATTCAATTAATAGTTAATTTCCCTCCCGTAATTTCAAATTATTCCAGGCTCAAGTTTTCTAATAGCGTTAAAACATATTTTAATTCCCTGGAATTTCTTCAAAAAACACCCCCAAACTGTTTTGTTTGGAGGCTTAGAATTAAAAGTTCCTTCCTCGAAAACTGGGCTCCAAAACAGTTTATAAATTGCTAGGAGAGTATCTTTCTCTGTATCTGGCTAGGAAGCAATTAAATATTATTCTTTTATCTTTCCGGATGAGGCATCACTGAAGCTTCCCTCCTCTCTTCTAACTTGATATCCTTTGGATAATAAAGCAAAAGGGCTGAGGGGTGGGGGAGATTTTAAATGTTCAATTCCAAGGAAGCTCTCCAAAGATAGGTTTCCTCATATAAGAATGTGGTACAAATGTGCTCCTTGCCTCATCACCCTGCTAGCTGTTGCTTCTTTTGGGGGGTATTTGGCATGCAATGAAATGAAAGACGCATCATGACGGTTCTTGAGCACCAGGACTTGAGCAAAACCAGACGGCCGTGTGGTGAGTGCTTCAAGGAGTTCTCCTGTAAGTGTGATGACCTCATTGGCTTATAAATAAATAAATAATCGTCGCCATTCATGGATCGAATTTGTAGCCATCTTGAAAAACAAAGGCAAAATCCCTCGGATACTTATAAAGTTATGAGAGAAGGCTAAGGCTTCCTACAAGTCATTTGCCGGATGCTTCCTTGCTTTGGCAACCTCCTCCATGACACAGTTCACTAAGAAATAATATTCTTATATTTCTGCCATAAAATAAAATAAAAGATTTCCTGATAAAACTTCTCTCTGTTGCTAGTCCAAAAGAAGAAGATGAAATCCTGAGGGGCATTCGTTCTGTCATGAGTCCCACAAAAAGACATCATGAAGGGCCTGGTTGGACCAGGGAGGGGGTTGGAAGAGTTGGATGAGTTGAGGAACATGTGGAAGAGCAGCCTGTGTCAGAGCCTGAAGAGAGAGAGAGGGGAGTCACCTCAGGAGGGAGCTATGGACATAGACTCATATCACAGTGAAGTAGCCTCCCAGCAACTCTATTTTGTCTCTGTATATGTCGCCCAGGCGTGCTGCACCCACTTCACCCCAACTCATATGCCTGGGCCACCCCCTCCAGTGCCTACAGTACCCACCCTTACCCTATCCTCTCAGAAAAAAATTGGGCACTCAGCTTAATTCTAGCCAATCCAATTAAAGTCTTGAAGAACTCAGATATCCTAGCAAGCCGATGCGGCAAATGCTATCCCAAACAATGTAAGGATTGCTTGGACTTTTTCTTTTGCTGATCGTCTTTTGTGGTCATCAGGAATATAAAGATTTAATCAAATGCATTTGATGGCATACGTTGCAGGGGCAAGGGGGATCCATTCATCATGCTACTGAGATTACTTGATGAATTCTCAGTTGGCATGAAAAAATGGATTCTGCTGTCTGCAATGAAGTCTTGCTTTTGGTGCCACTAATGCAGCAAACTGAAGCCCATTTTTTTGGAAGTGATTCTGATTAAAAATCAATAGGGTTTATTTTCAGGTCACAATGTTTTGGTCTGCGATGAGGCAATTCATTATAACTGGAAAATATAATGGTTTCAGAGCAAAGTTAATCTTTTTGAAAAGCCTTGGCTTGAAGTCTAAGCCCTTTTCAAAATGTGTTGATAAAACTACCACCACTGAGATACTTCTCCAACCCCCCCACATAAAAACTATCCCAGAATCCAATTAAAAAATCTGCTAATAGCAAAAGGACCGGAAAATCATCATCATCTGTCAGAGATATAATTTTATTATTAAAGTTTCTTTTGCACAAGAATGAGGCAATGAAAACAGAATCGTTAGTTTAAAAAAAATGTCAGTACAGTGGTACCTCGGGTTACATACGCTTCAGGCTACATACACTTCAGGTTACAGAGTCCGCTAACCCAGAAATAGTACCTCGGGTTAAGAACTTTGCTTCAGGATGAGAACAGAAATTGTGCTCCGGCGGCGCGACAGCAGCAGGAGGCCCCATTAGCTAAAGTGGTACTTCAGGTTAAGAACAGTTTCAGGTTAAGAATGGACCTCCGGAATGAATTAAGTACTTAACCCGAGGTACCACTGTACTGCAGATTTGCAGGAAATAGTTAACACACACATATGTATAAATGTGTGCATGAATCATCATCATCATCATTTTAATATTTATATGTCACCCATCTGACTGGGTTGCCCCAGCCACTCTGGGTGGCTTCCAGGGAATTAAAACATCAAACACAGCAAAACATTAAACGCTAAAAACTTCCTTATATATGTTTCATGCTGTAAGAAGGCAGCATCATGTGAATGATAATGAGCTCATGACTTTCTCCTCATGGTTGATCCACACCTGCACTTCTTGCATGGACACGAAAACATAGGAATCTGCCTTATACTTCATAAGACCATTGGTCCATCTATCTCAGTATTGTCTACACCAGGGGTAGTCAACCTTTTATATACCTACTGCCCACTAATGCATCTTTCTTGATGGTAAAATTTCCTTACCACCCACCAGTGCTCGATGGAAGAAGGATTCAGCTTGTGCTACCCTACCGCCCACCTAGAATCCTGAAACGCCCACTAGTGGGCAGTAGGGATGAGGTTGACAACCCCTTGTCTACACTAACTGGCAGCAGATCTCCAGGTTTTCAGGCAGGGGACATTCTTAGCCCTATCTGGAGATGTTGGGGATTGGTCCTGTGACCTTCTGCATGCAAGGCAGATACTACCCCTGAGCAATGGCCCTTCCCTTACGCACCTCACAACATACAGCCTTTGCATGTTCCAAAATGTTTATGACTGCTCTGCCACAGCAAATGCTTGCTTGAAAGCCTTGAATCAGTCATGATCTAGCTTGGTATTGTTTACACTGACCACCAGCAGCTGCTCTCTAGTACAGTGGTACCTCGGGTTACATACGCTTCAGGTTACAGACTCCGCTAACCCAGAAATAGTACCTCGGGTTAAGAACTTTGCTTCAGGATGAGAACAGAAATCGTGCTCCAGCGGCCCGCCAGCAGCGAAAGGCCCCATTAGCTAAAGTGGTGCTTTAGGTTAAGAACAGTTTCAGGTTAAGAACGGACCTCCAGAATGAATTAAGTTCTTAACCCGAGGTACCACTGTACAGGGCCTATTGCAGCCTTAGCTGCTGGAGCTGCAGTTTGAACCAGTGGCCTCCTGTGCACAATCAGTGTTGTCTGTTGCTGAGCCATGGCCCCTTTGGGCTTCCATAGCCTTTTTTTACACAAAATTTTTACACAGAACAAAATGCACGGAGATGGGAATAGCAACACACTCACTGGTTCCTCAGTGTGGAGGTGGGAGTGGAGCTTACTCACAGATGTATGGAACAGAAAACCTTACTCCTGTTGGAGGCTGCATTCCCTGGAGGAGAATCTGTCAGTGGTGGAAGCTGGCACTGGGTGGAGTCGGAATTCCGTTGGGTGGTGCCCATAGCCTATAGCCTCTTCTCTCTTTCTGCCCCCACTTTCCTTTGCTTTTCCCGCTTTGCCACCTGCATGAAACGAGGCCGTGGGCTGCAGGTTGTCCACTCCACAGGATGGATGTAGTGAACAGGATCGGTCATTTCATCTCATCTGGCAGATAGGTTTCAGGTTGCAACCCAGAGATCCTGGCTGCTTCTTAAGCAGCTCTGCACCATGGAAAAGGATCCAGTGCTGGTTTCTCCCATCCTACTCCTCATTGGGTCTCTTCACATCCTCCCCATGAACCCCTGCTGTCAGATGCAGTGTAGCAGTTGCAGAGAATCACAAGCAGAGAGAACAGTGTTGCTTGTGGGCTTCCCTTAGGCATCTGGTTGTCTACTATGAGAGCAGAAGGTCACATTTAACTAATGGGTCCCTCTAGCACAGTGGCTCTCAACCTTGGGTCCCCAGATGTTTTTGGCCTCCAACTCCCATGATCCCTAGCTCACAGGACCAGTGGTCAGGGATGATGGGAGTTGTAGGCCAAAAATATATGGGGACCCAAGGTTGAGAAAGGCTGCTAGTAGAAGGTCTGTTTGAACTATGAGCAGCCTGTTTCCTCCCTGCTGGTTATTATAAGAATGTCATAACTAGCATTAGGAATCTGATGCCTGAGTCTTCTCTCCCCATCCCCATTTCCTTTCATGCCAGAAAGTCCGAGGTTTCTTTATTAAGATGCAAGCAACACTGGGAGCCTTTTTGGCTAAAGAGCAGGACAGAAACACTTTGATATGACCAATACGTGCATATCTGAAATGAGAGGTGGGTGCTGGGGATCACCTGGGCTCTATTTATTTATTTATTAGACACACTCAGGTAATTCCCAGCAAAATCCCTTTTGTGCTGGGGCAGTGAATGCAGCTCAGATACAGTTTCATACAGAGAAATCAGACAATATAACCTATTCTCCAAATCGATGCATTTCCAGACAGTGATTCATCAGCAGCTGTAACAAAGCCAAATAGGTGAGAAAACCCTTTTCAGCCCCCGCCTGTTTACTTTCAGGCCTTCAAACTTAATTGCTGGAGAACTGTTGCTACCTGTTGATTCATCCGGATCAGGATTTTTGTCTCTCCCCGCCTCTCATTTGTGAGACTAGGACAAAAAGATAAACCAAGTCAGGTGTCGGGAACGGAAGTGGCAGCATCCGTGAGTGCTGCTGATCCCAGACTCTGAGAGTTTTCTACACCTTTGAGACTGAACTAGAGAGAACAGGATCTTGTTTTTTAAAAACACACACATTATAAGCACCTGCAAGGGGTCCCAATAAAATTCAGGGCCCCAACAAAGGGGTCCCAATAAAATTCAGGACCAGGACACTGAGAACAACTGGGAGTTTAACCTCTTTCTCCCACAATACTTCTAGATCAAAGCTCTACAGAGGCTATGTTCACACCATAAAGCACATTTAACACTAACACCCGCAAGAATCCAGGGAACTGTAGCTTACACCAACGCCCTTAACAAACTACAGCTCCCAGGATACTGGCTGTGTATGTGTGCTTTACATGCATGGAGTGTACACAGCCAGAATCTCCCAGATCTGGTGGCACAGAATGGTGGATCCACCCAACACGGTGGCTCACTTTTTCAAGACGCACCTCAGTCCTCTTTGGGGAACTTCAGTGTAACTTATAAAGTCATGCATATTGCATGTGCCCACTGAGCATTATTTCTCTCCCCCCATATGGCTGGAAATGGGTAACCTCAGCAGGCCTGGAGGCAACAGAAATCAGAAAACCAAGACCCTTTGGAAATTTAGAAGTGCTGGGGTGGGCTACTTGAAATCAGTTCTCTTCTTTCTGTCTTTTGCTTCACTTAAAAGTTAGAGGTCAAACAGTTAAATTCCCTGATAAATGTCCCCAAATCGCAAACCCACAGGATAATGAGTTTCCCCCCACATGCTGAGAATGTGGTTGGGGAGATAAGCCATGATGTCCTATTCTAGTTATCTCGTTCCAGTTACAGGAACCAAATGGGAGTGAGTAATGGAAGTGGCTTGAATACCAAAGCAAGGCATCTTTTACAGCTTTCAGATAGCATTATTGCTGAGTTGCTTGGACAGGATAATATCAGACAATTACCAAGGAATGAAAAATAGCTGGTAGGGAATAGCAAATAGCTTTTTAAAGAATAATAATAATAAAAAAGAAGCCCCCACCAAATGCAAGATGATTGGTGCACTGACCTTTCTTTGTATTGTAATGTGGACTGCAAAGTTTTACAGACCTGATGGCACCAGCTCAACCTAAAAAAAAAAAAAAAAAGAAGGGTAAAAAAAAAGAGACCACAATGCAAGATAATTTGAAGAACAATGAGGTTACAGCAACTGGGAAGACACAAAGAAAACTAATGTCGGTTATCTCTTCGCTCAGTTCAGTCAGAAAGAATCAAGTGTTTCAGCTTTCACATTAATAGGTGGCAGATGGATGGTTCCCAGTTGGGCTTATCAAGATTTGCTTGCTTTTTGGATTAGTGAGGGGATTTGGAGGAATAGGATGTCTCTTTGTACAAAGTATCAGAGCATTTTCTGGGCTTATATTGTCTCTCAAATTGTATTTTCTTATTTGTGCACCAGCGAGGTGGGAAATTCAGGGGAGGCAAGAAATCACCTGTTACCACCCCTTTTAGAACTTGCCATCACATGTTGCAGAGATGTGTGAAAGCTCTCTAGGAAATGTCACTCATCTTACCCTCATCTTTTGTCTTTTTTTTAGGGGGGGGGAGCAAATCCAGCAGATGCTCTACCTTCGGAGGAATCTTCCAGTTCATTTCAGGATTTCTCTTAGATCGAGGGGCAGGCGGACATCTGCCACTATCCAGATGTTCTTGGACTACATATCCCATCATTCCTGAGCACTGGCCATGCTGGGACTGGTTAGAGTTGAAGTCCAACAAGATAGGGAGGGCCACAGGTTTCCCATCCTTGACTTAGATGAAATCTGGTCACAAGGGAGGGATGTCAGATGTCAGTCATGGGGGTGGGGAGGTAGCTCTGTGCTGTTTGAGATGGGGCTGGGTGAGGAGGCAGCAAGGTTGGGGGAGATCCAGATTTACACATTAATAATAATAATAATAATAATAATAATAATAATAATAATAATAATAAATTTTATTTATACCCCGCCCTCCCCAGCCAAGACCGGGCTCAGGGCGGCTAACACCATAATAAGATCTAAAATAAAGATTTAAAAATTAATAATATCAATAACAGCAACCCCTCTGCAATAAAACTCCCAGAACAACACTCCAGCCCAAGATTCTGTTCAGCAGCCTCAGTTTTTTTTAGTTGGAGTCAGTCCGGGCCCCACCCTCCCAGGCCAGGTAGAAAGGCCTACAAAGCAGGTAGCAAGTCTTCTAGCCCTCGCAGCAAGATGGTCAAAGTCGAACAATCTCCCCCATTGTGGTGTTCATTCATCTTGTCATATGCGGAAATAACACATCAGATTGAAATGACAGTGATGCGATTTACGGCAATTGGATGCAGCTACATGTCTGGGGGTAGTTAGTTCTTTAATACCCCAGGTGCACTTTTCCTCGGATGAGTATTTGAATCTGAAATGGGCACACGTTGAGAAGAACTCACTTTGCCAGTTTCGATAAGTGCCTAATGATTTGGAGTCAAAGAGCAGTTCTTCAGCTGGCACCAGCGCCAAGCAATCATCCCCAAATCCGCCAGCCGTAATGAGGATATCTTGTTCTCTCCGGTTTGGCTTTGAGACGCGGTGGCTCTGTCATCGCTGCAAGAAAGACTAGCTGGTGTTTGGCACGGGGTTAAGTGAAGAATCCTGAGAGCCACTTTGGCAAATGGCTAGCGCTGCTGGAACTAAACGGAACACATTCTTTGGACTGGATGTTGATGGATTGCTTGTAGTGTCTGGAAGCTAGCAGAAGGGCATTAAGGAAGATGGAAGTCAGTTGCTTGACAGAAGTAATGTGATCAGCATCCATGCATGGCAACTCAGGACGTAGGAAGACAGATTATATTTAGTCAATAAGAACAAGGGAAGATGTTTCCATTCAGGGCGTGACTGGTACCACACTAAGAAGAAGAAGAGGCTTTTAGGGGGCCAGGGAGGGCCAGGGTTTTGCAGGTGCACGATGGATACGTAAGACTTCCTAGTTACATCAGATCAAATGTCCATTTACAGTGCAATCCTCGGCATGTTTATTCAGAAGTAAGTCCCATTGAATTGAATGGTAAGTGTGCATAAGATTTCAGCCTGAGTCCAGGATTTCGGCTTGTAACACTGGTCAGCCAGATGCCCCTGAGGAATGTATAAGGGTGATGGTCTTCTCCTAACTGACTCCACCCCCCAGACTGGTGCCTTCCAGATGTTTTGGACTACAACTTCCAAGCTCCAGCCAAGTAACAGCACTTGTAGTCCAAAACATCTGGAGAACATCTAGGAACCTTGCTAGATCAATCCAGCATCATGTCCTCACAGTGGCCAACCAGAGATGCCTGTGGAAAGCAAGGAATCACAGAATCACAGGGCTGGTAGGGACCACAAGGGTTATCTAATTTAACTCCCTCCGTTGGTAGAGCATGAGACTCTTAATCTAATGCAGAAATCTTTTTGCCCAACGTGGGGCTTAAACCCACAACCCTGACTTCAAGAGTCTCTTTCTCTGCTGACTGAGGTATCCTGAATATGCTGCCTTCAAACATAGAAGCTTCATTGAACTATTGTAGCTTGTATAAGTTGACCATTTACACATCACCACACAACGAGAATACACATCGCCCCCAAAAGAGGGCAGTAATGAAAAGAGATTTGCACAAAAAAGTTGCATATACAGTGGTACCTTGGGTTAAGTATTTAATTCGTTCCGGAGGTTTGTTCTTAACCTGAAACTGTTCTTAACCTGAGGCACCACTTTAGCTAATGGGGCCTCCTGCTGCTGCCACGCCGCTGGAGCCCAATTTCTGTTCTCATCCTGAAGCAAAGTTCTTAACCTGAGGTAATATTTCTGGGTTAGCGGAGTCTGTAACCTGAAGTGTATGTAGCCTGAAGCGTATGTAACCCGAGGTACCACTGTAGTAATTTATGTGCGCAGATGTGAATTTAGAAATAAATCCAATGGGTTGAATAGAAAGACACCTCACCATAGTAGGAAAGACTGTGACCAGGTGACCTGCTCAGTCCAGGTGTTAGCAGTGGGTAACCATTGATGGGCAACTGCACAGCCTTTGACCTCCCTTCTTAGAGTTCTTTACCTTTAAACTGGTCTTGGACTAAGCTGACCTTCAAGTAGAAGACTGTTTTCCATAAAGCAGAAGACACGTGCTTTGACAGAGGGCTGTAGCTCAGAGTTAGAGCCTCTGCCTTGCATATGAAAAGGCCACAGGTTCGACCTCTGGCATCCCCAAGCAGTGCTGGGAGAATTCCCTGCCTGAAACCCTGGAAGGCTGCTGCTAGTCAGTGTTGGCCATACTGAGCTAGATGAACCAATGGTCTGATTCAGTACAAGGCAGGTTCCTATGTTTCACACACCCTAGACTAAGACCCAACAGTAGACTCATCCTCCATTCATTTACGATGGCAGCCAACCCTATACAGGTTTACTTAGTGGAAGGCCCCACAATGCTCAGTGGGGCTGACTTCCAGGTTTGTATATGATTTTTACAGGAATTTTCAGCACATCTACTCAGGTATAAATTTCCAGGTTCCACACTATAGTAATATGAGGTTTGTGATGACAAAACTGGGTTAAAGTCCCCTCTTTAGATCATGCAAACTAAAGAAAAACCATCTGTACTTCCAATCGTATGTGTGTTCTCGCTCTCTCTCTCACACCCACCCACAAAGACAGAAGTCACTTTTCTCAAAATCAAAATATTCCTTTCTCCCCCTCTTAGAACACAATGTCTTGTTTTCAGACACTTTCATGAAAGCATTATCTCACAGGGACTAAGTATCCATTAGCTAATTTATAGTATATAAAGGAATTTAAAGCAATGTACACAAAGAGCTGTGTCTAAAATCTGCCAAGCATTTGGAAGGAATTGGCATTCAGGAAAAACACTGGGGGTGGGGAGAGCAAAACAATGTGTTTCTGCATGATTCATCCATTTGGTTGAATTATGAAGCAGATGTTAAAATAACTGTCATGGTGATCCTACTTGGATGGAAACCGCTGTTGATTACACTGACATTAGCATCACAGTCACAGTTGATTCTATGTTATGAATTTAGAATATAGAAGTTAGACTTTATCTCTCAACCCTAAGATTAGATTGATGTATGGTGAGGTTTACCATCATCATCATCATCATCATCATCATCATCATCATCATCTCTTTATATGGCTTCTGCACCAAGGCTGATACTCTAATATTTTGAAGACCAACAAATTCGTTACAATTTATGTTGACATCCTGAACAGCAACATTACAACAGGTTTCTTGATGAAATTCACAGTATACCTAAACCTATTTGCTTGTTAGTTTATTATGTTAAGATCCTGAACTTCATTCAGAGAATACAACAGCCTTTCGGATATAAGTGCTTTGCGCCTGTCATTGGACCAGCTGGTATGTGACACTAAACTATGGCTTGGCGGTATGTGCAATGTCTCCATCACATGTGCTCCCCTTCTTCTCGTTTTCTCCGGTGCGACCACAAGAAAGAAGTCAGAAACATTTGTCTGGGTTTTCAACTAACCTCAGTTTGCTACTATGTCCAAAACAGGAACTACAGCTTGTTTAGGGTATATCTGAACAAGCCATGAGTGTAAATTATGGTTTGAAGTTGTGGGTGGCTTTAAATTAGGGTGGTGGGAGGGTTGGAATCATGGAGGATAAAGCTACCAGTGGCTTCCAGTCATGATGGCTATGCTCTGACTCCACAATGAGAGGGGTCAATAGTTCTCAGTACCAATTGCTTGGGAGTGGAGAGTTCTCTTATCCTGCTTGCAGATTTCTGCAGACATCTGGCTGGCCACTGTGAGAAGAGAAGCTGGACCAGATGGACAACTGGCTTGAGCCCACAGGTTCTTCTTGTGTTCTTAAGGTGGGGGGGGGAGGCTATTCCTTAATAGCACTCTGCTAAAGCACTGGGCATATTTAAATAATTTTGATTCTCCCTCCCCATATGTCATTCCAAGAAAATGGTGTATAGATATGCTACCACTCAGATTATAGTTATGAATCCTTATGTAAACATATAATAGATCTTTTAAGACTGCTGATCCACTTTAGACCAGAGGCGTCATAACCGTCGTAAATAGAGAAAAGATCCACGAGGAAAACCTTGGAAGGGGTTTTCTAAGAAAGGCAGTTAATCTCTACATTGCAGCTCGAATTCTTTTGCACGCTCCCAAGAAAGTTGAGCATCGGTTCTCTCCCGCCCCTCACCCCCCAGTGGGAACTGGACATATTTTCGTGTGTGTTCCAGGCAAAGAATTTCCAACATTATGTGGAATTTTGGCCGGAGGCAACTTTATGTGACAGATGTTTAAAGAAAGAGGGGTTGAAAGCGGATTAAGGCATTCTTACAATAATACAGGGGAACATTTCAGCTGCTTTGCCCAGCCTGGTTTTGCATATCCATCCGTTCTGTCAACAGAATAAGTAACCCACTTCAGACAAAGAATAAATATTAATGAAACGAGGCTTTAGGACTCTCAAGTGTTAAACTAATACTGTACGCTTGAGAATGAAATTAGTCAACTGGTGCCAAACGCATTTGTCTAGTTTTACCCGTCTTATTTATTGGATTACATAAAGCATGTTGCTTTAAGTAATGAATGATAATTATATGACAGGCAGTAATCATTTTCTCTCACTCCCCCCCCCCCAAAGTGGGTGCATTGGAATATGTCATAGGTTGCTTGTGCATTGTATTTGCCTGCAAAGCGCACACATGCCAGTCAGCCTTATCTAATTACGGGAAGCCAAGGGGAGCCAAGGGAGCTTCTCATACTCTCCATGCTTTGCGTTCAACATTGCCTGCCAGCTGGGCCCACATCAAAAACCCTCTTCCTGATCCAAATAGTATCAAGCCTGTTTATTTCAAGGGCTGCCTCCTGAATACGACCTTCAGGGTTGTTAAGACACCTGACAAAAATCTGCCATGCAAACTATGGACGGATGAATCAAACTATTTCTGAGCCCTATACAGGGCCGAACCTACCATTGGGCAGAGTGAGGCACGCATCCCAGGCAACAGGTGCTTAACGGTCGGATGTGTTATTGAGGAGCTGAAAGGACGGAGGGCTGAGCATCCTGCCTTCAGCTGCACCATCTCAGTGTCAGTTTTGAAGTAAATTGACCCGGTTGGCTTCTGTACATGGAATGGAGGCGACAGGTGATGACTTGTCCAACTTAACCTCGGGAAGCAAAATATCATGGGCCAGTCCTGCCCATATGACCTTTGCTTCCACCCAGTCGGACTTTGCTTCCACCCACCCAGATTTTAATCTACAATTGAAACACAGATTTAAATAAGTATTAAGCATTCAAGTACACAGGCTGAGACCCTACCTGCCCGCAGACTGTCTCACCAGAGTGGTACATGCTCTACTTATCTCCCACTTGGACTACTGCAATGTGCTCTATGTGGGGCTACCTTTGAAGATGACCTGGAAACTGCAACTAATCCAGAATGTGGCAGCTAGACTGGTGACTGGGAGTGGCCGCCAGGACCACATAACACCGGTCCTGAGAGATCTGCATTGGCTCCCAGTACGTTTCTGAGCACAATTCAAAGTGTTGGTGCTGACTTTTAAAGCCCTAAACAGCCCCGGCTCAGTATACTGAAGGAGTGTCTCCACCCCCATCTTTCTGCCTGGACACTGAGGTCCAGCACCGAGGGCCTTCTGGCTGTTCCCTCACTGCAAGAAGTGAGGTTACAGGGAACCAGGCATATAATATGTTGTTGTTGTTGTTGTTGTTGTTGTTGTTGTTGTTGTTGTTGTTGTTAAAGTATCATATGTTTTTAAAAACACATTTATCTCTCTCAAGGTATACATTATACAGACTCTGCCTTATACAGAGTCAGGCCATTGTTCCATCTAGCTCAGCATCATCTATGCTACTGGCCTTCAACTAGTGGGTCAGAACCCAGCCTGATCTAAGTGGGTTGTGAGAGCAGTACTAACACCATGCTAATACAGGCAGAAGAATTAAGAAATAGGTCCCCAAATGCATGTTTGACTTAGAGGTGGGTTCTGGGTCTGAAAAGATGGAAGACTACTGGTCCATGTTGTCTATAGATGCTTCTTCAGGGTTCCAGGCAGAAAGGAGTCTTTCCCAGCCCCATGTGGAAAAGCCAGAGATTGAACCTGGAAACTTTTGCGCGGAGAGCAAATGCTTGACCACTGAGCTACGGCCTTTCTGTAAAATATTCTGAAAGTGTGAAATGTGTAAAAGCTGGCAGGTAGCTAAATTCTGATCTGCGTATTAGCAGAGCAGTAGATGACCTTTGTGGTCCCTTCTGAGATTCTGAGATTCTGAGGAGGTGTGAATCAGATCACTTTGTATTAGAATTCTAAAAGATCCCATTCCTCAGGCAACCTGACCCCTAAAATTGTCATCTCCCAGCCATGCACACAGTGTGTAAATCTCATTGAGATGGTGGTTGAGGAGACAATAAATCATTGGTGGTGGTGATGATGATACAATGCATTCTGCTTTTAGCCATGCTGGTATTCTTGTAGTTCACACAGCTAGCAGGAACCAACGCAACATTGTCTGCAATGGGCAAAATGATATCATAGTGAGGAAAATAAATACCTTCCTCCCCCACCTACATTTTTGAACTCCTTATTTCAAACATTTGTCTTTTATTAATTTCCAAAAATGTTGCAGTTAACAAGGCAAGGCATTTCAACAACTTTCCATGATACTGGAAATTTTCCTGGAATCTCTCAACAAAGAAAAAAAGATTTTAAACATCAGAATCATAGTGAGTAACTTCAGAATGCTAATCCAACTTTCTCCTTCTTCCCCTAACCCCTAGAGTTATACAGTATTTGACTTGTCTTTGATCGCCTGGTCCAAATATCTAGGATTTGGGCGTGGGGTTTTTTTTGTTTTGTTTCCTAAAAAAAAGTTTGGCATCAATCAGAAATATTAAATAACCGAAGAATATTAGGCTAGGATTCTTGTTCATTAGGAGTACAAAACAAGATTTAATTCCCTTCTCTCCTGATTGCTACAGCAGTAAATATTTAGTAATTGTGTTGATTATTACAGTACGGAATTGTGAACATTTGAAACTGCATAGCTCTGATTTCAAAGCTCTTAAATCATCCCCACAATGCTTATTGTTTTGGTCTGGGACTGTTCATTTTAATGCTCTGGCACAGAACCGATGCATGATGAGATCAAAACTCATCACCTCCTAAAGATGCGCGGATGAAAACTGGATTAGATCAGAAGTATGTGAGCCATTATCTCATGGCTTATCAGAGCATTCAAGTGATTGACCCCCATGCCATTACAATCAATATGTAATGGCATCCTCACCTCAGCTATTATCCAATCTTTGGTTAACAAGCTGCATCTGCTCAGAAATAAAGGTGGCAATTTCATTGTTAGACTGATCAGCCACAGTAAAAGAAATGGCACTGTGGAAATGACACTCTTTGTACTGCCCTGATTTTTGAAAATAGCCCCCATCCCCCATTGAAATATATATATTTTTACAAGCAGGTTCATACCTGTCCTGGTTCCAGGGCCAGCTTGTCCACGAGGCAGAGTGAGGCAGGTGCCTCAGGCAGCAAACTCTGAGGCGCAGAAGTGGCTAGAAAAGTGTGTCATGTGGTCTGCCCTGCAGCCCTTAGCTATCTTGCTGCCCCTAGGGTGCAGTGGAGGACTCTGTTTCATCACCAGTGCTGACGTAAGATTCAACTACCAGTCTAGTCAGATTTTGTGCACAGAAGAGGGAATGCACCATCTCGTCCTTTGCCTCAGGCAGCAAAATGACTTGAGCTGCTCCTGCCTGGTTCCCACTTACTGACTCAGACTCCCAGCTCGGATATTTTGATTAAAAAGCTTTATTTCCAAAATCAGGACAGTGTCCCAATATAGCTCAGGTTACAGGTTGCTTAAAGCATGGCAGAGCTCTTCAGTACATAATATGTTGTTCCTGGCACTGTGGGCAGCAAATAATGATAATGATAATGATAATGATAATGATAATGATAATGATACCATCTGTCAGCGCTGCCCAAGGTCCCAGCTCACACAAGACCAACGCTGCTTCTTGCTCAAGTTTAAAAGTCTTTATTGAAGTTCAGTCTCATTTCCAGACGTGCAGCGCGCAACGCTACATCTATCCGTCAGACCGTAGAAGTCCCATCTGAATCTCCGCCCCCCTGACACCAGCTTAAGATTCTAGCTTTACTCCACCTTTTCCTCTGTTCCTTCTTTCTCTGGGTCCTTCTGCTAGTCGGAGTCTCTGCCCTCCGAGATTCTTCTGACGCTGATTCTCCCGACTCCTCCCCCCCCCTCTTTCGGGCTTTAGGACCTGGCTCCCAATCCGGGTTTTCTGCTGTCCCGCGCTCCTCCACATTTGAACTTGGCGCGCGCGCGCAGCCTCCCACTTTCCTTCTGACCGTTACACTTGTGTCACTGCTCCCCCTTTCGGGGAGGCTAGCTGGACCTGGCCTTCCCTCCTTCTCCCCACTCCCCGATGGAGGAGAAGATGGTCCTGACTCACGTGACTCTTCCCCCCCACTGTGCTCTGGTGGGGAAACTGGCCCTACTCCTCCGCTACTCCTTTGGGACTCCCCTCTGGTTCCTTGTTTATGGATCGTCCCCTCTGGGATTCGCCTCGCCCTTACCATAGGCGCCCTCTCCTGGGAATCTTCTGATTCGCTGGAGAAGCTCATGGAATCTCTCGGTCCACTGTCATATTCCCCTACGCTCCCCTCTGATTCCTCTCCTCCGCTCTCTATCTGCTCTCTCCCCTGCTCTTCTGCTCCTGAGCCTCTGACACCATCTAAGGGTACATACTCAGAAGATCCACAAAAAGCAACTTTACCAAAGCGAATTATTGTGAAAATAAGAAATACTTAGGGTGTGTGCGCAAAATTTTGTCCTCGCTCAGGGTGCCATATTACTAAAGTATGCCCCTGTCTTGTTTCAACACTTGACATGCCCTCTAGGCTCCCGTTTAGAAGAATGAAGGCGGGGGGACAGTTATTCATGGGGTTATTTTCCTGAGTCTCAGGTCTGGGTAAACAAGCAGAAACTCCTAAGAGCAAGCATACAGCACAACTGCCTCCACATCCTTGGAGACAAAGGTGGAGACCATGGTGCCAGCTCATGGTGGGGACATTAAACAGGGCCTTTCTGGTTGCAACACCAGATTGGAAAACTATCTCCTTCCAGTGGTGGCCAAACTTGGCCCTCCAGCTGTTTTGGGACTACGATTCCCATCATCCCTGACCACTGGTCCTGTTAGTTAGGGATGATGGGAGTTGTAGTCCAAAAGCAGCTGGAGGGCCAGGTTTGGCCATCACTGCCTTAGACAGACACTGTTGGCCTCTTTGCATATAGTGTTTAGACAAGCTGTTAAGGCCATTTCATTTTGCTCGTTGTTTAGTTTGAGCTAATTTGCTCCTAGTTGGTAGATAACGATTTGTGCTTCTAGCTTTCATTGTACGATTTGTATATTTGGTAATTCTAATAGTGAGCTGCCTTGGGAACCCCATTTTAAAGCTAAAGGATGAAGCAGAAATAGGTTTTAAAAACTAAATAAACATTTTTCCTCTTTCTTTTTCAGCTTTAAGGATGGAACTGTTTTGCGGAGACTTTGCAATCCTGCAAATGCCATTGGCAGCTCCCTACCACTTTGAAATTACTGCTGTGTCCTTTTTAAAACAATTATTTCACCAAATATTCTCTAAGGGAGCAGGAATTGAAATTCTCCAAGAGGTCAAGAGAAACTCAAACAAGAAATCTTTTAGGAAATGTATCAGAGCATTCTTTGAGGGTTTCCCCCCTCCCATGCTCTAAAGTTAAATGGATGTCATTGGACACATGGCATTGTATCCAACATTGCTGTTCCACTAGTGCAACAGACTTTGCTTGTGCAACAGAATGTCCTTCTCCTCTCGCCTGCGTCGCCCCTGGGGGACTTTCCAGAATCATCACATTTGCATTGCCCCTGGGGGACTTTCCATAATCTTCACATTAGAATAACAAGAAACCTAAACTTGCAATACCTGTTGGGACTAAATATTTCAGTGAATTTTCCCCATGGACTTCCACTTGAGGATGCACACATAATTTCACTTTGGAAATCTACTATTGCCTGACAATCAGATGAAGTAAGACAAGCAATTTCCCCTCGCACCTGGAAATGATTTCTTTGCTCCATCCGACATTTGTAATATGTCAAATTAAATTGGTGATTACGATTTTCAGCGTTGCCGTGCTGTTTTCGAAGTTTCTTTCTTCTTTTTGAATAGCAGCACGGGCTCGAAAACAATGGCGCACATGCCATTGCTAATCAAGAGTGCGCCTTCTAATTAGTCGTGCCATCATCAAGCTAAAGCGAAGGAATTCGCCGGAGAACCTTTGACACGCCAAACAGGCTGTTTATGCGTTGCACACATATATGGGCACTCGGTTTCAGGGGGAGGAATGCCAGATTTATATTCCTTTCACCCACATTATGAATCACAGCCAGTGAAGCAAACAGGATGGAAGGGAAAGTCCAAACACTTTATTAACTGCAGTGATTTTTAACAGATTAAATATGCTTGCACTCATTGGCACAGTCATGATTTCCTTCCATCTCTGCAATACACCATAAAGGTGTGCCTGGAAGATTGTCTACACTGACTGTCAGAAGCTTTCTAGGGTTTCTGTCAAGGGATATTGCCAGCCCTATCTGGAGATGTCAGGGATTGAACCTGCAAAGCAGTTGATTTATCATTGAGCTACGACCCTTCATTGACTGCACTGATTATAAGGAATAACCTTTTTGTCCCATTAACTGCTGTTATTGTTGATTGTTTTCTAGTGATGCATAGCTGGAAACAGAGTGCTTCCTGATCTAATTGTATGGAGGAAAGTTGTTCTGGGGGACGCCATGAAGGCACAGAAAACCTAGAGCAGCAGCTTTTTTAAAAAAAAACACTGCAGGGTAGGAACTATATAGTTCAAGTAAAGTTATTTTGTTGTCTGTTTTAAGTACAGTGGTACCTCGGGTTACATATGCTTCAGGTTACATATGCTTCAGGTTACAGACTCCGCTAACCCAGAAATAGTGCTTCAGGTTAAGAACTTTGCTTCAGGATGAGAACAGAAATCACACTGACAGCATGGTGGCAGCAGGAGGCCCCATTAGCTAAAGTGGTGCTTCAGGTTAAGAACAGATTCAGGTTAAGTACGGACCTCTGGAACGAATTAAGTACTTAACCCGAGGTACCACTGTAAGGTTATTCTTTCTTCTGTTGGCATAATTTGTAAAGTTTGCAAATATGATAACTGTGGCCCCCAGGCTGACCCACAGACCCCCTCAGGAGCTCTAAGCCAGGCTTGCTCAACCTTGGCCCTCCAGATGTTTTGAGACTACAATTCCCATCATCCCTGACCACTGGTCCTGCTAGCTAGGGATGATGGGAGTTGTAGGCCAAACTCATCTGGAGGGCCATGGTTGAGGAAGCCTGCCTTAAGCCTTTACCATTTTTTTATTTGGTGTTTTTATTTTGTAAGCCACTTTGAGATCCAGACATGGTGAAAAGCAAGGTACAGTACAGTGTTTCTCTCTCTCTCTCTCTCTCTCTCTCTCTCTCTCTCTCTCTCTCTCTGGGTTTCAATTCCCATCCTAAACCATGGGAACAAGGCTATATACCAAGCTAAATACCAGGTTTTCTCTAGTATTTCTCTGCTAGTAGCCCCAACCACACATCCAACAGGATTTGCTTTAGAGTGAGAATCCGTAGTCAAAGTAAGCCTACTGAAATTAACGTGCCTGGGCTGATCATGGCCATTAATTTCAATGGCTCTGCTCTGAATATGACAGACAACTTCACACTGTTTTGCAAAGAATTAAATCAAATTGGGATTAAAGGGTTTTCTCAGGGTGGAGGGCATATGTGCTGTGTCATGTTGGTGAAGTGGTGATGGCACTTCTTCTGATAGGATATGTTCTGCAGGCATTGGGGGGGATACAAAAAATGGGCTGTGTGTGTGTGTTGAGGAAGGTTTGTTGGGGTGAGGGTGAGAAATGTCCCTATTTTCATCTGAGGAATTTTAGAGGATATGCCACAGTTCCTATTATCTGAATAGTATTCCCTTCCTTTAGTAAACAGCAAATACAAATTTCCATCATGTCAGGATGGTTTGGCCTGAAGACCGGAAGAAAGCTCCCAGCAACTGCCAGACCAGCCATAATGGGAAATCCAGCCTTCTAGAATGTTCCTGCCTTTGCTAAGATCACAGGCACTTAGAGGCTCAGGGTCACAAGGCTGACTTCCAGCTGGATTAACTTTAGTTCTGAAGTGAACATCAGATACATCTCCAGCTCTTTTCCCATTAAAAATGAAGTTGAACCGGCGGGGGGAGGGGGGGCACCAGGGAAAAACTCCAGGACAGCAGCTATTTAATTTAACAACAACAGCAGAACATCCCTTCTTAGCAGTCTTTGCACTGATAGAAAGCAAAAGAATGCTCTCTTTTTTCACTTGTCAAAGGATACATCCCTCCATTGTCTTAGATACAAAGCAACCCCCAAGAAAACTTCGATTTTCTGCTGCATCTCACCTCAGACGAAGAACCTCAATTGAATCTGACTGACATCTGGACCATCTGGATCAATTATAGCTGCAGTGACCAAGTGATTAGCCTTTGGCTAATTAAGCAATCTATGATGTTTTAAACTGTGGGGGGTTATTGCTTTTGTTTGTTATTATAGTATGTATTTTTGTGTGTGTGTTATTGTAAATGTCTTATAGATCATTCATCTCAGCCATAAAACAGAAGCAAAATTTTACTCTCCTATGGTTCATTTGGCCTACTCTTTTACACCATTTTATTTCCATTCATGAATTGCTTTCTATAAGACATCTTGAAGTGATTTAACAATAAAAACTATCAACAATAAAAACATATGTAAAACAGTTAATTATTCTTTAAAAACAACAACAACATATAAACTAATTTCATATCTCAAAACAGTTTCAAATCCAATACAGATAGTATAGTATAGAATCTACTAAAATGCTGCATAAGTTTGGCCTTTGGTTTGATCCAACAGGGATTTTACTTAGATTAGCACATACACGGTTCAGGTTTTCTCGCAAATGAAAGGTGTTGGAAAGAAAAAGAAAGAAGTCTGAAAAAAGTTGACCAGAGGAATAAATTCTACAGTCACATTATTAGCTGTGCAGGAATACACTCAAGCCCATTTATGCTTTGATTTGGATTTCAAAATGTACATAAGGTTCTAAATCCAATATAATAATAATAATAATAATAATAATAATAATAATAATAATATAATTACTAATGTCACCAGGACTTAAGCACCTAAGAACTTGCAGTTCACTGGGTTTCATTCTAATGTGTCCCGGGTTTGTAAGCTGATGTAGCACTGGATCAGAACCCCTTTTGCAATTAGTACCATTCCTGTTAACTTACTGAATTCCTTTGGGGCAGAACCAGAATCGTTAGAATGAAAACTCTGATCTAGCTTTCCATTGTAAGGTAGCCAAGATTTAGACATGACTAACTTTAGCCATGCTTTGCTGTAAACAAGAAAGAAAGTGTGCTCAAATTCACTAGGATTTTAAAAGTAGCTTTGGACTTAGGATCAGGTATGACATGTTATGGCAGCTGGGGCAGCTAATTAAAGCAGCAACTCCATTAATATGATTAATAGATCTCTCATACTTTCATGGGGAGGTTGTGCTTCAGTTGACTAGCCATGCTGAAAGTCACTAGTGTTAGGATGAAACTCGTATTTTAACTGGAGGCCTAGGATTCCAAGTGGCTTAAGATGACAGCTGGTCTCCAGGCTGCCAATATGAATTTGTGCACTACATATAATAATAGCAAGGGCATACAATGGAATTAGGACAAAGTGCTCAGCTTCCCTGAGCATAGTCCTCTGATTAACTTGAATAACAACTGTACTAGTTCAGCTTTTTCAGAGATTGTGCTTACTTAGGTGTTATCCTCCTAATTATGGAATGCCTTCTAAAACACAGTGGAGGTAGAGCATATTGGGCTGATAATTCCCCTCCAGGAGATGAAAACTCCTGGCACGTTGCAGGAAGAGGACCTCTGGTACCAACTAAACTGGCAAGAAGAGGAAAAGAAGGGGGGAGGGATGGTGTGCAAAGGAGCAAAAGGCAGGAGTGATATAAAATGAAGCACTTTATTTAAACAAGCGTGCATAACCTCCAACATTTTTCCGATGAAAATAGGGACATCCTATTCCATAACAATATATCATCATCATCAACAACAACAACAACAACGAAAGTGACATGCTTATTGTCAATTTCTCCTCATTTTTTTATCTTTCCCTTCTTGGCACTCCAGCAGTAAAGGTACAGGAGGTTTTAAAGGGAAGGTCTGAGTAAGTTAAATTTCCAAAGAAGCAGCAGTTGCCCTTTGATTTAGCTAGGTAGTCAGTGACTTTACCCTTTTTTTACATAAGCAGAGGCAGCAGCATACATTTTAGTTAAAATGGCGGGTGGATGAAGTTTCCCTGACATAGCTATTCCTTCTGAAGAAGACAATTGTCTGCAAGGGGCTACATATTCTGCAATTATCCCACTATCAAATTCATGCTGGTGGAACATAGGCAAACTGATTACTCTTTGTAGTCTTTTGAAAGCATCCTTAGATAATTGCCATATAAACTCTTTCAGTGAGATTTATACCTGAAGGAGCGTCTCCACCCCCGTCATTCAGCCCGGACACAGATCCAGCTCCAAGGACCTCCTAGTGGTTCCTTCACTGCGTGAAGTGAGGGTACAGGGAACCAGGCAGAAGGCCTTCTCGGTAGTGGCACCCACCCTGTGGAATGCCCTCCCATCAGTTGACAAGAAGATACATAACTATACAACCTTTAGAATACATCTGAAAGCAGACCCCTAGAGAGAAGTTTTTAGTGCTTAATGTTTTACAGTGGTACCTCGGGTTACAGACGCTTCAGGTTACAGACTCCGCTAACCCAGAAATAGTACCTTGGGTTAAGAACTTTGCTTCAGGATGAGAACAGAAATCGTGCTCCAGCGGCGTGGCGGCAGCAGGAGGCCCCACTAGCTAAAGTGGTACCTCAGGTTAAGAACCGTTTCAGGTTAAGAACTGTTTCAGGTTAAGAACAGACCTCCAGAACAAATTAAGTTCTTAACCCGAGGTACCACTGTATTATGTTTTTAATATTCTGTTGGAAGGAGCACCCAGCCAGATGGGCAGGGTACAAATAATAAAAAAATATTATTATTACTATTATATAAAGGCCATGAGCCAAGGGGGCAATGAACTGTCTAGAGTAGCAGGAAGAGGCCACTTGGGACCAGGGGGTGCCAACTTGAATAAAATATTGGACAGAGGGCCTAAAGGAAGCCCCCGCCCTGCATAATCGATCACATGACACAGTGCACACACACTATTTGAATGGTAATGACCATCGGGGGGGGCTCAAAGATCCCTCAGCTCCTAGGAGTTGGTTGCTAGGCTTGGGATGATGAATTTATTTTGGTGTGCACATGAACATTCTTAGTCAAGTCAGGGAGAAGGCAATATACATGTGAATACCACTTGCTGGGAATCACAAGTAGGGAAAGTTCAGTTGCCCTTGGTGGCTGCTCGAGAACTTCCCAAAGGCCTGGCCTGACCCACATGGCCTCTTCTTAGGTTCTTAAATGTAGCTCAATTCTGTCTGATTTTGAACCTACAAATCTGGGTCACAAACTGTCAAAGAGGTTCCCATTCTGCACACACCCCATTGACATGTAGGTAGATGGATTTCACAAAAAACGAACTAACATTTTTTTTTTAGCTTCCAGAACTGATGTAACTTCTTGAAAATCATTTTTGGGCAATATTTTAGTAATTCAAGGTAAAACATAGAAATGTCTGACAGCTGAAATGTCAGTTACTCATATACAAATCAAACTAAGTCATAAAACAGCCACTGGAGCATTTTTTTTTCCCAACCTCAAAGACCTACAGCAGGAATAGAGATACAAACTTGTACTTTATTTTTAATGCTTCGGGGACATTTCTGGCTTTGACGTTTTTGCCTCTCTATTGCCAGACACAAAAGCCAAACACATTGCTAAGATGTTAGACACAATTTTGACAATAAAATGTCTTATGAAATGGATCCTGTAAACTCCTCACCACAGCCAAGTTATAAATTAATTATTTTCATGCCCTTTGCTGAACAATGACATATTGTTTGCGAAAGCTTGTCCGATTACCATAAAACCAGGCTTGCCGAAACCACCATTCACAAGTTTTTAATTTTTATACAGGCAGTGACATCTGTGACAAGGAGATCCAACTCCATAAATCGCCAAGTTCTTTCTTCAGATCAAAATGACAGCAGTTCTCTAAGAACGTTGTATAGGAAAAACCACACAGAGATGGGAACATAGACAAATTGGCAAGGAGGCAGCCACTCCGCCCTGGAAACTGTGTGGTTGTGGGTAACTGTCCAGGACTTGACCTGAGCTAGAACTCCATCATGGGGTTGAAGAAAATAGGTTCAGTGGGGGCTGGAGGAGGGGCATGAGAAAAGGAGGACTATGGAAAAGAAATAGGTTAGCACCGATCCCTACCATTTGATTCCAGCTAACTGGTTTCAAAACTAGTGGCCATCCTTTGGTGAGGAACTCTGTAAATTAATGGTGCACTGAGTGATGAATTGCTTCCTTTTGTGTATAAAGCAATTCCTTAAAAGGAATGTAGTGAATTGCTCTTAAGATGTGGAGCCCTCTAATGAGCATCACACCAAATCTACAGCTTGGTCTGAGAGCGGCAGCCCTCTGTGCATTTGACTTAGCCAAAGGCTCTGCGAAAAAGCCTCATGTTACCAGACCCAGACGGTTCTCCAGTTATTACCTGTCTTCACGGGTGCTATTATTCTAGCACCAAGATGGATTGTGGAATATATTTCACTGACGAAATTTGATCCAGATTAGCCTGTTTCAGACAGTCTCGTGAACTGGTGTGTTTTCCTTCTCCTTTTGACTAAATCCCTATACCCCCTCCCTCTTATTTTTGGACCATGACTTCACGTAAATGGAAGATGTGATTCCTCTGGAGCAAGGCCAACTTACATCAGCAGAGAAAACCCCACTTTTGTTATATTAGAAAGGTAGACAATATGCTCCCATGTCAAGGATACTAATAAAGTAAACAGTAAGGCTGCAGACTCAGTCTAAGCCAGCATTGCTGGGGGAGAGTGGGGAGACTCTGAGGTGCTAAGGAAGGTCTTTCTCAGACTGCTGATAGCTGAGGCACACTTTCCCTCTGAATGAAAACTGGAGGCACATTTCACTCATACACAAACACCCTTTTTAAAATAGTGAGAATAAAGGTTGCCCGCCTGCCCCCATAATCCTGCAAGAGCTGCTGTCCTGAACCTGCTCTACTTACAGATGGGGAATAGGGTCAACAAATCTCAGGGTCGGGCTACACATACTGTTTGTTTCATAGCTCCATACTTAAGTGCAAGGTGGGAACTTCACTCTGGTGGGGGAGTAGCTACATTGTCTGATGACCTTCGTTGCTTCGTCACACCACCACACACCAGTGTGAATGAAATTCGGCACAACATGCTGACCTGTTGTTCAAAAGGCCACAATTCCATAACACATCAGGTACATCAGTGGAAAGGAATGTTAGAAAACTGGACAGAAGGACCAGCATTGTAGCCAGGGCTGGATCGACACTGACCTGTTTAAATATATTTTCCCCTATTAGAACAATATTAGATATGTCATTCTAAAACATCACAGGGCATTCTTGTTAATTAAAATGTTTTTTACTTTGGTTTTTTGTTGTCTGCTGCTGGTCGCTGGTTGCTCTGGTCCGCCCTCTGGTGTCAATTCTTCCTTTCTCCCTCCCTCCCTCCCTCCCTCCCTCCCTCCCTCCATGTCCTTTGTTATCTGAACTGAACACAGCCCCTCGAATACAATTGGGGGAGCGGGTTGAATTTGAAAGCAGTAAAGGTATATAAAATTTGTATATAATTTTTGTGTACATGTGGGAAATTATATTATAGTAAGTCCTGTCGGCGGTTCGAATCCCCGTGGCGGGGTGCGCTCCTGTTGCTCGGTCCCAGCGCCTGCCAACCTAGCAGTTCGAAAGCACCTCCGGGTGCAAGTAGATAAATAGGGACCGCTTACTAGCGGGAAGGTAAACGGCGTTTCCGTGTGTGGCTCTGGCTCGCCAGAGCAGCGATGTCACGCTGGCCACGTGACCCGGAAGTGTCTCTGGACAGCGCTGGCCCCTGGCCTCTTAAGTGAGATGGGCGCACAACCCTAGAGTCTGTCAAGACTGGCCCGTACGGGCAGGGGTACCTTTACCTTTACCTTTAAGTCCTGTAATGCAATATGACAATGTTTACCATTGTAATATAAGAATGTTAACGAATAAATAAAATGCAATTCAAAGAAAGAAAGAAAGAAAGAAAGAAAGAAAGAAAGAAAGAAAGAAAGAAAGAAAGAAGTAAAAGAAAGGTAAGATGCTATATAGGGACATATGAGCAGTGTTTCATTGATATAGCAGCATAAAACTATTAAAACGGATGCAATAAAAAAGACAAGGTAATAACGCATTATGAACATAAAAAGTAGGGCGTCATGTGTCTGTCTACATTATCAGAAACATTCCTTAACCCTTTCTTAATGTTTAAAACCACATGTGTAGATTCGCCCCAGGAAAATTAATACAGTATTCTCCTCATCTGAAAGCACACAGACCCATTGCTGCAATCCAATCTAGATGTAACTGAGACATGCGTTGCATGCAGCACTTTTTTCCTAGAAAAAAGGTGCCATTACTACATACCGCTGAGTACCACCAAGATGGCTAGATGGAACCTCCACATTCAGCATCAGCCTATCTCTCTGGAGACCAGGGAGGGCTCTGCTTTAACACAGGCATCTGTTCAGCCAGTGCTGGAAACAAAGCACTGCATCAGACAGACTCTTCAGGCACCCTGATGCTTAGGGAGGGGGACTTAATACAAAGCTTTTATTCCCCCACTAGGGGGAAAAAAACCCTCCCTTTTCCCTTTTGTGGTTTGTTAAAGAAGCAATCTTAATCTGCTGGCGCTACCTGGAAGAGCAAACAGGAACTCTCCCAATCGGGTCCCGCCCAAGACTTCTCCTCTTGGAAGCCCGAACAGCCACTCTGAGTGGGTGCCAATAATAATAATAATAATAATAATAATAATAATAAATAAAAGTAATAATAATTTATTATTTATACCTTGCCCATCTGGCTGAGTTTCCCCAGCCACTCTGGGTGGCTCCCAATCGAGTGTTAAAAACAACACAGCATTAAATATTAAAAACTTCCCTAATCAGGGTTGCCTTCAGATGTCTTTTAAAGATAAGATAGCTGCTTATTTCCTTCACATCTGAAGGGAGGGCGTTCCACAGGGCGGCGCCACTACCGAGAAGGCCCTCTGCCTGGTTCCCTGTAACCTCACTTCTCACAATGAGGGAACCCCCAGAAGCCCTCAACGCTGGATCTCAGTGTCTGGGCAGCGGCTTCGGTGCTAGTGGCACACAGGCTCACACACTGCCCTGGGCGGGTGTGCCAGCAGCAAACCCTTGCTTGCAGGACTGAGGAGTTGCCTCCTAACTGATTGTGCTACTCGCCAGTGGCGTAGCGTGGGGGGTGCAGGGGGGCCGGCCGCACCGGGCGCAACATCTGGGGGTTAGGGTTAGGGGGCGCAAATCCACGGGTTAGGGGGCGCAAATTACTTGCCTTGCCCCGGGTGCTGACAACCCACGCTACGCCACTGCTACTCGCGTTGGGCTGGTGGCAGATGCGAGAGGAGAGTGAGAGGTTGCTGCTGAGGGAGGGGCAGTGGAAGGGCAGGAAAGACTCCCAGCTTTCTTGTGTGGCTTTATATCCCTCCTCCTGCTTGCTGCTGCCCGTGGAGGCTGAAAAAATGTGCTGGTACTGTGTACTGGTGTGTACCACCAGAAAAAAGGCACTGGTGCATGTCACATCTGATCTCTTCACAGAGGAAGGGACTGAAGACCCAATCAGAAGATGCAGAATTACCTGTTCCCAGCAGAGGCTGTCTTGAAGGAGCAGCAAATAATGCAGAGAAGAAGCAAGAAGACCCTTCATTGGTTGAATCCAGAGGCTTACAGGAGCTTCTATTGATTTCATAATTTTTTATTTTACATTTCTCACTTTTTTTTTGGAGGTAGGGGCATGCAAAAGTGGCGTGGACCAGAAAGAAGCTAGTTCATCCATCACTCAATGGTTAAAACAGGGGCCAAAAAAAATGGAAGAAAAAAAGAAAGAACAAACTCAAGTTTCCCTCTAAAAAGGAGGGGGGTTATAAAAATAGTATTTCTTTAAAAGCACTGTCAAAACTTTCACCAGTCTACTTCGCAAGTCTTTAAAACTCTCTCTGTGTGTATGTGCGCACACATACACAGAGCTTATTAGGAATTTAAAACCTCCCATGTCTACAGAAATATTAATTTCTCTCTCAGCCAAACTGATATCTCAAGATTTCCACTCTGATGTGGAACTTGGGGGTTTATGGCCTGGCCATGCCCTGATACATGACACATCACAACATACCTTGACTGAATCATAGAAATCAGACATGGAAAAGACCTATTAGGTCATCTTTTCCACCTCCCTGCCAATGTAGGATTGTTCTTTGCCAAAGGAGGATTATCCTCAAATATGTTGTCCAGTCTGCCTTTGAATGAGTCAGGCAAAGGGGCTTCCACCATTTCCCTTGAGGGCACCGTTCTGCAGTCTGATAGACTGATTTTCGTCTGCGAGTGCTTGGCTGTGCATAAGTGCTCACTATCTTTTAAAATGGAGTAGTCGTCAGACATGCTATTCTCCCACCTGCTGTCTGAAGAGGCCCAGTCTTGGAAAAGTTGCATCATAGGATCAGGAAGCATTAACTAGTAGCAAGAGGCTTGGAGACGGTGCAGACAAAAGATCCAAGCTAGAGGAGAGAAGAAGCTCGTGGGAGAAGCCCATGATATATTCCTTATGCTGCCTCAAAAAAGAGACCTCAGCAATCTACAAAAAATAGGGCAGTCTCTCATTGGATCTCAACATTTGTCAATGAACACAACAAATGAACCACACACCACTCTGGGTTGCATCAAACCAGGGACCAAGGACTGTGTGTGTTTATTGCAGGGAACAGGAAATGTTGCATGTACTTCACACATTACCCTAAAACACACTTGTAAGATGTGGGACCTATTGCAGGAGTCAGACTGGACACTCATTCAGTTTTTTCGTACCACACACAATTTGGAAACCCTAGAGAAGCATCCAAGTGGGCATCAGCGTTGGTCTGGAGTCAAACTCATCCCTGACAGAAAAGATTATCAGGTGTCTTTTTCCCCCTGGTATCCAAATAGTTTATCATTGTGATCCTCCATGCAATCTCTGGGATTAGGAAGTCTGATGTTGCTTTCTACGTCACAACCGTGGGAAAGGTGACCGAGGGTCATAGGAGTTTATATACTATCCCACAAGCAAGGCTGATTGCCCTGATCCATTAAAATGAAGCAGCGAAAAGCCAGGAACAAGCATACTCTCTATCAGAAGCTGCCTTATACTGAGCTAGGCTTTGCAGATATCATACATGTGAAGCACATTTAAAGCACATATGCACCCCAGGAATCCTGGGAACTGTAGTTCACCTCTCATAGAGCTACAGTTCCCAGCACCCTTAACAAACAACAGTTCCCAGGATTCTTAGGGGCAGAGTGTGCTTTCTTTTTTCTTTTTAAATATTTTAATTGAGTTTTACATTACTGTTTTTTCCATTATCACATCATGACAAATAATAACAAATTAAGTTCCCTTCATTCCTCCTTCCCCCCCCGTGACTTCCCTCAACTTCCCTTCTGGTTTATTACGTTTAAACTTGTCCTGCTCACCATACTATACTTCAATATTATATCCTTAAAATAAATGTTGTTATATTCTTATCATTTTAACTTTCTCTTTACAACTTCTATGTTTATATTATTAATTGTAAGTGTTTACTCAAACCCTGCTAGTGAATCCATTTCTTTACACTGATTTCGTAGATATAGCATATATGGCTCCCAATAATCTTTAAAATCTCTATCGTTCTTGTTTCTGAGTCTTTCAGTTAGCTTCACCATTTCAGCATATTCCATCCGTTTTTGTTGCCATTGTTCTTTGGTTGGTATTTTGTCGCTTTCCCATCTTTGGGCTAGTAAAATCCTAGCCGTGGGAGCAGAGTGTGCTTTCAATGTATGGCGTGAACACAGTGTATTCTCTATACTGAGGGCTCATCCACACTTCCACTTGTCCCATATCTAGAAAGCATGGGGCAGAGAGAAATATATATTTGTTTTAATTTATTTATTTGGTTTTCCAAATTAAAATTTTACAGAGATCTATCAAAGATAAATAATAAAAAATAAGATTCCAAGGAATCTCCTGGACTTCCATCCTCCCCTTTGTGGGTCCTATTATTAATCATTTCCTCCTGCATCTTTTATGATGATCCAACTCTTTTACATCTCCATTGTGTCCAGAATTCACCCTTACACTACAAGTGATATTCCATTCCTATTAACAATTTTAACTGTTTACAATGGTCTTTAAGATAAGTTATAAAATTTTCCCCATTCCTTATTAAAATTTTGGTCTTCCTGATTTCTGATTCTTCCCGTCATTTTAGCCATTTTGGCATAGTCCATCAACTTCATCTGTCATTCTTCTCTGGTAGGAACTTTATCTTCTTTCCATCTCTGGGGCAGAGAGGTTTCCCACTTGCCCAGGGATTCTAGGAACAAGTCCAAGCATTTCTGCCTTTGCTCCACCACTTCCCCCAGAAAACCTGCTCTTTAGTGAAAAATCAGAACAAATGGCGATCCATGGAGAACCTGATTGCTGTCTGTTCCGATTCAGCACTAAAGATCGGGTTTCCCTGGGGGGGAGCGGTAGGGCCGACGAGGGTGTGCACAGAGGCTGGCAGTTGCTCTCCAGGATTTCAGATGGCAGCCTTTCCCAGACCCACCTGGAGACGCAAGAGATTTGAACCTGGGACTTTTGGCAGACCAAGCATGTGCTATGAGTTATAGCCCTTCCCAGTCATGGTTCTCAATCATGGCATTAAACAACAACAAAAAGCAGAACTGGATAGAAAGGATGGGAAAGAGTCGTCCTTTCTTGCAACTCTTCTGTAAAGCTTGCCATATATCTGCAAACGAAACTTGCAAGGCTGTGATCCAGCTGAGGGAGCACTGTTGCGTACATCTGGCTGTTTCCTCTCTATTTCCCACTTCTAGCAATCCTACCCACCCAGCCACCCCCCGCTTGGCCTGTTGGATCACCAAACAGCTTTTTAAATTTTATGTGCGCCTATTAAAAATGGTCTGGCATTTGCAGAGGTGGGGCTGCTAAAGTGGGAACGGAGGGTGTGGGGAGAAACCGTACCATCCTGTGGAGTGGAATTGATGGCTTTAGTGAAATAAAAATAAAAAGCATGCACTTCGTAGGTATCGCGGAAGAGGTCAAGCAGGTTTTTACAACGGACAGACATTCCTGAGCTGTATTCTACTAACGACCTGCGGGATTCTGCCTCTCCTCTTCCTTCTTCCTCTGCCAAAATGCATTTAAAAGGGAGCTCTAAAAGTCACCGTTTTAGTAGTTGGTATATTTTTAGAGAGCAGGAATGTCCTATTCATGAATAAGCGGAAAGGTGGATCAACACTGTCAGGAATCGTTTGCGGTAATATATTAAGATACGATCCCTGGTAGACACCGTAAAAGTGTATGGATTCAGAAGCAGGTCTTGGATCTCCACCCAAATGTAATATTTTTACCTTGAAAAATGAACAACATTCTTTCCACTCGCCAGCATTTTTGTTTCTTTTAAAAAACACACACAGGAAAATAAATTTGCAAATGCAAGAGGGGAAAACGCAAAAAGGAATGCTTATAAACAGCTGATTTTGAAATATTCCATTTTTTAAAAAATGTTCAGAGAAATCCTATGTTTGATGCCAAAAGCAATTAAGGAAATATGTTCCCATTTGACTCAGGGGTATCAAAATCCAGGTATCTATCAGCCGTGGCTGAGCTTGGCAAATAGCACCTGCGGAAGTCAGGAAGCATGCTTTTTTCCTCTTGTTTGGCTTTACTCTTATTTGGTTCTTTTCTTAGAACTCTCACTGGCTTCTAAGTTTTTGGACCCTGAAAAATACTACATGGGTTCAAGTTTTGTCTACCCCCTGGGCCCACTTGAGGAGTTGGAAATTACCAAAGTCCACTAGTCACAAAATGGTGGTCTGAGGCAGACCCTATCACAAAATGGAGAAAGACGGAGGTCCCACACTTTTGTTTGTTCTCTGATTTCAAGTCATGGGTCTGAGAGGTGTTTGGGTTTCTTTGTCTCATTGCTTTCCCCAGGAAAACCCTCTTCTTCTTCTTCTTCAGCGATCACTTGTAGCCGAGTAAGATAAACACGGTTTTAACAATGAGTCCGTAAGTGACTGTGGAGGCCAATTCTGGATCCACACGTCCTTCCACAGTGGGGATATTGGTTCCTGGGCAGGAGTTGATCACAGTGTAGATTTGCCAAGACTGTCTTCCTCTTAGCGCATTTCTCCCTTGCGCCCTGAGTTCGAGTGTCTTCAAAGCCCATGACACCTTTGGTAAAGGCTGTTCTCCAACTGGAGCACTTGCAGTCCAGTGTTTCCCAGTTGTCAGTGTTTATACTATATTTTTTAGATTTGCCTTGAGACAGTTTAAACCTCTTTTGTTGACCACCAGCATTACGTTTTCCATTTTTAAGTTCGGAATGGAGTAGTTGCTTTGGAAGATGATCATCAGGCATCCGCACAACATGACCAGTCCAACGAAGTTGATGTTGAAGAATGATTGCTTCAACACTGGTGATCTTTGCTTCTTCCAGTACACTGATACTAGTTTGCCTGTCTTCCCAAGTGATGTGTAAAAATTTTCAGAGACACCATTGACGGGATCTACATTTGTTACGATCATTGCCGATGGCGGTCTTTCCCGGATCCACCTGGACATGCGAGAGATTGTGTGGGTGGGTCTACAGACACAATCAGCTGGCAGTTACTGACACAATTTTCTATAGATACTCTACCTTTGGAGATTGCTAGATGGTTTGCTGCAGCTGCATTTCCTTGTTGTGAAGAGTTCCAGAGCTCAGCTGTCCTCCAACTTAAGGAAATAAATTTCCTCTGGAGGTACCAGGGAAAAGCCTCCTCATTTTAAGCAAGGGAACTCTGGGAAGCAGTGACTCTGCAGAACCAGCCTTCCTCACCAGCTATGTCTGCCACCTTCCCAAGCAGTCAGACATTGCAGGAGCAGCCAACGCGACAAGGTTTTGCGTCCCTTCGATGAGAGTGGCTGGGAGACGTGTTGTGTTTGCAATATCTCTCTGATGAGCAGACACCCCTGTCTGCATGGGATTTCCTGCAGGCAACTTGTGCACCCTGCATCAGGCTGCCCACCCCACCCCAGTTTGCAGAAAATTCATTCAAGGACTTCTCCGTTCTCTGTCTTGTCTTTCTAAATTCAAACTGCAAACTGGCTGTTTCTAATCCCAGCCCATCGGAGCACCTATCTCAGATCCCACC
Organism: Podarcis raffonei; assembly: GCF_027172205.1. Taxonomy (NCBI): domain Eukaryota; kingdom Metazoa; phylum Chordata; class Lepidosauria; order Squamata; family Lacertidae; genus Podarcis; species Podarcis raffonei. The sequence continues at coordinate 95,842,887 of NC_070604.1, read as the reverse complement.
TCTTAGCACAGGTGAACTGTGCTCATTCAGGAAAACACCCACCGGCATTAAGAAACAATGCATTAGTATTCATCAGGTCCCTGGCCATTTGTTCACAGAGATCGAGCTGAACAAACTCACAGCCAGTTCCAACCAGATGGAAATGGAGAGGCGCTGTCTTGGGCCACATTCACACCAGACATTTACAGATTCCCCCAAAGAATTCTGGGAGCTGTAGTTTGTTAAGGGTGTTGAGGGTTGTTAGCAGACCTCTATTCGCTTCCCAGAACTACAATTCCCAAAGTGGCTTTAAGAATCAACCCCTCTTCACAGGGAAATCTATGAACTGTGTGGAGGAATAAGGTTCTCCTAACAACTCTCAGCACCCTTGACGAACTATCCAGAATTTTTGGGGGGGGAAGCCCTGACTGTTTAAAGTGATGTTGTGGTGCTTTAAATGTATGGTGTGAATGTGGCAGCTGTGGCCTAAGACCCAGCGATGGGTCCCAGCCCACTGTTTGAGAAACCCTGCTCCAGCAGAAGGCTGGAAAAGTAAAACAAGACACCAAAATCTTGTAACTCTTGATGTTCAGCTATGCGCCCAGAACATCTGCTTTTGCAGTGCTCTTAGCTTTCAAGTTACTCCGCTGAGGTCAATAACTCACTAGCACCATCTCCTCGCACAACTGAATGTGTGCACAGGGTACATTAAACACATGTTTGAGCCTTTAAGCATGTTTCCAGCACCTTTTGGACCATCTGTCTCAGGAAGAAAAGTAGGCCATCTCATAAATGAAAAACTGGGGTAACATTTCCCAAGCCTGTAGGTAGGGACTGTCATATTTTGATTGTACTGAAGCTGCTCTGGGAGCCTTTTTGGCTGAAGAATGGGGTACAAATGTAATAATAATAATAATAATAATAATAATAATAATAATAATAATAATAATACAGTGGTACCTCGGGTTACATACGCTTCAGGTTACATACGCTTCAGGTTACAGACTCCGCTAACCCAGAAATAGTACCTCGGGTTAAGAACTTTGCTTCAGGATGAGAACAGAAATTGTGCTCCAGCGGCCCGCCGGCAGCGGAAGGCCGCATTAGCTAAAGTGGTGCTTCAGTTTAAGAACAGTTTCAGGTTAAGAACGGACCTCCGGAACGAATTAAGTTTTTAACCCAAGGTACCACTGTAATAATATTGAGGAATTCTTTTATCCCCATAACTGAACTGAATTTGGATTTGTCATTGGAGTAGGGCTCCCCCATGCTATTCATTTCAAATTTGAAAAGCAGAAGGGAGTTCAAAAGTGAATTTGTAAGAACTTGGTTTAGTGTGGCAGCATCTACACTTTGGAACTCCCTGCCTATTGAGCCCAAGAAGGCACCTTCACTGTACTATTTTCAGCCCTGCTAAAACATTTCTGTTTCAAGAAGTCTACCCAAATTAAGGTAATTTTAATCTGTTTTAGTATTTTAACTTTTGTATGCTGTACAGTATGGTTGTGATTTCTTAAAATCAATTTTACTGGTTTCTCTTTTTGAAAACCGCTTGGAAGTGGTTTTCCCTCCAATCAAGCGGTGTCTAAATTTTATGGAAAATAAAGAACTAAAACAAAATGGGTTCATAAACACCAGTGGCTAATAATACTGCCCGCCCCCGCCCCCCGTTTCTGCCCTAATGCACTACAGGAAAATGACACCATAATCCTATATTTATTAAACTTAACTACACAGATGGTATTTTGCAGACAAGTAAATATTGTGAAAATAAAATATCTGGTATGAAAGCTGTTAAAAATTCCTGCCCCGAATAAGCACTGTTAAGGCATTGCTATACAGCACAGAGGAAAGAGGGAGGAGGAGTAACATGGAAATGACACTAGTTTTAAGTGTGGGTCACTCATATTACAAATGATACTAGTAACCTGGATTTCTCATTAGAGAACTACTGCCAAACTCAGCCTATTGCCAAGGATGATTTAACCACTTGCAGCATCAAACTGACCTCGCTGCATGTGAAGAGAGACGCTTAATTGCCGTTTTCAGTAGATTGGGAATGAAAAACGTCCATGGGTAGGTAGCATTTCAAGCCACACAGATGGTAAGGTAATTCTTTTCCACATTAAGTAAATGTTTTACACTGTGTCTGTGCTTTCAAGAAACTTTCAACTGTTCTATTGTCATGCAAGCCGACTCAAGCTGTGTGCTGTAGCCCAGCCACTTACTCTGATTCTATGGCACTGAAATTGGTGGAAATCTAACATGCGTAGCCACTGCTGGCCATTGGCTAAAGTATTTCGACCTCATCTAGGTGCTGCAAGCCATATAAGTTTTGTCTGCTTCCTAATATGCTAGACAGACGGGCCTGCCTTGAAACAAAAAGTTGTAATAGAGTTCAGACCTGTCTTCTGTGAATTTTTTACATCCTTCTCCAAATGGCCACCACCAGGTTTTGTGGCCAAGAATTCTAAGAATTAATTGTGCATTGTGTGAAAATATCAGTACAAACCATCTCCCCGCTAACCAGTGTCTGTTTCAAAAGGCTCACCTGCCCATCACCCTTTCCTGATTTGTGTCAGGTAACAGCAGGTCCATAATTGTATATGAGAACATAGGAACCTCATACTGATCAACTGATTTAAGTGGGATATCCCCAAATTACAGAAGTGTTGTCCCCCCCAGCTTCTGATTGGATCCCGGAATGTCCCTCCTTTTGGTCTGGTGCTCTGCTGCAAGTCAGCTGACTCGTGCCAGAGCACCCAACCCCAATGTGTTTGGTTTTTTGGTCACACGCTCTGGCAGGATTCAGCTGGCTCGCTCCAGAGTGGCTGACCAAAAAATGAGTGACCCCTTTTGGATCCCCTGGATGCTGGAGGATATGGAACCTGCCTTATATAAAGTCATAGAACAGGGGGCAGCAAACTTTTTCAGCAGGTCCGCTGTCCCTCAGACCTTGTGGGGGGCAGGACTATATTTTGAAAAGAAATAATGAACGAATTCCTATGCCCCACAAATAACCCAGAGATGCATTTTAAATAAAAGCACGCATTCTACTCATGTGGAAACACCAGGCAGGCCCCACAAATCACCCAGAGATGCATTTTAAATAAAAAGGACACATTCTACTCATATGAAAACATGCTGATTCCTGGACTGTCCACGGGCTGGATTTAGAAGGCGATTGGGCCAGATCCGGCCCCCAGGCCTTAGTTTGCCTACCCATGTCATAGAATCATAGAATTGTAGCATTGGGAGGGACCATGAGGGTCATCTTCTCCGACCCCCTGCATTCTGACCAATGTGGGGCTTGAACCCAGGACCGTGGGATTAAGAGTCTTATTCTCTACTGCATACCGATGGTATTTCAAGCAGGAGATATTCCCAGCCTTGCCTGGAGATGTCGGGGATTGAACCTGGCACTTTCTGAACACAAAACATGTCCTCTCCCACTGAGCCACTTATATGGCCATTGGCTCACTATACGTACTCAGCTGTCAACTTTTATTTTACAGAGAACAAAAGGAGAAACAGGGAAAGGCTAGTTCTAAATTGGGAACAGTAGATTATATCAAGGTAAGGTTTCAGCATTATCAGTATGAATGGAACATATGAGCGGCTGCTGTAAACTGTTTCATGAAAAGGACTATAGCCCTGCATGTATTACTGTAACCTCTTGTTAGACAATTTTCCTCCTGTAAGCTGAATGGATATATATACTGCAATTACTCCTGCAAAACGCTATGGAAACAATTTGATATTTATAGTTTATGATTAATGCTTTATACATCGGCAAAGCCTACTTGGTGCCAAGGCTCCATCAAGGGATTTGAGATTGCTTAATGCCCCAAGTGTTGCTTACATAGAAAGAGAGAGAAAACAAGGAGGCAAACAACTGTTTATATTAGTTGTAAAAAGCTGAGCTTGCATTTAGATTGGGCACTGCTTAGCAGCACTCCATCAACCAAGCTCTTTAGTGATTGCTGGTTAAACTTGCAAGGGAACACAAAGATGTCTTGTTGAAAGACCCATTGTGGTAATGCTCCTTTCACTCATAGATGTGGTTTCAAGATTTCTGACTGTATTTTCCAGCAGTGCTGTTAACTAGTCATTTCTGTGCCTGGAACAGGCTCCCAGTTCTGTGTTTCCCCATTCTATGGGAGCTGAAATTTAAGGACAACCACACTGATGCTGTGATTCCAAGTTCTGACTCCATACACAGATGATGCTCTTTTGGTGATGTATGTCCTTTTTGGCACTGTATAAGTGACTACCCAATGTAGGAGGCCCAGTTCATACTGGAGGCTGGTAGCATGGGATAAGAGAAGGGTTCATACTACTCTAGCTCAGTGTACAGACCCATACCCCTCCACTGCCCTAATTTAAGTAGGACATCCTGTTTTGGGGGGAGTGCTCTCACATGAGTCACCAGGCTCCAGTGAGATTGTGTCCCTGAAACACACACATTTTGGGGTGCTGCGCTCTCATGAGTCACGCGACTCACACAGGAGTGTGGCCCTCAAAGATGTGTACCAGTCTTACTCCGGGGCATGTTGGAGGATATGCAAACCTGGGCTGTCTCATGAGTAGATGCAGTGGCAATATCACTAATGGTCAGAGTGAAACGGAATTGCATATAGTTATTTGGGAGCCATCACTAAAGTCTTGAGTTTTGGTAAGAAATACCAGGCTGTGAACATGGTGGATTCCATCTTTTAAACGTCTCGGATCCCTTGATAAGCAAGAGTGACGATGCAGCTGTCACACAGAGGAAACGACAGCAATGGTTACCACACAACACATTTGTTCAGTAGTTAGACCTTAGACATGAAACAAGGATTTGCCTGTCATCGTTTCATCATCCTTCCAGTGTCACCTGCTCTGTGAACTTGGCATGGGATACTTCACTGCTAATTTTAATCTCTAGCTAAACCCCAGTCTAAGATGTGTTTGTTGCATGTGTTGCAACTGTAAATCATTTCATTGGGGGAATTTCTATACTGTATAGGGTGGAAGTAAGAAAACGGTTTCCCTCCCTATAGCTGACTTTGTGAAATAGCTGACTTTGTGAATTTTTTTGACTGATTTTTTTATCTTCACTACGGTAATTTGTAACTGGGTGTCATTTATTCAAATGGTTCTGGAGATTATGAGGAGGTACAGAAGCTTACAGTGCAATCCTATAAATGGGAATTTATTGTCTCATCTGATATTGTAGTCTCTCTCTCTCTCTCTCTCTCTCTCTCTCTCTCTCTCTCTCTCTCTCTTTCTCTCTCTCTCTCTCTCTCTCTGTGTGTGTGTGTGTGTGTGTACTTATGACAGTACTCACTGGTACAGAGTATTAAAGTTATACGTTTAATGTAGATAAAATGTCACGTTCGAATGCATTGTATTTAAAATGATGTAAAGGGAAGTCTACTTTTGGCAAGAGGTTGCACTCTGGCAAAAGCGTCAGAGGAGGCTGGTATTTTTCCGTTTCAGGGAACTGAGCTGCTTGATGACTCATTGCAGGAAACATGAGGTGGAGATAATTCATTTCTACACAAAGTCCAGATCAGTGATTCCGCTGAACAATTCCAACACAGAGTACCAGGTTGTTTTGTGTTTTTTGTGTGTGCCCCTGGCAGCCATTTTGTGCCAGCACCCATGACACTTTTATCATAGGGTTGTCATACATCCGGATTCCAATGACCGAGTTAGCGTCTGGGGGTAATTTCAGAAAATTGGCCAAATGTCCATTTTTTTAACCCCCCCCCCAAAAAGCGCAACAACTTTTTGTGTGTCCAGATTTCTGCTTCTTGAAATATGGCAATCCTATTTTATAAAGATATGAATACTGGCACCTCATCTTTTACCAAAAAAGTACTGTGGGGGGCAGTATCTTTTTGGAAACTGCTTAGAGACTGTTCCAGTAATAGTATTATTAATAAATTTATTAGTTGCTTTTTTGCCACAGGGAACTTTCAGTGATTACCTCCACAATTGCATTAAATAGCATTCAGGGTTGTTTACATCATTTAAATACACATTAACAATGCAGGATGAAAACAAATTAAAACCTTTCAGGATTGTTTTTTTAACCTGTTCACCTAATAATCATACACAGGACCCTCAGCAGTTGAAACTACCAACTCTACAGTTCTGTGATGCTATGATTTTAGTCTTGCTGACATTTAGTTTTCTGTTCTAAGGAATTATGGGAAAACTCAGTCAGGTGATCTCACAGCCTATAGTGGTAGAGCTCAGGTACAGATTTACCACCTCAGAGAGAACTAGGCCTGCTGAAGTTCAGATATCCTTTGTCAAAAGCATTCCCTGCTGTCTGCTAAGCCTTCTACTTTAACAATGAAAGTGTGCGTGTGTGTATGTGGGAAGCTTGCCCATCACTTGTTCTGAAGACACCCGTTGGTGTTAAAACAACATTGTAAATGCAGCAGACATTTCCTCACACAATGAATGGTACATATATGTGTCTAAGGCAGGCTTTTTATGGATGTGTTTGCATTCCAATTCTTTCTACCTCTCCAAGACAATTGGGGAGCTGCAGCAAACAGAAATAACTGCCGGGCAAAAAATAACAATAACAAAAATATTCACAGAATAGCTTTGTCTCCCTACCCTGCACTCCATATTTACATTCTTTCTTTTGCATCCAATGCAGAAAGTTTCATTAATAACTCATTTTTATTTTGTCATATTTACTTTCCATGGTTTTTGGGAGAGAGTGACCCACTAGAAGCTCAACAGCTGTGTGGGCACACCCTCCAGTTTTAACAAAATGCCCTGTGTTTGTACATTCCTTTGATGGCTCCATTATTCCTTGAGCAACACAGAACATTTAGTTTTACATCTGCTACAGCACAGCTAACACTTGGAAGTAAGGGAAATGATTGTTTTGTTTCACAGAATTCTGGTAATATCCTTCTGGCTACAAAACGCAGCAGTGTATCAAGTGATGTTTCACATAGTTTGGTGGGGGCCATCTTTGCTGTTGTCTGTTCTGGGTGCCCTGCACTGAGCAGCAGGCAGCTTGTGGCTGCCATTTTGAAATTCCTGCCATGCCCTGGGAATGTATAGTTGATACAGGGCATTGTGGGGAATTTAAACAGTGCACCCAATTATGTCAGATGTGCCAGGGCACTACAAGCATTTTAAACTTGTGGTTGCAAGCTCTGTGCTGCTACCCAGTCAGAAACAGCTAGTTTTGGCTCCATCCATCTCCCTGTTGGGTTCTGCAAGGGCAACACTGTAACTGGGGCAGAGGATGCTGATAGGCAGCAGTGCCTTCTCCTGGGCTTGTGTTGTTGTTGTTGTTGTTGTTGTTGTTGTTGTTGTTGTTGTTGTGTCATAAAAATAAATCAATACAGCAATACAGTTTTTGCAGCAATAAAACCACAAAACCATATATATTTTTTTAAAGTTAAAAACAGGCATCAATCACAGTGGAAGGATGTACTCTTAATTGGCTGCACATGTCTGACATAATATAAAAGTGTGGTTGTTGTTATGCACTTTAGATAAAATATCACAAGGTGGTATATAATGTAAAAATGCACCTCATTGTCTCTTGAGACAGACGGATGACGAAGAATGCCAACAACTACTTATAAGCCACAGATAGATATAGATAGATGATAGATAGATAGATGATAGATATGTTGAATGGTTTCTTTAAATGTAAAGGTTCATCATTGTTCCACCCGATGTGTATGTCTTTAAGGGGCCAGAGCAAGGGCCAGAGCAAGATAATGAGATCCAGCTTTACAGCTGTGAAACATAGCAGGTGCTGCTGAGTTGTATTTGATTAAGGTGTGTCAGCATTTGGGTGTAGTATATAAGGAGCAGCACCTAGCTCTCCCATTACCCTGGGGGATGGGTTGGTGATTGGGTCTGGTTTGGTTGTTAATGTATTTAGTGTAAAAGGAGTTTTTGTTTTTCTCATTAAAACCTTGTTTAAGTTATATTTGAGTCCCTTTTTTTTAAATGCATGGTCTCCCCAGCAAGCTCTCTGCAGCGCTACCATACTGCAAACAGCCAACATCTTTGGTTATGGGCCCAGCTGCTGAGTGGATGACTGCATATTTTTGGACTCTGAGAAAGGTTTGAAAACTCCTTCTCCTGTTAGCTTAGTTCTGTGGGTCTGGAAGAGTTCCAGAATGGTTGACCGGGTTCCTGAAGCTGAGAAGGCTCTGGTCTTCCCACAGCTAACAGATGAGAACTATAGTTTATGGTCTTTTCGGGTGGAGGCGCTTTTGACGTCTAGAGAAGTATGGACCTATGTAACTGATGACCCTCCTGACCCTGTAACTAATGCTTGGTCGAAAGGAGATGCAAAAGCCAGGGCAATAATTAATTTGGCAGTCAGCAACCAGCAAGTAGTCTACATAAGGAATAAGAAAACTGCCAAAGAAATGTGGGACAGTCTTGCAGCAGTGCATGTTAGAAAAGAGTCAGCATCTGCATTGACGTTTTTCAAGCAGTTGTGCCAGACGAAGTTGCAGCCTGGTGGTGATTTGGCAGCACACTTGAGACGTCTGGAGGCAATACGCAGCGAATTAATTCGAAGGGACATGGACATACCTGATATTCAGTATGTTTTTATCATTCTTTGTTCCCTTAATGAGGACTTCGATGGTATAGCTAGCCAGATATCTGCCGTTCCACCAGCACAATTAACTGTGGATGGGGTGACGGCAAGATTAATAGGCGAGTTGGACAGAAGGGAGGCTTGTGCCATAAGCACTCCTATTTCCAGAAGTAATGAGGAACGCCATATGCAAACTTGTGGTGATACAACTGCATTTAAAGCTGCCAAGTGTTGTTGGTTCTGCAATAAGCAAGGACATTTTGCAAAGGACTGCAGAGCCAAAAGAAAGCAAAGTACTCCTAAGCCTGTTTCTGTTCGTCAGTCACGGTTGTCATCTCAGCAGCCAACATCGCACCGTAAAGACAGAAACGAGCCACGAGCTTTTCATGCTCGGACAACAGATCGTAAAAGAATTAAAGATGCCAAGTGGAAGTCTTTTATTATCGACTCAGGAGCATCTCAGCACGTTTGCAATGATAGGAGCTTGTTTATTTCTTTCGAAGAGGAAATTGGTAATGTACATTTAGCCAATTCACAAGTCTTGCAGTCGCTTGGCAGGGGTACCGTTAAACTTGACTCTTTAAACATTACAATAGTGAACTGCATTTACTGCCCATCAGTGGACAATTTATTGTCAGTAAGGTGCTTTGCTCGTCAAGGCATAACTCTGCGTTTCTTAAAGTCAATGTGTGAGTTTTTCGATGGGAACAAACGTCTATTGTATGCCCGGGAATCTGATGGTTTATATAGACTGTATTTTCGCACCTACTCACAATTGCCTATAAACTGCAGAGCAGCACAGTCAAGCCAGGGGTTGAGGAATGTAAGGCCTCATTCCAGGTGTGTCCATGAGGCACACAGAATTCTGGGACACCTGAATTTTGCTGATGTAATTAAGACAAAGAATATTGTTAATGGCCTCAACTTAAAACCATGTAAATTCTTTATGCAATGTCTATCCTGTTGCAAGAATAAGATTAAGGTTGCACGCAAGGGTAGGTGCTCAGATAGGAAAGTAACTGAGCCATTTGAGCTTGTACATTGTGATTTAGTTGGGCCACTCCCACCATCATTAGGAGGTTCTAAGTACTGGCTTACTCTGATAGACCAGTATAGTAGATATTGTTGGACTTATGCAATAGCTGAGAAGTCCCAAGCATTTGAGAAGTACAAAGTTTTTTGCAACTGGATAAAAACGCACTTTAACAAACCAATTAAGAACCTGTTTTCTGACCGGGGCGGGGAATTTGTTTCTGAGGATTTTGAGAAATTCCTGGAAGCGCAGGGGACTACTCATGAGTTATCTTGCCCCCAAAGTCCCTGGCAAAATGGGCTTGTTGAAGTTGTGCAGCGTGACCTATAGGCAGGGGTTAAAACGTATCTGCACGATGCTAATCTGCCCAAAGACTTTTGGGCTGAAGCGCTTAATGCGTTTTGTTATGTAAGAAATCGCAGTTATCATTCTGGTTTAGATGTCACCCCCTATGAGAAGCTGTTTAAAAAACGCCCTAATCTGAAATACCTACGCATTTGGGGTTCAGATGTAATTATGCATTATCCCGCTAAGCAGAAATTGGGTGAATGTAGTGTCCAGGGAAAATTAATGGGCTACCAGCAGGAGGCGTACAGAATTTACATACCAGCAACTGGCAAATTTCATATTACCAGAAGCATGATACAAACTGTAAATTGGAATGGAGTTGCTGTATTCCAAGATACTGATGGTATAGATAATACTGAGGAAGAAGAGGAAGCAGCAGCAGCAGCAGGAAATGGTGCTTCTGAATTAATGGAAAAAGACAAAAAGTCTGTTGAATCTGATTTGTTTGATGATTTAAAGTCACAGGCACCCAAGGGGAGGTTAGATTCTCTTGAGTTTTCTGACCGTGAGCTTAGCCTACAGGCATCTCTTCAATCTGACAATGATTTACAATCTGAAACTAGTGGTTCACTTAGTCCCATTAAGTCTGAGGAGTCTGACTCTCCTTCCGGACTGAGACGTTCAGATAGAAAGAGACAGAAGCCACAACGTTTTGCAGATGAACATTTTAATACTATGTATGCCAATAAGGCAGTTTTTGAGCCAAAAAGCTACAATGATGTTCAGAAATTACCTAAGCAACAAGCTGCAAATTGGTATAAAGCTATGAACTCTGAGGCAGCTTCTTTAAAAGAGCATAACACTTGGTCTCTTGTACCACAAACCCCAGATATGAGACTTATTGATTCAAAATGGGTTTATAGAGTTAAAATGAATGACAAAAATGAAGTTGTAAGGTACAAAGCAAGATTAGTTGCTAGGGGTTTTCAACAAATTCCAGGCGAAGATTATGATTTGTGTTATTCACCAAGTGTAAAATATGAAACAGTTAAGCTTTTGTTAAAAGATGCATCACAACATGGACATTCTGTTTATCACCTAGATATAAAAACTGCGTATTTGTTTGCAGATTTAAAAGAACAAATTTTTATGCGTGTTCCTGACGGCATAGATGCTGCTGAAGGTTTGGTATGCAAATTAAATAAATCCCTTTATGGTCTGCACCAAAGTGGAAGGAATTGGCACCAAACTTTAGCAAAAGAATTGCTGGATATTGGTTTTTCACAAGGAAAGGCAGACAACTGTGTGTTTATAAAGGAAAGTGCAAACTCTGTAACAAAAATATGTGTGTATGTAGATGACGTGTTAATTTCTACAAAAACTAAACAGGAATATGAACTAGTAGTATCACAGTTACAGAAGAAATTTGATGTGGTGGAATTAGGCATAGCTAAAAATTACTTATCCATGCAAATTGAGAAAGACAAAAATGGATCTTTTCTGGTTCATCAAACTGCAAAAATTGATGATCTTGTTGAAATGCTATGTTTAGAAAATGCAAATGGGAAGGAAACGCCTATGGTGTGTGGTTTCACCTTTACAGGTGAAGATAAGCCATTTCCTAACAAAACTTTGTATTGTTCTGCTATAGGCAAGCTAAATTTCATTCAAAGAATCTCAAGACCAGATATAACTTATGCTTTTCACTTTCTGGCAAAATTTGTGGAAAAGCCTACTACACAATGTTTCTCTGCTCTTAAGAGAGTGGTAATGTACCTTAAACACACCAAACATTATAGGTTGCAGTTTACAACATGTATTGACAAAGGTTTTGAAATTTTCTGCGATGCATCTCATGCAGTGGAACAAAATAATTGCAGGGGTGTGTCTGGTATGGTGTTTTGTTATAACGGTTGTCCATTTGAATGGAAGTCCCAGACACAAACCATTATTTGTCTCTCCACAACAGAGAGTGAATTATGTGCATGCGTTCAGGCCACTCGTGATGTAGAATGGTATCTGCAAGTATTTGCAGACCTACAGATGCAAGTAACACTACCAGTAAAAGTTTACCTTGATTCCCAGAGCGGACTTGCTATCCTGTGTTCAGAGACCAATACGCAGCGCACTAGAGTCTTAAGGTTACGTTTACAGTTTGTAAAGAAACTAATTGCTGACGAAATGATTGTATTTGAATATGTTCCAGGTGACAATCAAATTGCGGACATTTTTACTAAAGCACTTCCAAAGGTTACACATGAAAGACATGTACAAAGTATGCTTTATGTTTTTGTTCCACAATGATGAACCGCAGGGGAAATGTTGAATGGTTTCTTTAAATGTAAAAGTTCATCATTGTTCCACCCAATGTGTATGTCTTTAAGGGGCCAGAGCAAGGGCCAGAGCAAGATAACAAGACCCAGCTTTACAGCTGTGAAACATAGCAGGTGCTGCTGAGTTGTATTTGATTAAGGTGTGTCAGCATTTGGGTGTAGTATATAAGGAGCAGCACTTAGCTCTCCCATTACCCTGGGGGATGGGTTGGTGGTTGGGTCTGGTTTGGTTGTTAATGTATTTAGTGTAAAAGGAGTTTTTGTTTTTCTTATTAAAACCTTGTTTAAGTTATATTTGAGTCCTTTTTTAAAAATGCATGGTCTCCCCAGCAAGCTCTCTGCAGCGCTACCATACTGCAAACAGCCAACAAGATAGACAATAGATAGGTATGTAGGCAGGGTAAAACTGCCTGGGAGAATAAAATTGGCTTAAAAACATCATTTAAAGCATTATTAACATATTAATAAATACTGATTGGTTAAAATATGTATCTTATTCTGAAAATCTTTAGTAGTATTCTTCCTTTTTCAAGCCCACCTACAAGAAAGCAAATTTTAAAGCCCAACATCTCAGAAGTCTTCCCAAATGGTCAGCATCACTAATGCGGCATTCCTACAGATAGCCTTATCCTCTATGAATTTGTCTGATTCCCTTTTAAGGGCAACTAAGACAGTGGCCACCCCTACATCTTGTGTGGGTGAATCCCATTGTTTATGTGCTGAGTGACGAGGTTCCTTCCTTTCGTCTATCCTGAATCTTCCAACATTCAGTTTCATTGTATGGCCCCAGATTCTAGTACTGAGAGGTGGGGACCTCTCTGCTCACTTTCTCCATACCACACATCATCTTATGCTCCTTTGTTATGTCCTCCATTGCTTCCCTTTTTCCTAAACTAGAAAACCCCAGATGTTGTAACCTTTTCTCATAGAGGTGCTGCTTCAGCCCCTTGATCATTTTGGTTGCCCTTTTCTGATAATCCCCCCTCCCCTTTTTTTGGACAGTAAACAGTCAGCCTATGAGAACCTTGTTTCCCAACAGGGAGAGAAACAAAGCAATGTTTCTCCAAATCCAACTGTGGTATTGGCCTTTCCCTTCCTACAAAGGAGTTGTAATGAAATTCTCCTTTCCCCTGTGAGTTTAAAATAGTCTCCTTTGCAATATGTCATCCGATTAAGCCGTTAAGGATGATTTTGTTTTGTTTTGTTTGCACTGCATTGGAAGGCTTGTGATGACGCAGCCAGCATGGAATGCAAACCACGCCACCGAATTGCAAATCAAATGGAAATATGCCTTTCATCTTAATTATAGGCTGGACAGTGGAATGCACGATATTCTCTCATATGTATGAGACGAGGGAAACTTTCCCAGGGTTTTCTCTCTTACATATCTGATTCTTATTTGGTTAAAAACTTATCCATGTGACCTAGTGCTGTCTAACTTCCCATAATAAGATTTTTAAAAATGGAAGAAATGTTTGCCTCATCAATGCCAGAAAATGTTGAACACTAAATGAGAGATAATAAGCAAGGTCATTAAAACTGTATAGCAGTTAAAACAGTTAAGACAACAATCAAAGCAGTAGAATCAAGTCACGAGATCAGGGAAATGCTTGTCTAAAATGTGTGCCTTCAGGAGCCGGTGGAATGCCAATACTGATAGGACCTCCCATATTTTAGCAATGAGGGTGTTCCACAATGCTGTTGCTGCAAGTGAAAAAGCCCACCTCTGTGTTACCACAAGCTGATAATCATCAGCCTGTGGCAAAATAAACATTTATTACTACTACTACTACTACTACTACTACAATGGCAATGTTATCATCACATGCTGTAGAGGGAAGTTAAAGGCAGATGGGGCTTTTCAGCCTGGGGCAGTAGCCCATCTAGGAAAAGGAAAACTCTGATCCTAAACCTCCACTGCCTTGCGGGATATCTTTGGGAGAAGGAAAGGCTAAGGAGTGAACACAAATCCAGAGTGCAGTCCCTAAGATAGTTGGATAGCGCCTTGTACACTTCCTTCCAGCAACTCTTGAAGCCAAGCTGGTGCCAAACATACTGCTCTGCATGACATCAGTGAGGTCACGAGAGGAGTCTGGTTGTCTGGGCAGCTCAGCATCTCCTTACACACTGCCCAGGCTTGCAACCCAGGGAGGTCATTTTGGCACTGCTAATACAGCAGTTTGACTTCACCCCCAGAGGTGCATTGAGACAGACGGATGCCAACAACAAATATTATCATCTTAATATCCATATTAAAATAAGAATCTGGAGCTGTCACCACCTTCATTTTCCCACAATGCCCCTGGCCTCTGATCTAAAGTAAGGTGTAGCAGACAGCACTGAGAATAATATTGAGTGGTTGGAGCTGTGGGGCCTGCTAAAATGCACTTTTACCTAGGGACTTTTCAGAGCTAGTGCTAGCTCTAGATATCTCATACTTGCTGGCTCATGCTTCCCATAGGGAACTGGCTGGCCACAGTGAGAAGCGGATGCTGAACTAGATGGACTTTGGTCTGATTCAGCAGTGGGTCTCACTGGGTGATCTTGGGCTAGGCACCCTCAGTCATTAACCAATGTTGTAGGTTGGTTATGAGGTAAAATGGAGGTTGTAGTTGCAGAAAGAACCATGTACACCATCTTGGGCTGTTTTTTTGCAGGGGGAAGGCAAGATAAAAATGGCCAATAAAGATCTTATAAATTTAAGAATCAAAGAAGTCAATTGCATCCCTCTGGTCCTCCCAGTGTGGTGTAGTGGTTAAGAGCGGTGGATTTGTAATCTGGGGAACCGGGCTCGCGTCTCCGCTCCTCCACATGCAGCTGCTGGGTGACCTTGGGCCAGTCACACTTCTCTGAAGTCTCTCAGCCCCACAGAGTGTTTGTTGTGGGGGAGGAAGGGAAAGGAGATTGTTAGCCGCTTTGAGACTCCTTAGGGTAGTGATAAAGTGAGATATCAAATCCAAACTACTCCTCCTCCTCCTCCTCTTCTTCTTCTTCTAGCATAACCATCTTTGCTGAACACAGATACTTTAAATTTTATTCTAGTTTGATTTCTAAGCTACCCACTATTTCAACATTTGAAACCAAAATCAGGTAAAAACCAATGGAATATGTCACCCACTAAGATATAAAAATACTGTAAAAAAAAAAGTGATCAAATTAAACTTACTCCATGCCATTTTAAACACAGCCACTGAAAGCCTTCCTGGAGAAGGCCATAAAGAAGAGCTTATGGAGGAACCATGTGTGGGAAAGACGGCTGCAGAACGAAGCATAGTTAAAGTCTTGTTTGCCTGTATCATTTTAACATACTTGCAAGCCAGCAAATGGATCATAAGATCCAAGTCACTCATAACTGAAATTCAAGGAAATGGAACAGACCCATTACCGAAAATAAGTCAGTCTGAAATGAAGCAATAATCATAAAGTGCCAGGTTTTTGAAAAATAGAGCCATAGGAAATGGGAAGGAAATAATTAGAAAGTGCATTTTGCTATTATGATTATATTAACAGGTTATTTCTCTCTCTCTCTCTCTCTCTCTCTCTCTCTCTCCCTCTCTCTTTTTATAATAGCACACTCATAAGAGGGAGAATGTTTCAGCAATTCACCCAAGGAGCGCTGTTTCAATGTTCGGCCACAAACGGGATCCTGTGATGCAATCTGCAAATGCAGCTGGAACGTAGGTGTAATAATGCACAGCAAATCTGGAGAGTCAACCTATCTGTGGCAAAGGCAGGAAAATGTACTGTTGATTCAGGGATGTGGTTAGTACTTCTGGTAGAGGTTGAACGATGGTGATTTACAATTTCAAATTCCTTTTCACACTTGCTTGAGAAACCAAACCAAACCAAATACAGACTCTCCGAACGCTGGACAGGCTTGCATGGAGCTCTTGCATGCTGACCATCAGAACGACACTTTAACAAAATGGTGCTTGGATGAGATGGTTTCTTGGTGATGGGACAATACCAGGTACTGTGTAAATAATACCCCCACCTATATCTGACCAACTGCATCATGAGTACTTGCTACATCTGGCATGCTACATCCAGTCGATTAGGATTCACCAGAATTTTGAAACAATTTCTTTTTAAAAACAATCAAATCTAATTTTGTTTCTTTTATTAAAAAACAAAACCTTTATTTATTTATTTTGATTTAGGGCCCACTTTTCATAAAATTAATGATCCTGGCATCAGTGGGTGGCATGGCGGGACTGTGCCACTCACCTAGAGTTTACATTAGCTGGCTGAGTGGCTGTAACACAGTGGGATGGAAAAGGGGAGGGGCGTCACAGCAGCACAGCTGGACCCACAAAGGGGAGGCAGAAAGCCCAAGAGATTCCTTGGAATCTTGTTTTTATGTTGTAAGTTGGATATGTGACTGTAAAATTTTCGTTTGAAAAACCAAATAAATAAATTTAAATATAGAAAAGAGATACAGATGCAACCCACTGTAAATAAAGTTTACAAATTTCATTTCTGATACACACCCACCCGGAGTGGTGAATAATATAATAGTAAAAAGCACAAGAAATAATACCCCCCAAACATTATAAAGAATCAAGTAGCAGGAGCAATTAACAGCTACAAAGAACCTATCGGAGCGGAGGGGATTGTGATCCCTTTCTACATTCCTCTCCCCTGATTCAGCCAGGTCTGCAGAGCTCAAGGAATCTACAAAAGGCACGTTTCCATCCTGTGCTTAGTTCAGTCAGAGAAATCCAGTTGTCTTTAGTAATTGCACTAGAGAAATGCACTTAGAAAAGTTATGAGCAAATAACAAATCTCAGAGATCAGATACCCTGGGAACATGCAAACCCCCTCCATAGTTGAACCGATGCCATAGATAACAAGAGAGTGGTGTGTGCCACTTCCCTATACATGTTTAATTTGCTTTTTATAGCCTGATTACCCAAATCTCCATATAGGCCCTGAGTTCTTCAGCCTTGATGTCACTGTATGAGCGCTGAGGATGCTGAACTGGCGTATGACTCATTTGTCAAAAAATACTGCTGGCTCTTCCAGTGGATTACATCCTGCCACCATGCCATAGGAATGCTCTCTTCTCTTATCTGGCGGTTCCAGGAATGCTGATGTACAGCAATCACTATTCCGCTCTCTAAACCTCTTCCGTTTTCCAAGCATGGTATTCTCTGCAGCTACAGGCAGGAGTCAAGACCAATTAACCTGAGATAGGTCAAGCTCAATTCAGTTTTCAACAGTCTGCCATTCTATTGGGAATGCAGACCAGAGGCTCTGAGGCCGACACAGAGCTCTGTGCACACTGAGGCTTCTTCTTTTTCTACGAATGTGCAAACTGACAGCATTTACAAAGAGTGCCTGTAAAATGTTTACTTCCCAGAAGAAAAAGGATATCCCTGGAACAGCACGCTTTGTATCATATTGAATCAGCATTATATGTAGGGACAGACCATTCTGCCAGTGACAGATTCTCATTTCCCTCTATTATTGTTGGCCCCATTTCTGAATCGGTTTGTGAATTTTTCCAAAAAAGCTGCATGAAAATGTGTGTGCATTTTCAAATGCATTTCTTATTTTAGATGAATTTTGCAAACAATTTCTCCTAATATAATACACGTTTTGCTATGTTACTTTCAAAGATATACCCAGCTTTTGTGTGCTTTCCCCTCAATATACACACTTTTCTACACAGTGGTTTTGTTTGGCGAGCTGCATTACAAAATTCAGAGAAGCGGGAATTTCAAAGCAAAGCTGGGGTCGTTTGCATAATGGTTCTGGAAGTGTGAATTAGATAGCTTTGCACAAAAATGTGGATGGAATGAAGACTGGCTTGGTTCCATTCTAGCATTTCAACGTGGCTTTAACCATCGCTGTTATGCCTTTCAAGGGCGTCTTTCAAAATGCAAACCCTCTTATGGGTTGTTTCAATCACTGCGTTTCGCGTTGTCTGACTTCCTTTCCGTTTGGCATCCTGCAGGCTTCAGCAGAAACAAGCACATTCACTGATAAGAACGTTCCTCATTTTCCTTTCTCCAATTAAAGGAGTTAAAAGACTCCCTGAACTCGACCTCTGTATTCTCTGTAGTCTTTAGTCCATGGAGAGCCTTTTCCAGTGACGTCCATGGTAGTAGCAGGAGCTTTCAAAGAGAAGAATACATCCTTGTAGTGCCTAACAAAAGAGATGAAAGGAGCTTCTTGTAAATTTATCTTGCACTTCATGCATCTCTTGGAAGGCTCTATATAAATAGAACCAGAACTTTTGTGCTTGATGCCACTTGAGCATGTTATAAGCAGCAACAGGTGGAAGGCGTGCTTTAGCAATTGAGCCAGTTATAACAACCATGCTTCGTAGGTCTGTTATAACTAATGCAAATGCCACGTGCATTTTTGGGTTAGGCTAGATCTAATACCAGTCTTTCTCTACTCCCGCCCCCATGGCTTCATTGAGTAGTTAGAAAAACACAATCAACTCAGGGCTCATCCAGATTTCCTTTTGTGCTCTGTTCCTAGGCACAGATCTGTGTCTGAGTCTTGTTTTTTGCCACTTTCCCTGCAAAAACCTACTCTTTATTGCTGAATCGAAGCAAAAGGCAATCTGCAGAACCCGGAATTGCCATTTGTTCTGATTCAGTGTTAAAGAGCGGGTTTTCCAGCGGAAAGCAGTGGAGCAAAGCAAACTAACTAATACTTGGACAATGTGCCTAGAAAATGTGGGGCAAAAGGTAAGTGTGGATGTGCACTTAGGGTAAAATGTTGGCAGGAATAGATGGACAGAATGCATTTCCTATGGAAAATCTTACAAAGATTTAAAATGTAGGCTTTGTAAGATAGCACTTACCATTTTAGCTTAGTTTTGGTGCTTTAGCAGTCTTCCATTTGACCCCCCCCAAAAAATATTCACTTGTTAACATGTTTGAAAGGAACAGTACGCAAGAGCGGAGAAGTGCTTCTTTCCCATATGTTCTGGCCAGCATGAAAGATGCTAGGAAAGGACATTGAGGTGTCTAAGGCAGATTATTCTGGTGGTAAAAGTAATACTGTGCTAAATAAGTCCTTGAGCCTTGTTTACACACCCTCTCAGTGCAGTGCATCTCCCAGGTCTGCTGTGGGGATAAAAGAGGAGGGCCATCTGTATCACCCTCAGCTTCATGAGCATGAGAGTGGGGTCATAGGCAGCCATCTGGGGTGTCGCAGGGGCCAAGAACCAGCCAATAGTCAGGAGTGAAGAGTAAGTCAGGACCACCAAACCAGGAAGTGAGTTCAAAGAGCAAGTTGGAAGTTAAGACCAAAGGGTGGGACAGGACCAAAGAATAAACTAGGGGTCGCCATCAATGACTAGCCAGAAGTCAGAACCAAAGACTAATAATGGATTATAGGGTCAGCCCTGGGCATCATGATGTTATGCCACCATTTAAAGAGCACTGGGTGCAGGGTACAACACAGATTTGGCAAAGGCATCTCCTTTGGTGGAACAGGCCTGGTGTGACTCACAGAAGCCAATGGTTGCACTACAATGGTAGGATAGGGGCTGTCCTCTCTGCTGGTCTCCACGACTCCCTTTCCAGTGGTGTGACTGGTGCCCAGAGCATGCAGATGGGCAGCGGTGACAATGACAAGGAGATGGGCTATCTGCATCTTACTCAAAGGACCCTAGACGTCCAGTATCTGGAGCCAACATACATTTTGGGCTTCAGTCAAGTGGCTCACCTATATCAGTGATTCATGAAGAGAGATTGTAAGAGTAAAATGTGTCTTGCTTCATGGGAACCCACCTACACTTCAAAATATGCCTCTGATTTTAATTGAGGCACTCCCAACCCCACCATATGCCTTAGCCATGGCTTCCGCAGTACCAGAGTAGGGTCTCCCTCAGCCCCGTAGCTTACAGATGCTTCTGTCAAGGCAGTGACAGTTTCAACTTCTTGGGAAAGCAATCAAAGGGTGAAATGCAGAATGTATACGGGGCCTTTAAGTGCTGCAAGAGGATGTAAAAGGCAAGCAAAAAATAATGGATAACTTTTTGGCACTGGCATGTACACGGAATACTCGCCAAGGGTACTTTGTATTTTGTAAAGTGAATGAAAATTACAGAAATGCCTAATTCTGGGAACCAGAAAACAAGGCAAAGGAATCTGGAGAACTTGAAGAGAGGGAAGGGAGCAAAGGGGGGCAAAAAAACCCCGAGCCAATAACTTCATGTGATCCAGAGATTGGTAGTATAATGCAGCTCAGCAGGATAAGAATCCCACAGTTCCTATACCACAGTCCTCATTTATGAGTCTGTCTGCAGCAGCATTCTTAGTCAAAGGGAGGAGGGGAGAGAAGTAGGCTCATTCATTACAGTTTTGGAAAGAAAAAGAAATGTAAATTTACAGTGTTGTATTCTTTTTGACCAATAAGAATGTATAGCATCTGCCTATTCGATGACTCCGAAGGCCACTCTGCCTTGTCTTCCCCTGTAAGAAGGTCATGGCAAGCAGTCATGGGAAACAAGTTTATTGTAAAGATGACCCCACTTGGTCCACTTCTGTTAGAGTTTGTGGGCCAAGATTCTGTCTGGCTATTGAAAAGAGGCATAATTCCCCTCTCAGAAACAATGCTAATACTTGCCTGTCTTCTGATTGCGACCACCCAAAAGGAAATAACCCTTTGCAAATGTGTTTTCGATTGCACAGAGCTGGATGAAAAGTGAAACAGGATTTGAATAGCAATAATAATAAGAAAAACAGATTGCGGAAGATGTTCGCATATTTCAAAATTAGGGTAGCTTTCTCCGCACCCCCTCAAATGCTTTCAAGAAATGTGGGCATCATCTATTGAGAAGGATCCAGTCCTTTTCAGGCTGCACTGCCATGCTGAAGTGTTGCACAATATAAGACTTTATAATAATTTCTACTGCACTCTTCAGCCATCGGAGTTTGTAGCAACTATTACTGTTGCTATTTAATGTATGACTGGTTTACTAGGACTTGAGCTTCCCTACGTGACAAACTACTTCATTCTCTACAATACATCTTAGTAAAAAGCAGACAGGGGATACTGAGGGCTCATAACTGCAATATCAAGTGATGACTTGCATATGTGTAGATGTGTAAAACCCTCCTCAGAAGATGTTCTTTTGATTTACCAAACTCTCCCCACTTCCTTAGGCTCTAGTCACATGGGAGTAACTCCTATTAAACTCAGTCAGAATTCTCTTGAAAAGAATTGCGCTTTTGAATGTTTTAACCAAGTAGGAACACCCAAATTCTCCCCGAATTTAGCTTCAAGCCAAGTAATACCCCTAAGAAGGTATTACTGACAGACACTGTGGATAATACTGAACACTTCTTACTTCCCCCCTCGGCCAGCCTCCCATACTGAAAGTGAGCTTGACTGGAGGCAAAAGCCTTAGGAGACAAAGTTGGTTGACCAAGTTGCCTGAAACCTTGTTTTCCATTCAACCAACTGATCTGAACCATAGCATGGTATGTAAGAAAATTCTGAACTACGTAGGGAGTTGATTGAAATTGCTGACCGGATAGTGCATGTATCTGGCAGAATGCAGCACCTCATTTAAAAGCCTTTATAAACTATCATGTAACATAGGACCATGTGTAGGGTTGACAACATCCAGCTGGTTCTATACTGGCCTAGCTGGGTTTTCCTGCTTACAGAAAGTCCTTTTTTTTGGTAGGTTACCTACAGGGAATGTCAGTAAGCCCATTATTCACAGTTGCAATTTAGGGGTGGAGTGGGGTGGGGTGGGAGGAGGTAGAGAGATTGGTCCAGTACAAATTAGGATGCCTCTTTGATTTTTTTAAAAAGAAAAACAGCTACATTTTTATCTAGTGAACAGATCAACTGCAGTTATCCATATTGTAGTGTCCTATATAAAGTTATGAAATTTGTGGCAAAAGAAGAAAGAAAAGAAAAGAAAAATAGTCTGTACCAAAATGCAAAGCTGACCTTTTAAAAAAATAAATGAAAAAGACCTAAAATATTTATTTCCCCTTAATGGAATCAATAACCACTCTGATACATTTTATATATGATTTTGTCTGGTATACACATTTTTTTCTAAGCAATTTCCCTATTATAATGCCAGACAGTGGGGTACCCGTGGCAGTCACATGACCAAAGACAAAATGAGTTCAGTGTGAGAGTTGGGGATGTAACTCACAACCATTCCCTGTACTCGGGCTGTTCTTCAAAGAAGCTCCTTTCGCATTTCCCCCAAATGGCAATAAGGAGGAATCCACTCGGGTCCACCCTCCAAACCATTGGCTCTGTCCAGGACCAAAACACCAGTTGCAACAGTGACAAACAAACTATGTAGCAATCCAATTTTCAGAGGAGGTGAACCCCAGTAAGAACTTTCCATGGCTATAAAGAGGTGAAAGCCCAGATACCACCCGGACAATCAGGGGACATCGGAAAATCTTTTCATGGCTCTGAGAACCAGCAAAAGTCCAAAGCCAGGTTGAATGACACGCATGGTATAACACAACTAAAACTCTAGTCAACCAAGGTGACAGCAAAGGTGGTTAGGCAAGTCAATAACCAATGGTACTACTTCCTGGAGACCTTTCTATGCACTTAACAATGTGCAATAATGAAACAGAATTTTGCCTGCACTCTCACCCTGTTGTATGCTTGCCCCTGGTTGAGCCAACCCACATCTGATCAGGCAAGGCATGAGACAACACAAGATATAACACAGCTAAGGTAGATCCACATAGTGATCACTGGTGGTTGTGTCCATCTTGGCTTTGCCAAGAGTCCATCGTATCCCTGAGCATGGAAACCTTAGCTTAACAGAGGGGAAATGTGCCGTGGTGCAAAAATAAATAAAAGTGAGCTTGATGGGAGTGCAGAGCCCCTTTCAGTTTATTTATAACTTATTAAAGGCTAAACATATTGCTTTCACAGTTGAAACCTGTTCCGAAACATTCCTCAGACATCCCAGCCCACGGTAGCTCCTTCAGAATTATGTTCAGCAGTTGTCTACTAAAGCAACATTCTATTATTAACTAACATGTAATTAGTTCATTAAAAATATCTCGGCTGAACGCTGTGTAACTTAATACAGCTTACTAGCCAAGGAAGGAGATTTTAAGCCCTGTGTAAATGGCAGCAAAATTACAGTGCAAAGAAGTAGAAAAGAGATGGGTGCCAGCTGGCAGAGCCCACCGTGTTTCAGATTACTTTATGTTTATGACTTCTCTCTCTGTGTGTGTTTTCTTCTTCTTCTTTGAATTAATTAGATTATGCTACTTGAGAGTCTTGGAATGTCCTGGATAACTGCCAGGACGATCTGCACGGCATATCTTAAGATTAATTAAGGTGCTTTAAATTTTGCTTGTATGGGATATTTAGTTTTGCTGTATTTTGAAAACTGGCAACAGCGGGGGCTAACCATTAAATGGATGAGAATGAGGTGGTACCAGCTTATTCATTTAATTGCAGCTACTCGGAACATTTCAGAATGTCAGCTCAGTTTTGAAATCAGTGGCTAAATCAGTTCAGTTATGAGAACCTCTGTCTGCTATCTTTGTAGCAGCTCATAGAGCTTAATTTTAATCTATTTATATTAGTGTGCTCTCTGTTGTATATGTTTGCATTCTGGCTGGTGACCGAAATAAATCGATTTATTCATCCAGTCTGCTATCTTGATTCAAAATGGTGTCCACTTGTATCCAAATGGATGAAGATCGGCTCCTTGATTTCAGGAATCATCACTCAAAATTTGGTCATTGTATCTTAAGAGGTGTGTATCTAAGTGTTTAAGTTTCTAGACTCAGGAGGTCTAGGTATTGCTGCATTTATTTTATTTGTCCCATAAAATTTATATACCATTTGACTGCAAAAACAAAAAAATCCAAGTTGTTCACATTTGCTGCCATTGCTGCAGATAGAAGAAAGAAAGAAAGAAAGAAAGAAAGAAAGAAAGAAAGAAAGAAAGAAATCTCTGTGTATGTCTTAACCGAACCTATCCCAATAGATAGAAAAAACTTCAGAACAGATTTTGTGCATTAAGAAACATTTACAACTGATGGTCATGCTTTTAATATGCACCAAACTGTACTGCAAAACTCTCACATTTTCCAAGATATATTCACACAATAAACCAGTCCTGGATCATTTTACAAGAGCTTACTCTTATCAAACCTTTTTCACTTCAGAAAAAAAATCCCACCTATTCATTAGCACCTTTTCTAGCATTAAATAAAGATGACATCCGTTCTGTCTGTTAGCTTAAGCAGTGAAAGAAGAGAACAATAGGATGAGTTTTCCAAAACTAATAAAACTATTCAATACAAAGATTTTATTTTCCATCCCACATGAATGAAAGGTCATATGTTCTTTAGTACTGGAATAGGGTGGAGTAATGATCAGGAAAATACTCCCAGCATAGTCTGCTGAAAACCATATACATTTTTTAGCAGATGTCTCAGCTTCTGAAGACTCAGACTTTGTGCAGATATGCTGTGGATTTAGCCTCACATAAGCTTGAGCCCCCAATCTATTTAATTCAATCTATTTAATTTTAGTAAGAAACACTGAAAGTAATGACACTGAAGTTGGCTGCTGCTCCTTTGCTCTTTTACAGGAAACAGCCACAGCTCAGTGATAGAGCGTCTGCTTTGCTTGTAGAAGCTGTCAGGATCAATCCCTGGCCACTCCAGATTGGCCTGGGAGAATCTGATGCCCTAGATACCAACAACCAGTTGGTGTTGACAAGACTGACCTGGGTGGATCAGCAGAATAATGTAGCTTTCTCTATTCCTTCTTATGCTCCGTGGATTTCAAGGGGACACCCCCAATTTTCACTGCACCAGTAAATAAGGTGGAGCATTTATGTGGGCTGAATGGTAGACAGAAGTCTGAGGTGTCAGAAGCCAGCAAGAACCAGCTGTGAGACCAACACAGTAGTCAGGACCAAAAAGTAAGACATAACCCCAGGAGGCAAAGTTAAGGAGACAGAGGTTGGGGGGGGGGAATCAGAACTGGAAGACAAACATGTCAGAACAGTGGTGGCTGGTGATGCTTGGGTTTGGTGAGACAGAAGACAGAGAGGTCAGTAATAGGTAGAGTGTCCCAGAAAAACTGGGTCATCCCGGGTTTTTATTGCAAAAGAACAGCAGCCATTTTGGTTGCTGTGACCCTGAGCAATTTCACAGTACAATTTCCTCCTGAAAAAGAACACTTTGCTTTGGGGGGGGGGGCAGCAATCTCGCTTGCCACCCTAAAATGTGCATTTTTTGGTGCTGTGCCTAGAAACAAAACACTCTTTTTTTGCGGGGGGAGGGAGACCACAGCGTGAAATCATGAGATCACCCCAACCAAAATGGCCGCCGTGCTCTCACGATAAAAAGGGGGAAGTTGGCATCCCAGATTTGGGCTTTGTGTCGGATGGTATGAATGGAGGCCGATCCAGTGGCAAGCAGAGTCAATTCTAGTTTTGCCTCCATCCTCCTTCCTTCCATAATGGCAACACTGAGGCTAAGGAAGAAGAAACTCGCTTCCAGCACCATCCTCTGGACTGAATGTAAGTAAGAAGACAGGCAGGTGGGGGGTTGGCTGAAGGCAAACTGAGGCTGATGGGGCAGTGGCCCATTTGCCCTGGTGGACCAGCTGCCATTGCAGAAAAAGGCAGAAGTGGGAGCCAGGCTGAAGGAGGAAGCCAGAAGTCAGGGCCAAAGAGTGAATTAAAACCAGAGGAGGTCAGGTTAAAATGGTAGCCAAGGATATAGGACCACACCAGAGTTCAGAAAGCTTGTGCTGCTCAGACGAGATTAATCGAAAACCGGAAGTCCTGTTATACTGCTTCCTGTCCAGGAGGATCCAGTAGGCAGTTAGGGTGGGTACATGGACTTTAGAATAAAGGGAGAGCCCTGCTGGATCAGGCCAAAGGCCAATGGCCAATCTAGCCTATCATCCTGTTTCCTGCAGATGTCAGCCAGATACCTCAAGGAAGCTTGCAAGCAGGACATGAGCACAACTCACTTCTGCTGTTGTCCCTCAGCACAAGGCATTCAGAGGCAATACTGACCATGACAGGACAACCATCATGACTTGATAGCCTTATCCTCCATGAATTTTGTCTGTTCTTTTAAGGTTGTCCAAGTTAGTGGCTTGTCACTTCACTGAGAAGTTGCCACGTGCAGTTCAAAGGTTCACCACACAGGGGAGGTGCACCCTTCTTTGTTTATTTAATTACCCTATTTTTAGGGTGCCTTTCAGGGCAGAGTCCTCCCAAGGCACCTTACAACAAATATGAACCATAAAAATGAGAATTTCAATACTGCAGTCCCATTTCAAGCTAGGATCTAAATACGTTTTTTATTAAAAAAATAAATAAATCGAAACAACTGACAGCAACAATAGCTCCACAGTTGAAGCCAATATAAGATTAATAATCTGGGGTAATAAGACTGGGGTAAACTCAATTAAAAGGTATTTGAAACAGATTCCTCTTTAGGGCCCTATTAAAAGCCAGAATTGATGGGGCAAACCATACATTCCTTGGCAAGCTGTTTTATGGATCCAGAAGCTCCTAGTGCACTAGTAGTTGGCAGTAAGTGTTCACACATGCTTTGAATGCATGTGGGCATAAAATATGCAAGGAGAACATGTTCATGCATGTCAGCTCCACCCACAATGTACCCATCCCCACCCACTCCACGTCTGAGCTCCCACGTTAAGCGGGAAGGTTTGAAGCTGTTTCTATCTGTCCATATAATAAAGATGAGATTTGAAAGTGTCATCATGCTGCAGTTCACTTGGATGCTGATAGGTGGCACTGAACACTACAGCATGATGAGAGGTGGTAGATGGGTGGACCAGGCAAACCACAGAGAGACAGCCAGAACAGACCACCACGTCTGCCCTCTTTCCCATCCTACTCCTCTTGTCAGGTCAACTTGAATAAAAGGGTTGTTGGTGGTGAGTAGGGGGGGCTGGGGGGATTTAGTGGGTCGGTGAGTGAAGGATTTAGTGTGGGTAGTGTGGATTTTGGTGAGATCAGGAGGGTGGTAGTTGTTGAGGGGCATAGGGATTTGGCAAACTGCCTGCGGGGATAAAAGAGGTACAAATTATTTTCAGTTACAGATAGGTAGCCGTGTTGGTCTGCCATAGTCAAAACAAACAAAAAAATTTCCTTCCAGTAGCACCTTAAAGACCAACTAAGTTAGTTCTTGGTATGAGCTTTCGTGTGCATGCACACTTCTTCAGATACACGTGTATCTGAAGAAGTGTGCATGCACACGAAAGCTCATACCAAGAACTAACTTAGTTGGTCTTTAAGGTGCTACTGGAAGGAATTTTTTTTTTTTTGTTTTTAAAATTATTTTCAGATGTTGTTACAGCACTGATAAATTTTACTCATGGTGTTATACTCTCTCACACATGTCTACTTTCATGAACACATACGTTTAAACCTAGACAGCATCTTAAAAAGCAGAGACATCACCTTGCCAACAAAGGTCCGTATAGTTAAAGCTATGGTTTTCTCAGTAGTGATGTATGGAAGTGAGAGCTGAACCATAAAGAAGGCTGATCGCCGAAGAATTGATGCTTTTGAATTATGGTACTGGAGGAGACTCTTGAGAGTCCCATGGACTGCAAGAAGATCAAACCTATCCATTCTTAAGGAAATCAGCCCTGAGTTCTCACTGGAAGGACAGATCATGAAGCTGAGGCTCCAATACTTTGGCCACCTCATGAGAAGAGAAGACTCCCTGGAAAAGACCCTGATGTTGGGAAAGATGGAGGGCACAAGGAGAAGGGGACGACAGAGGACGAGATGGTTGGACAGTGTTCTCGAAGCTACAAACATGAGTCTGAGCAAACTACGGGAGGCAGTGGAAGACAGGAGTGCCTGGTGTGCTCTGGTCCATGAGGTCACGAAGAGTCGGACACGACTAAACGACTAAACAACAACCAAGGCTACCATAACGCTTGGAAACACACATTGGAAAGTGACTCTTCTGGTAATATCTATTGAACAAAGAACTGCATGTTCCCATGTAGACCATATTTGTGGGCAAAAAATGGCTTATATTGTTTACTTATTTATATAACACCCAATTAAGTATGTCCTCTGGGTGGCTAACAATAAAAAAAATTATGGTGGTGGTAGTGGCGATTATTGCAGTCTTCCTCCCAAAGGAGCCCAGGGTGCAAAACAGAAAAATAGCAAAACAATGCAATTATATATATAAAACAATGCAATTATATATATTTAAAATGATTAAAAACAATTAGGAGCATCTAAAAACATTTTAAAACCACAAACCACAATCAACAAGAGCTCTAGAAATAATACTGAGCTCTAAAAATCAGCCACAGAAGAAAACCAAATACAACAATAAAATCAGCAACGGTAAAGCAAACACCGTAGAAGTCAAAACTCTGAGGATCTTTGGGTGATCTTCAAATGCCTGTAGTTTAAGGGAACAGTAGGTCTGTGAAGGGAAAACTACATTTCCCATGGTGGAAGGCAGAGTCATGTGCTTTAACTGCGCTTTCCATGTACTTTCAATGGCGTGCACCTGCCAATATATGTAGGCTTGTAAATTAAAAGAAAAAGTGTGTGGAAATAAAAACAGGACAAAACAGGCAAAGCCTCTTTCCAGGACCCATAGAAAGTTGTTATTGATTTACTTATTGGTTGTTTATATAGCACCATCAGTGTCTCTGTCTCAAGAAGCTTACATACTTTTTCATCTAGCTCCTAGCACCTGGTTGATGAAGACTGCGCACCAGTGACTATTACAGGAAATGAATTTCTCCTTTTTATCTATCAATAAAAATGGAGGTGAAGTGCAAACTTGCCTGAGCGCTCTTTACAGTTCTGTGAAGTTAAATGAGCTTGCAATGAAAAATTTGTAGTCTTTTCAATTATTTCTGCAGAAAGAGAATGCCTGCAGCTGTTGGGGCAGAGCTCAGTTGAATCTGCCAACATTTTTCTGATGCAAGAGCAGATGCAGTTTGAAAGAAATTGACACAGAGGAAGGGTGCAAGGTCAAATCTATTCCCCCCCCCTTTCTTTCCTGGGCACACTTTCTAAACATCTTTTCTAATTAAGAGGAGGAAAAGCCTAAACAGAAGAAACTAGGAGAAAACAGAAGCTACCTTGGCAGAGTCAGTGTGGTGTAATGGTCACTGTGTTGGAATATGATCAGGAAACCTGGGTTCAAATCCCCGCTCAGCCACAAACTTCCCTAGGTAACCTTGGCCCAGTCATTCTCATTCTCAGAGGAATGTAGCTCACAGGGTGGTGGTTGGTTATACTTGTATTTGTATCCTGCCTATTAACCTGGCAAGGACTTAAAAGCAGCTATGAGGATAGAATAAGGAGGAGCAACCATGTACCTTGTCCTGATCTTGAAATAAGGGCCAGAGCTAAAGTCTGTACAGTGGTACCTCGGGTTACATACGCTTCAGGTTTCATACGCTTCAGGTTACAGACTCCGCTAAACCAGAAGTAGTGCTTCAGGTTAAGAACTTTGCTTCAGGATAAGAACAGAAATCGTGCTCTGGCGGCGCAGCAGCAGGAGGAGGCCCCATTAGCCAAAGTGGTGCTTCAGGTTAAGAACAGTTTCAGGTTAAGTACGGACCTCCGGAACGAATTAAGTACTTAACCCGAGGTACCACTGTACACTGCTTACTTGCAAATCAAACTTCTATCAAGTTTACAAGGAGCATAACATTTACATTAAAATTGTAATTAAAAGTGAACATTAAAAACAATATTGCTTTTTTTTAAGGTAATGAATGTTCCAGGTTGTTAATGTTTCAGGTTGCGTTGAGTTATACAATATATCAAACCCAATAATAACCAAATGTAGCTACAGCATTTTCACATCTTTCTGCTTGGAATGTGCATCAACTCTGTCTGGAGACCCAAATAACAAGGTGAATCAAGGTATGTTGGAGACCCCCACTCCTGTGACACAAGTCATGTCAGCCCCGCCCCCTGCCCCAAGCCAAAGAATGCTCTGTCACTCTGTTTCTCTACTTTTTTAGATGTATATTATTTTAGTTGTATATTTTTAGCTGTATATAACTATGTTTCTGTAGGCCCGTGGGGACATAAGGCTGTCCGAAATGTTGCCTGTGGAGCACTGAAGGGCTCATTTATAATTAGGCTATGCTTTTTGCATTTTCATGCTGTAAACCACACTGTGATCTTGGGATGAAGGGCAGTATATAAATCATCATCATCATTGCCACCACACATCAGCGGTGGATATTTTTACAAGTTAAAAGCTTCATCTACTTTGTAGTCATTTACACTGAGGGACGCGGGTGGCGCTGTGGTCTAAACCACAGAACCTAGGGCTTGACAATCAGAAGGTTGGTGGTTCAAATCCCTGCAATGGGGTGAGCTCCCGTTCCTCAGTCCCTGCTCCTGTCAACCTAGCAGTTCGAAAACATGTCAAAGTGCAAGTAGATAAATAAGTACCGCTCTGGCGGGAAGGTAAATGGCATTTCCGTACGCTGCTCTGGTTCACCAGAAGCGGCTTAGTCATCTGGCCACATGTCCCGGAAGCTGTCTGCAGACAAACGCTGGCTCCCTTGGCCAGTAAAGCGAGATGAGCGCCACAACCCTAGAGTCATCCGTGACTGGACTTAACGGTCAAGGGTCCCTTTACTTTTACCTTTAAGAACATCACCCAGACATCCGGTGATTATGATGATTTTTGCTGTCTTTTAGGGGTATGTTTTTGCTGCAGTTTTACTGGGTTCATTTTGCAGGTTATTGTATGACTTTCGTTGTCATGTGTTCTTCTTCTTCTGACTTTATGTTATATTTTATGCTCTTAAAAAGTAAGGTAAAGGTACCCCTGCCCATACGGGCCAGTCTTGACAGACTCTAGGGTTGTGCGCTCATCTCACTCTATAGGCCGGGAGCCAGCGCTGTCCGAAGACACTTCCGGGTCACGTGGCCAGCGTGACAAGCTGCATCTGGCGAGCCAGCGCACCACACGGAACGCCGTTTACCTTCCCGCTGGTAAGCGGTCCCTATTTATCTACTTGCACCCGGGGGTGCTTTCGAACTGCTAGGTTGGCAGGCGCTGGGACCGGACGACGGGAGAGCACCCCGCCGCGGGGATTCGAACCGCTGACCATACGATCGGCAAGTCCTAGGCGCTGAGGTTTTACCCACAGCGCCACCCGCATCCCTATTTTTATGCTCTTAAAATTTAGTTAATCGCTGGGAGACTCCTTATGCAGCAAGTGAAAAATTGAAATAATTATAATACGATCGGCAAGTCCTAGGCGCTGAGGTTTTACCCACAGCGCCACCCGCATCCCTATTTTTATGCTCTTAAAATTTAGTTAATCGCTGGGAGACTCCTTATGCAGCAAGTGAAAAATTGAAATAATTATAATAATGTAAAGCTGCTACGTGTAATGATTTTTACATGGGGATAACAAAAACGCAATGTCCTACCTGAAGTATTAAGTGATACAGTTCAGAAAGGAACCAGCAGCACCACATGACCCTACTGATCATGTAGGTGAGCTCAGGCTGTCTGAGAAAATCACCATAAACAGAAGGTGACATTTGCAAGCCACTGCTTCATCCGTATCAAAAGAGTTTGTGTTGGCATGCTGAACTCCAGCTTTAATTCATGATGAATGAGTCACATGCCTCATTCGCCATGAGCCTGGAGCCACAAGAAGTTATTATGGGCAGAAATCAAAAAAGAAGGGGGAAAAGAAGAAAAGGGATCCAAATGTGCACTGGCCTTGCATCTGCCCTGAAAGGTGAGGTTTAGACAAGCATGCAAGCTGAACTTCAAACTCGGGACATTGCACTCTAGGGAGGCACAGTGACTGTGGAGAGAATTTGCTAACCCTGCCCATGGTTTACCTCTTCCTTAGATAAAGAAAGGAATGTGGTTTCCAAAGCTGTTGAACAACGACCGCACAGTTTTTTGGGGTGGTGGTGATAGCTTTATGACTTTTCCCAGCCATTAGAAGCAACACAGGAAGGAGCAGAAAGATGAGATTTCTCTCAGCACTGCAACCCTTCCTCCCTCCGCCTGCAAAACAGGGAGCTGGTATTTGGGAATCCACCAAACGCGGCGGAGGGGGCATGTGTTCCCAAACGTGGCTTGACACCGAACTAATTTATGTCTGGAGGATGTCAGTTCATCGCCGTGAACAACTTCAGAAATAAAACGCGGCAGCCTAATTTCCTTCTTTTGCTGGAACAGGTCTCATGCCTGCAGGGGGGTGGGGGTGGACAGGTGAAATGGAGACTGGGGGTGGGGGGGGAGAGATGATAGGGTAATGAGGAGGGTTGGGATCTGGAAAGACCTCACCATAGATTCAGTTTGACAATGTATCACTAGAGAATAAGTGGAGTAGACAAACCAGGAAAGAAAATACAGTGGTACCTCGGGTTACATACGCTTCAGGTTACAGACTCCGCTAACCCAGAAATAGTACCTCAGGTTAAGAACGTTGCTTCAGGATGAGAACAGAAATCATGCTCTGGCAGCGCGGCAGCAGCAGGAGGCCCCATTAGCTAAAGTGGTGCTTCAGGTTAAGAACAGTTTCAGGTTAAGAATGGACCTCCAGAATGAATTAAGTTCTTAACCCGAGGTACCACTGTATCAGAAGAGTAGAAACAGACACTGATGAGAGACCATAGAGGTGTATGTGTGTGTGTGTAAAGCTATAACATAAAATGGGACAGGTGAGCCAGGCAACCTTCCAGGATTCCAGCTTGGATGGCCCACTAAAGGTAAAGGGACCCCTGACCGTTAGTTCCAGTTGCGGATGACTCTGGGGTTGCGGCGCTCATCTTGATTTATTGGCCAAGGGAGCCGGGGTACAGATTCTGGGTCACGTGGCCAGCATGACTAAGCCGCTTCTGGTGAACCAGAGCAGCGCACGGAAACGCCATTTACCTTCCCGCTGGAGTGGTACCTATTTATCTACTTGCACTCTGACGTGCTTTCGAACTGCTAGGTTGGCAGGAGCAGGGACCAAACAATGGGAGCTCACTCCATCGCGGGGATTCAAACTGCCGACCTTCTGATCGGCAAGTCCTAGACTCTGTGGTTTAACCCACAGCACCACCCGCATCCCTTGGATGGCCCACTAGCTATTAATGTATCCATTAATACAAACAGTTCACTTTCATTCATTAAGCTGGAAACACTGATCTGCATTGCCATTTGTTGCTATCATCTCTTATTTATTTATTAGATTTATGTACCACCCTTCATCAGAAGATCTCGGGGAAGTTCACAAGATAAAGATGTAAGATAAAAGCACAAATAAATAGTTAAAACAGAAAAAACAAAACAACAGAACAATTACACACACACACACACACAAAATGTCCATCAGGCCTCATTCAACAAAGAGTATGTTTGATCGTGAGCAGATCTGTGCATGCAAACAGATCACCTTATAGGGGCAAGGATCAACTGTGTGTGCAAATCATGCATTGAAGCCATGAAATGAAGAGCAAATGCAGTACAGAATTAAGGTCTTCTGAAAGCTGAATGAAAGGAGGGAGGGGCAAAGTGGTTCCACTGCAGGGTTGGGGGAGAGAAACACAAACAATACATGTAAATATGGAACAATAATTTCTACTGTAAACTGGGCTATAGTCATCATTCTTGGGCCAGCAGAGAGCCAGTTAGCTTAATTTCCACGCAATTATTTCATTGTTCATTGTGTGGCCCAGAGTGCAACAAACAGCTCCTGTGGGAAAGGGTTGTTTATGTAACTGTAGGAGACATAAGTAGCAGGATCAAGCTACCAACATATATATATATATATATATATATATATATATATATATATATATATATATATACAGTGTGTAAGTTTCATAGACTTGCTGGGTGCCTTTGTACTCAGGAGAGCCTAGTTTTTCCTAGATGTTCTGCCTCAACAGCACATTAAGACAATAGCTCTAGATTTAACAGATTCAGAAACAGGAAGAATGTTACAGATATATATTGTCCTGGAGGGCTGTAATCTCCGAGAGGTACAAAGGGGCATTTTTTAATGCCACAGTCTCCCTGGCGCTTTAAACAATGGTGGCTCCATGGAGTATACAAAGAAACGACCGACAAGGCGAACAGAATGGCTGTGGAGTTCTTGAATGCAGGACTAGTAACAAAAACAATGATGTTTGTTGTAGGGCCCTGAAGTAAAATGCAATCCATCACCAAGGGGAACAGCAAAGCCCTGACAATGTGCAATATTAGCGTGCCATCTGTCGCAGTCATTATCTGGGACAGCCCACTCATGAGGTAAGGTGAGGCAACCACCTCAGGTGACAGGGTCCATTGGGGCAGCAGATCCTGATTTTCATCTCTCCTGACCCCTTTTTCCCTTGCAGGGAGGGGAGCGCCATTTTGGGGTCCGCCTCAGGAGCCAAAATGTCTTGCGCCGGCCCTGGTAATTATCATTTGCCCTCTCCTTTGATATCATCGCTTGGAGGGAAGGACATAAAAAGTTTCGCTTTTCGTATCCATATCCTCATGCTTTTGGAACACGTAGCTTTTAACATTCAGCTAATACAGAGCACACCAGACAGTGAGATAGCTTGCAGTTGTCAGCATAGCCCAGTTTGTTGATCACGACATTTTGAAACATGCAGAGTGAGTAGAAGGGGGTGTGCCTGATGTTAATAATCAAAATAGCTATTTAAAAACAATAAGAACACCTAAAAACATTGGGGAGGATGTTATTGTAGTTAACCTAAACCCATATGGTATTTATAAAAATGTACACAATATATTTTTGTTTGTTTGTTTTGTTTTGTTTTCTACATGGGTTCTATTTCTTGTTTCTTTTTTGTGTCTTATCTTACTTTGTGCTCTTGTAATTTTGTACTTTTTTATTTTTCAATAAAGAATGAAAAAGTAGCAATAAAAGGCAGTTGTGTTTGAAAAATAAAAAATAAAAAAGAACATGTAAAACAGTCAAAGACAACTAATGATTTTAAAGTTGAGGGAAATAGTATTGTTCCTTCACCAAATGCCTAGGTAAACAGGAGTGTTTTAAAATTCATCCTGAAGGTTACCGTAATAATGAGAGAGTCATGCACACCTCACTTAGGAGAGCAGCCCACAAATAGGGAACCACCACAAAGAAGATCCTGTCATGGGTCAGCGCCATTGGGCCCCACCCAGCAGCTGCACCCAGCAACATGGCATCCCTGTCAGTCGTGTGTCCCAAGATGGTTGATATTGGGGGAGGCGCTTTCCTAGTTGCTTGGGTCCCGAGCCACTTAGGGCTTCATAAGCACATTGAATTGGGCCCAGTAACAAACTGGCAGCCAGCGCAGCACTTTCAGAACTGGTTGCAAGCGGTCCCATTGGAAAGTCCCCCTCACCAACCTATCTGACGCATTCTGTACCAGCATCACATCTGGACCATCTTCAAGGGCAGTCCCATTTAGAGCAGGAATCCAGAAAACAGGGAGTAAATATTTTAAGGATTGTTATGTTAAGACTTCAAGGGTGGCCTTTTTATTGCTTTGGTAGTACTGCCCGGCTGATGCTGCCACAAAATATTAGAAGGGGTGGTGAAGGGTGCATGCCTTCTTCTCTCCCCTCATTGCCACCAGATCACCAGCTCTTTTGACGGTGCTGGATCCCTCCTGATGGACCTGATCAAACCTTGGTTCACCTGGAGCCAGAGGCGGTTTCAGGGTGGTGTGACTGGTGCAGTCACCAGGGATGCTGCCCTGCAAAGCAATGTTGTAGAATGTAGTGTGAGAGGTGAGGACTGCCAAATTTTAGTGTTGTGCAGGGTGCCACTGAAATGTGAGGGCCCAAAGTCTGCCCCTGCTGGGGCTGCCTCAGCCTGAACCAGCCAAATCTGGGGTCTACTTGAATCAGCCCAATTCGGTGCAAGATTTGGGATTTAGCCAGCTCCAGTGGACTGCCCTACAAAATATTATTCATGTATGATTCTGAATGTATTAGCAGACGCTGTGAACCTCTCACAGTGGATTTCTAGTTATTGGATGAAAGGTCCTTCTGCATCCCTTGCTGAAACCTGGACTTGGTGTTAGTCACTGAAGTAACTACTAAACAGCGAATACAGATGCTCCAAATGGAAAGTTTATGGTTTTTAGCACACAGCATGCAAGATGGCGCAAGTTATTTTATTTCAACTGTTGACTTAAACACTATAAATCTCCACAAATCTCTGCGTCTCTTTCAAAGGCGCATCTGTTTCTCATGGAAATGCTATGGCGCTAACTGTTTTAGGCACCAGGTGTTTTTTATGATTACACTTAAGACCCGAGCCCACAAAATGCTGATCTGAGCGCATTCATGCTCTTCAAAGTGGTTGCCGTAATGCCATTGTAGGGTTTCTCGTTTATTGTCACCCAGTTGTGTCCATTCCGAGAGGAAGCCCTTTCACATCCGCATATTTATTCATCTACAGCCTTTTTCGTCTGTGCAAAATGCTTGTATTTTAGGGTTTCTTACCACCATCCCACTCTCGACCAGAAAAATCCTTTCAGAATGTTAGTGTAACCAAACCCAAATGAAATAAATTCTCTTCCAGCCACCCATGAGGTTGTCACCAAGAATCAAGACAACACAGCTCTGGTTCTTGTTCGGAAGCAGGCCACATCACCCATAACACATTGCTGTGACTGAACTCTGTGTGGATGCCAAATAGCTTTGTCATAGCTGGCGTTTGCGGTGCTCCACAGGAAACAAGACCCAGCGACAGACATTCGTTCCCTGCTGTTAACTCCTGTCAGACTTGGAGGTGCCCTTGATGGCACAACCCAAAAAGAACATGGTCAGATGCAGAAGAAACAAGATGGGTGCTGAGGCTAGGAATGTTTTGAGGGGGCTGCTCCCCCCACTCACCACCCCTGGCTGCAGAATAGTTATGGGGGTGCAGAAAAGGCATGTGGCACACATAGTTCTGCCCCTCAGCATTTGAAATCTGAGGTAGTTGGCCTCACTCTGTCCCAAGGTAGGGCCAGCCCTGCCAAGAATGGGCATCCATTTTGTTAAGTTGTGGGTGAACATATCAGACGACACAGCGATTCTTCAAACAGCTCTTGTTTATTCACAAGCCAGGACAGAACTGAACTGAAGGGTTCAGTCAGCCTGCTTATATAGAGCTCCAGTACAATGTTACTGTAACAACTTTCTAAAACTATCCAATCACTGAACCTCACTTTCGATCCCTTATTTGCATAACTATCTACAGTATCCCCCTGCTGGCCCAGGGTGAGAACTTCAGTACATAACACATTTGCTTCCATGAGGTAGAGCAGAAGTAGTCACCCACAGCATCTGTGAATCAAATTTGTACTTCTCTGCCTCAGTGGTGCCATCAGGACAGGACTTTGGGACCCATTCGGCAGAAAGAGCAGGAGGGTGCTCAACACAACAGGGGTGGAAGCAATGTGAAGGAATATTACCATTTAAAGAGCCCCCTCCCTATTAGATCGCAAGTCCAGAGTCTGAAATAGCCTAACTGCAACATGAAGCTAATAGCTCCAGATCAACCTATTTGCTATGAAATCTTCTGTAAAGAACAGAGAAGAGTATATTTCAGATTTCTTCTCCCTTGCTCCTTTTTTTTGCTCAGCCGTGTTGATAGGAATAAACCAGACAGGTAAGGCATGCTTGACACCATACAAAGGCATGAGTGAATAAATGTCATCAATCATTAGATCTGTTGTATATAGCTAATCAAAACATTAAGACATAAAAATATCCATCCTGTCATAAATCTCTTACCAGCTCCTGAAACACCTAAATCTATCACTAGCGCCCTGCACATTCACAGCGTTATCCCCCCGCCCTCTGTTCCTCCACTCCTCTGTGAATTGATTCACAGGGCTGATCAGTTTATGGCAGGGCGGACAAACATCAGCCCTGTAGAATCTACTTTGTATTTTACTAGTGGCTCCAAAATCCACCGAACGGCGCCAGGTGCAAAACACATACTCTTATAATTAAACAACATGGAGTTTTGAACACATATATTTTAAGGACCAGAACTGAGTTGAGTTCACAGTCTTTCCACACAAAAATCCATTCCTGCTTGACCCAAGACTTATTCATTTCAGCAATCTATTTGGGGCAGGGGGAGTCATTTTGTTTTTTCTATTGTTAAAAAATTGGGAGTCAGAAACATTGGCTGATATACTACAAATCACCCCAGAGATCCAACAGCAGATCTAACATCTGCCTACCCCTGTTTTAATCATGTTGCTTTCAGATGTGACAAATTCTGTGACCAACAAGAAATACTTCCTTTTTTTTCATGCTTCTTTGGTAATATCTGAAATGAGAGCAGGTATATTATGAGTGCTGGGATTACAGAGATACTGTAGTTTCAAGGGACATGACCTGTATATCATTCGCAAATGCTCACAGTTAGTCGGCAAGTCAAACCTATGGGATAACTCTTCCCTCCCAGTTGGGGAAGAAGAAGAAGTGAGGGGGCAGTTGTGGGGAGGAAGTACAGTATTGATGGGGAAAGGTTAACTTTGACTTCTTATGCCCTCTTCTTCCTCTCTACCCAATCACCTACAACCTGCCACTTTCTGAGTTCTGATGCTGTTTTGCATAGGTAAAACTCTACAGGGGTTTCAATTGATACTATGGATTGTATCCAGCATTAGTAATACTCACAGCAGACCCATTTAAATGAATGGGCATGGCAAACCTAATGTCCATTTGCTTCAAGGAGGCTACTCTGATTAGAACATAGCTGTGCACAACCCAAAAGAGGTGAGACGTTGAGTTTCTGCCTTAACTGCCAAATTCAAATTTGTATATTGAATATAGTGAGAGCTGGACCATAAAGAAGGCTGATCACCAAAGAACTGATGCTTTTGAATTATGGTGCTGGAGGAGACTCTTGAGAGTCCCATGGACTGCAAGAAGATCAAACCTATCCATTCTTAAGGAAATCAGCCCTGAGTGCTCACTGGAAGGACAGATCCTGAAGCTGAGGCTCCAATACTTTGGCCACCTCATGAGAAGAGAAGACTCCCTGGAAAAGACCCTGATGCTGGGAAAGATGGAGGGCACAAGAAGAAGGGGACGACAGAGGACGAGATGGTTGGACAGTGTTCTCGAAGCTACCAGCATGAGTTTGACCAAACTGCAGGAGGCAATGGAAAACAGAAGTGCCTGGCGTGCTCTGGTCCATGGGGTCACGAAGAGTCGGACACGACTAAATGACTAAACAACAACAACATACTGAATATTTTTAGAATGGGGTCAGACAACCCCCACCCAAAAAAGTAGTTCTGTAGGCCACTAGAAGAGAATCCAGAACAGTCCCCTCCAAAAATGGTGCCCTCTAGCTTTTTGGACTACAACTTCCATTAGCCCCAGCCAGCATCCAAAAATCTGGAGGGCACCAAGTTGAAGAAGAATGATTTAGTGCAACTAGATTATCCAAATGGGTTGAAAGCACAGGGAGATAAGATAACTTCCTGCTTGTTCACCCACCCATAGGCTTCTCTATCAGGGCGAGAGCAATGCCTTGAAAACTAAGGTACTGCTGAGAGGAGCTCTGTGATTGCCTATCATTGTCTTATCTCTTGAGAGAACATCTCTGCTATTCTAACTCAGCTTGTAAAGAAGATGTAGTTGGTTTGGGCACTAATCCAAGAAGAAGGAATTCAGCCTTGCCTTGATTTAGGAATTGCCATAAATTTCTTCACCTTCTGCTCCTAGTGCAAGGCCCGTTTTATAAACCCAGGCTTTACTCTTAAAGAGATAAAGCCGTTAATATAGAAAGACAGATAGACAGACACCGACAACACACAGGCTGGGTGAGAGCCAATGTACTGTTGGAACAGACACAATTTGCAAAGGGGAGGATCCTCATCCCTCCTATGCAGTCTTGTGTGCACCCCAAATATTGTTCCAGAGGGTCAGGGTCCCATTGAAGCAGGTTTGGGAGTAAACAGGGAGCTGCAGGAGGAGCACAGAAAGGGGAAACTCCATCACATGAGTGTATTCTTTTTGTGCGACATGAGATATTGACCTTCAAAAAAACCATTTCAGTTGTTTCGTTTGTTTCAGTGTTTTTTATCATTTAAATGTTGTGTTTTTAATGTTTTGTGTCATAAATCACCCAGAGAGCCCAATCATATGCACAGAATACAAATGCAATAACAATAATTAATACATACACGCAGAAAAGCACAAGTGTGAGAGCGCCATGGATGTAGCCTTGTTTCTACTGGGAAAGTGAAGATCTTCATAAGTGACAAGATGCAATGACCCTGTCCAAATCTTATGAATCTGACCTATCAAAAAGAATTGGGCTCCGAAAGTAAAGAGATTATATTCAAATGCAATTGCATCTATGAAGAATGAATTATTTGGCTGCCATCCACAGACTTCCTTCTTTAGAGCAACCTCATGTCAGAATATTCAACGGATATTGTGAGGAACTTTTATGAAGACTTTTCTTGCCTTGCTATTCAAGAGTCACTTGAATAACAATTTATTGCATTTTGCCAACCATAGTGGCTATGTATTTCCTTTGTTCATAAGCATGCCTATCAACCCTACTGTTCTCCTTGGCTAGTTTTTGGGAAGGGGAAGATGCACATGAAAAACAGGATTGATCATTACTTGACGCAAAACTGAGACTGGACCAATAAAATTAACTGAAGGCATTTTCTCTATTCTTTATATTGGCCACACAGGCTTGGGTTCAGTGGAGATTTTGGACACGGTTCATTGAGAGAGAGTGTAGCTTGATGGCAGCATATGTACTTTGCATTAAGAAGGTCTCAGGTTCAACCCTGACATCTCCAGGTGAGTGAGGGCTGGGTAGGACCCCTGCCTTGAACCCAAGACAGCCACTGCTTATTCCGAGCTACATAGACCAGAAATCTGCCTCTGGTATATGCCAGCATCCTATGTTCATTCTCTTGCACATATCCCATTTAAATGGACAGAAGTTTTTGTTTGCTCCTGTTTATGTGTTTTCATATTTTAATCCTCTTTACTCCTGATGGGATAGGAAGCTAATCCAAGTAACTGCAGGCAGGTTAATAATATGTATAGTCTTAACTATTCCCAGTTGGACTGCATTTAAATGTAAACTAAAATGCTACAATTAGACTTGTCTTCATTTCTATAAAATCTCAAGCAGGGGTGCCGCACCTCACATCCAAGGAGTGAATGAGCCCCTTCTTTCCAACCCTCAATGACTCTGCCTGGACCACTCCCCCTTTGCCCAGGCCCCAGCCCTCACCAGCCTCCAAACCCTCCTCAAGCGCTTTTGCCTGGTTGAAATGCATCTTTGGGGGAAGAGAGAAGGAT
The DNA here is from genome assembly GCF_027172205.1 of Podarcis raffonei. Classification (NCBI taxonomy): domain Eukaryota; kingdom Metazoa; phylum Chordata; class Lepidosauria; order Squamata; family Lacertidae; genus Podarcis; species Podarcis raffonei. Next base: position 95,801,376 of record NC_070604.1, on the reverse strand, counting down.
GCTATGGGTTCATTTCATGTGGTGTAGTGGTTAAGAGCAGTGGACTCGTAATCTGGTGAACCGGGTTCGTGTCTCCTCTCCTCCACCTGCAGCTGCTGGGTGACCTTGGGCCAGTCACACTTCTCTGAAGTCTCTCAGCCTCACTCACCTCCCAGAGTGTTTGTTGTGGGGGAGGAAGGGAAAGGAGAATGTTAGCCGCTTTGAGACTCCTTAGGGTAGTGATAAAGCGGGATATCAAATCCAAACTCTTCTTCTTCATAGAGTGGAAGGATAATACTATTTCTCCTTTACAAGACAAGCAGTCTTTGTTCAGAGTCCATTTAGCAGATTCTACCTGGCAGTGGAAATAAAAATGTTGGAGTCATACACACACACACACACACACACACCCCGGAAAGTATCCGCCCCCTAATTTTGTTAGCAAAAGAATAAGGAAATGAGGAGGGGGGGGGGGGAGTAAAATATAGTCTAAGAATAAACTACGGACGCTGTGGTTTTGTTACAACAGTTCCTTGTTAAACTAGGCTCCCCCAGAAAACTTCTGTTCATTTAGGATTGTGAAATGCCTGTGTTAATAAGAAACAAATATATTGCTGGCTCCCTCAGTGGATAGTTAGTAGTATGGACTGTCCTCAGATAAAAATATGCCAATAAAGAGAGGCAGACACATTTGAAGCACACCGGTTAGACATTATTATTATTTTTATTATTATTATTCCACCCCTCTCCCACGTTTGGATTCAAGTCGGCTTCCAGGATTTAAAAACATCGTTATAAAATAAAATGTAATAAAACTAGTTAAAAACAATTGTTGACATCCACCTGTCTGGAGAGACAATGGAGTGAGCCTCCAGGAGTGAAGTTAATTCTCTGGAGAATCACAGCGCCTGCTGTAGCTGCAAAGATTGGTAACTCATAACTGCTGCCTCCCGCATTGTTTTTGCTGCATTACTGTGTGGGGTGTATGAGGTGTTAGGGAAGGGTAGTGCCTCTGGTTGGGGACACGTTGTGCTCCTTCTGGGGCAGTTGGTCCACCTTTGGTCCCCACCCTGCACTCAGCTCTCACCTGTGGCTCCTAGAAGCTGCCAGTATGTGCCAGCGGCCACACCCCAGGAAGTTAAAAACAATGGTTAGAATACATCAGAGCACAAATAGAACCTGCAATTGAAATACAGTTTTGCCCTGACAGCATCAGCATTGTCCACACCATTGTTCTCAAAGGTGAGCAGAAGTCATAGCTGCCCTACGTGCCAAATCTAAGCTGATAGGAAGGCAGGGGCAGGGAGGTAGACACCACCTATCGGCTTTCTGTGCTTGCAGCCCACTATGGGCTTTTGTTACATGTGGAAACCCAGGTTGTTCCAAGAACCTGTCCTATTGTTACTGTAACAGCAGCCAGGCTTGGAGCCAACACTTGGCTTTCTCAAGAAGCTCTGCAGCATCGTAGGATGCCATGGAAGGATCATGAGGAGGCCAGGGTCAGCGGGTGGAGAAGAGGAGACCAACCATGGGGAGATCAGTAAAGATGTGAAGCCAGTTTAGGGAGAAAAGAGCGAAGAGAAAACAAAGTGGCAGTGAAGAGATCAGCTGGGAGACAAAACAGAATTAGGGAATGCATGAAGTTGGTGAGTTACATAGCCCTAGATCACATTTAGAAATGAGAAAAGTGCACGTTTTTGCTGTGATCTGTATCTCAAAATATTAAGCATGCAGCAGGGATTAAGATGTAATCAAAGCGTTTGTGCAAACGAGATGGATTTTGACATTTGAGGGTTTACGCTGGCACCAACCGGATTAAAAATCTTCATGAGACAATACTTTGACGTTGCCAATTTATGAAGTCAGACTGTGTAAAACAGGATATGCAAATCAGAAATGACTCATACTCACACCCGTGTGTGTGTGTGTGTGTGTGTGTGTGTGAGGTATAAACTGAACACACACATTTCATGCAACAGTTATAGGTGCCAATGTTTCAGAAACAGAAACTGTAGCTTTTCTGATCAGCGACCACAACATTGGAATAGTGTGCAGAATTTCACGTGGCTCGGCCATTAATGTTCCCGAAGTTACAAGCAAAAACCAACATGTTCCATAATCCTTCTCGTCTTTGTACCAGTGGTACCAAAAGGATAAAGATGTCTGCATAGGATTGCCACAGCTTCCTCCTCCCATACCGATCCCAAAATCCCTGGAGGCAAAAAAAAAAAAAAAGAGCTACAGATCTCATGAAATATTTTTGCAGTGAAATGGATCTCTCCCATCTCTTGCCAGATGTAAGTAAAATCTGTCAAAACCAGTCCAAGGGCACTTTGCATTTCTCCACCTCCATCTGCAATTCTCACTGATGCCAGATTATTATTTTATTGCTCTTTGAAAGTGATTTCTAATCCACAGCGTCAAACAGGGATGCAGCAATTTAGCAGTTATATGAGGGAACCCTCCCCAAGATGTTGTTGTCCAAAATTCCACAGGTACTTCCAGTATCTTGGCCCATCTCCTACGGATCCAGCCTAAGGAAATTGAACCATTCTTACAGTAATAAAAACTGGGCTCCAAGCATTCTGTGAGCATGTTGAACTATTTTTTTTTAATCTTGCAATTTCTTTTCAGCAGCCGATAGCAGCATGCTAAGTGTTTTTGTTTCCCGTGACACTTTTCAGCATATTTTCAATGGCCAGTTATTATGGCTCCACCATTTGCTCTGCTTTGAACATTGTTACATTGGCAAAACGTTTTCAAGTTTCTGCTATGAACAGGATATGCAGTTTTTGAGCCAACGTGGATTTCTGCACATTACACAGGAACACTGACCATATTAATGGCCTACAAAGCCCTCGGGATTTGCATATTCTCCAATACAGAACTATTTAATTTGGAGCTTTCTCGCACTGTTTGCACGGATTGAAAATACGTCCTTCTTTGCTTGTTTTCAACATCCAACTCAGCAAGTGCTAAAGGTTCCCCAGGCACCTTTCCCCTCAAGAATAACAAGCCCCAATTTGTTGGTATCATAAGCCAACTCAGCACACACAAGCCACATTATTCCTATTTGTTTTGAGTTCCAGCACAAATGCATCTGCAGCCTGAATACTCATCCCCCTCAGCTTGTCACTGGTTCTTATTTGGCAGATGCCAAGCTGATCCCAAAACCAAAGGAGAATAGCCAAAACCCAATTCAGATGGTCACACACAAACAAAAACCCAGCCTTCCAATTCCCTTATAATGGCTAAGGGTGTGGTAAAATCAGGAGAAACCCAGCAGCTTCCTCTGGAGGAGGCTCACAGCAGTAAGTTAGGCTACTCCAATGTAAGGAGTACAAAAATCTGCAGCCAAAATGTATATTTACAACAGACAGGCGGCGTGCTCCTTGCCATACAATGAAATTAATTTGACGCTGATTAACTGGATCATGATTTCTGCTGTTGTTTGAAATGAAATGCTTGCTTTGCAAATCCCCTAGCCCAGTTAAGAAATGTATTATTAGGTCTCGGCATTGTAACTGGAGGCTTGTTTCTCAAATTTGGCTGTCCTGAGACTGATCTGCCCCCATGTTTGGCTTGCCTTATGTCCATCAGCAAACATTCTGTTTCAGAAAAGAAATAGTGTGCCCGGGACCCTTAGAAATGAATACAGATGCCGAGCGCACAGACACACACATACAAACACACACAGGCTATTGCATGGATAGCTCTCTGTTTACTGCCTTCCTGAACACCTCGGTCTTTCTTTGCTCTTAGCCATCAACAGCAATGGACCTTATTCATCTCGGGTAAAAATCCACATGGGAACTTGGCCTGATCAAAATTGGGCTTTGATTAGCAGAGTGCACAGTCCTGCCAGGCCGAAACCTAACTCACTTGGGACTTGCGTCCGGAGGCCTAGCTGAGGCAACACAAAGGAGCTATCCATAGCCCCTTGCAGGTTTAGGTTCGGGAGCACACAAATGAGGCTGCAAGCTGATTGCATCAAAGCAAATGGCTGGGCCTGGATGAATTAACTTCCTCAGCATTATGTATCCAGACTGAAGGGGTGACCTGTGTGCAGAGGACAACAGAGTCTGTTCCTGCACTGTCCAAAGCAATCTTGAGATATCTGGCCAAAGTAATAATAAAGGTAAAGGGACCCCTGACTATTAAGTCCAGTCACGGACGACTCTGAGGTTGTGGCGCTCATCTCGCTTTACTGGCCGAGGGAGCCGGCGTTTGTCCGCAGACAGCTTCAGGGTCATGTGGTCAGCATGACTAAGCCGCTTCTGGCGAAACCAGAGCAGTGCACGGAAACGTCGTAATAATAATGCAGTACTAAAACTCCATAGGAAGGAATCAATTCAGCAGACTGCAATTACATTTCTGCAGATGACTGTATTCCCTTTTTAAAATCTTATTTAATAATTTTTCACAAAAAATAAAACTTTACAAATTTTAACATAAACAATAAGTTACTTTATCTATTGACTTCCTGTCCTCCCCTTCCATGATTTCCATATTTACCCTTAAATGCTGCATATTACGCCTATACTATTCAATACATCCAATTTACCCTATTTATCTTAATAATTCACATATTTCAAGTCCTTCTCGTGCCTTCATCTCACAATAGCAGTTATTTAAATACTGGATAAAAAGTGTCCAGTCCTCAAGGTCGTTTTGGTCTCTAATCTTTGCTGTTAATCTTGCCAGTTTCACATTTTCAAAAGCCAATCTTCCATTGTTGGAATCTCCCTTTTCCATCTTTGGGCAGATGATTATATTGCTATATAGAACCTGGTGTCATATTTATCTTGTTTGATACCTGCATTTTAAGGGGTTGGACTAGATGACCCTTGGATCCCTTCCAACTCTACAATTCTATGAAATGATAGCCATGATTACAGGAATAAACAACTCATGGTCAGACATTAAAATATGTTAATATGTTATTTATCATTTGGTGAAAGGAGGCTGAGATGATCGGGTTGCGTGTCGAGGTCCCCAAGCCACGCCCCCAATAACTCACACATCACACATCAATTTTGGTTTGGGTTTTTGGCACGATTTTGGCTACAACTTTATTTAAATACATCCAAGTGAGTGGTTGCTTAGGCATTGGTTCCGACTATCTGTCCTTGCCCAGGGGACAGAACTGGACTTCCAGATTCCAGCAAAAGCCGGGAAACAAATTTTGGGGAGAAAATGAAGCTGGGCCTCAGTCCCTCACTTCTCACCCTCATGCTCCTGGTGGCTTGCACGGCCCAAGACAAGGGACAAGGATGAAAAGAATGGCAAGCCCCTGGATTCCTTTAACGGAATTCCCTTTCCGCACCACCATTGGAGGGGTAGGCACTTACCCCTCCACCAACCAATTTGAACCAATGCCTAACCACCAACCTTATAAGTTGTGACGATTTGCTACGCACTAGGCAAAACCAAATGGCACCAGCCAATCAGCCAAATGGACAAATTCCTACCAGGCCCCTGCCTCAAAGCAGATGACCCCATGACAGGCATAGCAAGGTCAAGTGAACAACCCCCCCCCCCAATACAGGGAGGGTGGGCGGGTGATCCGGTGCAAGCAGCCAAGAGAACGCTCAAAGTTGGGCGACCAGTATTTAAAACCTCTGACCCCTCCTTCAAAATTGGCAACAAGCAGTTCTCCCCAGCGACCCAATTAACCAATACACTGCCTGGGTCCCTCCACAAATCCGCCCAGCAACAATGGGGTGGCTTGTATCCCCCATCGCAAAACGCGCTCTCTGCTAGGGAGAACACGTTTTGCCAAGCACCAAACAGTATTTTACCAATCAGTAAAGCTGTGTCTCGTTTGATTACTTGTGTGGTAATTGAAAGGCCAGAACATTCCAGATTATTCTTCTAGGCTCCATATATAGCCCACAAATTCTGTCCTAGTGCCAACTGTGTCTCATCCGATTTATATTGGCTCTCCTTCTTTACAGGCTGATCTGGAAGGAATTGGGCTTTTTGAAACCCACAGTTGATAACCCTGTGGGAGAGGATCTGAAATGGCACCCTACAAATACCAGGAACAACTTGCTCAAAGAAAAAGAGAACTAAGCTATTGAAGGCTGCTGAACAATGTCTACACTTCAGTCAGTAACGACAAGCTGAATCTCAGAAAAAAGTTTTAATGATTAGAGGTGTAGGAATGTAACAGCTTGGAACAATCACCTCCAAGCACTTCATGGGAGCGACAAATCTCACTGGATTCAAATCAAGAAAGCGTTGGATACATGTAGGAAAGTTGTCTTGCAGCTTCTATCCCATTGAATCAGGTAGAAAAGAGAAGATAAGTTTTAATTTCATTACAACTTCCTTATAGTTGTAGACATAATTCATTCCACATGACTGTTGAGCAACACTATCCAACAAATACCCATGACACTGTGGGAGGGGGCTTAGTAGCTTTGTTGGCCCCCAGGACCATCATACTCAGCATGACTAGTCTAAGAAGGAGGTTCAGGGCTCCAATAGTGCTATTATTTTTGGAAGTGGCTTTGGGTTTCTGCAGTTTTGGCTTCGGCTGAGTCTGGAGTCATGGTCTTCATCTTCAGCTGCCAAACTAAACTTTTCCCTGGGTGTGAAAGCACATGTTTACCCATGTGCAAATGAAACTACAATGCCTTGCTGTAATTGCATTGGTCAAAAGCTCTTCCTAAAATATTAGCTCTCTGCTTCCATTAATGACAAAAACGGTAACGTGTTAAGGATTGGTCCAGGACAAGAATGTTAAGATGGAGAATGGAACAAATGTTCCAAACGTTTTTCCTTTTGGTACTTGACTCCTGCTCAGATGTGTGCTTCTCCTTCCCATGTCTTGTTAGGACATTAATTTAAGTCATTGATTATACTCGCACTGAAAATTTGCAGGTAAATATTTCCTGGGGAAAAGAGGAAATACTCTCTCAAATGACCACGACTTTTAAAAAACATAGCCCATTCACTGCCCAATAGTCAGATACATCTGTGCCTCCTCCTTCATGCTGGATACATATTCCTAGCCAATCATTCTCATGATAAGATTATACCATTAGAAACCCATATCTGACTGACTATGCAACATCATTACAAAGCCAATTCAGAGCCAATTCTGTTCTCACTTTGAATTGACTTCATGACAACTGTATGACAATGGCATATAGCTAATCATCAGGTGACATCATGACGGCACTCAGAGGGAGAACAAAATGCATTATCCTCACTCAGAATGCAAGAGCACTATTCCCTGTTTGCAATCCCTCCTGAAAACTAATAAAAGGAGAAGCTCTTTCACACAGCACTGCCTTTAGCATATGCGCTGCCGGGGTGCAAAGATCTGCCCAGTACCCCCAAATTAACTTTTATTATGCTTATGTCAGACACCACGCTTACGCCTTATCTCTTATTTATGAAAGAAGGGATGAAAAAGAAACAAACTTTTTTATTTGCTCATTTATTTATAATACACTTATACTTAAGTATACTTATAAGTATTGTTTAGGCACCTACTTAGGAGAAACATCAGTCGTGTCAAAGGTGCCACTGACCCCGCTGCCGCATAGCAGCTCAATACAATACGTAACATTATATTTTTATGTAAGAGTTAATTTCGCATGCACAGCACTGTTGTGAATGACAAGTGCCGCTGCTGGTGCGACGCGTCTTTGGTAAATGGGCGCACAAAGTCAAAAGTCCTTTAGTGAAACAGTAGGTATACATTTCGGTAATACCTAGGTATATATGTATTTTGTTTTTCTAGCTTGATCAAAATTACTTATTATTTCCTAACAGGTAGATAGTTAAGAGCTAAGGCGGCTTCAGCGGTGGGCGCCAGGCGTCCCCCAGAATTCACCATCTAGGTGCCCTGCACCCCTTGCACCCCCGAGTAAAGACTTGTGAAAGCTTTCTTTAAAACCACAATTGCCCCCCCCTTTTCCTGTTTCAGCTCAATCCTATTAGCTAGGCCACAAGCCTTTCCACACATTTCATATGCAAAAAACCTGTGGAAATCCTTCTGAACAGGAAAATGCTCTAGCTGTGAGAAATGTAATTAGAACAGACCATTAAGGCTTCCCCAGGAACTGAAAAGTAATAATATGAACGAAGAACAAGAGCACATATCATCAGGTTTAAAGGTCCCTTGTCTGACCCAGTGTAACCAGGAAGTAACAACACACAATGACCACTCCCCGCTTAAAACGGGGGGCGCCCTTTGCGTGGACACGTGCAGCCCCTAGATCTGGAGCGCCTCCAACAGCATAGGCTTGGCTTTGCCTTCCCTCAGGTGGGATACCTGGAGGTCTCCGCCTACCTCAGTCAGTTGTCCAATCCCACCTGGGGGAAGCGTTGCCAAGGAGACCGGGCCAGGTAGGGGAGGGATTACCTGCCCACACAATAGAGGCAGGATCTTACCTGGGAATCCTCACTTGGCTCCAGAGCTTCTCCCACCCTACCCACCCTCAGTTAATGTCTTATTTTGCAGGTTAACTTTTCTTCATAGGTTTTGCAGGTTAACTTTTCTTCACAGGTATGCGGGCGCTGCTACGTTAAGGTCGCTGTTAAAGGGCCGGAAAGGAATTTCCCTGCATTGGCAGGTTTCGCCTTTCCCGTAGCAAAGCGTCACAACTTTGGCTGTATCAGGCCTTGGGCGGAATCCTTTTGTCCATCTTCCTCTTTGTGGCGGCAATACCAGGGTTCCCCGTTAAAGGGGTTTTCTGAAGGGAGGCTTTGACCGTACGCCGAAAGGTCGTCATTGCTCTCCCCTGTGGCGGCGGCGTTACGGGGGCGGCTATCTCTGCTTGAACATATGTTCTCCAGAGCCGGCCCATCCCCCCCCACACACACTGGATAACCCTGATGCTCCCTAGGTCCCCGGCTGGGGACTGGGGAGGGAGAACGCCCAATGCCTGAGCCAAGGTCTACCCACATTTGAAATTTAATAAAGTTGTGACCAATTTAATCCCATAGCACGTTGTCTTGAGTCGTTATTCCACATGACGGGGGGACCGTGCGGGATCTGGGGACTCCGCCTGTCCACGCAATTCCTTCTTGCTAGAAGATGTTTGAGGGTCTATTTAAATCCAAATAATGCAAATTTATTTTCTTCTTAACCAATTTTATCATAAGCTTGCATTATCTACTGTCAAGGGTAGCTAGATTGAGGGTGCCATTGCCACATCAGGATGAAAGCTGAGGGTGAACACCCAGGAAATGGGCACGACCAACAGGCAGGGAGAAGTAGGGCATAATAGAACAAAGGAAATAAAAAAACCCCACCTCAGCAATCAGGTCTGAGGTACAGCAAAGGAGTCTGAAGGAATTCTTGTCTTGACCGCCCATCCACCAGCCTCTTCTTGCTTCTTTATTAGGGATGCTGTGTGGGTGGGGCTAGTGAAACCTGAAACTGAAGTAGCATCGAGTGACTTTGAATTCCACGATACACTGAAGCCACTGCTAACATTTTTGAAATTCAGGGCCAGTCCTACCATTAAGCAGAATGAGGCAGTGGCCTCAGGCAGCTGGTTCTGAGTGTCATGAAAGGACAGCAAATTGATGGTTATTTATTGCCTTGTGTACTATGGTCAGTGGCATAGGAAGGGGGGTTCGGTGGGTGTGGTCCACCCCAGGTGTCATCACTGATGGGGGTGACAAAAATTGCAAAAATATGTGTTTTTAAAATAAAATACAATAAAATTGGGCTCACGGCACTTTTTTGAAAAAATAATATTATTTAAAACAAGTTTAATAATTTCATCTGGCAATTAATTAACCTCAACAAGTCAACATAATAGGAAGGGCAGGGAGTGTTTCTTTCTGTCGATTCACCGAAATTCCCATCATGAAGAAAAGGCTTTAAGTGCTTATGCTCACAATGTTAAGCAGATAAAACAGAATATAACACTTGCAACTGTAAGTATCTTATTTTTCCTTCTTTTAATAATTTCAATGTGTGTGCGGGGGGGGGGGGGGGTGACAAGAAATTTTCCACACCGGGTACTACCTGACCTTGCTATGCCACTGACTATGGTACAGAAGTGGGGAGGACCAATTCCTGTCCTGCCTCAGGCAGCAAAATGTCTTGAGCCGGCCCTGTCAAGCATATAATAAATAATCTTTGGTAATTTTTTTGTTTGCTTTTGTAGGAGGCTCAATTTGGAGAGATATATATATATATATATATATATATATATATATATATAATCTACTTCTACATACTTAAGTAATCCCTCACATATTGATCTTGCTTATGTAAGGGTATGATATTTTTCTCCTCCTACTTGTGTTACAAATACATAAGGAAGCATTCAAAAGCCTGTCAGGAAAGAAGATTATGTGGTCAATTTGTACAGCAAAATGCAAATCCAACAGAGAGATTAGGAAACATCTTGTGAAAACTCTTGTCTGTTCAAAAAACTGTAATTGGGAAATGGGCAGGGCTGCCTGTTCTCGATTTTCAACCTTCCCAAAGATGCTCATGGGCATTTCAGGGTACGGATTGATGGAAATAGAGCTGGGAATTATGATTGATTAAAAGTCCCGGTCAAATGAAAGTGGAAGTCTTAATGCATTTCTAAACATGTTACTACTATAGGCAGACCCCCAAAAAGTAGGTGAGTATTTTTAGACTGGTGAAGAGGAGACAGAGTGGTGTTATGATAACCATTTCCAAATATCTGAAGGGCTGTCATATGGATGATGGAGCAAGCCTGTTTTATCCTGCTCCGTAGGGTTGGACCTGAACCAATGGATTCAGATCATATGAAAGGAGATTCTGACTAAACAGTAGGAAGAACTTTCTGACGGTAATGGCTGTCAGACAGTGGGAAGGCCTATCCTGAAAGGTGGTGGAATATCCTTCATTAGAGGTTTTTAAACAGAGGTTGGATAGTCATCTGTCAGGGGTTCCTTAGCTGTGATTCTTGCATTGCAGGGGTTGACTCACAGGGGTCCTTCCAACACTACAGTTCTGTTATTCTGTCTGGTTTGTCACTGTGAGAAGGATACCGGACTATATGGGCCCTTGGTCTGATCCACCAGGGATCTTCCTATGTTCTTATTAGGGTTGCCACCTTTGGCTGGGCAAAATAAAGGGCAGGCTGGGCAAAATATGGGACAGGTTGAAGGGAAGGAATTAGGGGCCTAAAAAACAACAGCGCTTTGCCTGGTGCAGAAATGACTTCAAAGCAATCCATTGCTGTCTCTCACTCTCTGACTCTGAGTCTCCATCTCTGACCCACCCGCCTCTGCCTGTGTGAAAACTCCTCCTCTCAGCCCCACCTCACCCTCTGCCTGCTTCCCATGATTACTCTTGCTCTCCTCCTCATGGACCCACCCTCTGCCCACACAAACTCCCACTCAGGCTCTTGCTCTCCCCCGCCCCCCCCCCCCACCAGACCCACTTTCTGCCTGCACAGTTTTGAGGAGAAGAAAGGAGGAGGAGAAGCTTGAATACGTGAAGAAAGGCATCCCGTTTGAAGTCCAAACCGGACACTTTCCTCCAAAAGAAAAAGAAAAAAGGATGATCACATTTTTCTAGGGACGGGTGGGAACCCTAATTCTTTATATATATATATATATATATATATATATATATATATATATATATATACAGTGGTATCTCGGGTTAAGTACTTAATTCGTTCCGGAGGTCCGTACTTAAACTGAAACTGTTTTTAACCTGAAGCACCACTTTAGCTAATGGGGCCTCCTGCTGCTGCCGCGCCTCTGGAGCACAATTTCTGTTCTCATCCTGAAGCAAAGTTCTTAACCTGAAGCACTATTTCTGGGTTAGCGGAGTCTGTAACCTGAAGCGTATGTAACCCGAGGTAACACTGTGTGTGTGTGTGTATATATATATAAAATAATTTTTATTAGTTTTCAATTACAATCCAATAATAGCCTCATTATAACAATACCAATTTATAATATAATTACTAATACCAATTATGGTATATAATAATCAAATACAGTGGTACCTTGGGTTAAGAACTTAATTCGTTCTGGAGGTTCATTATTAACCTGAAACTGTTCTTAACCTGAAGCACCTCTTTAGCTAATGGGGCCTCCTGCTGCCGCTGCGCCACCGCTGCGCGATTTCTATTCTCATCCTGAAGCAAAGTTCTTAACCCAAGGTACTAATTCTGGGATAGCAGAGTCTGTAACCTGAAGCATCTGTAACCTGAAGCGTCTGTAACACGAGGTACCACTGTACCGAGTTTTATAGTTTAGGTGGTGTCTCACATGGTTTGATGGTTTTCTTTATTTCTGCGTTCCAAAATCTTGTTAATTTCAATTACATTACGGTCATAATAACAATCCCTTATACAGCAACTGCAATATTAATAACTTCCATTCGTGTTGACACATTAAATGATTTATGAAACTACAAGTGAGGCACTCAGACTATATCCTGGGTGGGAACCCTAATTCTTATGCTTTAGGGTTTCGCCCCCAGCCAATTGTAACAAAGCTGAGAAATTAGACGAGCCAACGAAGAAGCAATGCCCTCTTAACATTTTACAAATGGACACATGGACTCATTATACACTGCTATCCTCACACCAAGGATCACTGCTTCACTTCCAGCACTACTGCACATTGCTAAAAGCTCTTTTCTGAGAGATAGGAGGCTGTCTCCCATGTCTCTATCTAGCCCAGTTTCATTTTCCTGGCAGCAGCTTCCTGCAGAGTTATTTCCTGTCCCCTGGTCCTTTTACCAGGAAATGCTAGGGACTGAACCTGGGATCTTCCACATGCTAAGTTGCGTCCTCTACCACTGAGCAATGCTCACATCTTGCCTGCTCTTTGCTGTATTCACCATATTTTTCGCTCTATAAGACGCACCAAACCATAAGACGCACCTAGTTTTTGGAGGAGGAAAAGAAGAAGAAAAATATTCTGAATCCCAGAAGCCAGAACAGCAAGAGGGATCTGGCTTCTGGGAAAGCCTCTTGCTGTCCTGGCTTATGGGATAGCCACGCGAAGCCTCTCCTGGGCAGCGGGATGAAGGCTCCCCCAAGAGACGCACTCCCTTTAAAGAGCATGAGGAGCGTGTGTGCAGCTCTTGGGGGCTTTTCCCTGAGGAGGGAGAAGGGCTGCCATTCTCCCTCATCGGGGAAAAGCCCCCAAGAGCCGCAGACACGCTCCACGCAGCTCTTTAAAGGGAGCACTGAGCAGAGCCTCCTGCCTGCATTCACTCCATAAGATGCACACACATTTCCCCTTACTTTTTGGGAGGGGAAAAGTGCATCTTATAGAGCGAAAAATACAGCATATATTCTGCAACTACTTGTTTTACACTAGTTTGTGACGCTGGATCAGAAGCCGTTCGTGAGATTTGCTATCTGAGGCACAGCAGCCGATGCCCCCCAGGCCTGCCAAATCCATTTTGCCCCTAAAAGCAGAAGAATCCCACAAGCACCTCTCACAACATAATACATACATTAAATAATTTGTAGTTCTTTCGTGACATTTGAAGTCAGCTATCTGAGGCGATTGCCTTGCTTTGCCAAACAACAGGGCCGGTCCAAGATGACGATACATTTTTTTGCCTTGCAGTCGTAAGCTTCCCTTATAATTATGCATTATTGTTCTATTTATTTTAAAGTTTTATTTATTTACATTTTAAAATATAATTTTATGGCCTGCTTTTTTTCCATTGTGTTCTGAAGGGTTCCTTTTTAACATGCACCTGTTTAACAGCAAGTTCAATTTCCAATAGATCTGGTTTAACTGATCTGCTTTTTAAGGAATACATGCATTTTTACCCTCCGTGGACCTCGGCAGCTGTTTGAAATAGTTGTAAATCTCTTTCTTTCAGCAAACTTGACCCACTTCAAACGGCACGCCAACAACGATGAGGGCAGTTGTTGTGTGGTGTTTTATTTCAATTTTGAATAATAGTATCAACAACAACAACAACAACAACAACAACAAAAATAATAGATTGAACTTTTAAGACAGGCAGAGGTCCACTTTACCCCTATTGAACTGAGTGGGAAAGTGAAACTATTAAATAGCTTTCTCACTGGAGTCCATCGTCTCTCTCTTCAGCTCCTCAAAAAAGTTTAGAGCAGATAATCAGTATCATAAATCTATTTTTTAAATACCGGTAAGTCTACATAATTAAAAGAACAATAATCAAAACAACAAAAAGCAACCCAGGAGAAAATAAAAATTTTGTTGTTGTTGTTTTCCTGAGCCCAGTGTCAGAGAATTTCGAGATAACAAAAATGCAACTGGAAAATGCCATACCACAAACTTGATGATTTGGTTTTTTTAGTGCTTATAGCTATAAACGATTTAATGTTCTTCCATTAAAAGGGGGCTCGGAAAAGGCCCAATAATATACAATTTTCTTTGGCAAAAAGGCATAATTTAAACAGAGCAAAAAAGGGTTCAAAAAGGGTGACAAAGGCACTATTTTTTGCTATCCTTGGACCCTTCTCAATTTTTGTGTCCAAAGTAAATGAAGCTAGATGGAAGTAGTTAAAACAGTGAAGCAAAGCAGTTCAGCTCTTTTAAAGATATTATTGCTAGCCGTATCCTCCTCCAGTCAAAATCTGTGCTGGGAGACAGGGACCCACTTCAAGTCAATGAGTCACTTTTGCTTCCTCGCCAGAACAATTAAACTTCTTGTATAATAAAACATGACCTGAAGGCTGACCTTCACCACATCATCCCTCCTCAAAACTCCCAGAGGTCAGTCCTGACATTTAACAGCTCACAAATTCAGTTTCTTAAGCTTCAGAGGCCAACTTCAAGCTTTTAAAACTCAAATTAGGATATTAAGGTTCTTTTTTGTTTTATTTTATTAATTTTTTTCAAAAGTTCTATCTGTGGATATACGATATTGTCAATTTAGCATCCAAACTGTCCACGGTTACGCACAATCTTTTGTCATTCTAGAGAGAGAGCACATCTTTTCCCCAGAATTGCAAAAACAGGCCTTGCTGTATCGAGCGTGCCCAAGCATCAAAGCAAAGTTTTACATTTGCCTTTTCTGGAGAAAAAAAAAGTGCTCCAAGTGAACAATGCACAGAAATGGTTAATGCATTTTGCAACTTGCTGCTTCTTTATTGCTAGCAGCTGAGCAGTTTTGGGTGGTTCACCCTCCCTCCTTTGTTACTGATCTCTTGCCATATTGTGCATGCAATCCCCTAACAACATTAGCTCATTTCTACTCCAGTCTTAAAGATTAGCTCATCTGGGTTATGTACTTTGGTGTGTAGGTGTTGAGTGCTAAAATATAACTTAACTTTCCTTTTGAAATGGCATTCTAAACAACAAGAAATTAAGTTTGATCTTTTGGGTGTGCTTCTCTTGCGTTCCATAATACTGAACAAAATAAAAACAACTTCTTCCCTTCATGCAGCGCTCAATGGGTGTGATAAGCTTTTGGGTCTGTAACAATGCTGACGCCGCCCTGTGCTCCACCTCAATTAAGTTCTTCATTTTTCTGGAATGTTGCTTTTATAGTAAAAACAATTAACTGCGTTTTCCAAAAAGGCCACAGTTTTAATTTCTGCGTGAGTAAAATGGTGAAAGGTAAAGGACCATTGGATGGTTAAGTCCAGTCAAAGGCGACTCTGGGGTTGCGGCTCTCATCTCGCTTTTCAGGCCGAGGGAGCCGGCGTTTGTCCACAGACAGCTTTCCGGGTCTTGTGGCCAGCATGACTTAACAGCTTCTGGCGCAACGAGACACTGTGACGGAAACCAGAGCGCATGGAAATGCCGTTTACCTTCCCGCTGCAGCGGTACCTATTTATCTACTTGCACACACACAAAAAAGCATTTGATTGTATCTTAACTACTGCATTTCATAAAAGTATGTAAATATATTCAAAGGGCCTTTTTGCACCAGGTGCTGGTGGTGCTGGCAAAATTATTATTAATAATGGAATACAGTGGTCTCAGGCAGCTTTCTCGTGGCAACCACATTGCGAACATCAGTCCTAACTTAAATGCTGGATCTAGGTCTATACCGTTCAAAATACCATGATGTATCAAGGTCCTTATCACTGGCTAAAGGTGAAATTCAGTGCCCTACATCACACAGGACAGACCTCTTTTGGAGGAGTTCTCTGTTAAGAAGGGAGAAGAGCTGGAGCCTTGAAGCTACCCATCTACAGTTAGCTTTTGGTGCACAGACTTAGCAGGCACACAGATCACCTGATCATAGCCCTTCCCACTAGGGCAAGATGTACTGAGTGATATTCAACTAAGTTCTACACAGTTTTGACTTGATCTCGACAAATTTTATGGGAAATTATTGACATATTACAGCCATATACACTGGAAAGCAATGGATTGTCCTTCAGCTTTATGATGTTTCTGGCCACAGGAACCTGGCCTGGATACTGCTAGGTTCTCATGCCATCCACACTCCTTTTCCTAGGGGAGTGGAAAACAGGGAGATTTGTTATCAGAACAAAATGAATATTTATCAGGCAACCAAGCACTGGTTAGCTTCAGGTGTGCTTCACTAGGCAGCACATTCCAAACATGGTATCATATGTCCAGATTGAGTTTGAAATTATATGCTTTAAAGCTACATTTAAACCAGGAACGAGGAACCATAGGCTAAATGCGGCCCTCCAGGCATCTCCATATGGCCCATGGGAGTCTCACAAGCCACACCTCCTCCCTACCAACACTCACTCTCCCCAGGCTTGCTTAGCATCATGTTTGGTGTTTTGCACAGCTGGAAAGCAACCTTAAGCCTTCATGTCCCTTAGGTAGCCTGTGTGGAGGACAGAAGAGGTTTGTAGAAACTTATCCACTGCCCTGAGGTAAAATTCACATTCATTTTTCTGTACACTTTTGCCTCTGCTTCTGCCCACCCCTGGCATGTGGCCCCTGGAAGATTTCCCAGAAGAGACTGTGGCTCTCTGGGTGAAATAAAGGTTCCCTATTCCCAATTTATACCGCGAAACTCTTGCTTCCACGCTGCTAGTCTAGATAAGAAAATACCCAGGGTGTGTTTGCAGTGCTTGGGGGCCTCCTAGTCACAGTGTGGGAAAGGAGTGGGGCCAAAACATTTTGTGCTGCCTTTGCCAGTTCCAAAATCCTTGGGGAAGGCAGCCATTGTTGGAAGGGGCTTGATATCTTTGACAAGGCAATGCGGCAAAGCTCCCTGCACGTTTTCTAAAGAGAATTTGCTGCAGCTGTTTTTTGGGAGGTAGCTTGTACGGATCAAGGCACAGGCGCATGCACACACACGCATGCATACAGAGAGAAAGAGAGGAACACAGTGAGTCTTCAGATGATCAGGAGCAAGCTGAATGGTGATGTGAGTGGATGAGGCAAGCGGTGGAACAAAACCAGATTCAGTGTTGGCTTTCCTCCTTGAACTTTTAATGCTACAGCCAACAGTTGAGTACAGTGGAGGTCAATAGAAAATCCAGGTGGCGAAGAGGAACTCGGCCAAATTAACCCAAACTTGTTCAGTTCAGAATAGAAATTCTTTCTCTACTCTTAAATTAATACAGAATTAGATGCTTATCATAACAACAAAAGTCTATTGCATATATAGGTGATTTTTGGGGAGTGTTTACAAATTAATAACAGGGAAAAGGAGGGAAGAGTGGCTGAGGCAACCCTGTGAACGGGGTACAATTATTATTATTATTATTATTATTATTATTATTATGCTTTTCAAAGTCCTTGTGTTAGGTGGTGTTATAGGAATTTCATTACATTCTCCATCAAACTATGTTTTTTTTTAAAAAAAACCTCCAGGATTAATTTGTTTCATGTGTACGTATGGTACAAATTACCCATTTTGTTCTTTTATTCTTAAAAAAGAAAAAGAAAAAATGAACTGAATGTATTATCAAAGGCTAGGCAGGTCCTAAGACTTGGTTCCACTTTGGGGCTATGTTGAAATAATTGCTGGATTTCTCTTTCTAAAGCCACTCATTCTGTTCCAATTTATTTTCTAGTACAGAGCAAAATTATTTAAATTAAAATGAGAAAAATCAAATTATGTGCTAATTAAAATTGTATTAGATAACCTAATTGTTGCCGTTCCTTGAGCTACTGCTTGCATGCCCTGTGGATCAGTTAGCAATTTTCCCTTAGGGCAAGGATTTTGTTCTGTACATGTTTCTCTTTTTTACACAGGATTCTTTAATTACTATTGATGTAAGTCTTGGCACAACATGAATTCTTAGGCAAGGGTACATAGGAAGCTACCTTACAGAAAGTCAGACCATTGGTCCATCTAGCACTCATTTCAAGAGTAACTGGTCAGAAATAATCCCAGCCTAAAGCCCCATTATGCTCTGAAGCCAAGTTTTTATTCCTGTATAGCAGACTTCCCCATTGTTAGGGTTGGCCATAGGCAACAGTCCTGGGCAAGCCAGGAACGATGGGACCAGCCAGGAGTAAGTCAGGACCACAGTGCAAGAGGTAAAGTCAAAGAACAAGCATAAAGTCAGAACTGAAGAACAAGTCAAGACTGAAGAACAAGTCAGGAGGTAGGATCAAAAGGTCCAGGAACATGCTAGAACTCAGGAAGACCTTGTTGTCCAAGCTGGGTTCAACTGCAACACGAAGTCTTTTTACACTCCTTCCTCCCCAGGTGGATCCAATGGTTTATTGGGGGGTGGGGGCAAAGTCAGCCCAGGACCTAAAATTACTTCACTGAGAAGATTCCCCCCCTTACGGTTCAGTGGTTCACCACACAGGCAGTGTCACACACGAATCTAGAAATCCTAGACGCTCATTCACTTAAAATGAAGAGGCAGCTCTCTCTGTGTAGCTTTTGCACAGTGACGTGAATGGGGGAGTCCATGCAGGCAAGGAATCTCCATATTAGTATCAGAGCACCTATGTTTGCAAAGGACTGGAGGAGTGAGGGGTGAAAAGAGATAAGCTAGTAATATGTTTTCCCCACATACTGACTCTATAAACATCTCACAAATAAACATAGCTTAGCCCAAGTTTCTAGCTACTAATATTGGCTAGAACAGAGCACAGACTCAGGAAATTCATCAAAATGTACCAAGGAATATCATTTGGCTCATTTAGCTGAGCAAAGCCAGTAATTTGTCTTCAACAGAAGTGTCACATTCCACAAACGCACAGCTACCCATTTATACTGGATGTTTGGGCAAAAAATCATTTGTTCTTACTAAGCATGTGTGCCATGGGTAGGTAAACTAAGGCCCCGGGGGCCAGATCCAGCCCAACTGCCTTCTAAAACTGGCCTGCAGACGGTCCAGGAATCAGCATGTTTTTACATGGGTAGAATCTGTCCTTTTATTTAAAATGCATCTCTGGGTTATTTGTGGGGCCTGCCTGGTGTTTTTATGAGTAGAATGTGTGCTTTTATTTAAAATGCATCTCTTGATTATTTGTGGGGCATAGGAATTCGTGTATTTCCCCCAAAAATATAGTCTGTCCCCACAAGGTCTGAGGGACAGTAGATCAGCTGAAAAAGTTTGCTGACCCCTGATGTATGCCATGGCTGGGGTAGACCCTATTTTCAGCCGTCAAAACAAAGGGTTCAGAAAGAAGAATGCACCAGACATTATCTTCCTAGGACTACATATAGTCCATATGGGATCTTGTGTGAAACTATTTGGATGGGAATCAAGGATTTTGTTTCTTTGGATTTTAAGACGTTTTCACCACTCCCCCCCCTCCCTTTTGTCCTGAAAACACAACCTTAACTACTTTACCAGGGCAAGTTCCAGAGTCAAATCAAATCAAATCAATGCCTTCACTCCATGCCAGCTCCTGCAATTGATATCAGCATCTATGCTGTTCTGTGTGGAGTCTCTCAGCAGGGTACCACCATTCTCTCCTCCCACCCACGGAATAGTCTTTGTACATGCAGGTGGTACGTACCTGCAAAGCAAAAGGTGGTGTGGAAGTCTGTGTTAGTTGAAACTCATTTTCCAATGGAATGTTATTTGGGAGCATAGCAGTACTGAAAGTGAACTCAGAAGCACTCTGTGTCTTTGGGCTCAACATGCTTCTGAAATTCCCCTCACCAGAACACCTCCCAAAATTCTGGAGTCCCCCAAATCTCATTTGCAAAGTTGACATCCTCCATTGTTCCATCTTTTATTTCTGAGCGTTGTGCAGAACCTGTGGTCTGGAGCAGTCATTTCTTCTGTTCCTTTTCATCTTTCTCCTGCTCCGTGAGCTATAAAACTTACTAACGAAAGCTGACCTTTCTGTGGTGTTTGCCGATTAGGGCATATCTACCCTAAAACCAAATAGAAGTACATTTATATACAAACCAAATTAGTGTGGTGTTGGGATGAAGTATTTGGATTGGCATTTTGTGGGAGGTTGAGTGAGGTGAAAATGTCCCCCAATGTTTGATTCAATCTGGGTGGGGTTTTTAGAATTATAAGACCTCTCCTGTAAGGGCATCATTTTACAGAAATACAAGCGGCCAAGCTCTTTTCTTCTTTTTTACAAACTTATTTTAGTTCCAGTCCTACTTAGTGGTCAATTCCAAAAAGTGATATTGGGAGACTTCTCTGTTCAGCACCTTGGTCATTGGCCTATGGTGTCTTGTAGAGACCAGCCTTGCTCTCTGTGTTCTTTAACATCTATAAAGAAGAGATTGACTGCTCATTTGGCATGTGCTGTGGATGTCCTGCAACACCACTCCTTTTTATCTGATATCAAGATAGCTGCTGATATTCTAAACCACTGGATGAGGACTAACAAATGGAGACTTAATCCAGGTGTGAAGGAAGAGTCTGCTAGGGATAGATTTATTGTCCCTGATATCCTACCCCTTCAACTCTTATGCTAGTTACTTATTTGTTCAGCTCTTCCCTCACCTGACCCCACCTCTACTGCCACAGTGTGTTTAAATTATCGGTTAGTAGAAAGCCTCGCTTCACCTGGGCAAGAGGAGGGGATAGTTATAATTAAATAAGATTGTGACACAACAGAAAAGCATGATGCCTAATGAATTAACACTGCTAGCTTACAGGGAGTTGGCACAAAGTATTTGCAGGAAGGAGCAAAGTTTTCAGGAGAAAAGGCCTTTGAAACTAGGAGACTGTACAGTGCTGTTGTTCACAAACATTGCATCACTGTGGAGGAATGCTGAAAATAGCCTGCTTCTGTTTATGCTATGCATGCCAGCCGCGTCAAAAGAGATAACCTTCTGCTCTGAAGAATCAGTACATTTAGGGTTAATACTTGATTTTTTTTAAAAAAAACCATCAGCTTTTCTGTCCCTTTGTACATGAATTTGTCCGACATGTGTCAAGCAGAAAGGACTGCAGAGCAGCTGCTGTACTTGCTAGTTCAATCCCCAACATCTCCAGGTATGGCTGAAAAAGCCCACTGAAGGGCCTGCTGTCAACCAGTGTAGGCAATATTGAGCTTAGATGAATCCTGGGTTTGACTTATTATAAAGAAGCTTCTATGTTCCTAAGCTGGGATGTGCAAATCTGTCAGCTTCAGTTTCTCTCATTTTACCAATCTGAAGTTCAGTTCTCCACACTGAAACATCAGCTTGCAATTAAAAAGAAAGAACACCCCCCCACATGAAAATTCATCAGGATTTTAATAAAAAAATTATCATTTTTCTATACAGTTTTGTATAAAGCCCTCAGAAATGACTTATGTATACAGTGGTACCTCAGGTTACATACGCTTCAGGTTACAGACTCCGCTAACCCAGAAATAGTACCTCAGGTTAAGAACTTTGCTGCAGGATGAGAACAGAAATCGTGCTGTGGCGGCAGCAGGAGGCTCCATTAGCTAAAGTGGTGCTTCAGGTTAAGAAAAGTTTCAGGTTAAGAACGGTCCTCTGGAACGAATTAAGTACTTAACCTGAGGTACCACTGTATAACAAATAAGAGGGGACTCTTGATTAGAACATTGGAAGTCTTTGCCAAGTGAAGTCTGTCCCCTCCTATCATTGGCATCAAGGTGGCAATCAGCCATAGGCCTGGTTAAAGAGGAACTTTTTTGCCTGGCACCTAAAGGTGTATAATGAAGGTTCTAGCCGAACCTCCCTGGGGAAACCATTCTACAAATGGGGAGTCACTGCAGAAAGGGCCCATTTTCTAGATGACCCTCAGGGTCCCTTCAAGCTCTACAATTCTATGATTCTATTATTTCTGCCACACATACTGTCACTTGTAAAATGTGGGAGCCGTACTTATGCTGACGTGATCATATAGGATGGGAAACCAATGTATACTGTGGTTTTCAGACTTATGTACAGTGGTACCTCGGGTTAAGTATTTAATTCGTTCCGGAGGTCCATTCTTAACATGAAAATGTTCTTAACCTGAAGCACCACTTTAGCTAATGGGGCCTCCTGCTGCCACTGCCGCTGCACCACCGGAGCACGATTTCTGTTCTCAACCTGAAGCAAAGTTCTTAACCCAAGGTACTATTTCTGGGTTAGCGGAGTCTGTAACCTGAAGCGTATGTAACCTGAAGCATATGTAACCCGAGGTACCACTGTACTTGCACAAAAATACACACATGCCATAAGAGAGGGTGCGCACACACATCCATACTTCTTCCTTTCTTTTTAAGGCCACTTTTCTGGATAAATACCCCTGAAAGGCAATTGGGGAAAATAGTATTTGGGGCCTTCTGAAATGCCTGTAATGTAGGAATTCAATGCAGGTCGAGTGGAAGAGAATTCTGCATCTGCCAGGTCACCATAGATAAGGACCTCTGCCTTGTGCCCGTCCGCCCCCCGGCCTTACCTCCACCAAATGGCACTTGAAGGAATAACAAGAGAGTGCTGTTGCACCCAGGTCCTGCTTACAACCTTCCCATAGACATTGGGTTGGCCACTGGGAGAACAGAATGTTTAACTGGATAGGCCACTGGCCTGATGGCCTACCGCAGATTCTTTTCTTCTTTTTAAAAGTCTTCTGAATATGTGAATGTGCAGAAACTAGCCTACTCCACAAAGATAAAATTCACATTCACTGCTCCAACCACTTTTGCCTCTGGACCCTCCACAAAACCGCCATGTGGCCTCCAGAAAGTTGCCGCGAGGGGAATGTGGCTTTTGGTCTGATAAATATTCGCTGCTCCTGCTAGGGAGCATCATGGAGGTGTTGATTATGTCTGTTACCTCTAGCTGAGTGCAGGGAGGAAAATGCATCACTTGGTAGTCGCTGAATACCCACATGGCAAAGACTACCCCTTTCAAGCCCTGTTTTTGCAAAATAGAGGCTAGGGAAGAGGTTACAACCAGCTAAGCATGTTAGGGAGGAATGTTAGGCATAATCAAAGGTATATTAGAGAAGAAAGACAAAGGAAACTGTGGGTTTGTTTCTCTTTCAGGACAAAAAGGCTATTCACCCAAGTCCACAAAGGCGACAGAATTCCTCAATGCCTACTTTGTCTCAGTCTTCACAATACAAGGCAAACGATGACTAGATATTAACAAACAAGGCAACTGGGTCAGTGGGTAAGAGGAATGTGGCAGAGATAATAAAGTTTGACTTCCCCAAAGCAACTGAAAAACTTTCTCACAACAGTCCCAATAGAAGTGCTGTGGCATATTACATAGTTTCATATATGTGAATTATTATTCCACAAAAGTGAAGTGGTTTTGATGACCCGCCTTACATGTTCTTCCTCACCTGGCCAAGGGACCAAGCTATCCATTTTGCCACAAGCTTCAGGGTCCTACTTTCACATCTTATAAACAGTTTACTGTTTTAGGTCAAGACCTTTTAATAAAAAATAATAATCTCCCCTCACCTTCACTGAGGCCTGAAGGTGAATCTTGGATGCAGCAATGGGCACAGAATGGAGTTGGAATGCAACATGGTGGGCCATGGAAAAATCTGGAGTGGAACCTAAGAATGCTGAGTCCAGCTACTGTTCTATCTAGCTCAGTATTGTCTATGCTGACTTGTGGCTTCCCAGAATTTCATACAGGGTTTCCTCTCCCAGTCCTACCCGGAGATAGGCACAGGTCAATTCTGTGTCCAGGGCAGCTGTCGACCAGCTCCATCTGGTATGCTGGCTTAGACCCTACCTTCCCACAGACTGTCTCACCAGAATGGTGCATGTTCTGGTTATCTCCCACTTGAACTACTGCAGTGCACTCTATGTGGGGCTAACTTTGAAGATGACTTGGAAACTACAACTAATCCAGAATGTGGCAGCAAGACTGGTGACCAGGAGTGGCCACCAGGACCATATAACACAGTCCTAAAGGATCTTCACTGGCTCCCAGTACGTTTCTGAGCACAATTCAGTGTTGGTACTGACCTTTAAAGACCTAAACGGCCTCAGCCCAGTATACCTGAAGGAGCGTCTCCACCCCCATCATTGAGCCCGGACACTGAGTTCTAGTTCCGAGGGTCTTCTGGTGATTCCCTCACTGTGAGAATTGGGTTTGCTCATTTCAATACCATGAATTTTCGGTCCACTTAATAGAAAGAAGTATTCCTGCTGTCAAATGGTGGTGGGGATGGCCATCAGGAAAGAAGAGAGTTAATTAGTTCTCTGCAAACTAGGCCAAGGACTGCATTTCTCATAGAGAGCAGACTGCTTTGACTAGGTTTCCCCAGCCACTCTGGGCAGCTCCCAGCAAAATATAACAACATAATAAAATGCTGAATATTAAAAACTTCCCAATACAGGGCTGCCTTCAGATGTCTTCTAAAAGTCGTGTAGTTCTTTATCTCCTTGACTTGGGAGGGTGTTCCAAAGGGAGGGCGCCATTGCCGAGAAGGCCCTCTGCCTGGGTCCCTATAACTTCATTTATCACTGAACCTTTCAGTGGGCACCCTAGGAATGGTCACAGAAGTGTTGCTGTCATTTCTGCGTGTGCACACACCCATACACACACACACACCAGGCAGAGAATGGTCAGTATGGGCAACAAGTCATTGTTGTCATGTCTGACAAAATAGGTAAGCATGGCAGACAAACTCTGGTAGGATGTATTTGGTTCAGTAGCCACCAGCAGCAGCCTGTTATGAAATAAAAGGAAAGAAGCAAAGTGGGAGTCTTTCCAGACCTCCAAGAGGCAATTTCTCCTTTTCACAAACAGTGTGGTGGAGAGCAAATGACATCAAATCAATGCTAAATTCTCCAGTTCTTTGCAATCTGATTAATGCTGAGTGTCTTAAGATAATACTGCTTAATTTAAATTCCCTCTGCTGATGCTTTGAAGTGCCCATCATTTCATTTTGCTTACATGACGCAAGAAATGTCACATTTCATCAAATGACTATTTGCAGATCACTTAAATCCATAGCAAACACATGAAACTGGTCTCGAAATGCCTTGGCTTCCTCTCTCTCGCTTTATCTTGTTTTCATATTTTCGTGCATTCTTTCTTTGCTAAACTTGAACTAAGAAGCCCTTTTTAATTTGTCTGGTGTAAACAGATTGCTTTGAAGACCAGAAATATTCCTCCTCTCTCTGTGTGGGTGGCATTGCCCATTGGGCAAGGTGACATGTATTTTTTTCCCCTTCCACCGCTGATATGGAAGTTCATTTAACCCAGAGATGGGGAACCTTTGGCCCTCCGCCTGTTGTTAGACTCCAACTCCCATCAGCCGCAGCCAGCATGGCCCATGGTCAGGGATGATAAAAGTCGTAGCACATCAACAGCTGGAGAGGCACATGTTCTTCATTACTGCTTTAGGTGGGGACCACTGAGCAAATTGTTGGCTTAATGCTAGTTTAATATCCAGGCTTAATGGTAGCCTTGCAGGCCATTAGAAAGGTAGCAATATTCTGTATGTCTTCTTTGTAGCTGTTAGGGAATATCTTTCTCCAAAAGGGCAGTGTTGAGAATGCATGTTATATATGAATGTACAGTGGTACCTCTGGTTACAGATGCTTCAGGTTACAGACTCTTCAGGTTACAGACTCCGCTAACCCAGAAATAGTACCTCAGGTTAAGAACTTTGCTTCAGGATGAGAACAGAAATCGCGCGGCAGCAGCGGGAGGTCCCATTAGCTAGGTGGTACCTCGGGTTAAGAACAGTTTAAGGTTAAGAACAGACCTCCGGAATGAATTAAGTTCTTAACCTGAGGTGCCACTATATTGCCTACTGGGCTTTTCCACTTCAGGCGCAGGTAGGGTATTGTTTGAACACCCACCTACCCCAATATAAAATCTCCATGCCCACAGAAAATGAATATTTTAAGGGAAAGTCTATTACTATCGTTCCAGCCCTGCTAGTTTTATATGCGCAGGAAGGTTTCTTTTTTATTTTCATGTGCAGGAGAACTTAGACATTTGATCCACCACCTGCAGTCTAAGTGGTACAGTCCAGCAACAGATAGCTCACCTGGGGCTGCTGATGGTAAGCTGGGGGAGCCGACATTCAGGCTCGGTTTCGCTTTTTGAAAAGCTGAATCCATCTGACATTCTGCCCTCCCTGAACAAAGTGTTAATGACACCAGTCAGCCTAGGACCAGGTCTCTCCAGAGAATCTTTCATCAGCCAGTATGGGCAGGCTTCCAGCTCACAAATAGTATCCCCCAGCGCAGCCAAGGCACACCCTCTATATCAGCAGGTGGGCTGCTTTAAAAACCAAGCCAAATAAATGGGACAAGGCTGAGCTTCTGAGACTCCAAACTCCAACTCTGCACTTAAATTAGCATCCCTATATAAGGAGGAGATGTTTCGGCAGAAGTAAACACACCGTACTTTTATGGGCTCCTCTTTTATCTGAGAAAAGAGGTCATGCCCATAGAGTAGACAGGATCTCAGAGCTCTCTTGAGTAGACAGGATCTCAGATCAGCTCTCTTGAAAATTCAATCTTCATTTAAAAGTGTGGGGAGAGGCGGGGGTTGATCAGAAACACCGAATCACCCATTCTTCAGTGACGTTTTAAAACACAACTATTGTATGCTTTCCCCACTGAGGCAAATTGATTAATGGCTTGGAAGAAGAAGTGTGATTTTGACTGAAAACTGGCACCAAAGGGGAAATGTCATACACCCGCTTCTCCAGTATGCTGCAGCAATCAAAATTAAGGGAGGTTTAAAACTGGTTTTAAATGCAAAGTCGAAACATCTGGAAGACACCAGCTTGATGAAGGCTGGCTTACACTCTTTTTCAGTTTTCTAAGTTATTTGTAACTTTAAGAATAGTCTACAATTTATGTAGCATCTGAAAGAACCCTTGATTTTTGGATAGTCAGTTTTTCAAGAGTGACCGGCTAGAGCCTTTGAGAAGCCAAAACATATTTTAAAAGGGCAAATATAATTATAAAATATAATTTTAAAAAGTTTTTATTTAGCCATGATGGACATTCTTTTTGAACCCATGAATTAGTAGATGAAAAGATAAATGGCCTGTCTATATTCATCAATTCAGCATAACCCCACTGGTCATTTTGCAAAAGATCTTGCCATTGCAGATATCTGGAGTAATGGTGCACAGGAGAGAGAGCATTGGGTTCTTTGAAGGGTCTTCTGCCTCCCCCTTTATATCTACCTGTTCCCCACCAGTTGCTTCTGATCTTGTGTAGCATGGCATTGCTCTTGCTTCTTCCTTGTTATTGCTCCTTAACTCTTTTCTTGTCCCACTTTTGGGATACCTTTTCAGGAAGATTCAGGGCTGGGCAAAAACAGACCTTATAACAATAGGACCTCTGGAAGCTCTAGATGTTTGTGGATTTAAACTCCTATCATCCCTGATCCTTGACCATTCTGGCAGGGACTGATATGTGTTGGCGTCCAACATCTGTTAAGCTGCAGATTTCCCATCTCTGTATTTAAAGGCAAATAGCTCTGTGAACCCTGAAGATAGGCCTACTCAAATAGTCCTGAATATGAAACTAATATTCTTCAACTCTTTCGGCACCCTCTGTTCCTTCTAAGGGTTCATGTTGGTGAGAGTTATAATGAGGCATCTTGCACTTTAAAGCCTATAATATACATCTTGTCATCTATTTACTCCATTCTTTTGCTGCTATTTCAGAAGGTCGGCGGTTCAAATCCCCACGACGGGTGAGCTCCCGTTGCTCGGTCCCTGCTCCTGCCAACCTAGCAGTTCGAAAGCACCTCAAAGTGCAAGTAGATAAATAGGTACCGCTCCGGCGGGAAGGTAAACAGCGTTTCCGTGCACTGCTCTGGTTTGCCAGAAGTGGCTTAGTCATGCTGGCCACATGACCCGGAAGCTGTACGCCAGCTCCCTTGGCCAATAAAGCGAGATGAGCGCCGCAACCCCAGCGTCGGTCACAACTGGACCTAATGGTCAGGGTTTGTTGTTGTTTAGTCGTTTAGTTGTGTCCGACTCTTCGTGATCCCATGGACCAGAGCACGCCAGGCACTCCTGTCTTCCACTGCCTCCCACAGTTTGGTCAGATTCATGTTTGTAGCTTCGAGAACACTGTCCAACCATCTCGCCCTCTGTCGTCCCCTTCTCCTTGTGTCCTCCATCTTTCCCAACATCAGGGTCTTTTCCAGGAGTCTTCTCTTCTCATGAGGTGGCCAAAGTATTGGAGTCTCAGCTTCAGGATCTGTCCTTCCAGTGAGCACTCAGGGCTGATTTCCTTCAGAATGGATAGGTTTGATCTTCTTGCAGTCCATGGGACTTTCAAGAGTCTCCTCCAGTACCATAATTCAAAAGCATCAATTCTTTGGCGATCAGCCTTCTTTATGGTCCAGTTCTCACTTCCATACATCACTACTGGGAAAACCATGGCTTTAACTATACGGACCTTTGTTGGCAAGGTGATGTCTCTGCTTTTTAAGACTGTCTAGGTTTGCCATCGCCTTTCTCCCAAGGAGCAGGCATCTTTTAATTTCATGACTGCTGTCACCGTCTGCAGTGATCCCTTTACCTTTACCTTTAAGAGCTCTCAACACCCTTAACAAACAACAGCTCCCAGAATTCTTTGGGGGAAGACGTGGCATAAAGGAGATGCACTGTACATTTAAGGTGGTATCCTGGTGCTTTAAATGTATAGCGCAGCTGGGGCCTCGGATGCAACAAAAGCCATGGAAATCAGAGGACTGCAGTGTTCCTCATGCTGAACAGGTTCAGACTGCTTGTCTCAAAAAAGCAAGTAGTAAATTCACATTCTCTGCAAGGGGCAGAGAGACTGACCAAGCCATTAACCTCCTGGAACAGTTTCCATGGGACATCACTTTGCAAATCACAAGGGGGGGTGGTGGAGAGAGAAACCATTCTTTGGGGCTGCTGTCCCTTCAGTGACATAGTCCCCCCCTCCCCAACAACTTGGATACAAAGGATTAATTATTTGTAATTAAAGTCCCTAATAGGGAATTACTGGACTCCAGGAATGCTGGGATGCTCGTGAATCAAATGTTCGAGAGACATAAAATGTAGCAGTAAAAAAAAACAATAACCAGCTTTTCCTTCTTCAAAGCCGGAAAAAAGCCACTCTTCTTTACAGGCAACAGTGAAGTCAACAGAGAACTCTTTGTCTGAACCTGCAGCATGGGACCCCAGAAACATCATTTCTGAATCATCTCTGGAATACATAAAAGCCAAAAGGTTGATAAAACGATGAGTCACTCCAGCTTCCTCAGGAGCTTAGAGAGACTTTTGCTGACCTTTTCTCAAGCTGAGGTTTTCGCCTCCTTGGGGAGTCTTGTTGAAAGGAGAGACCTTTACAGGCCCAGCTGAAATAGGATTGTGTGTGTGTTATTTTAATCTGGCATCTTTTTTATTTAAAGCCAATAGAATGTAAGAAGATTTACGGGAACCCTCTAAAGAAAGACATAAAAAAATCCTCACCGGGTGAATGGGAGGCTTTAGCTCCTCACTGAGGTGAACAGTAGTGTAATTGAGTTTTCTTAATCATCCCAAGTACAGTTATTTTGGCTTAGAGAAGTTTTGAAGTGACACATTCGTTGTTGGGTTTTTTTACAGACTTAATCTTCTAATTACATTAGCTGAGAGCCAACGCTGAGCTGTGGCACAGCTACACAGATGGCAGTGCGAAGGGTCAGATCTCTATAGGATGCAGTCAGATGACCAGATGGGAATGAATGTGAGAGTGTAGCTGAAGGGTACTTATGCAACCCTTAATATAATTGTGAGTGGAGCCAACCAGTTCTTTCACTTATTACACATTTCCGAATGGTGAGAGCCTCATGCAAGCAGCCTCTTTTAGGCTCTGAATGAACCTTCCCCAACAAGATGCTCTCCAAATGTTCCTCAACTTCTACTCTCATCATCCATATTGGCATGGGCTGATGAGATTTAGGAGTCCAAAACATCTGGAAGGCACAAGTTGTGAAGGGCTGCCCTTGATGGCACCACAAACAGCATTTTCCAGGGCCACCAAGAACCGTAAGAAATACAGTTCCCAGAACTACAATTCTGGTGGCCCTGGAAGATGTCCTATATGATTGTGAGTGTAAGAGGGCTAACTCGTCACGAGCCATTCCTGTTTCCACAAGGAAAAGGGAAGAGAAGAGGACAGTGGGGGAAAGGCAGGGGTTTGGGACCTGGCCCTGTTGTGCTTCTGATGAGCTGAGATGGGGCCTTAATTTCATAACAGGTTGGAGGCAGTGGGGGGACCCATTAATTTTACCTGAGCTCATTTTGAATCAAGTCAGCAGAGGAGGCTATGCATCCACTTGCTAATTGGTTTAACAGCAGACTGAAACATGTATAAACTAAGGAGATGGCACTTTTCCTGGCATGGAGAAAGTGTCCAGAAAAGCTTCACCAACTGTGTTTCTGTATGTCAAAGTGCCGGTAAAAGCACAGAACCAAAGCCAGAGAAATGGCTGTCAACTATACATTGCTTTCAAGTGGACTATGATGGCCAAGGTTCAGCTATTTTGTAGCACCTCATTAATAGACTGGGATTTCATTGAATGCTAAATCCCTGCTGAAATATGAGAGGGCACATCAGTGATGGCATTCCACCGGCTGTTGAAGACACACCTGTTTAGGTGAGCATTCCCCTGAACCGAACATCTGATTTTATTGTTTTAACTGTTTCTTAACAGTTTGAATTGCTTTGTTTTTTAATTGTTTATCATATTGTAGATTTTAACTAAGGATGCTTTTCTGCCCCATTGATTCTTTTATATTGTGCATTTTAACTATGTATTGATGCTACACTTACAGGCAATTTTGACATACAACCAGTATATAAATGAATAAATAATAATAAATGAAGATATTTTGGCTTCAATGGATTGCGGGTCTCAGCTAATGTTAATGCTTCCAGCAGCAGAAGTTTGAACTTTCATTACCCTGTACAGATCATTGTAATATTGTTGGTTACACCGGGACACACATAAATACATTTGCTTATAGTTTCCAATATAAAAAAAATCAGAGATGTAGAAACCTTTCCACACAGCCCTTGCCCGAGTAACTTCAAACTTTCTTCCCCAAGCCTCCTCTGGTTAGGGACCACCCATCAGAAACTCTAGAAAGAAAGAAGCTCTTTTTTCACATTAAATGAAGGATGCGGGGAAGGAATCAAAATTGGGGCTATGATGGGAACTTTTACAACCCTCACTGTAGGGTAGCTACAGGCACGCTATAATAAACAACATGAAAGACCTCTGCAGTTCTTTCAGTGTTATTAAAGCCTAGTCACTGGCACCGAATGTTTGTCATTTGCTACTGCCTTGTAAGCCTTAGTACACAGATGCCTTCTGAATCTTGCTGGACACATTAGAATGGGCTGCTGTATATTGCTGCATTTTAATAATATTCAAGAACTGGTAGCTGGGGCTAAGGAATACAGTCCCTCATTTAGTCAGCATAAGAGGTGCTATCTTCAGTAAGAGATTTCAGAGATCAGCCAATTCATAAAAAAAGCAAACTCATGCATGCAAACAAACTTGCTTATCTTACACTGTTAACACAGCCCTGGTTCTTATGCCTCCCAATGTAAATATTGCTCTGAAAAAAAATGTGCTGGTTTTCAATTTACTTACAAAAGCCGTTGGGAAAGGAATCTACAAAACCAAGGTCAAGTGGGGAGAAAGCCGCCTTCTTTTTCAGTTATGGCTTCTTCTAGACGAGGAAAGGCTAAGTAAGATCTTGAACAAGGGCAAAACTGAGACCAAGGAGGGGGAAACTACAGCCAGTGCCACCCACTGGGCTAGATGCAAATAATAAGAAGGCAGGCAATTGGGAGCTGGCGGAGACTTGAGGTTAGTAGGGCAGTGCCACAGTTACCATAATGGGCAAGACTCTACTGTCTCTCTACTGAGAGCCAGTGTGGTGTAGTGGTTAAGAGCGGTAGTCTCATAATCTGGGGAACCGGGTTCGCATCTCCACTCCTCCACATGCAGCTGCTGGGTGACCTTGGACCAGTCACACTTCTCTGAAGTCTCTCAGCCCCACTCACCTCACAGAGTGTTTGTTGTGGGGGAGGAAGGGAAAGGAGAATGTTAGCCGCTTTGAGACTCCTGAAGGGGAGTGAAAGGCGGGATATCAAATCCAAACTCTTCTCTTCTTCTTCTTCTATTATGGACCAGTCTAGGCTGAATCCCTTGTTGTTGTTGTTGTTGGCACGGACCCTATGTTGAGAGACAATGGAGTGTGCCTCCGGGGGTGAAGCCAGACAACAAGATCCCTCTCTTGGCCTTGCTGATGTGGTCCAAAGGAAAGCAGAGCAATACATTTGGCACCAGCTTGGCTGCAGGAGTTGCCAGAAGGAGGTGTACAAGGCACCATTCAACCATCTTAGGGACTGTATGCTGGATTTGCGTAGGGTTTACTCCTTAGCCTTTTCTTCTCCTGAAGATACCCCACAAGGCGGCAGAGGTTTAGGATCAGAGTTTTGCTTCTCCTAGATGGGCTACCTTCTGCCCCATCTGCCTTTCACTTTCCTCTACAGCACATGCAGAAACCACATTCTTGACTCTGGACTCAGTATCAGTCTCATCCACTCAATCTGCCAGAGCTTGTCTTCACAAGGCCCTAACTCACTGAGGATTTGAGACCCATCAACTAACCTCACTTGGTTTAGCTGGCCAGTTGAAGTTGTTCCCTGGGGTGTGGCCACTGTCGCCTGCTGACAGCTTCTAGGAGCCACAGGAGAGAGCTGAGTGCAGGGTGAGGACCAAAGGTGGACAAACTACCTCATGATATGTGGGAGCATGATATGTCTCCCACCCGAGGTAACTACCCCTCCCCTAACACCCCATACACCCTTCAAGTTGGTGACAATTATGTTAGCAGCAGTAAATTCCATAGTTTTGACTACATGTTGTGTCAATAAGCGCTTTCTTTTGCTTGTACAGTGGTATCTCGGGTTACAGATGCTTCAGGTGACAGACGCTTCAGGTTACAGACTCCACTAACCCAGAAATAGTACCTCAAGTTAAGAACTTTACCTCAGGATGAGAACAGAAATTGCACTGGCGGCGCAGCGGCCGCAGGAGACCCCATTAGCTAAAGTGGTACCTCAGGTTAAGAACAGTTTCAGGTTAAGAACAGACCTCCAGAATGAATTAAGTTCTTAACCCGAGGTACCACTGTACTTCACAAATGTTTGTGACTATCTCTCTCTGATTTTAATAAAGGTATTATTCCCCTCTCTCTGTCTGGATGCCTTCTACTGGAACCAACACAGCACCCTGAATTTATTTATATTTTTTGTGTCTGAAGTGCAAAAGTGATGGTTGGAGAGACTGACTCCGCATACCCATAAATGGTGTACAGTCAGAATTTCTCTAGTTCATTAACAGAACCTAATGACTAGCATAGCATCCTGCTTTTTTCTTTCTTTCTTTTCTATCTTTGAAGTACCAAAATGATGGGTGGAGAGTCTGGTTCTGTATAATACCCCGTAAGTGGTGAAGTCATAATTTTTGTAGCCCATGAACAGAGCCATTCTCTGTTGTTTGCACTGTCGGAGGTAGAGGGAAGTTGTCTCACTTGGCTTTTCTTAATTGGTTAACACTACCTCCCAGTGACTGGGCTTTGAATGCATGAAAACATAACTAATAGCATTTCTCAGTGACTGCTGAGAGGGAAGAACGTTTTCAGAAAGGAGTATACATTAAAACGTTCTGAATTCCATTTAAGAATTCTCCAGAGGGAAGCAGAAAGAACCAAAAACGAATAACTACTAGTGACTTTCTCATTAATTAAAATCTGACAAGCAGTTGGCAGCTGAAAGGGGGAGCTGTAGGTGGGGGAATCCTGTGGTTCACCACTGCATTCCTTAAATTCATAAAAGCTACAGAATATTTCACTGTAGCTCGGCCAGAAATGTAGATGGGAGAAATGTGAATTAAAAGAAGGAGCTGTTTGGAGGTGACCAGAGGTACCGTGAGGTGGCCAAGAGAATTCACACGCTGAAAAGATGTAAAAAGCTGGTGGGTCAATAGTGTGCAGAATCCAGTTTCTGTAACCAAAAAGGTGTTTCTTTTCAGAAGCAGCTAATACAGGCCAAGAGTTTACTTGCATGATAAACAGTAACATCCATGTCCTTTTTTAAATCCTTTATTAATTTATATTCCGCTTACGTGCCAAAACAGCACATTTTCAAAGCAATTTACAGCTATTAAAATCAATTATAAAATCCATACATAATTAAAATACACAGTAACAATTTCATTGGGGCATTCAAACATCATTTGCATTTATAAATATGCAATAAAACAAACCACTAAAAATAATGGCAATTAAAAACAGTTGAAAAAGAGTCAAAACAATAAGATCAGTTCAGGGGAATTCTACTCTAAACAAGTATGACTTCAGGAGCCAGTAGAATGCCAATAGGAACAGGGACTCTGCATAACACTGGTGCCATCAGCGAAAAAGCTCACCTCTGTGTTTCCACAAGCCAATAATCATCAGGCTGATGATTTCAGAGATAGAAGGGATTCTTCCTTCCAGACCTCTACAACTCAAGAGTCCTCTGCTGATTTGGGGCCCAACATTTCTCAGAATGGGTTTTTCTAAGGACATTTCTGAGATTTCTCTTTTTGGAACCCTTCTAAAAAGGCCACTTTGCTGAATTTCCTCTGAATATTCTGCATTGCCTTTTTTGTGGCAGCTGCCATGAGGACATAAGAACCGCCATGTTGGAGCAGGCCAATAGCCCATCCAGCAGCCTATTCTCACTGTGCCCGACTAGGTAATAATAATAATAATAATATAATACTTGACCTGAGTGCAGCATCCCTCTCTCCACATGCAGTCCTAGCAACTAGCAGTCAGTGGCCAGTTCCCCT
Organism: Podarcis raffonei; assembly: GCF_027172205.1. Classification (NCBI taxonomy): domain Eukaryota; kingdom Metazoa; phylum Chordata; class Lepidosauria; order Squamata; family Lacertidae; genus Podarcis; species Podarcis raffonei. Next base: position 95,766,275 of record NC_070604.1, on the reverse strand, counting down.
CAGCCCCAGTACCCTGAATGATGTGACCAGAATCTGAAGGAGTCAGAACAGGGCTGTGTATCTGATCTACCGGTAGCATCCTCAGATACCTTATTGAATATTTTAAGTAGGCTGTCTGCAGGCTGGATTTATGATGTGTAACCTTAATACCCTGGAAGTTATTGATAGAAGAGAACTTCGCATTCATCTTCTAAGCTAGTTTATTTCCTCACACCAGAAATCCATTAGCTGGAGATCAAGGAGGAGCTAGCTAGCTCCAATATGAAAATAATGCCTGGCATTTTGCTCCATAGACATGAGTATGACCCCCATAAGTTGTTCAATAGGCCCACTTGCCTCTGCTCACCATGACATGCTTTCTAAATCAAACTTGTTATTATGCACTTATCGTTTACCCACATATCTTTACTGCTCACATTCTTTCTGCTGTTCTTTCTTACACTGCTATGTGTGTGGCATGGCTGTAGCAGGTCAGCAGAAAGTATTACAAAACAGTGCATTTCAGTGATAAGACATGGTTTCTGCTGAATTTGAAGATCAGCCAAGGTTTGAGACTAAGCCATAGATATCCATTCCTTTTTGGCTGGGTTTGTTCCCTGCAAAAAGTGGCAGGTTTACTCCCCTGTTCTTGACAACACTGGGATAATAATAAATTACTGGGGATCATATATCAGGCATATTAATTCAGGCTTGGCTCTAGGTTTTGGAGGGTTATTGACAAGCTTCCCTCAGTGGTCCCTTGTCCACTGAGGAAAGCTTGTCAATGACACAGCTGCCCAGCACCAGTTATCTGCCACATTTATTTTATTCATTTATTTTATTAAATTTGTATACCACCCTATACCCATAGCCAAGATTACTGCATGGGGGGTTGGACTAGATGACCCTTGGGTTCCTACCGGCTCTAAGATTCTATGGTTCTATGATCTCAGGGCAGTTCCCCACAAAAATTCAAAATATAAAAACCAGAAAATACAACCCAATAATCCCCCCCTTCCACAACACAGTTTAAAAGGGCATTGGGTGTCAATAAGCCAAGAGCCTGGTTAAAGAAGAACATTTTCGCTTGGTGCCTAAAAGTGAATTGAATTTTATTATTTTGGTCACAGACCAGTTCCAGCCCACATACAATATCAAGGAAGTTATAAAACATGATAGGGATACATTTGAATTTGCAATTAGGTATAACAGGGACAATACAGATATAGCAACAGTTAAAAAATATATAAATTAAAACTTAGTCACTAACATATAACCTAAAATTATCATTTAAGGCCTTAATTATTATGATAGCACAGCTTGTTCCCTAAGTTTTATGGCAATTGCACAGAATTTGGCTACCCTTAACGTGATCTCAGGATCCCTGTCCTCTACCAGGGATTTTAGACATTGAAGTTTGGATTCATTTGGAGATTTTTGCATAGCAGGGGTAAGAAATACTGAGCCTATATCCCTGTAGAAACGGCAGTGTAACAAGGCATGAGAGACAGTTTCTACCTCCATCAAGCCCCAGGGGCAGACTCGTTCCGCGTATGGTTTACCCTCGAATCTGCACTGCGGTAAGGCAGATGGCAGCACGTTGAATCTAGCAAGGGTAAATGACCGTCTTTGTAATTTTGACAAATAATTTGCTGGGGTAAATCCTCTCCCATTATCTTTTATTGCTGGGTGTTTATTCATCTCGCTCCTGTGGCAGCCTAAAAGTGTATTATGAAGGTGCCAGCCGAATCTCCCTTGGGGGAGAATTCCATGGATGGGGAGCCCCTGCAGAAAAGGCCCTTCTCCTGTTGCCACCCTCCAGACGTCTTGCGGGGGCCTCAGAAGATGATCTCAGGGTCCAGGTAGGTTCATATTGAGAGAGGTGTCCCAACAGAGGTCCCTACACTAAATATGTCCTGTTCAAGAACCCCGTCACAGTGGGCACAATTTCACTAACTGAAATAAATATTGTGACAAGATTTTCAACCCAGCCTGAGATCACACTGCAGGTGCCATCCAAAAGGGTCTAAGGTAGAGCACACAATGCAACCCAACTTCTCAGAAAGGAGTTAGAATCAGAGTTGGAAGGGACCATGGGGGTCATCTAGTCCAACCCCCTTCAATGCAGGAGTCTCAGCTAAAGCATCAAAGACAGACGGCTATCCAACCTATGCTTAAAGACCTCCAAGGAAGGAGAGTCCACCACCTCTCGTGGGAGTCTGATCCACTGCCATACAGCTCTGGCTGTCAGTAAGTATTTCCAAACTTTTAGTTGGAATCTCCTTTCTTGTAACTTGAAGCCATTGCCTCGAGTCCTACCCAGAAGAGCAGGAAAAAACAAGCATGCTCCCTCTTCCATGTGATAGCCCTTAAGATATCTGAAGATGGCTATCATATCTCCTCTCAGTCTCCTCTCCTCCAAGCTAAACATACCCAGCTCCTTCAAGAGCTCCTCATAAGGCTTAGTTTCCAGACCCTTGCTCGTCTTGGTTGCCTTCCTCTGCACACATTCCACAACATCCTTCTTAAATTGTGGTGCCTAGAATTGGACACAGTACTCCAGGTGTGGTCTGACCAAGGCAGAATAGAGTGGTACTGTTACTTCCCTTGATCTGGACACTAGACTTCTGTTGATGCAGCCTAGACTAGCATGAGCTTTTGTACTTTGCACTTTGTTAGCTTTTAGTTCTTAGCTTGCGAATGAATTTTCATGGAAGTACTTCACCAGGAGAAGTTTCCTGACGAGGAACCTCAGTTGAGTTTTATGCAAGAGCAGTTTGGTTTGTTGAAGCTAGTTCTCAACAGATCCCAGCAATCTGAGATCTGCGCCAGCCTGTCATACTTAAAATAATTACCTGCCATTTTCTATTGCTTCTTCCAAAATCTGTGATGGATCAGACCAAAGGTCCATCTAGTTCAAGATCATTATTGTATTTTAATATTTTGCTGGAAGCCGCCCAGAATAGTTGGAGAAATAAATTATTATTATTATTATTATTATTATTAGTCAGCCAGATGACTTCTTTTCCTTTTCCTGTCTTTACTTACCTAATGTAAGGGGAACAGAATACACTTCATTTCGGCTCTTAGTGTTGAACTATCAGGGGAATATGAAAAAGAAAGGAATGGCAAGAATGTTGGCAGCAACTTTTTAAATTAGTTCTGTATAGACAAGGGTATATGTGTATATCTCTCACGAAGCTGGACTTTTTAATCTTTCCAATTTTAAACACACATGCAAAAATGCATTTCCATTACCCTCCGGTTTTATCGTCAAATGAAGAAATATCTTCACACGCCATAATGAGACAAGACTTTATGGGTGGCCTTGAACTTGGAACACTCCTCCCATTTGGCCACGGGGTGAGAAACTCAGTTGGAAGTCCTTGTGGCGAAAAGGAATCTACAGCTATAAGACCAGAACATTACTGTAATGTTTGCCTTTGCAAGGCAATTGTCAGTTGCAGCCAGTGGTGCGGTGTACTAGGACTTGCGGCGGCTAGACTGGTGACCGGGAGTGGCCGCCGAGACCATATAACACCGGTCCTGGAAGACCTACGTTGGCTCCCAGTATGTTTCTGAGCACAATTCAAAGTGTTGTTGCTGACTTTAAAGACCTAAACTGCCTCGGCCCAGTGTACCTGAAGGAGCGTCTCCACCTCCATTGTTCACTGAGATCCAGCTCCAAGGCCTGCTGGCGGTTCCCTCACTGTGAGATGTGAGGCTACAGGGAACCAGGCAGAGGGCCTTCTCAGTAGTGGCAACCGCCCTGTGGAATGCCTTCCCATCAGATGTCAAGGAAATAAACATCTATCTGACTTTTAGAAGACATCTGAAGGCAGCCCTGTTTAGGGAAGCTTTTAATGTTTGATCTTTTATCGTGCTTTTAATTCTGTTGGGAGCCGCCCAGAGTGGCTGGGAAAACCCAGCCAGATGGGTGGGGCATAAATAAAAGGAGGAGGAGGAGGAGGAGGAGGAACATGGGAGGTTGCCTTATACCAAGTCAACCATTGGTCTATCTGCCTTAGCACTGCCTACATTGATTGGCAGCAGCTTTCCTGTGCTTCAGACAGGGAACATTCCCAGCCCTGCCTGGAGAAACCAAGTATTGAACCTGATACCTGCATGCAAAGCAGATATTCTGGCACTGAAAGGGATTGGGGCTCCAAAACATGCCCCCACTTCAAATGTTCTTTGTATGGTAAAAAGGTAAAAGTAAAGGACCCTGGATGGTTAAGTCTAGTCAAAGGCAACTATGGGGTGCAATGCTCATCTCGGCTTTCAGGCCAAGGGAGCCGGCATTTGTCCGCAGACAACTTTCTGGGTCATGTGGCCAGCATGACTTAACAGTTTCTGGCACAATGGGACACCATGACGGAAACCAGAGTGCACAGAAACACTGTTTACCTTCCCGCCGCAATGGTACCTATTTATCTACTTGCACTGGTATGCTTTCTTTCGTTCTTTGTATGAGGGAGTTGTAGTGTACATTCCACCTTGCCAAAAATGGGGCGGGTTCATCATTTTGATATCATCTTTATGATTAATCAATATATAAATTTGCAGAAATAAATAAAAATACAAACCCAGTGACACCCCATGCATTCTTTCAACATATGGGGGGGGGGGTCAAGTAACACAGGTATGCTGCACAGTTAACTTGACACCCCCCTGCACACATCCCTTGTTGTGTAAATTCATATTTTCATGTGGCATTTTCTTTCCAGGCTGTGATATTTATAATACCTAAAAACTACCACATTTCATTCCTGATCCAATTTTTCCCATAATAGAGCCTAAAGTGTCAAGGTCCCTTCACACACCACCAATAAAATATTTTAACCCCCCGCCCCAGTTGATGGACACTGCCAATCAAATTTTGTGCATATGCCGTGTCTTGTGATCGATTATGCAGAGCGGGGCTTGCCTGTGCCCTCCCCACCCCCCACAATATTTTATTCAAGTTGGCACCCCTGTTGGCCATTCAAAGTCAAGTCTTCATTTCCAGAGCACTGAGCAATTGTTGTTGTTACCCTTTTGCCTCATAAATTCTGAATGATTTTTCATTTGAAAGCACTAATATCCCTGAGGGGAACCTTATGACAGGCTAGCCTCGAACAACTCATATCATTCTTTTGATACAATTCCTGACTTTTCGCCCTGTAACAAATGTGTGATCAAGCAGGCCAAGCCTCTGTGTGTGTGTGTGTGTGTGTGTGTCCTTTTAATCCTCTTTATGGTAAAAGAAACGTTTGTGAGTGATCTTTGAAAATTCTGTACAGTGTAGAACACCTGCAGCTTAATGTTTCATGTTAACAAACACCCCCCATGTGAGTCTAATGCTATCTGGCATGTAAGAATGTTGTTGCAGAAGATGGTTGTAATAATGAGGCACTACCTTCACCTTTGACCTCTTGCCTCCAGATCTAAACCTGTTCATCCAAATGATACAGCATCGCCTTAACTCCCAAACAGCTCAATGCATCATGTTAAGTGTCAGCACAAATGATTTACTATCCTGCTGGCAGGTTAGAAGGATAAATATATTCTTTAATGCAACCGTGGTTCTTTCCTCTAGCCAGCAAAAAATATATATTCTTGCCTTCCCTTTCAGTATTTCCTGATGACACAGCTTGGGTAATTTGAACTGAAAGTCCGTGTTTAAAGTCCTTGCTGCTTCCACCTGTGCTCATAAAAACCCGGCACAGAATACAATCAGAAAGCTTGAACACCTGGGACTTTAATGTTCACTACGGAGGACATAAATATGTTTGCAATCATATGTGGGCTGGTGGTAGTAAAAGGTTCCTGTTAACTTTTAACATCTTTGGAGCCTGTTACATTTTCTGAAATATCAAATATGTCCCCACGTTCTTTCTTTTTTCGCTGCTCACTCTCACTCTTCATTGTTATGTCTGTGGGCGATCTCCAAGTTATACTGAGAGATGACCCACTAAAAAGAGTGGACAAATGACTCCACTACATCAGTTTCAATGGGTCTGCTCTGAGTATGGCATTCAATGTCAAATTGTAGAGTTGGAAGGGACCATGAGGCTCATCTAGTTCAACCTCTGCAATGCAGGAATCTTTCGCCCAACGTGGGGTTCAATATGGGTCAGCTTGTACTGGAATTTGCCAACATGGAATTTCCTCAGGCATCTCTGCCTGGGTAAGTACCACAGAACTCAAACGACTTACTTCTGAGTAGACATGAACCCACTCTTGAAATGCTTACACACTTACCTAGGGAGATTTTGACAACTGCAAATTGACTGAAATAGGAAATCATTTCTGACATTGTGGAAAGCCTTCTTCTAAGGTTTTTGTGAATGTTTCTCCCGTGTCTACCTCCCAGTGAGATCATGCAGTGGAGTCCTTTGGGAAGAAGGGGGAATAAACATTGAATAAATAACAACAGCACCAGCAGCTTCGGAGAATTTCGTATATTGTCGTCGTCGTCATCATCATCATCATTTCACTCAGTTCATACAAGGGAAAATTTTCTTTCATTGTTCTCTCACAGAGAGAAGCAAAACTGTCCTTACTGATGCAACACACACACCACAGAACAGTAGAAAGAACCAAATAAGGAAAATATTTGAAATAAATATATCAGTTACCTCTGAAACTTGTCAAAAAGAAACAGCTGTAAAATGCTAGCTTTATTTGTCCTGACAGGCCAAATTCATGAATATTAATACTGAATAATTTTCATCAGTAAGTGCCCTTGAATGCCTCTGGCCAAGATGTTTCAATTATTCCTTCAGACTCAAAATCCATTCTCAACTAAAAGAAGTTGGGGTGGGTGGGTGGGTGCGGGAAGGATATCATTTATAGCAAAGGCCAAATTATTTAGGAATTGTAGGGGAGAACAAATCTTATGTTTCAGAACAACGTGGGCACTAAGTTCCTGGTCTTGGTTCTCAACTATTATATAAAAGAGGGGATTTGTTACATTTTCATCTTTCCTCCAAGAATCTCAAGGCAATATACATGGTTCTGCCCCATCCCAATTTATCTGCCCAGCAACCATGTGCAGGAATTTAAGCTGACTGGCCTACTACCACTCAGTGAACATCATGGTCGAGGGAGTATTTTAAACTGGGACTTCTTTGTGAAAGATTCAGAAAGATCCCTAGGTTGTGCGACATTTGCATTTGTGCGGAAAACGGTTTGACCACTTCTGGAAGATGGAAGTATGTGGGATTTTTATATGGAAAAGTCAACCTTGAGCATTTGCTGAGGTGGGGGGAATTTTAGTTTTACTGGTTGCTTTCTTTTGTGAGGCGAAAGGTTCCTGTTTCCTCTCTAGTAGGAAGTTTTTCTTGACCTGGAGCCAAGAGTCTCCCTCGCTCTTGAAAGAAAAGAAGTGGCAAAGATATCTGGAACTCTTCAGGACCTAGAGGCCAGTTTACACAAACAATGGAGCTGATACTTCTCAAGAGACAAACCCTTGATAAGCCTGCCCCCATTAACGGGTGCTAAGTTCCAGGACAGAAGATATAGTAGCTGATATATGCTATTATATTGTGCATATATGGACGCGGATGGCGCTGTGGGTTAAACCACAGAGCCTAGGACTTGCTGATCAGAAGGTTGGCGGTTCAAATCCCCACAACGAGGTGAGCTCCCGTTGCTCGGTCCCTGCTCCTGCCAACCTAGCAGTTTGAAAGCACGTTAAAGTGCAAGTAGATAAATAGGTACCACTCTGGCGGGAAGGTAAACGGCGTTTCTGTGCGCTGCTCTGGTTCGCCAGAAGCAGCTTAGTCATGCTGGCCACATGACCCGGAAGCTGTACACCGGCTCCCTCGGCCAATAAAGCAAGATGAGCGTGCAACCCCAGAGTCGGTCACGACTGGACCTAATGGTCGGGGGTCCCTTTATTGTGCATATACCTGGAATAATGTAGTTGTGAAGAAAATAGGGTGATGGAGCTCTCTGATGCTGATCTCCTTGACATCCCCCTTGCAAACTGAGATAGGCCAGAAGTGGAGCGACATTGAGTCACATGTAATGCTCTTCATAAAAGCAGCTGTCAAGAACATCAGAGGCTGCGTTCACACCATACTTTTAAAATACTGTGATACTACTTCAAACAGCCACGGTTTCTTCCAAAGAGTTCTGGGAGCTGTAGTTTGCTAAGGGTAGAGAGAGTTGTTAGGAGATGCCTTTCCCCCTCACAGAGTTCACAAACTTCTCTGGGAAGATGAATTGATTGTCAAATCACTTTGAGAATTGTAGCTCTGTGAGGGGAGTAGGGGTAAAAATGGCAGCCATCGCTTAAAGAAAAGCTGAAGTGGCTACTGACCACCATTCATCTCCCCACCACCACATACAATGATGCAACATCAAAAATATAGTAGACAACGGAGAAAAGAAGCCAGCCAGCTTTTAATGCTACCACCAGAAAATGCAAGTTTCCTTTGACCATGAAGAAGCATAAATGGGAGTACCAAATAGTATTCATGTCCATTTGTTCACTCACCCACCCACAACGTGTGGTGGAGCCAATGGAAACTGAGACAAAGTGAACCTATTTGGTTTGGTTAACTATGGACCCAAGTCAACTGTGAGTCAACAGGGCTAGGGCTCATCCACCAAATTGTTTTGGAAACAGGCTGTAAGTTGCTGTGGGGGGAGACCTTTTTGTTTACTGAGGCCTTCTAAACAACTGAAGTCTGGTCCTTTTACTTTGAAAGGTTGTGTTGTCATTGTGTGTTTCTAGTTTTTAGTGTTTTATATTGCATTTTAATTGTCACACTTGCTCTGTGAGCTACCTGGATAACTTTAGTTATGGGGCAGCTATATAAATTCAGTTAATGAATAAAATAACATGAATGAATGAAATGTAACTGCTGTGCAGGGTATACACAGCAGTGTCACACCACATGTGAAATTAAATGCATCTTTGCATCCAATGTGCAGGTTGCATATTTTAATGCAAACTGTGTCTCTGGGAAAAGCCAATAGTTCACAGGGTCAGAGCAGACATGAGGGAAGGAATTTTAACCCTTCCCTCCTCTGCTGTGGTTCAGAGGAAATCCTTATTCGGGGCGGGGGGGGGAGAGATTTCCACCCAAAACAAACACCAGCTTCAAGAAAGGGATTTTCCTCAATACTGTGGGATTGGTGGAAAAGGTGAAATTTGAAATTCCCTATTTAAGCCTGTTGTGAGCCTAATAATTATTAGTCCCTTCAGCAGATGCAAAAACACAAAACAGAAAAAACAAAACCCCTTCACCCTACTTGCATTATTACTTGCAAAGATGCATTTAATGTTGTGTGTATTATGGTTCTGAGAACAGACCCTTAATCTAACCTTTATTCCACATATTAGCAGTAGGTTTTACTTTCTGTCCCAGAATAGAAGATGAGCACCTCCAGCAAACAGAACAGCCTTGAGTTATTCCAACTATTACCCATTTCAGAGCACAATTCATGCTGTTTTGAATGCTATGTGTTGTTGTTTTACAGATGGGTTCTCCGGCGGGTGGCCTGCCACAAGCCACAGAGATTGTTCACAACAAATCTTGTTGTGTGAGCAAGTACTGGGATGTCCCATGGATAACACCACAACGCACCACCATGATTATAAACTGTAGGTCCAACTGCAGTTCATTTCTCATATTCCCAAATCTTTTCCATACTTTTGGCAGGGTTGTGCCTCAGTCCCCAAGCTTTTGCTCCACCTTTCTTGTTTCCCTAATCTATTTAATGCTAGCCAGCTGTTTGCAGTCAGCCTTAAAAACTATAACTAAATTAGCATTCCTGCTGAAGCGTAGTCCCTGAGTGGATATTCTCTACATTACTGACGTAGTCCATTAATGTTTCTAGAGGATCAGATGGGGCTTTGCTTTCATTTGCCACAAAACAGTGTTTCATACCAACAAATAAACAACAATGGACATGTTGAAGGAAGATCAGGCAGGCTGGCTGGAGAGCCCTCCCACAAGCCCACAACCCCCCCCCCCCAATCCTCTGCATGTCTGAACATTTTAGATCCAGATTAGAAATAGGAACAGTCTTAGTTGTTCACATCTGAAACCCTTTTGGTCTGGGGTGGGGCTTTTGAAAAGAAAGAGAGATGGAAATTAGACACATGGAAATGACAACCTTCACCGAAGAATCTGCTGCCCCAAATGCCTGTTTTATTTTGCTTCGTGGTAGATTCAGATCCTGTTCCGTATCTACGTTTTTTTGCTGCTGAAGGTGGTATTTTCTACTTCCATTGACACCTATTCATTAGATATGTCTAGGAGCAAAAGAAGCTGCCTTGTAATGAGTCATGCCATTGGTCCATCAGCACCGAGTGGATCTCCAGGGCTTCCGACAGAAGTATTTCCCAGCTCTGTACTAGGAGATGCCATAGATTCAACTTCAGACCTTTGTGTGTGCTTCCGGTAGGGCTACATTCAGACCAAACACAGTATCACTTTAAACAGTCACAGTCCCTCCCCCAATAATTATGGGAGCTGTAGTCTGTTGAGAGTGCTGAAAGTTGTTAAGAGACCTCTCTTCCCCTCACAATTCCTACAGCTCCCTGTGAAGAGGGGTTGATTCTTAAAGCCACTTTGGGGCTTGTAGCTCTGGGAAGGGAATAGGGGTCTGCTAACAACTCTCAACAGGGATGCGGGTGGTGCTGTGGGTTAAACCACAGAGCCTAGGACTTGCCGATCAGAAGGTCGGTGGTTCGAATCCCCGTGACAGGGTGAGTTCCCATTGCTCGATCCCTGCTCCTGCCAACCTAGCAGTTCGAAAGCACGTCATGTGCAAGTAGATAAATAGGGACCACTCCAGCGGGAAGGTAAACGACATTTTCGTGCGCTGCTCTGGTACACCAGAAGCAGCTTAGTCATGCTGGCCACATGACCCGGAAGCTGTCTGCGGACAAACGCTGGCTCCCTCGGCCTATAGAGCGAGATGAGCACCGCCACCCCAGAGTCGGTCATGACTGGACCTAATGGTCAGGGGTCCCTTTACCTTTACCTTTACCAACTCTCAACACCCTTAACGAACTACAGCTCCCAGAATTCTCTGGGGGAAGCCATGACTTTAAAGTGGTACCATAGTGCTTTAAATGTATGGTGTGGATGTGGCCTAAGACAGCCCCTTTCCATATCCATCTGGTTGGAACTGGACATTATAGTGTTGTGAGTTTGTTCAGCTCGAACTCTGTGAACAAGCAGCCAGGGACCTGATGAATACTAATGTCGTGTTTCTTAATGTTGGTGGGTGGTTTCCTGAATGAGCACAGTTCACCTGTGCTAAGAGGTGGGATCTGAGATGAGTGCTCCGAAGGCTTGTGTTAGAAATAGCCAGTTTGCAGTTTGAACTCAGATAAGACAGAGAACTGAGAGTTCCTTAATCAAATTTTATGCAAATGGGATGGGGAGGCAGCCTGATGTGTGGTGTGGGTGTGTGCACAAGTTGCCTGCAGGAAATCCAATGTACACGGCGGTGTTTGCTCATTGGAGTGTATTTGCCTTCATTATGCTCTCTTTGTATATTTGATGTGCCTGCATAGCACTGACCTTCCCACCTTCTTGTCCCTCCCCCGACCCTTCCAGTAAGCAGCAGGAACTCTGCTGCTAGGAAGCCAGGTGTGCAAACTGTGTCCCTCCCAACTGACCGCTCCTGGAAGGTGAGGAACATGTAAAAATACACATATAGCTGTTACCAAAACAGTACTTACACAGATATTTCTCCATGCCTTCTCCATAATATTTAGTGCCAACTACCAGTGTCCTCCTGACCACACCATTGGCATAAAGGATTGGTGGGGAGTGGGACTGGTGGAAACTGATGTTTATTGTGGCTAGTTGAGGAATTGAATAGATTTGTAGGATGAGGATGGAGTGAAATTGACCATAAAGTCGCAGGGAGTGTGAAACGACTTGCACAATGTTTACCTACAGATGAGAGAGTCCATAGTTCCAGATTTTAAAGTCGTGGAAACTGTGAGTAATTGCCAGCTCGTGAGCTCTTTGCATAAATTCTACAATACGGTAAGGTGTTATTTCTTCCTCCGTTTCTTTCTAGCTTTGGGTTACATGGTTCTGCTGTAAGAGAGCATATTGTTAGCCGGGTATTTCCATTGCCAATTCTGCTGTGAGCTATAAACTCCCTCATGGGGATAGATAATGGATAGTTTATAGCTTTGTGGGATCCTTTGGGTTGTTTGGTTGCCCTTCATTATGATGATTTTGCTGTCTTTGTTAGGCAGTGCTTGAAAAGAAAGATGCTTTGCAATGCCTTTCAGGGCCAGGTGTTTTGGTCGAAACTGGTTTCCCTATTGACAAGCCATGCCATTTCAGATGTTGGTGTGCTCTTAAGTTATGGGTCTGACACACCGGTAGGAATTGTTCCATTGTGTTTCCACCTTTACATTAAGAACCCAGCAATGGATCATATTTCCATTTGTGGACATTGTCTAAGATTGCATGGGGCTTTGCATTCATTGACCTCAGACTCTTATTTCATGTCGGTGGCAGTTTAATGTTTCCAGAACTCTGGGAATTCCTTTAAAAACAAGAGTTTGTTTGTAAAGACTTCACACTTTCCACACCCCTGAGCTTGAAATGCATGCCATAGCCTGCATCGTTGTCTCTTTCCCTTTGCACATTGTTTGTCTCAGCAGTTTAATGCCTTGATTCTAGTGGTACATAGCTGTGACATTAGTATGAATACTCCTATAGAACAGGGGTGGTTAATATGTATTTATTTATTGACTTGAGTATGATATTGATCATTGGCCAACCCTCCAAGGGCCTTATGTCAGCAGTGGGTGTGGCCAAAGTGGGTGTAGCCACAGCACTTGCCCTCTCACGCACACTGAGAGCTGGCAAGAGCCCCATGAAAACAGGAAGGAAAGTTCCGCTGTGCTCAAATGTTTCAGCAGTACTTACTCAGCACTACTACTGAAAAAACAAATTGTCAGGGACCTAGAAGGCCATTAAACATCAATGGATGTCTAGGTCTTAGGCTCCCCACCTCTGCTGTAGATTGCTGGAGAGATGATCTGCTGCTGTCTTTAAGAAGTTTCTCCTAATGTTTAAATGAAATCTACTCTCCTCTTAAACCCAATAGAGTAAGTCTTGCCTTTCAGAGAGGCAAAGAAGAAGCCTTCTTCCCTCTTATGGCCCTTCATCATATTTTAAGAGGGTTATCATGCACCCCCTGGGGTTTTCTGTTCTCCAGGCTAAACATGCACAGTGTTTCTACAACTTGTCCTCATAAGACTTCTCCTCCAAACCATTGATCATATTCACTTCCAGTAATGGCTTGAATTCCAACTATGTCATACTCAAGGTAGACACTGAAATCAATGGATATGGTTAATTTAAGCCCGCTGATTTCACTTGGTCTACTGCGTTAATTGAACTGGATTCAACCCCCTCTAAATCAGTGGTATTCTCTCTGTGATGGGCCAGTCACAATGCAATTATCCACTTAGCAGAGCAGCTATTGAGTGATTACTATGATTTGTGAACCAGTCTGTAGCAGACAAAGGGGAGCAAGATAATAATAAGCGAAATTCATAGTGCCCCTTAAAAGAATTGCAAGGAGCCAGACTGAGGAGGAGTCCTGATTTTATCCATAACCCCAGTAATACATTTGCTTAACCTGTTATTTTAAGCTTGTTCCTTTCTCATTCATAATTGTGTGTATGGAACCCAATCATGACAACTTCCCATCTAACAAATATTCTTTCAGTGAAATTGAACATTATTGCTTATGGTCTGAGAAGCCTTTCAGTTGACTAGCTAATTCTGTGAGTTACTATAGGATATAGCACTCACTAATAGGAAATAATAAAATTGCCAGGGCTATGCAAAACTGCTTCCTGAACTGCTAATTTCACAGGGCAAACCGTGACCACCTAAAGGAAATGGACTATTCAAACAACCTTAGTGTTTCTGGACTAATTGAGAACAGGATTGATTAATGTCACTTAGCAGGAACAGGAAACGTGTTGGGAACCCATCTCCCAAGAGAAGATGACAAAGGTTGTAGAGGATACTTCAAGGCTGAGACCCCACCCTGTGAGCTCAGCAAACGAATTAACAGGATTTCCTAGTCAACTCAGCAGATGCTTATCTAGACTGGAGGAACTCTTCAGATGTACTAATTGGGTCAAAGAATGAAAAATGCAGATTAAAACAAGAATAGCCAGGAAGGATTATAGTAAATGATAACTGCGAGGAGAAAATATTTAGACTAGAGCTCCGGGCAAAAGGCCTCTTGAAATTCTCCACCCTATTTGTGGATGGAGAAACTGGAGACACCATTTTGAAGAGTCGTAGAAGTGCAGAATTGGAAGGAGGCTAAATGGCCATCTAGTCCAACCCCCTGCAAGGCAAGAATCACAGCTGAACTCAGAGTAGGTTGTTCGTCTCATTCCAAGGAAGACTGGCATGGCTATAATGTTTCAACAGGTTCTTTTACTTAGTCACACCAGCAATTTCTTATAGCAGAAGCAAGAAAGAAAGGTGAAAAACAAACTAAACTTACAACTCAGGAAGGCCACTTCACTTCCTGAGCCCTTACTACCTTTTTCCTTTCAGTACATTGTGTATTAATTAAGGACAAGGCACACCAGTAGCAGTAGGTTGTTTTGGTTTTGCTGCCTGGCCACCATTTTGCCTCTTCTGTAAAGCTGGATCTATTGCCACTTCCAGATATTGTGGGCAGGGGGCTCTGCTCTAATTGAGAGAGTTGCAAAATAATCAGCGGAGACCACGCAAAAGAAGGCTGTTGCTTTTTAAAGGTCCTAACCTTAGGGAGAATTCCCACCACTTTAAAGGATAAGCCACACTTAAGGAGTGTGTCCAGATGTGCCCTGAATAAAACCTTGATCTTGCTTGGGCCTATTCCAGTGCATAGCGCTGTGGTTCATTGCAATAAGTTTGTTCAACTAACCTTACAAAGTGGAACACCCTGACCCATCTAATCCTTCATAATCTGTCAACATAAATAATACCTCTGAGGAGGAGAGGGAGTCACAGGCGCAACTCAAGATAAGGTCAAGTAGTGAACTGGTCTCCTGCCAATGGAAAACCCAGATAAAGAATACTGTTTGGTTGTGCTTGGGGGGCCAAGGGAGACCATGATCGTGAAGAGTGTTTTTTTTTTTATTGCCTGTAAAGTTGTGAGGTTTTTTTCAACAGTGAGGCTGAACATCCCTTGAATAAAACATTGAACATACTGTATATGGGCCCATATGAACAGTGTGGGTGGCTGACAACCACTTCCAATCATTGTTAGCAATACTGAGCTAGATGGACCAATGGTCTGATTCGATATAAGGCAGCTTCCTATGTTCCCGTGCTTGCAGCAATCTGTGCACACCTTAGTTCTGCTTGCTGAATGCAAGCTGGGGCCCTTGACTGTATCCCTGCTTTAAATATTTGCCACTCTCCTATTTGAGATGGCGATGTAGAATACTTGAGCGCAAATGGCAGAGGACTGGCACAGAGTTTGACCAAGCATGCCGGAGAATGTCTTTATGAGCATATGAAACGACAGGAGCAAAGAGCACACAGAAACATGGAAAATTTGTTCAAAGCCACAAATATGGGCCGGCTTGCAGGCAAAATAGAGGAAAAAATAGGCATGAGCCATATCACTCATAATTTTCATAGGTTCAAAATGTTTTAGAAACCTTATTTTGATCATCAGTTTTTACAGTTTTGGCTTTTAGAATTACAGCAGCTGGTTTGAAATCATGATCCTAAGGTAATCTAGGAGTGGATGGCTTGTATACAGCTGCGTACAAACAAGTCTAACTCCTGGAAATTAAGCATTGAATTAATAAACTTTCATTCTTATCAGAATTACTCACCTTCAGCCATATGCAGCAAAAGTGGTTTGACCAAATAATGATGGACTTTTAAAAAAAAGACTATTTATGTGTTGTTTTGGATTGAGCACAGAAGAATGCATTTAATGCTCTGGGTGCTTTGCCCAATCTACTTGCACCATAAAACTGTTTTGCTGAGGCATCTCGATACATATTTCATTGCAGGCTTACATCGTCTTCTTCTTGCCTACATTACCGCCCAATCTTTTGGAAGAGAAAGAGAGAGCTCATTTGACACTTTTATAGAGACATGCAACATTTTGCTTCCAATGATATAAAAAAGCCCAGCATCAGAGCACAAGTTTCAGAAAAAACTAAATGCCATGTTTAAAACATTTTTATCTCATCAGGATTCAGGAATTTTGAAACTTGCTGGGTGGTGGACGAATTAAAAAGACCCTTAAGTATACGGCTCACATCTTGGATTTTGTACAAGAGCTATCTTCCCATTCCAAGAACAGAAAATAGTTGACTGTGCACCCAATTCTGAAACTTTTATCAGTAGCTATTTCAGTATTGGACAACAAATATTTAATGCTTGATCCAGTTAAAATAATATGCTGTAAAGATGGTCTATATTTCTTCCAGAACTTGTTCACTGAAGTCAGGCTTTGCACTGCCTGTATGATAGAAATTAAATTTTCCATTATATTCCTTCAACCAGGAACATGTGTTGGGAGTTCATGCAAATTTAGAACAGATAATAAACCAGTTCATATAAAATAAGAACTAAATCTCAAGGGGTCAGAGTTCAAACAGAATCCTACCTATAGCTTTTACAGATGATAGAAGCCCTGTCTCCAGTCCAGCAAGGGAGATTCTCATGCACAGATGATGAAATGTGTACGAGCATCTATAATGCAGTGCATATCAGAGATCTCACTGAACCTGATGAATTGCTGATATGGATGGGATACAGATCTTGAGTCACTAGCTTCATGTAGGATGTGTAACTGGAGCTGGGTCTATTCATATATGCTGAGAGCGCACAGAGAGCAACATATGTTGAAGAGAAAAAAGATTTTCTGCCACCTTGAGACAGTTTTATACCGCGTCAGGAAACACAGCACCGGGTCTGGCTCACCTCGTAGGATGGAACCACAGTGCTAGCTTCCAGCAGTGGCGCCACTACTGCTTACTAGAAGGGGGTGGGACAAGGTGATGGGGAGGTCAGGGCTGTGCAGGTGCAGAACCAATCTAGTGCTCTCACTGGTGCCTCTGCACAGCCCCAATTTGCCTTCCATGCTGTCCCTCTCCCTCCCTGGCCCTCCCTCCATTGCAGCAGGTGAGTCACCTCTGCACAGCACTATAGCACCCGGCCGTTAACCAGAAGAAGGAGGGCCAGATTGAGGAATGTGGCACTGCACATTCCAGTATACACACAGGTTCCAATGTGCATGTTTATACATACTGAAATCTGCATGTGTATTATTTTATTGACTTTGGAGAGTGTCTGTGGTTTAAATGGTTGTCAGAATGCTCCTCTGTTCTGTGCCACCGCAAAAGCTTCCAAAGACATCTACTAAGGCAACTGCTTTGGTATGCACATATTCAGATGTGCTCAGAGGGGAAATAATCCCTCAAAATGTGCTCATGTAAATCGGCTTTCCGTTAGGAAGAGAGAGGATTTGAATAGCCGGTCCTTTGGAGCCTACTGATACAGGCACCACCCCCTCTCAGTGGGACCCTATAAGAAGTAAGCAATTTTGGAATAATGTCCTTAGATTCTTGCTTTTTCCCATAGGCAGAAGAACAGTATCTCATAGCCAACTATATGGAATTCTTCAGAGACAATGCGAATGGAATAGTTCCCCTCCACCCAAGAACAGCAGGAGATTGTCCATCAGCACTACTAATGTTGTTTTCTGTCCCAAATTCTGGCGCAAATCCATATTGTTCTGGGTTTAGAATATTGGCGTCATCCGCAGAAGTATGCAAGTGGCCTTTGGCTAACTTCTCTCAAATGTGTGCTGTTCTATGCTGTAGTCAGTCAGTATCTATGGGCTTTCCTCTCTTTGTTTATGTGGCCCTTTGATCAACATATACTCTGTGAAAAACGCGGGTAGACAGCTTTTGGGTCTCTTGCCTTGTGGTGGGTTTGACAGAAGCCTTGCTTCAATTGTGCAGGAGCCTAACTGTTTCATTTCAGACTCATTCAGACTCCCCACCCCCACCCCCATCATGTGCCAATATTCCTGTTTCACCACTAAGAATAGGACTTAGCCATGTCTTTTTAAATCCTAGAAAACAAATTTAGTTAACTTGTCTTTGAAACAACTACTGAGCTAGTCAGCCCCTCTCAGTGACTGCACGGAAGGGCAAGATATTGCTGAAGTGAATCTTAAATTATTTGTTATTTTACCAGGTTCCCCACCACCATTGATGAAAGGAAAGGAAAAAATGTATAAAACTGAACAAGAACATGTCCTGCAATACTTTGTATAATCATTTGTACAGTCTTATTCATTTGGGAACCTTAGAAGGTGATCAAAAGCATTTGTCTGGATGGATTAACATCTACAGGGAAGACACAAAACTTCAAGACTCTCATATGGCATTTTTCATTCACAGGAATACTCCCATAACCTCCTCATGTTTAAAAATGTTGTCACGGGAATGGGTGTTTAATAACTGTTCCAAATAAAGATCCGTGTCTGCCTAGATTTTCAACAAACCCTCATCTCTCTCAAAAGGAGAAACCTATATAATTCCTTCCTGTGCAATGGGTTGAAATGGATGGATCTATTTCAGTTTCTCATTTTCCTTATCTTAAATTTGGTTCCTCCCATTTCAGTTGTTGAGCTTTCTGGCCAAAGTTGTTGAAATTCAGGACGTATGGCAACCCCAACTTATGTCTTTAGTTACCCAAGTCTAAGTAAAGTTTAAAACATACTGTATTTTTTGCTCTATAAGACTCACTTTTCCCTCCTAAAAAGTAAGGGGAAATGTGTGTGCATCTTATGGAGCGAATGCAGGCTGCGCAGCTATCCCAGAAGCCAGAACAGCAAGAGGGATTGCTGCTTTCGCTGCGCAGCGATCCCTCTTGTTGTTCTGGCTTCTGAGATTCAGAATATTTTTGTTCTTGTTTTCCTCCTCCAAAAACTAGGTGCATCTCATCAATGGTTCCTCTTCATCCTGGAGAAGAGTGACTAGTGGGGTGCCACAGGGTTCTGTCTTGGGCCCGGTCTTATTCAACATCTTTATCAACGACTTGGATGATGGACTCAAGGGCATCCTGATCAAATTTGCAGATGACACCAAACTGGGAGGGGTGGCTAATACCCCAGAGGACAGGATCACACTTCAAAACGACCTTGACAGATTGGAGAACTGGGCCAAAACAAACAAGATGAATTTTAACAGGGAGAAATGTAAAGTATTGCACTTGGGCAAAAAAAATGAGAGGCACAAATACAAGATGGGTGACACCTGGCTTGAGAGCACTACATGTGAAAAGGATCTAGGAGTCTTGGTTGACCACAAGCTTGACATGAGCCAACAGTGTGACGCGGCAGCTAAAAAAGCCAATGCAATTCTGGGCTGCATCAATAGGAGTATAGCATCTAGATCAAGGGAAGTAATAGTGCCACTGTATTCTGCTCTGGTCAGACCTCACCTGGAGTACTGTGTCCAGTTCTGGGCACCACAGTTCAAGAAGGACATTGACAAACTGGAACGTGTCCAGAGGAGGGCAACCAAAATGGTCAAAGGCCTGGAAACGATGCCTTATGAGGAACGGCTAAGGGAGCTGGGCATGTTTAGCCTGGAGAAGAGGAGGTTAAGGGGTGATATGATAGCCATGTTCAAATATATAAAAGGATGTCACATAGAGGAGGGAGAAAGGTTGTTTTCTGCTGCTCCAGAGAAGCGGACACGGAGCAATGGATCCAAACTACAAGAAAGAAGATTCCACCGAAACATTAGGAAGAACTTCCTGACAGTAAGAGCTGTTCGACAGTGGAATTTGCTGCCAAGGAGTGTGGTGGAGTCTCCTTCTTTGGAGGTCTTTAAGCAGAGGCTTGACAACCATATGTCAGGAGTGCTCTGATGGTGTTTCCTGCTTGGCAGGGGGTTGGACTCGATGGCCCTTGTGGTCTCTTCCAACTCTATGATTCTATGATTCTATGATTCTATGATCTTATGGTCTGGTGCGTCTTATAGAGCGAAAAATACGGTACTTATGACTGAAGGTGAGGAATTGTGCTTGTGTGCATTTTCCCTGTGGAGTATGTCTATGAAGGACATTTCTGGTTATAGTACCATGGTTTTATCTTTAAACTCAGTTACCTAGCCAGTTCAGTAAAAAGTTTTGGCACATAGAATGTTTATTTGCTTGGGTTCTATTCAATGTACCTCCTTCCATTCATGGAAGGCTCTTTGATCTGGTGGAGGTTTCCATGAATGGAAGGAGGAGGAAATTGGTTTTCATGATTTTTCCCTTTCTTCTTCAACCCCTCTCCCATGCCACCTCCCATGCTGTTGCAAAGGTTTGAGGCATTGGTAGCTGGAGAGGGAATGGCAAATAAGCAAAAATTACCTCCCTCCACCTTCCATTCATGACATCCTCTGGTGAATCAAAGCCTTCTGTTCATATATGCCATAACAGTTCAACTGAATCTACTAGGCAATACCGCCCTTTATTTTCATTTAGAATTTTTGTGTCAACTTTCTAAGAAGCTGTTCAAGAGAACTTGCAAACATAAAAAGCATTAAACATAAAAAAGATAAAACTCACAAACAATAAAAGAATTATAACCTGTAAAACATCACCAGTAAAAAACAACAACAGTAAATCTCAAAACACCTAAGATACTCAGACTTTTAATTGGAGGTAGGAAATATGTGTTTATTTCCATAGTCTCCATGTGGATGAGAATAAACAATCCTAGAATCTAAGTTACATATTTAAAACAGCATAAGTCATATTTCGATGGGTGGGGGGAACACAGAAGATTCTTCAGAACGCCTTCATAACTCTCTTTGAAAACAGTTGGTTTAAATTTCCAAATAGCACTGATTTCAAAGGGACAGTATCAAAACACATGCAAAAAATAAAAACCTAAATAAAGCACAATAAATTATTTCACTGCTTAGGTATTGGATTTCAAAGGGCTAAGAGAGAACACACAAGGATATTAGAGTGGCCTATATTGGATCTTTGGGAATTGCTGTCAAATATTGATGAAAACAGAGAGACTGTAGGAGATCAGATAAAAGGAAGAAATGATTACATTTGGAAGAACAATGTGAAAACTGTAGCCAACGGAGACTTCAAATGTAAGTGAATAGCAATCCACCAAAGAACAAAGTTGGAGGGTATCCCAATCATCCCACTCCATTTACAGTCAAGCAGCATATGTAAAGATTTTATATCACACTTCCCCCACTATTTGAAACTTACAAAACATTGTCTTTAAAGGCTTTGGCTGCACGCGACTGTTACTGTTTGTCAATAAGCTTGTGACTGGAATGCATGAAAGCCAAAGACAATGCCAGTTTCAATGCTAGTCCTATAACCTTCTGATTAAATGACTAACTTGCATAGCAAGTTTGGTTCTTGATGCAGTTATAGTAAGTATACAGTTTTGTGGCTGCTGTGTCACAAGCAATGCATTGTAGCCTTACAGCCATGAACAGGGTTGGCTCAAGATTTGAGGGGCTCTCAGAGTGACGTTATAGTAGCCCTCCATTTTTGGCATGCCCCACTCATGGCAGTAGGTAGTCCCTCTCTTCCTCTATTTCCACCCGGACATGGGTGGGAAGATTAACCTTCCAAAGTGGCATGATAGCCATCTTCAAATATCTAAAGGGCTGGAAGGTGGAACAAGCTGGTTTTCTCCTGCTCAATAGAATGGGCTTCCTTGGAAAGTGGTGGACTCTCCTTCATTGGAAGTTTTTAAGCAGAGGTTAGATGGCCATCTGTCTTGGGTGCTTTAGTTGAGATACTTGCAGTGCATGGGGTGGGATTTGATGACGTTGAGGTCCCTTCCAACTCTACAATTTCAGGACCGAAAGATAATTATCCTTGATCAAGGATACAATAATATGCCAGAGAGCTTCAGAAGATTCAGTTATTGCTTAAGCAAGGACAAACTGGAACAGGAAGCCCTGTTATACTTCATCTGGCCCAGAAAGATCCAACACTCAGCCTGGGGGAGTGCAGTCATTCCAGGGTGGGAAGGCTACAAAGCCTCGCCCCACAGTCCAGTGCTTCACCCCATGGGGCAGCTGCACACAGGTCCAGCAGTTCCTGACATGAGAACCTGTGTTCCATTTATAAGTCACATGTAAACGTAAGACCTCTTAATAGTTTATCTTACAGAAATCTTATGGAAACTTCCATTTTCCAGCATCACACTCACACCACTTCCTCCTCAGTTTGCACATTTTGTTTAAAGTCTGCACACAAAAATTGTAAGCATTTTTGTTCATATTCCTCCCGATATACACATTCTTTTACTCAATTTTGTCGAATATGATTCATTGCAAGTAAAAGGTAAAGGTAAAGGGACCCCTGACCATTAATTAGGTCCAGTCGTGGACGACTCTGCGGTTGCAGCACTCATCTCGCTTTACAGACCGAGAGAGAGCTGGCGTACAGCTTCTAGGTCATGTGGCCAGCATGACTAAGCCACTTCTGGCGAACCAGAGCAGCGCACAGAAATGCCATTTACCTTCCCGCCGGAGCGGTACCTATTTATCTACTTGCACTTTGACGTGCTTTCGAACTGCTAGGTTGGCAGGAGCAGGGACCGAGCAATGGGAGCTCACCCTGTTGCAGGGATTCGAACCGCTGACCTTCTGAACAGCAAGCCCTAGGCTCTGTGGTTTAACCCACAGTGCCACCTGCATCCCTAATATAATAGCTGGGGCCTAGCTGACTTGTGTGAGGTGATCTTGAGTATGCAGCCTGGATTAGAAACATCAGAAGTGTATGGTTGAATTGGATTGAGATATGTTTTGGGGAACTCTGATGTTTCGCAAAACAGAGTTTGAACATTTTTGGTGAAACTGAACAATAGATCAGTGTCCTATGGTGAACCAAAACATTAAATTCAAATCTATGAAACAAAAGACTTTGTTAGCATCCTGCTTTCTCTGTCTTTGTGTTACTTCCCAGACAAAAGATATTTGAAAGAGAGACTTTCAAAACCACAAATTTCCACTCAGATAAGTTTCATGAACAATAGGGGACTTAAGAATGTTCACTGGCAAACACTCTCTGTACCAAGACAAAGAACTTAGTGAAATCTCTCTTTTTTCATGCTTCAATTTATTATGCTTAATAAGTGGAAATGCCCTTAATTAGTGGCAAAATATGAAGACTATGTTGTTTCCGTAAAGTAATGTGAAGCTTCTCAAGTTCCTTGGAAATGAAATAGTAGTGAGCGTCATTCAGTCAGTACTGCCTTGCAATTGTTCAATTTTCTTAAACAGCTCATGTATTTTGAAAAAGATTCTCTTGAAACTTGTATAAATCGCTTTGGTTCAGATCTTCAAAAGGTGATGGTGATTTATTCAAGTTCTAACCCTTCACCATCAGGTCTCAGGAAGGGTTACAACAACTGAAAATTTGATATTAAAAATGGTTAAAACAAGTTTCAGTCACAGGAACAGCATAGGTCCTGAAGAGACATATTTCAGGTACCAAAGACCAGGGTAAAGAGGTGTGTCTTCAGCATTTGACAGAAAATATATGATGAAGGTAGCAGGTACACCTCTGCGGAGAAGGAATTCCACAACCTACCGTATTTTTCCATTTACAACATGCCCCTGTGTATAAGACAACCCCTATTTTGGGGGACCCCTCTTCTGGCACCTTACTGCCCAAACGTCTGAGTGAGGTAGAATTACCAAGAGGGACCCTTCTGCTACTCTTAACACCCGAGAGATGCTCTGCAGAAGGGGCATAAGAGCCAACTCCTAGGGGCTGTGGTCCTTTTGCTCCCACCCCCAATAAAATATTTGATGGGGTCGGTCGCCTCCCCCCAAAGTTGATGGGCATTGCCATTCAAATGGTGTGCATGCACAGTGTCATGTGATCAATGATGCAGGGTGGGGCTTACTTGGGCCTGTGGGATGTAAGCCATTGGTGCAGTCAAATGCAACATTCCTTATTTCCCTAGAGTGGGCACAAGTAGGGGGACATCCAGTCAGTGTGACTTCCTGTTCCACTGGTCTGGAGCATCTTCACCCTGCATGTGACCTGGAAAATGGGCGTGGCTCTGGCTGACTCCATAAAAGAGCCGAAACACGAAGCTATTTTCTCACTTGTTGTCTGTTTTGTCTTCCCATTGTCTTGCTGATCTCTTGCTGCCATGCTGCTCTCCTGCAGCCATTTTGTTCTATTAATGTAATTTTGCTGTCTGCTCACTCTCAGCCAGCAGCACATGAGTTCAGTCTCCATCTGAGATGAACTCACAGTTTGTTTGTGTAACCGCTATGTTGTGTATTGAGTCAAAGGATTTTATATCTGTATTATTATTGTCTGTATTTGCATTAGGGTAAAGTAACTGCCTTTTGGTTCCAGAGGGTACAGCTACTATTGGTTCATTTAAGCTGCTGTATTTGGATCCTCTGTCTTATTGGTTTCCTCCAAAAGGCAGGACTGTGATTGCCTGATATTGTTTCCTCCAAAATGTATCCTTTCTAGCTAGTTCCCTGTCCCTATAAATGTAGCTCTCCCCTCCTCAGTTCTCAGTCTTGTTTGCTTTAATAAAGAAGTGTTACTACAGAACTGTCTCCAGCATATTATGTCAAGAGAGCTGAAATCACAAACCCCACGTCACAACACACTAATTAAAGCCTGCCTTTCAGGGATCATATCATCAACTGAAATGTGAGTAAACTTTTTGTTACTTTACTCAGAAAGAGTCTCTCAGAAAGACTCTCTTAAGAGGGATTAAAAGGGACACTAGGAAATAATCTTAACTAAAAGATTCAAACGAATCTGCAAACTAGCTTCCAGCTATAAAGGTAAAGGGACCCCTGACCATTAGGTCCAGTCGTGGCCAACTCTGGGGTTGCGGCGCTCATCTCGCTTTATTGGCTGAGGGAGCCGGCGTGCAGCTTCTGGGTCATGTGGCCAGCATGACTAAGCCGCTTCTGGTGAACCAGAGCAGCGCACGGAAACGCCGTTTACCTTCCCGCCGGAGCGGTACCTATTTATCTACTTGCACTTTGACGTGCTTTCGAACTGCTAGGTTGGCAGGAGCAGGGACCGAACAACGGGAGCTCACCCCGTCTCGGGGATTCGAACCGCTGCCCTTCTGATCAGCAAGTCCTAGGCTCTGTGGTTTAACCCACAGCGCCACCCGTGTCCCTCCCCCTTACCTGTAAGCCCCCCCAAATGAAAGTTTTCCCCCAGAAAAGCTTTTTTTTAACCCCTAAAAAAGGAGGCTTTTCTCCTCCCTCCAAAAAGCTCAACAGCTTTTAATTTTGAAAGTAGAAAGTAGATTGCAGTCTCTTGAGAGTTGGCCACCCGTGGCATATACTGTTCTAAATGCAGGGGTTGTGTACAGAAAAATATTGAGTGCCTTTACTCTGAAGAAGCAATTTGAGGGGATTAGAGGTCCTATGTGGGTAGGGGCATATTTCAGATTAGGCCAGCATCAGTTGTGTCTGATAGTACCCCACCTCACCAGAGTACCCCACTTCCAGCACTGAACTTAAAGCTAGGCAACTGAAAACTAAAGATTTCTTGAGAGATCTTGGAACTGGAATTCTGAAGTCAATGGGAAACTTCTGTTCATTCAAACCAAGTAGTGACCCATGTGTCCCATGGGCTTTCAAATGACACCTTGATGATGCAAATCAGGTCACTTAGAAAGAAAGCCATTGACGAAAGCCAAATGAATGATCCTTGCTGCCTCTAATAATTGATGGACTGAGGTGACCAATGTGGTGTTCTCCAGATGTTGGGGGACTGCAACCCCCATCTTCCCTGACCATCAGCCATGCTGGCTGAGGCTGATGGGAGTTGGAGTCCAACAACATCTGTAGGACACTGCATTCCCTACTCCTGTGACAAATGGATATTAGGGGTGGAGGTGGGAGGAGGAGAATAGGTACAAGGAACTGTGCAGAGTTGTAAAAGCCACACACCCCTGACCATCCTGGCAGGCCTTTGGTTTCTGAGACATAATCTGGAAAACCAAAAAAAGTTCCAGCAAAAGAAAGAAGAAGGTGAAATGGGGATCCTTGGAAACTGTGCCATATCTAGTGATGGAGAAATTTGTTTGGTCCATTTTTCACAGTCGACTGCCCTGGTTTAATGGTCCCAAACTTGCTGATCAGATTACATACTTCTCCAGATTTTGCAGTGCCATTTAGGGGCCAAGTTAAAATGTGTATAGCAAAAGAAATGAATTGAAGAATGTGTACAAAAATAAATGCAGTTAAGCATATAACAATGTGCACAATTAAAATGCAAAGTTTTCACGCATTCTATATATTTTTTTAAAAATCCATATGCAATATGGGAAGGAACAGACCTAAGATTGAACGCCAGTGAAAACAAAATAAATGGGTTGTGTCCAAATGCCATTCAGCTCGCAAAAAAAGACTTCTGCTTGCACGACAGGTCTTCCCCTTTCTCCTCTGGTGTGCCTCATGCACCAGAAACTGCTCCAGAGGGTTGGGGGACTCTCTAGAGCAGATTTTGGAGAGAGGAGAAGAGAGGACAGTCCTGTTGCATGACTGTAACTCTGCTTGCACAGCACTGGATTTCAGCCAATGGGATGGACTTAGGGTGATCTGTTCATCCCTAGCCATATCCTTTTGGGGGAACTATGGAAGATCATTATTCTCCCTAGTGGAAATCTGAAGGCTTTCCTTTCCAGAGAAATAGATTAACATTGGGGAAAATGTGTTGGAAGACTGGCACTCTTTCCACAGCTTTGAATTTCTGCATTTTTCTTTGTTAGCATCATGGCCTCGATGTTATTTAAGTTTGCTTTTGAGAGAGAGAGAGAAAATCAATTTCCTGTTTTGTTTATATAAAGGAGAGGAAATATCTGCCATGGAAGTTTACAAAATGCCTACTTTGCTCCTTCAAGGATGAATTAGGGTACATGCCAAATTTTATCTAAATTACTTTTAAGCAAGGGTTGCAACAGTGCTTCAATCAGTGTATATTAATATACATTTTTAAAAATGAATACATTGGGCCAAAATCTGTTTTCAGTATTATATGTTATGAGCATTTCTGCTGACTTCAGTATGTAGCGGCATATACACAGAACGGGGAGAACTATTTGGCTGTGTTCTTTCCACAGAGTATATGCAAACATACAAGAGTGTTATCCATTGTCACACAGCTGGAAGCGAGACTAGGCTTTTCCCACAAGTACTAGAAGGACTACAATTAGGAAATCCATGATGTTATGCCTTTGGTTCAGAATCCCCTGGGCTGAAATTTTATATCCACAGACTCAGCCCAGAACATGTTTGTACAATTGAGTTACGTACATAAGCCTACAAATGTTGATGTGAAACTATCTGTGTGATGCCAATGGTAGCTGCGCACTGAGATGCCACTATGAAAAAGTATTCTAAAATATTTTGAGGTGAGGAACCTCAAACCTAAAATATTTTGAGGTGAGGAACCTCAAACCTAATAACTGAAGGTGCCCCCTCTCCCAGCCTCTCTTTCTGGCCCCCAGAACACGTTCTCCTCACCACCCCTTAGCTCTTTGACCACCTCAAGTGCTTTTGCCTGGTTGGGATGTGTCCTTGAACTCTTGCATGCTGGGAGGGAGGATAGAGAGATGTGGGGGCCAAAATGGAACATCTTGGGAGGCAATCAGAAGCCAGGATGCTTTCTGTAATTCCGGGATGTCCCACTCAAAGCAGGACAGTTGATGGGTATTCTATGCAGAGAGAAGTGTCTGGATTTGCTTGTCTGGAATACAGTCTACTGTAAGAGGTCTGTCTGGATTTGCTTGTCTGGAATACAGTCTACTGTAAGAGGATTTGCTTGTCTGGAATACAGTCTACTGTACCATTCCTCTGCTGACTTGAAGCCTCTGCCCCAGACCATCACAACATGCCATCCCTGGAAGGTTGCCAATAGGTGAAGGTGGTCCTTGAGTTGAGAAACGTCCACCAATCCCTGTTCTAAATGAAGAAAGTGACCTCTGTGGTTCTAAATGGGGGCCTGAGCTACAGCATAAGGACAATAACCACCTCCATCTCCAGCATATCTCTACTGCAAATGTGAGCTACGGAAAAACATAAGATGAGCCTGCATGGTCATGTCAGTGGCCCACAGAATCCAACACCCTGTTTTCACAGGGACCAACCAGATGTGTCTGGGAAGCTGACAAGCAGGTCCGAGCGCGACAGCTCTCTGCTCACCTGTGATTCCCAGCAACTAGTATTTGGACGCATAATGTAGCAAAATGAGTAACTAAAAATGACAAGGGTCCTTTGGCAGAGGAGTCCAAACCTCATTTGCACTAGGCGTGTCAAGGTGGCAAGTGCACACTCTGTTGGGGAAGGTGGGCCTGCTCCTATCTGGTTGGCATCCTTGCTCTGCCTTCCAAAGTGGGAGCAGAAAGGGAAGATCCCCCCTCCTACCCAGCTTCTTACCATCCAGCCCCCTCCCTGGCCCCCAGCCCCATTTATTCCTCGTCCTCCTGCTGCTACTTCGTCAGAGCCTGCCAATCCAAGCCCGAGCCTGACAGCACTGCAGGGCTCACAACAGGATCTCAGGATCGAAGCCAGTCAAAGCCAAAAAAACTGACTTCATCATATGCATCAGGCTTCCAGTTAACCCCGTGGAAGGAGGTCAGCTAAGCTGAGTAGGAAATGCTTCTGCCTCATACTTTCCTAATTGAGAAAACAGATAGCAACTAGTGACAGGAGCAACTTTTATCAGACACACCTGGAATCATTGCTGTGTCATCACAACAAACAAAGAGCTATGCTGGGATCAGACCAATAATCTGTCCAGTCTGGCCAATCAGATTCCCCCAGGAAGCCCCTGAATAGAAGACATGAAGGCAACAGCTCTCCCCAGCTGTTGCTGTTTACAGCAGCATGTTTCCTCTGCACATGTGAATAATGTAACGTAGGTATTAAATTAAACTAAATTAAATTTGCTCCCACAAGAGCAAGTGATGACCATCAGCTTGGATGGCTTTGAAAGAGGATTGGACAAATTTGTGGAGGAGAAGGCTATCAATGGATGCTAACCCTGAGAGATATTTTCTACCTCGTCTGGCAGAGGCAGTACAGTGGTAAAGGTAAAGGTAAAGGTACCCCTGCCCGTATGGGCCAGTCTTGACAGACTCTAGGGTTGTGCACTCATCTCACTCTAGAGGCCGGGAGCCAGCGCTGTCCGCAGACACTTCCGGGTCACATGGCCAGCGTGACAAGCTGCATCCGCCGCGGGGATTCGAACCGCCGACCTTTCGATCGGCAAGTCCTAGGCGCTGAGGCTTTTACCCACAGCGCCACCCGCGTCAGGTTAAGAACTTAATTAGTTCTGGAGGTCCATTCTTAACCTGAAAATGTTCTTAACCTGAAGCACCACTTTAGCTAATGGGGCCTCCCACTGCTGCCACACCGCTGCTGCGCAATTTCTGTTCTCATCCTGAAGCAAAGTTCTTAACCCGAGGTACTATTTCTGGGTTAGTGGAGTCTGTAACCTGAAGCGTCTGTAACCCGAGGTACCACTGTACACTTATGAATACCTGTTGCTAGAAATTACAGGAAGAGAAGGTGCTGTTGAACTCAGGCCTTGGTTGTGGGATTCCCGCCGACATCTGGAAGGCCACAGTGAGAGCAGCTTGCTGGATACTGTGGGCCACTGCTGTGATCCAGCAGGTTGTTCTTATGAATGAACACTTTGTGGAGGTTTTTAAGCAGTGGTCGGACGGCCATCTGCCATGGATGCTTTAGCTGAGATTCCTGCATTACAGGGAGTTGAGTTGGATGAGCCTTAGGGTCCCTTCCAATTCTATGATTCTATGGAGAATGATCATACCATAAGATAGATTGACCTTGATATTTTGGAAAGAAAAGGCAGACAGTGACCTGCATGTTGGCAATTTCTCTGGATCCTCAATCCAATCCTAAAACATTAGAAACTTGCTTCCCCCCTTCCAAACGGGCCATTTTCAACCAGTGCTACGACTACTTCACAGCCCAAATGAAATGCAGGGACATTCTGGGAAATAAATTACTGACAATTGATGAAAAACAGCCTTTTCACTTGCAAATCATTGTGCAACTGAGTTATGTAAGGCGGAAGCACCAGGGAGGTAAACTCTTGGATTGGCAGTCAGATAGCTTTGCCTTTCAAACACCATGCATAACCTTTCAAATTCTTTGGGGAGGAAACAACAGCAACAGAATTTGGGTTAACACGTCCTGATTGTATAAAAGGGGAGAACCCTCTGGGGTGGTCTTTCATAAATTAATGACTTGTCAGAGGACTGAGAATAGGCAGAGGGCCAAAGAAAATATTAAGCCTTGGTGATGCACTGTGTGTCGGATACTTCTATTGGAGTGCTTGCAGTTTGCCTGCACTGCTTTGTATTCTGTTGCACAAGTTTGTGTGCATTCCTGACATGGACAATTCTCCCAGGAACATCTTTTTTCTACCTGGGGCTTGGTCTGGTCCAACCACAAGAGAAGCTGAGGTCGCTGCACCAGGTGACAGGTCTGAAGCATCTTTAAAGGATGGCAAAATGACAGCCATTTTTAGTATATAATATTTTTATCATGGGGGTAATTTGGATTTTCTGTCTGATGAGCCCATGTGTCATTTGAGTAGCTTGAAAACAAAGGAACCTCTTCCTAATTGGCACAAATACAGGCTTAGATACTAACTTTCCATGAATGGAAAGGTTCATTACAGGGCTAAGTTCCAGAGGAACCTGCTGATTCCCCCATCTCCATGTAACTTCCTTCATTACCTCTTATGCTACTCTACAAGGGCCCCCCAGACACAAGGGCCTGAAGGGGAAAGGGACACTTTCACTCATCTGCTAGCAGAACCCATCATACAGGATGAACTCTGCCATCAGAAGCCTAGAGTGGTGTCTACCAACTGGAATTGATGGGCCCATGTTTTTTAATCTCAATGGATCTGCTCTGCAAAAGACTATGGTGGGCTGAAATCCATAGCTAGGATTCTAAGCCCATGTTTCCTAGAGGTCTGGGGTGTGTGGGAAATGAAAACATGATGAGAACAGAGCCCCAAAGAGGAGGGGAGAAAGAAATGCACATCCCAGAAAAGACAAAAAACAAACACACATTTCTTCTCCTGGTTGGGTCTGTCCTTCCTTCCTTCCTTCCTTCCTTCCTTCCTTCCTTCCTTCCTTCCTTCCTACTCCTACCTCCCATCCCAGTTGCTGTGCTTTCTACTCAAGCACTGGTCTCAGCCTGGAACACCAGAGAGTTGAAAGACGAAGTGGGATGAAGTGATTCTTCTCCCACTTCCTCTCCCAACTCTCTGTAGTGTCTAAGGCTGAGGTTGCTCCCTTCTCACTTCCATGTAGTGTAAAGGTAACTCCTTGTGAAAGGGGTAGTGAGAGGGAGGGTGGGAGGGAGGAGGCAGGGTCTTCATGGGAGCTGGAGGAGGCCTTCCATGTGAACCACACTGGAGACGCCAGCTCTATTTGAATGAGTCCTCTGTGTGAAGACCTGTCTACTACTAGCCTAGTCTAAAGCTAATGAGAGGGAGGAAGAATACAGTTTAAAAGTTCAGAAAAAAGACCATAAGACAGGAGAGGGCCTCGTAGTTGTCCACCAACTGTTGGCACTTGGAGCAGGTACCCAGGTCACCTGGTTGCAGCATAAGGCAACATGGACCAATGGCCTCACTCAATGTAAGCCATCTCCCTATATTCCTACGAGGTGTATTTATATTTAAAGCAGTGATATCCAAATTTGCATCTCTACATATAAATTGCATGCCAAGGCACCTGAGCCACAAAGTTCCCAGGAGAACAAGAAAGCACCCGGACACAAATATTTGGTTTATGGGTTCAAATAGGTGACAACTTTATTGGTTACAAATGTGAGTGGTTTGGCTTAGGCACTGGGGTGAAGCCAGGCTATATCTTGACTCCTGCCCACCTGCGGGGAGTCCACTTAAGGGTAAATCACCAATAGGGGCGCCCTATGATATCCATCAAACAGGGGCACCCGGAGGGGTCCCCGTAGGGGTGTGACATGGCCCTAGCCTACATCCAGGCTTTGGATTCACACCCCTTTAAGAGGATATGCTTACTGAGGAGGGGCAGGCGAAGGCCACAACCTCCCCTCCATCCAAATGGAGCGAAAGAGAGGGTGCCGGCTGACCGCGTCACGGTTAAATTGCCCGCGGCCACACCCACACAGAGCTCTGATTGGCTGGGGCTGACCAGCAAGAGCAGAACCCCAGCAACGACAATGCGGCCGTCGTGACCCAGGGAGGAAGCGGCAACCCTCCGCCCCCTAAGCCGGCATACTGTTGTGACCCGGCCGCCCAGCCGCAACACCACCCACCGGGAAAGGTGAGCAGACTTATCAGATGTAAAGGTAAAGGGACCACTGTCCATTAGGTCCAGTCGCGGACGACTCTGGGGTTGCGGTGCTCATATCACTTTATTGGCTGAGGGAGCCGGTGTACAGCTTCCGGGTCATGTGGCCAGCATGACTAAGCCGCTTCTGGCGAACCAGAGCAGCACACGGAAATGCCGTTTACCTTTCCACCGGAGTGGTACCTATTTATCTACTTGCACTTGACGTGCTTTCAAACTGCTAGGTGGGCAGGAGCAGGGACCGAGCAATGGGAGCTCGCCCCGTCACGGGGATTCGAACCGCCGACCTTCCGATCGGCAAGCCTTAGGCTCTGTGGTTTAGACCACAGCACCACCCGCATCCCTAGCAGATGTAACTTGTATGCATATCAGCAGCATCTTTTGTCTCTTTTTTGGTGATGTGCAGGAGGCCAATCTGCATCTAGTTGGAATTACCCTTTTGTTAAAGAGTAAACTTAATATAAATCTTTTTGACTTAACCATGTTGGAGGAGTGGGTTGGGAAAAGATCCACCAGGATTCAAAATCCCTCTTAACTCAGAAGCCTGATAGCTGGACTTTGGTGCCAGTGCCTGACACTTCGCTGAAGCATTCTCTATTGCTAGAGCAATAAATCCCAACTGTAAAGTAGACTGCATTAGAGCAAAATAATTTAAGTGATTACACTAACCAAAAGCACTTCTTTTGCTCGGAAGTTTACATGTTACTGGCTCTGAGCGCAAACTTTGTTTTTGTTAGAAAAGAGGGAAGCTTAATCTTGCCTTCCATAACATTTGAAGAGGGTTTTCTCCCCTCCAAAAAGCAACATTAAATAGACACTGGTGTCAAACGATTGTTCCATTAAA
Source organism: Podarcis raffonei (assembly GCF_027172205.1). NCBI lineage: Eukaryota > Metazoa > Chordata > Lepidosauria > Squamata > Lacertidae > Podarcis > Podarcis raffonei. The sequence goes on along the minus strand of NC_070604.1, from coordinate 95,733,058 downwards.
ACACAGACACTAAAACCTTCAGCACAAATTAAATCATCCTTATGTTTTGGTGGAGTTGGAAAGCAGGCTGGGTCATAAAATTGGTGATTCATTAGTGCTAATTAGCAATTTTTCTGTGCCAATTGCAAACTTAAGAGAGCCTGTTTTTCGACATTAATCATTCTAAAGTTACAGTAATGGCAAGATTTATACGTCAGCCTCTTGTGAGTTCAGCTGAATGCATTTCAAAGCATGCTTATAAACTAGATTGAGGATGTTGATGTCTAAAAACAATCACATAAAAGCCATGGCAAACTTGGTGTCCATTCATATAGCAAAAAGAACATGGATCACGTTGGCACAGTACTCACACTTGATTAAACTGAGCCTAGATTAAAGCAGCATGGTCTGGGGATAAGCAGAAATACAGGTCACTTGTTCCATCTAAAGCTTTTGCAGGCAATATCAACAGTAAAAACTCTGCACTGAAGAGTGAAACCATGGACATGATCCCATTTGTGTGGCTCCATGGAATATTTTTTTTTTTTTACTTCAGTGCTTTGCTCCAATAATCCATGCACAGAACTGTGTGTTCCATCAATAGCTTGAAAAGTGTAAATTCTGCATAAGAAATGTTACCGTTTCCTTTTGCTCAGCTGCCCACTTGAGCGCTTTGGCTGGAGGCTTTTTGCTGCAGTCAGGAATTTAATTTTAATGCCATTTTTCTGTGCTTGTGTTCTTTCCCTTCTTTTTTTCTCTTAAACCAAAAAATGTTTTCATTATTCCAGAAATCGACTAAAATTGATAAAATAGAGTTTCTGAAACTGTGGACTTATTCCCTGGTGCTTTGGGGAACACCCTAAAGGAAGGAACAGGAATAAATTTGCATACCTTTGTCAGGCCTTATAAATATTCACGATTCAGGGGCATGACCCACTGCAATTTGGGGAAAGGAGGAGAACTGTAACCCAGTGCAGATGTTTCCCTACACATGTTTCAAGACTTGCTGAAGAGGTGGACCCTGCATACTGATCCTCAGGTATCCCCGCTCCTTCAAGCTTATTCCCAGTCTGTATTGAATTCAGCAGTAGATTAAGGGAGAATCTACATGCTTTCAGCAAAATGTATACAGGCTCTTCCACTCCACATGATCATGCTTTGGTCATGTATGGAGGAGGTCTATACATGAGCAAATTAAGCTGCTGAGGTGTCACCAGCATTCTGCAGTTTGCAGTATACCCAGCACTGATACAGGAATGCCAGTCAAGATCAGTACAACTTCTGTGGATTTGTAGTAAGGAAGAAATTGTCCCCTTAGGAAGTTGGCCAGGTCATCTGGACCAATGTCAGATAGACATCCAAGCTTCTGGGTGGTTTCCCCTATCAAAACCAAGCTCTGGGCCTTTGGCATAAGATAATGAAGAATAGGAAATATTTGAAGCACTGCATCAGCAGAAATGGAGACTGGTATAGCAAGAGTTTATACAGCTCTTTGCTTCAGTTGAGTTTTGTTGATACTCTGAATTCTTAGAATACATACTGAGGGCACATACCTGCACGCTGAAATATAGGTTGCGTTGCTTTTTCTATTTTGAGAAGGGCAGGATTTTGAAATACATGGCAATGTTTGGCACAGAATGCCCCCTGTATCTCATCTCACCACTTATTACTGGTGTACCTCAACTATTTCCCAGGTTTCTCCCCAACTATAATGAAGCAAGGACTATTAATGGACCATTTCATAAAGTTCAGGTGAAACCATGAGGGGTCAGCAGCACTCATGCCCGGAAAGGGTGGTGGAATGGAGATATGTGTAATGACCACACCCACTAGCGCAAATGAAATTTAGTTTGACATGGTGGTATATTGAACAAAAAGCCTCCGTTCTGTAATGCAGGAGGTACTGCAGTGTAAAAGGAACATTAAAAATCAGGATGGAGGCATTTTTGTTATAACCAGTAAAAGGTAAAAGGTAAAGGACCCCTGGACAGTTAAGTCCAGTCAAAGGTGACTATGGTATGAGGCACTCATCTCGCTTTCAGGCCGAGGGAGCCAGCGTTTGTCCACAGACAGCTTTCTGGGCAATGTGGCCAGCATCACTAAACCACTTCTGGCACAACGGGACACTGTGATGGAAGCCAGAGCGCACGGAAATGCCATTTACCTTCTCGCCGCAGTGGTACCTATTTATCTACTTGCAATGGTATGACAAATCCCATATATGAATGCAACTTTACTCTCCCTCTGGGCTCAATGTCCAGAAGAAAGGGACACGTCTCATTGCTTAGGAGCACTCTGCCTCTGGACCATACATTTAAAGCACTATGTTACCTCTTTAAACACTCATGGCCTCCCCCAAAGAATTATGGCAGCTGTAGTTGTTAAAGGTGCCGAGAGTTGTTAGGAGACCACCTTACTGCTATCACAGAAGTACAAGTTTGGCAGAGTGGTTTAACAGTCCATCCTCTTTACTGGGAACTCTTAGAATTGTAGCTGTGTGAGGGGAATATAGGTTTCCTCACAACCCTTGGCACCCTTAAGAAATCATAGCTCCCAGGATTCTCTGAGGGAAGCTGTGTTTAAAGCGGTATCATACTACTTTAAATGTTTGGTGTGACTGTGGCCTGCATAACCTGGTGGCAAAGCTGCCACACAAACTGGCTTACATTTCAGTCCTCGGGCTTGATTGATATTTGGCTTGGATTCTTGTAAGCCCTTTCCACTTTCCGTAAGAAGCAACATTTCAATCCCAGTTGTTTCGTTTATGTCTCAAAACTTTTTTATATATAATGGGGTATTTATCAAGATAAGATTATTTCTATAAAGTCTTTCTATTTAAAGAACAACTATACTTTTGAAAAACGGAGTCCCTTCAGTTTTGGGTCTCTGCCCAACATTTCTTTTGACAAAACAGCACATTTATTACTATGAATGCTTTTTATCCATGTTTTTCCTCAGTGTGGCTTATCTGTATTGAAGATCACTCAGAAGATAAGTAGATAGTGCACCCTGTGTAGCGAAAGTCCATCTGTAATGCTGTGCAGTTTGAAAACAGGAGAGATTATAGGGGATCTGAATGGTTTCAGTTGTGCTGGCTTTAAAGTATTTAACTTAGGGCTTAACTGAATAGATGAAACTGTTTTCCTAAAATGTGATTGACTCAATACCCCACACACATTTACACACACACACACACACACACACACACACACACACACACACACTGCATCAATAAATCCCACTGGAAAAATGCAACTTGAAAAACTCAAACAAGCCTTGCAAAAAAAGTACAGTTTCTTTAAGGACCCTTCCAGCATTTGTATACAATCATTCTCCCCAACAGCAGACTCAGATGCTAAGTGCCAGTGGTGATGTAAATACTGAGAATTAAGAAGAATGCACACCAGTTCCAGAAGCCTTTTGCCAGGTGTGGTAGAGCCAGTATGGTAGCTTCCTGGCAGGTGAGTCACTGTTGCTTGCTAGGAGGGAAAGGGAGGCACAAGATGGAGAGGAACTCAGTGCAGTGAAAATGCAGTGGCAGAGCCAATCCAGCACTCCTGCTGGTGTGTTTGCACTGCACCAATCACACTGCTAACTTGTCCCTCCAGGTAAGCCAAAGCAACCCACTTGCCAGGAAACCAACAGAGTGAATCCACCCCACTCGGGAAGTTGCTTCTGGAACTGGTGCAGAACCATGTGTTCAAAGGGTTGTCAGAGAATCTACTTGAAGATGTTCTATACTTGAAGGACTTCCCAAGCCTAGTTGAAAGATAAAGAACCATAATATGGGAGAGCAGGAGAAACCTTGAAGTTGGTCGTCAGCTGTTATAGCACCTGGTCAGCAGGGCCAGGTGTCTGGTGACAGACCTATTCCCCAGTATGGTGTGATGGGCTGCATTTCTACATAAATGAGTGATAATTCATCAAATAAAGTATGTAAGTCAGTCTAGATTTGTGTCCATTCTTTACATATTAATAGTTCAGTTCTGTATCACTGATTGCTTCATAGATGCTGTTCATTGCTCTGGGCTCTGTATGAAGAAGGGTGGTAGATAAGGCATAAAATTACAATCATTAAAGGCACAAAATTACCATCATTATTATCATGATCCCCCAAAAATATCTACTCAGAAGCAGAGGCACTAGGTTGCCCTCAAGATTGGGGAGGGCAGGCATGTCGCCTGCATCTTCCGTGTGTCACGACTGTCAGGAGTTCAGCCTACAATCAAGTAGGACCTTGGCAGAGACACATGCCCAACTGGCATGTTCCCTCCCTCCTGGTCAATCGTTCGGGAGCTTCAAACGCTTTTGTCAGCCTAAACATCACAAGGACCGATGCCAACTGACACTGGCACACTTAGGGATCCGCAGAGTTTGCGCAGTTGCGTAACAGACCTCAGCAACTCAGCATTTTGGCTAATCTACTTTATTTACATATAAACATACAAGGAGCACTGCAACATGGCTCCCTCTCTCTCTAGCATCAGACAGCAAAGAGAAAAAGAACAAAGGGCAATAGTCCCACTTCATGGAATACACTAACACAAACATCCTGTCTTCGTCACTTCCCACTCTGTGGAATCAAAACATACACTGTCAACAATCCTATGACTGCAATCATGGAGCAGGAATTCTAATAACGACATGTGCACAATGGAGGAGGCCAAGTGCTCTGGAGGAGCTGGCCACTGGACCTGTGATGTGTGCAGGGTCGCCTCAAAATTGGGGCGGCTGGCCCCCTTAAAACAATATTGAGGGGGACAAGGTGCACCTGCTCAGAAGTAAGCCCTTACTCTCATGTAAGCATGCATTGGACTGCATCCTAAATTGTCCCATGCAGATTTTATGCCAATCTGTATTCTCTTTTGTTTTCCTTTTTGGTGATGCATTTCCAACTTTTTGGCCACGTGTAAGTGGCAACTGTATGTGTCTTACAAACTGTATGTGTCGCTTTTCATCTGTGAAGTGCTGCTTAAAAAGAAAATATTCAGCTCAGCTTTCTGTCTTACAGATGTAAAAGACAACTACCAACAAACATCAAAATTACAATAAAAAAAAACACAGTATCAAAAATATAGATCATTTCATGTAAAAAGAAACCATAAAAGGGCAACAGAGCCCTAAATCAATAACCACCGGCTATAGCAACACAGATCTGGACATTTTCTGGGCTGCCTGAGAGACAATAGACTTAGGATGGCACCTGAAGGTCAGTGAGCAACACACAAGTCAAACATTCTCAATTCCACAAGAGTTAGTTTTCAAGGACCTAATTTATTGGGGAATTAGCATAACTCCAGAAATCAATTTCTGGTTCTAAGGCTCTGCTTGAGAACAGGTTAAGCAATAAGATAGCATCTTTGAGAATGTGCTGAGTACCGCAACCTTGCCACTGTATAATCACAACCAGATCCCACACGCTTGGGTTTACTGGAAAGGTCAGAGGGTGATTTCCAGATGGCACTTTTTGGATAAGCACTGGTTGAGCCTTAAAGACACATCCAGGAAAGAATTTGATACTCAGAAACATAACCTCTATCACCAAAGTTCCTTTATGAAAACCACTTGCAACTATATTCCAAAAGCACAGAGACACACAAAAAGACACAACCCAGTACAAACAGTTACCGGAAGGCATTAGTTTCATGTAAAATAAAATATCTATTTACAGCTATATATAAATATATTCAGACATGCAGGAAGAATGGCATAAATAAATGTGTTTAACTTCACAATGGAAGTGGAACAAGGCTAAATTGAATACATAAAATCTTTATTGGATCTCTGGAGGAAGCAAACTGTAATGTTTTCTTAGAAAAGATGATTGCTTTGTGCCGTTAACACTAGACCAACCAATGCTGAACAGCCTTCATAATTACGCTCTGGAGAGAAATATATTGTTATAGAAAGTATTTGGGAAGTTGTATCCTTGCTTCCAGAGTAACATTTTGACAATTTACCAATAACTGTTGTCTAGAATTGCTGAGGTGTCATGCATATTTGACCTCATTATTTACATTGACTAATTATTTGCAACCAGTTCTGTCCTCTCCCATTCATCATTAACATCACCTAGATCCTAACTTTCTGTTTTAGGGAAAAGTTAGGAGTTAAGATAAAACTTAGAACTGTGACTTAGTTAAAGAAATAACAGTTGATTGCTTGAATGAGTATCAACCAATTAAATGATTAATCAGTTAAATCTGCTTGTGAATAAAAGATTGTTATTCAAAGTAAAAAAGCATGCTTCTTTGGTTTTAGATGATGCTGTCTAGGCCATTGCCTGCCACATTCTTCCATCATGAGCAAGAAAAATGACTTTTTAAAAGGTGGCGCTTGCTACCTGCATCTTTTATTAGTGTATCTATTAAAAATAGTAAAATAAAAAATAGCTAATCAATGATACATTTAATAATAATAATAATAATAATAATGGCTGGTTGTTAAATTAAATGACTAAAAACCACATTGGAGGAAGGAAGGAGAAATTCATTTGAATCTTGCTATTCTGCCAGAATTTGCATTAAAGGGTATTTCCTCCATTGTGCAGCAACCTTGTGGACACTTGAACTGGAAGTGATCAGCGCATAGTGAGCAGAGCCAACCCAAGACATTTGGGCATCTGAGGTAAACTACAAAATGGTGCCCCCCTCCAGCCAGGGAAGGAGGGGTGAGTGAAGATCTATATTAGGAACAAGGGGAGGAATCAAATCAACCTTACCTGACAGTTGAAATGGGAATCAAAGTTTGTCATGGGATGGGGGGGAGGGGCCCACTCTGAATCATGCCTGGTAGGTGCAGAACCCAAGAGACCCCAGAGGGCAGCCCCTGCCATTTCTTCCCTGGCTGGGGGTGAGGGAGAGAGAGACCAGCTGTGCCGCCTATTTGCCAAGAGGCCACTGTAGAGGAGACAATGGGCAGTTGCAGGAGATGGTAGCTCTAGCCTTCAAGGAGTGCACCAAAGCCATGGGTTCCACCACAGAAGTAGTAGAAGCAGGTGATGGAGGCAAAATCTGATTCCCCTGCAGATCCTGCTGCCTGAGGCACCTTGCCTCATGAGTGGTTCAGCCATGAGGGTGAGGGGCCAGCCTGAAGGCCCCATGTACACTGCCTTTTATTCCATCATGGAAGAAAAGTAGGATATAAATGTAATATGGGGAAATCTGCAACTGACAGGCGTAAACCAGAGGGTATAAAAGTATGCTGCTCACCTTACTTTCGTTAAAAAGGGAGGAGATATGCTTTATTTACTTACTTACTTATATTTCTAAACTACCTTTTGTCAGTTATCATTCCAACCCAATTTTACGACCATAAACTCAATACATTCAAACAATAGAATTCAACTGACAGTTAAAAACCATAATTAAAATAAGAATGCATTACGATGTAGAGGACAATCATCCAACTGACTTTGTTGGATCAACTCCCTCCAGGGTTCTGGGTGAAGAGATGTGTCTTTATTTTGTGTCAAAAGTTAATTAATGATGGTTGCAGCCATACCTCTACAGTGCCACCATAGAGAAGGCCCTTTCTTGTCTCACCGCACTACGGGCTTCACCCAGTGGTGGAACATCAAGAAGAATCTCCTTTGCAACTCAAATGGAGCAGCGTATACAGGGAGAGGCACTCCTTCAAGAATTTGATGTTTAGGAGTTTGTAAGTTAGCATGAAAGGAAGATACCCATGAAATAGTGAAATAGGCACGTGAGGGAGGTAATTATGTGTGGAATTATTTACTTTTTAGAAAGGGTTAAATGAGTCGCCCTGTACTGGAGTGGAATATAAGGAGCATGCACTCACAGTCTTCCAAAATATAATCAGTTCATTAAAAAAAGAAAAAGAAATCTGCTTTACAAAATGGGATGGTGTCAGCTTTCACCGGAGACCAAATCCTAGAAGCTACCCCATTTACAGATATTAGAAGTCCATTAGGCCTTTGTATTGTTCAAAGCCTTTGGGTTGGGAGCTGAAGGCTCATGGCAGCCTTTACCTCTCCTCCTTCAAACCCACGCTCAAGCCAGGAATAATCTGCCCTCAGAAACCAATGTGTAAGACGACTATATAAATATTGTCAATGTAAAAATTGGCTTACCGACAGGAAACAGAAGGCGTTAGCAAAAGTGAAGAGTTGGGAGTAGGAAGAGGTAATGACTGGTGTGCATGGAAAGGTCAATATTGAGATCCGGTTTTGGTTTACCATGTTTATGAATGGCCTTGAAGAGTGTGAAAGTGCAACTTCAAACGCAGCACTTGCTGATGACACACCGTTCAGCGAGGGTGGGAACTTAAGCAACAAAGAAACAGGAAAACCTCAAAGTGAGGAGGAGAAGGCAAAGTTGGAAGGAGCGTTGAGACAAATTTGAGATGAATACAAAAGGAGGCATATGTTATGCTATGTCAATTATTCCAATAGGTCAATATCTTCATCCTATTCAGCCTACACAGCTGCCACCCAGTTACTTTCACTGAGCTATAGTGGGTGCAAAGGGCAGGGAAGGTAAAAAGCTGGAGCAGATCTCCACTGTTTTTTTTTTGCTCTAAAGGTTTCATCAGAAGGAATGTGCTAGATGTTTCTGGGGTTGGGGTATGGAAGAGATCTGATCCATTTTTTTCCTTTAAAAGTGAACCTACCCAATTCACAGTTTCTGGTTTTTTTTTTAATTTCTTTTTATTGAGTTTCAGTTAAATCATCAAAAAAACCAAAAGAAAAAACAAAAAGCGAAACAACAGTTTCAGAAAAAAGAAGAAGAAACAAGAGAGAAAAAATATCCATACATAACACCAGAAGAAAAAAACACACCAATTTCTGTTACAGTTCTTTATCTTATTCTTTAAACCTTTATATCTTTAGGTATTTAGATCTTTCTTCTACGCACCTATTGACCTCCTTCCCTCCCAATTTCGGGCTTCTTGATAAAAAGACATTTTCTTTTTTCTGCAGCTAATAATTATTGATGGTTTGCGCATCGTAAGGTTTATATCAGACCTGCTATAGTTTTTAAATTTCTATAGTTTCCTTCAATATATACCATAAATTTATTCCAATCACTAATAAACTTTGTATTTTTTTGGTTTCTAATTTTTTGCGTCATTTTTGCTAGTTCAACATATTCAAATAATTTTGTTTGCCAATCTCTGACCGTTGGGGTATTCAAACTTTTCCAATTTTGTGCAATTAGTATTCTGGCCGCTGCTGTCCAATATTGGAATAATGTCTTATCTTCTTTTTTAATTTCATCCCCAATTATTCCTAGTAAAAAGGCCTCTGGTCTTTTAGGAAAGGTATATTTAAATATTTTTTTTAACTCATTGTAAATCAAATCCCAGAATTTCTTCATTTCTTCGCAAGTCCACCACATATGGTAGAAATTGCCTTCTTTGATTTTACACTTCCAGCAGGCCTTATTTCCTGTTTTGTACATTTTTCCTAATTTTGCTGGTGTGATGTACCACCTATACATCATCTTTTCTAAATTTTCTCTGAGTGTGACGCATGCCATAAATTTCATTCCATTGCTCCATAATTTCGACCACTTTTCATATTCTATATTGTATCCCAAGTCCATTGCCCATTTTGTCATGACCTCCTTTATTTCTTCGTCTTTAGTATCCCATTCCAATAATATATCATACATTTTGGATAATAACTTGGTTTTGCCTTCAATTATTTCTATCTGAAATTTGGATTTTTTCTCACTTATCCCTACTTTTTTATCTTCCATCCATATTGCGTTTATTTGATGATATTGCAGCCAGCCTGTTAGTCTGTCTTTCAATTCCTCATATGTTCTCAATTTCCAGCCGCTTTCTGATCTTATCAGTAGGTTTTCGTAGGTCAATCTTTCTCCTTCCATATTTGCTTTTTTAGTTATTAAAATGTCAATTGGTGATAACCACCAGGGTGTTTTCCATTCTAAAAGTTTATTATTTTTCTCCCAAACTTCATATAGAGGCCCTCTAATAATATGGCTTGAAAACCCTTTATGTACCTTTTCTTTGTTTAGCCATAAGTAGGCGTGCCAACCGAACCTATTGTTGAAACCTTCTAGGTCTAACAAGTCAGTGTTTTCCAAATTTATCCAATCTTTGATCCAGCAAAGGCAGGAGGCCTCGAAGTATAATTTCAGATTTGGCACCGAGAATCCCCCTCTTTCTTTTCGATCTGTGAGTAATTTGAATCTAATTCTCGGTCTTTTCCCTTGCCATATAAATTTCGAAAGAGTTTTCTGCCAATCCTTAAACATTTTGGAACCTCTAATCACCGGAATGTTTTGGAACAGGAATAACATTTTTGGGAGTATGTTCATTTTTATTGCCGCCATCCTTCCCATCCACGAAAGTTTAACTCTGTTCCATGTATCTAGATCTTTTTTAATTTCCTTCCATGTTGTCAAATAGTTGTCCTGAATTAGATTTATATTTTTTGTAGTTAGCCAAATTCCCAGATATTTTATTTTTTTGGCCACCTTGATTCCATTCTGTATCTCTAGTTTTTCTCTTTCATCCTTTCCCAGATTTTTAGTCATCATTTTTTTCTTTAATTTATTCGGCAATTCACAGTTTCTGAAGCAATATGAGAACCAAAACACATCCTCTCTTCTTTTTTATTTACACTTCTCTGAATTGTGCAATATAGTTTTCCAGCCAAAAAATTTGTACAAAAAGCATATATAGTGGTACCTTGGGTTAAGAACTTAATTAGTTCTGGAGGTCCATTCTTAACCTGAAACTGTTCTTAAGCTGAGGTACTACTTTAGCCAATGGGGCCTCCCACTGCCACCGCTGCGCAATTTCTGTTCTCATCCTGAAGCAAAGTTCTTAACCCAAGGTACTATTTCTGGGTTAGCAGAGTCTGTAACCTGAAGCGTCTGTAACCTGAAGCATCTGTAACCCGAGGTACCACTGTACTAGGGCATGTATTCATGCCAAGACAAAAGTATGGCAGGTCCCTATACGAGAGATGTTGTTTACAGATGACACAGCCTTGATTGCAATCTCTGAGGAAGCTCTACAGAGACTCATCAACCATTTTGCCCAAGTTTAGCCACACCATCAGCCTAATGAAGACCAACATCTTGGGTCAGGATGTTACTAACTCTCCACACATTAGCATTGGTGACTACATGCTTGAGGTGGTAGATGATTTTATCTACCTGGGTTCCACCATAACCAGCAACTTCTCCATCAACACTGAACTGGACAAGCATATTGGCAAGGTAGTTACGGCAATGGCTCACCTCTCCAAAAGGTTATGGGTGATGCCAATGACCAATGTGATGCCAACGACCAACACCAAGATGAAGGTCTACCAGGCTTGCGTGTTGAACACACTGCTTTATGGAAGTAAGCTGTGGGCAACTTACAACCATCAGGAGCAACTCCTCAATGTGTACCACATGTGCTTTGTCAGGAAGACATTGGGCATCACATAGCAAGACAAAGTCTCAAACAAAGATGTGTTCGCCCAAACCCCCGTTCTCAGCATGTACATCCTCCTGTCTCAGCGATGTCCATGCTGTCTTATCCACAGAATGGAAGATGGCAATATCCCCAAGGATCTCCTCTATGAGGAGCTGGTTTCAGGCACCAGGCCTGTTGGCAGATAAACTCTGTGTTACAAAGATGTCTGCGAATGTAACATTAAGGCTGGCAACATCAACCCCACCGTATGGGAATCCCTTGCAGATGACCGCAGTGGCTAGAGACAGACAGTCAGGTCATGAATCCACAGCAGTGAGGAGAGGACAAATGATCACTGGGAGGAGTGCAGAGAGGAGAAATGCCATGGTGTATCAGCAGCAGCACAACTGAACGCCTTTATCTGCCCCAGCTGCAACAGAACATGTCTCTTCTGTGTTACAGCAGGCGCTGTAACTCTCCAATGGATTCACCGTTGAAAGCACACTTCTCCATTATTTCCCGAAACAGATGGATGTCAACAATGTTCAGCCAAAACATGGCTGTTCCCCCAGAGCTGTTAATTGCAGGGCAAACTGAAGCAGCCAACAGCATTTCTATAGTTAGATGAGAAGAGTTTGGAAAAAGTTGTAACTTGTCTCTTGGTTGATCTTTTTATTACTTTATAGCAGTAAATCTATTTAAAACCATTTTCATGCAGCCACTCGTTATATTCCATAATAAAGCAGGCTGCACTTATAGCTAAAAGGTAGAGGTTCAGTTATATAGTCATACATTTAACACAGCGCATTTTACATTCAAGGTAAAAAAAATACTTTAAAGGTGTAATGTATTTGCGAATTATTCTTTAAAACGTACAATTTTACACTGGTCTCTTAGCAAGCAGTTTTATTGCGTGGTAAAAGGTACTGAAACACCTTACACCTCACCAGAGACATCTTTATACTGTTCTCTCCTGACTGATCAAGAATAATGCCATAAAACACATTGGGAATTTCCAGTAAAAAAAATATTTTTAAAATATATATATATATATTTCTTTCCATTTTCTACAGGCACACAAAAACTACCCAGAGAGGCAGTTATCTGTAATGTACTAGGGTCTAGTTGTATTCTTCATCCAACTGTGAAACATTTCAAAAAGCATGAAGTTCACTTAGGGATAGTGCAGAAATTTGTTTGGTTCACATTTTATTTGTTTATTTATCACCTTCCACACAGTTGGCTCAAGGTTATGTATAAAATAGTCATGGAAAAACACAACAAATAATGCCATAGAAATTTTTTAACAGTTTGAAGGAGATGCCCATGGCAAGGACCTGTAGCCTCAGCTAGAAAGGTTGTTGGAACAGAAATGTCTTCAGATGTTTCTGGAAAGTGCAGGGGATGGCTGCCTGTCATATCTCAACAAGGATTCTGTTCCACAGAATAGGAGCAGCCTCGCTAAAACGCCTGCTCTGAGTTACTGCAGAAAGGGCTTCTGAGATCCTTGGAACTTGCAGCAGAAACTCTCCCACAGACCACAGTGACCCACAGAGTATATAAGGGTTTATAATTTTAATACAAACTTACCCAGCTCACACTTCTCATATGAGTACACAAACTGAAGTACAGCTATCCTTTGAAATGTGAATTTCTTTGAATTGTTTGATGCAGTTTCCCCCTTTTTTAAAAAAAAGAATACAAAAGGCACTTTGGAGAAAGGTGTGCCCCAAATGTGTTTATGAGTGAAATCAACTTAAAAAAATTAGATGAAATGTGCATGGAAATGTGTAAAAATGTTTGTGCAGACTTCAAAAAGGGGAAAAAAGGAAAACCAATGCAGAAATGGAGCAACAGATTCATGCATCCCTGGTTTAATTTCAGGTTTGGATTCTTCACTAGCAAAACCTATTCAATTTTTGTTGGTCTGCCAAGTGGTTTAAGAATAGCTTTAATTCGTTGAGTTAGTAATTCAGTCACAACTAAGGGAATGATCCAGTATCTTTCCAGATCCCGCCCCCATCAACCCATCTCCCATGTGTCCACATCTGCACACTTGTTTTGCCACAAGCTGGGGAAGGACTGGCTTGTTCGCTTTTGGGGGGAAATAGCACCTTGTTGCAGATTTTGAAGGAAACCATCACCTCATCACATGTGGGAAACACATTCAACAACAGGGTACCCCACTTTTTATGGGTTGCTGGTTCTTCTTCAAAATGAAAGTGACCCCTTTAAACGCAATTTCTTTTTTAAAAAAGTGTTTGTCATAACAGTGAGGGTGAAAATTAAGCTTACTCCCGTTTGTTTTTCTAAGTGTGTTTTACTTTTGCAAAAAAGTGACAGATTTAAAGACCTGCAGTTATATGGAACTTTTCTAGTCAGAGTAGGCTCATTGAAATTAATGGAATGAGGTTAGGCACACCTATTAATTTCAGTGTGTCTACTCTAAGTAGGAGTAACATTAGATACAACCCACAAGTTCTGTGTCCTGTACAGGACCTAGCAGAGCTGGATATTTATTTAATGGTCAATAGTAGTGGTGATGAATTCTGAAAGGTTGGCATGTGGCAACTCTTCTTGGTACAAGGGAGTGCCATGTGCCAACCTTTCATGGAGCAAAGACCAGAGGGCACTTGTCCAAAGGTTGAGTGGTCAGAAGGCAAGGCAAAGGGATCTCAAAATGGCCGCTTGCCTCACAGAAGAAGGATCTCTTCACCTGAGTGGGGCCTCCTCCACCACTCCACAGCCATGAAGCTCAGTAAGTGACCTTAGAACAGGGTTCAATCCAAGGAAGTTACTCCACAAGCCCTTTGGAGCTTTTCTTCTCTGTCCTCCTCCTACAGGGTACCCCTCTCCACCATCTCAAATCTGCCTTTGAGGGTTGGGAGGAGACATCATAGTAGATTTGGAGTGGAGAGGCAGTGTGAGGGTTCGGGGAGAGAGGAAGGAGAAGGTTCATTGTGTGCGCAAGTTGTTCAAGTTGTGAAGAGAAAATATGAGGTGCTTGTGGAAGGAAGGACCATGAATTCAGCCATGATCTACTTGCAGGAAGAGCAGGATTTAAATGCTCTAAAGTTTATAAATGTTTCTAATTACATGGCATATTAAATAAATGAACTGGAATTCTGAGAATATTTGATACTCATATCTATAGTGTTCTTACAGAATCTTGGACTGCAAGACGGTGACTAGATGCAGCAGTAGTTTGACCTAGTTAAGGCTGTGCCTATAGCTTTGCAGCTAAGGGAAATAAAACAAAATAAAAATAAAAATCTGCATACACATACATTACTCAGAAAACAGAACACTGATTATTCTTTTCAGGATACTTTTCACCAATATACTTTACATGAGCACATATTCCAAAACATCTGGAGGGCACCAGGTTGGGAAAACTATCTTTACTCGCACATTGCACATACAAACACTTGATTCTTTAAGCACAAACTGAGTCCTTAAGCTGACACGAAGAGAAATATCTGAAGGGGAAAATTGTTGAGTTCATAACCCAAAAATGATGGAGTCATAGAACTTTAAAAAAAAGACTCAAACTTTCCACTATGATAAAACCAGAAGCTAGTATAAATATAAGCTGGTTTTGACATCCATTGTTCAGTGTTCATATTTTTCTATATGAGAGAACAGTGGTTAATTCAGAGCTTGTGGGATTTAAAAGGGGTGGGCATAAATCAATCCCCCCTATATCAATCAGTGGTTTGTGAAAATCTAGAGGATAAATAAACCATGCAAACTGTGCAAGTCGAATGAGCAGCAGTTAAAACAACTCCGTAGTCATAAACAGTAAACAAAACATAGTAACCGATTGAAACACAAGAGATTGTTGTATCATAGGAGTGTAAATTATTAGCTTAATAATCATTTCAATGGCAGGGATTGCAAAGGCAAAATTAGGCCAACAGTTCCCCCTGTGGCAACTGGGTAGTACTGTACTTCAAAATAGAGAAGCAACTGACCCAGAAAAGAGATGCGCTGAAATCTCTGTGAGAGAATACTTCATGGAGAAGCATCCAGTTAGCTATCATGCAGTTTCCTCACCAGGATAGTTTTTTCTTTTAATGGCATACGTAATATGCACTGGACCGGCACCAAATATTCACCCATTTGTTTTTTGAAGCAAAAACTAACGATTGTGGGTAGAGTCTTCCCCAAGATAGATAGATACAATGCTTGTCCCCTTTTAATGTTGTCTTTCTCTAGCTTCTTCTTCTTCTTCCTGGGTTAATGTTGAGCCTATCCAACAAAAAATCAAGGAATCGGTGAATGATATCACAGCACACTGCAGTCAGATGGCTCCACCCATGTGATGATGGGTGGAGAGACATCACTTTGCCAACAAAGGTCAGTATAGTTAAAGACAGTAGTGATGTATGGAAGTGAGAGCTGGACCATAAAGAAGGCTGATCGCCGAAGAATTAATGCTTTTGAATTATGGTGCTGGAGGAGACTCTTGAGAGTCCCATGGTCTGCAAGAAGATCAAACGTATCTATTCTTAAGGAAATCAGCCCTGAGTGCTCCCTGCAAGGACAGATCGTGAAGCTGAGGCTCCAATACTTTGGCCACCTCATGAGAAGAGAAGACTCCCTGGAAAAGACCCTGATGTTGGGAAAGATGGAGGGTACAAGGAGAAGGGGACGACAGAGGACGAGATGGTTGGACAGTGTTCTCGAAGCTATAAACATGAGTCTGACCAAACTGCGGGAGGCAGTGGAAGGCAGGAGTGCCTGGCGTGCTCTGGTCCATGGGGTCACGAAGAGTCGGACACGACTAAACGACTAAACAACAACAATGTGATGATGTCACTGAGCATAAGCAAGGTACATTTTCAAGCTACATAGTCTTCTGGCGCCATTTCATTCAGTATGTGATCCTTGATTGGGTGGTGGTGTTTATTGAGCCCTGTGAGTACCACTTATTGCCTGGGACAAAGGAAGAAGAAGAAGAAGAAGAAGAAGAAGAAGAAGAGGAGGAGGAGGAGGAGGAGGAGGAGGAGGAGAGCATAAGCGTAAGGCAAATAGGATAACATCCATCCTCTTGGTGTAAACAATGCCTTTGTCTTTGTCCATCAGTATTTTTAACAAGTGGACAACTGATGGGTGGGCAGGAATGCATGGATTCTGAATGAAAGCAAGTAGAATAAGGGGAAATAATTCATCCCCCTTTATGTTGAAGCTGAGACTACTGGCAGAACATTATGGAAGTTCCAGGAAATTGTCATCTGATTTTATCACTGCAAAGCCACAGACTGCTTAGGTCATTTGAGACTTCCCTGATGCCCCACTCAAGACAAGTCCCATCAAGCAAAGCCGCCCTTATGACTGCAACTATCCATGTGCCAAATTCAGCAGCGAGGGCACATCAAAAGGCACTTTCCCTACCCAGGCTGATTCAGCAGAATTCAGCCCTAAACATGCCTGTTTGGGCTGGCTTTGAGGTTTAATGGCCAGGTTTAAGCAGGTGTGTGGCAATTTTAATTAGTTTTTGTATATATTATTTTCTGTTTTAATGGGTACCACTTTGCTGATTTTATTCCATTGTTCCATGAAGTGTTGCAACTTGCCCTTGGCCCGCATGATGGGGCGAGTTAGATGCTTTTAAGCATTTGCTCTAGGCTCATGTATGCAGGAGCTGAATGGCATCGTTTGAGTTCTCCAACTTTGTCACGGTGACTCTCCTGAAGCCAAAAATCAATGGAAAGAGTCTTACAAAGGCCCGTGGTTGCCACTTCGTTGTTGCCTATATTGTAAGAATATAGGAAGCATAAAGCATGGGGAGAGCCAAGGTAACACAAGTACATGCTCCATACTCTAGTGCTGGCATAGCTCTTCCTCTTAAAGGCAGGTTAGGTGAAAAGAGAGTGACTGGCCCAAAGTCATCCAATGAGTATCAAAGCTTATGAGGATTTGAACCCAAGTCAGCCCAAGCTTACCATGCTTTCCTGCAGCTTCTGATGCACTTATACAATGCATTCCAAGGCAAGCCATGGCTGAGTGGTGATTTCTTGCATGTATACATCCAACATTATATTCAATGCACATTGAGATCTTGCTTTTCTACCTAGTCCCCTACACTCTGGACCCGTTGCATATCTATGCCCCTGAAAATAGCTCTTTCACAAACAAGTGGCATTCTGAAAATGAAATCTCAATGCAAATTGATTCTGCGTTACCTCCCATTGTGTCCATATGAAAATAGATGGAGGTGTTCCCAGCAATAGTTGGTGTATCCACATCTGCCCAGTGATGCTACAACTGGGCATATACCAAGATCACAATGCCCACTTTTTTATTCATTTACCTGGGGCATGTGTAGGGAAGAAAAGTTGTGGATAATCTGTTCAAGGTCAGAGTTTTCAAACACGTATCAAGTAATCACACCCACCCTTCTTGTTGGCAGGATCCAGAACCAATCGGCATTGAAGGCAACATGTTATGGAAGAGCAGGCTCAAATCCTTATTGAGGAAAGCGACTTCTCTGTGCTACAAATGGCTAAGTGTGCACCCGCCGTCAGCTGTACACCCCTGCTTTTTGGATTCATGGGTGGTGGAGAACATCTGCCCAGAGGAAGTCACACCAGAAACAAATGATCTCCTTATTGCATAAGAATGCTTTCACCAATCTCGGAGATAATGTCTCCTCAGCTGTGCTCGTAAATGAACTGGAAATGCTGCCCTACTTTGCAAAGCATTTCAGGCCCTCCCTTTTCTGTTTACACAGAAAGGGAGGTGCCTTGACAATATTTTGAGGAATTAATCCCTTGTTTACTGGATCACTCTTCCATGAGTTATCCATCCCATGTAATTATGCATCTAAGAGTCATTTGAGCCTGCCTTGGTGTTATAAGCATTAAAGTCTCCCCAAGGGCCCCCAATTGGTTTTAATTTCTTATATGCTGCACAGCTGCCTTCTCAAGCAGTATTGTGATCCATTGTGCTTCTAGCTACTGCCATCAGTTTTCTTTTTCCTACTTTAATATGAATGCTGGACTATTTCATGGTTCAATTCTTTACTTCAAACAGACTAAGAGGATTCTGAGTTATACTGGATTCACATATATTTTCACCTCTAGGTCAACCTGAATCCTACCACAGTGGTACCTCGGGTTAAGTACTTAATTCGTTCCGGAGGTCCGTACTTAACCTGAAACTGTTCTTAACCTAAAGCAACTCCTTTAGCTAATGGGGCCTCCTGCTGCAGCCACGCCGCCGGAGCACGATTTCTGTTCTCATCTTGAAGCAAAGTTCTTAACCTGAAGCACTTTTTATGGGTTAGCGGAGTCTGTAACCTGAAGCGTATGTAACCTGAAGCGCATGTAACCCAAGGTACCACTGTATCATCCTCATGGGCCCTAATTTACCTGTATCTTAAGTACATTGTTTGCTATCTCTTATATATGTTCAGAAGCCCTTAGATGTGAATATGTTTAGCAAGGCATGCAAACTACTGGCAAAAATGTGGAGAGCACACATTTAACCTGCTCCCGGTCGATGAAGATATGGAATGCTATACAAATAAATAAGAGCACACACCTCAAAAAGGATATGGAGTTGGGAAAGGTTCAGAAAAGGGCAACCAAAAAGATAAAGCGGTTAAAGCCGCACCCCTGTGAGAAAAAGTTGCAGCGTTTGCGACATTTTTGTTGAGAGAACAGGCGACTAAGAGGTGACATGATAGACATTTATAAAATTAAGCATGGCGTTGAGAAACTGGGTAGAGAAAGATTTTTCTCCTTCTTTCAAAACACTAGAACTTTGTGGGCATCCAATGAAGTTGAATGTTGGAAGATTCAGGACAGAAAAAAAGAAAGTGTTTCCTCACATAGCTCATACTATGGAACCTGTTCCCACAGGAGGCAGTGATGGTCACCAACCTAGCTAGCTTTCAAAGAAGATTGGACCAATTAATAGAGGACAGAGCTACAAGGGATATCTGTGATGGCCTGGGACTCAGGCTCAGACTCGGAACCAGAGGAGACTCAGTCTGCACCGGATCTTTTGCCTCAGGTATCACCTGAACCAAGTCTGGGGCTTGATCCTGAAGAGCCCCAGTCTGCACAGGTTCTCCTGCAACAAGCATCAGCTGGGCCGAGTCAGGGGCCTGAGCCTGCTCTGGCTCCAGATGTGGGTATTACCTTGTTGCCTTCAGCTGGGCCATCGCTTACAGCGGCTCCACTACCAGTTTGGTCAGGGGAGGCTGAGGCGGCCTCTGGGTCTAGTAACCCACCGACATCTCCCGAGCTGCAGAGACTCAGGTCTGAGAAGAGAGACCTGAGTACTCGCAGGAGGAGTGCTCACCTTCGGGTGAAACAGGGAGGTGAGTCGCCGGGGGATCAGGACTGGCCACTACCCTGACAAAGATAAAAGGCTGTCGGACCCCGCCACAGGTTGCGGGAGCAACATTGCTGTATGCCAGATCCTGTACCTGTCCTTGCCTGGTTTTCTGCCTCGTGTCCTGCCTTGGCCCTGTTGGACTGACTCCTAGCGGAACCTTCGGATTCTGGACCGGTCCTGGACTGCACTTCATGGGTTACCCCCGGGCCCTGCACACTATCCATCATGATGGCCATGCTTTGCCTTTACAGTTGGAGGCAACAATGCTTCTGAATACCAGTTCCTAGAAACCACAGGAAGGGAGAGTGCTCTTGTGCTTGGGTCCTACTTCCGGGTTTCCCACAGGTTTCTGGTTGGCATCTGTGACAATAAAATGCTGGACTAGATGGGCCCTTGTCCTGATCCAGCAGGCTCTTCTTGTATTTTCTTCTTAACTGCTACATAGTCTCATTCTTTCCAGCAAATGGTTCATTAACATATTATAAAGAATCATAGAATTGTAAGAGCTGGAAGGGACCCCAAGGGCTATCTAGTCCAACTAAAGCATCCATGACAGATGGCCATCCAGCTTCTGTTTCAAAACCTCCAGTGAAGGAGAATCCACAACCTCCCAAAGGAGAGTTCCATTGTCGAACAGCTCTTACTGTCAGAAACTTCTTCCCTGATGTTTAGTTGAAATCTCCTTTCTTGTAACTTGAAGCCATTGGTTTCCTCCAGAGCAGGAGAAAACAAACTCATTCCCTCTTCTATGTAACGACCCTGGAGATATTTGAAGATGGCTATCATATCTCCTCTTAGTTTCCTCTGTTCCAGGTTAAATAAACGCAGTACCTTCAACCACTCCTCATAAGGCTTGGCTTCCAGACTTTTAATCATCTTGGTTTCCCTCCTCTGCACACGTTCCAGCTTGTCAACATCCTTCTTAAATTGTGGTGCCCACAATTGAACACAGTATTCCAGGTGTGCTCTGACCAATTTTTATTTTATTTTTTGGAAAAATGCTATCATTTAGCCAGGTCCTTGACAGATAGGCTGATTTAAGCCTCACCCAACTCAGTCCTACACAATTCCTTGTTTATTATTGAATGCAACAGGCTTTACCTTTTTGTAAGTATGTTTAGGATTGCAGCTTTAATAAATCAGCAATATTACAGAGTCATAACTCAAAGCGTACAATAAAGCAACACATGAGCAAGAAACCGGGGAAAAAAATCAGGGTTAACTACTTAGGGATTATGGGCCATGTACTGGAAATTTGACTTGGAAGAAGAAATGTGTTTGAAAAATGTGAACAAAAAGATAATCTTATCCACCAATTTTCAAGTGATGGGGGCGGGGAGGGCAGGAGAGAGAATCAGTTCACATGATTAACTGTCATAAGCACAGTACATACCATTAGACGTGCCAAAGACCAACTTGAAAGGTTTTTAAATGTTTCAAGCTGTGCAAGCATGCGTTTCGTCAAAAAGGCAGAACTGATTACCATGATCACAGGCGAAAACCTTAGCTAAACTGAGGGCAGACAATTTTTGTAAATCGTTATGCTGTGATTATTAGCTATTGAAATAAATGGTTTTGAATGTTTATTAGCTTTAGAATTATTCTTCCCTTCTCATCTCTCTCCGGCGGGTGACTAGCAAGGATGATCTGTGTAGCTGCGGGGATTTTGCTTCTCTCCAGTCATTGAACAGCTGTGATCCAAGCAGCAACAGAGGTACAAAAAAAAAATTGGTTCCTGCTAATCTGCCATGATTTTTAAAGAGTTGATAAAACCTTTTAAAGTTTTGCATTGATATATTACAATACAGTGGTACCTCGGGTTAAGAACTTAATTCGTTCCGGAGGTCCGTTCTTAACCTGAAACTGTTCTTAACCTGAGGTACCACTTTAGCTAATGGGGCTTCCCACTGCTGCTGTGCCGCCATGCGATTTCTGTTCTCATCCTGAAGCAAAGTTCTTAACCCAAGGTAATATTTCTGGGTTAGCGGAGTCTGTAACCTGAAGCGTCTGTAACCCGAGGTATCACTGTATATAGTTAATATGTTATAGATCACTATTTTACTACTCGCACCTACATCCCTCTCTTTGCAAAATATGCATGCAAACCAATCAAAACCAATGATGTCCACCCACCTACACAACAGAAACCTGCTTATGCAGTGTTGCTTCTGAATAATAGAATAAGAGAATTGTAGAGGTGGAAGGGACCCCAAGCACCATCCAGTCTCACCCTGGCAATGCAGGAATTGGCTAAAGAATCCCTAAAATATGGTCATCCAACCTCTGTTTAAAAACTTCCCATGAGCAAGAGCACACCCATTTCCAAGGTGGTTTCTGGTTTCTCTCCTCCTTCTCCTTGAATCAAAATCTGCTCCAGCGTATCCCTGACCCTCTGGACACTTGCTCCTGGTGTGCTGGATCTCACCAATAGTACATATAATAATAATAATAATAATAATAATAATAATAATAATAATAATAATGTATTATTTATACCCCGCCCATCTGGCTGAGTTTCCCCAGCCACTCTGGGCGGCTCCCAATCAGTGTTAAAAACAGTACAGCGTTACATATTAAAAACTTCCCTGAACAGGGCTGCCTTAAGGTGTCTTCTGAATGTCAGGTAATTATTTATCTCTTTGACATCTGATGGGAGGGCGTTCCACAGGGCGGGCGCCACTACCGAGAAGGCCCTCTGTCTGGTTCCCTGTAACCTCACTTCTCGCAATGAGGGAACCGCCAGAAGGCCCTCGGCGCTGGATCTCAGTGTCCGGGCTGAACGATGGGGGTGGAGACGCTCCTTCAGGTATACAGGACCGAGGCCGTTTAGGGCTTTAAAGGTCAACACCAACACTTTGAATCGTGCTCGGAAACGTACTGGGAGCCAATGCAGATCTCTCAGAACCGGTGTTATGTGGTCCCGGCGGCCACTCCCAGTCACCAGTCTAGCTGCCGCATTCTGGATTAATTGCAGTTTCCGGGTCACCTTCAAAGGTAGCCCCACGTAGAGCGCGTTGCAGTAGTCCAAGCGTGAGATAACTAGAGCATGCACCACTCTGGCGAGACAGTTTGCGGGCAGGTAGGGTCTTAGCCTGCGTACCAGGTGGAGCTGGTAGACAGCTGCCCTGGACACAGAGTTAACCTGCGCCTCCATGGACAGCTGTGAGTCCAAAATGACTCCCAGGCTGCGCACCTGGTCCTTCAGGGGCACAGTTACCCCATTCAAGACCAGGGAATCCCCCACACCAACCCGCTCCCTGTCCCCCAAAAACAGTACTTCTGTCTTGTCAGGATTCAACCTCAATCTGTTAGCCGCCATCCATCCTCCAACCGCCTCCAGGCACTCACACAGGACCTTCACTGCCTTCACTGGTTCTGATTTAAAGGAGAGGTAGAGCTGGGTGTCATCTGCATACTGATGAACACCCAGTCCAAACCCCCTGATGATCTCTCCCAGCGGCTTCATATAGATATTAAAAAGCATGGGGGAGAGGACAGAACCCTGAGGCACCCCACAAGTGAGAGCCCAGGGGTCTGAACACTCATCCCCCACCACCACTTTCTGGACACGGCCCAGGAGGAAGGAGCGGAACCACTGTATGACAGTGCCCCCAGCTCCCAGCCCCTCTAGACGGTCCAGAAGGATGTTATGGTCGATGGTGTCAAAGGCCGCTGAGAGATCCAGCAGAACTAGGAAACAGCTCTCACCTTTGTCCCTAGCCCGCCGGAGATCATCAACCAGCGCGACCAAGGCAGTTTCAGTCCCATGGTGAGGCCTGAATCCTGATTGGAAGGGATCCAAATGGTCCGTTTCCTCCAGGCGTGCTTGGAGTTGTTCAGCAACCACCCGCTCAATCACCTTGCCCAAGAATGGCAGATTTGAGACTGGGCGATAGTTGGCCAAATTGGCCGGGTCTAAAGATGTTTTTTTAAGAAGCGGTTTAATGACCGCCTCTTTCAGCGGGTCTGGGAAGGCTCCCTCACAGAGGGAAGCATTCACCACCCCGCAGAGCCCATCGCCCAGCCCTTCCCAGCTTGCTTTTATCAGCCAGGATGGGCAAGGATCAAGGAGACAGGTGGTCGGTTTCACTTGTCCAAGCAGCCTGTCCACATCCTCGGAGGTAACAGATTGGAATTGATCCCATGTAACAGGACCAGACAGAACTCTAGCACTCTCCCGCCCTGGCCCTGCTCCCACGGTGGAGTCTACCTCCTTCTGAATCTGAGCGATTTTATCTGCAAAAAACTTGGCAAAAGCATTGCAGGAGATCTTGGGGTCCCTACCAGGCCCCGGTGGTACAGGTGGTTCCGATAGATTGCGAACCACCTGAAAAAGTCTCCTGCTGCTGTTTTCTGCAGATGCAATGGAGGCGGCGAAGAAGGCCCTCTTCGCCGTCGCCATTGCCACTTGGTAGGCTCGACGTTGAGCTCTAACCCGTGTCCGGTCTGATTCAGAATGAGTTTTCCGCCACCGGCGCTCTAGCCGTCTCAACGATTGTTTCATCACCCTCAGCTCCGGGGAAAACCACAGGGCTGTCCGGGCTCCATGCAATCGGAGAGGGCGCTTCGGAGCCAGACAGTCAATAGCCCTGGTTAACTCCGCATTCCAGCGTGCCACCAGGGAATCAGCTGAAAGGCCATCAACTTGGGATAAAGCATAATTTAGACATGACAATAAATCAATAAATCAAAATGAAGATACCATAATTGCTGCTGAAGTATAATGAGAAGCAGTGGAGAAGACTGCTAATCGGGACTACCGATTTCACCTTCCTCAGACGATCAAATGGGACTAAAACTCTGGACAACGACATTTTGAACCAATGTGAAAAATATTATTCCAGTTGATATTCTCCAGCCATGCTGCATTCCACTCAGATTACGGCCTACCTAAACAAAGTAGGGGTGAAACAAATATCAGAAGATCATAGAGTTAACTTAAATAGCCCTTTCTCTACGGAAGAGTTATAGAAAGCAATTGAGAAATGAAAACAAGGAAAACCTTGCTATACAGGAGCCTACTATGAAAAAATGTAAAGAAGACACAACCTCTTTCTTTCACAATTTATTCAAAGCAGTAATGCCAGCAGGACGCAACCCCTCCTTTTGAAAGGAATATTGGCACTGAGGGGAGGGAATGGATAAGGATAGTGAACAAGCAGGATCATAATGACCAATTTCACTCAAAAACATAGGTGCAAAATTATTGTCAGAGAAATTGGCCACTGGACCCATGGTCAGTCTAGTCTGCTCAATCCACCAGAGTCTGTCTTTGCATGCAGGGCAAGTCCCTAATTCACTGAGGGTTTGAGACCCATTGGCTACCCTCCCCTTGTTTAGACGGCCAGTTAAGCCATTCCTTGGGTGTGGCCGCTGCCACATACTGACAGCTTCTAGGAGCCACAGGTGCAGGGTTGGAACCAAAAGTGGACAGACTACCCCAGAAGGATCATGACACGTCCCCCACCAGAGATATTACCCTTCCCCTAACATCCCGTACACCCTAGAACCAGACATAGTGTATACATACCCCCCCCCAAAAAAAACCCATCTTGTAAATTTCTGTGCTGACAATAGGGCAATAATGCCAAGAGTTGATCAATCCATTACTAAGCTAATGCCTAATTCCTGAAGAATACAGATCACTTGCAGGTCTCCTAATTAATTCTAATGCATCAGAGGTTCTCTGACTAAACACGGTGCCAACACCACAACAGATAATTCAGAAGGACTCTGGTCTAAAGATCTTTCGTAAGGCACTGAAATACAATAGAATGGTCAATTCTCAATTTCCTTAATCACACACCATTACTAAAGGAATTTTTTTAAAAAAAAATACTTTCTCATGAAGAAAATGAAACATGTGATGTCTGGGGAGCCATAAAGATGATGGCACTACCCAAACACATTTTTTATTTCAGATCATCCTAATACAAATCCCAGACATTAGATTTTAAAAGGAGTAAGAAATTGTACAGGGGGAAGGCCAAGACTAAGGAATAATATATGGAGCAGAGCTTTAAGCGGTTTGGAAAATTGGGCTTCCTGTGTCAGCAGGGCTTGGTGACCTTTGAGGTAACTACTGCACTGTATTTTCCAACTCAAGCCCTTGCTTCACACCATCACATGTGCAGCAAACTTTCAGGGACAAGGACCAGGGATGCTTAGTCCTTGGTTGATATGGCAGGTGACAGAAAATGCAGCTGTTTCCTACCTAGGCTCACTCATTATATTGTCTCTTCCTGTACACCTGGCTTTTGTCCGTTTTCATTTTTTTAATAAAAAAAAAATCAGAAGCCTGAAATGTTTATTGCAACAGGACCAAAATTGTGGGCAACGTCTATGTAAGAGAGGCTTGCTCTCTGGTTAAATTGCCAAATGAACGAATAAACACTGTCAGCGTGCTTGTAACTGAAAGCAAATCAATTAAAGCCAAATGTCGAGCAAATCACAGCTGTGCGTCACGTGCCCAATAACGGGCAAAGAAAAAGAACGGTGAAATCAAATTTGCAACCTGTATGTGTGGCTGTATAGTGATATAGAGAGATATACGTACAAAGGCAGGGTACTGTTTATATATTATTTTAATAAGAGCAAGGCTTTTTCTTCCCCCCACCACCGCCCAATAAAATTGGGAGATTCATCCGGCGTGTAAAACACAACAAAGGCAAAGAGCGGTTAAGGTTCAATGCGCATACCAGGTTCCGATTATGTAAACCTTTCACATGCCATTATTGTGCTTGACTAGCGATGGGCTACCCTCCCTTTGACCTTCTATTTCCTGGCTGTCCTAAGCGGGCAGGAGAGCTTGCCTTACCCTTCACACGCACAGCCCAAGATGCCTTTCTGTTATCTGATTGTTTCTTTCACCATAAATTGTAGCTGCTCCTTTTTTCCTGACTGCTCCCTTCTCCTCTCTCCCCACCTCTATCATCACGACGTTTTGATTTTGGATGTGGGCGTGAGCACAAAAGGAATAATCGGGGTCATGCCCCTGGCGCTCAAAAGTGTTGCCTCTCCCTCACCGACTGCCAACCCTGGTGCATCCTCCATCTCCTCCTGCTGCTGATAATATTCCTCCCATGACTACAGGCTTCCCAGATGTTTTCTTATCGTGCTACCGAATCGTACTGTTCCGAGTCGCTTTTCTGAGCAGATGTTCTCAGGCGTACTGAGGGGGGGGATGTTTTTCCGCAAAAGCCACACAGCTTTTTACCATTGGTTCTCTTCAACGAGAGATTCCCAATTAAAAAGAACAAATCTTGTTTCAGTGTTTCAATCCAGAAGAAGAGCAGGGAGGGAGGAAGCAACTAGGAAGTGCTTACCTACAAGAGGATTGGGAACCCAGTCCACGCAGCCAATCAAAAGGCAGGACCCCCTGCCTGAAAGACAAGCTGTGCTGCTTGATTGGCTAATAGCAAAGGGGCATTATGAATAGGGAAGGGCAAATCAATCAATTCCAGTTCTCCAGGTTTTTCTAATCTTAAATTAGTCTTAAATCTTAAATTTTTGTATGCATTTTTGACTACTATATACATTTTTGCCAGCAATTCCCCCTAATATAATGCATTTTAACATGTTTGCTAATAAAAGCAGTTATATCTTTGTATACATGACTTGGCTGGAGGACTGCATTGCACAACTCAGAGTAGTGCTCATTTTGCTTTCAGTATTGTTTCAAAAAGTGAGAATTTGGTTATGTTTATCTTTAAATGCAAACTAAATTGAATTTCTTTCCTGTCCCTAATTGTCAGATCCCCTCAGGAAAACATGCAGGAAATGAACCTGCTGACAGCATGAAGAGGCAGGGCCCAACACTCTGTGGAGTTTTTACTGTTGTTATTCTATAGGAAACTATGGCTTCTTCAACATCTGAACCTCAGTGACATGGTTTCATGTCACTCTTCTCTTCACCCTCCAATAACGGACCTGCAGTCTTGATTTCCTGTGATACATAATAATCCAATCCAGGCACATCTACAGCTGCAGAATCAGGTGACTCAGGTGGCACATATTTGAATCAGGTGACTCAGGTGACTCAGGTCTGGTGCAGATGTCAGGGATGCAGCTCTCCAGCAGAGTTGACTGCCCTTCTAAAATGAATAATTGAAATAATTAGATGAGAATGTTCAAGTTCTGTGGAACGCTTATCTGAGCAGGTATGTCTTATAAGAGCCAGGGGCATGCCAATACTGATGGGGCCTCTCATATTTCTGCAGGGGCAGGGTATTCTGATGCCATTGATGCAACCAGTTTAAAAGCCCACTTCTTGGTCACCGCAAGCAGATAATCCTCAGGGTCTACACTCACTGTTGCAAAACTAACTGGGTTTCATTGGCTGATCTTAACGCCCGTATTGGGCAGGAGCAGAGTTTTTAGGCAACCACAGATATGCCCACAGGGAAGTATATCTGTAACTCCAACATCACAGAAAGAACCAGATTGAAACAAGGATGCCTGAAAGATTACCCAACTCTGAAATAAGGACCAGTGGCGGAGCTTCATGCTCCAGCACCGGGGGCGGAGAGCAGGCGGGGGCAGGGCTGGTGCGCGTCCTGGGGGCGGGGCGCCCAGCACGGGTGGGGGGCGGCAGCCGCGATGGCACCCTGGGGATCGCGCTGCCAGGGGTGATGCGCTCCCCCCGCACTCCTCTTCCTCCGCCAGTGGTAAGGACATCCTTCAGACACCACCTTAGGAACTGGGCCTTTAGTGTGGTGGCACCAACCCTTTGAAATCCCTTCCTGGTAAATATTAGACGTCTCTGCTGGATTTTTGGGAGCCTATTGAAGACCTTCCTCTTCCAACAAGCTTTCCCTGTCTGCCTCTGTTTTGCAATTTTTAGATGTTTTACTGCTTGTGTAGATAATTTATTACGGTCAGAGACCAGCTTAATACTGCTTGTGTATTAGCCAGCCTGGGCTCCTTTAAGAGGAAAGGCAGGGTCTACACTCACTTAGCAGCAACATGGAGTGTGACACAGTGGATGGTGAAAGCATAGTTCACAAAATTGCCTGAAAATGCCTGGCCAGCTTTAAGGTTGAGTGTAGAATACCCCGTGAGGGAGTAAGTGGGATAATGTAGTTGACTCAGAATTAATGTGGAGACTACTTCCTGTTAACTGTCGGAAAGGTTAAAAAAGGGGGGGGAACGTGACGTACTGAAGACACTCTTCAAGAGCATCTCACAGTTGAAATCCTTCCCAGCTCAGTCTAAACAGGGAAAAGAGCAACATAGGCCATTGTGGTTCTGTAAGGAATGAGATACAAAGGATTTTCAACAAGCTTAATACATTTTTAAAATGTGTGTCTATCTGTACACACTAGACAGCACCAGGTTGGGGAAGGCCAGTGGAGGGGAATCCTTCAGAAATCATTTCTTCCTGCTGGTGGAGCAAAACCATGCACTCAAGAGATTCTGTGTAAAAATAAGCAGACATTAAGTGAAAGGATCAAATGAAAGGAACAAACAGGATTACCAAATGCTGAGCTGCAAAACTATTTCGGGGCAACAATGAGCACTCTGTAAGAGGCCTGCACGTTGAGCAGAAGGCAAAATAGAATAGTGGCCTCCTGTAAACATGAGAAAATAAGAAACAGAGGAAGAGGGAAATAAAGAACCTTCATGTACCTCTTAATCCTTCCCATATGCTACATACACAAAATGACAACGCTTGTACTTTGCTTGAATTAATCTGGAATGAAAACTATGCCTGAGACCAGACACATTAGCTCAGGCTAGAAGCCCCAGCTCACCCATATATGCATTCATTGACAGTGTCTTAGTCTTTAACCCCATAGCTCCTAAAGTGTGTTGTGAGTTGGAGGGGGGGTAGGGGTAGGCTGGATGCCCAAGTCCCTTTTAATGGCTGGATCCAGCAAGGATTCAATTGCTGGAATAGCCAGGCTAACTTCCTGGTAGTTAGGACAAAAGCCCAAATTGAGTTGTTTGTATGTGAGCTAGAAGCTAGACGCAGGCTGCAGGCTTTTAAAGCTTGTGAGGGAGAGACAGGCTTGCTTTCTGCCGCAATCCAAGACTGTGGCTATGAGAGGAGCAAAACCATCATGGTTTTTTTATTTTTATTGATTACATTTGTATAGTGCCCTTTATCCAAAGAACTCAGGGCGGTTCACAGCATAAAAATACAAGATAAAACCACAAAATACATAATAAAAACAAGAACAAAACAAACCTATAAACCCACCCGCCCCCCTCCAAAAACACACTTAAAAGGATATAGGGTGTTAATCAGCCACAGGCCCGGTTCAAGAGGAACATTTTCGCCTGGCACCTAAAGGTATGTAATGAAGGTGCCAAGTGAGCCTTCCTAGGGAGAGCACTCCACAAACAGGGAGCCACTGCAGAAAAGGCCCATTCTCATATTGACATCCTCTCGTGGGGCGGGGGGGGGCACACAAAGAAGGGCATCTGATGGTGTTTGCAGTGTCTGGGTAGGTTCATATGGAGAGAGGCGGTCCTTTAGGTATTGTGGTCCTGAACCGTTTAAGGCTTTACAGGTCAAAACCAGCACTTTGTGCTGAAAGGATAATAAACAATGTCAGGCGTTCCTTAGTGCCACCACAAAGAAGGCCCTTGACCACAACACCACTAGAGGTATCTCCCCCAGGGACTCCCCTGAAGATCATAAGGCACAGGTAAACTGATACCAGGAGAGGCATTCCTTTAAGAATTTAAGTCCCAATCTGTCTATGTAAAGAGCCCCTCCAGCCTGGTTTTGCAACATGTCATTAATGCAATAGTGCTGGATTCGTATGTGCCTATCCCCACATCATTCCACTTTATTAGCTGTTCTGTGTTGCTTTTCCAATATTATCACATTGTTGCTGCCTGGAAGGGCACTCTGTACCACAACAGAAAGCAAAACAAATCAAACAAACCGAACCGGAACATTTCTGGTATAAAAAGATGCCAGATTTACCAGTTGGAAACCAAGCAGTAATGTCTGCCCCCAAACTCTTGCAGGCCCAAATGGTATTGAAAGCAGGAAGGCTTATAACTGCACTGACACCACCGGGAGCACAGTCGGGAATGCACGTTAAAAAGGATGTCTGGAGGGGCCCTAAATTTATGGAAGATGACAAAGCAGCACTCAGTTCCACAGGTAACAGAGCTGGTATAGGATGGGGTCAAATAAGTGGGGACAAAACAGGGATAGGGGCTGGTTTACACCACAGGCATTGGAACTTGTTCGTTGCCTTGAGAATCCCTCCCAGGCCCCATTCCTTCCATTTTCCTTCTTTTAAAATCGTATCACTAGAAGAATTATTGCAGAAGTGGGAGAAATATTTTGATACAGGGAAATGACTTGTTAATAGACATTCTGGTATCTAATCCTCAGACTGCCCACTTCACAGGATCTCAAAGAAAAAGTCAATGGACCTTATTCCAAAATAACCACATTAAAACATGGCCTTTGAGACTCCAGTTTGATTTATGAAAGTTACAAAAGGTTTTCCCCCCTTCTAACTAGAGTTAATATATCAGCATTTGTTTGTTTGTTTGTTTGTTTAAAATAAGACTTCTTGGGGAGTTTCCCTGGGTCCAATAGGTCAATAAAAGTGTGAGAACTGTTTCAAAGACAACTTGTTTTCCCTATGGCCACTTGTTGGTGAACGGATGCTGCACTAGTTTCTGGAACAAAAGGATGGAATGTGAGAAGTCTCCGACAAGCCATTGAAAATGTATTGTATGATTTCTTGAGTTATGGAGCTTTGTTTATATTCCCTTTCCCATATACTATGACTCACAGGAAATCACACACACACACACACACACACACACACTTCCCTCCACAGTGGCTCCAACCCAGTTCTGTGGGCAGCCAGTTGCACATTATAGCTCCTGGCCCTAGCTGTCCTTGAGACTGACCCTTCACCATCTTACAGGACTGAAAAGGGAAGGTGGAATTGACTCAGCAGGACTTGCTTTGTTCGAGCCCAATTTCCCCCTTTGGGGTTGCTGCCGTGTCTTGTGTGAAAGACCTTCAGGCTGCAACTCGCCATCCATGCAGCTCTGTGCATATTTACATGGAATCCTACATTTGAGTTAAGTCTCACTGGATGTGACGGAAGTTGGAATCCAGTCAATAACACACACACACACACACACACACACACACACATACACACACACACATATATATATATATATAAATCCTTTATTAGGCATAGCAAACCACACATTATCAAACAGACACCGTATACAAATTGTGCAAAATACGAGCTCAACATAGCAAGGTTTGTCCTGGTCAGATCTTTAACTCCAGAGAAAATCAATTTGCATAAATAATACAATACAGCACTACCGAATCCCCAATCAATTAAGAACCACTAATTCTCTTTATAATGACCCAGTCAATAACATGTGAAACAGGGACAGGCTTTTCATCTCTGCTTTAGATGAACAGCACATTTTTAATAAGCCTTTCTAGGTACACCACAATAGTCAAGTGTGAGTGAGTAAGGTGGCAGTAACCCAGTATTGGCAGTAATGTTTCTGAATACCAGTTGCTGTTAACCTCAGAAGAGGGTTCTTGTGCTGAAGTCCCCATGGGCATCTGGTTGGCCACTGTAAGAACAGGATGCTGGACTAGACAGGCCATTGGCCGGGTGCAGAAAGGCTCTGCTATGTTCTTATTGCAGAGGCCTCTAAAAAGCCACCTATCAACTCCTGGCTTTGGGCAAACCACCATCTTTCAGCCTACTGTACCTGACAGGTAACCTTGTGTATGGTGCACTGCATATCCTGAGAGGTGTATATAAAAGTGATTTGGTGCACGTAACTCAGTTGCATTTCACCACTAAAAAGGGCATGTGGAGTATTCCTCAGCAGAAGGAACGACATTCCTCATGCACAGCTAATGTATCTTCTCTCCCCCTTTTGACAATCCTTTTGTTCCTGTAATGAGCAAGTTGCGGCACACGTCATTTTTTACCTTCCAAAAACGCCAACTTTTCAGGGTTCCTCACACGGTGAGGACAGATGCTGCCACACAAAGGAAGTGTATTGCAATGGAAATGTGAACAAGATACTGCTTTGCCCATATGAAATGCCGTAAATTTTGGGCCAAAGTAAACTTGTCAGAATTACGCCTCTGTAGTTCACACCAGGGAGTGGTGCTGCACAGCTGGGGAGCTGAGCTAATAAGTGATGAAAAACAAAACAAGAAAGGGGGAGGAGGCTATTATGGCAGCACATAAACTGGGGGAGGGGAGTACATCCCCGCCCCACTTTAGACAAATAAATGGCAAAATGTGGAAGCCATAAACATGAGCTCCCAGAAGTATAAAAATGGGAGCAGGGAGGGGCTGGACAAGTGCTTACCTCACATGTGTTTTCTGAACTAATCCACATATGAAGGCGATTAAAATGCCTTCAACAAATTGCAGTGATTCTCAAAGTGAGCACCGGGCCTCCCTAAGGACGTATGGTTAGTTGCCAAGGAAGGTGTGAGCAAAACGTAGAGAATACAGGCAGAAAGCAGGAGGGAGAAATGTGGACAGGATCAGGCTGCATGACATGCAAAAACACCCGCACAGCAAGATTGCAAGCCCATAAGCATTTGAGTCCTAGTGAGTTCGATGCAGTGCTGGTGAAGTCAAAATGCCCTCTGGGCCTCTCCTTGCCCCACCATTGTGGGTCTCTCTTACTAGAGAACAGCCGTGGGGGGGGGGAGAGACTATGGGGACAGGGGGTGAGCAGCCCAGCACCGAGTAGACCAACAGTGGGCAAAATGGCTGTCGCAGCTGCCACCATCTTCAGAAAGGTACGTATATTTCAGCTGAACAGTAGATGACATATCTGATGTTAAGAGAAGCCTAGCAAGAGAACCAAATTCTTAGTATGTTAATGGACTCTCCATCACTTCAAACTCAGGTCTTCAAACTGAGCCTAGACAGCTGTTTGATGGGTTCCCTGCTGTGAGAAGGGAACGCAGGAAGCTGTCTTACTCTGAATCAGACCATCTAGCTCAGTACTGTCTACACAGACAGGCAGCAGCAGGGTCTCTTGCAGGCCTACCTGCAGACATCAAGGATTGGATCAGGGATCTTCTGCATGCAAAGTAGTTGCCCTGTCACTAAGCTATGACCCTTCCCTTCTGGAGGGTTAGACTACTAGCTCATTGGTATTCAGCTACTGGGTCATGGCCTGATCTAAGATGGGTTGCAGCAGCAACAGCAGCACAACAGAAATAGATGGTAAGGAATTAATGAATTCCCAAATGCCAGGCAGGTTCTAGGTTGAAAAGACTACCTGACTAGTCCTACAAGGCACCTTCCCGCACTGTGCCCCTTATGATTAAGTGAAATTCAACCAAATACTTTCTTACCGCCTATTATCTTACTGCATATTATCAATCCACATCACAACTGCCTTTTTGCTAATGAAAGCAAACATCTCCAGAAGTTCCTTCTACCTCACGGGTGTCAAACACAAGGCCCGCGGGCCGAATCCGGCCCGCCAGACCTCGTCATGTGGCCCGTGTAGCCGCCACTGGCCACCAGCCTTCACCTTTTATTCTCGCTTTTTTTTTTTTTTGACACAAGAAAGCCGCCTCTTCAGTGCATGCATGGCAGCCTACAAGCCAGAGAACGTCTGCCCTCTAGCGGTGCCGGCCATTCTACACAGAAAACCTCCACTTTACATGCATTCAGGAAACCTCCACTTGTTTTTATATTGAGCGCATGCCATCCTGTGATGTGACAGATCCAACGGCTGCCTGAACAACCGGCCCTTTGAGGGTGACCAAACTGCTGATGCGGCCCCCCGATGAATTTGAGTTTGACATCCCTGTTCTACCTTTTCCCGCAGAAAAGCTGAAGGTGGCATGCTCCTCACTGGGAAGACTTTCACAGAAAAATACAAGCCCCCCCCCCCAAAAAAACCCCCAAATTTAAAGCACTGGGACTTTAAAGGAGCATGACCCACAAAAAGGAGGAATTAAAAGAGTTCTGCAGAGAGAAAGGATGGTAGGACTAAATTAAGGAAATAGGGGCTGGTCTATTGCTGGCATTCCCACCCTTTCCAACACACGCCTCCCCTCTGTCACCTTTTCAGACCGCCTCCCCCCCCCAAAAAAACCCCTTTTGTTCCTTTGCAAGGCCTTTACAGCCCTATTCTCTGTTTCTCTATTCAGAAAGAAGTTCCACTGAATCCAGTGGGGCTTATGCCCAAGAAAGTGCACAGGACCGCCATCTTTATTTGTGTTACCGTTAATGTGTACGCTGTGCACAACCCTGGCAACTGCTTTAAGTATGAGGGCTCAACCCTGAATTGTATGTTGATAAGAAAAAGAAACGAAACGAAACAAAACAAGGCCCTGGGGAGAGCGCATTCCCCTCCTCCCCGTGCTACCTACAGAGAATCGCATAGCTGACCAGCAGAAACAGCTTACAGATCAGTGAAGCGTTTCCAGGTATTGCTTAGCAATCAGGTTGCAATCCTATGCCGATTCCCTTGGGATACGCTCCGTTGATGTCAATGGGAATTATTAATGTTAAGTATGAGACTGCACTGTTAAAAAAAAGGAAAAAGCAACTCTCCCCTGCAGTTCCCCTCGTCTCCTTCTAACGTTGCAATACCACGCGGAGATAGGCGCATTTCAACCCACGGCTTGCAGTGGGTCCCCAGATGAACTACAACTCCCATCACCCCTACCTAGCAAGGCCAGAGCTAAGGGATGATGGGAGTTGTAGTCCAACAACATCTAGGGACCCACAGCTTGAGGACCGCTAACCCAGCGCTGGACGGAGCTGCGCAGCCTACCCCTCATCCAGAGCGGCAGCCGCGCCTGCGCTTTTACGCAAAGGGCTTCCTCCTCCAATGGAAGGGCGCGGACTTTCCGTGCGACGCGCCGGCGCTGTGCGCCCTGGCCGCCCCTTTTCTCCGGAGGGTTGGGACAGTCATGGCGGCTCCAGCGGCGCTGCAGAGGAGCGTGGTGGCCCCCGCGGGGAGACACACGGCTTCCGTCATCTTCCTCCACGGCTCAGGTGGATGAGTCCGACCGCAGAGCGGAAAGCAGGGGGCGCCACCGCGGAAGCCTCCCCAAGCTTCGCCAATAAGGGAGTGGGCTGGTTGCGGTGCCATTTCACAGCAAAGGCGCATAGAAAGGGGCGTGGGGAGAAGAGAGTTGGGTGTTTTATATATACTGGCTTTTGTTCCTTCTTTGTGCAAGGAATCATGGAGTTGTAGAGTTTGAAGGGTCCCCCTCGAGGGTCATCTAGTCCAACCCTCTGCAATACAGGAATCCCAAAAAGCATCCATGACAGATGGCCATCCAACCTTTGCTTAAAAACCTCCCGCCAGGTCCCAAGGGAGTGTCCACAGCTCTTCCTTGAAAAGAAAGGTTTCAGAAGTTCAAACCAGCCGGAAAGGTGGTCTCAATCCTGGATGAATTAGCAGAGATGCGGATGCCCTCGGGTGGCACGTTGCTGGATGAAAGTTGTGCCTAAGAATTCAAAGCACATCCGGTGCACATTTAAAGCACGTGACTTCCCCCTGCTTAACCTGGGGACAGCCGTTCCCCCCCCCCCCCACAGCTAAAATTCCGAGCACCCTAAGCAAGCTATGGTTCCCAGGGTTCTTTGGAGGAAATCGCATGCTTTAAATTAGCATTGGATGTGCTTCAAGTACATGGTGTACCTGTCATTTTACATCTGGGTGGTGATCTTTTAAATGGGCTTGGGAAATTGGCCATTCTGGTGTTACTGGAATCAGTCACCCATCAGTCCCAGCCAGCATAGCCAATAGCCAGGAATGACAGGAGCTGTAATCCCAGCAGGAGCTGCAGGGCACCAGGTTCCCCATTCTTTGTGTATTGGCTTGTTTGTTTACAGAGAGATTGGACAATATTTTCCTGTGACTTCCTTATTGCAAAACTAAAGCTAAAAACAATAGTTCCATTGGGGAAGCAGGTTTGTTGCGCAAGAGCTACAAATCGCCTTTAATTGCACAACCGGAATTTGACAGTATATAATTGAATCCCACCCGAAATTATTCTGGAAGCACATTTAGGGGGACAGGTCCGATTGACATTCTTCCTGTGGACTTGCATCTCGCTCCACGTTGATATCCACTTCCTAGCTACAACAGTACCAAAAGCAGTTTCACCTTAGAAGTGCGTGCCTTCCGCGTTTCCATTGCCTTTCAGTTTGCACTGATTTTTAAGTTGATTTGGGGGACGGATGTATGTGTGGACAGCACGTGCTCCGCCTCAGAGTACTTTAGCGCCTGTGAAACTTTCATCACCTTAGGGCTACCTTGTTTACCTGACCACAGGCATGCTGAGATTGTTATTCCTCCGCAGGTGCTATCCTCTTCCAGCCCTTTCATTTGTAGTGTTTGCGTAGGTGGACTAGATCAAAGGCTTTTAGATGTGGTTTTAAATAAACTTTTTTTTTTTACACAAAAAAAGTGTGAAAGGGGTTATAGCACTCTAAAGTTGTTTAAAATGTTTTTACTACCTGAGTGTAAACTTGTGTTTATAAGGGATCGTTTTTCATGGAAATCGGGGGGGGGGGGCTGTAGTTGCAAGTACGAGGCCCAGAGACAACATCTGTTCCTCAAGTGAAAATTTATTCAGAGTATGAACTCTTGAGTCCCTTTTCTTACACCCCCTTGCTGTGTAGATTTCAGGATGTTGCAGCTGAGGGGAAAAGAGGACCAAAGGATGGGATGGCACAGTATCAGGCCATGAGTCACTGCCAGAAGCATTATACCTCTGAATGCCAATTTCTGGGAATCCCAAGTCAGGAAGACAGTGTTGTGCTCAGGTCCTGCCTGTCCACTTCACATTGGTATCAGGTTGGCCATTGTGGAAGCAGAAGAGCAACAATATTTGGAGGGCTGTGAAGGGTAGGCAAGCCTCTCTCCCTGAACGTGCATCAACCATAAAGATTTGGTGTGCATCTTGGAAGCTCTCATTAATATGCATTGAAGACTGGACTGGCCTGGGGGAATTTCATAATCCGTTGTTAAATGATAGGTTGGGAAATGAAGCTGCATGCTGGATGACTTAGAAACTATGGGACTCAATGCCACAGGAGGCAATGATGGCCAACCACTTGGATGGTCGATGGTCTCCGGCAGGCTAGGGACAAAGGTGAAAGCTGTTTCCTAGTTCTGCTGGATCTCTCAGTGGCCTTTGATACCATCAACCATAACATCCTTCTGGACTGTCTACAGGGGCTGGGAGCTGGGGGCACTGTTATACAGTTGTTCCACTCCTTTCTCCTGGTCCATGTCCAGAAAGTGGTGTTGGAGGATGAGTGTTCAGACCCCTGGGCTCTCACTTGTGGGGTACCTCAGGGTTCTGTCATCTCCCCCATGCTTTTCAACATCTACATGCATCCGCTGGGAGAGATCATCAGGGGGTTTGGGTTTAGTGTTCAACAATATGTGGATGATACCCAGCTCTACCTCTCTTTTAAATCAGAACCACTGAGGACAGTGAAGGTCCTGTATGAGTGCCTGGAGGCGGTTGGAGGATGGATGGCATCTAACAGATTGAGGTTGAATCCTGACAAGACAGAAGTACTGTTCTTGGGGGACAGGGGGCAGGTTGGTGTGGAGGACTCCCTGGTTCTGAATGGGGTAACTGCCCCTGAAGGACCGGGTGCACAGCCTGGGAGTCATTTTGGACTCACAGCTGTCCATGGAGGCGCAGGTCAATTCTGTGTCCAGGGCAGCTATCTACCAGCTCCATCTGGTATGCAGGCTGAGACCCTACCTGCCTGTGGACTGTCTTGCCAGAGTGGTGTATGCTCCACTTGGACTACTGCAATGTGCTCTGTGTGGGGCTATCTTTGAAGGTGACTCGGAAACTGCAATTAATCCAGAATGTGGCAGCTAGACTGGTGACTGGGAGTGGCCACCAATACCATATAACACCGGTCCTGAAACACCTACATAGGCTCCCAGTACGTTTCTAAGCAGCAGAGACATCACCTTGCCGACCAAGGTCCGTATACTTAAAGCTATGGTTTTCCCAGTAGTGATGTATGGAAGTGGGAGCTGGACCATAAAGAAGGCTGATCGCCAAAGAATTGATGCTTTTGAATTATGGTGCTGGAGGAGACTCTTGAGAGTCCCATGGACTGCAAGAAGATCAAACCTATCCATTCTTAAGGAAATCAGCCCTGAGTGCTCACTGGAAGGACAGATTGTGAAGCTGAGGCTCCAATACTTTGGCCACCTCATGAGAAGAGAAGACTCCCTGGAAAAGACCCTGATGTTGGGAAAGATGGAGGGCACAAGGAGAAGGGGACGACAGAGGACGATATGGTTGGACAGTGTTCTCGAAGCTACCAGCATGAGTTTGACCAAACTGTGGGAGGCAGTGGAAGACAGGAGTGCCTGGTATGCTCTGGTCCATGGGGTCACGAAGAGTCGGACACGACTACACAACAACAACAACAATGTTTCTGAGCACAATTCTGTGTGTTAGTGCTAACCTTTAAAGCCCTAAACGGCCTCAGTCCTGTATACCTGAAGGAGCGTCTCCACCCCTATCATTCAGCGCAGACACTGAGGTCCAGCTCCGAGGGCCTTCTGGCTGTTCCCTCACTGCGAGAAGTGAGGTTACAGGGAACCAGGCACAGGGTCTTCTCAGTAGTGCCACCTACCCTGTGGAACACCCTTCCATCAGATGTCAATAAGCAACTATTGCTTATAACTATAAGCAATTTGCTGCCAAGGAGTGTGGTGGAGTCTCCTTCTTTGGAGGTCTTTAAGCAGAGGCTTGACAACCATATGTCAGGAGTGCTCTGATGGTGTTTCCTGCTTGGCAGGGGGTTGGACTCGATGGCCCTTGTGGTCTCTTCCAACTCTATGATTCTATGATTCTAACTATCTGACTTTTAGAAGACCTCTGAAGTCAGCCCTGTTTAGGGAAGCTTTTAATGTGTAATGCTATATTGTGTTTTTAATAATTGGTTGGGAGCAGCCCAGGGTGGCTGGGGAAACCCAGCCAGATGGGTGGGGTATAAATATAATAATAATAATAATAATAATAATAATAATAATAATAATAATAATAATAATATTGGGTGGCTTCTGAAGAAGGTTGGACAGATTCATGGAGGAGGAGAGAGCTGTCAATGGGTACTAGCCATGATGACTGTGCTCTGCTTCCATAGACAGAAGAAGTCATGCTAATTACCAGTTGCTTGAATCTTTTGGAGGGGAGACTGCTCTTGTCCTGCTTGCCAGTTTCCCACAAGCATCTAATAAAAAAAAAAAGCATTATCTGGTTTGCCCCTGTGAGAGAAGGATTCAATGGGAGTAGATGGTCTATTGGCTCCTCTTGTTATGAAACGTTCCTACGAGAAGTTCAAGTACGCAAACTTGTTAAGCTTTCTGACTTGCCATCCTTTCCCTTACAATATTTTCCTCCAATATACTCATAATTTATAATTGTTATTCATAAAAGAGGAGCTTTTGTTTCACCAGTTGGCAAAATTGGGAAACAAAAGTCCTCCAACTATCACAAAACCACATGTGCTCACCTGGGAATCTGTTTGGGGTAATCTTTGGACAATGTGATCCTGACTTATTTCTGTGGTTTGTTAACTGACATTAAGGCAGCGTTCCCTGCTTCAGTTATCTGGCTTAATACAAGCCAGGATCTTTGCACAAAAACTAATCTATAACAGGAGAATAGGCAGGGCACTGGGGGAGGAGTCCCAGCTCCATAGCGTATGGAGCCTGGAATAATCACCTGAACTTGGTCACTGAGTGGTTAGTTATCCTGAAATCCAATAAGGCTGAGCACCTTTGTCCAGATGATGTTCTGTTTTTCTCTTGGATAATGCAATTCTATATTTGTGTATTATGAAGAACAAGGCCTGGCCTTTGGCATTGTGTAGATATCTAAAGTAGCCTTTATCTTTCTGTATTACTTAGGTGATACCGGCCAAGGAATAAGAGACTGGATCAAAGGGGTTTTGAGTCACGATTTGTCTTTCCAGCATATAAAAGTCATTTATCCAACAGCTCCTGCCAGGTATTTCTTTA
Source organism: Podarcis raffonei (assembly GCF_027172205.1). NCBI lineage: Eukaryota > Metazoa > Chordata > Lepidosauria > Squamata > Lacertidae > Podarcis > Podarcis raffonei. The sequence goes on along the minus strand of NC_070604.1, from coordinate 95,692,297 downwards.
ATGCATTTTTATACTAGCCTTCCTTTATTCACTTCTTTAAAAACTGTTTGTTATTAAGGTTGTAACTAATTGACATAAAGGTTTGCAGATATGTCCTAAGTTGAATTTGCAAAACTACTTTTCTCCAGATATCTTGTGACATTCGCATTTACCCCCAGTGTGAGGGCAAGTTGTAAGTAAGCTGTATACTGTGTTTATTTGATGACAGAGGTAGGCTTTGACTTCTGATCTTTAACCACTTATAGGAGGAGGGCAGAACACTCCACCTCTGCTCTTCAATATGTACTGGGGTTCTCAGTGAATTATCCCTCAGTATGAATAGCAATACAGGTTCCCTAGTCCATTGATAAATCCAGCATCCTCCATCTGAAAAAAATTCTTAGTGACAAAGCCTCCAGCGAGCATATATTCAAGTGCTTTTTGAAGTGGAACAATAAAGCTTTTTATTCTTTAAAAAAAATAAAATTAGAACAATTATTTCAGGATTTTGCAGTACATGTAATTGTGCCTCCCCCCCCACACACACATGTGCACATGTGTATACAGTGGTACCTCAGGATAAGTACTTAATTCATTCTGGAGGTCCGTTCTTAACCTGAAACTGTTCTTAACCTTAAGCACCACTTTAGCTAATGGGGCCTCCTGCCGCCGCCATGCGATTTCTGTTCTCATCCTGAAGCAAAGTTCTTAACCCGAGGTACTATTTCTGGGTTAGCGGAGTCTATAACCTGAAGCGTATGTAACCCGAGGTACCACTGTACTACCCCCTAGAGAAGAATAAAAATTAATGCTCAGTTTCTATATTTGTTTTTAAATAAATGGCTCTCGTTAGGATCTTTGGCTTCAGCGCTCTCGCAAATTGTCAACCCCATTCACATTTCCTGAGTTACCTGCAGTGAGTCTGATGTCACTGTTTCCCAGAGATCAGAGGAAGCCTTTCTAAAGCCATTGTCCTTCCTTCCTTCCTTGCTTCCTTGCTTCCTCTCTCTCTCTCTCTTTATTTTTGGGCTCTAATGTACTGCCGCTGTTGAGACCTTTATTAATGATGCTGAGGAGGGCAATCAGGGTGAATGGCAGAAATAGCTAATGCAGCATAACACTCTGTGTGGTGTTTAGTTGGCTCTCGAAAGCTGTTTCTTTGATCCACTAATTAATTAATCTGAATTACTGGAATTAACCAGATTCTGTCTCCCTGGTGCCAGCAGGCCAGCTGTGCAACCCTAAGATTTGTTGTGCCACTAAGTCAATGATTAGCATATAGAGCATGCCAATTGCAGCACAGGCATCAATTTGTGGGTGGGAATATTTTAGGTTTTGTGATGCCATGTTGCCAGGTCTGTGTGAAAAGTAGGCAGAGCCTTCTTTTTTCTTCTTTTTTAAGCAATGCAACCACAGCTCACATTCAGCGACAAGGCCAGCATGGCAGAGTTTGCCTGGAAAACTCATCAACCAATGTGATAAACATCTGTGGGGAATACTTTAAGTATAGGCTGTCTTCCCACAGTCAGAATTTGGTGTAAATCTGTGATTCCCAAACTGTGCTATGACAGGCATACTTTTGTGCTGCAACAGGAACTATAAGGTGGCCCCTTAAGGACTAAAAGATTGAAAATGGCATACGCTTTTACGGACTACAGTCTGCTTCATCAGATGCATGACATGTTACCCCCGTGTGTGTGTGTGTGTGTGTGTGTGTGTGTGATGTTATACACACATAAGAGCCTGCTGAACCAGGCCAGCAGCCCGTCTAGTTCTCACAATGGCCAATCAGATCCCACAGAGACCACCAAGAGGCCAGCCACATACACACACAAACCATAGTGTAAATGGGAGTGTAAATAGTAGCATCAGAAGGAAAGGAAGAGAAGTCCAGCTGATGATAATAATAGTAGTAGTAGTAGTAGTAGTAATAATAATAATAATAATAATAATAATAATAATAATAATAATAATAAATTATTTATACCCCGCCCATCTGTCTGGGCCTCCCCAGCCACTCTGGGCGGCTTCCAACAAAACACTACAATACAATAACCTATTAAACATTAAAAGCTTCCTTAAACAGGGCTGCCTTCAGATGTCTTCTAAAAGTGTGGTAGTTATTTTTCTCTTTGACATCTGGTGGGAGGGAGTTCCACAGGGCGGGTGCCACTACCGAGAAGGCCCTCTGCCTGGTTCCCTGTGACTTGGCTTCTCGCAGCGAGGGAACCGCCAGAAGGCCCTCGGCGCTGGACCTCAGTGTCCGGGCAGAATGATGGAGGTGGAGACGCTCCTTCAGGTATACTGGACCGAGGCCATTTAGGGCTTTAAAGGTCAGCACCAATACTTTGAATTGTGCTCGGAAACATACTGGGAGCCAGTGTAGGTCTTTCAAGACTGGTGTTATATGGTCTCATTCACAGAAAGCCGGCACTTGGTAACCCAGGGATTCTAGCATGGGTAAGCCAATTAACACACGTATTGTGTCCATTGCGCTGATTCAGGCCACAAGTGATAGCACTGAAGGAGCCGCAAGACGCATGGGGTGGAGAATCACACTTTTCCATTCCTTCCTTCCATGCAAGCAATCCAGCCGGAACAACTTCCCCCTGCCCATGTACTGTTCTCAGGGTTCTCCTGTCGCTGGGTCCAAAAGCCTCCAAGGACATAGTGTGTTAGCCAGTGTTTACATCTGACATGAGGAACTGTGCCCCCCCCCCAATTATCCCTGACCCACCCCTGGGATTGCTGGCTGTGGCTGATGGGAATTTATAGTCGATAACAACTTAAAGGGGAGCCTCCCACCCTCTGGTTCGCATGCAGGAGGTAAATTTAAGGGATGTGTTTTTCGAAAGCAGAGTTCTAGAAGGTTCATAGTTGTGGCCAAACGATACTTTTGCAAACGCTGGCAAACTTACCGGCTGGGAATTACGGTTTGCATTTGCATGAGTCATTGAATTAAGGGAGATGTAGAAATAACAACTGCATCAACTTTCAGTGGTTAAATATAACTTCTAGCGTAATCAAAGACATGCTTACTCAGAAGCAAGCCCCACTATGTTTAGTGAGGCTTTTTTGCAGGTAAAACTGCATAAGATTGCAATCTTAATCTTTTTTGTCTTTTCAATCATTGTGAGTAAATGTGCTGTAACTGAAGTCAGGGCTTTAAAAAATACCATGCGCTGCCACGTCTGTCCAAGTGGTTTTTAAAAGCAAACGGGGCAGACATAGCTGCAAATTTATGTTTCAGCTGCTGGAAGTGTGACTTAAGCCTTTTGTTTTCTTTTGAATGTCTAAATTTGAACAGAATACTGCTCCATTTTTGTTGTAGCCTTTCTGTTCAATAGAAAGTGATAGTTTAAATTGGCATTGTAGCAGCTAACGTGGTCAAGTTAAAATTATGTCGTCTCCACTTTTTTGAAATAACTATGCCATACCTTTTTATGTTTCCCTTCGGCAAATCTAGGTCAAAGAATCTTTGCGTTATGTAGCATTTCCTTCTTGAAATTCTTCCTGCTGCAAATCCAGAGTTAACCTATCAGTAAACAGAGATACCCTACATGTGTTCTTTTCAATAGACAACAGATAACTTACGTGCTTTTCAGGATACATTTTGCAAAGAATTTTGATCTCTTTTCATTTGAGTAAATATTTGTGGAAAATGGCTTACAAAGCAATGCAGACTCCCACCCACCCCACCTCGAGCTTCTCATAGGAGGTCCCTCGCTCCTTCTCTGGCCACGGCACAGAATCACTAATTAATAATAATAATTTTATTATTTATGCCCCACCCATCTGGCTGGGTTTCCCCAGCCACTCTGGGCAGCTCCCAACAGAAGACTAAAAACAGAATAAAACTTCAAACATTAAAAACTTCCCTAAACAGGGCTGCCTTCAGATGTCTTCCAAAAGTCAGATAGTTGTTTATTTCCTTGACATCTGATCGGAGGGCGTTCCACAGGGCAGGTGCCACCACCGAGAAGGCCTTCTGCCTGGTTCCCTGTAACCTCACTTCTCACAGTGAGGGAACCACCAGAAGGCCCTCAGCGCTGGACCTCAGTGTCCAGGCTGAACGATGGGGGTGGAGACGCTCCTTCAGGTAGACAGGGCCGAGGCCGTTTAGGGCTTTAAAGGTCGGCACCAACACTAGTCAGTTTGGCCCTGTTTCAAGTATATTGGCAGCTACTTGATCCACAGTAGCTTTTAAAAAATCATAACTGGGCTGAATCAGTAAAATTGTGTCGGCAAGATTCCAGTGCATAGTACCCACCCAGATTATCAAGCAAATATTTCATTAATTCCCATCTCTGTTCACCAACCTCAACCAACACAGACTTGTCTAGATTGAGATCCTTATAGATGTCTACAAGGGAGTCAGGGGTTCCTGTACTTTGGTTCTATTTTGTGGTGCCATCAATGAATCTCAGGAGAAGTTCAAGTCTCTTTAAATTTCTTTTCTACTGGATCTCTTTGCTTTTGGCAAATGGATGGTTTTTAGGTGGGCAGTGTTAGAGAGCTCACATATAGGAGTTGTAGTCAAACACTTGGAAGGCTATGGGTTCTCAGCCAGCTGAGGCAAAACCCAAGCCCTGTTGGGCCCAGTTGTGCAAGATTTCACTAGAGATTTTAGAACTCTATATTATGGGCACCTTACAATTTGTCTCCTTATCCAGAAATGTGTTATTTCTCGTCACAACATCCAGGTAACCCCAAGAGGCAAGAACTATTTTCCTTGGTGTCTCTTTTGGAGGCTCCATTCATTTATGGTTTTATTCAGTACTTTTATAACTGCAAGATCAAGTGATGACTTACATGTGTGAATGGACCATACAGAGAGGAAAACCCAACAGCCGATCATCCAAGTATACGGAAATCAAGTAGAGCGACAAAAGAGCCGTCTTTACACCGATGTGTAAATCAGTTCTTCCAGGAGGAAGCTAGTAAAACTAGCACCAGGTGTACCTGAATTCTTTCTTTTTGTCTTAGACATTGTAGTTTTTGCTTCTGGAGGATATGCAGTAAAGAGATTAAAATGATCATAGTTGCCCCAGGATTCCCCAAGTGCAAGTACTGAGTCCTCCCTCCTCTGCTGGAGTCTTTTAGTTGCTCTTGGTTCAGGCATTCACAGTGTAATATTCGGTGGGTTGCTAGCTTTTAATATTATATATATGTTTATTGAAAAGTTTGGATGCCTAGATAGTCCCTGAGGAATTTTAGATTGCCAGCTTTATCCCTGCATAAATATAAACCTGAAATGCATTCCAGCTTATACTTTAAAACCAATCCATTAAGTCTTGCATCCTAAATTTTCTGAAAGTTTGGAGCCAATGAAGTGATACAGGGGCAGGTTTAAAGTATATGGCTGTTTCTAGTAGAGGAAGACTTCTTTTTTGTGTTAGAAATTATTTTAATCCTTTTTAATGATGTTTTGAGGTTTTGAAGTCGGCTTGGCTTTATAGCATACGGACATGGAAACTGGAAAACCTTACTGCAAAGCCTTAGGCGCAGATTCAGGAAAGTAATTAAGCATATGCATCCATCTTTGATGGGTGAAGAACTAAAATGGATGAGATCTTGGGCCAAGTGGTTAAATCTACTCGCGTTGAAATCGGGGACACTTTAAACATTGTGTGACTTTGGTTGGGTTCTGCCCAGGGCTGATGGAAGCAGAAGAAATTTCAGCAGACGGCATTTATTACAATGAAGAAGCAGAGCTGACATTTTTAGATTGTTATTTTTGCATGTGCACATACATTAATCTGCTCTTCAGAGTGGTAGTTGAAAAGGTTGGCATCGGTGCTGATGGCGAACGCTTCTTTTGCCAATGGGATGAGAGCCAAGAGACGTCAGGAGCTAGTACCAGCGGATTAATCCACACAAAGAGGGACGTCAAGAAAAGAAAAGAAACTTCTTTGTTCTGTTGTTGAAGGAATGGCATCTTTACTATAGCCACGTCTACCCAGATTTAGCACACACAGTTTGCAAGAAAAGGCTCTGCTGGCTGCTTCTTTTAAAAAAATAATAAAAAGGTGCAGTGTTTGCTTCTCTGTACCATCTGACAGCCTAATTGCCCATTGAAATTAGGCTTCAGATCCACACTGTATCGTCCCTTACCTGACAAATGTTTTATTTTGCTGCTAAACTGGATTGATGGTCCTGGAACTAGGCTGAATTCCAGAGCTTCTTGGAAGAAGTGAGCTACAAATTCTTCTTTCTGTTACACTTTAAAAAAACACGAGAAGGGGACAGCACCCCCTGTTTAAGCACATGCATTTTGAACTAAACCTTCTCTTGCATTCTGATTTAGAAGAGCAGATCATGTGCAAAAGGGTCAGGCAGGGTACTGTTAGCATTAATGGAGGCAAAGGATACAGACTTTTGGAGGAATGGCTGCACATGTTGAAAAGAACAGGGGAGCTCTATATGAAAAGGGGAGTTCCATATGTGCATTGTGGTAACTGTGAGCCAGTTGCGTTGGGTTAATGAATATCAAATCACACACAGTGGTGACAGCTCTTGGGTTAAAGTATTTATAAGCCACCTTTAACACAGGTTCCATACATCTAACATGGAATAGTTTCAGTCACATAGAAATATGGGGATGGAAAGTTTGTAAACTGTCTCCTTTAGTGGGAAGTTGCACTGCAATTTCAAACCAAAGCCGTACCTGCAAGCTGTTACAAACCCCATAGTCAACAAGTATAAATTCTGGTACATCTGCAGTTCCTAAATCAGGCCACCAGTTGTCATTAAGGAGGAACCACATTTACAGATGCCGTTCAAGTCATCTATTGAAAATGTTACTCCAAAGGGATGCAATCCCATATAGGAATGGGCCAATATGCACCATGTAGGGAGCAACCAAGGAAATAATGAACATGCACTGAAAAGTTGTATTTATTATTCATTAGAATTTATTATTCATTTTATATGCCACCTTTAAAGCAGATGTTGCCAAGGGAGCATACAACAGAGCAATTTGAGGGGTTTTTTTCTTTTTCCATAAGATTTTCTTGGAGGCTTTTTCATGATATAATAAGATAAAATAAACTTATCTAAATAAAAACAGAGAAAGAGAAAAGAAAACACAGAGTCCTCTCTCAAAGGGATCTCTTGACTCCCGTCTCACACAGAAAGTGGTAGACCCTGCCAGCTCTCACCTGGGAGCTTTCTTTTCTTCTCCCAAGTCTCTCAACCTGGGAGGTCTTCCCTTCCCTGCCTCTCACTCAGGATCCTTCCATCCATTCACCACCTTCATGTGCTGGTATAATCCTTGGACCCCCAAGGATACAACATGGCAATTTGATATAATCTATGAAAACACATTGAAGTTTTGCTATAAGCAGAAAGACGTGGTACACTTAGGGCTCTTTTTAATCTCCTAGTTCTAAACTGAGAGAATCTGAGATACCTAGTCTCCAAAGCCACCCAACAATTCAATATGGTGGTGCTGTTGGTTGGTTGATTTTATACACTGGTCTTAATGGTATCACACACAGACATACGCAGCTCCACTTACCGTATATCTTAATACCAGGGCTGTCTGTGGTCCAGATTACTGGAAGGCTTTAAAAAGCCAAATAAAGAATTTCTGTCGTATGTTTTACATTCAAAGTAAATATGGTCTTGTTCACCTTGTGGAAATCTCCATTAGGAACGTGATACAAACAGCAAACTAAATCCACCTGCTGTATTCATAGCTGTAAAGAGAACCTGAAGCCAAATCTGGTCTGTGGCTCCATCCATTGGTCCAAGTTCTTGGTGTTAAGTAAAGCTTACTATTCTACCCTAAATCTCAGGCTTTCCCCTTGACTGCCTTTTTCACTCTGTAAGATCTGATGAGTTGTAACAACGAACCAATCTAGGTACAATTGCTTGGGGCAATGGACTTTTTCTCTTACGCAGGCATCCCTTCTTGACATACATTCCCTCCAAATTACTAAGACAGCCACCCGTAATTTGAGCCTTACCTGGGTGGCTGAGTGACAGCCATCCATCACCACCCCCACCCTGGCACACATGGAGAGGCCCTAGGGCGTAGCATGGCTTCCTGATTTCCATGGCTATATATTACAGTTTTCTTCTTACACCTTTTTCATCGACTTTTCTTCCAGACCATATACACCGATGAGAGGGTCCTTGTCCAACGTGTGGCATGACAGATATAAGATCTCTAATGATTGCCCGGAACATATTGAAACCATTGACTCAATGTGTCAAGCACTTACGAGTTTGATTGATGATGAAGTTAAAAGCGGCATTGGAAAGAACAGGATACTCTTGGGTAAGATTTAGAAAGAAGAAAATATTTGACATTTGTAAGAGAGCTCATCCTGTGAGTGGAGCCAAACCGGGGAATGTGGTGAGTGGTTATAGAGGCTTTGAGCAGCCAAGGAATCCCTGAATGCTTAGGTAGGAGTTGTGCTAATGTCTTTTCGGTGTTATCTTCAGCCATTATAGTTGGAAGCAAGTTCTGTTTCACCAGAGTTCGTAACACGGGGGTTCTGTCGCAAAGAGGAGACCCATCATCTGCTTCATTTGAGATGGGTCTTTTGAAGAAAACGGGGCAGGCATATGCTCTCTCTCTCTTGACACCACCTGACATAGGTTTTCTTTGCATCCCAGTTGGGATAAGAAGCAGAGCAGTAGTTGGAACAGATTCCATCTTATTATCTGAGGAAGTTCTGCTGTGCAGAACTCTGTTGAAAGAGCTAGCAACTGCACAAGAATAATGCTAATTTATTTGGAAAGTGCTCCAGGTTTTCCAGGCACAGTACATAAGTTAAGATTAAGAAAACAATGCCGTCTCTGACTGCAGGCTTAACCTCCTAATAGACATAATAAAAAAGAGGATAGGGAGGAATGAGATTCAACTGGATGGCCCAATTGCAAGGAGCAAGCTGGTGCCCATGTGTTGGGTTTTCTTTGCTGCATGCAACACCACACTTGTGGGAGGAATGAGATTCTGTGCCTGGGAGGCGGTAGAAGCACAGCTTCTGTTTCAGAGGAATTGTGGCAATGCAAGCCAGAAATAGGTGAAAAGGCCTAAGTAAACACGCTGACTTTTTGTGGCTACCAAAGTTTAATTGTGTGATGGAATGGCCCCTGAGCAAATTACTTCTGGGAAAAGAGGAGCTAAATGGCCGTTTCCCCCCACACAGCAGGTGGAGAGGGCAGTGCTAGCTGCCTTCTCCCATTCCTGCATCATGGTCACCCCCTTCCACAGCTTTCAGTCAGTTTTGACGAGACTTGAGCAGGGCAACATCCTTGTGGATTGAGGCCAATGTCGTCTATCTCTTACACAGACTCTATGGCTGCTCAAATGCCTTCTAGACGAGGCTCAGAAAACACGTGAGAAATTTGCATAAGAACCTATTTTTGTGGAAATACGTTTTACTTAGAAACTATTGTTGCTCTTTAATTATTATTAAATTATCCAGGATCCCACCACCCCCCCAAACTGGATCCAGCACCAAAGCAATTTGGGGAGCGGGGTGGGCAGGACTAATGTTTAGCTAGGTTTTAATTAAAGACTGTGTCTTCTTCCCCCATGAACCGAGAACAGGGGGCTCAATCCTAGGGGTTACGCTTTGAGAGGAAACTGCTTGTGAAGTATTGATTTAGACCAGGGCTTCCCAAACTTGGGTCTCCAGCTGTTTTTGGACTACAGTTCCCATCATCCCTGACCACTGGTCCTGCTAGCTAGGGATGATGGGAATTGTAGTCCAAAAACAGCTGGAGACCCAAGTTTGGGAAACTCTGATTTTGACTCTGCAGCCTAAACCAGGCTTCAATTCACTATTGTAGGGATTTTTTAAAAAAGAGATGATAATTTTTTTCCCTTCATTTATGAATCGCTTCTTATGAAGCATCTTGAAGCAATGTCACAATACAATAACAAAAATGCAAATATAAAAACTATTTTGAATCCTGTACGCTAGTGACTGGGTGGGGAGTCACAAAAACTAAGTGCAAAGGTGATTTGACAGGAGTAAATCAATCATTTAATTTTTCCAAAGTTCAAACCATGTGCAAGGCAGCTTACAACATATAAAAAATTACATAACCGCCAACATAACAAAACTAGTCATAAACAGTAAACAAAACGTCAAAAAATATAAACTGGAAAATTTCCACATAAATCATAAGATCCAAAATAAAGTTGTAAAAAATTAACATCAACAATGTTATAAATGTGAGGGTATGTGGTACAGAGGCAGAAGGAAGTTAATGTCCAGCTTTTTCCAAGCAAACGCCACTAGCAGACCTAGCAAAGGACAGACAAGTGAGTCTTTAACATCACACAGCATTCTACCCTATTTCATTGATGAACTGCCCTCCATTGCATTGCAATCCCAGAGCAGTTTCCAGTAAAACGGTTACAACACAATACAATCAGTACATCAGAATACTATTAAGGGGCTATCCAGGACTTTACCAGGGCTATCCCAGTGCTTTGGGGAAGGGATGATGAAGCAAAGTGAACGTTCCACCAGTGCAAGGATTTCTGCTTGAGCCAAAGAACCTTCTCCCCATCCATGCCCCCTAAATTGGTTTGAAGGGAGACCCCTAACACTTTAGGGGAGCAGATTTGGGGAGGGTGTGGGGCACGCAGAGGAAAGATGGCGAAAGTAAATCTGGGCACTGATGGGACCTATGGATAGAATACAGCCCATAGCTTGACAACATACTATGCCCTCTCTTCGTGTGTGATTGCTCACATGAGGAAAAAGTTCTCTTCACATTTGAGTGAAATTGGTGTTGAGAGCACACCAATGAATAATCCAATATTGAGAAAATTTGCTTTTAATGTGGGAATGTCTAAAATCCCATCCAGATGCCACCAAGATCCTGAACGATGGAGCCAAAATACTCCTTGCCTGTTTTCTTTCTGGATCTGGCCACTCCCTGCTCTTTGAAGGTCCCTGTTTGCCTTGCCTTGGTGGCTCCTTGCCCTGGCTTGTGGGAAATGGTCCACAGAGTCTGTTTGATCTGGTTTCGCCATTTTACCTGCTGACACTGAAGCATATGAAGAGGAGCAGGTGTCTTCCATAGGACCGGCTGGGAGGGCAGCTACACACAGCACATTGCACCGAGGCCCAGAAAAACAAGGTCTTGGAGGGGGCTCTTCTGGAGAGACATTTTCTGTCTGGAAATTCACTTTTGGGAGAATATGTTTTTGCGTGGAACCGCTCTGCTTCACAGAGATGGCTGAGCTGGCTGGTGGCTGCCCAAGGAAAACTTCCTTTTGAGCTATTTAAAAAGAGCAGGTGAATTACCACACCATTTTTAAAAATAAGAATAAAGTAATGCAGTGAGGACATCTTGTATCTTAAGATCTCATCTCTTTTTTCTTCATAAGTGAAAAAATAATAACTCTGTAATTCAACTGGTAAGCATCATTTCAATAACTCGACTAGAGCCAAGATTTCGCTTGCCTTAATAATTGTCACTTTTTCCATTTTCAACAACCTGCCAGTTTTTAAGCATCAATTCTTTTTTGTCTATTTAAATACGTTACACTAATGCACATTAAGTTCATTCTCTGTGTGTACAGTGAACAGACCATAGCTCAATGCAGAGTGCATGCTTTGAGTGCAGAAGGCCTCAGGTTCAACCCCTGACACCCACGGTTTGTTTGCATTTTCAAAGGATCACAAAGCATTTGTCACGAAAGACCTCTGAGACCCCCGAGATCTGCTCCTAGTCAGAGAAGAATATAAGAATGCAGTGGTACCTCAGGTTACATACACTTCAGGTTACATACGCTTCAGGTTACATATGCTTCAGGTTACATATGCTTCAGGTTACACACTCCGCTAACCCAGAAATAGTGCTTCAAGTTAAGAACTTTGCTTCAGGATGAGAACAGAAATCGTGCTTCAGCGGTGTGGCAGCAGGAGGAGGCCCCATTAGCTAAAGTGGTGCTTCAGGTTAAGAACAGTTTCAGGTTAAGTACGGACCTCTGGAATGAATTAAGTACTTAACCCGAGGTACCACTGTACATTGGATAAATAGATGAGCAGATCAATAGATGAGCAGATAGTCTCATCTTTGTGCATACCAAGTGATAGGTTTAAAGGCCCCATTCCAAATTACGTCATGGGCAACTAGTCACTCTTAATAACTGATGGCCCTGGATATGACTATTGGCTGGTTAATCGGTTGGAATGTTCCCTAGTGTTTCTTGCTTTGTTTTCTTTTTGTTTACCTGGGTATTTGGAGATTTTAAATTTGGCCTCACTGTAGTTTTGCTTGTTTCAATCATGTAAGAATTGTTAAATGTGTTGTTTCTTGGATCTGTTCCTATGATTTTGTTATTTTTGTATATTGCATTTTCTCAGTTCATCTTTGTTACTTTGTTCCCCATTCTGGGAAAATATTCCATTGTGGCTCACCAGATGTTACTGAACTCCCATCATCCCTGACCATTGGCCATGCTAGATGGGGCTGATGGGAGTTGGAGTCCAACAACATTTGAAAGGCCACAAATTCCCTATCTCCATTTGAGTCACATATATTGCAGGATCGGGTGCAAGCTGCAATTTTTACCTCTGCTGTACTGGCAGTGGAGTAAAACCATATATGATTTTTAGCTTTCTCTCTCGAAGTCTTTGCTTCCTCTCTTGTAGTTTTCTCAGGACCATTTTTTCTCTCTCCCTTATTTCTTCCTCCTACGAGTTTGGTACGCCACAGAAATGCTGATCCAAACCAATGGGTTCCTGCCACCTGTAGTCACTTTCATAAGCAGCCAATGAAAATAAACCTTCTGTGACAGAGCCGTAGACTCGACAGAACGCCAAGGAATACATGCATGGTTTTTGACCCCTTGTTTCATTACAATAACACAGGACACACAACTACTTTCTTGTTGATTGCTAGGCTTCTTCCGCAGCTACTGAGCCATGGGAGAAGGAATATCAAAGTTGCCGTGTTTCCTATAAATATTGGCATATTCATTGGCTTCTGGGTCTGGACAGGATGACGAAGAAGAATGAGAAAGGGTACTGTCAGTTACTGAATAACACCCTGCACTGAACTCGTTGAAATAACTTGACTGGGGCAACTGCTCTGCTTAGCTCTTCTGTGCCAAATGCCCCCATTATGTTATGTGTGGCCAATTTCAGACTTAAATGGCAACCACTGTATTTCTGCTGCAAGTGTATGCACAGTAAACTTGCTCACTTCAGTACGATTTAAGCAGCATCACTGTGCCAGGATTGTAGTCACAGCCAAGTTTTGAGGCACCATGTTCTGTTGTTTTTTGCCACAGGCAACTTACCACATATAACTGAGATGATTAAACAAACCTTGTATGTCTCGGTCTGTATGGTATTACAGTGACACCATTGGACAAAGATATTTTGTCCATCCAGTGAAGTGTTATTGTTAGAGAGGGAAGAGAATTTTGTTTGGTCCACAAGGCATTTTTTTAGAAGAAGGCTTCTCCTGACGTGTGATGCAATCATATAAGGAATATCAATTTTATTTATGATGAAATTGTTTTGCTGGTTTTGGAACTTGTGGGCATGGTTTTCTTGTGTTTCAGGGTGTGTTGAATTGATTTGATTGTGTTTGGAGCTTGTGTTTTTCTGTTTTATTATGTTTTTTGATTGTACACTGCATTGATGGCTTTATTTACAGCATAAAGCCATCATCTTTGCTTCTTATTATTAAACAAATAACTAGAAAAGAAAAAGTGTTATCAGCAAATTCAAATCCTACTACTTTGCCCTTAGATATTTTACCTCCCAAATTTATAATTTATAATTTTTATCTCTTGTTACTAGAACCTCTTCATTTTATTTCAATGTCATCAGCATTCATACATTTTACAATGCTTCTGTAAATAAATTTTAAATTTCCTCCAATCTTCTTCCACCAACTCTTCTCCCTGATCTCAGATTCTGCCAGTCATCTCAGCCATTTCCATATAGTCAATTACTTGCGTCTGCCATTCTTCCAAGGTGGGTAGATCTTGTGTTTTCCAATGCTTTGCGATGAGTATTCTTGCTGCTGCTGTAGCATACATAAAGAAAGTTCTATCCTTCTTTGGCACCGATTGGCCAACTATGCTCAGGAGAAAGGCCTCTGGTTTCTTCACGAAAGTGTATTTAAATACCTTTTTCATTTCATTATAAATCATCTCCCAGAAAGCCTTAATCCTCGGGCACATCCACCAAAGGTGAAAGAATGTACCTTCAATTTCTTTACATTTCCAACATTTATTATCGGGCAAATGGTAGATTTTTGCAAGCTTGACTGGGGTCATGTACCACCTGTACATCATTTTCATAATATTCTCTCTTAGGGCATTACATGCCGTAAATTTAATCCCGGTGGTCCACAACTGCTCCCAGTCAGCAAAAATAATATTGTGTCCTATATCTTGTGCCCATTTAATCATAGCAGATTTTACCGTTTCTTCCTCAGTACTCCATTTCAACAGCAAATTATACATTCTTGATAATATCTTAGCATTGGGTTCTAACAATTCTGTTTCCAACTTTGATTTTTCCACCTGGAAACCAATTTTTTTGTCTTGATTATAAACCTCTCTTATTTGAAAATAATGTAACCAGTCTCGCACCTTCCCTTTAAGCTTCTCATAACTCTGCAATTTCAGCTTGTCACCTTCCTGTTCCAAAATTTCAGAATACTTTGGCCATTTTGCCTCCATATTAAGTTTTTTCATAGCTTTCGCTTCCATAGGTGATAACCACCTTGGGGTTTTATTCTCCAAAAAATCTTTATATCTTATCCAGACATTAAATAGTGCTTTCCTGACAATATGGTTTTTAAATGCTTTATGCGCTTTAACCTTGCCATACCACAAATATGCATGCCACCCGAATACATTATCATAACCTTCAAGATCTAGGATGTCAGTGTTCTCAAGAAGTAGCCATTCCTTCAACCAGCAAAAAGCTGCTGATTCGTAATAAAGTTTAAAGTCCGGCAGGGCAAACCCCCCTCTGTCTTTAGCATCAGTAAGTATCTTAAATTTTATTCTGGGCTTTTTGCCCTGCCAGACAAATCTAGATATATCTCTTTGCCACCTCTTGAAACAGTCCATCTTGTCAATGTTTTGCAATGATTGGAACAAAAACAGCATTCTCGGCAGTACATTCATCTTAATAACAGCTATTCGACCAAGCAAGGAAAGCTTCAAATTCGACCAAATCTCTAAGTCTTTCTTCACTTCTGACCAACATTTCTCATAATTATCTTTAAATAAATCTGCGTTCTGAGCAGTCATATTCACCCCCAAGTATTTTACCTTCTTTACTAATGTTAGATCTGTCTCTTTCTGAAACCTCTCTCTATCGGCGTCAAATTTTTCTCCAAAACCTTAGTTTTTAACTTTTAAAAACCCTATAGATTTCTGCAGAAACAGTATGAAATGGACTTTAAAATGAAACATACAAAATTGGCACTGACAAGTCCATTTCATACATCCCTAGTTATTGCAATATACATTTTATTTTTAGATTTCACTTTAGACATTGAATATTGGCCCCAAAGCTTCCTTGTTATGACTGTGCCATCCATATTATGCTCAACACAAGCTTATGCAGGACTAGTGTAGGTTTTCATGGTAAGAATGGTGCTTTGAAATCACAGCATTTTCCCTTCAATGAAACCCACTGTTTCCAGACCAGGGGCCTGCAAAACTTTCCCTCTCCATAATTCTCCTGGAGACCATGTTTTTCTGTGTAATAAACTGCAGGCTTCCCCCTACAAAACCAAATTTCAACAAACCAACTTCTGGCATTCAGGGTTTTTCCTGAATAGCAGGAACCACATGAAAGCCATAAGCTTTTCTGTCCTCACAGAAGGTGACTGCATTATCAGGCGCTGCCAGTGAGTAATTGCAGGTTGCTTTGTGAGCTCCAGTGTAAGTGAATTTTAAAAAGAAAAGAAATGGAGAGAGAGAAGTTGTGATCCTGCATACACTTAGCTTAGAGCAAGGCCAATTGATATCAGGGGGGACTTAATTCTGAATACACATGCAAAGGATTCTGCTGCAAATCATTTCCAAATTCAGAGCAAGGTTTCAGTGTGCTCCATGTTGCCTCTGTATTCTGAAACACCCAAATGTATTTAGTTACATGAAACACCCAAATGTATTTAGTTATAGTTGCGAAAAGTTGGCAAGACTCCCCAATTGAAATTGATTATACTATACCAGTTGGGATTTGGGAGGCTTACTTTTCATCTTTATATACATCAAATCAACATCTGCAGGCCATGCCCCCAGCTTCGAGTGATATTGGCGCCGAATGGCCCCCAGTAGCAACTGAAGAGATCTATAGGCTCATCCAATCCCTTAAACCTGGAAAAGCACCCGGCGTAGACAACATTACACCGGAACTCCTTAAGGCTAATGTTGAATGGTGGGCCCCTGTGCTAGCTGCCCTATTTACCAGCATAGATCAATCGGCCACTATCCCTGAGGACTGGGGATTAGCAATCATCATCCCTTTATTCAAGAAAGGGAGCCGATCAGATCTGGCTAATTACAGGCCAATTAGCCTCCTAAGTATCATTAGCAAATTGTACGCTTCCCACCTATGCGATAAATTAGTGGACTGGCTGGAACAAAACCACATTCTTTCAGAAGCACAGGCGGGTTTTAGGGCAAATCGGTCAACCTTAGACCAGGGCCTTGTTCTCCAACATCTTGCGGAGAAATATACATCAAGAAAAGGAGGTTCCCTATACGTGGCCTTTATAGATTTCAAATCTGCTTTTGATTTAATACCGAGGGACAGGCTTTGGGGAAAGCTAAGCGCCGCAAATATAAACAAACGCCTACTGTATCTCATCCACAGTCTATATGAAAATACACGGATCCGGGTAAGGTGTGACCGACAGGGCCACCTATCCAAGGAAATCCAAATCTATCAGGGGGTTAGGCAAGGGTGTGTCCTTGCGCCTACTTTATTTAACTTCTATATAAACTCGCTAGTAGGAAATATGGAGAAAGAAAATGCCCATCCCCCCAAATTGGCTGGTACGCCCCTCCCGGTCCTTTTATATGCGGATGACACAGTTTTAATTTCCTTTTCTTGTGTTGGATTAAGAAAACTTTTGAGATCTTTTACCAAATACTGCAGTATCGAACAACTAACAATTAACTACAACAAATCCAAAGTCATGGTGTTCTCTAAAAAAAGGAGGAGGCACAAATGGAGAATAGACAATTGCTCAATAGAACAGGTAGCAACCTTTAAATACCTGGGTGTAACCTTCCAGGAAAGGGGCTCCTGGCGCTTTCAGATTAATAATACTATTGCAAATGCAGAAAGATCTACCAAAGCGTTAATAAGATTCTTTTATGGGAAAGGGGGCCAACACATACCGGCAGCCTCCCAGGTCTTTACTGCCAAAATACTATCACAATTGTTATATGGATCCCAGATCTGCAGCTTTAAAAACCTTACTCTCTTAGAGGCATTCCAAACTAAGTTTTTCCACTGCCTGCTGGGGATTCCCTCTTGCGTATCCAACATAGCGGTTCGTTTGGAGGTTGGGCAAATTCCTATCAGTACTCGGATATGGATATTGAAGATCCATTATTGGCTAAAGCTTATTTTCTTCCCGGTTGGGCTGGCACCTTTAACCTTATTAGATACCTACCAGTCCAGATGGAAAGCTACACTGCTGGAAAAACTTAAAGGCTTGGGGATCCCACAGCAGACCCTGATAGCGACAGGCTTCGAGAAAGCTAGGACTACAATTCGCCAGCGTATCTGGGACGTAGAATTACAATGCCACATGAGCGAAATGATCAAACATCCAGCAATAAGGGACCATGGGAGAGATTTCTCTCCAGCTAACTATCTGTCAGGTCTTCAGGTACCCAAATAAAGACGGTCTTTTACCCTTGCCAGATTTAACGTTCTCCCTTATGCCTTACTTCAGGGCAGATTTGAGGGTAAACCATACACAGCACGGGTCTGTCCTTGTGGCTCGTTGGAAGTTGAAACTGCTTCACATGTATTATTACGTTGTCGTCTTTATGAGGATATACGTTTGACTTTTATTACACCTGTTTTGCATAAGTCCAGGAAAGAATCGGAATACCATAGTTTAAAACTACTGCTAGAGGACAAGAATCCCAAGACTACATTAAATGTAGCTAAATTCTGTGCGTCTGCAATCAATCGCAGGAAGCAAGTGGTATCCCATAATGACCAAACCCCTAAATGTTAATTACAGGGGGCACGCTAACAATTAATTTTAATTTTTATATTTAAATCCTTGTTATATTCATATTGTCCCTTGTATTTCTGATATTTTTTATGATCTGTGATATTGTGTGTGTTGATGCTGGTCTGTGACCGTATTAATAAATTCATTCATTCATTCAATGTATTTAGTTTTATGTATGCACCCTATGCACCAGCGTCTGACCATAAATATGCATCTATTAATACAGAGTGAAACTTGTCCACTGTATTTTTACAAGTGTTGCGGTGATGGCATCATTCGCTGGAGGGCATAAGGAAATAAGTAGAGGACTCGTGAGCAGTTATTTCTTTTTGAAAAAAGAGCAAAGTGCATAATAGTCGTTCATACCTACATTTTCATAGCAGACCTGTTCTTTCAGAAGATACCTGGAGATTTTCTACTACAGCCTTCATGAGACAAATGGGAAGCAGTTTTGGGGGGATTTTTTGTTGCAATCCCTGTACGTTTACTTGAGAGTAAGTCCTGTTGAACTCTGTGGGATTTATTTCCACATATAAGTGCACAAGATCGCACTTTTACACTGCAGACCATTGTATATTTGCCTTGTTTAACATAGTGGGTGCCACTTCTTTGGGCTCCCATGATATCAAGTCATGGGTTTGAAAGGGTTGGTTTTTTCGTCCTGCTGCTTTTCCCCGGGAAAACCTGCTGTTTACCTCTTTAGGTTTTCTGTAGATTGACGTCCGTTCTGATCCAGCAGTAAACCGTCGGCTTTCCCAGGGAAAGTAGCTGGGCAAACAAAGATCCTCTCAGACTTGTGCCTAGAACCCATGGGACAAGCAGTATAAAACATTAAACCACACAGAAGTGTGGATGAACCCCCATTAAGTCTCCATAGAATTGAACTTCTAGATCCCAGTTTGGTCTTCATAATTCACCATGACATGGAAGGGAATTTGTGGCCATCCAGAGGTTGACTCAAGCTTCCATCATCCCTGACCATTGACCATGCTGGCTGGGGCTGATGGGAATTGGAGTCTAGCAACATCTAAAAGACCACATTTTCCCCTTCTCATGCTTTGAGAAGCCACAAAAAAGAGGGGACACCAAGTAAACCAGAAGTCTGATTTGTCTAAAAGTATGAATAGTCCCTTGGAATCCATGTGCAACTGAAACTATAAAGTCCTTATATACAGTGAAATATATTGTGGGGTAGAGATTGGTTAAAAATCAAAAGTGTTCATCGCAGTCAATATGGACCGGGCTGCACAGACATTTGGCAGGCTTTTTTTCTTTGTGAACAAAGGTACAGTCTGTACAACTTGATTAAGTTTTAGCTTGCTGAAACGTGTTTCCTACAGAAAGCAGAAAGTCATCACTGAAAGCATTTCCAATAGTTTCTCAGAGCTCTGAATGTTTGCTTTAACATTGTTTTCCCCCTTTAAAATCTATAGGTGGTTTTTCAATGGGAGGAGGCATGGCAATGCAGTTAGCCTATAGGTACCACCAAGATGTAGCTGGAGTGTTTGCTCTTTCGAGCTTCCTCAGTAAGACCTCTGCTGTGTACCAGGTGGGTGCCGAACTCTTTCCTAACTGTTTGTCCCATTGTGACCATTTAAAATCTCAGAAGGTTGTGTCAGAGTATAACCCACCCACCCCAAATTAAGTGGCAGGGAACCCATACACTCCCTTTTCAATATCTTTTATTTGAGCAAAGATAATGATTACTCACTGGTCTCAGCTTTAAAGCTAAGATCTCTGATAAACTTTACTAATCACAGTAAACAATGACGAGCTTAGATGGACCAATGATGGTCTGAAAGTAGAAAGCAGTGGGCAATTGCTTATTGATCTTTCTGCAGTTCCTTACACTTGCTGGATATTCCATGCACTCACTAATCTAGGTGGATCACTGCATATCCACTGTAAAATATCCCCCTTCACTTCTCTATTGTGGTAACAGCACAGATGTCTCCTTTGCTAACAGGTGCTGAAGAAAATTGAAAGGGAACCACCAGAGTTATTTCAGTGCCATGGAACTGCTGATGAACTGGTTCTGTATTCGTGGGGTGAAGAAACCAACAAGATGTTGAAATCCCTGGGAGTAGCGACTACATTTCTGAGCTTGCCAAACCTTTATCATGAACTAAACAAAAATGAGCTGGACAAACTGCAAGCTTGGATTTTGAAGAAATTGCCAGAGTAACCATGAACAATAAATGGAAGTATATATAGAAAAGAAATGCCATGGAATTTTCTGTGCTTTGTGGCTTACAACCATGTAATATGATTATTTCCTATTAATAGACATAATTCATTTTTTTCACAGATATTCAAATGAAAATATTAAAAACTCACAGAAAAGTAAGTTGCCATAAATTTCTTGAGTTTTATCTGTTTAATTTCCCAGGTCTTGGTTGTGCATATCACGATTTGTATATCTATTAAACAGGATGAAATACAATTATCAAGCACTAGCAGGATCCCATCTCAATATGATGGGTAGCCTGCAAAGTCCAGAAACTTGACTTGGTGGCTCTGTGGTCTAAACCACTGAGCCTCTTAGGCTTGCCAATCAGAAGGTCGGCAGTTCGAATCCCCGTGATAGGGTGAGCTCCCGTTGCTCTGTCCCAGCTCCTGCCAACCTAGCAGTTCGAAAGCACACTAGTGGAAGTAGATAAATAGGTACCACTGCGGCAGGAAGGTGAACAGCATTTCCTTGTGAACATTGTGGTTCCGTTGTGCCAGAAGAGGATTAGTCATGCTGACCACATGACCCGGAAAACCGTCTGTGGACAAATGCCAGCTCCCTCGGCCTGAAAGCAAGATGAGCACTACACCCTATGACTGCAGTTATGCACCCTATGACTGCACCCTATGACTGCCTGTGACTGGACTTAACTGTCCAGGGGTCCTTTACCTTACCTTTATCTTACTGTATATATGAATTGATTTTATTACTAATGGTAGCAGGCTGGTTTAGACAATTATGTCTCAGGTAAATAATTATTTAACAGAACACACAAACACAGTACAAACAAATCTTCAAGCTCACTTTAAAAGCAGTTTGCCATGGAGCATGGGGCAGGTATTGAACAAGCTTTTTGGAGTATTGAAATAGTTTTGATCCTGACCTAAATCTCCCAGGTTGCAATCCTATTCAAAGCAGTTGGGCTTTGTTCTGTGCATAGTTTTGCAGAGGTTTGCATTCTGCCAAAATGGACTTATGAAATCCATTGATCCTGAAGCTTGCTGAAATTGTTTTCTAAATATGTTGTATGCTTTTTCTCCATGTGCTGAAGCTGAAAGAGAGGGAGCCACTTTCATACAGCTTTTCAGTGATCACTTCAGAACCCAGCAAAAGTTCATTCAGAAGCACAATAAATAATTAGTCAATGTCCTTTACTGTTTAACAGTAACTTCTTTTTTTCTAGGGGCCTTTTTAAAACCAATATATCATGTAGCCTCTCATTTCGGTCTTTAAGAGTTGAAGGCCGTTTGGCAAATCTAAATGAAACAAATGAGTGGGCTTAAGCCGTCCGTTTCATGATACCTTCTGGAGCTGCCACTTACGTTGGCAAGGTACATAATTCAGCAAGCAAATGAAAACAGCTTCAAATTAGGCTTGAATTCTCCTGGGTTCTGTAAAGGTTTTCTGTTCTGCTTGGAAACAAAGTTTGGTGGTAGTTGGGTTTTTTTCTTCTTTTTTTAAAAAAAATCTTCCACCATTATAGATTGTTTTTAAAAGAGGGCTGCAATTCATGAATAGATTAGTGCTTTGAACAGCAATGCTTCCTAACTAATTGACTTGTGGCTGCAGACAGCTGGAGCCAGAGAACAATTACAGGCAAGACTGAAACCAGCTGATCAAGCCTAAAATTATTGGTAACAAAACTGGAATGCCCAAGAGGTTGTGGAGTTAAATTAGTCTCCCCTATTAAACCATCTGACAGTCAAGTGGTTTTAAAAGAAAGAACGGAAATAGACCTTGGATCCTTTAATAACTTCATTCAGGGAAGGAAAGGGATGGGGGGAGAGCTGGATTTGTGGGTTGAAGCAAGAGATGTATGAAAAAGATTGGGTGTGCTTGAGCTAATTAATTTGTTAAAGTGTGTGGGGGGGGGGTCCTATCAGTTTGAACCACCCTGCAAGAGATGCAGTTAAAACAAACAACATCAAGTCAGTATTTATTTATTATATTTCTAACTTGTCCTTTATGGTTAAGATTACAGGGTAGGCTATGATGCAAATTACAACTGCAGAGGTGTTTCGACACTACAACAAATCAGCCATAAACCGATATACAAAAAGAACAGATCAAAAGAAGAGTATGAACTTTAACATTACAAAATTCATGAAGACCCTGTGAACTGCCTATGTGGGTGACTTACTCCCTCGTATTTATTTATTTACCTCCTATTTATTAATTTACCAAGCAGCAGCTAAGGAGGCCAGCCTCTGGGAAGCCAACAGGCCAGGCACTAAGGCAACGGCCCACTCCCCTATCCTTTCCAGTAACTGGTGTTAGCATGCAGTCTGTGAATCCACAGGTCCCATAAAGCCTAGCCACCATGACTGTTAGTCATTATCCTCCATGAATTTCTCTAATCCCCTTTTAAGCTAATGGTTACCATCATATCTTGTAGCAGTGAATTCTATGCATTAATATGTTATGTAGAGAAAAAGTGTGGAAGAAGAGATGTGAGGAAAAGGAAGGCAGAAGAGGGGATGGGGTGTCTCTGTGTTTCTGTCCTTCTGTAACCAAAATGGCACTCTCCATGGACAATAGGGTTGCCATATTTCAAAAAGTGAAAAATCCAGATAGTTGTTGAGCGATTTTTTTTTAAAAAAATAATAATTGGTGAGCTTTTGTTGAACAACTGCAAAGTTGTTGAGCTTTTCTGGCAAAATCTCAATAAAATAAAATGAGTTTTTGAGCTATTTTTCTTTTCTTTGACCTATTCCGACATGGGCTACTATACTTCCGGATTTTCCCAGACATTTCTGCAATTTCCACCCTGAAATATCCATGAAAATCCTTACATACGGCAACTCTAGATTGTACAATAGAGAGGAAGTGGCAGGCTAATCTCCAGGACTTGCAGGGCAAAACATCTGGGGGTTTGGGGGGAGGGGGCACCTATGGAGTTAAAATCAGGGCTTTTTTTCAGCTGGAACTCAGAAGAACTCAGTTCTGGCACCTCTCAGATGGGCACCATTGCCATTCTAAGAGAACGAGGAAGGTGTTCATGGTGAGTTTCTAGAAAAATAGCACTGGTTAAAACCCTCCAAAATAGCTCAGTGGGCATGGAACACTCATTGACTGAAGGAAAGTAGAGGACAGGGGTTTTTGTTGCTTATTTTTACATAATATATCTCACCTTTTCCTCGAAGGAGCTTAAGGTGGCATGCACAGTTCTCCTGCTTCTCCATTTCATCCTTATAACAACCTGGGGAGGTTGGTAAGGTTGAAAGGCAATGACTGGCCCAAGGTCACCCAGGGAGCTTCATGGCCTTCATGGGATTTCACCCCTGGTCTCCCAGGTCTTAGTCCAGCATCCCAGCATCACACTGTCTCTCTTAACTCACTCCTCACCCCTACACCCCACTGGGATTGGGGTTGGAATGGAGTATCCTGGTACAGGGCATGGCTGGCAGCTCAAAACACTGAGCAGGCCCCTCTTGTGCCCCATTAGCTAGCCAAATGTTGTTTGTCTTGGTCTAGTTTTTGAACTTATTTCAACCAAAGCAGGATGGTATGATGGGTTCACCACGTAGGGATTTTTTTTAAAACAAGGTGCTCACTCTGTGTTACATAACTGAGTGTTGACTTGCCTCCAGAAGTCGGAGCCGTGTTGATGATACAACGATGATATCAGAATTATTCCAAAGGCCAAAACACAATTGTGCTGACAAAAAGTGAAAAAGAAAAGATGATAGGCAAACCTTCTGTAAATGCCTCGTGAAATCATCCTTGGCTCTTTCTCGGTTCATTTTTTCTTTTTTTTAAAGAAAGAAGAAAGAGGATGCTTCTGTAAGCAAAATATGAAAGCTTCTAAAGGGCTGGCTGGGCTGCCTTGAGAATGGCAAGCTTTTCCTTGCTGTGAAAACAAATGTTCTGAAAGTGTCTTTGATTAATGCCAGACTATTGCCATCTCTAATCTTCTTCATATGGTAGGGAAGAACTTGTGATCTTGTCGTCAGGGCTACATTACCGCATTTGTTATGATCGCTGTAGGTAATTCATAAATGGCTCTTGCTTTTCATATTGGAAACTCATTTTTCAGGTTGTTCGTTCAAATTATGAAGTAATAAGTCAACCTAATCAAACCATTACACAGGAAGATGCAGGGCAGAAGACAGCAGAATCTGCCCAGCTGGCTTAACTGAAATTGCATCTTTCACCGCTGACTTCAGGCATATTTTCCATTGCCTGTCCACTCTGGAAACCAGAGAGCATCTCAGAACCTCTGACATCACTTTATGGATTTTGCAAAAATGCACGTTTCCCAGTCTCCTTCCACAGTTTGCGCATGTAGGATAAGTAGATGCAAATGGGCACATTCATGCATACGCACAGTCTCAACCATTCCTTCACAAAAACTGGGATAAATTGTTGCATTCTATGTTCTTCACATATCTAATTATGATATTTCTCATCCCCCAGCAGAACAGATACAAGGGAGGGTCTTCTTCTTCGCCAGCGCCACAATGGGAAGAATATTAAAGCACCTCTTTCACTCACGATAGTGTTGTATTTCAAAAGTGAGTTATATTAAGTTAAATTTCAAATGGGAACCAGTGTTTCAGAGAAGCCCCTGATGGCCTGCTTGTGTAAAATGGGTGGCTCTGATTACAGAAAATATACAGAAAGACTCTGTTGCTGTTGCAGGCACTTGCTGCTGATCTGCCATCTCATACTAAAAATGAACTGAGCAAGTGTACAATGGCTGATGTAGTACATAGCAGTAGGCACTTCCCAACTATTATAAAAAAGGTCTGTCCACTAGCCTCTCCCAGTAATAAGCACATTCAATCCGTAGGAGAGCGAGATTCTAGGATTCTATCCCTGCTTGGACAATTAAGGTATCATAGGGACATCCTAGGAAAGTTCAACCTGAAAGCAATGGTTTAAAATGTTGGCTAAGAAATGGGAAGTTTCAAATCTCCACTCATTCATGAAATTTCCCGGGAAATCACAGTGTAGCCTGCTGCATTGGTTTGCTGAGAGGATAAAATGGGAGTGAGAAACATAACCATATATTCTATCCAGGCTAAAGATGGATGAACATGTTTTTGGTTTTTCTCAATTTTCAATCTTAAGCTTGTTTCTCCCCACTTCTACAATATATTTGCAACTGTGTATGCATGCTTCTCCTGATATACCCATTTTTGCATGCAATTTTGCTTCAAATACGGATTTTTGCAAACAATTTTCCACTAATTGAATATGTGTCAGGGAACTGCCATCGGAACGAGAGGAGGAGGAGGGGCTCCACAACGATGCTGGAGAGGGGCCAGGTAGGGAGAGAGGCAGGTCTCCTGTTGGGGAAGAAAATCAGCGTGACACCAGGGATGGAGGGGGGCAATGGGGGAAGCGGAGAGCAGGCTCAGAGACTCTTCACTGGACACCAGCGGAGAGAGCACAGGTCCTCCGCTACCCACGCCCACCCTGCGCAGAAGGCTTCTGTGCAGGGAGGCTAGGAGGAGACTGGGCGTCAAACAACTTTTATGTTGGAAAAGGTTGAAGAAACGCCCACTGTCGGATTCTGCCAGCGACTGAACAGCCACGAAGTGAGGGGCTGTCCAGCCAGGAAAGGTTTAACCAGGCCACCTAGCCAGGAGTGGCGGCAACTTACGCACCCCCATAACCATTAGAATATGTTTTAGTACGTTGTTTTCCTTAACATACATGTTATTGAGCACACCTTTTATTAATACAGTGGTACCTCGGGTTACATACGCTTCAGGTTACAGACTCCGCTAACCCAGAAATAGTACCTCAGGTTAAGAACTTTGCTTCAGGATGAGAACAGAAATCATGCTTCGGTGGCGTGGCGGCAGCAGGAGGCCCCATTAGCTAAAGTAGTGCTTCAGGTTAAGAACAGTTTCAGGTTAAGAACGGACCTCCAAAACGAATTAAGTCCTTAACCCGAGGTACCACTGTATATGCCTTTTTGTATGCATTCTTTGCTTGGAGCAGAGCTATGTTTTAGATTGTTGTTACTGCTGCTGCTGCTGTTTTTACAGTGTATTGGTTTAAATTTGGTGCGCTTGCATTAAAATGAAAGCTGAATGAATTTCTTCCCTATCACTTATCCTCCATAATTTTCCCCTCCACTCCTATTTCATTTTCAAAGGTCTACTGTCGATCAGAAGGTTGGCGGTTCAAATCCCCGCAACGGGGTGAGCTCCCATTGTTCGGTCCCAGCTCCTGCCCACGTAGCAGTTCGAAAGCACTTCAAGTGCAAGTAGATAAATAGGTACCGCTCTGGCGGGAAGGTAAATGGTGTTTCCGTGCGCTGATCTGGTTCGACAGAAGTGACTTAGTCATGCTGGCCACATGACCTGGAAGCTGTCTGCGGACAAACGCCGGCTCCCTTGGCCTATAGAGTGAGATGAGCGTGCAACCCAGAGTCGTCCGCGACTGGGCCTAATGGTCAGGGGTACCTTTACCTTTACCTTTTACTGTCTCAGATCTGAGGAAAAGGCCTGCTATATGTGCTTCAAAAGCAAATCTTGAGCGTGTGGGCTGTTCAGAGGACTGAAAGCAGTAGACCAATCAGACGGCATCTGATCCTAATTTATTTTGTCTCTTTTTATTACCCTTAATTCAACTTTCCCTCGCTCCCCTCCCTTCCGAATAGAAAGAATAAGAAAATTGAGATGGAACAAATACGACGTGGAGACAGTATTATTTCATATTTGATCCCAAAACAATTTTTTTACAACTAGGTTATAAGCTCCTGAAAGTTGCTGTTCATAATGGAAACCTTGGCAGATCCTGAATGGCGCTGCTGTATGTTATGAAGATTCAAGTTTTCCCCCACTTCTGAACCTAAAATAAAACTTAGTCGCAATACTTTCCTTACAGGCTCCTATGTGGCCCGCCAGTAGGCGTTGCTGGATCTGTCTGGAGTTTCCTCAAATGCAGCCGCTAGAATATTTTTCTTCCTCTTGAGATGACAATTCGATTCAATCAGCAGGTTTCCACAAGGCTCTGGGTGAATTCAGATGAGAGTTTACCAAGTGGTGTGGTTATTTAACCACATCGCCTACACATGATGGTGGTTCTGCCACCACTGAAGAGCATTCTAGCTCTTCAGTGTCTCCACACTAATGGCTTCCTGTGCGCTTGTATGCCCAGAAGGCAAATTATCACTTGGTAAATGGTTGTCACCATGATCTCACTGAGGTAACCCACAGTTAGAACCCCTATACAGAACTTTAGAAATCTGAAAGTAAATATTTAAAAATTCAGTAATTATCTTATATTTTTACTTAGCTTGCCCTCAAAATAACATACACAAGCTTTGTGTAGTTGAGCCATGGCTGTATTCAACTATGCAGGTTTTCTTAGGAGCAAATCCCTCTCAGTTCAGTGGGTTTCATTCTACCCAAATTGGAATATTTACTTGAGAGTTATCCATATTGATCATGGTGGGACTTACTGACCTGTTAGAAAGATACAGAAAAGCTAACATGGCAAACATTTTGCTTTTCTGGGAACCACTGTAAAATCCCCTTTCAATGTCCCTATGCCTGAGAATGTAAATGTACGGTGTTGTGCTCATGGAAGAGCAAAAATGCCTCTTGAGCCTTCCTTAATAAAGTATCTCAAATTTCAAAGTTAGAGTGCAACTGTACAAATTCAGGTGCGCATTACTTCATGTTCCTCAAATTTCCAGTCATGCAGAGCACAAAACATTTTTGCAGGCAATGCTAAACTACTCTGAATTACATGGCTATCTCATCTCTACCTGGAATCTTATGTATCTGTTGGAAATCTAAAGGAAAACCAGCCTATACACTAGTGGCTTCAGGTAAAACAAATGTTCTTTAGAGAAGCTTCTAGCTATGGTCTAGTACAGTGGCTCCCAAACTTTTTCCCAGCAGACCTCTTGAAGATTGCTGAGGGTCTTGGCAGACCCTTTTAGAGCTTCACCTGGGCAGCCACATTAAGCAGCCACTTTGCTGAAGCCAGACAGGTCTAGGTGGGGTCAGTGCCTGGACAGGACCCCCCTGTGGAACCTGCACATACAACCTTGAGTTTTGTGATCGAAGAAAGGCATTGTATAGATGTTCTGTGTTATTTACACTGACTGGCAGCAACTGTCTAGGATTTCAGGCAGGAGGCTCTCCCAACCTTACCTGGAGATGCCCAAGCTTGAACCTGGGACCTTCTGCTTACAAGGCAGACTCTCTGCCACTGAGCTATGGCCCTTGACCTGTGACTGCGAACTCAGCTCATTCCTGTTGCTCCATGCACAGATGCACCATCTT
Source organism: Podarcis raffonei (assembly GCF_027172205.1). NCBI lineage: Eukaryota > Metazoa > Chordata > Lepidosauria > Squamata > Lacertidae > Podarcis > Podarcis raffonei. Next base: position 95,663,617 of record NC_070604.1, on the reverse strand, counting down.
TCATTCTTGGCATATATTTCTTGCTCCTGGGGCCTGTTAGTGAATCTTGGGGTTCTAGCACAACACTAGCCTGAAGTTTGCTCACCCCTGGAGAAGGTAATAGTAATGTAGATGGTCTGGCTTGGTATAAGGCCGCTTCCTTTGTTCCTAAGAGACACACAGTACAGAAATGCTTATTATTAATATTTCACATCACTCCCCAAAGGTCACGTCTTTCAGTAATGTCTTATTTTGAATCGGCGTTTTTGTAACCAAGGTGTCAATCAGCTTAATGCATGTTCACTCCTTATATATGAAGTCATTTTTCTTACATGAAGTCATGAAGTAATTGCCTGGAAAAAGGTAAACATTTTTTTAACATCCATGAGGCAAGCCTTAAAAGTTGCCTGATACCTCACACAACTGAAACGAAATAGTGGTTGTATCAACAAGAAATCTGTCTTGTATCTTTGCAGTGATGTCATGTGGAACCACCAGCCCCAGCGCTTTCGCATGGGGCTGTTTCAATGCTCTTCATTCATGCGCAGGAACCTCATCATGATATCACTTTTTCCCCTTTATAGCAAAGGGAAGTATATAATAGGGTGGTGGTGCCTGTTTGATTTATGTGTGTTTTCTAGTAGGTTTAGGTTTAAGAGTTAAAATGCTGTTGGGCACAACTTGGCGAAAAGTAGGGCTTCGTTGTAAATTCTTCTGAAGAGGATTTGGCTTGCCTGTTTACTGGTTGCTTTAGAACCATTTACCCGGCACTGTTAAAAATACGTTATTTGGTAAAAATTGATTCAGAATAATAGCTAAAACCATGCAGAGTGGATGGAATTAGATGTTCAGCATCAGATCTGGGCCTGGCAACCCCAGGTTGCTGCCCCCAAATAGCAGCAAAGTTTAGCTGGATGGTGTGAGTTGCAGACACAAGCTGGAAGGAGGAAGAAGAGCTCAAGTCTTCTTCCCTGGGCCAGCATTCAGAAACATTCTTATACCACTTTAGCAGTTGTGGAGAATCCTTCAGATCTGTAGTTTGTTGAGGACACTGGGAGTTGTAGTTCTTTGAGGTTAGCAGCCTTAACACACTAGTTTCCATTATTCTTTGTGGAAGCCATGCCTGTTAAACTGATATGAGTGCTTTAAATATGACCTTCAACTGATATAATCAGTATGCAATTATTATTCTTATTGTTATTCTTTTATTTATTTATATTTTTGCCTTCAACATGGCTTCACGTGGCATTTTTTGTTCCTGTTTCACACGACAAGGGGACTGAGCAAGCACATAAGGGTGTAAGACACAAACTGACACAGAAACTTTGCATGACTAGAAAGCAAAAAGGAGGGGGGGGGAGAGAAGCAGAGAAACTTCAATGGTGGACTCATGGCCATTTATCCAGCACACAAACAAAGACTCTACAGGAGAAACAGTGCACTCCATCACGTATATCGCTGTGTTAATGTCCATATTGACATCTTGAACTATCTCTTCAGATTGGGTGGGGGAGTGTTTAGCTTGTCTTTTCTTTCCTTTCAATATGTAATGAAACACAACAAAAATAAATATTTAAAAAAATAAAAAGGTGTAAAGGAAAGCATCGTGTTACTAAAATGATCGGCACCTGTGCCTAAATCAGCAAATAACTTGCCGCCGCCGCCCCCCCCCCCCGTCAGCATCACTAAATTCTTCTTGGAAATAATATATAGTCATTTTTCTTCCATGCCAGGAAATCAGGAAGTTTGTTACCCTGTCAGCTTCTCTGACAGAACACTGCTACCCTCAAGCTTGGCTGTGTTTGCGTTTGGCAAGCTGGCTGGCTGCGCGACAAACCTGTTCCTCACACACACATGTGCTGAAGCAGTTGTGACAAAAAGTTGAGGCAGGGAGGGAGGACTCTTCATGCAGCTGTGACAGGTTTGGCAGTGACTTAATTCCAAAATCCTCCTGTTGATGGGCTGTACTTAAATGTTCCACTAAAAAAAACACACCAATCCACTTAAATGTTGCATATTGTAAAGCATCCAAATGCTCATACAAGACGTGAAAACAGAAAAGGGTTGAAAATTGTGGTAATAAAACAAATTTGTCTCTCCGGCTCCCTTTTAGAGTTGCCACTCTCTCTATTTGCCTTGGCACCTGCCTGTCCTTTCCTGGAGATATGTTTCCTGAGGGTATGAAGTGACCAAGACAAACGACTCATATTGCCCATTTTTATTCATAGGAAAAGCTACACAGAGAGAGTAGGATTCATAAAACATCAGCCCCTAAATAAATACGTGGACAAATTCCTACTTGCATGAGTGGAGTTTTATGGAGAGTTGGAGTTCCGTGGCCATGAATGAATAAATGACAAGAGGGTCATTTCTATTTGGTATGTGTGTGTGTATTTTTTTAAAAAAGGTTCTAGTAAAGTACATATGAAAGAGATGCTTCAAAAGAATGCTCTTTGCCAACATCTCTTTCTCTCTCTCTCTGTCTCTTTGTCAGCTTTTGTTCACATCCACATGACATGTTAGCTATTTCCCAAGTGCCAGTCTGGTTTGAAAGGAAAAAAGTTATGTCTTGATTCATTGGCCCAGAGCTGTCTTCATTTAAAACTTTCCCATTTGCCAGAAGATACAGTAAAAACAGAATTAACTCGTGTTTGAACTGTGCACTGTTTGTTCCTTAAAAAGCAGCCTTGCAAATGAGTTTACACAATTAAACCCACCCACTGCCCCCTAAAAACATATTTAAATAAACTGTCTGCCTTCATAGATAGACCTATGTCAAGGATGGGGACTCTGTGGTCCTCCAAAAGTTGTTGAACAACTCCCATCATCCCTAACCATTAGAGTCCAGCAAAATCTGGAGATTCACACATTCCCCATCCATTTTTTGTCCCCAAAGGAGAAGAAAACCCCAGATATGGTGGATAATATTTGGAGAAATGATGCAAAAGCAGGTGAAGAAAAGAAAAGGAAAATACCAGAAAAGCTCTCTTTGAATTATTCTTGCTTCTTCAGAGGTTTGGCACTCACCATGGCCTCAATTTCAAAAGAGAGTGCATGGTGCAGGTTATCAGCATGTTAGAGTAGGACTGGTGAGAACCCTTGTTGAAAGCTCCACTGACGAATCATTCTCTCTTACCTGAACGTACTTCCCAGGGTGGTTGTAAGGATAATATGGGAAAGACCATGTATGCCGCCCTATGTTTCAGAGAAGAAAGATGGGATAGAAATGCAATAGATAAATGCATTTAAAAGAAAGACCTGCCCAACGTTCAGCAAGTCTAGGTTTGTCCCCTTCCACTAAACAGTGTCAGGGATATCACTGGGCAGGTCTATAGCCAATACTGGTGTAAAGGGAACCCAGCAAAATTTTATAAAGACAATGGTAAGGTAAAGGGTAAAGGGACCCCTGACCATTAGGTCCAGTCGTGACCGACTCTGAGGTTGCGGCGCTCATCTCGTTTTATTGGCCGAGGGAGCCGGCGTACAGCTTCCGGGTCATGTGGCCAGCATAACTAAGCCGCTTCTTGTGAACCAGAGCAGCGCACCGAAATGCCGTTTACCTTCCCGCTGGAGCGGTACCTATTTATCTACTTGCACTTTGATGTGCTTTTGAACTGCTAGGTTGGCAGGAGCAGGGACCGAGCAACGGGAGCTCACCCCGTCACGGGGATTCGAACCACCAACCTTCTGATCAGCAAGTCCTAGGCTCTGTGGTTTAACCCACAGTGCCACCCATGTCCCCCCACAGCGCCAAAGACGATGGTAGAAAGCAGCAAAAGTACATTTGACTGGGGCGGGGGGGAGCATATAATTACTCTGTTTTCTTTTACTTAATTGTTTAAAGAGAAGTCTAGGGGCAGGGAATGTGTGCATAGTTCATCCATTAGTTAATAACCATGTCACAGAATCCTAAATTACAACCAAATTAAAGATCTTGGCATCGAGAAAGCCTTATCTGGCCCACTCGAGTTAACAACTTTGCTAGAATGGATTGTTCGTAGCGGTTGTTTTCTTTCCCAGATAGCTACAGGATGTGAACTTATAGAGGGAGCTGGCGTGAGTCTCCTTCTTAGGGATAAGCACCACGAAACGGGTGTGCCATCTAAATGCACCCTCTGAAAAGACTCGCCAGGGGAAGTTTGCAAATTGCTGACCTGAGCAGGCAAGGCTTCCTTCATCCGAAGTGGGGAACCCTATAACAAAAAAAGGGGGGGGATATGTTTGAGTTGTTTATTTTGGAGCCTGCTCCTCTCCGCTCTCAGTGGTGACCTAGGAATGAGCTCACATTTGGAAGCAAATCTGTCTTCTGTTTTCACTCCTAAAGAATTACCTACTCTCTAAGCTCCTAGTATTAGAAGTAGACTTGTATCAAAAATACAATATGGAATCCTGGCAGGAGTGAGGGAGAGGACAGATATATCACAAATTCCAGCAACCAGGCATGTGGGAGAGACAGTAGCACATAGAAGGGAGCTTTTTTAGGCCCAAACAATCTTGCAATGCTCAATTGTCTCTCCAGCCTGTGTTTTTACTGGTGATGGATAGATGTGTTTCTGATCCCTGTCAGGTTTTGCATGACTAACATTCATTCATAAGTTTGTTCATTTATAAGCCCGCCGCACCCCATTTCTGCCTTAATTATCCTATGGTGGGGGTTTTTTTATTAAAAAAACAATACAATGAGTTGTATTTTAATGATAAATACAGAATTTTAAATGTATTTTTTAACAATACACATTTCTTAAATAGATCCGAAAACACACATTTTTATATATTCATTTTTAAACTTTTTTAGGGGTTGGGAGGAGAGCCGAGAACTGTATCACAAAATTTGGTGTGACATTTGGAGGGTAGCAGTGCTCTCCAGACAAATATAGACTTCCAAGAGGGGGCCAGTTCATATCAGGATTCAAAAATAATGAATTCCTCAAACACCCCAGTTTTCACCCAGTGCGCGGAAAAGATATGGGTACTGCTGAAAACCACTGCTTTCTCTGGCCACCAATTACCTGCCTGGCTACGTTCAGGGGGCTAGTGCTGAAGACTTTCCACAGATACCATCTCACCAGGAAGTCCATTCAGTATGATGCAGGAATTTGGTCTTTAGTGTGACGGCACCTGCCCTTGAGAACTCCTTGTCACATGTCAGAAATGTACCATCTCCATTGTCTTTTGGAATGTATGAAAGACCTTTCTTGTCCCACAAGTCTTTATGTGGATTTTTTTTATCCCTTCAGTTGCAGCATTCATCTGCATCAGCCTAGCAAGTGTGTGTATATGAATTTTATTGTTGATGTTTTTATTGTTAAATTGCTTTTGGATGTTCCATGGGAAGCAATCAGTGGCGTAGCGTGGGGGGTGCAGGGGGGGCCAGCCGCACCGGCCACAACATCTGGGGGTTAGGATTAGGGGGCGCAAATCCACGGGTTAGGAGGCGCAAATCCACGGGTTAGGGGGCGCAAATCCATGGGTTAGGGGGCGCAAATTACTTGCCTTGCCCCGGGTGCTGACAATCCACGCTACGCCACTGGAAGCAATTCATTTATGAAACAAAAGCACAAATGCAACCCTACCAGGGGAAGCACTTTGACTGGGAAAACAGCTAGAAGCCGCTGCTTTTCCCTGCCCCACCTCTGAAGTACTTTTCCGGGTTTTTCAAAAAATGCACAAATTGCTTGTAGTTTGGGTCTCAGGCAGCTGGAATATAATTGTCTTCTAGCCCAAGTAAGCAGTGACTTGAATTCCATAATATGTTGCATTTCAAACAAGATGTATTTCCACAGAGTCCATCTTTGTATCATTTTCATTCATTAAACTAATCTATATCCTCATCCTATGACAAAATTGGCCGGCAAAGCAGTTCACAATCAGACACACACAGTGTTTTTCTTGTAGGAAGAAAAGGAGCTGGTACTGTGTACCCTTGAGTACCCCCAGAAAAGAAGTACTGAACCACACACACGAGGCAAGACTTTCAGGTGTCAGAGCATCACTGTTATATGCACACATCAGTTGATGTACGAATCAGCCCCATGTGAAAAAGTAAATTATGCGTGCTCTGAGCTGTGGGAAATTTTAAAACATAGGTAGCAAGACAAACACACTTTCAGCACCCAGGCAGACTCAAATAATCACTGTACTTCATGGCCCTAAATCTGTTGGTGAGTCTTATTTTACAGTATATCGCAGCACTGAATGTTCATTCCCTCACACCCACATTTCTTACCATTCGTTCATTACTCAAGCATTTCAAAATGATTTTTTTTAACAATGCTACAGATGTAGCGAAGACTCCCCTTAAGTTATTCCTTTCTCTATATTTTTTCACTGATGTATTCTCTCATGAGTGATAATAATCTTTTCTTTCTTTTCTTTCCCTTTCTTTCTTTTTTAAATGCAGGTCTAAGACGGAAGGAATTTTTATCTGGAAGAGTAGTATAAATTAGCTTTGACTGCCAGTTTCCACTGATTATTTCTTTCCAGGCGGAATTCCTACAAATTCTTGAGGCATGACCTCGGATGAAAAAATAATCCCCCTTTTAAACTTGTTGAGAAATTCCAGATAACTTCACAAGAGATTTAATTTTAGAGCATTAACACAATCTTGGTTTTTGAAAGATAAAACTACGGGGCTGTTATTTGGTAGGAGCCATTACTGAATGGTGAAGTCATTGGAGCTGATTTTACTGTGTTATCTTTTCCTCTCTTTCTTCTCTCCCCCCCCCGCCCCCCTCAATTTTATTATACATTACACAATGCACTCTGGATTCACCCTCATAAAAGGATAAGTATTTCAACAGATAACCTGCCTTCAGACAGCTTAAGAGCATAATCCCTATGAGAGTTGAGTTATTACATACACCAAAAAGGCAAAAAATGGGGCAGCGGGCATCATCTACATATCGTCATCTCCAGCTAATTAGCTTGTAAATCTTGGACCCGACAGGCTTATGGAAAAGGTGAAAGCTGTCACAGATAGAAGAGATCTGCACTGCATTACACGTTAGCGCCAAACAATTACTAATGGCCAATGGTATCTTTTGATTCAGACTTCAGCTACCCTGAAGCCGATACATGTTAAAAATGAAGAGTTTGGTTGATGCAACCTTAAGCTCTGCTAATGTCCACCTCTCGTGAAGGAAAGAATGGATTTCTTGTGTTTTTTACATTCCCTGGTTCTGGATGCTCTTTGTTGTCTGCAGGAAAATCCCAACTGCCTCATGCACAGTCCAGACTACCCTGGGAATCCCAGTGATGCAGGTGGAAGGATTTGGCCAATTACAGAGAAGTTGCACTGGAATTGTTTCCAGAGCTAAAGCCAGAAGAGGTATGATTCGCTCATCCCCCCCCTTGCAAGTGCTGTAGGTAATAGGTGAATTCTGGTTCCCATAGCATGTTTGCTCACAGAAAACAAGGAGAGTCTTGCTGGGGCAAGCCACAGATCCATCTAGTCCAGCACTGTGTTCTCACAGAGATCAGCCAGGTCCAAGCAGGACCTAAGTGTCCTCTCAACACTTGTGGTTCCCCGGAAGGCATATACTGCCTCCATTCCTATTGGAGCCAAGCAAAATCTTCACGTTCCTTGTCAGATGTGGCATCCTTCCACATGTGTCATTGCAGCCAGACACTTTACCTCAAGCAGGGCCATCTTTAGCATATGCACCACTGGGGTGCAAAGAACCACCCAGTGCCCTCAAATTTAGTTTAGCCACTCCCAAATTAACTGGTTGTGGTTTTTTATTTTAGTTTATTGTTTTAATTAGATTATGATGTGGATATGTTGATTGGCTGTTTTTATTGCAAAAACAATAAAAATAATTATTATTATTATTATTATTATTATTATTATTATTATTATTATTTTAAAAAAGGAATATTTAGCACTAGGGAGTAACAGAGCGACAGAGGAAGGGGATGGGGACTTTCGCTCCATTGCTTTTCACTGCCGCCAATCGAGAAGGACCGGTATACAGTAGGTATACATTTGGCGCCCCCCAGAATTCAGTGCCCGGGTGCCCCGCACCTCTTGCACCCCTGGGTAAAGGCGGCCCTGACCTCAAGCAGGACTCCTTCAATGCTTCGCCCACTCATCCCTGAGCTGATGAGCAGAGACTGCTTGAGGAAGGAGGAGGGTTCGGAATGTACCCAGGTGCTCAAAGGCAAGCAGCAGGCAGATTAGAGAATTAGACAAATAATCTGAGCTGGTATAAAGCAACTTCCCGTGAGTGCACAGGTGTGGCTGCAGTATAGTGGACTTTCATCCCATTCATTCTTTTCACATCTTCGTAGCTTCCTTTTCCCTCCACGGTTCTAAAAGTGTCTCAAAATGTTTTTTTAAAAAACATAGCCCAGCTAGACCAGGTACAGTCTGTAGTATCACACCGCCAATTTTCAGAAGCTTCACTTCCATCTGTTTTGTCATATCCCAATACATATCAGGACATTGCCACCTGTCTAAGCAGCGAGACATTCTAGGGGTGCAAAGATAACCCAGGCGTGGTTTCCTTGAGAAGTAGATCACTGGATGATGTGGCGGCAAGCCTGTACCCAGTTTCATGGAGTAAGGTAAAGGTAAATGACCTCTGGACGGTTAAGTCCAGTCATAGGCGACTATGGGGTTGTGGCGCTCATCTCGCTTTCAGACCAAGTGAGTCCACAGACAGCTTTCTGGGTCATGTGGCCAGCATGACTAAACCACTTCTGGTGCAACGGAACACTGTGACGGAAACCAGAGCGCACAGAAACGCCATTTACCTTCCCGCCACAACGGTACCTATTTATCTCCTTGCACTGGTGTGCTTTTGAACTGCTAGCTTGGCAGGAGCTGGGACAGAGCAATGGGAGCTCACCCCGTAGCAGGGATTCGAACCGCTGACCTTCTGATCAGCAAGCCCAAGAGACTCAGTGGTTTAGACCACAGCGCCACCCGGGTCCCATATTCATGGAGTAAGTCCCAGTGAAATCAATGTGATTTGTTTTTAACTAGACTAGACACGTATAGGATTGTTCGGTTGTTGGCATTTTGTAGTCATTGCATTTATTTACTAATGTATAGGTTAATCATGGTCAGAGGAACCTCTTAAACACTTTGACCAACAGCCGTATTTCCTGCCCCTCCCTCAGTCCCTAGAGATACAACCAGCAACACTCCGAGATCAGAGCCAGCCCATTCATGAGATGGAGTGAAGCAGCTGTATCAGGTAGCAGAAGAGTAAGGGGCAGTGCCAGAATGCCCCCCTCTCACTGAGATTCAGGCCCCTGGGGCAAAAAATACAAGTGGCAAGCCTTTGTGGAATACCCTCCTCTTTGTTGGCTGTTTGCAGTATGGTAACGCTGCAGAGAGCTTGCTGGGGAGACCATGCATTAAAAAGAAAGGACTCAAAAATAACTTAAACAAGGTTTTAATAAGAAAAACAAAAACTCCTTTTACACTAAGTACATTAACAACCAAACCAGACCCAACCACCAACCCATCCCCCAGGGTAATGGGAGAGCTAGGTGCTGCTCCTTATATACTACACCCAAATGCTGACACACCTTAATCAAATACAACTCAGCAGCACCTGCTGTGTTTCACAGCTGCAAAGCTGGGTCTCGTTATCTTGCTCTGGCCCTTGCTCTGGCCCCTTAAAGACATACACATCGAGTGGAACAATGATGAACCTTTACATTTAAAGAAACCATTCAACATTTCCCCTGCGGTTCATCATTGTGGAACAAAAACATAAAGCATACTTTGTACATGTTTTTCATGTGTAACCTTTGGAAGTGCTTTTGTAAAAATGTCTGCAATTTGCTTATCACCTGGAACATATTCAAATACAATCATTTTGTCAGCAATTAGTTTCTTTACAAACTGCAAACGTAACCTTAAGACTCTAGTGCGCTGCGTATTGGTCTCTGAACACAGGATAGCAAGTCCGCTCTGGGCATCAAGGTAAACTTTTACTGGTAGTGTTACTTGCATCTGTAGGTCTGCAAATACTTGCAGATACCATTCTACATCACGAGTGGCCTGAACGCATGCACATAATTCACTCTCTGTTGTGGAGAGACAAATAATGGTTTGTGTCTGGGACTTCCATTCAAATGGACAACCATTATAACAAAACACCATACCAGACACACCCCTGCAATTATTTTGTTCCACTGCATGAGATGCATCGCAGAAAATTTCAAAACCTTTGTCAATACAAGTTGTAAACTGCAACCTATAATGTTTGGTGTGTTTAAGGTAATTTCTGAACATCATTGTAGCTTTTTGGCTCAAAAACTGCCTTATTGGCATACACAGTATTAAAATGTTCATCTGCAAAACGTTGTGGCTTCTGTCTCTTTCTATCTGAACGTCTCAGTCCGGAAGGAGAGTCAGACTCCTCAGACTTAATGGGACTAAGTGAACCACTAGTTTCAGGTTGTAAATCATTGTCAGATTGAAGAGATGCCTGTAGGCTAAGCTCACGATCAGAAAACTCAAGAGAATCTAACCTCCCCTCGGGTGCCTGTGACTTTAAATCATCAAACAAATCAGATTCAACAGACTTTTTGTCTTTTTCCATTAATTCAGAAGCACCATTTCCTGCTGCTGCTGCTTCTTCCTCTTCTTCCTCCTCAGTATTATCTATACCATCAGTATCTTGGAAGACAGCAACTCCATTCCAATTTACAGTTTGTATCATGCTTCTGGTAATATGAAATTTGCCAGTTGCTGGTATGTAAATTCTGTACGCCCCCTGCTGGTAGCCCATTAATTTTCCCTGGACACTACGTTCACCCAATTTCTGCTTAGCAGGATAATGCATAATTACATCTGAACCCCAAATGCGTAGGTATTTCAGATTAGGGCGTTTTTTAAACAGCTTCTCATAGGGGGTGACATCTAAACCAGAATGATAACTGCGATTTCTAACATAACAAAACGCATTAAGCGCTTCAGCCCAAAAGTCTTTGGGCAGATTAGCATCGTGCAGATACGTTTTAACCCCTGCCTGTAGGTCACGCTGCACAACTTCAACAAGCCCATTTTGCCAGGGACTTCGGGGGCAAGATAACTCATGAGTAGTCCCCTGCGCTTCCAGGAATTTCTCAAAATCCTCAGAAACAAATTCCCCGCCCCGGTCAGAAAACAGGTTCTTAATTGGTTTGTTAAAGTGCGTTTTTACCCAGTTGCAAAAAACTTTGTACTTCTCAAATGCTTGGGACTTCTCAGCTATTGCATAAGTCCAACAATATCTACTATACTGGTCTATCAGAGTAAGCCAGTACTTAGAACCTCCTAATGATGGTGGGAGTGGCCCAACTAAATCACAATGTACACGCTCAAATGGCTCAGTTACTTTCCTATCTGAGCACCTACCCTTGCGTGCAACCTTAATCTTATTCTTGCAACAGGATAGACATTGCATAAAGAATTTACATGGTTTTAAGTTGAGGCCATTAACAATATTCTTTGTCTTAATTACATCAGCAAAATTCAGGTGTCCCAGAATTCTGTGCGTCTCATGGACACACCCGGAATGTGGCCTTACATTCCTCAACCCCTGGCTTGACTGCGCTGCTCTGCAATTTATAGGCGATTGGGAGTAGGTGCGAAAATACAGTCTATATAAACCATCAGATTCCCGGGCATATAATAGACGTTTGTTCCCATCAAAAAACTCACACATTGACTTTAAGAAACGCACAGTTATGCCTTGACGAGCAAAGCACCTTACTGACAATAAATTGTCCACTGACGGGCAGTAAATGCAGTTCGCTATTGTAATGTTTAAAGAGTCAAGTTTAACAGTACCCCTGCCAAGCGACTGCAAGACTTGTGAATTGGCTAAATGTACATTACCAATTTCCTCTTCGAAAGAAATAAACAAGCTTCGATCGTTGCAAATATGCTGAGATGCTCCTGAGTCCACAACAAAAGACTTCCACTTGGCACGTTTAAGTCTTTTACGATCTGTTGTCCTAGCATGGAAAACTCGTGGCTCGTTTCTGTCTCTACTATACGATGTCGGCTGCTGGGCTGACGACCGTGACTGACGAACAGAAACAGGCTTGGGAGTACTTTGCTTTCTTTTGGATCTGCAGTCCTTTGCAAAATGTCCTTGCTTATTGCAGAACCAACAACGCTTTGCAGCTTTAAATGCAGTTGTATCACCACAGGTTTGCATATGGCGTTCCTCATTACTTCTGGAAATAGGAGTGCTTATGGCACAAGCCTCCCTTCTATCCAACTCGCCCATTAATCTTGCCGTCACCCCTTCCACAGTTAATTGTGCTGGTGGAACGGCAGATATCTGGCTAGCTATACCATCAAAGTCCTCATTAAGGGAACATAGAATGATAAAAACATACTGAATATCAGGTATCTCCATGTCCCTTCGAATTAATTCGCAGCGTATTGCCTCCAGACGTCTCAAGTGTGCTGCCAAATCACCACCAGGCTGCAACTTCGTCTGGTACAACTGCTTGAAAAACGTCAATGCAGATGCTGACTCTTTTCTAACATGCACTGCTGCAAGACTGTCCCACATTTCTTTGGCAGTTTTCTTATTTCTTATATAGACTACTTGCTGGTCGCTGACTGCCAAATTAATTATTGCCCTGGCTTTTGCATCTCCTTTCGACCAAGCATTAGTCACAGGGTCAGGAGGGTCATCAGTTACATAGGTCCATACTTCTCTAGAGGTCAAAAGCGCCTCCACCCGAAAAGACCATAAACTATAGTTCTCATCTGTTAGCTGTGGGAAGACCAGAGCCTTCTCAGCTTCAGGAACCCGGTCAACCATTCTGGAACTCTTCCAGACCCACAGAACTACGCTAACAGGAGAAGGAGTTTCCAAACCTTTCTCAGAGTCCAAAAATATGCAGTCATCCACTCAGCAGCTGGGCCCATAACCAAAGATGTTGGCTGTTTGCAGTATGGTAACGCTGCAGAGAGCTTGCTGGGGAGACCATGCATTAAAAAGAAAGGACTCAAAAATAACTTAAACAAGGTTTTAATAAGAAAAACAAAAACTCCTTTTACACTAAGTACATTAACAACCAAACCAGACCCAACCACCAACCCATCCCCCAGGGTAATGGGAGAGCTAGGTGCTGCTCCTTATATACTACACCCAAATGCTGACACACCTTAATCAAATACAACTCAGCAGCACCTGCTGTGTTTCACAGCTGCAAAGCTGGGTCTCGTTATCTTGCTCTGGCCCTTGCTCTGGCCCCTTAAAGACATACACATCGAGTGGAACAATGATGAACCTTTACATTTAAAGAAACCATTCAACACTCTTACCCATTTTTGGTGAGATGAGGGTATTCCAGCGGCAGAAGTGGGGTGGGGACGGCACATTCCCTTTTGGCCTTGGGTGGCAAAACATAAAAGGCTTTCCCTGCCTTAGACCCCAAACTCAGTTCTAAATCAGAGGGTTGGACTAGGACAAGGGAGACCAGGGTTCAAATCCCCACTCGGTCATGAAGCTCACTGCGTGACCTTGGGCCAGTCGCTGCCTCTCAGCCTAACCTACCTCACAGGGGTGTTGTGGGGATTAACTGAGGAGCAGAAGAACCATGTACGCCACCTTGAACTCCGTGGAGAAAAAATGGGATATCAATGCAATAAATAAACCCTCTGTTTATCGAACTGCAGCTTGTTCTTCCCCCCCTTCCCAGTCACTTAGATTATATAACAATGTTGTTGAAACTTTTTTTGGGTGGGAGGAGAGAAAGGTACCTCCCTTTCAACTACTCATGAGCCATGGTGGGTAATTTACCTGTAATTTCCCCAACCAATGACAAACTTTGTATATGTGGATCCATTAACTCTCTGCCATCCCAACCTTCAATTTTGTAAACGCAGTATTACAACGCATATATAACATTATTATAAACAAATATATAACTCAGGAAATTTTAGTAGCATTCTCCCTCTTTCAACCCCACCAACGAGAAAAGTAATTTTAAAAGCCCAACATCCCAGAAGTCTTCCCAAATAGTCAGCACCCTTAATATTTATGTAGCATTCCTGCCTATATAGTAAGGTGCTCTCTACTTTGTTTTATAGGGAACATTGAGTTTAATGAGCTGTACTTTAGTGAAACACTGTCATCATTAAATATAAGACTCTTCCTCCTGAGTCAAAAATAAACAGGTCTTTTGCTGAAATCCCCGCTCCCCATCCCCTCTACCACCCCTAATATTAAAGATGACTGCAAATGTATTTCTAGGGAACAAGGATTTTCTTTTACAGGAGCCAAGACTTAACAATGCTGTAGGGGGAACGAAAGAATCTATATGACAAATCTTGTAGTACAAGTTTTTGTGGTTAACCAGGAAACGTGCTATGAGTCAATCCTTTGGAAAGAGTTTAGTAATTAAAGACAAATGCTATGACATAATCATTTACACGCAGCAGAAAGATTTTTAGATTACATCTGCCCTGACCCCATTGCTCAGCAAGTGTTATCTGGGATTCTGGAGTCACCCGCTTATTTACATTCTAATTTGGCCCACATGTTTTATTATAAACAAGAGCTTGCATTTGCTCAAACGAACCTGCTCCGGAGTCCAGACCAATTCTTGTTAATGAGCTCAGCTGACCTAGATCTGTTCCAGTGGAGAAACCCATAAAACAACAGCTCCAGCATTAGGTTCTTTCCAATAACTCTCTCTCTCTCGTTCTCTCATTCTCAAAGGTGAGGTCAGTCTGCATGCATCATTCCAGATAAACAAAGCAGGAAATTGAGCTCTTCTGTTTAATACAGCCAATTGCATCATCACCAGCCTCTTCTATTTCCAGTGGCCTCTGAGCAGCAACCTTATAACAGATGAGTATTTGCTCTGGGAATAGCCCCCTGCCACACACCACAGGCCTGAAAAACAAAGTCTGCCCTTCTCAGGTTGGTCTGGGAACTGAGCATGACTTGGACCATTCACAAGTCTGCAGTGCATGTGCATATCTGACATAAGATGAAAGGAACAAGTCTCTGAAAGTCAAATATGATGATCCCAAATGTACAGGGATTCCCTGAACTGAATGAAAGAGTAGAAAGCTTTTCTCCCCCTATGGGTTCCTGAATGAGTTCCCTATCCACCTGAATCCATGAAGCTCGCCATGGAGCAAAATACCATACAGGAAAAGAAGATCATGTACTGCCACCATCTACCCAAATAGTTGTGAGGGAAGGTCCTAAGGCATTATATAGAGCAGTTAGCAGAAGTACAGAGACAGGTGGTTCCTGAGGAAGCACCAGCAAACATGGATGCTGTATACAGGGCTGGCAGGAAGCGACAGGGCTCTTGAGTGTGTGGCAGAGGCAGGAAAGCCTGAGGCTGATCCAATGGAAGGGTTTAGTGATTTATGAGGTTTTGTGCCTCCTATGAGGCACGATCCCTGGCTGGAGGAAGGGGAAGAGACGGAGGAGATACAGGATGCCTGATACATTATTTTTCTGTCTGAGCCTGGTGAAGGCCAAGATGGCACCCACACACATTCCATGTATGGAAGCTGTTTGGTTGGCAGTTGAATCATTTTTTTATATATAAAATTTTTATTGGTTTTTCAACATATAATATAAGACAATACAAACAACAAACACTCACAAACAAACATATAAACATGTATAATTTCATAAATTTTTTCGTATACCCAATTTCAACGACTTCCCCATGCCTCCCTTTTCTGCATCCCTGTTTTAAATTTTATCAGCAACCCCTGGTCTGAATTACTTATTAATTCCTTTCTTTAACCCTTTTCTTTCCTCTTGTCTGGTTGGCAGTTGAATCATGCTTCAATAGGACTGTGAACCTGAGGGCAGCAGGCTTGCTGTGTTGGACACAGGGCAGTGGTCTGGCCTTTAGTACTTCACCGCTGCTTCCTGCCCCCAGCATCTGTTCCTTGAGAAAATCCCATCTCTCTGCCTAATGGTAGGGCCACCTTTATTTCTCAGAACATAGTAGAACAGCACTATCCGGTTCTGGATTCACAGCACTGTGCATTTATGGAAGAGCAAGTTAGTCAACACTAACCACTTCCCTGCTTGTTCATCCCTCTCATTAGAAAGAGTTTTCTACCTTTTCTTTGGACCCTTCAAACATTTCATTCAACACTGGGGTGGAGAAGCAGGGCTTCAGGCCCTTTTCACATACAAAAAATGGAAAACTATTTTGATCCTGATAACAGTGGTTCAGCACTGCTGAGAC
Source organism: Podarcis raffonei (assembly GCF_027172205.1). Lineage (NCBI taxonomy): Eukaryota > Metazoa > Chordata > Lepidosauria > Squamata > Lacertidae > Podarcis > Podarcis raffonei. The sequence goes on along the minus strand of NC_070604.1, from coordinate 95,647,444 downwards.
TAGTCAAATGACAGTGGGTGGTGGTGAACTTACCCAGGGAAGGTGGTCCACAGAGGACCTCTTTTTGAAGCTGCTGATATCTCCCCCCCCCAAAAAAAAAATGATGGAGCTGACACTGTTATGATAACACTACCCTCATCTCAGGGTGGGCTGGGGACCATCTGTCTCCATCTTAAAACAAGCACTAAGTTTTAGTAACACACACACTTACTTTCTAGAAGCTTGTTTCATGAAAAAAACAGGGGAGTAGATATGACCTTAGTTGCCACATGTGTTTTAAAAAATGCAACGTGTGTGTCAGTGGTGTGCGGTCATTGGACTAGGGGCACTAGGCCAGTCCCCTAAATGTTTCCTTCCCGCCACCTTCCCAAAGCCTGCCTAGCTTTAGGAAGGAGGCAGCAGAGCTCCAGCATCGTGTCAGAAGCTTCTGCCCAGCTTAGAGAAGGAGAGAGCCAGTGTGGTGTAGTGGTTAAGAGCGGTGGACTTGTAATCTGGTGAACTGGGTTCGTTTCCCCGTTCCTCCACATGCAGCTGCTGCTAGTCACACTTCTCTGAAGTCTCTCAGCCCCACTCACCTCACAGAGTGCCCTCTTGTGGGGGAGGAAGGGAAAGGAGATTGTTAGCCGCTTTGAGACTCCTTAGGGTAGTGATAAAGTGGGATATCAAATCCAAACTACTCTTCTTCTTCTTCTTCTTCTTCTTCTTCTTCTTCTTCTTCTTCTCACGGGCATGACATCACACACACCCGAAATCACCCTTGCAAGCTGATGCCTCTGGCCCTAAATGTTCCCCTACGAAAAATTTCACCGCATGCCACTGGTGTGTATCATGTACATGAGTACAGAATAATCTGTGCTCAATTGATGATGTAATTTACATCAATTAATTGGACACAGAACAATGCAACATGTTTAGAGAAAAGCTTGTGTCTCTTATTCAATGTTTGTTGAGCCCTTGTTATGTCACTGTTTATTCTCCTGAGTTTATATTGTACTTAGCACATTCTTGAAGAGGCCACTGTGTTGCATGAAGTCACATTTTGGATTCAGCTTGGATCAGAAGTGCTAACAGAAAAGCAAGGAGCTTTTGGTGAATAGTTCCTTTGCTTCTTCTCTGAGAAGCTATTTTACCCATCCTGTGACATTTATCTCAGTGTCAAAGCTTTCCAGCAATGCAATCTTCTGCATGTGTATTCAGAACTAAGTATTACTATGTTTAGTGCAAAGGATTCCACTATAAATTGTAATTTATATTCAGAACAAGCCCTACTGGGATAAACGGTGCTTACACCCAGCTAAGTGGGCATAGGATTACAGCCTTAAACCTCTGAAAATATATAAGAAAGGATCACAGACATGGATCCTGCTTTACATAGTGAGGACCTTTGTTTGAAGGACTGTCCAGCCCAAGTCTGGTTTAAAAATTGGGATTTGGGGGGCGTGGGGGGGGGGACAATTTATGGATTCTACCAAAATTGACATAGGGCTATTTGTGTAGTAAAGGCCTTGACGTTTGCTCATTTTATTGAGCTTGACATAAAATATCCACAACTGCACTTCTTGCCAGCTTTTGTTTTCCCTTTTGTACAAAATTAAGGACACAAAAATTCTGCCAGTAGATTTTGTGATCAGCGAGGTATTTGCACAGCTTCAGTTTATTTTCTAAACAAAGGAGGTGTGGCTAATGGGATCCAAAGAACCCATTACATCCTCTGAACTTCTGCTCCTCTGTCTACTCAGATGAAGTCATCTCAACTGTCTTTCCTTTCCCCAAAGTCCCACAGCACTAAAAGACACACATCCATTAACTGTACACAGAGAACACGTTCCCTGAATTCATACTTTTACCCAGGATTCATTGTCTCTCACAGATGCAAATAAATAACCATATGATCACTCAGGAATTGTTTCCTGGGATATGGATGAAGTAGAAGCATGAAGTGTGTCCTTTTGGCAAGGACAAACCGTGCGCTTTCTCTCACAGTTGAACAACATTGTGCTTATAATATTGGGTCACAAACAAATCTCAGGGGAAACGTTTGTATTTTGGAGCGAGTATGGCTAGTGAAATACATCAGAGAGTTTAGAGATTAGAATCACAAAATTAAAATAGTGGAGTATAAAAGCATGAAATAGGCCAAAGAACAGGTCAAATATAAGACCAAATGTGCACCCTGAGCAACCGTAGGATTGAAGTCAGCAGCTGTGATGATACAGCAGAAAAGAACATAAATGTGACACAGGATCCCAGTAGAGAAAATATAGAAGGGGGGGGATAGTTAGCTCGTTAGCTTGTTGGATGGCTAGTTAGATAGTTACTTTGCTAAGGAGCTGTAGCTCAGTGGCAGAACATCAGCATGGTAGGCAAAAGATCCTAAATTCAACTCTGGCATCTCCAGGTAGGGCTGGGAAGGATTCCTTGCCTGAAATTCCAGAGATCCGCTACTAGTCAGTCTAGAAAATACTGAGCTGCTACTCACATTACCTGGGCTACAACTCCCATCATCGTTAACCTTTGGCTAGTAGGCTGATGTCACCTGACCTCTCTCTGGCTGAGTCACTCCTATGTACTGAGATGGGGATTGGAGATGTAAGGCAGTGATGAGGTCAGTGTGACGCAAACATGCTGGCGGAACAAGCCTGCCACTCCTGCTGGCACATTTTCATATGCTGACCTCACCATGGACTTTCCCCTGCCCCTCTCTGTCCTGGTATACAGCAGCAACTAAGAATTTAAGAAGAGTTTGCTGGATCAGGCCAATGGCCCACCTAGTTCTCACAGTGACCCACCCGATACCTGAGGGAAACCTGCAAGCACTGACCCTTCAAGTGTCCCTATTTTCCAGGGATGTTCCTGATTTAGAGAAGCCGCCCCAGTTTCTGATTTGATCCCAGAATATCCTGCTTTTCCTTAGGATGTCCCTATTTTCATTGGAGGGTAAGGAGTTATCCGACCCCCAAGCTGTCTGAAGGCAATCCTGTATGGGGAAACTTTTTTAATGTTTCATTTTTATTATGATTTTATATATATTGAAAGCTGCCCAGAGTGCTGGGGCAACCCAAAAAGATATGTGGGGTACAAACAGTAAAGTTATCATTATGGAATGGGTGTTGGGATGCGTCCAAGGAACCGGGGGCAATTGGCAGGCCCCCAGCTGGCTCCAGCGCACCGGCCGGCAGCCAGGCAAACTCCAGTCCTTGGAACAGCATGAATCTGTGACCCAGAGCTTCAGAAACCGTTAGAAGCTGGGCACGCAAGCCAGCAAAGAACTCTTTGCAACGGAAGGGCAGAGAGAGGCATATGTAAAGCGTATTTACAAGCATTTTATTCAGCATCAGGACAAAGGAAAAACATGTCTGCTCACCTTCATGTCCAAGCAAAAAGCATAAGCAAAGGTTATACACAACAGAAGTTCCCAGCAGGCTGTTCTGGAAGTAAACAGACATGTGACATACAACAACTCCACATACCTGTTCTTAAGGTGGAACGGAACATTAATATCCTAACCATGGGATGTCCCTATTTTCATTGGGGATTTTTTGGAGGGTATGCAAGCAGGACCCAAGCATGAGCTCTCTTGCTTCCTGTGGCTTCCAGGAACTGGTATTCAGAGGAAGTCCTGATTCAGACTGTGGAGACAAAGCATAGCCATTGATAACCTTCTCCTCCATGAATTTATCTAGTCCTCTTTCGAAGTCATCTAAATTGTTGGCCATCCTCTGGAAGCAAGCTTCATAGTTTAACTATTCACTGCATGAAGAGCCTTCCATCACTCAGTTTCATTGTATTTTCATGATTTTTAGGGTCATGAGACAGGGAGAAAAACTTTACTCCATTCCCTTTCTCCATGCCATGCATAATTCTATAAACTTATACCCTGTTGGCTCTTACTCACCTTTTCTCTGAACTAAAAAGTCCCAAATGTCAAAGCCTTTCCTCATGTGAGAGATTAGGTGGGTGGGGCAGCTCCATTGTGCCATCCGCTCCCAATAAAAACCATAAAAAGCAGGATAATAAAAACAGAGATACATCACGAAAACCAGTAAAACAAAGATAAAACAGATTTTCATCACTAATAAACGTTTTGGGAACTTCCCATAAGAAACTGAACGGCTTCATAAAGCAACACAAACTGCCTATAACGGAAGCAAGGGACATGGAAGCAAAATTACATTACTTGCATGAAACACGTACCAGGTGCTTTGTTTTGTGTTTTTCAGAAAAGGTGGCTGTGTTCTTTAAAAACGTTTGCCAGGCTTTAAACATTTGAAGGTCATGAGCAGAATTATTCATGACGTAGTGTTAACGGCTGTCTCCTTTTAAATAAATATAAGTGTCGGTAAGCAATTGTATAGCGTGCTCTTGTGAGATGTAAAAACCAGCCATGGGCACATTTTTAAAAAAATTAGAGGGCTTTCAGAATGGAGGATAAAAAGAAAGGATTCAAAATGTAGATTAATGTAAAAGGCCTATAAATAAAGCCTTCATTGCAAAGCACAATTATCCTTCTCTATGTGAGGAGGGCAAGGCAGCAAAGCAGAGAAACTCTGATTTTATTGCAGCCAGTGGACTGGACTGGCATCCGTGTGGTTAAGTCTGTTGAGGACAAGCACCCTTGCATGCCCCTAGGCAGTAGAGGACAGGGTTGGGATGAACAGATAGTCTAGGAAAATACACCTTGTGGTTTTCCACTAAACATCTAAACTTCTCCCCTTTGTCCTGTTCTCTCTCTCGCTGCCTCATGAAACCTCCTCTCACCATGTAGACTTAGAACCCAAAGCCATGCTTCTGAATGTGAAGTAACAACAAGTAAAGGTAAAGGACTCCTGACAGTTAAGTCCAGTCACGAACGTCTCTGGGGTTGCGGCGCTCATCTCGCTTTACTGGCTGAGGGAGCCGACGTTTGTCCACAGACAGTTTTCCCGGGTCATGTGGCCAGTGATTCAAACTGCCGACCTTCCAATCGGCAAGCCCTAGGCTCAGTGGTTTAGACTCCAGCGCCACCCGCGTCCCATAACTGCAAATATACAACCTTTTTTCTTTACCAAGGGTATTTTATCTTACATTTTAAAGCCCTGGTAGTGAAGTGTGAATGAGATAAGACAATGAGAGGTAGGTTAGCTCCAGTTTCCAAGATTTTTTTTTACTCTGCTAAATAAAGCTAATCGGGCCTCCTGCTGCCGCTGTGCTACCGCTGCCGCGCGGGCACGCGATTTCTGTTCTCATCCTGAAGCAAAGTTCTTAACCCGAGGCACTATTTCTGGGTTAGTGGAGTCTGTAACCTGAAGCGTATGTAACCTGAAGCATATGTAACCCGAGGTACCACTGTATTTGGTTACAGGCACAGTATATTAAATTATTTTTAATATTATTTTAATGCTGTAATCCACCCTGAGCCCCTAGGGTGAAGGGCGGGTAATAAATTAACAACAACAACAACAACAACAAATAATAATAATAATAATGACTGGGATTTAGTATGACTTTGTTTTTTGAAAGCTTTTGTTCTGTTTTCACCTGATTAAGGAATATAAGAGACATCCCAGTCAATGCCCTCAATTTCACTTTGGATGGGTTGTGTGGTATTTCCTATTTTCTTGTCTTTTGCTGCACTTAATGACATAAGAACATGACAGCAGCCTGCTGGATCAGGCCAATAGCCCAGCTTAGTCAAACATCCTGTTCTCACAGTGGCCAGCCAGATGTCTTGTGGGAAACCAGCAAGCAGGGCCTCTATCCCACCATACCGGCAGCCCCAGCTTCTAACCCTCTCAATATCTAGCACCAAGCACCTCTGCCTCTATAGATTTGGATAGGGTTTTTTTTAAAAAAAATTGGTTGGCTTATGGGTTACATATACAGTGGTACCTCGGGTTACATACGCTTCAGGTTACAGACTCCGCTAACCCAGAAATAGTGCTTCAGTTTAAGAACTTTGCTTCAGGATGAGAACAGAAATCGTGCTCCGGCGGCACAGCAGCAGCAGGAGGCCCCATAGCTAAAGTGGTCTTCAGGTTAAGAACAGTTTCAGGTTAAGAACGGGCCTCCGGAACAAATTAAGTACTTAACCCGAGGTACCACTGTAATCCAATAGGGGGGAAATGTGACTCAAAATAAAAGAGGGGGTTGTATAAATTAAATATGCATTGGTGTATTCATAGGCAAAACTGCACCACCCCGTTGAAGTTCAATACACATAAATTATACACAGTGCTCCCATCATACAGAAGTTACTGACTCAGCCCTTACTGAAACCACACACATAAAAAGACTCAGCATGATGCTATTACACCTTATCTCTTCACATATACTGCTGCTCTTTAACGTGTTAAAATGAAAATATTGGGAGGCTGACAAATGCAAATAATGGTTTGAATGTTGACTTTTCTTACTGAGATATTTTCACACACTTCTTCTCCCCCCCCTTCATTTCTCTCCCCCCCATCCACTCAAAATCAGACCCATTTGACTCTGGATGCTGCTGCCAGCAATGTCTCTGCCAATATGCTGTTGGAAATCAGAATACGTATAAAGGACCTGCCATGCCAGAATGGGCTCCAGCTGGCCACCTTCACGTTTGTGATACTTCCACATATATAATACAAATGTGAACGATAATAAATAGTACATGAAAGGCCGCTTAGCCTTCACTAACTTTGTGCCACTAGGCTAGGTCTTTGAAGGTGATGCCTTTCTCACATGGAAATATGGAATCAATAGCACAGTGTCCCAATTACTTGGGACCTTTGGTATTGTTCATCTTTCTGTTTGTTTGACTGCTTAAAAATGCTTTTATTAGTTATTTTATCTATGTTTACAGGCCCTGAGCTGTTACATAAGGACCTGATAATATTCTTGCTGGTGGTTGCCAGGATAGTCATTTCCAAGGACTGAAAAACACCCTCAGAATTCTTGCTGGTACCTCTGTTTATGGAAAACAGCTTCATCTGAAAAGTCAAGGCATAGCATTAACTCAACAAAGGGTTTATTCAAAAGCAGAGCCTTTGAGATAGTATGGTTCCCCTTTATCTCATCTGCAAACTTGAATTTAGAGGGTATTAGACCACCCAGCTCACATGCTTCCATTTGGAAAGACTCTTTGATCCAGTCAAATGTCATTTATTTTCTTAGTAATCGTTGGTTGAAATAATGCTGTTGCACTTACCTGACCTCAGCTGTAGGCATCACCTTTATATCTTGATCGTGCTGAGAAACAAATCCTAGTTTTTATGTTTATGTTGTTTGTTTCTGTTATGGTTAAAATAAAATAAAAATTTAAGTACAAGAATGAAGATCTGTCCAGAGAAACACACCCTGCCTGTTAAAATACATTTCATTTTATTAGTCCATTTACTGTTTTTAAATTGCACAATTGTTTTTAATTGTTGTGATTTCACAGCCTTGAACATCTCAGTCATGGCATGTAAAAGGCAGTATGGAAATACTTGAGAATAAAAGGGAACAAGAAATAAATATTCTTTAGTGCAATCTTATACATGCCCATTTGCCAATAAGGCTCCCTGAGGTCAGTGGAACTCATCCCTCAAGTAAGTCTGTATATGGTTACATGCCAACCCGTCTCCACAGCAGTGCAAGATTCCAGAAAGTTCCAGGCACTTACCCAGGTTCTGTGTTTCCTTTTCGAAAAATGAGGCACAGCAGAGACTGTGGTGTCTTTATGACATACGGTTTATTTGCACATATATACAACCTAAGCCTACAATGGAGGAGTACACAGCTTTCACATCCCAAGAGGTTGTGGCTTCTCCCATAGGTGCAGCAACATCGTTGCTCTCTTACTGTCTCTCTCTCTAGCCTACTGCTTCCTAACTCTGTTACATAACTCCCATAACCCCTTACAACTCCCTCCTAAAATGGTCTTTTAAACCAAACTCTCAGTTGAAGGAGGCAGGAAACCCACTCATTTCAAATGAGATTCACCTTTGATTCTTGGCGTTGCCTAAACAGCTCGTCCCCAGGCTGACACCTCAAAAGGAAATTAATTAATTTCTAACACATGTTGATTCCAAGGGATTAGCGAGGTGCCTAGTACACAATTTCGGAAGCTTGCCTAGCTTAACCAGCCTTTCACTCATGCCACTTCTAGAGGATTAAAAGCATCTAACACACATCTTAGCACACATGGGTCTTGACTGCATTCTAACACGTGGGGGTCTGATACACAGCTTTAACACTGAAGCCATAATGAAATTCTAGCTCCTACAAACCTATAACAGTCTTATTTATTTACCACCTAATGTCAAAAGTGGCTTCAGTATTTAATAATGTGACTTAATCGTGGATGCTTATATTTTAATGTTTGTGTAATCAGTTTTTATGTTTGTAAGATACACGATGAAACAATCCCATTGAAACAACACAGTAATTAGAACAGGACACCCATGTCAAAAAATCACAGGAATGCTGGGATAAACAGTTGTGTACTCAAAAGCCAGTGTGAAGGACTTGCAGGACGCTGAGTCTGAGTGGTTGGAGTCTGACTCAGGAGAGTGGCCCAGTGATTTGTAGGGAACTGTACCAGCCAGGAGGCAAGAGTCAGAGGCAGGGAAGGCTTGCAACCCACTGTGTTTCCATCCTCCATCTCTTTGAAAAGAGCTGAGCTAAGCAGATTTCCACACAGGTGTAGTCTTTGGCTACATGTGCACAGCCTGTACACAGACTTGTGGATGGGGTGTGAGCCCCTGTTGCTGCAACTGCTCTATAGAGCACAGACCTGGAAGTAGCTGCCTAGTCACTAGATTGGCGTGTGCAGGTCTCCAGAGCTGTGGAAATGACTGTAAAGAGTTAACTATCTGTCATGTTCATTCCTTTGGCTGGGAGCACCCTTGACACAAATCAATTCCATGGTAGCCTTCCTGTCTGTGCCCTGCTGGCAGGAGATGGTGGGGCAAATTTTTCTTTGCCTTTTCATGAATTTTTCCTATTTGCCTCCCTTTCACACCAATGGGGGTGGGGGTAGGAAGAAAGATGGTAAATTGCCCTAGAATCAAATTTGATGAATAAATAAACCCAAGCTCCTTTAAGTTCCCAAGGATGAAATGATTCAGTGGTGAGTGGCAAATCTTGCTTGACTTTGGATAAATCTGTTTCAGCTAATCATTTGCTTCCTTTTCAGAATGTCCCCTTGTAATTTATATCACTGTAACCATATAGAATGAGTGTTCTCAACTCGGAAAAATGTTAGAGGTACAATTCTGATTGAGCCTTTGGCAATCATTTAATTATGCTGATGTTCTGCAGATGTTTGCAACCCACATGGCAAGCAGATTGATCTGGCCGTATCGTATTTGAACTGAAGGAGTTGTGTGTAATATTTAAAGGAAGCAAACCTTATCCACCTCTTGCACACATTCGCACACAAACTAGGGTCAGGCAGGAACCACTGTAGCCTAGAAGTGGAGGGCTTCAGCCTGGGGAACAAGGGCTCCATCTAAAGCATTCGCCTTCAGCTGGTGGGATGGGATCCAGACCTGTTTGTCAGAACAAACGTCCCTCCCTCCTCTCTATGCCTTCTGCTCTCAAATTCTGGGTGTATCCCCAGTCAGTTCATTTTTGTTTCTTTGGAGAGTGGGCAAAGGCTATTCATTTTTTTGGGACAGCTGAGGCCACAGACCCACTCAGCAGCTTAGAAACATAAGAATCCTCCACAAATCACCCTGATTCATCCCTTTTGCCAGGGATGATCTCTCTTTTCTCCCTTGCAACTGCCACTTCTAGCCTCTCCTCACTTCCATAAATGCCTAGGAACAACTGAGTCCAATCCAACCTCACACAGATACAGCTTCATGAAGGCTGTGAATTAGCAACAATGGAACCATCTTCCCTCTCTGTTTTCAGGCTGGTGCTTGCTTGAGAATGAAGGCACCAGACATTATCCTCAGTGTGAGACCATGTGGACACCCTTCCCGCCCAGCCTCCCAACCCATCAGGCCAACCATCTTCCCAAACAAACTGCTGATTTGGATGAGACTCTCATCCAAGGTGAGATTCTCAGGATCCTGAATTCTGCCCTTAGTAGCACATTCCACACTTGAGTCACAGAGAAGACAGAAACCTAACTCTACTATGTTCCCTTTGCTATAAGCTGCTGGGTACAATATATCTTATGCTGCTGTGTACAATATATCTTATACCACAGTGTACAATATACTGTGGTGATTCTGGGACAACTCAAGTGCTGGGTTGCGTATACACTACACCTTTAAATAACATTTGAAGCACATATCCCCCCTCAAAGAATGCTGGGCACTGTAGTTTGTTATGGGTTGCTGGAAAGTGTAATTCTGTGGAGGGCAAACTACATCACCCATAATTCTTTGAGGGAAAGAATGTGCTTCAGATGTGCTTTCAAGTGTGCATACAGTCTTCGTCTCTGCTACCTATAATCTTTCTTTCTAAGATTAAAAGAAGCAGGAGCGAAGAAACATATCCTTTTTGAGCAGGGGAGAGCATCATTTATGTGTCTTTTTAATCCCCCCTTCAGCTGAAGTTTCCCAGGGTGGAGAATACATGCACATACACAATGAGGGGTGAAGAACCTGTGGCCTCCAGGTGTTGCTGAACTACAATTCCCATCAGTCCCAGCCACCATGGCCAATGGTCAAGGCTGAAGGAAGCTGTAGTTTAACAACATCTGGAGGGTCAAAGGTTCCCCACCCCTGTGCTAAAAGCACAAATTAACAATAGAAAACTAAACAGAAGACACACACAAACACAATGTTTTCTAAAAATCACCACAACTGCTGAACCAAAAGGCAATGGCAACAAGGCAAAAGCTTCTCCATCTCCACTGTATGTTTCCCTCCCTCACCTTCCATTGCTGAGGAAAAGAGAACAGTGTGGCGGTATAACACACCTCAGAGGGAAGCTAATTCCATGGACACAAAACAATGGCAAAGATGTTCATGTGTCATTCAAACAACATGTTTCCATTTAAAAAAGGGAGGGGGGATCTCCATCTGAATTGCGTTTGGTGGGATTTTTCCTGAAGTTGCCACATTGGACTGTAATTTCCCAGTCCTATAAAATACTGTTTGGCTTTTCCAAGAGGTTTGGTGTGTGTTTTAGTGATGTGTAAAAAAATAATAATCTGGTGACCAAGTGAACCACCAGGCACAATAACCGAATGTATCCTGTGAATTAGTTCCTAATAGTGCACTGGTTTGTGAATCACTCTTTTCTGGCAAAAACACTGGAGGGGGGGGGAATTGTCAGCCTTTTGTCCCCCCCTTTTTTGCCCCCTTTCTGAATTCTACCAAGGACAGCACCTCTGATTAACCTGTGCTCACCTGTCCCAGAAATTTTTGAAAGACACATATTTAAAATCTTAAGTAATTCAGAGGATTATGCATTAAATATATTACCTTTGACTAACAATGGACCATGGATCTGTCAGGACTAAGCAGCACATTAAATGGAGTGCCCTTAAAGAAATATAATATCTCTTTCCTGTCTCAGAATATCTGCTCTCAGATCCACATATGTTTTATATTTCTTAGGCATCTGGTCACCACCTGATATATAACTGCAATTGCCAATTCTATCCAATTTGTATTTAATGTTATGATGCAAAAGTTTCCAAAATCATCTGGGCGAATTAAAGTCTATTTTCCCACCTCACCTCAAATGTTTTTGGATTTCTCCTTGGTAGTGCAATCTTATCAGAGTAACTAACAAAAACATTTTCCTGGAAATCACACTCAGTGTTCAAGTAATATTGCCTGTCCCCTAGCGGCAGCAGGGATTAATTGCTTTACTGATCTGTGACATTTTTTTGCCATTACATCTACAAATCTGAAAATAATTATTAGTGCAGAAGATTAGTTTAGTTTATGTGCTTGGGGTTGCAGTCATGTCCGTATGAGTAAGCTCCACTGAACTTAATGGGACTTACTTTTGAGTAGGATTCTTTCCCACTGAAACCATTGAGTTAAAATGCTTAGCTTTGCCTGGATGGTGTCCAGTATTAATTCCTAGGGTTTGGTGGCTGATAAAAGATTCCAGAGAAGCAGGCTATCTATAGACAATGACTTCCAAATTGAAATTCCAAAGCTATTACCAAAAGCACTAGGTTTGATCTGAATTCCTATGTAGGCACATACGGCAACTTCAAATCAAGAAAGTCTCTGGAGCTCTGTGAATTATTCCTAGAAACCAAAGTTGGTTCTTTTACTAATCTTTATTTTTGCATTTTCAAAAATATTACAGAAGAACAAGTATTTTAAAAATGTGCAATGCAAATTCCATTCTCCCTCCCAAAGTGTTCCATGTGTACATGTATAGTTCAAAGTTTGAAGGTAATGAAGACTTTGCATTAGTTTCCAGTTATGGGCATTTGTTGATTAGCCACACAATTCAGAAATCAATATAGATTTGAAATGAGTTCAGTACCGAAGATCTTTTTCAGTAGTTGAGTGAGCATCATCTTCAGTAAATAGAATGTAACACAGCAGCCCTACCTGGGCAGTTACAAAGACAAGGATAACTGATTCAGGGTCTACAGAAGAAGAAGAGGAGGAGGAGGAGGAGGAGGAGGAGGAGGAGGAGGAGGAGGAGGAGGAGGAGTTTGGATTTGATGTCCCGCTTTATCACTACCCAAAGGAGTCTCAAAGCGGCTAACATTCTCTTTTCTCTTCCGCCCCCACAACAAACACTCTGTGAGGTGAGTAGGGCTGAGAGACTTCAGAGAAGTGTGACTAGCCCAAGGTCACCCAGCAGCTGCATGTGGAGGAGCGGAGATGTGAACCTGGTTCACCAGATTACGAGTCTACTGCTCTTAAACACTACACCACACTGGCTCTCTGAATCCCATTGCCCTTGTTTTTATTATGTATTTTCTGTTCTCATTTTGTATTATTATTATTTTGTGAACCGCCCTGTGATCTTGAGATGAAAGGTGTTGTACAAATTCAACAAATAATAATAATACATCCAAAAAGATTCAGCCACCACATATTAACCACAGTTTGGGAAAGCCACCAGGAGAAGTCTCAGAGCAGATCTACAAGTTGTTTTCCAAAACTAGAACATGGTAGGTAGCCTTTTGGGGAGACTTGGAACACTGATCCATCTGTAACATTCAGGAGTACAGAGTAGATAGTATTTGCCAGAGGACTACAATTATGAGTCAGACTTAGCACTTCAAACTGCTGGGAATTACTGATGGTCGCCAAGTCCAAGCCCCAGACCTCCAATGATCTGGGACCTAGATATTTTGACTTAATTTCCCCCAAAGAACTGCAATTGTGCAAATATTCTCTTTCCTAGAATAATCTCAACCAATTCCAATCCATCAGGTTCTTCCTATGGTCTTCTGCTCTGTTCCTTCACTGATGCTGAAGGAACTTAAGTGTACTCCCTGGTATCCAGGATGAACCTGGTATCCAGGATGAACCTGCGCTACTGGATTGGAAAATCAAAAGAACTTTTATTTATTTCGGTCCATGTTTCTCTTTTGAATTGTGAAATGGACACTCTCTTTTTCTGGTAATAGTGTCACAGTTCCATAATGTAAACAAAATGTCTTCTTGAGTTTCTTTGATCATTATACGTACTCAATGAAGTTGAGACAAGGCTAAAAGCATGAGATCATTCACTGCCCTTAAAGAAAAGCTTGCTTTTCAAAGGAAAACTGTGCTGAAACACCAGAGACATGTACTATAAAAGCTAACATAGCCTGGGTCATCTTTGCCTCATCTAGAGCCAAAAAAATAAAAGGAAAGGAGAGCCTGTGCTTTATTTCTATGTGTATGCTGCATGCTGGTGTGATTTTGTGGTTGCTGCTTTTATCTGTAAGTTTTTTGTTGTTTTGGGTACATTTTACTTTCATTTTTAATACAAAATACTAGTTTATTTAGCTATAGTTTATTTAGTTTACTGAGTTATAGTTTATTTAGTTATAGTTTATTTCCCACCAAGGAAGACTTACAAAAGATAAAATGCAAAACACAACATATAACAGACATACCCATTTAAAACCATGTGATGTGCAAAAGGTCCACAACAACCACTTTAAAACAAATATATCCTCCCCTGACTCAACACAAGAATGAATACTAAAAATTGTCACTAAAAGCCGGACTATTATTGTTGTCCAAATGGGGAAATGAGTACATTTTCAACTGGTGCAAGAAAGATGGCAATGTTGGTATCTGGTGAGTCTCCAAAGGGAAAGGCCTAGTACATGGTATGGCTTGTGACTTGCATGCAGGAGATCCCAGGTTCAATCCTGGCATCTCCAGGTAAGGAGATATGCCTGAAGAGACACTGCCAGCCAGTGTGGACAATACTGAGCTAGGTTGACCAACGTGCCAAACTCAATATAAAGCAGGTTCCTATACAGTGGTACCTCCGGTTAAGTACTTAATTCGTTCTGGAGGTCCGTTCTTAACCTGAAACTGTTCTTAACCGGAAGCACCACTTTAGCTAATGAGGCCTCCTGCTGCCTCCGCGCAACCGGAGCACGATTTCTGTTCTTATCCTGAAGCAAAGTTCTTAACCTGAAGCACTATTTCTGGGTTAGCGGAGTCTGTAACCTGAAGTAACCTGAACCGTATGTAACCTGAAGCGTATGCAACCCGAGGTACCACTGTATTCCTGAAGGAGTGTTCCATAAGTGTGAAACAAGAGAAGTGGTGGGTTCTCTTGTTGTCACATATTGTGCCACACAGAGAAGGATCTGAGCATCTGAGTATGGGGGAAAGTGGTCTTAGAGGTATTGGGACCCTGAGTCAATTGTGAGTCTGTTGTATAGAGGATTTTGTACGTAGCAGAACTGTTATACAACATTAGATGAACAGTCCAGTTTTCCATTATGTTAGCAAACCCCCACCCCCATTATTAACCTTTTTTGGCACTTTCTGGTGATTTAACTTCAACCACATAGTCAGGAATGGTTGAGCAAATATTTTATTGGCTGTGCTTCAAAGCTCACTTCCTTATGAAGTTAATATGAATTATAGCAACAGTTATGATACCTATATAATGCTTGCCTATGCATCTCACCTGGAGACCGGAAAGGTTCGACAGTGTTACAGTGTCTAAAGAAAAGACATGCTTACGTGTGCCACGCATCAGGGAGGGGGGAGATGCCAGAAATAGGAGAGGAAGGCAACCCATGGCTTTCTTATCTCCCGAATCAATGCAAGATTTAAAAGTGTTAGGGACTGTTGGGTCTGTGTGCAGTTCTTGGAGAAGTGCCTTCAGGCCTCGAACTGACTCCATCTAACCAGCCTGGCAAATGGATCTTCCTGAACAGGAAATAATATAATAGGGCTTTCTGTTCTAGTCAAGCATTGCTTCAGCAGCATGGTCTTTCTGAGCCCTGGTGCATTCTTGGTGCATTTTCTACTATTCTTTGGTCCAAATTTCTGATTTGCACAATGGCAACCTATTGGCTGGTGTGTTGTTGTTGTTTTAATGCATCTATAAGAAACAATGGCTCTGTAGCAAGCAAACAGCAGCTCCTTAATCTCTCCCAACATTGTTCTTCAGTGAAAGACCTCTTTGTCCTTTTCTGTTCTTAGAAAAGATCTTTGTGCTATGATTTAGAAAAAGAGAGAAAAGATTGCGGAATGAAGGGTAATTTCATGGGTGATTTAGGAGAGATGGAGGATAAGAAGGAAAAGACACACCAGGTTTTCTTTCATTGCTTTGCCACCAAAGAAAACATGAAGCACTTTATTACCTATTAATTTTTAGATTAAGTCTAATGCATAAATGATCTAACCTTTCCTTTTCTGTTTACGATCCACCTGAGCAAGCAGAACTTTTCTGCAAGGTCTGCATTCTACACTAGCTGCAGGCTTAGCCCCACATACAGTGCATTAGAGTAGACAGTTCACCAGAGCATGGTCCAGAAGGGTCCAGAAGTCTTTTCACTTGGTGCTAAATCAGACCACAACATGAACCATATGTGAACGATAGGACTTTTCCACTGGGTCAGTGGACCCAGCCCATGAGCCATATGAGCCCTCTCTATCTCTTCCAAGGCCACAGTCACTCTCTCAGGCCTTGGCCCTCACTTGGCCATGTTCTGTACCCTCCTTAAGTGCTATTGCCTGTTGGGATTGTGTCCTTAAACTGGGATAATGCATCATTCTGCTTGCCAGGATGGAAACATATGTATGCACATAGAAACTTCAGGCCTACCTATCGCCCTGCCCACATTTTCCTCCAAACCTGCCCATGCATCCTCCAGGAGGTTGTCTGGGAAGAAATTATTGTTGTTGTTGTTGTTGTTGTTTCAATTTATGCCCCACCCTTCCTCTCGAAGGAAGGCCATGCAGCAAGCACATCATCATGAAAACAAGTCATAAAAAAGCATTCTAAAAACAGTTAAGAACATTCTTAAAACAGCTAAAGACATCTCAACCAGTGCTCTGAGGGTTGCCAGGAACAGTGTCCTTTAGCCATCAGCCTGGATGAACAGGAATCTTTTTGAATTCCTCCTGAAAGTCAATAATGAGGGAGACAGATGCACCTCATGAGGGAGGGCATTACACACAGGAACCACCACTGAAAAGCCCCTATCACGGGTCGGTGCCAGTCTTAGAGTCAAAGATGAATCATACTGGGGAAGACACACTTTTAGGTCCTTGGGCCCAAGTCATTTAGTGTTTTATATGCTAGTACTAGCACCTTGAATTGGGCCCAGTAGAGGGCAGTTCAATGCTTTCTGGACTGCTGACACGTGGTCCTATCAGGCTGCACCGGCCTCACAGCCATATCCTATACTAGCTGCAGCCTCTGGGCTATCTTCACATACAGTGCATTGCAATACTCCAGGCAGGAGGTCACCAGAGCATGGACTATTGAGGCCAAGCTAGTCTGGTCCAGAAATGGCTGTAGCTGGAGAATCAGCCTGAGCTAGGCAGAAGCAGTCCTAGCCACAGAAGCCGATTTAGACTGTAGTGACAAGGTGGAATTGAGGAATGTGGCCCCCTAGACTAGGAAAGGTAAAACCAGCAGTGAATTTGTCTATCTTTTTACCTTCAGATCCTTATATACAGTGTTGCCTTTCAGTTCAGTAACAGAATAATTCCCGTAGGAGCCTTCTCTGAAACATTAACATTCTCCAAGAAGTTCCCGGAACACCGTATTACTATAACTTGACACCGAGTTAGGAGCTGCCCAATAAATGTTTGCAAGGCTGCAATAAACTCTGTTCCTAATAGTGTGTTTCATGCTGGGCTAGCAAAGTGCTGAGGAAATAACCAAGCGGAAACTCTATATTCAGTACTTAAATGTGGCACCAGCAAAACTTCCAGCTACAGGCCTTCTTTGTGAATTCAGACCAGCTACTTATTCTTTCTGACTCTGGATGTGGTGTTCGGAGTCTGTCTGACTGCCAGCGCTCAGACTCACAGTGAGCTTTGAACTAGAGACTGGAAGGTTATTTCCACCACCCAGGCCTGGTCAAAGGAGGGGACCATGTGGGAGACTAGCCAAAGAATCCTCTTCACACCAATAGACCACAACAGCTCAGATGAACCTTACAGAAGCTGGGCCAGGCTTGCTTTCTGCTTTCAGCAACTCTGTGAACCCGATACAGAGGACCTTCTGCCTTCACAGGAGCTGTGTCTACTGAAGGATGGAAGGCTGATTTACTCTAGTTCAGGTGTTTCAGAAGAGCAGGCCTCGAGATATTAAAATCTTTAAGGAACTCGACCAACCTTTGTGTGGTCATTCAGCCCGTTCTAGTGGCTCATGGCTAAGTTATCACTGCATTTCACTGGTGTGAGACATTCTAGATGCAGAACTTGGCCTTTGCTTGGAGAAGCTGGTAAAGGCTGCTGGCCATTATGGCTATGCTCTGCCGCCTCAGTTGAAGGCAATAATGCTTCTGAATGCTGACTGTTTAGAAGTGTATTCACACCTACGCCTCCAAGGCACAAAAAATAGATTTCTGAAATACAACTTCAGAACAAATGTTAGAAGCTAGAAACAATGAACAACACAGATAATTGTCAAATTAAACCACTGTGGTGGCAATTATCTGCCAAATCTAAAATAGCTTTTGCTCAGATCCTTCGGTTGCTAGAGCAAGGGAGACTCTATGCACCACATAAAAGCCTGTGCCAGACAGTAGAGAGTTTATCTTTTCTGAAACCAGTTCTTCTTATTTCTTCCTTCCTTCATTCTTAATATTCCCTATTGCTTTTGGGAGGGTGCAAGTCTGTTCTGCCATGGTATATGAGACTGGCTGGCTGGCTGGCTAGCACCTCTTCCTTTAAATAGAAGGCAGTAAATCCAGATGACTTCACGCTGACTGCACAAACAAATGCCCACATGTCCATTTTTCTTTATATCCCCTTGTTCAACTATTTGTGAGAGTTTGCTCCTGGGAAAATGTTACAAATGCCCCCAAAAGACAAAAGGATTGTGGACAGAGTTAAGCAGCCTAAAACTTGAATCAGTCTGGAAGACGAAGAAAGGCCAAATACCACTTTTGAGTCATTCATGTGAGTTTAATAAGTTGCTCCCTATGCATGGTTTCCTAACAGCTATGACACCTCACGCCCTTAGTCAGGCATTCTGCTTCTGTATAAACCCTACACATCACCACACCAAGATCCTCCTGTGTGAAGTGGGGAGCTTTCTGCCTCCCTGGGGGGTTCACAATTAAAACACAATTCTCAGAGTGTTTTAATCTCTCTTCCAGTGGACTTCTGGGAATTGCAGCTCTGTGAGAGGAATAGGGGTCTCCTGACAACTCTCAGCACCCTTAACAAACAACAACTCCCATAATTCTTTGGGGGAAGCCATGGCTGTGTAAAATGGCACCATAGTGCTTTAGATATATGGTGTGAATGTGGCCACCGTCGGCCTTCATAAGTTGGTGGAGATATGGAGGATGAAGCCTTGGACATTTGTTATCCTTGCTCAGACACAGGGCAGATATTTTTGAGTCATTCATGCGAGTTTAATAAGATGCTCTCTATGCATGGTTTCCTAACAGCTATGACACCCCACGCCCCTAGTCAGGCATTCTGCTTCTGTGTAATCCCTGCCCATGAACAGGCCAGGTGGAGATGAGCAGAATATCCAGATGGGGCGATGGCCTTCAACCTACTGCAGTAGTTGGAGAGTATTTGTGCCCAAACCAGATCCAGACAGTTTCTTACAACAAGTTCACCAGCAGAAGCAACATATGCCTGCCCCCTCCTGCTTCCCTGCTTGTTCTCATCTAGGTTAGCTCCATAGCATGGATCCAGCTGCGAGGCTATAGCAACAGCAGTTGCATAGCCAGAAACATGCAGTTCGGGTAAAAACTTCAGGGTACTTAAAGTCTGTGTTACAGGGTTTATACTAGGATCAGTGTGTAGTTCTAAGAGGAACAGAAGTAGAGCAGTGTCCTTGGTCAGGTCTCCTCACTATGTGTAACCATTGCCACGGTCCTAGTTTGGCCTACTATGCCAAGCAGTTGCTGACCACTGATCTGCTGGAATATACAGACTGACCTTTTTTGGTACAGCAAGATTGGAGAAGATTGACCGTCTAGTTGTTTCTGAACTACAACTCCCACCAGCCCTGACCATTGGCTGTGCTTGCTGATGCTAATGAGAGTTGTAGTTCAGAAACATCTGGTGGGCCAAAGTTTCCCCACCCCTGTGGCAGAGGATAATTTTGACTGGAATTTTAATGTCTTAATAATTCAAGCAAGTAATAAGTAAGAGTTACATCTGCAAACTGAACAAGGCTATTAAAAGGACAATGATTATTACTAACTGCTGTCTGTGCTTATTTTAGTCATTTTCCCTAACCCCAAATAAACAGCAGATTGGATGCTATGCAAGAGTTATGGACCATAAGTGGAATAATCCCATCTTACAATTGGAACCAAGGCTAAGACATCACTGACTAGAATTACTCCCCAAGTTTGACCTTCTTTGTTATTTTAATATCTGGCAAAAGTGTTTTTTACAAAGTTGTGGCCATCAGATGGTTTTGTGAATCATTCTGCACTAAGGGGGGGGGGAGAATAACTGTGATAATAATATTCTTGGGAAACTACCAGAATATCTGGGAACAACTAGCCCATGCTGTGACTAATTTGCTCTAGCATTTGGAGGAATGAAATAGGAGTCCTGTGCACCTGTAGTCAGGCAGGTATATAGTGTCATCTCCAACACATCCCCCCCCCTCTCCCACAAGCTTAAGAGAGCTAGGGTGGAGGATTGAGGGGGCCTCACATGACATTCAGATGTTGTGTGTGTGACATCACACAACGTCCTGACACCACACACACAATGTCAGACGATGTCAGGACATCGCAAGATTGGGGGCCCTCAGTGCCTCAGCCCACAGGAGCCAGCACCCTTGGTTCCCCTCCTCCCTTCAAAGCTGCTTTTCGCAAGGATGAGCTGAGCAGATGCCCGACTACTGCTGCACAACACAGTTGAGCCGTCCATGTTCCCAAGGCTAGCTGCTTTGACAAAATGACTTTGAGCACATTAAAGCCCTTTGACCGTCTCTTCCTAAATCCTCTTCTGGTCTTCAAGCCAGGAAGCAGGAAAGGGTTGTGGGGTTGCATCTTTCACCCTGTCCCTGTTATCACACAGTACAATCTCAGAGGATGTCATGGGGCTGTGCCAGCTACCTTACCTTCCTCTGTCATCCCAAGATAAACAGGGTGATGGTGGCAAGGTTGACATGGCGCAAAAACACTAGCAGAAGCATTGGATTGGCTCAGCTGGTGCATTTGCACTGACCTCACTGCCCCCTTGTCCCTCCCCTTTTCATCCCGCTATGCCACATTGACTTGGCCAAAGAGAGGTCATGTAGGCGGAGCAGCCACACCACACTGGTACTGGGCTCAAGCCAGCTTCTAGTACAACCGCAGCAAGAGTGAAGGCTTTTCCACTCATTGAATATCCCCATGCTTCAATGATCAGTGGCTCTTAATCCTGTGTGGAACCTCAACAAGTAGAAAAGGTTCCTTGTCTACAAAAGCTACAGCCAAGCATGAACCTGGAACAAGCTGGATTCAAATTTTGAGAAAGAAGACTACAAATAAACATTAGGAATAACTTTGTGACAGCAAGAGCTGTTCGAGAGTGCAGCAGACTCCCTCAGAAGGTGGTGGACTCTCCTTCACTGGAAGTTTTTAAACAAAGTTTGGAAGGCCATCTGTCAGGGATTCCTTAGGTGTGGTTACTGAATCACAGGAGGTTGAGCTAGAGGAAACTTGGGCAGAGTCGGATTCATGGCAGTGAGTTTGGTTCCCCCATACAGGGTGCCATGCCGAGGGATGCAAAAATGAGAAGATTCATTTGGGAGTGCCAAATTTTGGGCTCGCGCAGAGCGCGATATTATAAAAAGATTGCCTTGGGGTCCCTTCCAACTCTACAATTTTATGATTCAAAGCTGTGTGATGACAGGGCAGGCCTGAAAGGCTGACATGGCCCCAGAGCCCTTTTCCACTCTCACAGCTGTGACAGCCTGAGGAGGAATTCCTATTGTGCAGGGGGAGCTGGGAACCTAGAATCCACATGCTTTCACATCAACATCTCTCAGAATAATCAATCGCACCATGCCACACTTTACATATAACACATTTCACGTTGTCTCTTTCAAAGCTGTCTGCTAATGCTCATTGTTAAATTCTTGTTATACTTTAGTTTTAATTGCCAATGAAATGTTTTTAAATGCCTGTTGGTTTTAACAGCAAACTGCTGCTTCCAAATAAACTGTTACAATCACTAACGGCTGTTGAAACATTTGGTTGCAATGGGTTCTCTCTACGATCCGTCAGGAAAGGCAAACCCCACAGACTCCGTACTTAAGGGCTTGTGCTGTACTCCGATTCGATGGCTGATAAGATAGCGGCCACAGTGTGCATTTCAAACCAGAGGACTCTGGTAAATGGACTGTGACATTTTCAAACAAATAGAATATCAAATAGCAGGTATAAAGAATCACTGGCTTCTGCAAGAGCAACAAATCTTTTCAAGGTTACCTTTCGGCAAACTGGAGATAAGACTAAATGGTCAGTGACACCAAACTTAAAAGTCTCTCTCTCTCTGGGGGATCCTCTTAATTTCAGGCCTGTAATTGGTTTATTAGTCAATCCTTCTTATGCAGTCCTGGAATTGTATTAGAGATGGGCGGATTTCACAGCACTTCTCATTTTTCCATTCTTAAGTTCAGGTTCCCACATTTCCACATCAGTTTCCTGGAGGCATCTGGTTGGCCACTGTGAGAATAGGAGGCTGGATTACACAGGCCATTGGCCTGATCCTGCAGGTTCTTCTTACAATCTTATGTTTTTAATGGTTCTTGAAATGACCTTGACTCCTGCTGCTTCTTGGCCTTAGAGCAAACAAGCTCCTCTCACACAGTGAGTACAGCCATACCTTGGTTCTTGAATGCCTTGTGACTCGAATATTTTGGCTCCCAAACTCCACAAACCCAGAAGTGAGTGTTCTGGTTTGCGAACATCTGACGCAGCTTCTGATTGAGTGCAGGAAGCTCCTGCAGCCAATCGGAAGCCACGCCTTGGTTTTTGAACATTTTTGGAAGTCAAACGGACTTCCAGAACGGATTCCGTTTGAGAACCAAGGTACCACTGTACTATCCTCCATGCTCACAAAACGAGAGAAGGAGACACCACCAATCTTTAGGGGGAAAGGGAGACCTGGGGATGGGGAGAGCCAGCCAAAACAACCCAGTGAGGACTGAACTTGTTCAGTGACCACAGAACGCTGATTGCTAGAAAGAAAAAGAGACAGGAGAAGGGATAGAATGGCACATCTTGCAGGGGGTGTGGCTTACTGAGCACTCCACTGCACTGCAACATTTTCTTGCATGCCCCCACTTGTATAAAAGCAAAATTCTTAAAAGCAAGAGTATACTATTAAGGTAGGGAGATGCTACCAGGACTGTAGCAAGCAGGGCTCAAAATGCAGAAGTCATATACAGATTAGAGAAAAAAGTTCAGTAAAGGGGGGGAAATGATGCTGAAGCAGTAGAAGCAAACAGGAACATCTGAGTCAAGGTACATGATATACCAAGAGAAGTAGGGGCTTTGATCATGTTCCTTTCCCATGCTGAATCATCTTTGACTTGGAGACGGGTTCTCAAATTTAAATTACATGGCTGTGGAGTAAACTGTGTAACTGAGCAGCTATTTGATCAGCTCACCACTATCCTTCATTTTTTTTAAAAAAATCAGCAGACAAAAAGGTATGGGAAATGGGATGTGGTAAAGGAATATGAAAACTAGTAGAACCCAGATTGTTGGTGTGAAGTGATTCCAGCACATGTCAGCCTTTGACTCACTTGACCTCCTTCCCAATGTTATTTTAAGGTGTCCCCCCCCCCTTTTGCTGCTGAATATGCATCGCTGTTACACAACGCTTACTAAGACAGTTATGTAAAATGCGAGAGATAAAAACCTCAATTCAGAGGCCCATCTCTAAAGGTTTTTGAACTTCCTGAAGGTTCTGGGAGCACATCCAAGGTTTTTATTGTTCCCAGAAGGTATGTGGGGTTTTATTTGTCATTTGGAGAATGAGAGTGCATTGAGGAAGAGAGGCAAGGGGAGAAGAAGGTAGGATTCAAGGGAGACTCAAAACAGATGTAGGGAAGAAAACCCAAAAGGAAGGGAGGAGAGGGGAAATGTTGGAGAAATGCTACCTCTGTTAATAACTCAATCAAACCTATGCATTTCTACATGGCCATCAATGGCTACTAGCCATGATGGCTGAGCTCTGCCTCCGTGGTCAGAGGCAGTAACACTTATGAATACAATTGCTGGAAGCCACAGAGGGAGAGGGAGCCTTCTGGATCATGCCAATGGCCCATCTAATCCAACATTCTGTTTTCAAAATGGCCACTCAGATGCCTGTTGGAAACCTGTCAGCAGGACCCAAGCAGAACAGCATTCTCTCCTCTTGCAGTTTCTAGCCCCTACCCTTTATTCCACATTGCTGAAGGCTATGAACATAGCAAAAACCTCACTGGATCAGACCAAAGGCTTTTCTAGTCCAGCACAGGCCTGAAAGTGGCCCATCAGATGCCTATGGGAATCTCACAAGCAGGACATAAGACATGGGATCCCAAACAACTCGTATTCAGTGGTGTGCTGCCTCGGATATTGGAGGTAATATTGGGAACCTTAAATAAGACTATGCTCTGCTAAATGTGTAATATCCTGTATTCACTTGCTCTCCAATAATGTGTCTGTTCTTTCATTTAAAAGAGAGGTGGCTAACTCCCAGCTTGGGGGGGCTGGCTTGGCCCCCAAAGACCCTACCACTTTCAGGAGTGACAGAGAAGTCTGACGGAAATGGGAGCAGAAATTGTCAATGCTCTCTTACTCATCCCATGTCTAAAATGGAAATCAATCCAGAATACAATCAATAGTCACTGCTGTGGTTGCTTTCAGCCTGCAAATGATACATAATTCATTGCATTTTCCACCCACTTGCATTGTGTTTCTTTCACATTGAAATGAATAGGTTGGAATAAGTTATGCAATTTTGGCCCAGCGGACAGCGCATGCACAATAATTCAGAGTGGGATAGGAAAGTAATGCTTTCTTACATCCCTACCCACTTTGGGCCATACTTATGCCCTCTTTATTGCTACTGGAGGGTTAACCAAGGGTGCATGTTCATACCAAACAAGGTTAACCACTCCTGATTTAAAGGTATATTAGAAATAAGAGGAAAATACTGTCTCTGTGTGTGAGAGAGATAAAGCCATGTTAGTGTTTTGCAGCAAAAACAACATGCAGCAAAAACAACAAAGAGTTTTGTGTCACCTTGAATAATGGCAAATTTACAATGATAGCTTATGCTACCATGAATGTGTTAGTCTCTGTTGTTTTTGTTGCAGCAGGCTCACATGCCTACCCGTCTGGAAATTGTTACGCAACTGTAAGACATTTATAATGTGACTCAGGCATTCTTTCCCCAGGGCTCTAAATTGCCTGGGCTCTAAATGGACCACAAAAAGAGAATGCTCACTGCTACCCAGGTTTGCCTTCCCAATATGTGGAGAAAAATGAAGCCAGTGACAGGACTATACTCAACCCAACTCCCCGCATTGTGTGATAGTAACTGCATTTGAGGAGAAGACCCTAAAAGGCAATGGAAGCTGGTCCATTAGTTCAAATGGGGGCACTGCCCCACCATCCTCAGTCTGCCCTCACTCAGCTCCCATCCATCTGCCTCCTTACTTACATCAGTGTCAGGATGCTGTCAGCCACTTCCGGCTGGCTGCCCAGGAAAGTGTAAAGACAAGGAAAAGTTTCTTACAGTCCTTTTTTTATTTCAGACTTTACAGAGAGAGGCTATAGAACCCAGCCTCTTGGGTAATGGCATTGCCCCAAGTGAATCTCCACCCCACCCCCCATCTCCCCCACTTCCTCATTCGTCGTCATCTCCTCTACGGGTGCCTCTAAGTGCTGTCTGTCTCCAAGCTCTTTGCTCTCCTCCTTTAAAGGCCCGCTGGGTTCTGGGAGATGGTGAGTCTGGAATGCTTTCCAATGACAACGTGTCAGCCAGCTGCTCCTCTGGCTCTCCCATTATTTCCCAGCTTTCCCCCTCATCTGACTCTGAGCTGTGACCTCCCGCAAACACCTGTTGTAAATCAATAGTGTCTCCCGCTTCCTCCTTGCTGGAAGGGTCAGGATGGTGAGGTGGTCTCCACCATTCCTCCTCTGCCCAGTTCCTGACAGGTGGTGGCACACCTGCCAGCCTCCCCCTCCTTAGTCCTGGTATTGCCCTTATAGAACTCAGCAAGGAGGGAAATGGGGATAAGGATAGAATCAGTGACTCTGTCTTTCTAGCTTGGGCTCTGCCTACTTTTTGGGCTCTCTGCATTCCACCCCACCAGTCTCAATAGGCACCAGATGATAGGACACAATAACTGTAGTTCAAAACATAGCTGCAGTGTGCAAAGTGGCAGGCTGCTGTGTGATGTATCCTGCTTTGGTGCCCCTGCACAAGCTGATTTAGGCCAGACTGTAGATTGTACCATGAGAATTGTATCCTAATTCTGTCTTCCCACAAAAAAAAAACCCCATGGCAGTCGCTGTTCACTGGGCCTGAACCTCACTCAATCAACCCCTTAGGACAGGAATGGGGAACTTGTAATCCTTTGGATGTTGATGGACTCCAGTTCCATCAGCTCCTGCCAGCATAGCCAATGGTCAGGAATGATGGGGGGCTGTAGTCCAGCAACCCATAGCTTGGGTCTTATGTGTCTTCAAAAGGCCAGGTTACAATTCACCAATCTGTTGCTGGCTAGCATTTACAACCATCTCTTGCCATCTCTATATGTGGCTATATAGTTGTGTGTGAGTGAGTGAGTGAGTGAGTGAGTGAGCGCAAACTCCTCAGTTTGAGCCACATTCAGTCTCCTGGGTCAGTGTTTCAAATGTCAGGTGAAAAGCTCATTTAGCCTGAAAGAGGAAACAGTGAGAGAAATACTGTGAGGTAATAAGTCATAAATTTCCATTTCAGGATGTTTGCAGTAACAATGCATCATGTCTGGCTCTGTTCAAAGTTCCACGGTTGCACATTGGAACAGATGTGAACAGAACCTATATACCTTCAATTTATGACTTATTTTAGGTAGGTAGGCTGAAAAATAATTCTTCCTTTTTTAAAACTTGGGGTAGGGGTGGGGAGCTAGGCTGGGTTCCTGTTCCCATCTTGCTAATAATATTGAATATATGCCCTAGTCAAACTGAAATTAAGACATATAGCAAGAAGAAATGGACCCTCATTCCCCCGTTGAGTAATACAGTATCCAAAGAGAAACCAGCAGCTTATAATAAAGTAAGAAAAAGAGAAGGTTATAGGTCCTCTCAAAAGTGTTATTTTGGGGAAGCCACAATCCTGCTCAGTAAATTATCCACAGCTATGGATTATTTGCAGTTTGATGTTTCTTTTCTTCATTTAATTTATAGTCTACGCGTTCCCAAGGGTCCAGGGCATGTGTTGTAGGGCAGGGATGCTGCACCCATCACTCTTCTGCCATTGTAATGGTGCCTCAAGCGGTCCAGTTGTTTCCATGGAAACAAGGGGTGGAACTTTGGCAAGGTTGAAAGCGGCTTTGGGGAAGGGGAAGCTGGGAACACTTCAGAGAGGACACTTGCTGCATGACTTAAAGGAAGTGATGTCACCTGTGAAGTTCCACCATAAAGTGGAAGAGGCCCAGAATATCAGGAGCAGGCTTGGAGTTAGCTGCTTTGCTAAGAAGAGACTCTAGGCAGGCTGAGAGACACTTCATTGGCCTTTAGCGCTTGTGGTCCAGTTACATACAAGACGAAAAGAAGCTGCGGGTTGTTGTACATCTTTCTCTGTACCCCAAGCCAGGGGTAGTCAACAACGCGATGCTCACCAGATGTTGCTAGATTCCAACTCTCACCAGAAATCGTGTCTCATACTGAGAAAGCCTGAATGAAAATGTCACATTTACTCCTTCCTTATCGATGAACCTATATTCTGTCAAACAGTAGGAAAAGAACTCAGATAAAACTCGTGTAGATTAACTGACCCCTTCAGCCGAGAGCTGTAACTACGTGCAAAGACTAAATAAAGTTCAAGTGAAGAAATGACCCAGCTCTAGCTTTGCAATATATAAATGCTCTTTCCATATCCTAAACACTAAAGAACACCTGTGGGGAAACTACAACAAAGAGAACTAGTCATAAGACCTTTGGGTGTTATTGTATGTAGCTGTGAAATCCATTGAGCCTCTGGGAACTACCCGTCATGTGTTCAGAGGGCTCCAGATTACAGTAGCAACATCTTTCAGAACCAATGATGTGGTGTGCCCCCTGGCATATGCTCACTTCTTTGCCCTTGCCAATATTTATATTGTAACAGCAAAGAGGAATGTGGAAATTACCTAGAAGTTGCAGCTCTGAAGAGGCCAGGTGCAGGTGGGAGGGCTCCTGGTGGTTGTCAAGGCCATAACACTTCTGAACACCAGTTGCTGGAAACCACAGAAGGGGAGAGTGTTCTTGCGCATGGGTGCTGCTTGCAGGTTTCCCAAAGGCATCTGGTTGGCCACTGTGAGAACAGGGTGCTGAACTAGATGGGCCATTGGCCTGATCCAACAGCCTCTTCCTATGTACTGAAATATGAGGGAGTGATATTACTATCTATTCTGCTGCTACAGTCAACCAGAGAACTCTGATCCATTTGGCAGCTGGTTCATAGGCTGGTACAATATAAATTTTACTCAAATTCTACATTATCGTTTTAAATATAACTTTGTGAAGAGAACAGAAACTGGAATGGATAAATAATAAAATAAATTACAGTGCATATGCAAGGAATAAAGTAGCACTGGAAGCAGAATTGCTAACAGTGGCTATAATTGATTTATGCTCCCGGTCATGCAGATATAATGAAATGTCTACATATTACAGTAATGTCACTCCCTTTAATAGTGAACTCGGCTGGTGAGTGCCGACAGGATTGTAGCCAAAATGGGGCCACTGAGACTCAAGAGGGAGTCATCAACATGCTTGAGGGAGCGTTGAGGTTTGCAGATACCAAAAAAATATCTTTAGGAAAATATAACTAAGGGGTCAACCTTCCCCCCAAACTGAGAACTGAGCCGTCTCAGTAAATACCAAATGTTGACTGTTGGTTAGAAAAGGAAGATGGAAAATGGGGGTATGTGGGGGAGTGAAATGATTTGCTTGCGCTCCTGACAGCTTGTGGTATCCCAGAGGAAGGCACAGTTGGCTCGAAGGAGCATTCCCTCATGAAGGCGAGGATACACTGCAACACTTTGCTGCAGGTCCCACTTGTACTTGTTTAACTTTAAAAAATATGAGAATTCCTAATGGAATTAATGCATTTTTATTTATGCTTAGTCTAATTCTACACACATGTCTGCATGTAATCCTAGCTCACAGGAGTTTTTGGAAAGAGAAAAGTATGCACATCTTTTTACAAATTTAGCCCAGCAAATAGCTGCTAACAGGCAGATCACAGTACGTTGCTTTACAACATTTAGCTATTATGAAATTACTTGAGAACGGAGAGTAACAATGAAGGTTTTTGATTGGTCACTGGCTATGTCATGCACGCGTCAACATTTCCTCATAAAAAACACAGGTATGACCTTTTTACCTTGAAGTTTCCATGTCATAATAGCTATGAGGCACTCCTGGTTAATAGATTTCTGAGGGATTATTGCACACTTTCTGAGGAGCTGAAGTCGCTTGGCTTTTGGCTCCTGCCTCATGCTGCACCTGAGATGTGTGATAATCTCTCAGAAATGTGCTGCTTGTCAAGTCTTATGGCTTAATTATAAACATTAACGAAAGTCAGCTACAGCTTAAGAGGCTTGCCCATCTGTTTCTGCACTTGATGGATGGTTGTGGTAAGTCAAGAAAGCCTATCCGGACACATGGTTTAGTTACCTAGCGTTGTTTTTACAAGTCCTATTGGTTTTATCTTTGCTATTTATTTATTGAAAAGCGTTTCTATAAACCATAACGTCATACGTGGCTCCTTGTCGAGTGTGGCTCCTTGTGGCGCCAGGCAGCTGCGGAGGGGGGCTTGCTTGCTTTGTTTTAGAAGCGGCTTGAAATGGAGCGAGCCACTTTGAAGGCGCACTCCCAGTGCCAATCAGCTGACTGGCAAAAGGGGCTTGCTCCATTTTCATGAATCAGTTTGCATTCAAAGCTCCGTTTTCAGAAGTGGTTCATGCAAACAAAGCAAGGCTCTTCAAAGGGAGTGCTCCTTCAAAGTGGCCTGCTCTGTTTTAGAGTGTTTCCTAAAATGGAGATCTGTTTTAGGAAGTGGTTTGAAACAGAGCCTTGAAAGCACACTCCCAGTGCTGATCAGCTGATTTGCATTGGGAGCCAACCTTCAGAGGAGGTCACTGTAACAACCCACCAGCTGTTCAGTAGTCATAGCATTCCCAGGTGTCCATTACCTGGTGTCAGGGGAATGGCACATGGCTGGTCCCGCTTACCTATCAAGTTGGACTATGAAGGATGGGCTAAGTAATGATGCAGCTCATTGGCCAGACCCAGTTCTGCATCCCTGCACAAAAGGAAAAGGGCTTGAGAAGCAGGATGCGGAAAGGAATCTCAGACATCATATCTTATGTCCCCTACATGTTGTGATGTATCATCACTGGAGCTGAACAAAACCTGTCTCCAAAAATTTCCCACACCATTTGTGGATGGTCAAATGCATGCACCAAGTGGGGGCAGGGGGAGAGAATTTGTCAAATATGGCAGGGAATCCAACAGTTTTTTTCTCAGAAGATTCTCTCCTGAGATATTTTGTGTCACTTAATTTGTGATCAAACTCATACCTTTAGCTCATATTGGTGGGTGAAGGAAACCATGGGCTAAGAGAGCAGTGGAAGGAGTAGGGGCTAAGCCTATGGCTTTCTTGAACAATATTGAAATCCTATTATACCATATCAAAACTTGATTTACAGTTGAGTACAAAATTCATAGATGGCAAAATGGGCGGGGGGGTTTCTCTGAATATTCTCATGGAGAAGACTGAAATTCCCCCAACAATTCAAGGTAAAGGTAAAGGTAAAGGTAAAGGGACCCCTGACCATTAGGTCCAGTCGCGGACGACTCTGGGGTTGTAGCATTTATCTTGCTTTACTAGCCAAGGGAGCTTCTGGGTCATGTGGCCAGCATGACTACGCCGCTTCTGGAGAACCAGAGCAGTGCACGGAAATGCCATTTACCTTCCCACCAGAGCAGTATCTATTTATCTACTTGCACTTTGACGTGCTTTCGAACTGCTAGGTGGGCAGGAGCAGGGACAAAGCAGTGGGAGCTCACCCCGTCATGGGGACTCAAACTGCCGACCTTCTGATCGGCAAGCCCCTGAACGCATAATTCCTCAGCCCTAGCCCCCCCTTCAACCAAACTGCAGTAGGGACTTTATTATGCAATCTGGGGGGTCACGGGTGCATTTGGGATATTTGTATTCAGAACAGTGAACAACAGTTTCCTACCCTCCATAAAATTCTTTCTCTTTGCTATAAAGATCTGAGATTGAGTCCAAAATCTGAGAACTCTTTTGCTATATATGGTGAATATTTGCTGGAGTGGAAAAGGACCACAGACCCACCTCCCTGACCCTATCCCTACTTTCAGAACATGTTAAACTGTGAGTGCAGATGTTGCCGGACTCCAACTCCCATCAGCCCCCTGGCTATAAACCATGATGGCTATGCCTATGGGCAATGGGAGTAGGAGTGCAACAGCATGCAGAAGACTACTAATTGGCCTGTGTTCAGGCCTTGAGCAAGTCACTTCCCTCCCTCATTGAACCTACTCACAGCCTTGATGAACTGGTGCTTAAGTACCCTCAACATTGGCTGTGGGGGCTTCTGAGCATGCTCAGTTCTCAGGGGGCTTAAGTAAATAAGAGCCAACAGAATGAAACAAAAGACATATCAAGCAACCTGTCTTCCCCACAATGGCCAGCCAGATGTGTATTGGAAGACCAGAAACAGGACATGAGGGCAAAAGACCTTTGCTATTTACTAATTACTCTTCTAGCTTGCCCTATGAAGCACTTAATCCAAAGAAAATCAGTGTAAACAAGCAAAATGCATCCAAGTGTGTTTCTGGGCTGGATTGTAAACAGAGATAAAACTGAATCTGCAAGCCTTTGTGCTCCTGCAAAAGAGGAATGTGGGTTATGAATGTTTGCAGAAGGAAATGAAGAGTGAACTTCATTTTAAATTATGAGAAAGGATCCTACTTGGGGGGACAAGGGGGGAACTTCCATTCGTTTTCTTCAGAGTGCAACAAAACAAACAGTTCTGTGTAAGAGTGGAGACCAAACTGAGCATCAGTGGACAGGAAAGTAGCTGAAGAATAGTGATATCCAAGGTTTTATCTGTGCCACGTAGCAGATTTCATATTGCCAAAATAGAGAGGTATTCATTATTAAAGGAATGGTGTCATTCCTATAATCAAAATATGGGCCTCTCTTTTCACTGCCTTCTTTTACGGGGTTTGCTGTGGGTATCTGACCTCACGGGCACACAAAGAATATTTCCCTTCTTTGATCTTTATCTTTGAACTTGAGCTATGAGTCATACTTGGAGCGACTGGTATACTGCAGATTAAATGCCATAGCCCATTCCTCTCCACTATTTAAAAGTATCTGCTTGGGTGCTGGATATTATGTACTATGATTTATAATCCCTCCATCCCCCAATTGTGAGTGTGTATGAGATATCTGAACTTTATGTTTCCAAATTTTCTAATCGGATTCCTTCCCCCTGCAGTAAAAAAAAAAAAAAGCATATGTATTTCACTGAATTCTCCTTGTTGATTATCACTTTAAATGTTGTAATACTTGAAAATGTAAAGCAGGGTCCCTAGCAATCTCCATCTGAGGATTATCGACTGCTAACATGAGTGGAAGGAAGTCTTGTGTGAGGGAATTTCTGATGCCTTCCTTACCCCCCTTCTGGGGGTCAAAATATCGACTGAACAAGTACCGTATTGGTCCGAATATAAGCCGCACTCGAATATAAGCCGCACCTTTAAAATTGGAGGGGAGAAAAGAAAAAAGAAAAAATACCCAAATATAAGCCATTCCATTCCTCGCTGCTCCTGGCTGCATACTCGGCGGGGGGAGCCGCACTGCATTGCCGCCGGCCATTCCCCTTCCTGCTCTCTCCCTTCCTGCCCTTGGGGGAGAGGATGGGGGACTATGCTTGGGATGGGCACCACTTTGCCGTGCTCCTGGCGCTGTTTGCCCTGTGCTCCTGGCTGCATACCATAAGGTCGTGAATATAAGCCACACTTTAACTTTTCACGGTCAGAATTTGGGGGGAAAGTGAGGCCTTTTCAGGCCAATATGGTATTCCTCAAACAGTGGCCCACGACTCACCAGTGGGCCTGAGTGCCCTACCCGCTACAGTACCTGTGCCATAACCTTTCGGTTGGGCCAGGTGCCGACACCAGCACCTCCATGCATGCTGACTAAAACTGCCCAGGAGACAGAGATTTTGTGGGAGTAGATGAGGAAAGGTCACAGGAGGCACTAAAGATAATTGGAAAGTATGATAATCTTTATTGCCATTGTCCCATACAGAACAACGAAATTGAAAAGTGAGATAAAAAGCTAATATTTATTGATAATAATTAATAATGCATAAATAAATAACTGGGAATAGAAAGTGCAAAGATAAGAGGGAGGATCTGTCAGAGGTGTAAGAAGCGAATTTCAAAAGACCAGCAATGAAGGACTGTAGGGTCTGGTGGGAAGGCAGAATTAGCTGCAAGCTGAGCGTGAAAGAAGAATGGAATAAAAATATAGAGCTGTGCGAAAATTATTTGAGAGACATGGGGAAGGGGAAAATATAAAAGAAAATGTAATCACCACTAAAAACTGAGCCACAATATCTCCAGAGCAAATGTCTTGACTTAGCTTGTGGGATGATGAGTGATGGAGCTCCTCGCCACGGGAGAAACACTGTGAGGAAGAATTTAGCAATTTCTGAAAATGGATTAGATATCAGCAGAAGGTGACATCAGTAATTGCCAGCTGATTATACCAAACTTTGCCTCCATCCGCCACCATTTCCATAACTGGTGCTGCCCCTGCACTGCCATTTTGGGACTGGGGACCCTCCACACAATTTTCAGTCATCTCAAGTGAGTCCTGGGGGTAGAAAGACTGAGAGGCCCTGAGCTGAAGAGTGAGGTGGTACCCAGAGGTTGCTGCTGGAGGAAATACAAACACTTTCCAAGAAATACTTTGCCCTGTAGAATTCATATGAGAATTATGTCAGCATAACCCTTTCCTTTCTTTTCTTTAGCAAATGACGGACTGTTGGAAGAGTGGGGTGGAATGTAGGAAACCCAATAGATAACTTCCCCTCTTCATTTTTCCCCCAGATTCCACTCCAGGAGGCTCTCAAGCCAGCATCTTTTTCAAGACTGTGTCTCATTTTCTCTACATGCAGTTTATAAGAATGAGTAGCCACAGTAGGATAATTTTTATTCATCACCTCATGGTAAGATTTCCGTGCAAAACAAAAACCCAAAACAAATATGCAAACTTGCCGTAATATGTCATCCTAACATATGATGTAAGAGGAATTCGTTACTATGGTTGTTCAGCTGCCTGAAAAAATATCGCACCCTTTCCAGAGATTTGGATAAATGCTCAATAGCCATTTGACGTTACCGCATGTAGCTGTGTTATTGTGGCAGGTGTGTGTGTGTGTTTTGCACTGGCTTATCCGGTCATGAAAAATACATCTCTCTCTCTCTCTCTCTCTCTCTCTCTCTCTCTCTCTCTCTCTCACACACACACACACACACACTCACACACACACACTGTAAATCATTAAAAATTGCATTCTTCTAAGATAGTCCTCTATTTTGAAATCCAGTTTTTGGCACCTCTTTGTTTTTATACCAGCTGTGGTGTTTCATCTCCAGAGGCACACGGATGACATCTGAACATCCAGCACTATTGTGCTTAGAGACTCCACAAACAACCCCACCAAATCCTGTATGATAAATTTCCCCCTGATTAGTTAAACAGATACTGCAATGCGCCAACAGAAGGAGGCGTTGTTGACACAGCATCTCCTGAGACTCTGGCTATGTTTTCTTTGAGTTCTTCAGCATTCAGCCCTTGGAGCAGCGAGAAGACTGGGTGGCGGGGGGAGGAATCAGTTCGCATTATTCATTCCCAGTGATTTCTTTCTTTCTTGATTTCTCCCTTTCTTTTGGTTTTCATTATAGTGCCAGATAAAATCCTGTCATGTGGAACTGAGGCCGAGAGCAGGCCTTTGAAGAGCAGAATATGAAAATATTGTTTGATCCAATCACAATATGCTTTTTAAGAGTCTAATCCATAAAGTCAGTTCTCTGTATTAAGGATGAAAGAAACAAACAGTGGTATGCGGTGCTTTGTGAGTGTGTGTTTTGAAAGGTATTTTTAGCTCCTGGTTTCTCCATCACCACCTCACCAAGGATACGGAAGAGTACCTAATTGTCCCTGTACCTGGTCATTGTGTGGAAGAGGAATGGTAAGATGGATAGGAAAAGAGGGAAAGGAGGAGGGCTGAAAGAGGAAAATGTTATGTACTGAAGTTCTCACCCTGGGCCAGCAGGGGGATACTGTAGATAGTTTTCACTCAGGTCCACATATGCAAATAAGGGATTGAAAGTGACATTCAGTGATTGGATAGTTACAGAAAATGGTTACTGTTGCATTCTAGTGGAGCTCTATATAAGCAGGCTGGCTGAACCCTTCAGTTCAGTTCTGTTCTGGCCTGTGAATAAACAAGAGCTGTTTGAAGAATCGCTGTGTCGTCTGATATGTTCATCCACAACTTAAAGAAAAAATGGGTGGCCCTGCTTTCTGCTAGCATGCAGCCTCTGAAAGGTCACCCCAACAGGGGACGCAGCCCTCAAAAGAAAAGAGGCTTCCCAGCCCTGTAGAGTTTGAGGCAGAGGTCCTTCCAAGGGCTGCTTAATTGCTGGACATTCAGCCTGGGGCTATATGCACACTATCTCGAAGTCCCTTACACTCAGTCCTTTGAATTACTAAAAAATAAGTCCCACTGAGTCCAATGAGGCTTGCTCATCGAGTCTCAGGTAAGTATTATAAGACTACAGCCTGAGTCCTTAGAGAGAGACGCTTGAAGGCTGCAGCCAAAGTTAAATTTCTGAATTACTCTGGAGCATGACACCCAGGCCTACACGGTGATTTATTTGAAGGTTCTAGTTAGGTCTTTGAACAAATTGGTAGATTGCGGTCACTTTAGTTTTCTTGTTGTTGTTGTATAAGCTACTAGATACTATGACAACATACATGGGAACATCCTGGTTCTTGGTCAAGGCTGTTGGATCAGCTTTCCCAGCGTAAAGGGATAATTGTGCGTCTCTCCTTCCTCTCTGTCCACACTGTATCTCCACAATACACATGACACACCCATTCCGACGGTGGTTTGATGAGCGGTTTCCAAAAGGGAACAAATGAAGCATGGGTGTAGTTAATCGCTGTGGCTTTCCCATCTATGTATATGCAATACAGACCTTTTGGATCCGTTTCCAACACAGAATGGACATACGGCCGATTGACGGCAATTTACAAAGGGGTGTCAGTGAATGACATACTAAATTACCTTGTAGGGTAATGTTTTTTCCATGCTGTGTAGGAACTCTTTTTTGTTTGTTTTGTTTGTTTCCTAGCTAGCTAACCAACCAGCCGACCAGAACTAAACAGCTCAAAAGACACAGACCCCTGCCATGTCATTTAAAGTTTTGATTACCATGCAATAATAAATAAGAAACACAGTGTTTTATCCCTCCAGTTACTTGAATTAAAGAATGCAGCAGCCCTGCTGCTACAAAGGCACACCTAGTTCGGCATTCTGTCGTCACACTGGCTCACTAGATGCCCATGGGAAACTCACAAGAAGGATATAAGCACAATAGCAAATAAGTGCAATAGTTTCTGATACTGGGGGGCATCTATAAACCATCATTGCTAGGGGCTATTAATATGCTTATCCTCTGTGAATGGGCCAGTAACCCCTTTAAAGTCATTCACGTTGATGGCACTGCGTACATCCCTATGCCATCACTACACCTTGTGCCAGAGAATTCCACAGCTGTGTTTTGTGCGACATCGGTGCCATTCATTAAAGTGAAATCTTTCTGGATGGGAGAGCACACAGCAACCGAAACGGAACACCAGATCAGTGCATTAGTTACATGGTTGTTGTTGTTTTTAAACCATTTAGGCCCATATTGGATTTTTTTAAAAGAATGCCCTTGACTGTAAAGTTTGTATGTGACAAACTGGTATTTGAAAACACATACTTCACACAAGCACACTTCTCGGGGAGCCTGTTGAATGAGCATTTGGTGGCAAACGGAGGTTTTTAATTTAATTTAATTTAATTTTAAAACGTGCTGCCTTTCAGAGCCAAAAGCCTTGCTAACACAGCTAACATAATATACAAAGCTATAAAACACAATTTCAATAAAATGCCATATATTGAAAACAATGGTTAGCAAAATCACAAGCAATTCCGAAAATAAATTAAACCAGGGAGTGGGAGACTTTCTCTTCAGTGTCCTAAGGGCTGGATTCTCTCATAGGTTCACCTGCCAGTGTGTCAGAGGCAAAAGCAACTGAGGTAAACGCTTACCTTTTCTACAGAAGTCTACATTCTAGACACACAAAAAGATCTATATGAGAATCCATATTTAAATCAATACTTAAATCACAAAATACTTCTATAGATATGTATATTATCACCATGTGTGTGTTTATAAAGGTATTTCATCCTGAAATATGCACCTGTTCACACATTTTTGTACATTTTTTGTTCAGAGAACTGTATCGCAAATTTCAGTTAAGTGTGAAATCTAAAGGATAATTATGTTCTGATCTGTGTAGAAGTCCAATAGGTATGATTTAGGTGAGTTCTCTTAAA
Source organism: Podarcis raffonei (assembly GCF_027172205.1). Taxonomy (NCBI): domain Eukaryota; kingdom Metazoa; phylum Chordata; class Lepidosauria; order Squamata; family Lacertidae; genus Podarcis; species Podarcis raffonei. The sequence continues at coordinate 95,609,983 of NC_070604.1, read as the reverse complement.
ACTGTGGAAACAAACTAAATCATCCTCCATCTTAACACATAGCCGTTGCAATTCCCACAATTGGTGTGGAGCTTCGTTGACCTAGCAACTTGTTAGGAAAGGGGCTTTTATTATTATTTTAAAAATCCTCACAATTCAGCTTTGAGTATGCTATCTTTCTAAAGGAATGTTGCCTAGTTTGCCTTCTTTGCCATCAAACAGATGGTTCTTGTAGGAATCCTTACTTATCTCCTACTTAGTCATTGGCAAGATGGACTTCTTGTTCCAGCAGAACTTTTTCCATCCATGTATCTATGGATGCAATTATGGGCCCTGGAAAGCTGTTTGTTTTCAGGGAGGGCTGCCACCCCAACAACTGGTTCTAAGACAGGCAGTTTCAGAAATACCACAACTTTCTCAAGTTGTCTACATGGCCATATCTTTTGTCGTGTGTCTTCCAGCATTGGCTCATAAACTGATATAACAATTGTCGGTTTCCTGTTTTCTTTAGTCCAAGACTATGAAACCTCAAGCTGGATAAAAGGCTAATGTGAGGCACAGACTAGACCCTTTGTATACCTTGGTAGCCTATCCAAAGTATAACATTTTGTTAAGATCTGACTGATTCCTGGTATTGAGTAATAAGTCAATGTTTCTCCCTCTAATAGAAATAATTGGAAACTGAGTAGAAGTCATATAGGAGAATTGTGAAATGTGTAAGACTAAGAATGCTGGCAATATTGAGGTATGCATGTTAGGGGCAATGTGAATTGTATGGTTAATGTGCATAACAAGCACTCATCATATATCATAACCATTGTGTACATCATCTCCCCAGGAGAAGGAAAAAATCCACATTCTCTTGAAAGTATACACATTCTCTAGCTTGGGAAACTACAATTTTGTTTATTCTCTGGACAATATGAATATTCTGTGGTAAATGTGTCTACTCTCCTAAGAAACATGTTCTTAATCTAGTCTAGAAGCAGTCAACCAGAGGTGATGAATATGCATCAACAGCCACTTCTTATGCACATTAATGGCTTAACTCACTTTATTCCTACACATATATACTGATCAATTACACAGTTTTTCATCAGTGCATATATCAGTTTGAGCATGCCTATTTTGTTGTTTAGTTATTTAGTTGTGTCCATCTCTTCATGACCCCATGGACCAGAGCATGCCCAAGCACTCCTGTCTTTCACTGCCTCCCGCAGTTTGGTCAAACTCATGTTGGTAGCTTCAAGAACACTGTCCAACCATCTTGTCGTCTGCTTCTTCTTGTGCCCTCAATGTTTCCCAGCATCAGGGTCTTCTCCAGGGAGTCTTCTCTTCTCATGAGGTGGCCAAAGTATTGGAGCCTCAGCTTCACGATCTGTCCTTCCAGTGAGCACTCAGGGCTGATTTCCTTCAGAATGGAGAGGTTTGTTCTTCTTGCAGTCCATGGGACTCTCAAGAGTCTCCTCCAGCACTATAATTCAAAAGTATCAATTCTTCAGCGATCAGCCTTCTTTATGGTCCAGCTCTCACTTCCATACATCCCTACTGGGAAAACCATAGCTTTAACTATACGGACCTTTGTCGGCAAGGTGATCACTGCCTTGTCATGGCAAAGGGGCTTGAATAACTCAGAGAAGCTATGAGCTATGTCATGCAGGGCCACCCAAGACGGACAGGTCATAGCCGAGAGTTTAGACTAAATGTGATCCACCTGGAGCAGGAACCGGCAAGCCACTCCAGTATCCCTGCCAAGAAAACTCCATGGGCAAAAACAACAGGCATGCCTATTTACATGAAGGCAAAAGTTTTATTCACCTCTAGCTGTACCTTCCTCGTTTTTAAAAACAACCAACCCATTATTTTGGTCAAACTATTCACCTTACCAGGGCCAGCCCAGGGCATTTTGCCACTACAGGCAAAACTGAAAATACTTTCCCCTTTGCCACCACCTCCGTTTCTGCACACGCCTGCTGCTGAGGCTGCCTTGTTTGCACCAGTTTGTCCTCTTTGTTGCCACCTCTTCCTTGCCCAGATCTGCCGCCTGAGGCAACTTCCTCATGTTGCCTCATGGGTGGGCTAGCCTTACATCTTGCTAATATTTATTTCACTTTCTGGTGGGCATAGCTTTTTCATGGAGTAATTTTGCGACAGTTTGAAAAGATCTTTACCCAATTATTCCTTTAAAAATTGTTATTATAGAAAAATGTGTTATTTAGGTTGTCCAAGTTTATTTCTTTGTGGAAGATAAATGTAATACATAGACATCTTTGATTCAGTCATATCTGGCTCAGGAACACTGTGCTTATTTGCTTTATTTAGATGGGAAGATTACGCTGCTTCTTTTGTCACAGGGTGTGATGATGTTCACGGAACTGTAATCTTTTTTGCTGTGTTCTGAAAAATCAAACAAGAGGAAAACAATTACAGAATTTCCTGTGTTTATTTGTGATTCGCCCTCATTTTCAAAGCGATTATAAGATAAAAAAAACCTGCTAAACTCTTTAAGGATTTTGAGAATGTTTTGGTTATGGTATGCACTGAACTTTCTGTGGGAAGTAAAGATATCTATGAAGCCAAATGCATAGGCCAGAGGAAATATTTCTGTTTATTTGGATTAATCAGCTGATCATTTTTCAGTTACCCATTATAATGGAACCGATATGTATATATTTGCCAAGAAAGAGAATTTGCTCTTGAAAAAGCAAATGTTGGAATATATTCTATAAACAATCTGTATGTTCTAAGCTAAAGTTACATTTTATAGGACATTTTACTGCTCTTAAGTTGATCTGCCAAGAATCTCAGGTGCTTACGTCTGTGGAAAAATAAGCTACTGTCTGTTGAAGTTTCAATAAAACAGTCCAGAAATTGGATGTTAAAGAAAAACTGACATATAAAATCAATATTATGGTAAAAGACTCAAAGGAGTCCCCCCGCCGCCCGCATCCACTTATTACTTTTATATTTTGTACATTAGAAATCTATACAAGTTTCTTTCTTTTCAGATATATATAGCCTAATTTTAAGAGCTGCTATTCCTCCAGATAAGTGTGCAGGACTGAGTTCATGTTCCACCATGACTTTTAGAACTGACCAGGAACACTCTTTTATGTGATCGATATACTAAATCACCTCCACAAATCAGGTTCCCTAAACTCTGGAGACCCACCAAAGCCTGAGCCTGCCCATATTCCAGTAGTGATGTAAGACAGCTTTATTCAAACTGTCCTTCGTTGCCCAGGGATAAGTAGGGATACAGCAGTATAACCAGCATATTGTTATTAACCCTTGAGGCCATAAGTCCATTGGTTAGCGATGAATCTATGGGCTAGCATAAATATGCACAACGTGTTGTGTTGTACCAACATAGTAAGCTGACACTACTTTGCCCCTAACAGTCAATGTGGCTGTAGAAGTATGTCAGAAATCCTTCAATTTTCTCTCCAGATTTTGGAGTTCCGAATTACATCGCTTTATTTTCACTGAAATCAATAAAGAATATGAGTGGTTAAAGTTCACAAATAATGAATGAATTGTTAAAAGTTACCTGCAAATACAAGCATAATTGTGGAATAGGTGTCCTTTAGATGTGATTTTTAGCACCACTTTTCTGCTTCTGTGGCTGGCAGGAAGCACATGAATACAGTCGATCTTGTCACTTAAAATAATAGTAATAACAGTAATAATAATGTGCTCTCAGATTCACCAGTAAAGACAGATATCAGGCTTCTTCAATGTTGTTTCATTTAACCGTTTAACAATCAGAGAACAGTTTTAATAATTCCTTTAACATGCTTGTGTTCTGTGCTAGCTGCCTCACACACAATTTGCTCCCTCCTGCCTGAGGTCCACCCTACTGTGCAAATCTCCCAGAGGGTTCCCATCCATAAAAAAACAAGAGAAAGTAATAGCAGCAACAACAACAATTTAATCAATATACCATTTAATGTCAAAATAGGCTTCTAAGCCATTTACAAAACCAATCACACAAACACAAACGTATAAATATCCATAATTAAAAGATGGGGGGGAATCCCACTCAAACATTATAATATAAACACCCCTAACTGAAATATGCACTATAACAATCCCATTAAAACAATACAGCAGTTAAAACTGGAGACTCAGGTCAAGAGATCAATGCCTGTTCAAGCAAGTGTGTCTTAACAAGCCATCAACATGCCAATACAGAAGGGGCCTCTTGGATTTCAGCAGGAAGCGCATTCCATAACATCAGGTCATGCCATTGCTCGTTGGGCTCTGTTTGTTGATTGTAATGCTCTTATATATATAGACGAACTAACCATATTTCAGATTTTAATACTACAGAGCACGCGTGCGCATGGTGCCTTATCCACACTACTGTGGTTCAGCACTGGGAAATTCAATGAACATTTGTTGGCCAAGTTTGGATTCAAATCCATGTCATCTCAAGTGCAGAACCCGGAAATCGCACTCAAAAGTCCAATCCTACACGTCCCATGCCTTCAGTAGGATTTACACCTAAGTTCATGCAGGAAGGATTGTAGCCCATAGCTGCAATTCTAGGAATATTTATATGGATGTAATCTCCATTGGACTCAGGCACAGATACTGGAGAGTGGGGAAAGATCACATGGTGTTGGAGGACAAAGGTGTGTGGGCCAACTCGCCTGCTGCTCTCAGGTACACTAGAGAACACTGTTGTCACCAGGTAAGATTCAACTGTGGTCAATCAGCTTTCGTACATGGAATTGGGGTGTGTGGGCAGTACCAGATTCTTCTTCGCCTCAGTCTACCAAATATCTGGGCCAATCCTTAGATTTACTTCTGCGATATGCAGATCATAGAGTAGGCACGGTGCAAAATCGAACCACTGTCATTTCCTAGGTGGGCTATCAGAGTTTATGCAGGAACTGGGTTGCAGACCTCCAGGACCCTAACTGCGTAATTTGGGGTTTGGACTGTTGGCATTAATCCAAATAACTTATCTTAACTGGACTGTGGATCAGGCTGGAATAAGGTAACCAGAGAACCAATTCTAAATGTTTGCTTTGAGGTTTCCTAGAATGAATGATAACTTCTCGGCATCGACATCTGATCACGGAGCTTACCTACTCAAATAAACTAACAATAAGGCAGTCTGTTTTTCTTTAATTATAGTTCTGCCTTGGAAAGAGCAACCCTAGCAATGGTTCTCTCATGAACAATTCCATCCTTTCCACATGGAAGAATCAAATATCCCTCAAAGCATTTGGGTGTGTGTTTTTTTAAAAAGAACACTGAACAAAATGCAGATACCGTTTCTGGAGTTATAGAGTTACACAAAGTGTTGTTTCAGTATGAAGCCTGCGCTTAGATATCAAGGCCAATATACTAATCTGAATTTAAGTTCCTTCTCCCACAGGGGTGGCTAACCTCTTGTTCTCCATATACAGCCAGACTGCAGTTCTCGTCCTCCCCCGCCAGAGACTCTCCAGTCACAGGCAAGGTGGTGTTCAGATATCATATCAGGGAGGCAAGTATTCTCCTTCCACAGCACAGGAAAGCCAGCTCCAAAAAATTGCTCCTTGATAGGACTTGCCTCTTCCAGCGTAACCCATGCAACTGCTCTCAAAGCTGAGACAATTGGTAGAAGTTGCTCTGGTTGGCAAGGAAATGCGTTGCAGCAACTTTCTATGCATGGAAGCAGCTTCACGACCCCAAAGTGTTTCAGAGTGCCTGGACACCATGCTCCAGATTGTCTCACCCACTGGCAGAGAAAGAGCCAGACCGGTTAGATCCATTTTACAGACTGAGCCCTGAAACCTAACAAATGTGAACTCCTCACTCAGTAAACCTACAGCCGAGCCAGGAGTTGAACCTAGATCATCCTCTCTCATTTATTTTGTGTAATCCTATGGAGATGCTTAAGCTATTGCTCCATAGCGCTGTCTTTTTACCACGGCAACAGCCACACACATTAATAACTAAGTGTTAAGTACATTCACAATGTTGTACACATGTTGAATTATAGAGAGAGGGCCTCACAGGCCACAGTTGCTCATTAAATTAACTTGCATACAACACTTTAATAAAACAGAGGGGGACATGATTGGATTATTACCGAAGGAATGGCTTAGAAAGCAATGATTTGGAGCCAAGTGGAGAAAGATAATTCCAATATTTCCCATGCTGATGCTATACATCTGTTCCAAAGAAGCTGAAATTCCATTGTTCTCCTCTCCTAAACGTCCCGATTAGCAGAGCCTGGATTCAAAAGCATCTCAAATATTACTTCTCGGGGATTTTGCCCCTGAAGCGTAGAATAGTTTAAGCATTAGGTACTCTTAATTCACTATTAACTGGCTACGTTGGAAACAGCTAAAGAGGCTGGGACTGTACCATGGTCTAATAAAAAAACCCAATAAAAGTTTTAAACTAATTCACACACATCTGCAATCTGATTACATAATATGTGTCATAGCTGCCAAGGCCTTGCCACACTGCTCGTTCGTGCAGGGAAGGGGGGGATGTCAGTATGATGTCTTCCTTGGCAGCGTTATTGTCTTCTCAGGCTAATACCACCATCTCTAGGCAAACCTAGGAACAGATGAAAGGGCAAGGGCACTGTCAAGCTGGTCCTGCCATTAGGCAGAATAGGGTGGCAGTGGAGGCACCCTTCTACCTTCCTTACTGAGCCCTCCCCCCCTTCCCCCCGCTATTCCCCTCTTCTCAGAAAGAGAGCAATGTGTGTCCCCTAAACTAGCCTGCTTCTCTCAAATGCAGGGAAGGATGCTGTTCTATCACCAGTGTTTGTGGCCACATCCAAGCCATACTTTTAAAGCATTCATAACATTTCAACATTCATGGCTCTTTCACACACACACACACACACACACACACACACACACGAAACCTGGAAACTGTATTGCAGATCTGGCCAGACTTTGAAGTAAGATTCAACTGCCATTCTGATCTGCTTTTGTAGTGACTAGGCCGCCAGGACTACATAACATGAGTCCTAAAAGACCTATATTGGCTCCCAGTACGTTTCCAAGCACAATTCAAAGTGTTGGTGTTAAAGCCCTCCATGGCTTTGGCCCCATATACATGAAGGAGCATCTCCACCCCCATCATTCAGCCTGGACACTGAGGGTCCAGCTCCGAGGGCCTTCTGGTGGTTCCCTGTCTGCAAGAAGTGAAATTACAGGGAACAAGGCAGAGAGCCTCCTCCGTATTGGCACCTGCCCTGTGGAACGCCCTCCCATCAGATGTCAAGGAGATAAACAACTATAGGACTTTCCGAAGACACTTGAAGGCAGTCCTGTATCAGGAAGTTTTTAATGTTTGATGTTTCGTTATGTTTTTATATTCAGTTGGAAGCCACCCAGAGTGGCTTGAGGAATCCAACAACAACAACAACAACAACAACAACAACAACAACAACAACAGACTGGCAGGGGCAGGGGTATCTTTTTACTTCACCTCAGGCAGCAAAAGTTTTTCATAGAATCATACAATTGGAAGGGACCACGAGGATCATCTAGTCCAACCCCCTGCAATGCAGGAATCTTTTGCCCAGTGTGGGGCTTGAACCCACAACCCTGAGATTAAGAGTCTCATGCTCTACCAACTGAGCCATCAGGGGTTGCTGTGTCTTGGGCCAGTCCTGTTCTTTGAAATGGCTGTTGGGCTAGCTGACCCATCTGTCCACAAATTCCTTTAACAGGCAGATAAATAATAATAATAATAATAATAATAATAATACTTTACTCTAAACAAAAAATAATCACTCTGAACATGTAGGTCTTTGAGATGTTTTAACAAGGATATCAGGATCTTTGAGAGTTATGCTTCCACAACTCCACAATGTACTCTGAGTAAGTAACCAAAATAAACTAGTGTTCAGTCCCCTGCTTTGGAAATTAAAAGAGAGATAATAGAAGTCAACACACCACCAATATAAAAGACTGTGGGGGCATTCTTATCATAGTGATTTAGATTTTTTCCAAAAGAGAGAGAGAGAGAGAGAGAGAGAGAGAGAGAGAGAGAGAGAGAACAAGCTAAATCATGGTCATTTTAGAACTATCTAGTAATTGCTTCCATTCCTGCACATTGATAGGACATTATGGACCTAGTACCATACCTTAATTCTGCCTCTCCCAATTTGTGTTAAAGCTGAGTCTTGTTGGCACCTTCCATTTCATTACAGTGGTACCTCGGGTTACATACGCTTCAGGTTACATACGCTTCAGGTTACAGAGTCTGCTAACCCATAAATAGTGCTTCAGGTTAAGAACTTTGTTTCAGGATGAGAACATAAATTGTGCTCCGTCTTTGGATTTCGCAGTTCTACAAATGTTATGATGCAACTCTCAGCTCAAAAAAATTATAAAAATGTATTTAAGATAAAATGTGCTTTGTATACATTATAGTAAAGTGTGTGTGTGTGTGTGATAAAATTGTACCATATTGGCCCGCAAATAAGCCGCACCTTTAAAATTCAAGGCTTATTTGCAGGTGTGGCTTGCCTCCCAGCACTACCACCCTGAACAGGGGCAGGGGGCGGCCGGCGTTCAGTGCCCTGCTCCCCAAACCAGCGCCGACCCTCGGTTCTGAGCACACTGTGCACCCGCCTCCCTGCACTATTTCTCCAAGCCGGAGCTGACCCCAACCCCCATTCAGGGCGGTAGTGCTGGGAGGCAGGCGCGCAGCACTCTGTTCTGAATATAAGCCGCACTTTAACTTTTTACAGTCAGAATTTGAAGAGGAAAAAAAAGTGTGGCTTATATTTGGGCCAATACGGTAGTTAAATATATATTTGAATACATTCTTTCTGCAGATCAAAAAACAAAACAAAACAGATTAGGGTTAGGGAAGGGAAGGACGTCTACAGGAACACAGGGAGCTTATACCAAGCCAGACCATTGGTCTTTCAAGCTCAATATTGTCTGTACTGCTTAAAGTAGCTCTCTGGGGTTTCAGAATGGAGACATTCCAAGCCCTTCCCAGACAGGGATTGAACCTGGGACCGTCTGCATTTGAAGAAGATGCTCTACCCTTACTGAGTAGAACTGTGAATTTTAAAACTGACACAGACCAAATCTTTGCTTCCCTAGTCCAGATTCCAGAGTAGATCTATGCATTACTGCTTCTGTATCTAATCATGTTTCCGGCAGTGACCACTGACTCTCGTGTGAATCTCTTTCATGGAGTCCTTGGGATTGCACCCAATGAACCACCAACTGAACTGATAAAGAAGGGGCAGATTCTTTCTGATTCTAACAGTGCACACGACCAAGCTAGAGACTTTCTTCTGACCTGTGGCATTGGAATTGTGTACCAAGTGACTTTGGTGCAGAGAAGAGGGGACTTTGCAAAGAATAAGTCCATCCCTCTCACCCCCACACTGTAATCCATCCAGATCTGTAGGTTTATCTTTGTGTTGTGATCAGAGAAACTGGCTGGTACCCACAGCTAAGCTTTCAGTGATTTTCATGTGTCTAACAGTTTTCCTTTCTGATTACGGCTAGCTCATCTCTGCCAGAAATAGGCCAGGGGCTCGTAAAAATACTTCTGAAGATCAAAGATCTGCCTTTTGGAATGACTTCTGCTTCAACATATTCCTCCAGAAGGATGCCCTAAGACCTCCTACAATCTACAAAGCCTTCCACTCCAATTGCCTTAACCATTCCTCTTATATAAATAGTGTAGTGCCACAAGAAACTACCTTGGTCTTCTGATTTGTCAGAGTGATGAAGAAGTTTTCCCCCTGCCTGCAAAATAAGCATTTGAAATAGTCACAAATGGCAAGGGCCTGTATAGAAGGGCTGTACACTGGAAATCCCAAACCAAATTGGGAATGTGGCCTCGGATGAGTCAGATCCAAACTCCTGTGAGTCAGGATGCATGGGGCCAGAGGGATCCTTGGCCGTCGGGGGGCAAGGCATCAGGCAGGAAGAAAAGGCAGACAGGGTGGAGAAACTGCAAGACAAGAACTGAGGCATACATGAGCAGCAGAGGCATTGCTCCCGAGAGAAGGAAGGCTCAACACAGCAGCTCTGCTTCCTGCCTGATGCCCCAACCCATGGAATCGATGGGCAGGGTAAGGAAAAAGCATTAGCTTATGCATTCCTGGTGAATCAAATGAGCCACTTCAAATGAGTGGATTTGCCGACGTGTCAAGGTTACAGAGAACCTGAGAAGTTAACATTAGTGGAATAAAATCAACATGGCTACTAACCTGGTTTTGTTAATGGTGTGGTAAAATCTGCCAATCTTTTTAAACAACAACAACAATGGAATTGGCAAGTGCAGCTGAATGAATTTTATTATTACGGTCACAGACCTGTTCCGGCTCAGTTACAATACAGTGGTACCTCGGGTTAAGTACTTAATTCGTTCCAGAGGTCCGTTCTTAACCTGAAACTGTTCTTAACCTGAAGCACCACTTTAGCTAACGGGGCCTCCTGCTGCCGCCGCGCCACCAAAGCACGATTTCTGTTCTCATCCTGATGCAAAGTTCCTAACCCGAGGTACTATTTCTGGGTTAGCGGAGTCTGTAACCTGAAGCGTATGTAACCTGAAGTGTATGTAACCCGAGGTACCACTGTATCAGGAAAATCATAAAGCACAATAGAAATACATTGAATTGCAATTGGGTATAACAGAGACAATACAGATATAGCGGCAGTTAAAAATATATATTAAATCTTGATCACTAAAATAAAACCTAAAATTGTCATTTAAAACCTTAATCGTTTTGGTAGTACAGCTTGTTCCCTAAGTTTTATGGCAGACGCACAGAATTTGGCCACCCTTAGCGTGGTCTCTAGATCCTTGTCCTCTGGGCAAGTGCAGCTGGTGTTTGCATGAAAGCCATCTGGTCCTCGCCACCCAGTCGCTATCTCTCAGCCTAACCTACACTGTCATAAAATGGGGAGTCAGAGAGCCGTGTGCCCCACCTTGAGCTCCTTGGAGGAAAAGCTGGTATATAAATGTAATAAATAAACGTGCAAGATGCAGCAGAACCTGTGCCTGTGTTGGACTGGAGCTGATTTCCTCTCCCTTCCCTGAAGTCCCCTTAACATCTTTGTTTGCATAAGAATCTTCTTACTTATTGGGCTAGCACAAAGACAAAGCAAAATGCTGCTGTAATAAACCACATACAGTGTTTGTGCTGCCATACCTTGCCCTTGTTTCTTTCTGGTTTATAAGGAAAGGGCTGTTATCTGAAGGATAAAATGAGCTCCTATCCTCTTGCCCAGAGCTCTATTGTTCCCATGTGCTGGGCCTATTTAAGCACATGACAGATGGATGAGTTGCTAGCTTAGATTTGCTTTATTCCGGGGCCAAAGAAGCAGGGAACTAATACAAAAAGAGTCATTCTAGCAGAGAAGATTACCTTTAACAAACTGACATGATTAATGCCAAGGAGAACGTGTGCATCAGACTCATTTCAATGTGCAAGCTCAAGTGGCTGCTGTGCTCTATCAGCTTCGGTTAGCATGAACCACTTTGTCTGCGTAGCAAATTGCTCTTCCTGTAAATAACCGTATATGTATATGCATATGTATATATGCTGCCATTCTGACCCCAAAAAATCTTTCAAGCAAGTAACAGGACTGAAAGCAATCTATACAATTGAAAAACCAAAATGGCAAGTAAAAACTCAAATGCAATTCATAAAACTCCAGGACATGGTCAGTCAGATTCAATTCAGTCTGCATGTAATTGTGAATCTGCCTATTTTAGAGCAATATGCAAACCAAAATACAGCTGTCCTTTGAAATGTGCACTTCTCATAACCAGTCAAATTATGAGCACAAAAATGTACAGTGTAATGTGCAAAAAAACCCTAAAAACTGCATGTATTAGTGAAAATAACAAACAAAAATGCATTACTTTAGAGCAGGGTTACCAGACGTCCCTGTTTCCCGGGGACAGTCCCCGGATTTGTGAATAAGTCCCCGGATAAATGCCATCCCCAGAATGTCCCCAGATTTCATCTAATGTCCCCGGGAAACGCAGCAGCGACAGTCTCAGCAGCCCGGAGCAGTTGGCTCTGGCTGGCTTCAGGAGCTTCTCAGAAGTCCCCATATGATGGTGGTGCGGGGGCTCTAAGATGCAGCTTCCGGGCTGCCTCCACCTTCCCTGACCCCAGCAACCAAGCTGTGAAGGGAGGCTTCATGCGGCCTATTGGAGCAGCCTCCTAACTCCTACTTGCATGCAAGCAGGAGTGGCGGGGATCTCTCAGCTGTGAAGGGAGACTTCATGCTGTATTAGAGCTTGTGTGCAAGCAGGAGGGGCAGGGATCTCTCAGACAGGCAATGGGAAGCCTCCCTTCCCAGCTGAGGGATCCCCGCCCCCTCCTGCTTACACGCAAGTAGGAGTTGGGATGGGGCTGCTCCGAAAGGCAGTGTGAAACCTACATTCCCTCTGCCACCGCCATCGCTGCAGCATCAACGTCCAGAACGTGCAGTATGTATGTATGTATGTATGTATGTATGTATTTAAAGTGTCCCCAGATTCTGGTAACCAAATCTGGTAACCTTACTTTAGAGTAGATGGCTTTGCAAAAATGTTTATATAAAGCATAGCTGCATTCAAATTGGGCATAGTAGAAGAAACTCAAATCCAGAGAGCTGAGCTTAAGACTCAATGAGAGAATCAAAATTGTCAGATTTGTCCATCTGCATTTCCCCATTCATTCTGCTGCCTGGGTGCTGCCACTGAGAAGACCCTGCCCTGCACCCTCACCTGTTGTGCTTCAGATGGCAAAGCATTCCCCAATGAGCCAACCATGCAAGCAGATTCATATGGAAGGAGGAATTCCTTGGTTCCAAATGGATAAATCTTTAAAGGTCAAATACTGCACATTGAAAAGAGCCCAGGAACAAGCCAGGAACAAATAAAGTTGGTAGAATATTGTAGGTGTTGTAGGACCAGAAAGTAAGGCTCCCATCTGCAGCTTAGATTCCAGGCATTATTCAAAGACAAGTGATATATACCACCCAGTTTCCAAAGTGTCTCTATATTTTTGCAAATGTTTCAGTCATATTCCAATAAATTTAGGTGTAGCTCTTGCACAACAAACCCAAGAAAATCCACTGGAATGTATAGCATAACCATGACATCAAACAGCATCATATAATCTCTGCACCAGTATAACAAATCAGAATGAATGCTCAATAAAACAACGACATCATATAATCCCTGTGCAAATTTTGTGGGGGATGAAGGCTCAATAAGCAGGTTACCTATCTAGCACCTAACCTGGATATAACTGAAACATGCATGACAGTTCCAGTTACAGATAGGTAGCCGTGTTGGTCTGCCATAGTCAAAACAAAACAAAAATTTTTATTTATTTTTTCCTTCCAGTAGCACCTTAAAGACCAACTAAGTTAGTTCTTGGTATGAGCTTTCGTGTGCATGCACACTTCTTCAGATACACATGACAGTGGCAAGGAATGTTTTCTCCTGGAAAAGCTGCTAGTGGTGCACCAACCACAGTTTTGATCAACCACTCCTAGGCGTGGTTCTGGAGCATTCCTAAATTATGATTCTGGTCTTCCAGACCCATCTAGAATAAGTTTGTCATTCAAAATTCAAGCCAGAGTTATTTTTAGCTTCCCCTCCAGCCACCTCCAAAATGCCCTTTCCTGCCTCTTTGCCCTCCTCTTCATCGTTGATACAGTGGAAATAAGAAAAGGAGATATGACTCTTTGTTTTCCTCTATCTTGTTGCCATGCACCATAGTGCAAGACCCAAGGGCCTATGGGAGATGGGCTCCTGGGCTAATCATTTGCCAAACTGGGATGGCCGAATATGAAGGGGACTGCTTCTTAAGCATCCGATTGACTCAGAAAATATTCCAATCCGTTTCAGATCAAGAACTTCAATAATTTTTCAAGTTCAGGGCACCTTAAAGGGCCCTGTGAAAATGGCCTCAAACTTTATTCCAGTGAACTCTATAATTTGGGAGGGAGGAGGGGGACTGGTGGAGTTTTCCTAAGGTTAACGAAGAAGAAGGAAAAAGGGACAACTTTGCTGGAAGGCAGATCAAAAGAAAAAGACTAAGAAGAGGAACATGCATTACAGCTCTGTAACAAAACCCATGCATACACATTCACATCACACGTCAAACAATATTGAGTTTAAAGTGTGACATGAGTATTTTTTCCACTCCAAGTACACATGTCTGGAAGCCAGTGCAGAACAAGAGCCAAATAGGAGACAATCTTTATTCAGAAAAAAATGTAATGTTTAAAACAGCCCTGAATTTGCTCACAAAAATAGCTTCCCCCACATGAAAATCATTTGAAGCATGTGTGTGTGTGTGTGTAGAGAGAGAGAGAGAGAATGCTTTATTTAGCTGCAAATTAATATGGATCAGTAATCAGATCTGCACCATGGTTTATGAACTGTTAATGTGAAACTTGATTCCAGGCTGTGATTTAAATTGGGATTTGTGTGTGTGTGTGTGTGTGTGTGTGTGTGTGTGTGTGTGTGTGTTTGCTTGTTGATTTAAATTGCCTTGATTTCAATCACTCTATTTACAATCAGATCAATAAGGCTTATTCCCAGGTAAATACCTATCCTCAAAGGGGAAGCTGTACATTTGAATTCCAGTTTGGTGTCCTTCATCTTAATTGAGTTTACCTATAAGCTCTAAGTGGAAAAACAATTAAGTGTGCTTAAGATTTGTCACCTAAGCAGCGCGCACGCGCACACACACACACACACACACTCTGATTAGGGTGTGATTGTCTTTTCCTTACATAAACTTCTCTTTTTTGCTTTATTTTTATTGTAGCTGAAGTGACTACACAGGGAGTTTACAGGGCAGGCGCAACATCCCTTCCTGGGAGGAAAAGGCCACCACGGTGTTATTTTAACCTACAGCAGGAGAGATAACAACACTGAATACTTGCTGAGCTACTTGAAGGAAGAGGGAAGTGGAGAAGCCATGTCTGTCACTCCAAAGACCTTTGCTGACTCTCCGTTTTTTACTTCACAGGACTGCAGATTTTATACTGATGAAATATGCAGCCTTGGGTGTGGGTGCCCTAGCAAAAAAGGTGATGTTTTGGCAATGTCAATCAACTGACATCCCATATGCAGAGTTTGCTGCCCTTCCACAAGAAGATAGCAAGGGCCCTGCTGGATCAGATAAAAGCTCCATCTAGTTCAACCATGCAGTAATAGCCAACCAGATTTTTCCAGGAAGCTGCCCAAAAGAGTTGGAGGCCAGAACCTTTCCCCATTTTTTTTTTGCTACAAGCACACACAGAGCTGATTTTCAAGAGGTAACCTGGGGTCCAGGTGAGACATAATTTTGGGATACTCCTGTTCCAGCTCCCCTGTTATGTGAGCAGTAGAAAGAAACAGCATCTTTAAGTAGAGGGATAGGGTCTTTAAAGGCACACAAACTTTGCTGCCCCCATAACCTACCCAAAGTTTCTTGGAAGAAACTTGTACAAGTGCGACAAATTGATGTAAAGGCTTCCAATATATTTATTTGAGGACAAAGGTACGTATAGTTAAAGCCATGGTTTTCCCAGTAGTGATGTATGGAAGTGAGAGCTAGACATTAAAGAAGGCTGATCGCCGAAGAATTGATGCTTTTGAATTATGGTGCTAGAGGAGACTCTTGAGAGTCCCATGGACTGCAAGAAGATCAAACCTATCCATTCTGAAGGAAATCAGCCCTGAGTGCTCCCTGGAAGGACAGATCGTGAAGCTGAGGCTCCAATACTTGGCCACCTCATGAGAAGAGAAGACTCCCTGGAAAAGACCCTGATGTTGGGAAAGACGGAGGGCACAAGGAGAAGGGGACAACAGAGGACGAGACGGTTGGACAGTGTTCTCGAAGCTACAAACATGAGTCTGACCAAACTGCGGGAGACAGTGGAAGACAGGAGTGCCTGGCGTGCTCTGGTCCATGGGGTCAAGAAGAGTCGGACACAACTAAACGACTAAACAACAACAACTTCATGTTTTAAATTACCACATCATATTCATACATTAGAATGGTTAGAAGAGATGGTACAGGGCGGTGATGGGGAATCTATAGCATGTGGGACCCTCAAGGCCATTTTGGGCCAAACCATACGCCTGTCGGTCCTTTGAAGTTCAGTGGGGTCTAGGTGTGAAATAGGAATGCAAAGCGAATGGAGGGAAATGGCATCGGGGTGGAATTCTAACTCAAAAAGGAGGAGAGTCCTGTCCCCAAATATCCCAATATCAATCTGCAGCATCTCCAGATAGGGCCGAAATGTGTCTACCTCTGAACTATGACCCTTATCCAAATGGAAAGCGGGGGGGAAACATGGCAGCATGGAGACTAGCAAGTTCTGGGTTTATCTTAGAACGTCATGGGTAAGCGGCAGAAATTGGGATTTACGGGCTTTTCGGTAATTCTGGTTCACTGAACACAAACCATTATGGGATTTTCTATTTAAAAAAGCAGAACTGCACAGTAGACAGACACCAGCATTGACTTGTGCATTGCTAAAGCTTCTTTGCCTCCCTAAAATATATGGATGCTCTTATTCTGCTGGCACTGCCTTGAAGGAGCAGAATGCCTTTAATGTTTTGCAAGAGCGACCTCCATCAGGCTTTTGAGGGGAGTTAATAAATCAACAGAAGCCACTTAACGGCAGCATTTTCACGAGTCCTGTGGAATTCTAAGTAAATAACGGGATTGGAAGAATGAAAATGCTGTTTATATTGAAATGTAGTCTGCCGTTCAAAGGAGCACAGAAGATGCTTAAGTGTTAAGATTTTGTGCTGCTACCGCTCTCAGCGCAACGGTATCCCATTAAACAGAACGTTAAGCTAAAGCTGTTAGCATTGGCATGGGGCCAAGTAGACACCAAATCTTCGTAGATGGGATTTAATTGGTACAAGAAGAGGTAATTTATTAAGGAACACTGAAACCTTGTATACACTGAAACATCAGACCAAAGGGCATGATGCCTTGTGCGAATATTGCGTTTGATAATCAGGGGGTTTTCCTTCAGAAGGCCTAATACACTCCAAGTACTGAGAAACCACGACAATTTCTCTACAGAGCTCCCATGCCTGGTGCCCTTCAGTCTGCCCCATTTTCCATGCCCTCCTCCCCAGGAAAGTTTGTGGCTCATTAAAATTCATTAAAGCGGCATTGTAGCCACTCCCACCAATCCCTGGGACAAGAGGGAAGGGTATACTTTACTGGAGAGCCAGAGGGACCCGGTCCAGGTACCACAGTGGCAGAAGCACAGAAAGTCATGCTTGAGGGTAGCTTAAGAGGCAGGGAGAGTTGTGCTTCCCTTCGTGACACAAGCTCAAGAACTACTAGTATCAGGGTTTATGGGATGGAAGCAGGAGGAAGCAACAGCTGGTAGAAGGGACAAAGCAAGGACATTGATCCCAAGGACAGAGGCAGCTATCCAGTGAGCACTGATCCACTAGCATGATCCCCACTAGTATGAATATTTCGTTGATAATTATTCTCTGGTGAAGACTTTAGTCCGAAACAGTTGACCTATTCCGGATATACTATCCTTTTGTGACTTCTGAGAGACATCTTCCTTTGAGACTTTTGTGAAACAGCTTGGCATTGCTTGTTATTCATTGATTTGTTTGATTCTTTGTTTGACTCTGATATATATAACAACTTGTAGTTGCTTGCATATTTTGTGAGATGTGTTGTATGGAACATACATTATTTTGAAGTGGCTTATTCGTATATTTTGAATGAAATCATAACCAATTTTATATTCACTAACAGTTATTAGCCAGCGTGTTGCGTTTGCATTTTAGTAGATTTTTAACATTGTCACAAATTTCTCAGTAGGGTTGGGCGGTGCAAGCTTTTCAACATCATGATGTATCACCAGCCAAACATCGCAATATAGTGCTAAGTTGCAATACTGCAAAATGGAGGCAGAAATAATCTGCACCAGACCCGGCCCCACAAAGCACCAGGGTGAAACCGTCTCAGCTTCCTCTGCGGGAACAGCAATGGTTTCATCCTGGTGCCTTGCGGGGCTGGGGCTGATGCCTCCATACACCAGGCGCTGGCAGCGGAAGGGGTCTCTCCATCACCAGTGCCCGGCGCGCCAAGAGAGGAACAAGCTGCAAATTTTGAATTAGATATACATGGGTGCACCAAAATCCTTTAAGTGCTTCTGGCCTCTAAAGGTCTGTTTAAATCTGGCCCTGTTTGTAGGCCCAAAATATATGGCGAGCAAATGTATACTGCCATTCTGGCTATGAATACAACTGAGGCACCCTGAAATATAAGGAGGTTACCCAAAGGGAACAAAAATGTTGAGCCATGTTATCTGTTAGTTATAGCACAGACTCAAAACACGCTAGCAAGGTTATGCTTAAAATTCTACAAGGAAGGCTCAAACAGTATGTGGATCGAGAACTCCCAGAAGTGCAAGCTGGATTTAGAAGAGGCAGAGGAACCAGAGACCAAATTGCAAACATGCGCTGGATTATGGAGAAAGCTAGAGAGTTCCAGAAAGACATCTACTTCTGCTTCATTGACTATGCAAAAGCCTTTGACTGTGTCGACCACAGCAAACTA
The DNA here is from genome assembly GCF_027172205.1 of Podarcis raffonei. Taxonomy (NCBI): domain Eukaryota; kingdom Metazoa; phylum Chordata; class Lepidosauria; order Squamata; family Lacertidae; genus Podarcis; species Podarcis raffonei. The sequence continues at coordinate 95,591,454 of NC_070604.1, read as the reverse complement.
TGGCAAGTTCTTAAAGAAATGGGAGTGCCTGATCACCTCATCTGTCTCCTGAGAAATCTCTATGTGGGACAAGAAGCTACAGTTAGAACTGGATATGGAACAACTGATTGGTTCAAAATTGGGAAAGGCGTACGACAAGGCTGTATTTTGTCTCCCTGCTTATTTAATTTATACGCAGAATACATCATGCGAAAGGCTGGGCTGGATGAATCCCAAACTGGAATTAAGATTGCCGGAAGAAATATCAACAACCTCAGATATGCAGATGACACAACCTTGATGGCAGAAAGTGAGGAGGAATTAAAGAACCTTTTAATGAGGGTGAAAGAGGAGAGCGCAAAATATGGTCTGAGGCTCAACATCAAAAAAACGAAGATCATGGCCACTGGTCCCATCACCTCCTGGCAAATAGAAGGGGAAGAAATGGAGGCAGTGAGAGATTTTACTTTCTTGGGCTCCATGATCACTGCAGATGGTGACAGCAGCCACGAAATTAAAAGACGCCTGCTTCTTGGGAGAAGGGCAATGACAGGCCTAGACAGCATCTTGAGAAGTAGAGACGTCACCTTGCCAACAAAGGTCCGTATAGTTAAAGCCATGGTTTTCCCAGTAGTGATGTATGGAAGTGAGAGCTGGACCATAAAGAAGGCTGATCGCCGAAGAATTGATGCTTTTGAATTATGGTGCTGGAGAAGACTCTTGAGAGTCCCATGGACTGCAAGAAGATCAAACGCATCCATTCTTAATGAAATCAGCCCTGAGTGCTCACTGGAAGGACAGATCGTGAAGCTGAGGCTCCAGTGCTTTGGCCACCTCATGAGAAGAGAAGACTCCCTGGAGAAGACACTGATGCTGGGAAAGATGGAGGGCACAAGGAGAAGGGGGCGACAGAGGATGAGATGGTTGGATAGTGTTCTCGAAGCCACAAACATGAGTCTGACCAAACTGCGGGAGGTAGTGGAGGACAGAGGTGCCTGGCGTGCTCTGGTCCATGGGGTCACGAAGAGTCGGACACGACTAAACGACTAAACAACAACAACAAAATATGTGGCACCAGGGGAAATGGAAGGAACTTCTAAATATCTACGTCACAAGACATTTAGTACTGACCTTGTGAGATATTGCATCCTTAAAAATATATATTTAAATGCACATTTGGGAAAAAAGTACAAAATTGCCCCCACTTACCTGATTAAACGAGGTTGACAAAACAAATGTAATTTTCAGTGACGTGCATTGATTTGCATATTATTTTGCACACTTGCAGTGGCCATGGAAGAAGCAGAAAGAAGTTTCAGCAAACCAACACACATCTGAAACGGCAGCCATTCTGCTATGGAGCAAGAATTGTTAAGCCATTGAGCTATTTTGTCCATTGAATGTGAACTTGCATGAGAAATTGACTTTGGGGAGATGATTCATGATTTTGTAATGAAAAAGGCCAGGAAAACGAAGCTTTCAAGTAAAATATTTTCAGCCACATTGTCCCATTAGAATATAAAAAAAAATCAAACCACTGACAGGATAATAGTTTTATTAAGTATTAGGTATTTATTAGCTTTGTGGGATTCTCCTCTGGGATTGATGTTATGCTAAACAAAAATAGGGGGGAATGAAGAGGGAGCCTGGTAGGAAAGCTGCCTTGTGGGGCAAGGTGTAATTCCAGAAAATGTAGTATCAGAATTAAACCATGATATTATATAGCTTGGGGTCGTGGCATGTGTGTGAGACGCAGCCCATGTTACATGTCTGTTCTGTGCGCCTAAAAATCATGCTTGGGCCTGTGCTCTCAAGAGCCAGCAAGCCAGTGTGGTCTCGTGGTTAGAGTGTCAGACCAGGACCTGGGAGACCAGGGTTAAAATCCCCACTCAGCTATGAAGCTCATTGGGTGACCCTGAGCCAGTCACTGCCTCTCAGCCTAACCTACCTCACAGGGTTGTCATGGCGATCAGTTGAGAAGGAAGGGAACCATGTATGTCACCTTGAGCTTCTCAGAGAAAGAGGTGGGATAGAAATGAAAATAATAAAATAAATAAATAAATTGTTGGTCAGTGTGGGCTGCACCCCTACCCAAACCACAACCAGTTCTTTAATCCTCTATCACTTCCTTTCCATATACAGTGGTTAAGTACTTAATTCGTTCCTGAGGTCCGTACTTAACCTGAAACTGTTCTTAACCTGAAGCACCACTTTATCTAATGGGGCCTCCTGCTGCTGCCGCGCCGCCGGAGCCCGATTTCTGTTCTTATCCTGAAGGAAAGTTCTTAACCTGAAGCACTATTTCTGAGTTAGCGGAGTGTGTAACCTGAAGCGTATGTAACCTGAAGCGTATGTAACCCAAGATACCACTGTACAGTCATACCTCGGGTTACAGCCACTTCAGGTTGTGTTTTATCGGGTTACTTCTGGGTTTCGTCGGTCACGCATGCGCAGAAGCGCTAAATTGCGCTTTGCGCATGTGCAGAAGCACCAAATCGCAACCCACACATGCGCAGATGCGCCGCTGCGGCTTGCAAACGCTGTGGGTTGCAAACGTGCATCCCGCACGGATCACGTTCGCAACCTAAGCATCCACTGTATTTTTTAAAAAAGAATCATAGGATTGTAGAGTTGAAAGATACCACAAGAGTCAACTAGTTCAACCCAGCCCCTTGCAATGCAGGAATATTTTGGCCAGCGTGGGGCTTGAACCCATGAACCTATGATTAAGCATCTCATGCTCTACCAACTAAGCTATCCCTCAGAACAGTGGCCTCTGTCACACTGTAGTTAATCAATGGTGCAAAGACAGAAGGGGCCAAAGTGTCCTGGAAGTGACTCCTTAGAGTGGGTGTCTGGAGGGACTGAAAGTATCTATTTATGCATTGCCAAAACTGAGTTATCTGTACAGCAGCCTGAGCAGGCAGGCCGGCAGGCCATCTACTCACTCTTCCCTACTATGGTGAGATGTATTTTAATTCTATTTAAATTATAGAATTGTTTGCACCAACACATGTTAACATATGTAAAAAAGTCTGCAAAATATATGCTTTGTCCTCTATTTGGTGATGCAGAAGTGGCATCCCACAGAATGTGCAGCGTGGATATTTGCAGGGCAGCAGGACTGCTCACAAAGCAGCCGAGACTGTTGCAGGCATCAGGAAGAACAAACAGATCACTTACAAAATCCCCCAAAAGGTAAAAGAGACTTAGCACTAATAATATTCTCAAGCACCACAAAGGACAGCTGCAAACAAAACCTTTCAAGCGTGTTGCAAAGTGTCATATACAAATGTGACACTAGATGGCAAAGGTGAGCTATGGCAAATTCAATATATTTTTCAAAACTTTTTTTTTTTAAAAAAAGCATTTTCACAGTGTTTTCTATATGTGTGTAGATTCCACCAAAGTGCCAAAGAGGTAGGGATGTAGGTAAACTCCCCCAGGGTTGAGATGGACTGGGCCAAGGTCGCCCAGGACCTTTATGGCTGAGTGGTGAGTTGAGCCCTGGTCTCTCAAGCCCTAGTCTAGAACTCTAACCACTACACTGGGAGTTGTGCAGAGACAGCATCTCTCTCTCTTTCTCCCTCTCTCATTCTTGCTCTTCTTCCTCCTCCTCCTGTATAGCATTTTGACATATGTCTTGATAACAGGACTTTATTGTCTGCGTCCAAAGACCTGCAAATAACCAGTCAGATTATGGCAACACATTTTTTTAGACAGCAACAATTACTGGAAAATAAGTGTTTTTAATTCATCGTTTGCATACTGCTTGATTGTAAGAGAACCTCTAAGTGGTTTCAGAATCAAACCCGCTTGTCAATAACCCTGTTCAGCAGAGAATGAAAATGCAGCCACTGGTTATTTGAGTATGACAGGCCCATGGGGAATGGATGATAGGGAAACTGTGCGGTTAGGAAGGTTTCTTTGCCACTTACATTTGGAACAACCTACACAACTGTCTCGCGGCTTTGCTGCTAGTGAGTAATGCAGTTATCTTAAAGCCATGCCAGTAAAACCCTCGTTTCAGACCACATTATTCTGCATATGCCACATACAGGAAAAGCTGCAGAATAAAACTATTTTCCAAGCGGTTTTTGGAGTACTTTTATTGGGCCTATTTTTATGCGTCCCATGGTTGTTGTTGTTTTTATTAAAAAAGAAAATAAAAAGCCACTCGTCTTATTTGCCATATGTTGGGCTCAGAAAGAAAGTCTCAAAACTGACTTCAAATAAGATTTCCTATGGTTAAAAAGTTAAAAACCATCATAAGTCTGAAATTCCATTTCAGTGGGCTTTCCAAACTTAGGAGGAAGTGGTGCGTGTAACAGCAGAAACTTGGGAAACCTCTTTTCTTGAACAAGGTAAATCTCCTACATCTTGAGCCACTAGGTGCAAGGGAGGAATCTTAGGCCTCTTAAGAGACCAAGATGGGTTTTAAATCAATGTAGACTCTCAAGGCTATTCACATTTATTTTGGCACGGCTGGATTAAATGGGCATGAGCAAAGACCAATATTTCTGCAAAGATCAAAAAAGAATGCCATTTGATATAAATACAGTGCTTTTAAAAAAACTGCACCAATGCACTAAGGGCAGTGTAGCAACTGTTTTCTAAATGTTACAGACCTTTGGTTCTATTATTATTATTATTATTATTATTATTATTATTATTATTATTTATATACCGCCCTATACCTGGATGTCTTAGGGTGGTTCACATAAAAAGATCACAGTATATAAAATAAAAATAAAAGAAATCACCCAATAATACCCCCCTCTCCCCAAAAGAGCCACATTTTCAAAGGGTATATCATGCCTGTGTGGACAACTCATCACATCAAGTAACAATGCAGACCCTCACTTCTGCATCATCCATCCAATTCAGTATTTAACCTCCAACCCTTCTATGAGATTATGTTCCCGGTCTCTGGCCTTCATGGTTCTTGTTCTCCTGGACAGCTACCTTGACTGCTGCCTGTTCACAGTAATACCTCTTGCCTACAAGCCTGTGTGAGAGCCAGTGTGGTGTGGTGGTTAAGAGCGGTAGACTCGTAATCTGATGAACCGGGTTCGCGTCTCCTCTCCTCCATATGCAGCTGCTGGGTGACCTTGGGCTAGTCACACTTCTCTGAAGTCTCTCAGCCCCACTCACCTCACAGAGTGTTTGTTGTGGGGGAGAAAGGGAAAGGAGAATGTTAGCCACTTTGAGACTCCTTCGGGTAGTGATAAAGTGGGATATCAAATCCAAACTCTTCTTCTTCCTTCGTACCTGTGTCAGAACTGGACTCCATGGCAGCCTTGCAGAAACAAGGACTCAGGCCTGACGTCACCTTAATCACTAAGCTATGGATGTCAGTTTTGACTGTTTCAAGCAGGAGTGGAGAACCTCAAAGTCCTCCAGACATTTTTGTCCCACTCCCACCAGCCCCAGTAAAAGATGGTGCAGGATGATGGGAGTTGTAGTCCAGCAACTTCTAAGGTCCAAACTCCCCACCCACATCTTATGCAATGGTTCTGAAAAATGATGCGTCTTTTTATTTAATATGAGAGAAATATTTGGAAAGTGTGTGTGTATGTGTGGAGAGGCCTTAGTACAATCTAACCTGATCTGCGAGGTCAATGGAAATGTGCTTAAAACATAAGCAATTTTTTTTCAATTAAAAAACTCAAAACATAGAGGCTAAAAATAAATTGCTTTTTTTAAAAAGGGTTCCTGTAATTTTAAGTTTAAAATATGAGCCTGAGTAATCAAGGAAAGTATTTTTACTGCCCAGTCAATATTTTTCCTGGAAGCTTCAATAAATAGACTTTCTTTAGATCTTGAGTGTGTGTGTGCCTAATGGTCTTAGGTGTCTTATACCACAGAAAACTTTATCCTCAAGATATAGAGTAAACAGGAACTCTGTGGTTACGTAGTTCCTGGGGTGGGGGACCAGGGAGGCAAAAAAAGAAGGCCTGGTTTCCATGCTCTACAGACAATTTATTCCTATTTTAAGAGCTATTCGCCCTCCTAGCCCAAACCTGTTATGACATCCTTTGTTTCTATTTATTTTGCTATTTATTTCACTTTGCAGACCTTAGGTTACTTTCCTCCTATCACGAGTATTGTGTCTTTCACCTCACTTTCGTGTGTTTGCTGGAAAAGCACAAGGAGAGCTTATTTCACCACCTCTCTGTTTATTTATTTTCTTTTCTGAATCAGCAACTTGTAGAAACCATGAACCATCTAAGACTGAACTATCGTAAGACTGAAGGGAAGTGAGTGAAGGAAAAGTTTGTGGCAATGTGCATGTGTGAGCTTGTGTGTGCTTCGAACACGCATAAATGAGGAGTTGCCTGTAGCAATAATAATAGTAAGGAATATTGCTTGCAAAATGGATATATTAAGAAAAATTACTTAGAACAAACATGCACAAGAAATGTGCACCAAAATGCAGATTGCTTTTCATGGTGAACTGAAGACTGGGGACAAATAAGAAAGTTAAGGGAAACAAAAAAAACCAGAGGGAATCATTCATCCTATCTGAAACTATCAACATGGCCTTCTTGCCAATCTCTCTAGAAATTCCAGAAGCAACTCTAGACAAGCTATCAACTTTCCAAACCATTGATATGTACTAATGTGATTCTCTTGATGAGAAAATAATATATATACGCTATAGCATGCCTATAGTCTGAAATCCCTTTCTTGTTCACTTGACATCTTTTATCTTTTTTTGTACAAGAAAAGCAGATGTTTCCTTGTGGTTCTACATCTCCATACGTGTCTGTTAATATGTCATTGGCTGTTGAGAGACACAACTAGTTCCTGGAGAGCAGAAATGGCTGTGGGAAGAGAATTACTTGGCACTGGAAGATGAATGTTGAGGATCCGTAGTCCATCGGCAGCTCAAAGTTCACAGTGGATGTGTTCAGAAGTGTCCCAGTGTGACTTGGACCTAGAGTAGAAAGTGCATGAATTCTAAGCAAACTGAACTTTTGAATAAAAGTTCTGGGTATTATTAGATTCTCAAGGCTATAGTGGTCAAGACGTATAAATTCTCAGAATGCTCTCTCCAATTTCTAGATTTATTCTTTTTGGAGAGGAATCATAATTTTGTGGGGAACTCGTGTGGGAGGCCAGTGTAAAGAATGCATGGGTGGGAGGGAATGCTTTTTCAGACAAAAAAGAAAGAGAGGAAATGTGTGACACTGGATTACTATGAGATTCTCATCCACACTGTGTTCATGTAAGAGAGGGTGGGGAATGTTAACTAAGGTTGCGTCTCTCCACCAATGTTTTCCACCTTTCATTCTACCTTTGTGCTAGGAATCTAGGAAAGACTAGGAAAGCAAGGGACATTGGTCATTGACTCAACTGAGGGACCACTTTCCATTCAAGCTGGTGGTTCTAAGCAGTAGCGCTCAGCAGGGCTGCACTTGCGGGGCTGCGTTGCTCTCCCATCTCTCCAATGCCATGTGTCACTGTCGCTGACTGATGGTGTTAAGGTAGCAGGATCTCACTGCAGGGCAGATGCAGGAGTCTGGGATTGGCTCTGTCACTGCATTCGCACCGCACTGATCTCCGGCCAGTAAGCAGCAGTGATGCAAGGCATTGGGAACACAGCAGAGCAATACAGCTCCACCTATGCAGCTCCACCAACCACTATGGGTTACAAGACCCACTACATAACTTTTTTTGTTTCCTTATTTCCTTCTTCCCTCCCCATCCCCTTTCTTCATGCGATGTATATCATGCCTTTAATACGGTGGGCCTGACTTCTGTATTGTAAGTCTGGCTTGGTTTTAATCTCTGCGCATAGTTTAGTACAGTTACGGCACGTCATAAGTGATAAATAACAAATGGGAACTGCAGAAAAAATGCAGAGTGCTCCTGCTGAGGACCCTAGCAGCCAGCGGAACATGCCATTTTTGAGGATACTCTATTCACTTTCCCCTCCTCTCCTCTGACAATCGTTTCCCCCCTCTTTTTTATTTTTAGTTCTGCAAACCCTGAGGCTCTCCCAAGCCTTTCTCTCATGTGCAGGAGTGGTGCTATTTTGGCTCCACAAGGATCTTCACTTGGAGAATGAGTTCGCTGTTGATACAGAGAAAGAGGGTGAATGATAGTTACGTGGACATGTACGAGGCGTCTCTACACATACACAAGTGTTTGCATAAAGAAGAGTGTACATGTTGGTTTGTACAGCTCAGCTATTTGTGCGCACAGACTGTATGTCTGCTGAATGCAAGAAGTCATGTGAATAGTCCTTCTAGTACTGGGTATAAACAGTGGGGGTTGACAGTCACCTTAAAAGCCTTCTTCTGGCATTGGAAACAGGATGCAAGTTGGACCTTTGGTCCAGTTCAGGAAGACAGTCCTCACATAGGCTCTTGCGCTGCTGTTCAGAATGACCTGGTTTGCTAGAATTCAAGGGCTGTTGACATTGAGCATCTCCAAGCAACCGTAGTTGTAGCTGCTCTTGTTTATAACATGGGCTTCATGTTCCAAGTGAGAAGAAATTGTGCCACCCCAAACACCCAAACATTTTGACAAGATATTAATTGCTGCAGCCCCCTGTTTATCCAAGCATATTTAAAAATGAAATTGCATCCCTTTTCATCCTTTTCCAGTTGTGCCAGAGGTAGGGAATTATTATTTTTTATAATCTTCTTGTATTCCATTTGGATTTTTGTTAGCAGCAGAGGGCAGCACCCCATCCTAGAATCAGGGAGTCATTTTGACCCACTGCCATTATTTTTAAGCAGACACCATATCTACCTTTGGCAAAGACTCTGGATTGTATCCCGTGTTGGTCATACTCAGAGCAGACCTGCTGAAAGTTATCAACATGCCTAACTTTGTTCTCTTGATTTCATTGGGTCTACTCTGAGGAAAACTTATTTGGAGACAACCCTCTCCCTTGCCCAGTGCACTCCTCCTCACAATTTTCATTCCTGGACAGATTGAGTTAAGAAAATAGGTTATAATCAGCCAAACCCGTTTGCTTACTTGGGACATTAAGTACTTTGCTACTCAACTGCCAGCTATAATTTGGTGTGTTTTTAAAATAGTAATTCCTTTTTCTTTTTTTTTCAGTCTTCCAGAGTGTACTCACATTTTGAACATGAAGTATCAAAGTATTCCAGTGGCACTGAAAGCGGTGGGCAAAGTCCAAGAGTTTCAGAATTAATTTGCATTTAACTCAGATAAGTACCTCAAGATTTAAATGCTTATTTGGAGCTTATCTAAACAAGTTGGATCTCGTCAGTCAGCACATATGATTGGATTTCTCACAACATGAAAGCTGCCTTGTGGGGCATCCAGTACTTCTCATTACTATTTTGTTACTGTCTCGGTATTTTGGCCTTTCTCTATTCATGTCTCAGTATTTTGGCGGCCTTTGTTCCTGTCTAGGTATTTTGGCCTCTTTTGACTTCTAACCCAGCTGGAAACGAAAATGTTGAGAGAGGCATATGGAAATGCTAAAAAATAATAATTTAAAATATATATATATTGGAGGGACTCTTTAAGGGCTCATGTAAAAGCACCAAGGTGACAATCTTAAAATTCGTGGTGCAACTAAGGTATTGTTGTGCTGCAATCCTAAAGGGGGAAAGGACCCATCACCTCATCCTAAACCCTGCCAGACTGTGCCGGCAGCATGGGAGTGTGAGTGCAGGAATGTCCTGTATTCCTCTGCCCATTTCTGGGCTTCACATCCTTCCCTCCCCCCTTCCATTTTCCCTCTAAATGTTTCCAACTGAGCTTGCAATAGGAAGGAGAGGTTTAGACGTTCTCAAAAGGGTATCTAAATTGCCCCCTGGTCTGGGGAACATGACAGGAGACCATGAGGAAGGCTGAGGAATATTCTCAGATGGCCCCTTATTGGTCCTGCTATGTGGGATGAATGTAGTCTTAAACACTGGAATTATGAGTCTGACGTCGGGTAGAGGGACCCAGTCTATCCTATTGCTGCTGAGATGACTTCCCAGAGACCACAGGATTGCATCCTTAGATTCTGGACATAATGGTCTTAAAGAAGAGGGTACCATCTTTAGATGGTAATGTGTATTACAGTGGTACCTCGGGTTAAGTACTTAATTCATTCCGGAGGTCCGTTCTTAACCTGAAACTGTTCTTAACCTGAAGACCACTTTAGCTAATGGGGCCTCCCGCTGCAGCTGCGCCGCCGGAGCACAATTTCTGTTCTCATCCTGAAGCAAAGTTCTTAACCTGAAGCACTATTTCTGGGTTAGCGGAGTCTGTAACTTGAAGCATATGTAACCCGAGGTACCACTGTAATTAATTTACTTTTAAATGTTTTTAGTGAACCATGCTGAATTTGGGGATCCTGCTGTTTATTTTGCTGAGTGGGGCTCAGGACATCTGCCCAAAGTCATTCCCTGAAGGCGCCACTGCTTAAAATGCATGATATACATCATTACATTTCATTATTCGGATTTCTGCCACTGCAATAATAATAATAATAATAATAATAATAATAATAATAATAATAATATATTATTTATACCCCGCCCATCTGGCCCACTCTGGGCGGCTTCCATAGAAACCAAAAATACACTAAAATATCACACGTTAAAAACTTCCCTGAACAGGGCTGCCTTAAGATGTCTTCTGAATGTCAGGTAGTTGTTTATCACTTTGACATCTGCTGGAAGGACGTTCCACAGGGCGGGCGCCACTACAGAGAAGGCCCTCTGCCTGGTTCCCTGTAGCTTTGCTTCTCGCAATGAGGGAACCGCCAGAAGGCCCTCGGCGCTGGACCTCAGCGTCCGGGCAGAACGATGGGGGTGGAGACGCTCCTTCAGGTATACTGGGCCGAGGCCGTTTAGGGCTTTAAAGGTCGGCACCAACACTTTGAATTGTGCTCAGAAACGTACTGGGAGCCAATGTAGGTCTTTCAAGACCGGTGTTATATGGTCTCGGCAGCCGCAAGGCGCTACTCAGCCCCACTTGCAGGCATCAGGTGGATCTTGACAACAGATGGGAGTGGTTGGACTTGTATTGCCAGTTGCTTTCCAAGTGAATGCTACGGGACAATAAAATATATTTAAAAACAGGAAGAAAATGGGTCAAGAGTTCCTTTTTTTCTTTTTCTTTTTTGTTTCCTTGGGTCTAATTACTGGGTTAGAGTTTCCTTGCCACAAATGTTATTTCTTGTTTCTTGCTGGCCCAAAGCAACCGTGATTTCACATCCAGCATGTCTGATGAGTTTCTAATGAAATCTAAACAATGTCTGCCCTGGTTCTTTGTGAAGAGGAATTACTTGTGTGCTGAACCCATGAGCTAACAAGCACGAGCTCTTCCTTACAGACTTGCAAATGCTACCCAAACAAAACTTTCCCGAGCCGTGTCGGCCTGGGTCCTTAATCCCACTCACCACAGTTGGGCCAAAGTGTCCATTGTCCAGCAAATGATAGCACCACAACTCTGAAATGGCATGGGAACAAACAACCATTTTAAGCATCCTTCCCCAGTCCTATGCCCTCCAGATAATTATGGACCACAAGAACCATCAGCTCTAGCCAGCATCCCTCCAGATGTTTTACACCCTGTAGGTGATATGAGCTGTCACCCAAAACATCTGGAGGACAACAGATCGGGGAAGAATGCATTATAGTAACCTAGAGCTAAAACACTATACATGATATGAACATATTAAATGGACTAAATTTAGCAACGGTCTTGGTGAACCTTGGGGGCGGGGTTGTTTAACACACACAAAATTAATCCACTGAAATGTAATATCAAGATCAGTGTAGGTGTAATCTTAACTCTTTCTGCTTGTGCTGTGTTTCCACTGAAAATTGCTTCTCCTAAGCTGCTTTTACTCCCACTGGCAGTAGCAGACCTAGCTTTTAGGGAACTAAAGTATAAAATACAGATCAAGACAAACGGGAAGATGCTAAGCATGAAGAAGAAGAAGAAGAAGAAGAAGAAGAAGAAGAAGAAGAAGAAGAAGAGTAGTAGTAGTAGTAGTAGTAGTAGTAGTAGTAGTTTGGATTTGATATCCCGCTTTATCACTACCCGAAGGAGTTTCAAAGCGGCTAACATTCTCTTTTCCCTTCCTCCCCCACAACAAACACTCTATGAGGTGAGTGGGGCTGAGAGACTTCAGAGAAGTGTGACTAGCCCAAGGTCACCCAGCAGCTGCATGTGGAGGAGCAGAGACGCGAACCCGGTTCACCAGATTACGAGTCCACCGCTCTTAACCACTACACCACACTGGCTCACCGGAGGACAATTTTATTTGCATTTTTAAGCAAACCAACTTAAGTAGCACCTCTCAGATGGATACGCAGGTTGGAATTGGAATTGTCCTTTAGGTTTCACACTTCTCTGAATTTTGCAATGCAGTTCTCATCTCAAAATAAGGACAACCCAAAATGCATTAAATTGTGGTGCGGGAAGAAGGAACTCCACAAACTGGGTGGCATTCAACTAAGTTGTGTGCATGGAACAAGGACCACCAACGCAACATGACTTAGCCCTCATCTCCTTCCTTGTACCCCCACCCCCTAAATCTGTTCAGGACAGTTTGGGGAACCCCTGGAAACAAGTCTAGGGACCTCACAGGGGGTGGGGAGAAGGCCCCACTGTGCAAGCAGACCTCATTTCATGTGTGCATACCCTACTTAGCACTACGTTGAATTCCACCCATTATATTCTGTATTTCAGTTTGAGAGAGAGAGAGAGAGAGAGAGAGAGAGAGAGAGAGAGAGAGAGCGCACACAGAGGAGCAGGGCCAGAAAATAAAGAGAGGGGGAGAAAGAAAGAAAGAAAGAAAGAAAGAAAGAAAGAAAGAAAGAAAGAAAGAAAGAAAGACAAAAGGAAAGAATTGAGGCACAGCATAATCATTTGTGAATTATTAGACCTTTTTTTATTACTTTATTTTCGTATATTTACCCATGGTACTGTGCATGTCATTCCCAGGTGGGAATGCATCCAGGCACAGACCAGACCCAGACCTGCTTAGCTTCCACAAGGGAAATGGGACTTCCAAGCATTCCCTGCAGCAATGAGATCTAGCGTGCAGCTTAGGTGTGAAAGGAAGACCGGGGTAATTGGGAAAGTGAGGATCCACATCACTGCTTTGAGAAAAGAAGCAGTGTTGGGTCACAATTCTCCATCTGTGTGTCTGGGCCAGGGAGACTCTATATCTGGCTGCAGTGAAGATGGGAGTGGTGGTGGAGATATTTTGCCTGGGATTTAGCAAGGTCTAGGGTTACCTCTTGAAAATGCAACACACTCCTAAGTTGCAGACGTGAAAATGGGTCTGTTGAGGAACAGAACTATTTTTCATTTGGACAGATTTCTACTATGCAATACATGTAGTTATATTCCCAACCTATGTCACAGTACATAAAAAACAAAAACAAAATCCTGACTGTTCCCATGAGGCTTGTCTGGTTTTATGACACATCATCTTGAGTAGTATTTATTGCTCTTTCTGTCTGACTCTTTCCGCAACGCTCACCCATCTTTGAATCACCAACATGCAGAAGGAGCTGTGATTCAAGTGAAAATCTGAGCAAGCAAACTGGTTTGGCTTTCGCACAATGGAAAGTTCATCCTGCAGCCAGAGGTGATTACTCCGCTCTGATCATAATTTTACTTGGATCATGACAAACAGATAATCTGGGTTGGTTTTAGGCCATTTTAATTTAGGCACTTTGCAGTAAGTAAGGTGGTTTAAACCTCTTTCTCCTCCTCTCTGCCGTTTGCTGCAAGCGGTGATTTATCACGATTAATGATAGAGAAAAGTATCTGTCTGGAGAACATTTCATGCGAGCAGGCGCCAAGCATAACACCAGACTAATACCAAATTAATTGCCTGGATTTCCTAAACTAATTATGGGCCAAATATCTACAGATTTTCATATGCTCCTTCTGTTAACTCCACTATGAATGGATTATTTATTTATAGACTTATTTATGCAGTCAAGTCAGTGGGTCAAGAAGCAAACTACGTTATCCTAACAGCTTGGGGCTCATCACAGCCAGGAACCTTTGTCCAAGGTGTCTGTTTGGAAGCTATGTGGAAGAGGAGCCCCATTTAAACGTGACACCAAGTGCATGGGCGGGGGCAGGGAACGTACATGTGTGGTGGCTTTCCACCTGCCTGCGTGGCATTTAAACCTGTCCTCTCTGCAGCAGTCACATGCCAGGGATCTGTGGTCCAGGCAGGTGCTGCATTGGCACGCTAATGCTGCATGCTTTGTGGCTAAGAGCCCAGTTCTGGCATGAGGCTGCGTGCATGGAACGCATAGTTCATTGCTTAATGCAGTGAACTGGAAAGGCTGCTTGGCTATCTTATTATTATGAAAGCTCTCAGGTGAGAACTGGGGAGGGTCTGTCATTTTCTGTGGGGGCTGGGAATAAGAGCTACTTTTGGATAGAGAGAAGATTCTGCATTTGTCTACTGTTTTTGTATTTCCGATACCTTGCGGTTGATTTTCTCCTATTTTACATGTTGTTGCCGTTATGAGAAGCTGTATTTAAGTTTGTATTTCTTATTATCACAACTGTATTTCTGGGATTGTTAAAAAAATTTTATGGTATGATATTATGTTATATATCGGTATTTGTGTTCTTTGTTGTAAACCACTTCTATGGTCTTTTTGACAAAGGGCAGTTTATACACTTATTAAATAAATAAATTTGATGTGATTTTTCTTGTTGTATTTTTGTTCTGCTCTATATTTGTTTTGCTGTTTTGTATCTTGCTCTTCTTAATTTGCTTTGTAGGCCACCTTGGGGATCCCCTAAGATCAAAAGTGTGGGATGCTATATATAATAAAGGTGATATCCTACAAAGTAGTTGTGTTAGCAGAGGGACTTCTGGCTGCTCAGAAGAAATCCCCTTTCGTCTTCTGTTCCCCTAAACCAGTTCTGGGGGTTTCTCCAACCCTATGGAGCAGATCTGGGGAGTGCACGAGGGCATGTGAAGAGAGGAGAGGAAAGGAGAGTTCTCTTTTGCAAACAGAAATCCCTGCACTAATGGATGGATACTGTCGTACATATTTAAGTAGAAGGCTATGAATTTCCACCCCAAGGAGACATATGCATAGCAACAACCTTTTTGATCTTTTAGGCACCCAGAATTTTAAGTACATATTAAATTTCTGGAACATTTTAGACGTTCTGACTTTTAATTATTTTCTTTCCTTCTTTCTGGGGGGGAAATTGTTATGACCATCTTGCTTCTTCTTTATAATTTTTGTATACCACCTTGAAATCATCACATTAAAAAGTGCTCTATGGATCCTCCAGATGACTAAATAAAATCATACTGGTGGCCAGTGACATGCGTCTCCCAAGCCAATCATTAGAGTAGCTACCCTGTTACTCAAGAGATTGCAAACGTGGCGGTCATCAAACAGCAGCCTTGCACAAATGTAAAGTTGGGCACACAAGCCACATGCGACAAGCAAAAGTGTTTTTCTTTCATCTCATGGAAGCTTGAGAATTCTGCTGGCAAACCAGTTGCTCGTCCCAAACTTTCCCTCTTTCGTAACTGCAATTTGAATCCACTTGTATCCTGCCTAGAGATCCTATTTTTACATTCCTTTTGCGACATGAGTTATTTCTTTAGGTAATGAGCCATGTACTGTGAGCGAGAGAGAGACAGAAAGAGATGGAGACAGAGAAGCGAGTGTGGTGAAGACCAGGCCAGCGGCTGGCATGGGAAGGGGGGTTGCCCCGAGCCCCTCGGTATTTCAGTGCTGCTCAGCAATGTTGTGTGCGTGACCTGTTCATTCAGCCGAGGCCTCTCCAGAAGCTTTTCAAATGGATGACCCTTTCTGAACCTAATTAGGAGGTGGATGGAGGAGAGAGTACACTGGAGAATTTTAATAAAAGGAATTGAATTGCTTCTTCATCTTTGCAACCTGGGATTTAAGAGGGAATTTCACTGGCTTTGTAGCCATGTAAAATAAATAGACATTAGATGATGACAGGGAAAACAGAATTGCTGCCAAAGCTAAAAGGAGCTTGGCAAAAGAACAAAGGACGGCAACACAGTCGATCATTATTTACTATACGAACTTTTTCATAAAGCACAGAAGCGAGTGAGAGAGAGAGAGACAGAGGAATAATGTTCCCTCGCTAAAAGATGAAAAGGGTTTGCCCTAGCTTACATTTTCTGCTGACGAGAGCTAGGATGTGCCCCAGTTGTTAGAGAATTGTATTGTTCTGTTTAGCTCCTCAATAAAATTGATTACGGCGGCTAGGAAGTATTCCGTAGCATGAACTCTGTAATTTTTGAAAGAAATAACTGCAAAGGATATGCAGAAAAGAGAAAAATGCCTTCATGGACATGCATACATTACAACTCTCACCTCAAATATTTCCTTTCTAATTGAACCAGTGTGTATTTCTGCAGATTGTTCCTGGCAATGTCCTGATCTAATAATTTGATGAAAGTTTTTTTCTTAAGAGCTTCAGTCCCCACCCCAATATCAACCATTAATATAAATTATGAGCTGATAGCTAAATAACCTTGAATGTTTCATCTTTCAATATTTATCCAGTTTGTTGCAGCTTACTCAGACACACAAACACATTAAGCCAGTGTTATCATTCCTTGTCATGCAGGCATTTGGAATTGGGCTTGAAGGATATATTGAGTTGCCAACTTTTGAAGCAGCCCTCGTTTCTATACCCCTAAAGGCAGAAAAGTAGACCAGGCAGAGGAGCTTTTTGGAAATATAAGTTAGCAAAACTCTCTGCAGGATCAGATGTTTTCTATTCACACAGTCTGAAAGATGCCCCACTGAGAAAAAATGGTTTATCTTATGTAATACTTGACTGAAGGTTTGGCCCAACTTTGGGAGACATTCACAGTGAATGTCTTCCACCATCTTCTATCTTCCATCTTTCATATTTGGGAGCAAGTGGGGAGCAACACAAAACTGCACTCCCGTAATCTCTTTGCAGACACCTCTTTGCAAAAACTGTGTCCTCCCCGGCTGGCTACAATGTCCCTTGGGAGTGGTTGATATGTGGGTTGTGCTTAGTCACTCCAAGGCTTTGGTCATCAGGCAACACACAGAAGACTCAGGTACCTTCACAACAGTGTTCTGTAACCAAAAAAAGAAAAGAAAAACCACCAGTTTTTGTCTCAGTTTTAAGGCTGAGAAAGAGAAAGAAAGAAACTCTATCCAGACTTTTGAGAAGGAGACTCTCATGCAGGCTCTCTTAAAAGTCATATGCCTTTCCCCCCCAGGGACCAATTGAAACTTTCTGAGGGTCTTGGCAGACCACTTAATGGTTTTGGGGTTGGTTTTTTGTTTGTTTGTTTGTTTTGCATATTTCAGCAATCATACTGTGTTATAGATGCTGTACAATATTTTAATTGTGGGGTGGTTTTTTGCTTCTGTTATCATCATCATCATTTCTGGTGCCTAAAGCTCTCCCCTCCTTTAAAGTCTCTTCCTCTGCCCATCACTTTGGTACAACCCCCTCACCTTCCAGACAGACCCCCTGGTTATAAGGATGATGGAGCAATCACTACACTTGCCATTCGCAGCCACTGATCCCACCGTATTTCACGGAAATGCCATGGACCACCAGAACGAAGCCCTGCAATATGAACTTCCCACTTGCAGCCACCATTTTCAGTGAGAAAACAAACAGCGCAGTAGGAAAGGGTTAGGTAGATACCACCATGGCTTGCCTAAGGCCAGTGTGAGTTCATGAATGAGGCTAAAGATAGCCCATCTACACGGCACCAACTTTTAAATAGGAGTATTACTTGCAACCCCTTCATGGATCACTGCCTTGCCGTGGCGAAGGGGCTTGAAGAACTCAGAGAAGCTATGAACTATGCCGAGCAGGGCACCCAAGATGAACAGGTCATAGTGGAGAGTTTTGACCAAACGTGATCCACCTGGAGGAGGAACCGGCAAGCCACTCCAGTATCCCTGCCAAGAAAACTCCATGGACAAAGACAACAGGCATATAAAAGTTATGACGCTGGAAGATGAGCCCCTCAGGTCGGAAGACGTCCAACATGCTACTGGGGAAGAGCGGAGGGCAAGTACAAGTAGATCCAGAGCTGATGAAGCGGCTGGGCCAAAGCCGAAAGGACACTCAGTTGCGGATATGCCTGGAAGCAAAAGGAAAGTCCAATGCTGTAAAGAAAAATATTGCATAGGAACCTGGAATGTAAGAACCATGAACCTGGGTAAGTTGGAGGTGGTCAAAAATGAGATGGCAAGAATAAATATTGACATCCTGGGCATCAGTGAACTAAAATGGATGGGAATGGGTGAATTCAGTTCGGATGACCATCATATCTACTACTGTGGGCAAGAAATCCATAAAAGAAATGGAGTGGCCCTCTTAGTCAACAAAAGAGTGGCGAAAGCTGTACTGGGATGCAATCTCAAAAATGATAGAATGATCTCGATACGAATCCAAGGCAGACCTTTTAACATCCCAGTAATCCAAGTTTATGCACCAACTACTGGTGCTGAAGAAACTGAAATAGACCAATTCTATGAAGACTTACAACACCTTATAGAAGTGACACCAAAGAGGGATGTTCTTCTCATTATAGGGGATTGGAATGCTAAAGTAGGGAGTCAAGAGATAAAAGGAACAACTGGCAAGTTTGGCCTTGGAGATCAAAACGAAGCAGGGCAAAGGCTAATAGAGTTCTGTCAAGAGAACAAGCTGGTCATCACAAACACGCTTTTCCAACAACACAAGAGACGACTCTACACATGGACATCACCAGATGGGCAGCATCGAAATCAGATTGATTATATTCTCTGCAGCCAAAGATGGAGAAGCTCTATACAGTTAGCAAAAACAAGACCTGGAGCTGACTGTGGCTCAGATCATCAGCTTCTTATAGCAAAATTCAAGCTTAAACTGAAGAAAGTAGGAAAAACCACTGGGCCGGTAAGATACAATCTAAGTCAAATCCCTTATGAATACACAGTGGAAGTGAGGAACAGGTTTAAGGATTTAGATTTGGTGGACAGAGTGCCTGAAGAACTATGGATGGAGGCTCGTAACATTATACAGGAGGCAGCAACGAAAACCATCCCAATGAAAAGGAAATGCAAGAAAGCAAAGTGGCTGTCCAATGAGGCCTTACAAATAGCGGGGGAGAGAAGGCAAGCAAAATGCGAGGGAGATAGTGATAGATACAGGAAATTGAATGCAGATTTCCAAAGAATAGCAAGGAGAGACAAGAAGACCTTCTTAAACGAGCAATGCAAAGAAATAGAGGAAAGCAATAGAATGGGAAGAACCAGAGATCTGTTCAAGAAAATTGGAGATATGAAAGGAACATTTCGTACAAAGATTTCCATAATAAAGGACAAAAGTGGAAAGGACCTAACAGAAGCAGAAGACATCAAGAAGAGGTGGCAAGAATACACAGAGGAATTATACCAGAAAGAAATGGATGTCTCGTATACCCCAGGTAGTGTAGTTGCTGACCTTGAGCCAGACATCCTGGAGAGTGAAGTCAAATGGGCCTTAGAAAGCACTGCAAATAACAAGGCCAGTGGAAGTGATGGTATTCCAGCTGAACTATTTAAAATTTTAAAAGATGATGCTGTTAAGGTGCTACACTCAATATGCCAGCAAGTTTGGAAAACTCTTTTTTTTTTAATATTTATTGAAATTTTCAAAAAATAAAGGGGAAAAAAACCATTAAAAAAAAAAGAAAAACAACAATTAAAAACACTTAAAAATTCACATCTTACTTTCAATGACCAATTTCCTTGACTTCCCCACACCTCCCCTTCTTGTATTCCAGTTTCAATTTAAGCTCAGCAAGTTCTTGTCCCCAAATTTTACCATATTTTCTCTATTCGTTTTAGTTATCCAGTTTTAACTTATAAACCTCAGTCTTTATACATCAATACTTATTCTTAAAAATCTTTTTCTAAGTTCACCCCATCAATTTAATTAACCAACTTTAACTTAAGAACCTCAATCTTTATACGTCAATACTTATTCTTAAAAGTCTTTTTCTAAGGTCGGCCCCAATTCCCTTCCCTAAAATCCCCATTTTTATGTTAGTGGCAAAACCAAATTAATTAAAACAATATATAGTTATACACCCTTTGGATTCCCAGGACAGGACCCCACCACCCCCTTTTCCCGGTTTCGAACCCCAACAAAAAATCCATCAGTCCATCTGCAGTCAGCCTGGCGACCTCACATCCGAGGCTCTCAATTCTCTCTCAGTTCCTCTCTGCCGGTATTTTTGATAGTCCTTTATATTAAACACCAAATCTCGAAGAAGCTCTGTCCCAATAATGTCCATATTTCTTCCAGCCAGGCCTCCATATTTAAAAGTGGAGCCAAAATCTTGTTTCTTACTTCTCTTAAGTCCAAATGTCCCAAAAGCTCCAGTTTCCACTTTAGCCAGGTTTGTATTCCATATGTCTTCAGATCTCCACATAGGGAGATCTCTCCATTTCACATTCTTCAATTCAAACCAAATTTCCATCATCCTGATCTTATTTTCCTTTATATCCATCTTGGCCGGCCTCTGGCTCTCCTCAACCATCTGTGGCATTATAGCTCCTCCTTCTTTTTCCTTCAAGTCATCATGTTCCTCTTCCATCACATTCTCAGATTTCTCAAATTTCTTTTCTTGTTCGGCTGCTGAAATTTTAAGGTCAACTGCAAGACTTTCTTGTTCATCTGCAAAAACTTGAGTCAAGTCCCTCCCAGGCTCAGCAACTTTGTTTACTGTTCCCTTCAGTATTGTGACATTATTAGTCAAAACATCACTCTATTTCTGTAACTCTCCCAAGAGAAAAAAAGACCTCTCCAGTTCAGCCAGTATTTTTCCACTTACAGCCATTTTTGTAATGTCCTGAATCCCCTCTAGAGGGATTCTAGTTTGTTGTTATCTTCCAGTTCCAACCCAAAAGTCAAATTAGTCTTTTCTCTTTATTTTTAACAATTTGCTACCAAATTGTAGCAAAAATAACCAGCAAAGATAGCAAAAACAAAGTTCTCTTTTTTCCCCAACTTTGATAGCTAGTTTGACAGCTGTCAAAGTCTTTATTTCTCCTCCGCAGGCTCTCCCATCGATCGCTCCCGGGTCTTGGGGGGGGTGAATTCCGTTTTCAATGTTAGCTCTTATCCTCCAGCACAATCACTTAAATTGCCCCAACGTAGAGTTAATTGCTTTTCTCCACAAAGAAGAAAGGTATTCTCACAACCTTAGTAATAAAATCCTTGCTTTACGATGTTTACAAGGCGGGTGGGCGGACCTCCTTTTAACACCTCACCCGATCGTGCCTAATTCCCAAAAACAATTTCCCTTTTAAGTCCAATTTCCGTATTACTCACGGGTTGTTACTTTTAGTCCAAATGTTCAAAGAAAGAAGTTAGCGCTCTCCGTCCATGGCATGCAGCTTCACTCAGCAGGAGAAGCAGTCGACTCACAGCACCACGCCACTCTCCGTCCCCCGTTCCGGAGCCTTTAAAAAGGCTCCTTTGCGGGTCGGGGGGCGCAAATGGTGCCCGCCGAGTCACCAGGTCCACAGGCTTCAACACCTGTGGTTTATGAGGGTCCCTGCGTCGTCGCCACGGCAGGACCCAACCCCTGCTGAGCCGATTCCCTCCAGAGCTCGGAGGGAATCCGCCATTAGGCGATGGCGCTAACCCGGAAGTCGCAAGTTTGGAAAACTCAGCAGTGGCCAGAAGATTGGAGAAGATCAGTCTACATCCCAGTCCCAAAGAAGGGCAGTGCCAAAGAGTGCTCCAACTACCGCACAATTGCACTCATTTCACACGCTAGCAAGGTTATGCTTAAAATTCTACAAGGAAGGCTCAAGCAGTATGTGGACCGAGAACTCCCAGAAGTGCAAGCTGGATTTAGAAGAGGCAGAGGAACCAGAGACCAAATTGCAAACATGCGCTGGATTATGGAGAAAGCTAGAGAGTTCCAGAAAGACATCTACTTCTGCTTCATTGACTATGCAAAAGCCTTTGACTGTGTCAACCACGGCAAACTATGGCAAGTTCTTAAAGAAATGGGAGTGCCTGATCACCTCATCTGTCTCCTGAGAAATCTCTATGTGGGACAAGAAGCTACAGTTAGAACTGGATATGGAACAACTGATACAAGGCTGTATTTTGTCTCCCTGCTTATTTAACTTATATGCAGAATTCATCATGCGAAAGGCTGGGCTGGACGAATCCCTAGCCGGAATTAAGATTGCCAGAAGAAATATCAACAACCTCAGATATGCAGATGACACGACCTTGATGGCAGAAAGTGAGGAGGAATTAAAGAACCTTTTAATGAGGGTGAAAGAGGAGAGCGCAAAATATGGTCTGAAGCTCAACATCAAAAAAACGAAGATCATGGCCACTGGTCCCATCACCTCCTGGCAAATAGAAGGGGAAGAAATGGAGGCAGTGAGAGATTTTACTTTCTTGGGCTCCATGATCACTGCAGATGGTGACAGCAGTCACGAAATTAAAAGACGCCTGCTTCTTGGGAGAAGGGCAATGACAGGCCTAGACAGCATCTTGAGAAGTAGAGACATCACCTTGCCAACAAAGGTTCGTATAGTTAAAGCTATGGTTTTCCCAGTAGTGATGTATGGAAGTGAGAGCTGGACCATAAAGAAGGCTGATCGCCGAAGAATTGATGCTTTTGAATTATGGTGCTGGAGGAGACTCTTGAGAGTCCCATGGACTGCAAGAAGATCAAACCTCTCCATTCTGAAGGAAATCAGCCCTGAGTGCTCACTGGAAGGACAGATTGTGAAGCTGAGGCTCCAGTACTTTGGCCACCTCATGAGAAGAGAAGACTCCCTGGAGAAGACCCTGATGTTGGGAAAGATGGAGGGCACAAGGAGAAGGGGGCGACAGAGGACGAGATGGTTGGATAGTGTTTTCGAGGTTACCAGCATGAGTTTGACCAAACTGCGGGAGGCAGTGGAGGACAGAGGTGCCTGGCGTTCTCTGGTCCATGGGGTCACGAAGAGTCGGACACGACTAAACAACAACATTACTTGCAAGGATGATGAAGCTTGTGGCTTATGATTCAAGGGGCGGGGTGGCCATTACAAATTTCCTATCTTTCTTTTCCAGAAGCTTAGGAACTTGGGAAGCTGGCTTCTATTGAGTCAGACCATTAGTCTATCTAGCTCAGTAATGTCTACACATTACTTTCTTGGGCTCCATGATCACTGCAGATGGTGGCAGCAGTCACAAAATTAAAAGACGCCTGCTTCTTGGGAGAAAAGCAAAGACAAACTTAGACAGATTCTTAAAAAGCAGAGACATCAACTTGCCGACAAAGGTCCGTATAGTTAACCCTACTATGGTTTTCCCAGTAGTGATGTATGGAAGTGAGAGCTGGACCATAAAGAAGGCTGATCGCCGAAGAATTGATGCTTTTGAATTATGGTGCTGGAGGAGACTCTGGAGAGTCCCATGGACTGCAAGAAGATCAAACCTCTCCATTCTGAAGGAAATCAGCCCTGAGTGCTCACTGGAAGGACAGATCCTGAAGCTGAGGCTCCAATACTTTGGCCACCTCGTGAAAAGAGAAGACTCCCTGGATGTAAAACCCTAATAAATATCTTTTTTTAAAAAAGAGAAGACTCCCTGGAAAAGACCCTGATGTTGGGAAAGATGGAGGGCACAAGGAGAAGGGGACGACAGAGGATGAGATGGTTGGACAGTGTCATAGAAGCTACCAGCATGAGTTTGACCAAACTGCGGGAGGCAGTGGAAGAGAGGAATGCCTGGCATGCTCTGGTCCATAGGGTCACGAAGAGTCGGACACGACTAAACGACTAAACAACAACAATGTCTACACGGATTGGCAGCAGTTCTTTCTGAGCTCTATCTGGAGCTGCCAGGGATTGAACTTTGGGTGCATGAAAGGCAAATGCTCTGCCGTTGAGATGTTTCCTGCTGTGGAACTCCCGAACCACTTTGCAAACTTAGAAGCCACTCCATTTTCCTGAAAATTCTCCATTACAGTGGTACCTCGGGTTATAGACGCTTCAGGTTACAGACACTTCAGATTACAGACTCCGCTAACCCAGAAATAGTACCTTGGTTTAAGAACTTTGCTTCAGGATGAGAACAGAAATCGGGTGGCGGCGGCGCAGCGGCAGTGGGAGGCCCCATTAGCTAAAGTGGTACCTCAGGTTAAGAACAGTTTCAGGTTGAGAACGGACCTTCAGAACAAATTAAGTTCTTAACCTGAGGTACCACTGTATTGGTTGGAAGTGAATTCAAGGCGCCTTCACAAACCGTACAGTATTGTATATATGAAAGTGACTTTGCCTAAATTTCTAGAAGTAAAATGTTTTACTGCAGTTCTGACTTCTGCCTGCACACACATCAAATCCTTTCCTCTCACATTATAGCCGCAGAGTTATGGGGCATCATTTTGAAAACAAGGATTAATGTTCCCAGGCAACTCCCCCAACCGCTGTTCATATGAAAGGGCTATTAAGAGGGATCTCTTCGTATTACATTGCAAGCTGTGATTTTCAGCAGCACTAGCGATATCTCTTGATGTAATGGGCCCTGCAAGGCAGGAGGGCTTAAGTAGTGTTTGGAGACAGGAAGGTATTGACCTGACCTAAACACAGTAGTTGAATTGTTCAGAGAACATTGATTCATAGTTTTACAAAGGCCTGACTATTCCTATTCTCCAGGGTGATTATACACCTGACAAATGGCAAGAGCAACATGGCTGTACCTCAGAGAGTTCTTTTATTTTACCACACACCAGCATTAACTCTGATAGCCCCTCGCTTTGCTATTTGGATAGCTGTCTGGTGGTTAAGTGAGAGCACCGTGTTTCCTGATAGCTCATATGCAGGTGGCCCAGGTCTCAATCTCAACAAGTTGAGGGGAAATGAATCTCTTGGGAGGAGAGATAATATTTCATGCCTAGCGAGAGAATGTCACTTTATTACAGCTAAGAAAATCTTGCTTATCACAATCAAAAGGTTTCATGGGGGTAAATGACCAGTCTGGGTTGCGGGTCATATCTAGTATTAGACTTCCTCATCTGACTTAAATTGCTGGTATCTTATTTTGCATCAATGAGACTCTTATTAAGGCTGGAGGAGAGTTTCGATTCAGAGTCCATTAAAAAACATACCCAGTTCACGGTTTCTGAAAAAATACACAAACTGAAACACAGCCATTCCTCAAAATTCTCACTTCTCATAATTTTTCAGTGCAGTTCTACAGCCAAGCAATATGTACTAGGGTAAAATATGCATTAAAATGCATATATTAGTGAGATTGAATAATATACCTACAAAAGAAGATTTGCTATGCAAACTAAATGAATTCATAGAATTGGCAAGGTTAACAGCAGCCACAAGACATCAGACAAATAAAAAACTAAAATCAGAATGGCAATGCTTTGAAGATTATATGAAAAAACACTTTTCTAAAGAGAATATGTTGGTATGCATGGACTAGGTATGTAAAGTATAAATGAAATTAATAAATAGTAAGGCATATATGAGAAGTAATATATAAAAGATGCAATGATAGATGAATTTCTAGGACTTAAGGATGTTGAGTTGCAGTGTAGGGAAGTCACAGGGGTGTTATGGGTGGTGGTAGTTAAGGTATGTATGAATTGTGTATTCTTTCTTTGTCTGTTTTCTCTGTTTGTATGGATGTTTTAAATAAAAAAAAAACTTTCTAAAAAAATAGAAAATGAATTAAAAGCAATCATTATGTGAGTGGAAATTGTTTTTCCAAAATGTGTATCTCAGGCAAAATTGCATGCAAAAATATGTTTACAAGGAAAAATGCAGACAAATGATTCTGAATTTTCATGAGACCTTTTTTAAAAAGTCACAAACTGATATGGAAAGGTGGAGAACTGAACTTAAGATTGGAAAAATGAGAAACTGAAACTGACAGGTCCTCATATTCCTAGGCTGTTTCAGAGGTCAAAGAGAAGCAAATCTTGCCAGAATTTCTAATTCTGATGAAATATCTGAAGTGCAGATTCACAAATCTCACCTATGAGAAAATCTGTGAAGTTTAAATTATCTCTGAAACTTACAGACTTCACCTTGAGTGAGGTCAGTGATAGTCCACAATGGATATTCAGCAGAAGTAGGGACCCCAAAGTGCAAATTATCCATGGCTCTAGAAAACCTCACTTCTGTCCTCAGTTTGTAGACCAGATGGAATTCAAATCCCAGGTTTCTGTGGACAAGCTTTAGCTAAGTCACTGTAGTTTATAATTGAGTGCCGTTCCCTTATTTGTGACACTAGCCAACCCCTCCTTAGAGTTTGACAATTTGTTGATGTGCTCAGGAATTTTTTTCTATGGTAGCATTGTACCAGTTCTTGAAATTCAAAACCTGAAAGTTGAAAGCGCTTGGTTTTTTTATGGTGGATTTCTGTAAAGTGACAAATTGACCTAGGTTAATGAAGAGTGTGTACTCCATTTCTGGTGTACAACTGAGTCAGAAGGACTTTATACTATTCAGTTAACAGGAACTTTATTATTATATATGAAAATATTTTGGTACATCTAAACATTTGATTAGCAACTAATGTTGACAACAGATGTGCAAGTTCAGTGCATTGATTGGTCCACACATGTGCTGTCTTCAAGGTTACATTGACAGTGTGTGATATATGTCATTTTGCTGTTTTTACACTTGCACTGATATGCTCCACATCCTTTCTTGCTCCCCCAGAAGATAATTTCTTTGCATAAAGTTGTCATCAAGACGGATTTCAGTTCTCCATTTTCAGGTGTCCATCCCATGTCTTCAGGATTTAGAATGACAGGAGTCTGCGTATGCTTGCTTCCACACCATGCTCTGATACTGAATTCTTTTCAGACGGTGATTCAGTGCATTCTGTGTTGGAAAACATTGATTGTGACATCAAATATCTATTGAATGTGACAGACACTGTATTGCCATGATCACACAGGTGACAGACATATTTTTCAGCATCAGCTAGTGTGTCTGGAGTCAGGTCACCCGCACCTGAACCTTTCTCTAAACAGTGATAGTTAATAAACATGTTTCATGCTGAAATCAATGTATTGTTGCCCAACAATGTAAGAACGCTGGCTTGCAACCAAGCAGAAATATTGGTGGAATTCTTGTACATCTATGTACTGTTACTGGCCACCCCAATCTCCGAGCGGTGCACAAATTTCCAACTTCTATTTTATGAAAGGACACATTTTTCCTGTGTGGCATCATGTCTCCCCATCACCTTGACAACCTCCTCCCCTCATCAGCAGAGCCTCTTGCTTGGTTGATGATTTCCATTGGTGGATTAATGACTTGTTTCCAGCACCTTTTGCCATTCTTAACAACTTGTATCTGATGTCAAAGAGAAAAACAACTACCAGACTTTTAGAAGAAATCTGAAGGCAGCCCTGTTTAGGGAAGCTTTTAATGTTTAATAGACTATTGTATTTTAATATTCTGTTGGAAGCTGCCCAGAGTGGCTGGGGAAACCCAGCCAGATGGGCGGGGTCTAAATAATAAATTCTTCTTCCTCTTCTTCTTCTTCTTCTTCTTCTTCTTCTTCTTCTATCCCAGGTGTCCTGGAAAAGAAGCTTAGCCTGTATTTTATCACTGGTCTACTATCTTCCCTTCAATACTCCAAATTTTATCAAAATTCTGCCATTTATAAGTTTCTCATATTCACTAACTCTAGCAGTTATGGGTGCCCTCAGATCTGTAACAGTATTTTCTTTTTCTTGCACTCCTAATTTCATCCAGAGATCTCTGGAAGTTAGAGTAGGAAAATGGGCCACCTCAAATACCATGATTGGACCATGTTTTATGTGCTGGAACCCTCTGATTCTCTGTTTATTTTATATGCTTTATTGGTTTACATAATATTTTCGTTTTAATAGATATTCATAGAATCATAGAATCATAGAGTTGGAAGAGACCACAAGGGCCATCGAGTCCAACCCCCTGCCAAGAAGGAAACACCATCAGAGCACTCCTGACATATGGTTGTCAAGCCTCTGCTTAAAGACCTCCAAAGAAGGAGACTCCACCACACTCCTTGGCAGCAAATTCCACTGTCGAACAGCTCTTACTGTCAGGAAGTTCTTCCTAATGTTTAGGTGGAATCTTCTTTCTTGTAGTTTGGAACCATTGCTCTTTGTCCGCTTCTCTGGAGCAGCAGAAAACAACCTTTCTCCCTCCTCTATGTGACATCCTTTTATATAGTTGAACATGGCTATCATATCACCCCTTAACCTCCTCTTCTCCAGGCTAAACATGCCCAGCTCCCTTAGCCGTTCCTCATAAGGCATTGTTTCCAGGCCTTTGACCATTTTGGTTGCCCTCCTCTGGACACGTTCCAGTTTGTCAGTGTCCTTCTTGAACTGTGGTGCCCAGAACTGGACACAGTACTCCAGGTGAGGTCTGACCAGAGCAGAATACAGTGGCACTATTACTTCCCTTGATCTAGATGCTATACTCCTATTGATGCAGCCCAGAATTGCATTGGCTTTTTTAGCTGCCGCGTCACACTGTTGGCTCGTGTCAAGTTTGTGGTCAAGCAAGACTCCTAGATCCTTTTCACATGTACTGCTCTCAAGCCAGGTGTCACCCATCTTGTAATTGTGCCTCTCATTTTTTTTGCCCAAGTGCAATACTTTACATTTCTCCCTGTTAAAATTCATCTTGTTTGTTTTGGCCCAGTTCTCTAATCTGTCAAGGTCGTTTTGAAGTGTGATCCTGTCCTCTGGGGTGTTAGCCACCCCTCCCAGTTTGGTGTCATCTGCAAATTTGATCAGGATGCCCTTGAGTCCATCATCCAAGTTGTTGATAAAGATGTTGAATAAGACTGGGCCCAAGACAGAACCCTGTGGCACCCCACTAGTCACTCTTCTCCAGGATGAAGAGGAACCATTGATGAGCACCCTTTGGGTTCGGTCAGTCAGCCAGTTACAAATCCACTGAGTGGTAGCATAGTCAAGACCACATTTTACCAGCTTCTTTACAAGAATATCATGGGGCAGCTTGTCAAATGCCTTGCTGAAATCAAGGTAGGCTACATCCACTGCGTTCCCTTCATCTACCAGGCTTGTAATTCTGTCAAAAAATGAGATCAGGTTAGTCTGACATGACTTATTTTTCAGAAATCCATGCTGACTATTGGTGATCACAGCATTCCTTTCTAGGTGCTCACAGACTGTTTGCTTAATGATCTGCTCCAGAATCTTCCCTGGTATTGATGTCAGACTGACTGGGCGGTAATTATTTGGGTCCTCTCTTTTCCCCTTTTTGAAAATAGGGACAACATTTGCCCTCCTCCAGTCTGCCAGGACTTCGCCTGTTCTCCAGGAATTCTCAAAGATGACTGCCAGTGGTTCTGAAATCACATCTGCCAGTTCTTTTAATACTCTTGGATGCAGTTCATCTGGCCCTGGAGACTTGAATACATCTAAACTAGCCAAGTATTCTTGTACTATCTCCTTAGTTATTCTGGGCTGTGTTTCCTCTGCTGAATCATTTGCTCCAAATTCTTCAGGTCGGCCATTGTTTTCTTTATCGGAGAAGACTGAGGCAAAGAAGGCATTGAGGAGTTCAGCCCTTTCTGTGTCCCCTGTTTGCATTTCACCATCTTCTCCTCTGAGTGACCCCACTGTTTCTTTGTTCTTCCTTTTGCTACGAACATACCCATAAAAGCCTTTTTTGTTGCTTTTAACCTCTCTAGCAAGCCTGAGTTCATTCTGTGCTTTAGCTTTTCTGACTTTGTGTCTACACGTGCTGGCTTTTTGTTTGAATTCCTCTTTGGTGGTTTCCCCCCTTTTCCATTTTTTGTACACATCCTTTTTTAATCTTAACTCAGTTAAAAGTTCTTTAGATAGCCACCTTGGCTTCTTTAGGCACCTTCCATGTTTCCGTCTCATTGGTATTGCCTGAAGTTGTGCTTTTACTATCTCCCTCTTAACAAACTCCCAGCCATCATGAACTCCCTTTCCTTTTAGTATTACTGTCCATGGGATCTCACCCAGCACTTCCCTAAGTTTTATGAAGTCGGCTTTCTTAAAGTCAAGAATTTGAGTCCTAGTATGCTTGGCTGCTCCTTTCCGCTGTATAGTAAACTTCAGAAGAGCATGATCACTCGCGCCTAATGATCCTTCCACTTCTACCCCACTAACCAGGTCATCAACATTGGTTAGGACCAGATCTAAAATGGCTGTTCCTCTTGTTGCTTCTCCCACTTTCTGGACAATGAAGTTGTCTGCAAGGCCAGTGAGGAATCTGTTTGACCTTATGCTCTTGGCTGAGTTTGACATCCAACAAATATCCGGGTAATTGAAGTCCCCCATTACTACTATCTCCCTTCCTTTTGCATGCTTGGCCATCTGTTCCAGGAAGGCATCATCTATGTCCTCTGTTTGGCTTGGGGATCTATAGTAAACTCCCACAATGAGGTCACTGTTATTCTTCTCTCCCCTAATTTTGACCCAAATGCTCTCACTTTGGCTTTGAGGTTCTAAATCTTGGATCTCTTCACAGGTATACAAATCCCTGATATATAACCCCACTCCTCCTCCTTTCTTGTCTGGTCTGTTTCTCTGAAATAGATTGTATCCCTCCATTAATTACATTCCAATCATGGGACTTATCCCACCAGGTTTCAGTGATGCCTATTATGTCATATTTAGTTTGCTGTACCAAGAGCTCAAGCTCATCTTGTTTATTTCCCATGCTTTGCGCATTAGTGTACAGACATTGAAGTCCATTAATCATTCCCCCGTGTCTCTTATTTAAGGATTTTTTCCTCCCACCACTAGGTCTGCGTGCTGTTTGCTCCATTCGGTCTATGACATTTGGATGATCATCTTCATCAATTGATAGACTCCTACCTTCAGGAGCACTGTCTCCCTCCCCCACATTAGTCAGTTTAAAGCCCTCCTGGTGAGGTTTCTGAGATTTTTGGCAAAAACATTCCTCCCAACCGTTGTGAGGTGCAGCCCATCGCTTGCCAGAAGTCCATCTTCAAGAAACTGCAGTCTGTGATCTAAGAATCCAAACCGTTCCTGTTTACACCATTTGCGAAGCCAGCTGTTCACTTCCACTATTTTTCCCTCTCTCCCTGGGCCACGTCGTTCAACTGGGAGGACAGATGAGATGACAATTTGTGCATTTAATTGCTTCAATTTCCTGCCCAGAGCCTCGTAGTCTCTTTTGATCTTCTGGAGGCTATTGCTTGCAGTGTCATTGGTTCCCACATGAACCAAGAGGAAGGGGTATTTGACAGTGGGTTTTATGATTCCTTGCAGTCGTTCAGTTACATCTTGGATCTTAGCACACTTCCCAAGACATCTTGTCAGGCCCACAGATCACTGCTTCTGTTCCCCTCAGTAGGGAATCCCCTATCACCACTACACGCCTCCTCTTAGGTCTGGTCGGGGTTCTTCCGTGAGCTGTCCATTCCAAGGTCGCCTGCACATTCCCTGAGGACTGACTTTGCTGCTCGTCTTCATATACCTGATCGACTGTAATGAGGGAGAGATCCTCAAATGGAGTCTGCTCTTCGTCTTCCATGCTAGGGGAGAGGACCTCAAAGCGTTTGTGTATTTCTAAACAATCAGAGCGAACCCTGGGCCTCCTACTTCTTTGAGTCACGTTTCTCTATTGTTTTGATATTGTATATGGTGGAGAGATTTTTTTTAAAAAAAAGTTAAGCAGTTTAGAAATGCTTTCAGATATATATACAAACAGCAACTCAATTCTCTAATGACCTATCTTTTTATGTAGCCAATATGATATCGTCCATGTGCAAGTGAGGGGTATCAGAATGCTAGGAAGATTGTGGAGTATGTCATCTTTCTTTCTGGCTTTAAATGCTAGCATAGCAATTTAGGTGAAGTAATGAGAGCCAGGCCACAATCACATGGCAGTTTATTCTACTTCCATGACATTTCCCTTGAGCTTTCACATGTAAAAGCCACTTCCAGAAATAGAGCAGAATGCAGTGCAAGTTTAGTGCTATTTTCTGTGTTACCTGCAAACAGATTTTTTTTTCTTTGCTGGAAGAAAATCACACAGAAATGAGTACTAAGCTTGTGCTATATTCTGCTTCCATGAACACGGTCATGGAAGACAATCTTACTTGGCTACGAGTGATTGCCAAAGAAGAATATTCTGCTATATTTCTGGAAGTGACTTTTATGTCATGTGAAAACTCAAATATAATGTGGAAATTAACAGTTAGGGCAACATCGGGAGAACAGAGTAACTTGCCATGTGAATGCAGCCTGAATGAAAACTGTTAAGTTGTGGGTGAACATATCAGACGACACAGCGATTCTTCAAACAGCTCTTGTTTATTCAGAGGCCAGAACAGAACTGAGCTGAAGGGTTCAGTCAGCCTGCTTATATAGAGCTCCAGTACACATAATTGTAACAACTTTCTAAAACTATCCAATCACTGAACATCACTTTCAATCCCTTATTTGCATAACTATCTACAGTATCCCCCTGCTGGCCCAGGGTGAGAACTTCAGTACATAACAAAAACAAAGGTTGTTTTCTTTGCATCTCTCCTTTTCAGTGGTGCTATCCAAAGCCCCGCTCAGCAGAATGAGCAGCAGGACTCCCAATTGTCACAGGGCTAGCTTACCTGAAGCAATGCACATGACCATCTATGGGGCAGGGGGCAATCCTAATACCATTTGAAGTAACTGCAGCAACATGCATGTCCATGTAATGAGAAGGACCCCTGTAAAACATTAAATCCAGGAGGAGACATAAAGTTTGCATTAGTGCAAACAAAGGGCTTGCATTAGTGTTTATGTGCCTTGATGACTTAGGCTCCAAATATCAGAAAGACTGTCTACATCACTGTAGTGAATGCATTGTTGGGTATAAGCAACCTTGCAGGCCTCCAGCCTGTAGAGAGGTCAGCGTCAGAGCAAGTTGATTGGGCGCCTGAGTTGGAACACATGCCCTGCACACAGGGGCGGGGCCTGTCGCCCACAGGGTGGGGCCAGGACGCTCCACGGGGCCTCCGAGGAGTCTGTCTGCCTCCTCCCACTCAGCCGCCCTACAGCTGAGGGGGAGGCAGCGGGCGGACTGTTTGGGGCAGCGCGGAGCCTGTGGGCGTCCAAGCTATCACATCACTCCCAGGAGAGACGTGTGGCTTGGGCACACTGCTGGCCCCACAGTGAGTGCCACCCAGCATTTTGTCACCCCCCTCAGTGGTGACACCTGGGGTGACCCGCCCCCACCA
This sequence comes from Podarcis raffonei, assembly GCF_027172205.1. Lineage (NCBI taxonomy): Eukaryota > Metazoa > Chordata > Lepidosauria > Squamata > Lacertidae > Podarcis > Podarcis raffonei. Next base: position 95,558,241 of record NC_070604.1, on the reverse strand, counting down.
CACACACCCTTCCTCCATTCCTGGGCAGCGTAGAGACTAATGGATAGGGGGGAAACACTTTGTGGTTTCCCACTAAACAACTAAGCTCCGTCCATTCCTCCTGTGATCTCTCTCTCTGTGTCTCTCTCTCCTACTTCTTGCATGAGGATGCCATGAAACTATGTCTCACAATGTAGGCTTAGAACCCAAAGCTATCCTTGTGATTATGAAGTAACTGTAAGCAAAGGACCTTTTTTTTCTTTACCATTGTGTGTTTTGCTTTTACCTTTTTTTAAAACTAGTGATGTGCAATGAGACAGGCAATGGGTGATGGGAGTAGCTCCGGTTAGTGCCAACTTCCAAGGGGTGAGGCAGTCCTTCAAGTAAACTTGTCCCAAGCTGCTGAGGGCTTTATATACCAATCACAGCACCTTGAATTGGGGCCAATAACAAATTGGCAACCAGTGCAGATCTTTGAGCAAAGGTGTTACATGCTGACAGGGTCTCACATTCTGCACGAACTGTATCTTTTGGACAAAAGAAGCCCCACATAGAGTGCACTAAATTAAACTGAAACCTTGTTCTCCTCAGATGAGTGCTAAGAGAACAGAGCATACTACAGTCTCTTGCAGAAGATGTATCCTGAGCTCCCATTCAAAAGACACACCGCCCAACAGCCTACCCTGCAGCCAGCACTGGTGCCACGCCGCAGTAAAAATAAAAGCAATATTATGAAGCCTTATTAAGCAAATGTTTAATATTTGTCTTCTGTTGCAAACCAAGATGCAAGATTGTAGGAGTAGGAACTATCCCTGTGTCAGGGAGAAACATTGCAACAGCACTGGGTTCTCTCTGAGAGATGAACAGTGGATCAGTACTGCCACCTCTTGGCGCCAGGTTGCAATGATGGCTTTTTGTTTGTTTGCTCTGTAATTCAAATCAGAAATAATGGCGTGAGTTGTGTAGCGATGGTTTTGAATGGAATGACCTTGTGACAGAAGCCCAGTTTTCTTTCTTCATGTTTAGACTACTTGAGCATGTGAACATTTGTGAATGATTAGCGGTTTGCTCGTTTTGGTCCACATTTGAAGGCAAGAAGAATCAGCAGAATGTCAGCAGCAGAAGAAGAAAGATATTTTTTTCCCCTCCCCTGTTTTGAGAGCACTGGCACAGAATTTGTAATGATAAGGAAAGCAAGGTAGGGCTTAATCAGGGATGGATGATATTATTATTATTATTATTATTATCATCATCATCATCATCATCATCACTTTATATGAAGATGAATATGCCGATTGTGTTATATTGCTACAGTTTGCTAGATTGGAGCTGAGTTTTCTTCAAGCAAGATAGGAAACATCAGTGCGGATCTGAGAGTAAGGAGTAAAAGATCATCTCAGGGAAGGAACCACCATCATCTTGCAAACATCTGTCTCTCCATAGGTACCCGTGGTTCTGGAATAGAATGGACTACAGGGGGTCTATAGATAAATGACGTGATTGATGTTAAGCCTAGGTTATCACTGCCTTTATAGGCATGGATAAGAGTCTAAAACATGATGGCAAACTCCTAGCAAAGGAACAGCTGGGTTCCAGATGGGTTAAGAAGCAACCATATTGAAGGCAAGTGGGGGGGCGGGGTGTTCAGGTAATACAGTACAAATGTGGAGAACTAAATTTAAGATTGGAGAAAAATTAGAAACAGATAAACCAAACTTCGCAGATTTGCGCATTCCTACTCAGCATCTAAAATGAGCAGATTAGCAGTCCCCCTTGTTTCGACTCCAGTCAATAATAATAATAATAATAATAATAATAATAATAATAATAATGGTTTTATTTGTACCCCTCCCATCTGACTGGGTAGCCCCAGCCACCCTGAGCTGTTTCCAAAATACAAAAACATAATAAAACATCAAACATTAAAAACTTCCCTGTTCTTATTTAGTGATCCACATCAGTTTGTTCCACATCAGTTTTATATATTTACAAGTCCTCATGAAAATCCATCAGTATTGTACTGCAGACTTCTAATATACACATCTTTGTATCAACTTTGCCTAATATCCATGTTTTTACAATTTCCTCTAAAATCATGCATTTTGTGTTGTTTTCACGAATATAGGCATTATTGTGCACATTACTTGGAGGGAGAACAGCACTGCAAAATGGGGGGAAGTGCACATTTAGAAGGAAGGCTGCATCTCAGCTCATATCCTGTTTCAGGGAGAGCAAATTAGGTGAATTCACCTATAAATGCAATTGGAACCTAATTTCTCCACCATTCCTTATGTTGAGTTTTGTGCTGACAGAGAGTGTGGAGGACCAAGGGTTAATTATACATGGGAGAGGTCTGGGTTAGAGTCAGTGGCAAGTCTAGTTCCAGAACGGGAATACCCTGTGATAATTCCATTATTGCAATGCTGCCCTTTTTATGATTGCCAACGTCTTTCAGCAACTGGGATTTGCTCATCAAGTGTCCTCAAGAGTCTTTCCATTCTGTGTATCTTTACTGCCACTAAAGAAGCTACAATGGTGAAGAGACAAAAAGATCGCCACCTAGATTGGTGACACGTGTCTGTTGACTTCTGGACCAGCAAGTATGGTTGTGTGCCATCAAAGTTTTAAGGTCTTGGGAACTCTCCTTTGCACTTTCAACAGGAGGCAACAGTTCCCATGGCTTTTCCATCCATCAGGCTGGGGTCAACTCAGCAGGCACTTACCCTTCCCAAGGGCTCCTGAACGGAGTCTGGATCCAATGTACTTTATGCATGCTTATTTTAAACTGGTGTAATTTACACTGAGGGATGCGGGTGGCGCTAGGGACACGGGTAGCACTGTGGGTTAAACCACAGAGCCTAGGGCTTGCCAGTCAGAAGGTCGGCAGTTTGAATCCCCGCAACAGGGTGAGCTCCAATTGCTTGGTCTCTGCTCTTGCCAACCTAGCAGTTCGAAAGCACGTCAAAGTGCAAGTAGATAAATAGGCAGGAAGGTAAACTGTGTTTCTGTGCGCTGCTCTGGTTTGCCAGAAGCGGCTTAGTCATGCTGGCCACATGACCCGGAAGCTGTATGCCGGCTCCCTCAGCCAATAAAGCGAGATGAGCGCTGCAACCCCAGAGTTGGCCACAACTGGACCTAATGGTCAGGGGTCCCTTTACCATACTTAGACTTAGTCTTCCCTTTAATTTACACTGGTTTACCATACTTAGGCTTGGTCTCCCCATCTGTAGTAGTGATGACATTTCCAGCAAAAATACAGCTGAAAAATAAACCACGTGACTCCTGACTATGAATCAATTTTTCACTGTGTTGATCCAGTACCATCCCCTTACATGCATGGGTAGGGGATGTAATGAAAACCTCCCTAGTATTAATTTTCAGATGCAAATAGGAGTTATGGGGGAGCAGGGTGGTTGAGTGAGGACTCAAAATAAGGATTGTAGCACAGGGCAACATTAAACAATAGGAGACATTAAGTGAATCATTTTTAACCTTCCCAAGGTTTGTAGGTTGTCCTTGCTGAAAAAGAACAACACTGCAGCCATTTTCTGAGATTTAATAATATCAATTCTCTCAGAAGGGACTACCATGCCTGCAAATTTCATCCAGTTCTGCCAAAGGGGGGGGGGAGAGATTATAGCATTTTTGTTTTGTTTTCCCTGTAATTAGTGAATGCACGAGGCATGAAGCCTTTTTTCCAGACCAAGATTCAGATATAGACCAGAAGCTAAACTGAACAGCCTCTGAAGCGTTTTTTGACTCAACAACCAGATATGTTTTGACTAAATCTGGTTCTTTTCTGAAGCACGAAATATCTGAGATGAATTCTGTGATTGGTGCACAGCCCAATTAAATATGTGAGAGACCTGAGAAACAGCTTTTTAAGAAGCAGGCAAAGACCATCTCATCAACAAATCAACAAATATAGCAGATACTCTACGTAAGCCTTCCTCAATCTGATGCACAGCAAACATTGTCGTACTCCAATTCCCATAATTCCTCCCCATTAGTCATGCTTGCTGAGGCTGATGGGAGCGGCACTTCAAAATATCCAGAGGGCACCAGGTTGGGATAGGTGTCTCCTCCTCGTAGATGTATATCCATATATTACATGTCTTTTCATGTCTATTTCACAAACTTTGTGTCAACCATGTCTCATATCATGTTGTCAGCTCTGTCATTAAAATAAGAACTGTGCCAAATTTTAAGGGAACAAAATTGAAATTATTTATTAAAATAATTGCAAGAATTGTCAATGCCTGAAACCATTTGACTTGTCTGTCAGGACTAGGGTTGCCATATTTTAAAGAGTGAAAATCCAGACACCAAAGTTGTTGTGCTTTTGAGCCTTCGGGAGGGGGCAAATTGTAACACTGTTTGAAAATCCCCTTCCCTGGCTGCACACTGGTGGCTGGCTCACCTCTTGCAGCCCCTGTTGACTCAACAACCAGAGTGGGAGCAGCCACCACCAAGAGCTGCCTCGGCTATCTCTCCTCACACCAGGAAACCCTGGATATATAGCAGCCCTAGTCTTGCACAGTGATACTTCCTTGGATAGCATGGGACCCAGAGCAGATTCATTTCAATGCGCATTTAGAGGACTTTATTGTGCTGCTACACTGGGTATGATTTTTTTAAATGGCTGCAAATAGACTGGAAAAAAGAACATCTGAGGTGTTTGGGGATGAAAGAGTAAGTTCCTGCATCTTTTTGGCTGGCATGAAGGCTGTTCTCCTTTCTCTAATAAGCTGTTTTAAATCCAGAGAGAATGACCCCAAAGTAAGTCATCTTTAAATCACCCCCTGAGCTGTATATTTAAGGATTTTCTTCCAACTTCTTAAGTGACAAGCACCGAAACCACAGCACTTAGAAAATGCACTTCCTTGTGTCAAAATGTTGGGCATTAATTCCACTGGAAGATATTTTCTTTCAGCCTAAGCAACAAAGACTTACATTAGCCAGGGAAACATAAATCCAATTAATTCTCCTATTGAGTTTAGCTTTAGTTTGGAAGATGATACATTATCTGATATTGTGCCTGAGGGGAAGGGCAAAAAGGGAGCACGTGTTGGCCAAATAACCTAGCCATCTCAATACCAGCATTCATTGAAATTAAAGTATTGATTGTAACTAGATGCTAAGGGTTATACTCTGCATTCGTATTCAGCTACAGTGAAGGCTGAGGAGAAGCCCAGTCACTGAAAATGAGTTTGGCACATTTCAGATGTGATCTGAGCTTCCAGATCAGTACCCACCAGTTTTCTTAAGGATATATTTCAGCTACCCCAAGTTCCACCATTACTACTCATTCTAATGCCAATCTGTTTCAAGGCTAAACAGCTTCCAGCCAGATTATCCAAAGGATCCCATTTACCCATATTGAGATCCTCTCTGAGACCCTTCTTCCTGCCCCCGGGATGGTGGTTACGAGGTAGTAAGAGTGGAAGAGAAATTTGATTCATTTTGCATTTCTAGGTGAACAAATTTAATTAGTGCTTTCCAAAACAATGTAGGAACTGAAACACAGTCATCCTTCAAAGTTCATGCTTCTCTGAATGCTGCAGTACAGTTCTCCAACCAAGCAATGCGTACAAGAACTTGTCTACTAGGCTAAAGTGTACAGAAGCATGCCTATATTAGTGAAAATAGCATACAAAATATATTTGGGCAAAATATCGAGCAAAACCACATACAACCACGTGTGTATTACAATACATTTGTACTACAGGGCTGCTGAATTTTCATGAGGATGTGTTTTTCAAAAATTCACAAACTTCTGAGGAAGTATGGAGAAGTGAACTTAAGTGGAGTAATGAGAAAACGAGAGAAACAAAAACTGATTCATTTGCCCATCCCTGCTAGACAGAGAGACTTCTCAAAGTTTAACATTTATGGAACACCCTCCCCACAAGCTATGGTCCTTTAGGTACCAGGTGACAACATTCTCCTTGCACCAAATTATTCCCCCAAAGGTTGCCTGCTGATTCCTAGCTACTGCACTCTTTTAAGATGGTTTCTGCTGCTTGTATTTTTACAACAGTTTTTTAATGTTTAAATTCTGGTCTGTTCATGTACTTTCACAGAACAATCCTGCTGATAGAAATCTGTTGTAAATCAACCCCATTCCACACTCTGTTCAGGAGGACTTTGGAGGAATTTGATTTACACAGCTTGTTTGGCTGGCTAAGTTCTGCTGGGTTGCTAAGTCACATGACTGAGCTGAAAAGGATTTGAAATAGGTGTGAGTGTCTCCGCCATGCCCCAGAAGTGCCTCTTTTTGACAACTTATGCCAGTGGTGTCCAAACCTTTTTCAAAGAGGGCCAGATTTGATGAAGTGAAGGGCCGTGAGGGCCAACCAAAGAGCCAACCAAAGTTGTTGACCTTTTTTATGATTTTACCCCAAAGTTGTTGAGCTTTGTTTAGCACTGAAGTTCTTGAGCTCTGCAGCTGTCATTGGACTCCAACTCCCATCAGCCCTGGCCATTGGCCATCATACCTATATATGAGGGACAGATAACTTGCCTACACCCCATGCCAGTAGTTTCAGCTTCTTGATGCTGAAATGGGGAGTAACTGCATCATTTCATAGTCCTAACATGAATCCTCCTTAGAGAAGAACAGGATGGAACCAGCCTTAGTCTGCTTTCTGAAATGCCCTGCACTGCTTCTGTGCCAAGGAAACGATTGCCTGGAAGTGTAAAATGTGCACAAAAGTCAGAATAGAACTTATAAACAAAATCATGGCTAATGTTGAATCCAACAATTTTGCTTAAGTTAACAAAATGGTTCATGTCAAGAAGTGACCCATATTCCAGGCATTGTGTACTTGGAGGGGGGTGGAAACATCATTCAAATTATTACTTTATGCTTATCTATAGTCTTGATTTGTTGACTTTGGCGCCAGGTAGGAGGCTGGAGTACATGAACTCTGATCCCGTTTCAACTCCTCTAAAATGTTACGGTCCAAGTGCAACCTTTCCCGGAAATCTGCAGAGCCGGGAAGAAATGTGCATAATTATATTTGTGCACATATTTGAGAGCAAGGTTGTTTTAATCGTGATTTCTAAAGTTCCCCCCATTAAACGAAGCCAAAGATTTTACAATTTTAGCTAATTTCCCCGCACGAACGTAGCATTTTTAAAGCTACAAAAGCCGCCACTTGAAATTAGCTGAATAGAAGCCGGGTAGCTGATCGGTGGAAGCACGAACAAATGGAATGCAGCAGCCCTGACATGCTTCAAGACTTAATGGATCGTTTTAAGAGCCTGGGAATGATTAGGCTTGAGTGCTGCTGTATGAAGTCTTTAATTGATTGATTTGAGTTTGTGGTCAGAAAATGATTGTCAACTACATCTTATCTATAATTATCAGTAATCAAAGCCAGACTTCTTTCTTCTTAATCGTGCAATGTTCCATCAGTGCTCATGACACATGTGTGACTCAGCTACTTGTATGCAGTTGTCAAATAGCTGAGGTTTAAAGAACAAGAGGCCACCATTCTAGACACGCCATCCAGATTGTGAGAACACCCTTCTCTTCCTTATGAAGTAAAAGGAAAATAAAAGAGATTGATTTATTCCGTTGCCGAATATCGCAAATTGTGCTGAATGAAGATTGTGAGTTCTGTTAAGGCAATCTTATACATCTTTACTCAAAAGTAATTCCCACTTTTTTCAGCAGAACCTACTTCTAACCAACAGTGCATGGAACTACGGTCCAGGTACCATTTGGCCTACTACTAGATTGCAAATCCTGTTCGCTGCAGTCACATGTGCAAAAGAGGTGGCTGATTTATCTATTTTTATTCATTAATTCAATTTACAAGTTGCCAAATAAAAAAATATTATCCAGGCAACGCACACAGTAAAAATAGACAAAATTAAAACAGACAACCAAAAGCCATAAGTCAATAAAACCATACAGCCATACAATCCAATATAGACAAAATGAGACCTCAGAAACCAGTCCAATTGGCATAACAGGAAAGCTCAGCACAGCTTCAAAAGGTGAAACAGACCAAATTGTCGTCATTCTACAGAGACTAAAATAAAAAATATGAGTGCTTGCCTGCTTGCTTTAATATTTGTATTCCGCTTTTCCAACCACAAACGTTGAGCTCAAAATGGTTCACAATCATCACAAAAGCATTGGAATGGGGAAACATTGGTAAACACTGTAATACCAAATAAAGTGACATATAAATAAAGCAAACAACAACAATAAATTCATCAGACCAATGAATACAATTTAGTAAAATTATAGTAATTCAAAGTCTCAGAAAGAGCTGCTGAGCACCATCCCTGGGCTGGATGACATCCTCTCTCTGAGAAGGCGCTTCTTTGTTCAGCGCAGCAGGCAGCCCATTCCCAAGCTATAAGGTCTTTGATAGTTTTTAAACTGGACTTTTTCCACCTTGGCACCCTCCTGCTTGATCTGGGTGTAGATATGAAGTACGTTAACATATGATAAATGTTAAAAGATGTTGAAAAGCCTAAGAGTACAAAAATTGTCCACACCAGGCACCTGCCATTAAAAGTAGGCACCAGGCAAACCTATCTAGCTGAAAACCTAGATAGATGATAGAGATAGATAGATGATAGATGATAGATAGATAGATAGATAGATAGATAGATAGATAGATAGATAGATAGATGATAGATAGATATCATTCAATCAGTGTTTTCCAGGGTTGCATGAAATTTTAGAACTTCCAGCTTCAAAGATGTCATTCTCCCTTCTTGCACTAGCCAGTCACCCCTACTCAGAGAGTGAGACTGTCCATGAGGAACACATGACCTACTCTAGTCTCATGACACACCTTCATTCACCCAGTGCTGTGTTTTCAAAATCAGTCCACAGATAGATAGGATATCTAGTCCCTCCAATAGCTTCCGTGAATCTCTGATTGGCTGGTATGTATATGAATATTATTAAACCTAATCTAGCAGCAGGGGCTGTGTGCATGTAACCTCGGGGGGTATTAAAAAGTCTTTTTAAAAATCCTTTGTCCTAGGCTAGTTTACTTGGAAGTAGGTCCCGCTGTTGTTCAAAGGGGATTGTTGCCTTGTAAGTGTGTTTACGAATGCAGCTTTACCTGCTGAATGCCGAAAATATAGCCTGATGCCTATTTGAATGCTTCCTGGATGCTGAAATAGTCTAATGTTGCTTTAATTGCAGAATTCTTAAATGAAAAGTGTGCCCTTCCCTTCCATCAGGCTCCTGGCTTTATCTATGCACTAAAACAAAACACTCAAAAAATCACTTCTTGTGTGCGGCCTTATTATGTTAATAAATAATGGAAACTGAGACTAGTATTCATTCAGTAGCCCCCAGATTTGGATTCATTCAGCTATTTATAGAGCAGATCTTTAAAGCAGCTCCAATACAGCCCATTTTAGAATTAATGAAAACTTGGCCAAAGTCAACTCCCCCTGTCCCAATGCTGTAGCTGTCAATATTTCTGGTAATTGACCTGGTAACAATTTTTAAGATTATGATTACTATTCTTAAGCAAGAAAGTCATCATCATTTCCGATGACATTTAACTTGCGGGGGGCGGGTAGGATCACACATAATATTCCAAAGGTTGGGTATTTGGCTCCTGCAAGTTTCCAAAATATCATAACCTAAAGGGTTTCTGGCTGGAGGGCAGTAGAGTTAACTTGAGGCATATGAAGGTGGTGGAAGTGAACAGGCAGCTTGCATGAAACTTCTTGGGGAGAATTCGTGGATGGAATTTTTGAGACTTTAATTTTTTAAGTGGAAAATCTGAATATATCTCTTTTAATCCTTTCATTTTCAAAACATTACTATGAAGTTAACATAACATTCCAGTAAGAAATGTAAAATTAAAAAAGAAAAGAAAAGTGGGGGGAATCCTCTACAAAACAAAAACAGGGTTCACAGCCATTGCCACATAAAATCAATTTTCAAGAGATTGTACTATAAATGTCAGGGCTGGTTTAGAGGCAGGCCAGCACAGAAGACTCAGAGATAAGCAGTAAAGTTAACTGTTTATTCAATAAAAACAGCATACAAGCAGTGGAACCTCAGGGCAAGGCCTGCCCCAGTCACACAGTTGTCAAGACTGATGATCTGTGCCTCTTACTTCCCCCTAAGTCTCCACCCCAGCCAGATGTCTCCTAAGCAGCCTTAAACTATCTCGGGGGGACGACCACCTGTGCTCTTTGAAAGGGCAAGCTCTGTGGCTGCTTCTGCAACCTCTGACCCCTCCTTACCTGCTTCATGTCCTTTGTCTGAATTGCTTTCTGCATTAGGCTCTTCTCTCTCGCTCAAGCCTGTTGCTTCTTCAGCACCCAACCATGCTTCCCCTGCCGCCCCTTTCATCCTCAGGGTCTCACCACCACTCCCCTGGCTCTGAGCTTTCCTCCTATTGGTCTTCCCTAGGGGGTTCTCCAGCTGGAGCCACCCACCATGCCTTGCCAGCCAGCCAGACCCTGACAATAAATTAAATGTTGCAGCAAAAATCAAGAACAGGGTGCTGGACTAGCTGGGCCATTGGCAGGATCCAGCAGGCTCCTCTTGTGTGGTATATAAATTTTAGTGAAAAAAATACAAAATAAAATCTGAAGTGGACTGTAGTTTGTGGAAGCTTACGCCATATTAAACTTGCTCCTGCTAGAGGTGCTACATGTCTCTGTCACTGACCACCATTTTGAGGAATAAAGGGATACAGATTTAAGAAATAAGAAATACATACAAGTTTGCTACTGCTTCTCTGGAAGTTGTTTCATTGTGACAGTAAGTCATAGGTTTAAAATGCATCACATAATGGATTCCTTTTGGATTCAACTTCATTTAAATATAATACAAGACAATCACAATCAGAAGATGGAGATGATTATGACTGATGGTTCCAATTCTTGTTGAATATCTGCCGTCTAACAGCTAAACGTCCATATGATTGTTCTGTGGTTACAGATTAGTCTCAGCATAGAATTAGCCTCAAGGCTGCTTCATATTGAAATATTGGCCATATCTCACTGCCTTCAGTTCTATTTATGTGACAAGTGGGATGAGAAATTGGGTGGATTTAAATAGTTCCCTTTATACTACACACTGCTATTTTTTTAAGCACACACGTACACACTAGGACATTATTATGATTGCGTTATGTACATTTTGATGTGTGAAAAACTCACACACAATTTTGGCATGGAACAATTGCTCCCCACAACTTTATCTCATTACTAACACAGTTGATCGTATTCCATGGATTCCATGGAAGAGCCACCATTCCAACCTAGGGTTTTCTTTTCAAAAAAGCAACCCTCACCATCAGTAACATGTCCTAATAAAGCTAGAATTGTGCCTTGCAGACAAAGCTTTCTCCACCTAACCTGGGAGGGCGGAGCCTGGACTGACTTCAGCTCCTCTGGAGCAACAGAAAACAAGCTTGCTCCATCTTCCATGGGACAGCCTTTCAGATATTTGCAAACAACCTCAGGGACCCATTAGACAGGTTCATACGACCTCCCCCCGCCCACCTCCAATTTGTTGAAAGAATTGTGGAGGAAGTTGGAAGGCCATGTTAGCTAGCCCCAATATCATCAACATGCAATGAGGCCACACACCCAGCTGCCGGCACCTATAGCAGAAACACTGCCCATAAATGTACACGTAAGTGGGGAACCTGGCAAAATTGGGAGAAGTGTTTGCTGAGGGCATCAGTGGTGCGGGTAGAGCCTCAGTGCTTGGAAAGGGCGGTGCCTCTTTCAACATAGGAGGTTGTATGAATTCATACATTCATATTCAGATGCCAAGCAAAAGCATTTATTCTCCACCAGGACTTCAGCCTTTATATTGGGCCTTGATATTCATGGCCTCCTTCAGTGCCCTTTTATAAATAGATATGGGTTTTTAACTTTTGCTCTGTTTTATATTGGCTTTAATTTATATAATACGTATCTGTAAGTTGCTTTGAGTTGCTTTTCTTAAAAATGGGACTAATAAGTGCAATTTCTATTATTATTATTATTATTATTATTATTATTATTATTATTATGTGTAGCCCTATCCCAGGTTCTGTTTCTTGTCCCTACTACTGTGACCCTACTAGTAATAGTGACAACTGGTATAAATAGATAGCTATAGATATTGGCATATATCTGTGAGAAAAAGAACAAGAGCATAAATCCAGATTTTCCTGCCACCACCCCCCTTCTTCCCTCTTTCCCCTTTACACACTCCCTCCGGTGTGTGTTATATAAAGAAGTAACTGTACACAGATTCATGTATTTTACTTAGAAACACTCAATTCTACACTCATTCTGAGGAAAATTCAGCCAAAGTTGAAGCAAATGGGGCAGAACGGTTTCCCAACTGGACCCCAGAGAGTCACAAGTAAGAAAAATGAAAGCTAAAAACCTTGCATGTAGTGAAGGCTCAAAAGTGCATTTTATTTTATTTTATTGAAAAAAATTCTTCCAGACTGGTAATTTTATCCCTTGAGTGGTGTTAAATGTATAAGGCTGAGAGTGCCCAAGCTTGTGCCACTGATTCAAATGGGGCAGTGCCATTAAAACAGCCTGGAAGCACAAAGATGAAATGTTAAAGAGAGAGAGGACAACACAAAAGATTGCACATACGAAAAGGGTAAGCATTTGGGAGAATCAAAAGGCCTAAAGAAAATGTATTTTGGAAAAGATGAGGGCATTACAGGAGATTGTAAACAGCCTTGGCTCGATATACGTGAAGGAGCACCTCCACCACCCATCCTTCAGCCCAAACACTGAAGTCCAGCTCCAAGGGCCTTCTGGTGGTTCCCTCACTGGAAGCAGAGGGCCTTCTCAGTAGTGATGCCCGCCCTGTGGAACGTCCTCCCATCAGATGTCAATGAAATAAATCACTATCTGAGTTTTAGAAGACATCTGAAGACAACCCTGTATAGGGAAGTTTTTAGTGCATGCTGTTTTGCTGTGTTTTTATTACTGTGAACATGAGACATTCATATGGGGAAGGGATGGAGATAGTCTGGCCAAATGAATTTGCTATGTGAGGTGGTGCAGCAAATAACATACACACACCCTCCCCATGTCAAGATTCAAACTGGCCAAGGCTGGTTCCCTGTGAAGAGGGATAGATTGTTGTGCCACCCCAGGAACTGTAGCTCTGTGAGGGGAATAGGGTTCTCCTAACAGCTCTTGGAAAAACTACAGCTCCCAGAATTCCTTGGGGGAAGCCATGACTGTTTAAAGTAGTATTACTTTAAGTTGTTGTTGTTGTTGTTGTTGTTGTTGTTGTTGTTGTTGTATTACCTCACGCAAATCTGAAAATCGGCCTGCCTCTGAATGTCACAAAATCCCACACACAAAGGGTGAGAGGTTCCACAAAATGGGAAAGGATGTTTATTTCATTTCTTACCTTTATATCCTGTCTTTCTTCCATCAGGGAGCCCAAGGTGATGTGCATGGAGTTCCCAGGTGGTCACCCATCTAGGCACTGACCAGAGGCAGACCTGTTTAGTTTCACCATCCCACCTTCCTTGTGAACCATTGGCCTATTATAGATGCTGTTGGTTTTTGAGATTTGTGGTCCAGCCCTCTGTGTCATGTACTTTGTAAACCTAGGATCAATGCACTCATTGTAGAGATTTCTGCTGTGCTTGTTCTTCCTCCACACACATGCCATCCATCAGGGATTTTGCTGCATTCTTCATTTTTGGACAGGGAGTTTGGGATTCATATAATTGGCAAATAATTGCCCTGAAACATAAAGCAGAGGTGGTGGGATGAAAATCCAGTGTGGACTTTTGGGAAGTGAGCCCCATTGAAGTCAATCGGGCTTACATCTGAATGCATACATATATTTGCTATGCGAATCCCTTTCCACTAGTATGGAAAGCCCGAGGGGGGTGGTGTGGACAACATATTATCCTAGACAACAAAGAACAGTTTCATATACTGCCTTAAAAAAACAACACCCTGCACATGTGTAAAAGGAATATACGTTGCTCTGGAGAACTTTTTGATTATGTATTAAAATATTTCAGATTAATTTTTACCATTTCTTGGCTTCATTAAGCTAAAAGCATTCCAGACACTGTAAGTCCTGTATTCCTGGAAGTGCTGAAACAACATTTGGTTTTCAGCAGCACCTGGGGAGCAGGTGAATCCCAACCTAATTTGAGGAAATATATAACTGAATGTTACTTACTTTTTAAAAGTTTCTTTTTAAAACACTGGTGCTATTTCAGTTATATATACATTTAGCCGAGCCATCTTAATCCACATTCAAAGAAGAATAGCTGTATCATATTTGTAGACTGAAGAGCAAGATGTTACAATAAATGTCATTGCTTGGTCATACAGTAAACAAGTGAAGAACATGCATGTGTGAACTGTAGTGCTAAAAGTTTGGATAGATCTTGACCTCTGCTAGACGTGGTGGGTTCAAGGCGAGGCCGAGACATTTTGCTGCCTGAAATAAAGTAGCAAATGGTGCTCCTTCAGCTCTGCAAATCGAAGTATCCAAAGCTGGCTAGTTTGGCACCTGAGACATAAAATCTCACTAGCTTTCACCCCAAACCTTGACAGCTTTGTTTTTGTTCCCCCTTACATTTACCCCCTACATTTCCCTTCCATCACAGAACCTAAAGCAAAGTATAGGCGGTTCCCAGGTGGTCACTGTTGGGATACTGCCGGGGAGACGGGGGCATCAGGCAGGCCCTGATCAGGCAGGCCCTCAGGGCAGCAGCTGAAGAAGGAGTTTGATCCATCTTTTGGATTTAGGGGAGCTAGTCTCAAACGTTTGTTGGGGGAGACCTAGGTTTTTTGGGGGGGGTTATTTGTCCTGTCTTCACGCTTTTTATGATGGAGGACCGCTGTAGTCACCCCCAACGACACTTTCTCAAGATGGAGGGTGAGGGAACAGCTGCAGTCGCCTGCGGTTCCTGCGCAATGTTTGCCATCTTGCCAAAGGTTGCAGGCAGCTTTACCTGCAGCAATTGCATGTTCATTGCCCTCTTAAAAGACAAAGTCCAGCAACTGGAGGAACGTGTAGCTATGCTCCAAAGAATTAGAGAGCTGGAGCTCTTCTTGGAAGCAACAGAGCACACCGTCTCCACCAAGGAGGAGACAGGGGACTCCCCTGAGAAGGAGGCTAGTTCACCAACACAGGAGCCAGATATATGGAGAAACGTGACTCAAAGAAGTAGGAGGCCCAGGGTTCGCTCTGATTGTTTAGAAATACACAATCGCTTTGAGGTCCTCTCCCCTAGCATGGAAGACGAAGAGCAGACTCCATTTGAGGATCTCTCCCTCATTACAGTCGATCAGGTATATGAAGACGAGCAGCAAAGTCAGTCCTCAGGGAATGTGCAGGCGACTTTGGAACGGACAGCTCACGGAAGAACCCCGACCAGACCTAAGAGGAGGCGTGTAGTGGTGATAGGGGATTCCCTACTGAGGGGAACAGAAGCAGTGATCTGTGGGCCTGACAAGATGTCTCGGGAAGTGTGCTGTCTCCCCGGGGCTAAGATCCAAGATGTAACTGAACGACTGCAAGGAATCATAAAACCCACTGACAAATACCCCTTCCTCTTGGTTCATGTGGGAACCAATGACACTGCAAGCAATAGCCTCCAGAAGATCAAAAGAGATTACGAGGCTCTGGGCAGGATATTGAAGCAATTAAATGCACAAATTGTCATCTCATCTGTCCTCCCAGTTGAATGATGTGGCCCAGGGAGAGAGGGGAAAATAGTGGAAGTGAACAACTGGCTTCGCAAATGGTGTAAACAGGAACGGTTTGGATTCTTAGATCACGGACTGCAGTTTCTTGAAGATGGACTTCTGGCAAGCGATGGGCTGCACCTCACAACGGTTGGGAGGAATGTTTTTGCAAAAAATCTCAGAAACCTCATCAGGAGGGCTTTAAACTGACTAATGTGGGGGAGGGAGACAGTGCTCCTGAAGGTAGGAGTCTATCAATTGATGAAGATGATCATCCAAATGTCATAGACCGAATGGAGCAAACAGCACGCAGACCTAGTGGTGGGAGGAAAAAATCCTTAAATAAGAGACACGGGGGAATGATTAATGGACTTCAATGTCTGTATACTAATGCGCAAAGTATGGGAAATAAACAAGATGAGCTTGAGCTCTTGGTACAGCAAACTAAATATGACATAATAGGCATCACTGAAACCTGGTGGGATAAGTCCCACGATTGGAATGTAATAATGGAGGGATACAATCTATTTCAGAGAAACAGACCAGACAAGAAAGGAGGAGGAGTGGCGTTATATGTCAGGGATGTGTATACCTGTGAAGACATCCAAGATTTAGAACCTCAAAGCCAAAGTGAGAGCATTTGGGTCAAAATTAAGGGAGAGAAGAATAACAGTGACCTCATTGTGGGAGTTTACTATAGATCCCCAAGCCAAACGGAGGACATAGATGATGCCTTCCTGGAACAGATGGCCAAGCATGCAAAAGGAAGGGAGATAGTAGTAATGGGGGACTTCAATTACCCGGATATTTGTTGGATGTCAAACTTAGCCAAGAGCATAAGGTCAAACAGATTCCTCACTGGCCTTGCAGACAACTTCATTGTCCAGAAAGTGGGAGAAGCAACAAGAGAAACAGCCATTTTAGATCTGGTCCTAACCAATGTTGATGACCTGGTTAGTGGGGTAGAAGTGGAAGGATCATTAGGCGCGAGTGATCATGCTCTTCTGAAGTTTACTATACAGCGGAAAGAAGCAGCCAAGCATACTAGGACCCAATTTCTTGACTTTAAGAAAGCCGACTTCATAAAACTTAGGGAAGTGCTGGGTGAGATCCCATGGACAGTAATACTAAAAGGAAAGGGAGTTCATGATGGCTGGGAGTTTGTTAAGAGGGAGATAGTAAAAGCACAACTTCAGGCAATACCAATGAGACGGAAACATGGAAGGTGCCTAAAGAAGCCAGGGTGGCTATCTAAAGAACTTTTAACTGAGTTAAGATTAAAAAAGGATGTGTACAAAAAATGGAAAACGGGGGGGGGCACCAAAGAGGAATTCTAACAAATAGCCAGCACGTGTAGACACAAAGTCAGAAAAGCTAAAGCACAGAATGAACTCAGGCTTGCTAGAGAGGTTAAAAGCAACAAAAAAGGCTTTTATGGGTATGTTCGTAGCAAAAGGAAGAACAAAGAAACAGTGGGGTCACTCAGAGGAGAAGATGGTGAAATGCAAACAGGGGACACAGAAAGGGCTGAACTCCTCAATGCCTTCTTTGCCTCAGTCTTCTCCGATAAAGAAAACAATGCCCGACCTGAAGAATTTGGAGCAAATGATTCAGCAGAGGAAACACAGCACAGAATAACTAAGGAGATAGTACAAGAATACTTGGCTAGTCTAGATGTATTCAAGTCTCCAGGGCCAGATGAACTGCATCCAGGAGTATTAAAAGAACTGGCAGATGTGATTTCAGAACCACTGGCAGTCATCTTTGAGAATTCCTGGAGAACAGGCGAAGTCCCGGCAGACTGGAGGAGGGCAAATGTTGTCCCTATTTTCAAAAAGGGGAAAAGAGAGGACCCAAATAATTACCGCCCAGTCAGTCTGACATCAATACCAGGGAAGATTCTGGAGCAGATCATTAAGCAAACAGTCTGTGAGCACCTAGAAAGGAATGCTGTGATCACCAATAGTCAGCATGGATTTCTGAAAAATAAGTCATGTCAGACTAACCTGATCTCGTTTTTTGACAGAATTACAAGTCTGGTAGATGAAGGGAACGCAGTGGATGTAGCCTACCTTGATTTCAGCAAGGCATTTGACAAGGTGCCCCATGATATTCTTGTAAAGAAGCTGGTAAAATGTGGTCTTGACTATGCTACCACTCAGTGGATTTGTAACTGGCTGACTGACCGAACCCAAAGGGTGCTCATCAATGGTTCCTCTTCATCCTGGAGAAGAGTGACTAGTGGGGTGCCACAGGGTTCTGTCTTGGGCCCAGTCTTATTCAACATCTTTATCAACGACTTGGATGATGGACTCAAGGGCATCCTGATCAAATTTGCAGATGACACCAAACTGGGAGGGGTGGCTAACACCCCAGAGGACAGGATCACACTTCAAAACGACCTTGACAGATTAGAGAACTGGGCCAAAACAAACAAGATAAATTTTAACAGGGAGAAATGTAAAGTATTGCACTTGGGCAAAAAAAATGAGAGGCACAAATACAAGATGGGTGACACCTGGCTTGAGAGCAGTACATGTGAAAAGGATCTAGGAGTCTTGGTGGACCACAAACTTGACATGAGCCAACAGTGTGACGTGGCAGCTAAAAAAGCCAATGCAATTCTGGGCTGCATCAATAGGAGTATAGCATCTAGATCAAGGGAAGTAATAGTGCCACTGTATTCTGCTCTGGTCAGACCTCACCTGGAGTACTGTGTCCAGTTCTGGGCACCACAGTTCAAGAAGGACACTGACAAACTGGAACGTGTCCAGAGGAGGGCAACCAAAATGGTCAAAGGCCTGGAAACGATGCCTTATGAGGAACGGCTAAGGGAGCTGGGCATGTTTAGCCTGGAGAAGAGGAGGTTAAGGGGTGATATGATAGCCATGCTCAAATATATAAAAGGATGTCACATAGAGGAGGGAGAAAGGTTGTTTTCTGCTGCTCCAGAGAAGCGGACACGGAGCAATGGATCCAAACTACAAGAAAGAAGATTCCACCTAAACATTAGGAAGAACTTCCTGACAGTAAGAGCTGTTCGACAGTGGAATTTGCTGCCAAGGAGTGTGGTGGAGTCTCCTTTGGAGGTCTTTAAGCAGAGGCTTGACAACCATATGTCAGGAGTGCTCTGATGGTGTTTCCTGCTTGGCAGGGGGTTGGACTCGATGGCCCTTGTGGTCTCTTCCAACTCTATGATTCTATGATTCTATGGCCCTCAGCTGGCTCCAGCCACCGGCCGGCAGCCGGACGATCACCAGTCTCCCTTTTAACAGCATCAATCAGCGACACAAGCCTCAGATACATTTAGAGACCCGTGCACGCTCTGTCAGCAGAGTGAATAAATCTTCTCACAGCAGAAGAGGCGGACAGAAAATTGTGTAAGCATAATGTACAACATTTTATTCAGCATAGGTCAGGAACAAAGGAAAACATGTCTGCTTCCCTTCATCTCCAGCAAAACAGCAGCAAAACAAAAGCTATATACAAACGGAAGTTCCCAGGAAGTGCTGGAAGTAAACAGGCATGTGACACACAACAGTCATGCCTGTTCCCTTTTAAGATGGAACAGAACTATATCCTAACAGTCACCCATCCAGGCACTGACCATACCCTCATTTTTTCTTAGCTATGACAATTTTCTTAGCTATAACTCAGTTGGTTAGAGCATGGTGCTGATAACAAGGTTGCAGGCCTGATCCCCGTATGGGACATCTGCATGTTTCTGCATTTCAGTGGTTGGACTACATGATCCTCAGGGTCCCTTCCAACTCTATGATTCTGGGATAACCTGGGCCCAGCAGCCTCCTCAGTGAAGAGGGACATTTCTGCCCATCCCAGCAGCGGAGTCACTGATGATTACCACTAGGGAGAGGAACGAGGCAGTGGGGAGGTCAGTGCTGTATGGGCACATCGGCAATCTGGTACTCTCACCAGTGCACCCGCACAGCATCAACTTTACCTTGCACCTCTCACCTTGACAACTTCGCTGCCAGAATGTCAGGTGCACCAGCTCTCTTCACTGACCACTCCTGCCTGAGACAATAATAAATCATTAACAATCTGCTGTCTGAGGCATCCACCTCACTCTGCCAAATGGAAGGGCCGGCCTTTTACATTCCGCCCCTAGAAGCAACAGCCAACCAGGTGGAGCAGGGAAACATACTGCCATGACATCACAACAGAAGCTTAAGTGTTACTACACATTACGAAGGGGAAGAACTTGACATGACAAAGCTGTTTTCAGTACGTGTTTCCTCTTGTTCAGGGTATCCCAGGACGGCTGTCAGCTGATAACTTAAACAGACTAAAGGGGTTTTGGAGTACACTCTGAAAACAATGAGGTAGCAGGCAAAATGGCAAAACCATTGGTTTAACTAAGCAAAGTTATTTTTAATATTAGGATTTGTGGTTAAGTGAAAAATAGCTCTATTGAAACTCCGAATGCAACTGTGGGCAGGGAGGGAGTTATGCTTAGATAGATAGAGATATGCAAAAAGTAATTTAAGTTGGGATGTTGTAACCTTAGGAGCAAACCAACAAGGTTTTCTGACTTTAGCCAATATGTATTTCTTCTACCCTGCACTTAAAATCTTTGTCCCTTATGGACATGGAATATTTTTTCCATATGTCCATGTGTTAGGAGTTTCACAGAAATGCTGAGCACATTATTTTTCAAGATAGCTCTGACAAAGTATAAAACAAGCCTTAAAATATTATGACATGGCCAATTTCCATGGCATTTAAAATCAATGACATGACACAATATATTTTATACGTGTGGAAATATACTTCATAAATATTGGGTAGTGTCAGAGTACTCTTTGTTTTATATGTTCCCAAATCCGTTTTAAATGTAGTATGTGGGGTATATCTTTCCTGAAAAGTAACTCAGAGTTGAAGGAAATGAAGGTATTGGGGGTTTTTCCCCATGTGGATTTTACTATTGAGGTTTATGGCTTTTTATTCCACTAACCTCTTCCAGTTCAACATTCAGTTTTCAATACTTAGACATTTTGGGCCACTGCTCACTTGGTCTAATTAACACATGTTCGGAATTGTTAGAGCTGTACATACCCCACCCCACCCCCCACCCCAGTCCAAGCTGGGCCTTGTACCCAAATTGATTGGTGGGGGGCGGGAAGAGAGAGAAAGCCATATTTAATTGGGGGTTAATTGTGGTCTGGAAGGGGCAGGAGAAGAAGGATATCCTGCGGCTCCTTCTTTCCCTCCCAATGGCATATCTGAGCAGAGTTTGAAAACCCTAATTAAACATAGGGCTAGGGCAGAGTGGCTGGGGCAACCCAGTCAGATGGGCCGGGTACAATGATGATGATGATGATGATGATGATGATGATGATGCAAGTAGGAGGGGGAGGAAAAGGAAGCACTACATTTCCTCCTGCCCCTGCAACCGCTCTGCAGAGAGCAGGATTGAACCTTCCACTCACCCACTTATGAGTGGAGACCTCAGTCCTGCTGGGTGTTGTCTGGACAAATCACCGCTTACTTATGGCTCCAGATTGTTAATGGAAAAGTTAAACAGTGCCATTTTCAGATCCTGGAGGGGGGGGGCTAACTGTTTACTTCTGTTCCTTTCATTATGAAAAGTGCCCATTCATTCCTGCTTCTGGTTCCATAACTTTTTTCTAGTCAATAAGAAGAACCTTTATAGTACCTCAGGTTAAGAACTTTGCTTCAGGATGAGAACAGAAATCATGCGGCGGCAGCGCAGCAGCAGCAGGAGGCCCCATTAGCTAAAGTGGTACCTCAGGTCAAGAACAGTTTCAGGTTAAGAATGGACCTCCAGAACGAATTAAGTTCTTAACGCGAGGTACCGCTGTATTCTATTCCATGACTGCTATGTTTACTCAGGAGCATTTGGGGGTATTTTGTCAAGAGCTTTTTGGAAGCCCAGGCACAAAACATATCTTGGATTTGCTCTATCTACCCGTTGGTTGACATGCTGAAATGAATTCCCACAGGTGAGGCAAGACTTCCCGTAAAACAGCAATATATTTAGGTTCATCGCAGAGTTAGGATCTCAGCTGTGGATGACACTCACTATAGAGTCCTTTGGATCCAGGCTGAAGCACATTTATTTGAATGTGGTACTTCCCTGACCACCTGGCCCAAAGTTTCCATTCTTTGCAATGATTGGTTATAGGATCAGGGAGATCCCACATGGAAGGAACATGGTCATGAGAGCCAAAAAAACATTCTTACCAGACGAGCTTTACTACTAGGCAGAATGAGGTAGCCACCTCACGTGGTAGATACTGGTAGGGCTTTGAGTGGCAGAGAAGTAGAAGGGAACATAACTTTGTGTGAAATGTGTCCTACCTTGCACCCCTAAAGCTAGTCTGCTGCCCACCAGTCTAGTGGAAGACATTGTTCAATCGCCAAACTGAGGTAAGATTCAACTGTCACTCCAGTCAGGTTTTGCACATAGCATGGGGGTGGAGGGTGCCATCTTGTCCTTACCTAATACAACAAAATGGCCTAAGTCGGTTTTATTCCTAGTAAACAATGTCTGGGCAATGGATTTTTTAATGTTCCCTTTTCTATTTTGGACTTGTGCTCAAGAGATTTTGAATTTAAAAATATAACAATGCAGTTTCCCATTAAACATCTTAAGCTTTGTAGTATCATGGAGCCAGTGGAGAACATAGGTTACCTTCCTAGCTGGTATTTTCCTTCGTTTATGAATGACATCTCTATTGAACTGTAATCCTGATACCTAGTCTCTGCTGGACTCTCATTTTTCAGCTCAGACTTTTCTTTACAGCCGCAGGAATTCATTCCGATACCTATACCAGACTAACTGATGCATGTGTCTTTAAACACAACAGTTAATGCCTGAGAATGTTAATGAGTCTTGAGCTTTGGTGCTCTCCCAGCTTGCGATATGTAGCACACTTAGAGGCCATGCCCCAAGTGGAAAAGACAGTCAGGCGAGTTGAATATAATTTGGAAAACATGTTCCTCGAGCAGTATGTTAAAAGCCGCACCAATGTATCTTCAGAGCAGGGAAGTACTTTGATATGAAAAATGTTGCAACTGCATTGGCATAGATAGAGCAAGGTACAAGCCAGCCCTTGAAATTTAATACCATTTCCATTTGAGATGGGGGAGGAAATTCTGGACACAAAAGCCTGGGAATTCAGTAGGTGGGCACCAGCCGCATTTCACAGGATAGCACGCCAAGGGGGAAAATGGTTCTTGCCTGGAAAAGCAATAAATGCAGAGAACGAGATTCCCTGTGTTCTCTAGCTGAGGGACACTTACTTCCCTCTCAGTCTGCTCTAAACCAATAAAAAGCCCCAAACTGCTGTTGGTTCCAGTTAGTGAGACTGGAGCTGATAAATCATCTCATGGCAGACCCTGTTGCAGAATGGATACAGCCTCCTTTCTCAGTCACACAAGCAACAAGGCCATTCCTGAATCCCTCGTGGAAGGCAATGTCTCTGAGAAGGTAATTCCGATTCCCTTGCAGCTCAGAGACAGGAAATGTCCACTGCTTCAGCCAAAGACTTCACTTCTCTCCTCCTGTTGAAACTCAGTCCATTTCCTCTCTCAGCTCAGAGCACATCCGGTTTAGAATCTCTCTGTCCTTTCTCTCCATTTTTCGTTGTTACCTGCTGCTATGTTTATTCCCCCAAAGAAGTGTTGTTGTGTTTTTAAAAAGGCTTTCTTTTCCTCAGCATTTCTCAGTTCCTCACCCTGCCCCTCAGACAGGGTGGTGGCTTTTTTGCCTTCTAGTGTGGTGTAGTGGTTAAGAGCAGTAGACTCGTAATCTGGTGAACCGGGTTTGCGTCTCCGCTCCTCCACATGCAGCTGCTGGGTGACCTTGGGCCAGTCACACTTCTCTGAAGTCTCTCAGCCCCACTTGTTTGTTGTGGGGGAGGAAGGGAAAGGAGAATGTTAGCCGCTCTGAGACTCCTTCAGGTAATGATAAAGCGGGATATCAAATCCAAACTCTTCTTCTATGGGAAAAACCAAAGCACCCTTGCTCAAACAAAAAAGACCTGGACAACGCTTGGTGGCCCAGACACCACAGTTTCCCACCATTTTGGCATGGCTGCCTTTTTTCGACACTATTGACCCTGGTGAGGGAAACTCACAAGGCACCTGAGGAAGGTTTTTATTGTAATCAGAGGCAATTTACATCTTACAGATAACACTCTGTTTCCTCTGTTGCTGGTGAGTTTGCCCCCATGGGCATGGCAGTCATGATCCCCAGTGGCTCTCAGTAAAGAGCAGGGACTCCTTTCTTCCTTTCCCTAAGCTGCCTCTCCTTCCTGTCACATAGACCCCATTGCATCCCACTGCTCCTAATGCACATTATGCCCAAAGAACAACAGAATTGCTTCAGGCCTTTTCCTCCTCTTATCCACCATCCCAGCAGTTGACTCGTTTACAAGAGGCTTTATGGCCCGATCTCTTCTCTCCTGAAGTGATTAAACCAGACATGTCCAAAGTCCATTTCGGGGGCCTAATCCAGCCCACCAGTCGGTTTAATCCGGCCCCTGTGGCAGTTTACTTCCTGGGGTAAAATTCAATCCTAAAAAATGGTCAACAACTTTGGTCAGCCTTTGATCGGGCCTCACACATGTTCACTTCATCAAATCTGGCCCTCTTTGAAAAAAGTTTGGACACCCCTGGTAAAAGTAGCAATGCTTTCTTCTTTTCTTTTTTTGTTTATTCTTTATTTGTATTTTCCCCCCCAAAATATATATAACAAATAGAAATAATGATTGGATAATATAGCACTATATGAACTTAGGGAAAGCAGTTCTATTAGATGGTCCAAATCTGCTCCCGTGACTTTTCTGTTATTAACGGACTTGTTTGTGTGTACAATAAATTGATACCAATCTGCTGTAAACATCTCTGTATGCTTTTTCCTCTTCAGTGTCCAAAGTTTTTGAGCAAGTTTTTCCAATAAGGCCATTTCCCACAGTTTAGCATTCCACTCATCCAAGTTTGCTCCTCTTAAGTCCTTCCAAAAACGAGCCACTATTATTCTCGCGGCCACCAACATATGTCCTATCAAGGTTTTAAATAACAAGTCCTCGTTTTCTTCCATAAAAAGATTTAACAACGCCGCTCGTGGTGTTTAGCAATATTTTTGCCTGTAATTTTTCTCATTTTACTAAATATAGTAACCCACAATTTTGCCACCTTGACACAGAACCAATTTATTGCAGGGTAGGTGTTGCTGATGCATGCCAGCTTTGAGCAAGTCATGTACCAACTGTGGGTGATTTTCAACATCTTTGGTGTGAACTGAAATGGACTTACGGGGATTTATCCCACTGTGCATTCCAATCTTCATCATCTATGGCATGGGTAGGCAAACTAAGGCCTGGGGGCCAGATCCGGCCCAATCGCCTTTTAAATCTGGCCTGTGGGTGGTCTGGGAATCAACGTGTTTTTACATGAGTAGAATGTGTCCTTTTATTTAAAATGCATCTCTGGGTTATTTGTGGGGCATAGGAATTCATTCATATTTTTTTCAAAATATAGTCCAGCTCCCCCACAAGGTCTGAGGGACAGTGGACTGGCCCCCTGCTGAAAAAGTTTGCTGACCCCTGATCTATGGCTATATTGCAATATTTTCCCATGGTTGTTTCAGGAGAAGCTAATCATAGAATCATAGGATTGTAGAGTTGGAAGGGATGATTGTGTGGAAGCCTGTGTATACATACTGTATGTATACATCTGTATGTGGGAATGCCAGGTGGAGGGGATAGTGTGTGTGTGTGTGTGTGTGTGTGTGTGTGTGTGTGCATAGGGGCAGGGCTACTCAATGTGGCCCCTTTCCCGACTCACGCATTGGTTTTAACTGATGAATATAATCCCTGAACAGGACTGGAATCTGTAGTGAATGTGGCAAACAAGTTCAGTGATGTTTATAGGATGCTTCCGCTGTTCTGCCGCTTGCATGCTGTGTTCCTCTTAGGCTGGCTGCATGTTCAAACCACAGGCAAAAGGCTGCCGCAGCAATTGGTTAGGCATAACGGAAGAATGAGTAAATGTGGCTTAGGAGAAACTGCTTGTTTGGAAGGTATATATTCTTTTCTGATGTGTCACGGAGCAGAGTTCCATAACATATCAGATACTTCTCGCTTTCCTTCTTAGCATTTACATTTAGGCCCCAATCCAGATGCACTCACATGCAGGGCTGGCCCTACCATGCTGCTGTCATTGAACTCCCAGTTCCCATCTTTCCACTTTCTGCTCCTCGTCTTTCTCTCCAGCATTTGGGAGGTTGGAATTCTGAGTTTGTGTGAGAGAGGGAGGGAGGGAAGGCAGGCAGGAAGGAAGGCTGAGGTGATGGAATAAGCAAAAGCGAGCATCATCTTGGTCTCACCTGCCTTTTTTGTCCCCACTCCCCTCATGGAGTTCCCTAAATAAAGTGACTCTGCCCCTTACTGTTACCTGTGTGTAGTGTGGTGTAGTGGTTAAGAGCGGTAGTCTCATAATCTGGTGAACCGGGTTCGTGTCTCCGCTCCTCCACATGCAGCTGCTGGGTGACCTTGGGCTAGTCACACTTCTCTGAAGTCTCTCAGCCTCACTCACCTCACAGAGTGTTTGTTGTGGGGGAGGAGGGGAAAGGAGAATGTTTGAGACTCCTTAGGGTAGTGATAAAGCGGAATATCAAATCCAAACTCCTCCTCCTGTAGGCACACACACCTTTTTCAGGGCAGCGTAAGGAAAGGGTCACCCCCAAAGCCCAATTTGCCTAGTTGTGCTCTGTCCCTTGGGTTTGAGTCATTCAAGCAAAGCAAGGCTGGGGAAGCTGCAGCCCTTCAGGGCTCTGATTCCCATCACAAGGAGAACTTTCTGATAGTCAGAGCTGTTCAGTGGATTCCACTTCTTTGGGGGGGTTTTAAGCAGAGGCTGGATGACTATCTGTTATGGATGCTTTAGCTGAGATTCCTGCATTGTAGGGGATCAGACTAGATGAGTCTTGCAGTCCCCTCCAACGCTACAGTTCTATGGTTCTATGATTTGCCCCAGCCAGCATGGCCAATGGTCAGGGATGTTGGGTGTTGTAGAGAGACCATCATCTAGAGGGCAACCGGGTCCCCTCTACATGTTCCTCAAGCAGCATCAAGAGATGACCCCCATTGAAAGGTGTTTGTTGTTGTTTTCTGTCAGAACTGCAAACAGCCCAAACATTCACAAGCAAGAAAGTTTTTCAACTAATATTCGCCGAGTGAAAAATAGCATGACTTTAGACTTTGGTGGGAAGAGGCTGTGAATCATTTCTGAATTTCTTAGAAATGTCTTCATTATTCAAAATAACTCACTCAGCCATTTGGACAGTTGCCAAACTCTTGAAGAATGCAGCTATACATTATCCACGATCGGTGGCATTTCATTGGCTGCAGAACATGGCTGCTACCTATCTGATTTACTAAATGGAATACTGAAAGTTTTGTATCAGGAGTATGATAAATGACTAGTAATGGAAATTGAACCAAGGGATCTGTAATGTTTTCATAACCACCTAGTAGCTTCTGGAATATTTCTGAAAGCAAGTAATACGAAAAGCACTAACGATACACTCTCCCTCACCTTTGCCCTAGCCATGTGAACGGTTATTATTCTGTATCACAGTGACAAATTGATTCTCGCAAGTAACACAGCCAAGAAAGGACTAAAATGCCATGTTTCAATTTCAGCCTGGTTCTGAACTCTGAAATTAATGAAAGTGTGGTGCCTTTTGATATGGAGGTGTGTCATGTTCAGGGGAAAGCCAATTTACAAAATTCATTCTGTATCACAGGCTGTTCCCTCCACTCAACATATTTTACTTTTGGAAAGGGAAGGGGAAGCTTCCCAGAGTGGTAGGATGTTTGCTACATTCTTAAAGCTCTTCAGCACAGGGGACTGTTGCAAAGAGGGGGAAATACAGGGAGGTTTCCACAGTGATGCTTCATTGATGAAACTGAGGCAAGACATTCTTGACTTATGGAATCCTGTTGGTGATAAATGCTTCTTAACACCCTACCAGTCCTCCAGAGCACCAAGACCAACTGAAATCATTAAGGACAGTACATAATGCCAAGCAAAGACATTGTAGCAATCCCAGAAGCCAGTGGAGGGGAAAGTATCAGCTCTACTTAGACATTGTGGTAACGAGAGGTGGAAGTGAGCTAAAACATAAGAACATCAGAGCCCTGCTAGATCAGGCCAAAGGCCTACTGTGGCAATCACACAGGGTCCCCGGATGTTTGATGGTCTATTGATCCCTGTGCCACCACTGTGCTCGCTTCCCCGCTGCCACCAACCCATTACTCTCGGGTAAAACACTGAGTCCAGTCAGTTGTTAAAAGTGAACCAAAAAGAAGAGTTTGGATTTGATATCCCGCCTTTCACTCCCTTTAAGGAGTCTCAAAGCGACTAACATTCTCCTTTCCCTTCCTCTCCCACAACAAACACTCTGTGAGGTGAGTGGGGCTGAGAGACTTCAAAGAAGTGTGACTGGCCCAAGGTCACCCAGCAGCTGCATGTGGAGGAGCGGGGACGCGAACCCGGTTCCCCAGATTACAAGACTACCGCTCCTAACCACTACACCACACTGGCTAAACAAGTTTATTTTACAAACATTAACAAGTTTATGGTTTCTCAGATAATATTCCTGTCAGTATCTTAACTTTAGTTTCTTTACCAGCCTATACCTTCCTAATACCTTCTGACTGATTATCTCAACTGTTTGACTGACTCCTCTTAACAAATTCTCACACTCTCTCACACCAGACTAGCCCAACCCACAGACTTATCTTCTCTTTCTCTCCTAACTCCAGACTGTCTTCTCAGCAACTCTAACTCCTCCAAAAAACCCTCTGTGCTTAAACCTTATACACAGTTAACTCCGCCCCTTGGGTTCCCATTGGTTAGTCATTTTACAATAAGTTAACCCCTTCCTTATGAACCCAGTATGATGTCACACACCTAGGAGGGCAAACGCCGCACCCATCTATTCCAGTGACCTGTTTTTACAGTGGCCAATTAAATGACCATGGGATGCTCTCAGGTGGGAGTTGGGCCCTCTTTTAACTTAAGATTCCCTGGGGCTCTTGTTCACTGCCTCTAACAGTTGAGGTAGAGCTGTTGTTTGTAGTAGCCATGGATAACCTTTTCCTCCATTAATTTGTCTAATCCTCTTTTACAGCCATCCAAGTTGGTGGACATCACTGCCTCTGCAGGAAAGAATTTCATAGTCTGAAGAAGAACTTTTGTTTGTCTCTCTTGAATCTTCCAACATTCCGCTTCACCGAAAAGCCACAAATTCTGGTATTATGAGAGAGCGGGGAAAACTTCTCCTCCTCCTTCTGCTGCCTTCTTTCTGAAGAAGGAAAAGCAGTCAAGAGTACTTTCTGATCTAACGTGCAGTTTTAGAGATACAGTAAACACTGGACATTAATTTTCCTGCACGTTGCCAAAGTTATCGGTGAAATTTAAAGCACTAATTTGAAAACTGAAATCCTTTTTAATCAGCAATATTGTTCTACGTAATTCGTGGAACATTCCATCCCAAATATACTTTAAACACTGTACAGGATGTATGTTTGTGGGTCAGTTTTCAAGCCCTGCCAAAATATATCCCCTGAGATGGTGGAAACAGAGCACCAGAAACACCACACAGCTGTGTTTGTATTAAGGGAAGCAAAGACATCCAAATTCAACTACAGCGAAATTTGGATAGGCAGGATGCACAACTAGCCGAGCTGGAATTCAGTCATTCCTAGAGCTGAACTCTGTCACATGCAAAACATCCACTGAGATTCTGAAATACTACCTTCTATGATTTCCTGTAAAGACATGGCTACCAACTTCATGGCACATTCATTATGTAAACATAAAGGCCACAGACAGGAGCTTCATACTAGCTCTTATGGGGGATCAATTCAATTCCATTTGTATTTAAAGGAAAATCTACCAAATTTATACTTCCCCAAACAGCCATAAAATTAAAATCATAGTGCTCTGAATTTTGCAATGCGGTTCTCAAGCTGCAGTTTTGAATGTGTACAAAAATACAAAAATGTACATAAAAATGCATATATTCATGAAAATAGTATACAAAAATGCTTTCTACTAAGAGAAATTGATTTGCAAAACTGTGCATTTTAGGCAAAATTGCATACAAAAATGTGTATGCATTTTTGCATACACATTTTTGCAAGACAGATGCATACTAAAACGCGGGTGAATTTCGTTTGTTCGTTTTACTCTACTAGCATACATTGTTCTGAGAGCTTTATTGTTTAATTATGTTACTTGAAGTGTAACTCTTGAAGTGTGAGTTTACCCCTAAGCCACAGGTTCCCCATTTCTAGGTGCAGAAGGGAGTGTCTGTGGTTATCCACTGGTGAACATAGGATGCTGCCTTGTACAAAGTCAGACCATTGGTTCACCTCGCTCAGTGGTGGCCACAATGACTTGACAGTGGCTCTCCAGGGTTTCAGCCAGGGCTCCCTCCCAGCCCCACCTGGAAAAATCCAGGATTGAACTTGAGACCTTTTGCATACAAAACATGTGGTCTACCACCGAGCCACAACTTTGCTCATTCCAAAGTGCTCTCCCTTTTCATGACTTACTTTGCAAGTCTCAAGCCCTAGCTGAAGCTGGTTCCGGGGCCGAGGCCTGGGGTGTCCTGCTGGCTCAGATTAAGGCCTGGAAGACAGCCTAGTTTTGTTAATGCTCTCCTGGCCATCTCTCACGTCTTCCACTCAAGTTGTTTAAATTTTTCAGCTGCATGCATTTAGCTTTCTGGCTGCTTTTGTTTTTGGCTACCAGGCTTTTCTCAATCCATGCATTTAAAACAAAACCCTTCCTTAAGCATTTCCAGCCCTATCTTTCTCACATTGTGTGGCCGCTTCTCCTCGCTTCGTTGCCAGCCTCCCACAACCCGCTGTTTGTCTTACACCTCCCTCTGCTGCTAGAGACTATCAGGAATCATCCCCCCAAACCATCAACATAATAGGGGAACAAATATTCAACTTTTTTAAACATGCAGTTGTGGCATAGGGTACATGGAAAACAATCTCTTTCCATATGTGCGTAGCTCTGTTTTCTCCTAATGCAGCATATTTCTCAGCAGAAAGCTTAATAGGTGTTGGGTCAATTCCATCCCAGAATTTTTATCCTTTATTGTATGGAATCCAAGCAATCTCTCTCCCTGCCCCCAAATGCACACACTTTTTTGAGGAGGAGGAATCAAACATGGCAGGCATCATTCTTCTTCCACCAGCCCAAGATGTGCAAGTCTTTAACATGAGCATGCAAAACTTTGCATACGTACCTCTGAAAACATATGTATGTTGCCATCATGTGCATTATCCAAGTGAACACGCCAAGGAATCAAAATTGGCCATCATTCTCCCCTCACCTTCCCCATACACACACATTATATGAACATGTGTTGTTAAATATGCATTTGCTGTTTGAGAATGTGGAATGGCATAGATATGGTTCCATAATTAAGGGTGTCACATAGCACTAGCAATGAGCAAGCTCTTCTGAGTTCAGTTTAGCTTAAAATTGGCTAATTTGGGCACAGTTTGGTTTAGATCCAAATTGTTGTTGTTGTTTAGTCGTTTAGTCGTGTCCGACTCTTCGCGACCCCATGGACCAGAGCACTCCAGGCACTCCTGTCTTCCACTGCCTCCCACAGTTTGGTCGAACTCATGCTGGTAGCTTCGAGAACACTGTCCAACCATCTCGTCCTCTGTTGTCCCCTTCTCCTTGTGCCCTCAATCTTTCCCAACATCAGGGTGTTTTCCAGGGAGTCTTCTCTTCTCATGAGGTGGCCAAAGTATTGGAGCCTCAGCTTCACGATTTGTCCTTCCAGTGAGCACTCAGGGCTGATTTCCTTAAGAATGGATAGGTTTGATCTTCTTGCAGTCCATGGGAATCTCAAGAGTCTCCTCCAGCACCATAATTCAAAAGCAACCATAATTCAAAAGATCCGAATTAGCTCATTTTTATCCTTGGGCTCATCCTGAACTCCAGGACTGATCATAATAATGATGTTGTCATCGGGAAAGCAATGAGGTCTGAAGGCCTCTGTCCACACAGGGGAACACAGCTAAGCCTGGTTGAACTCCTCCTCCCAAATCTATCTTGCCCTTTCCACTTTTCTTACCTGTCAGTAGTTACAGGTACAGATTAGATAAGCAGCTTGATTAGGTCCTTGGTGTGGCAACTTGGCGCTGAGGGACACGGGTGGCACTGTGGGTTAAACCACAGAGCCTAGGACTTGCCGATCAGAAGGTCGGCGGTTCGAATCCCTGCAACAGGGTGAGGTCCAGTTGCGCGGTAACAGCTCCTGCCAACCTAGCAGTTTGGAAGCACATCAGAGTGCAAGTAGATAAATAGGTACCACTCCAGCAGGAAGGTAAACGGCATTTCCGTGCGCTGCTCTGGTTCGCCAGAAGCGGCTTAGTCATGCTGGCCACATGACCCGGAAGGTGTACGCCAGCTCCCTTGGCCAATAAAGCGAGATGAGCACCGCAACCCCAGAGTCGGTCACGACTGGACCTAATGGTCAGGGGTCCCTTTACCTTTACTAGCCCATGGAATTGTAACTTTCCTGCTGAGTAAGCTTCTCAGAAGCATATTGGGTACCAAAATTCCAAGGAATTATACAGACCTCTGCAGTCCTTATGAGGGATGCAGAAGTCCTGGAGAACTAAAGTCATGTCACAGTCTACCTGAGGAAATCACAGAAGTCAACAGCCCTTCTCCATCATTATTTCTGCCATGAGGTAAATTTTAAATTTTCAGTAGGAAAGAAGAGTAACATCTTTGGCAAATGAGTGGGCTGCTGCTGGGGCTAGGAATGAGCTAATTGCAAGGCGAGCCTGAATTTCATGATGGTTTGGGCTCAATTTGCAATCAGCCTGGATGTTTCAGGGAAGCTTTTACTCTGAATTTCCTAACCCCAAACCTCGTGTGCATATAACATCATAGGGCAATTGTGCCCTGACTTGCTGTGAACTGGATTATGCTTCTTTGAAACCAGGTAAACAGCTGCTTGAGTCAATTTTCAGCTTCCAAGCTGTACACCCAAAAGACTCCATTGCACTCTTCACGTAATGGTCTTGACTACTAAACATGTTTAGGGTTTAAGAGCCACTCAACATAGAAATGCCTATTGGAAAATTCAATTTATTTACAAAGCCCACAAAAGTTGCATTTTTTTTTAAAAAAAAGCAGGCTAAGGACGTGCCTAGCTTCTGGATTGCTTAAAAGGTAATGTGTTTATAGAAATGTCAGAGACATTTGTCCCTTGCAAATTAAGCATCGCTTCAAAGTACAATAAAGCTACTGTATATCAGACCACTTAGCTTGGTGGCTCCCCTGCAGGCTCCATTTCATAAACTCCAAGTGTCTTCCCACCCACCCAAGAAAACCCAATAAGCATTAAGAGATTGTTGAAAGAGCAATTTAGACTGTTTCTTCATTAACTGAGACAAAGCAGTGTTGATCAGAGCATCAACGAATCGTAGCATTTGCTTGACAAATCCCCAAGCGTCATGAACTGTTTTCAAACACAAGTTAACCGATTTTAAACCGATTAACAAAACAAACCTGTAGTCCTATAGAGCATTATAGCATAAGGCAGGGATGGAAGATTTCCACCAGCTCCTGCCAGCATGGCCAATGCTCAGGCATAGATTGCCTCTGTGTTTTTCATAGAGTTGGAAGGGAGCCTGGGGGTCATCTAGTCCAGTGTTTCCCAACGTTGG
This sequence comes from Podarcis raffonei, assembly GCF_027172205.1. Taxonomy (NCBI): domain Eukaryota; kingdom Metazoa; phylum Chordata; class Lepidosauria; order Squamata; family Lacertidae; genus Podarcis; species Podarcis raffonei. Next base: position 95,524,801 of record NC_070604.1, on the reverse strand, counting down.
GTCTTCAGCTGTTTTTGGAATACAAGTCCCTCATCCCTAGCTAGCAAGACCAGCGGTCAGGGATGATGGGAATTGTAGTCCAAAAACAGCTGGAGACCCAAGGCTGGGAAACACTGATCTAGTCCAACCTTCTGCAATGCAGGAATCTTTTGCCCAGAGTGAGGCTCAAACCCTCAAGCCTGAGTTTAAGGTGGAATCTAGACATGTAAGAAAAACACTGTGAAAATGCTTTAAAAAAACAAAACTTTAAAAAACATATTGAATTTGCCATTAAACTCACCATCGCCACCTCAGGTCACATTTGAATAATGCTACTTAAAACACATTTGCTGAGTATAGCTGAGTCCCAAGAGTCTTGTGGATTCTGGGAGTTATATTCTAACCACAGTGGGAAAGCTACAGATTCCTTACCCTTTACACGAGGTGTATACACATAGACTGTCATGTGTCTAGTGGCATGATTAGTTGTTTTTATTTCTAACCCAATGATGATGAAGATTCAGGGCAGGAGACAGCACAGCTGTCATTATTAGTACCAATACAGAAACAGGATTGGTGGATGGCCAACATTGTTCTAGATGGCTCCTGTAACCTTTCTCAATTTAAAGCATGTTTATAATCCCATAACCTTTAAACCTATGAAAGATTTGGCATTATCTTTGTCATCTCTGTGCAAAGCAAAAACCTTCACACTAACCCATTTGTAATACAAAAAATGTAGTTTTTTTCTCAATCCAGAGTCAATCACACTTGCCCTCAACATGCTAGCTTCAATCTAAATTGATTCTAGATCCTGCCATCCACAAGGGTGGGTGGGGTTGCTTGATAAACATTTGAAAACCTTCCCCTTGGTTAGCTTGTCCGTGCCTTTTCCTCCTTGTTTGTGCCCCCAGGTGAACAAAGAAGGGAGTGGGAATTGTGAGCTTGACATAGGCCCAGCCACAACACCATTGAGCATACACACACACAAACAAACAAACACACACACACACACGTCAGGACCATAGATCTATATTGTGTGTGAACTGCATAGGAGAAAAAAGTTCTCAGCCTCCACTGATTCTAAAATAAAAGGTACTGTGTCTTCACTGGTCTATTTCAGGAGATCACTTCAAAAGCTCCCAATGAGCTTGCCTACTTCACTGCCCTGTTTTCCATCCCTAAGAGCCAATTCTGCCAATCTTCCCCTTAACTCAAGATGTCTTCATTGCTTGTCAATATTCTGAGGCTTAGGCTATGGACCCACTATACCTTTAAAGCACATCCAAAGCACATTCTTTCCCTCAGAGAATTATGGGCAGTGTGGTTTGTTAAGGGTTGCTGGGAATTGTAACTCTGTGAGTATAGAATTATTTGAGGGAAACAACATGTTTTGAATGTGCTTCCAAGGTATGGGGTGTTCGCAGCCCGACTCTTTCGCTTTAGCAGCTCAACCAAAAGCTCAAAGGAGACAGCTGGATGATGTGTGTGTGTGTGTGTATATATATATATATATATGACTCAGCCGTTGGTTATTAAGTTCTGAAGTTCATGGGGGGAAAGAAATGTCAATGTATGTTTGATGCAAGAGTATCTGATCAAGACCCATGTGACACTTCCAGTTGTTCAAATTTCTAGAATCAATGGTATATTTTGAAAGATGCAAACCATAATATTCCTGCCCATCCCATCAGGAACAGCTATAGTATCCAGATGTTATCACAGGCAGACCCTCAAAAGTCTTCCATATTTCTCTGTAGGGCTGAAGCTTCCTGCTGGGTCTGCCAGCCATCATCTGGTAAGGTCCAGAAATCTTTCAAGGCTAGCAACTCTTATTAAATATACCATTAGTTATAATAACTTATTATGAACAACCAACTGGCTTTTTGAAAAATATGTACAAAATCACAAAATACATCAAGCCTCGAGACATTTCTTCAATTATTTTGCACACTTTTGTCCATCTGGATTCTTTATTAGCTTGCAGGGAGGGGGAGAATCTGCCTCAGCTCTTTCAAAAGTTAAAAAGAAAAGCTTCCACTGGATCCCACTTAAAGCTGGGCCAAATGTTCAAACTGTCAAATGTTCTGCTCGCATTTGGGGTAAGAAGAGGAGGAGAAGTAGTGAAGCTGCCTCCACTCTTCCAGATCTTGGGATTCACCAACAAGCTCACCAGAGCTTCCTCTCAACTCTCATTGCCTAACAGTAGCCAGGGGTTTTTTTCCCCCTCTTAAAAACCCCCTACCCTCCTGTCCCCGAATGCTGAGGATAAAGGGTGGTATACAAATGTAATTAATAATAATAATAATAATTAAACATCATCATCATCCTGAGGAGAAGATGGTAGCCACAACAGAAAATGGAGGGCTGAAGTGGGGCCAACCACTTTCTTTCTTTTTTTTAATATAATTTTTATTAACAGGCCAATCAAATCACATTAATTCCAAATCACATTAGTTCCAAATTATACAGCCAGATTTTTAAAATTTTGTTGGGGGTACCCATACTTCAAGCTCCGAAAGGGATCCAAACATCACTCTTGCTGCTGCTTTAATTAAACAGTTCTACCTAGTTCTGTCCAGATAGTCTCTTTGTTATTTTCCTCATCTTCTTGTTATCATATATTCCTTTCTTTGTGATCTCTGATAATCTTCACAAGCGGGTTGAAAACAAACATCTCCTGTGTGGGTTTTACACTCTCCAAGAGTCATATCACATAAAGGACAGACACCATTTCCACACCTCCGTAAAAAACATTCCCACAGTCTGTCCGTTGATTTCCACAGGCTTGCCAATGTATATCTCAGGGGGCCCTGCCAGGTCAAGGTCACATTCCGATAACCATACATTCACATTCCGATGACCCTGGTCCTCCTCCCCCTCGTCCTCCTGTGGGCAAGCCTGTCTTAACGAAACTCCATTTGTAACTGCGTCATAAAACTTTCTTTCCGTTTCCCGATGTTTCCGCCAGTCCTCCCTTTGATCAGTAATTCATTTCCACACAGTTCTTGATCTCCTGCTTGTGATTAGTAATTTGCAACGATTCTTCTCTCTGGAGGGGAGGGTTATTGGTACTCACATAAGACAAAAAAAGAAAAGTTTTTTCCTCCCCCCCCCCTTTCCGTTTCACTCCAACATATCAATCTTTTAATGATGATTCTCCACTTGATTTATTGTCCAGCCCGTCGCTCCGATCACAGAGATCCCATTAATCAGCACTCTTTACTCCCGATCTTCACTTGATGTATGTGCATTAGCTTCTTTCCAATTATATATTTCCAATTATGTATTTCGAGCTAATGCGAACCAGTGCACGATTAGAGACAGCGTCAGGGAGAGCCGACCTCACCCAAGGGCTTCGTGCCAAGTGCCTGGACACCCCCTTCTTTCGAATCTGGGGGTGAATTATGGACACAGCTGGCAAGGCAGTCCCCCCCATTCCCTTGGGGGGCAAGGGAGGCTGCATACTCCCATATCAGCCTCTTAATTACCTCGTGTGGGTTGGAGAGATGTTATTGTCGGCCATCTTCCAATGCGCCCCCTGGTGGCCCGGGAGCCAACCACTTTCATTCTTCTTCCTTTTGTAATGGCTGCAATGATGTTTTCCTCAGAATGTTCCTTGGGATGGGTCTTCCAGGACTATAAAATGGCAGCTCTCTGTCAGTTGAAGCTATGAGGGAGTTCTAGTGAGAAGAGAAGAATCACAAAGATGGAAGGGACCCTGAGGATCATCTAATACAGGCATAGGCAAACTCCGGCCCTCCAGATGTTTGGGACTACAACTCCCATCATCCCTAGCTAACAGGACCAGTGGTCAGGGATGATGGGAGTTGTAGTCCCAAACATCTGGAGGGCCAGAGTTTGCCTATGCCTGATCTAGTACAACCCCTTGCAGGAATATGCAGCTGGCCCTTAAAGGAATCAAACCTGCAACCTTGGCATTATCAGCACCACACTCTAACCCACTGAGCTATCCAGCTGATGTTGCATGTACCCATCTCAAAAATTGTGGAAAAAGGAAGTAACTGTGAGAAACCAGCAGAGTATCCTATGGGAAGGAGTTTATGGTGGAGGAACTGCCCCTCCCTGGACTTTACAAGGTTCGTGATTGCAAGGTGAGAAGCTTTTCATGATTGTCTGTTGACCAACTCAAGAGCTGTCATAGCTTTTATCCCACATGTGGGGGAGGGTGCAGTGTTAGGGAATTGGAATTCCTTCTAATCCTCTACAGCCAAGGTTTCTCCTGAACCTCCTAACATGAACTCACATGTCCTTCTTCTTCAACCAGCATCAACACCCAAGATGGGATGTTGTTCACTGTTCCATATCCTTTCATCTTTTGATCCCATTATTGTTACACAAGCTCTGTCTGTTAAGACTCCACATTTTGTTAAATTTGTATGATCTCGGCTGGGTATGGCAATTTATGAAAAGAATGTTACTGTTTGCAATTCTCCTGTTGCTATTTACAGTACTGCTGCTGTGTTTTCTTAAAGGTAAAGATAAAGGGACCCCAGACCATTAGGTCCAGTCGTGGACGACTCTGGGGTTGCGTCACTCATCTCGCTTTATTGGCCGAGGAAGCCGGTGTACAGCTTCCAGGTCATTATGGCGAACCAGAACAGTGCACAGAAATGCCTTTTACCTTCCCGCTGGAGCGGTACCTATTTATCTACTTGCACTTTGACGTGCTTTCGAATTGCTAGGTTGGCAGGAGCAGGGACTGAGCAACGGGAGCTCACCCCATCACGGGGATTCGAACCGCTGACCTTCTGATCGGGAAGTCCTAGGCTCTGTGGTTTAACCCACAGCGCCACCTGCGTCCTCCCTGTGTTTTCTTGCCTGCCATCAAATCACCACTTCCTGCAGGGGGGCATTTTCTTATTGGCGATGTCACATGAATTACTCTGCTTTATTAAGGCGATGGTGGTAGCTATTAGCTATCATTGTTATGCTTGTTATCCTGTAAGCTAGTCATGCTTAATGGCAGCAGCTTTAGAAATGCAGAAACATATTTTTTAAACAAACAAAAAAATTACAGACTGTTAGAAAGTCATTTTTATAAACATCAGGGGTTGTGCCACCTTCGCTTCACCTGAAATGCATTGACTCAAATGCTAACTCTATATGAAAGGTGCGCACTGCACAGGTAACTGTTGTGATTGTTAAAAGCTGTTTAAAAGTGCCCACTGCCCAGACCAATCTACGCAAACCCAGAGAGACCGGAGAAGTATACAACAAAGAAAGAAACATAAAAGGCTTTGTAAAGCTCACTTTATTTACTTTTCCTTGTAGAAAAAATAATTCACTTTGACCATTACTGTATGGATAAAGTGGAAGCCAACACATAAGAAAGATGATAGAAAGCACATGAAAAAGAGGGAAAGGAGATCAATAAATCATATAATTAAAATAAGCATTTTTATAACAAAATGTATGTTCTATTCAGATTTTTCAAACAAAATGCCATTCATTTGTAAGAATGCATTTCTTTAAAAAAGCAAATTTTCTTTTTTTAAAAGTATGCAATTTAAACTTATTTGTTCATACAAAGAAGCAACATTGACAATAAATATCTTAGTAAGATTCACAGTTTAAATATTCAAACTAATACGAAACTTTTTTTTTCATTACAAGCAACACCCACTGGGTGGGGGAATGGGTTAGATTGTAGTGATAACTTGTCTGTCCTTAAAATGTCCACAGAAAAGGTGTTTGTATTGTTTCCTCTTCTGTATGAGAATTAGATGATAAACATCATATTAATATACGGCAGAGGTTTTCAACCTTTTTGAGTCCACGGCTCCCTTGACCAGCTACATGCTTTCTGCGGCACCCCTCTGGGGCTCCAGGAGCCCAATTATGTCACCCCTTGCCTGCAGAGCTGGCAGCCCCTTACCCCTTTTCAAACACCCTCCCTTGTGGAGTATTCCCTGAGCATCCTCTCCTCTCCCCTCTCCTTCAGAGTCTTCTGGGCACCCACTGTTGCCGCCCCTGGTCGCTGAGCTACCCCTCCCACCCCAAAGAGAGGTGCCTCCTCACATTGCCCCACAGGGGCCTCGGAAGCACCCCCTGGCCAACCCCAGAGGCACCATTCACCTGGGGAGCTTGTAGCCAGTGCTGCTGCAACAAACAGCTGTGAAAGACTTTGGGAGGCAGAGACACAAGAGAGCATCAGAGAGGGACGGAAGGAAAGAGGGACAGAGGCCAGTGTTGCCCGCAGCACCCCTGACCATCATTCAAGGCACCCCAGGGTGCCATGGCACACTGGTTGAAAACCACTGATATATGGTGAATTGATGCTGAGAGATGAGGCTAAAGAAAACGTCAGAATAGCAATGTATGAGACCATGTCTCTGAGGAGCTCAGAGAGTCATTCTTTGTTTTTATAAAGCTATTACCATTAAGCATGGGTACCTTCACCCCACACATAGCATCAGCTAACAGATATAAGTAGGGAGATACATCTCTGTTCCTGGTTCAAGTGACATTAAACGAGAGTGCTCCATTCAGGTGTAATACTGATTCTCTGGTTCCAACCGACCAGTATCACAGCATCAAAGGCAGCGTGTTTGCGGAGAAGAAGAGGAAGAGCATGTGGATCTGACAGTCATTCCCAGCTTGCTAAGCCATAATTTAGCAAGCCAGAACCATTACATCTGAAAGGGGAGAAAGTAGCTGAGTATCTCCAGTTGCCTGTTTGGGCTGTACTTCAGCCGCCCCTAGCATGGTGCTTTCCAGATGTTTTAGACTACAGCTTTGATCTGCTCCAGCCAGCATGGTCAATGGTCATTGATGATGGGGACTGCAGTTCCACAACATCTGGAGGGCGCCAGGTTGGGAAGTGTGCTCTATTTCATCCATTCCATAAGAAGGTCAACCTTCTTGGACTGGATAGCATGCCTGAAACTAATGAACACGGGAAGTTTCAGTAAAAATTAAAATACTCCAGGCATGATTCAGCCCAAGTTCTGATTCCAACTGGAAAGATAAAACATGTGCTTAACTCTCCCACTGAAATCAAATGGGCTTAGAAGTGCTTAATGGTGCCTGGATTGTGCCTTATATTTTTACTCTCCAGAAAATTTATTTTAAAAATTACAGAACAGTGTTATAAAACACTCTCTCTCGTTCTTTTTTTTTTCCTTTTTCTTTACCCTTGGCTAAGAGGTTCTGTCTTGCTGGAGTCTAGAGAAACAGCTATGTACACTTTATGGTAAGGTTTAAGTAAATATTAGTGAAATAGAGAGAGTGTGGTCTGCCTTTTATTGCCAATTACAGATTTACAATGTTAGCAGGCAAAGAGGATATTCTAGTCAAAGTAGCATTCCTCAGCATCGTTCAAAGTCTTTCTGCTCACTGAGAAGGCATTTGTTATAGAGGAGAGCCCATAAGGTCCGGACATCCTGGGGGACGTGAAATGTATCCACAGTAGCGGATATCCGAAATTTGTGGAGGCAGAGAGGCATAAAGTATATAGGATATAGTTAATACTGGGAAGTCTGCCTAGTAGAGAAAAAGGTCTAGTTATGGGAGGTCCAGATAAGCGTGGTCTTAATATATATGATTATTTTATGGCAAAAGAAGCTCTGGCCAGCACATCGAGGTCCATTAGTAGCTTTATTGCTGGCCAGCTTCCTTTTTAATGTATACAGTCCTCAAAGAATACACCAAGATGGGGGGGGGGGAGCAACGGGAATCAAAAAGTTGCTCACCGGGTCAGCTAGGATGTCAACTGTGGCAGTGGATGTTGGTTGAACATATTCAAAGCAAACTGCTGACTTTCCATTCCCCACATTCCAGGAAAACGGTCTGTTTTTTTGGCAGACGCTTCTTATAGAGGTTTCAGTTTATGGGAAAGAGGCTTGCCTCAAAAGAAGTTTATTTTTCTTATTTGACCAAAAGTTTGATGTTTTCTGCCATTAGATCTTTTCACTTTAAAAAGGGTATAAAGAGGCTCATTTCCACCCAGATAATTGTCAGACCTTTAGGCCTGACTTGAAGGGGGCTTTCTAGTGGAAAATCTGTTTCATAAAGCAAGCTTTATAAAAATAGCCTCCCTTTAAAAAAAAAGCCAAGTCACACTTACGGTGCAATGCTATTCTTGTTTGCGTAGAAGCAAGTCCCAGGCAGCTTACTAAAGCAGACATGGGGAACTTGTGGTCCTCCAGATGCTGTTGGAGCCCCTACCATTATCCCTCACCATTGGTCATGCTGGCTAGTGCTGATGGGATACAGTCCACCAACATCTGGAGAGTCATGGGTTACTCCACAGCAGTAGACTGATAAAATTTGGGGAAGTTACTCAGCAAGTGCACTAAGCGGTAACCAATTATTTAAATATATATTATGACGCCAGAGTTTCTGTTTATGACCTCTGTCAAAGCCCCTTGGTCATACCCTAATAAATTGCCAGTACATTTTCCCCCTGTCTGATTTGGCTGCATGACTTGCATGTCCAAATATTCTCAATAGTTATCAAACATTTCCTTAAGGTGCTTTACTCTAATTGTCCCATAAAAAGGTAAAGGACCCCTGACAGTTAAGTCCAGTTGCAGACAACTCTGGTGTTGTGATGCTCATCTCGCTTTACAGGCTGAGGGAGCCGGCGATTGTCTGCAGACAGTTTTTCTAGGTCATGTGGCCAGCATGACTAACCCGCTTCTGGTGCAATGGAACACCTAAACCAGAGCAGTGCACGGAAATGCCGTTTACCTTCCCACTGGAGCAGTACCTATTTATCTACTTGCACTTTTGGCGTGCTTTCGAACTGCTAGGTTGGCAGGAGCTGGGACCGAGCAACGGGAGCTCACCCCATTGTGGGGATTCGAACTGCCGACCTTCTGATCGGCAAGCCCAAGAAGCTCAGTGGTTTAGACCACAGTGCCACCCACGTCCCTAATTGTCTCATAGCTTTGCTCATAATATAATATAAAAACATAAGAGGAGCTGGCTGGATCAGGCCAGTGGCCCATCTATTCCAACATCCTGTTCTCACACAGTGATGAACCAGATGCTTTGGGGAAATCTGCGAGGAGGACCTGAGCACAAGAGCAGTCTTCTCTCCTGTGGGTTCCAGCCACTGGAAGCATTACGGCCTTCATCCATGGAGACTGTACATATCAGTCATGGTAAGCAGCCATTGATAGCCTTGTTCTAATCCTCTTGTAAAGCTGGCCATCACAACTTCAGGCTGTCATTACTCCCCATCAACAAAAAGCCACATAACAGAGACATGGACAGAAACACTAATCTCTGCAGCAGACCAAAGCCGGCTCTGCCACTGCTATCAAAGGATCTAATTAGTCCAGCCATAACATCAGGGACTCTTTCAATGTGTTATGTGCTATCATTGTCTAACAACGACCTTGTTCATTCTACACAGGACAAACAGGACAAATTATACATAACAAAATAATGGGCACAAATCTGATATTAGAAATGGCACCATCCAAAAACAAATGGGGGGAGATTTCAGCTACCCAGGATGCTTTGTACCAAATCTTAAGGTGGCCATACTAGAGCAAATGAACTACAAAGGGAGACTGCAACATGAAACCACAAGACTTCAAGAAGTTCCATACTATCACTTGTAGACTGAATTGGGACAATGGATTTTGTTACTCTACATGCATCCACAATCAACAAATGTGTGTGGGGTTTTGTTTGTTAACGGCCATTGTTTATAATGTAATTACCACAATCTGTATTTTTACTTGTTTCATTTCCTTCTCACCTCGCTGTTTACAATCCCCTCCTCCCCCAACATATAATAACTATGTCCATAACTCAGGATAACACTTCATGCATTTGATGGAATGGACTTTAGTCCCTGGAAGTTAATGCCACAATAACTTTGCGAGTCTTTGACACGCAATGAGAGTCTCTGTTGTCTGTTTGATTTTTAATGAAGCTCTACATTTTAAGAGTTTGGGAGAAGGGAGTTCTTCGTCCAGTATGAAAGAGGAATGCATGTTTATGAAGTGATTTTATGAAGCAAGAGAAGCTCCCCAGGTGACATGCTGAGTGACAGCTTTCTGGACTTTCACATTGCCGGTCCATAAACTTCACATTTGGCGAAGAAGCGGAAACATCTGCTGGAATCATGAGATTCTTATGTGCTGAGTTAAGGGCAGTGACACCTACACTTAATCAGTGACACCACCATCCTGCAAAAGATGCAATCGCAGCAATGGTTCAATTATGATTATTTATTATTATTATTCATTTCATTTCTATACTGCTTTATATTTCTAAGGGAAAAAAATCTCAAAGCAGTTTACAACACATGAAAACATCAAATAAAACAAGCCAGAATAAAACAGTACTGAAGGAAGTCAAATAGAAATGATACATTCAAAGCAACAGGAAACCAAAGTGTTATCGTTCAGATTTCAAAAGAAAACATTACAAAGCAGGTCAACTGCAGGTTCACATTGAGCACAGCAAAGTTAACGAAAAGAAATCGCAAAGGTCTCAAAAGCAAACATTAATAAAGGAAGTCAAACATAAAATGCACATTTAAAACAGCATATTTCACAAGAGGATAAAATGTTATCATAAGCATAGAACATATCTGCTGCCGTTGCTGCTGATCTTGCCAATGGTGGTTCATGGCAGGTGGCGGCAGTGCTGTGAAAAGTGCATGAAGGGATTGGAGACTCGCAGTGACATCCTGGCTTTAGAAAGGGAGTGCTGGTGGGGGCAGGTGAAGGCACAAAGGAGCAGCAGCAAGGAATAGGGAACATTTCAGGTGCCACTTCCTTCATCTTGGCACCCCATCTTGGTGACTAGCATGCTGTGCTTTAACATATATCATTGGGGAAAACTGAACGAAGAGGGAGAAGAAGAGTCTGAAAATAACAGAAAGGAGGACAACAGAAAGGAGATGAGACTGGAAAGAATCAAAGGGATTTTCTGTACAGAGATTGTTTTCGTAATCAGCTGGAAAAGGACAAATGATCCATCTTAAAAGAGAGAGAGAGCCTGGTTTAGTGGATAGAGTGTTGGACTTGGAACAATGAGATATGGGTTCAGATCACTGATAGATATTGGAAAGGTCTGCGCAAGATATGTCTACATCTGCATATTGAACATACTGCAATTTAAAGTATGAGGTTCCCTACAGTTACTAGTTTAAAATAAATATTATTGATAGGTTCTGGACCCACGTTCCCCAACATTTTAATATAATGCGTTCAAAAAAACAGAAAAATTCAATGTTAAAAACAAACACTAGCTGGTTGAAGACCATAAATTGTGCATGCCTACAACTTATCCTACCCATGTCCTGCCCCTTTCCTTGCTCTTTCAGGCCCAAATCCAAATGGAGATGTTGGAGTGTCTGGGAACAGCAAAGATGCCCCATGTGTACTAAGCTGTAATCAAGCAGAATACATTAGTACCTCAGGTTACAGATGCTTCAGGTTACAGATGTTTCAGGTTACAGACTCCACTAACCTCGGGTTAAGAACTTTGCTTCAGGATGAGAACAGAAATCGTGTGGCGGTGGTGTGGCCACAGCGGGAGTGTGGCCCATTAGCTAAAGTGGTACCTCAGGTTAAGAACAGTTTCAGGTTAAGAATGAACCTCCAGAACGAATTAAGTTATTAACCCAAGGTACCACTGTGTGATGTTGAATAACATCTTTCCAGAACAGAAGACACATTTGTTAAGGAATTAACCTTCGCTTCCAGTTTCCTGGCTTTGTGGTGCTTGAACCTCTGTTCTTAAACTGGAAGGGTTTTGTGGGTTGTTGTTTTTTAATGAATTAGCATATGGGTGTGCCTATAATCTTCCTTAAACAAAATCAGTGCAACTTAATTTTGTCTACGCAACGTATAGCAACTCTATAAAACAAGGACTAGCAATTTTCCAAATGTCATCCGTGTAGACAAGAACTGCTTTGAAGTTACTTCAAAAAAAAATACTTAACTCTTTAAACCGAGACCGCATTTGACTATAATAATAAACCTGTAAAAGCACAGCATATAATTGATTTTGCAAATATGCTCCTTCTATTAGGGAAAACATGTGCAAATCCAATTAGCTAATCAGGATATGGGCTTTTCGACAAGTCTGCATGCGGTTCTCATTCATTTGGGCGTTTCTTTCCATTCATCAACCTTATGGGTGGAATTCAACCAACTTTTATTCACAGTGGACTTGCTGAAATTAATTGACCTAACTTAGTCATGGCCATTAATTTCAATGAGTCTACTCTGAGTAGGCCTGGCATTGCATCCCACCGTTTGAGCCTACTCACAGGAAAGAAGCTAAAACAGAAACAAAATGGTTAATAACAAGTTGATAATAAGTAAAGAGTATTTCAAAGGCTATGTAACAGAGCTACTCATCACTATAAAAAGGTAAAGGGATCCCTGAACATTAGGCCCAGTCGTGGCCGACTCTGGGGTTGTGGCGCTCATCTCGCTTTATTGGCCGAGGGAGCCGGCGTACAGCTTCCAGGTCATGTGGCCAGCATGACTAAGCCGCTTATGGCGAACCAGAGCAGCGCAGGAAACACCATTTACCTTCCCGCTGGAGTGGTACCTATTTATCTACTTGTACTTTGACGTGCTTTCGAACTGCTAGGTTGGCAGGAGCTGGGACCGAGCAACGGGAGCTCACCCCGTCGTGGGGATTCGAACCGCTGACCTTCTGATCGGCAAGTCCTAGGCTCTGTGGTTTAACCCACAGCGCCACCCGCGTCCCACACTATACCAACCTAAAAAAACAACCTCAAAGTGAATCCTATAGTGCATCCCTCTCTTTGCAAAACATCCTGCACTGAAACACAAAGCTTTTCAAATTCCATAGGAATTACTGTTGCTCTGTATAGAAACATAAAGACATCAAGAAACTAGATACACCAACAGCTTTCTGTCATTTCTTCCCTTCCTTTCCTTGACCAGGCCCAGGATTTTGGCTTCAATGAACCATGTTCAGGCAGCATAAAACACAGAAATACTTAGGAACTAATACCAGATTCTTTTCTTTTATAAATATGAAATGTAAAATGAAAAGTTTTCACTCCTAAAAGTTATGCTTCCCATAACAAGCCTAACTGTGACATAATAATTACCCTGGAGAAAACTATGGATCTGGAAGTCCTGACCCTTGTGAGCACACACACACTCCCTGGGATCCGTGCCATCCCCTAACCTAAATTGGAGGAACATTTTGTCCAATTATTAAAAAACAGAGGAGATATAAAGAAATTACAGCATCCAAACAGTGGTATTGAAAGAGTGTGGCCCGCCTGCATGTTACCAAAAAGGAGGAAAGGCAATCTGAAAGAAAGAAAGAAAGAGAAAGAAAGAAAGAAAGAAAGAAAGAAAGAAAGAAAGAAAGAAAGAAAGACATAGATTTGCATGAAATTTGCATGTGCTAATTGTATGCAGTGCAAATTTAGAAATCATTACTATACTTTTTGGTGGTATTGCAATGTATATTGTATAGTATCTGCCTGCTCAATCTGCTATCCGGGTAATAAATATAGGTGGGCAACTTCAAGCCTCCTGATCTCCTTCTTATTGCTCTTTTTTCCACTGAACTTTGTCTGGAAGACTTTTTAAGTAAGGGCTGTCCTCTGAGTAGACACACAGCTAACCTATACTGCGGGGGGGGGGGACACCTGAGCGCTATAGATTGTGTTCTTTGTCTAAGCAGCAGAAAGCTTGAATTAGTCGAGTCACAATTATGTACACATCTGGCTGTTAACCAGAAGGTTCACACACACACACACACACACACATACACACACACACCGGGACCCTGCATTGAAAGGGGTTGGATCAGATTACCCTCGGGAGAAAACTCCACAATTTGATGAGTCTATGAGTCTTTTCATCCTACTCTGCCCTATTCTGTGGGTTCCCTGATATACATATGGAAACGTGCAGGTGGGGAAAATCGGCAGCAACTGTGCAATTGTTGGAACTATGCCTTTCCAAAATAGTATTCCTGAAGGAAGTGCTGCTGAGAAGCAGTGGGAATGTCAAAGGAGGCAGACGTGGAAAATGACCCCTCTTAGCTTTACTGTAAATTATTCTCTAATATTCTCCCCTCCCTCAGAGCCCAAGATCAAGCAATAAGTTTATGGCTTGCTTTGCACATGAACCAATGGTGGCACATACCCAGCTGTGTCAGGCATACAGGTGCTTGACTTGTGTTGATAGCATTCCTCCCTCCCTGCTTTTTTTGGAGCTGGAGATGGTTGTGTTTTTCAATGAAAGCCTTATAGTCCACTGCAACGGAAACCTTCCCACCAAGATCAGCTGGATTCCGTCTCCAAGTTTCTCTTCCTGACTGATTTCCCAGCCGTATGCTGAAGACGTTCTTTAGTTCAGAATCCAAGAGCACAACTTGTTAATTTCAAGGGGACTTGCACGAGAGGCCTTTTCATAGGGTTGTACCTTAATTCTCTGAAGGAAATCATCATCACCTGTTAGAATTTGCTGAGAGGTTGTCCTTTCATCATATTCTCTGGGCCAGATTGGATCATACCTCTCTCTTCCTCATCTACCTGTTCCACCTCCAGCATCCCCTGCCATCCTTAACAGGGAATAATGGTGGTGGTGGTGATATCCCAAAATACTCTCTGCTCCTGCCTCATTCACCAGGCTTTAGAAAACTCATCAGCACTGATATTGGAGTGGGGAGAATCCTTACAATACAAAACACAAATTGTATCCCTGCAATTTAAACCCCCTAGGGAGATTATAAATAGATCATGCAACTCCACCTAAAAATAGATATCCAGGCATAAACAGGTTGTGGAAGGAGTCTGAGAGGAGGAGTCTTGTTTTCTCTTATCTACTTCCCATGCTTCTGTCTGTGCAATTGGCAACTTGCAGAGTTATCATCTGGACAAGCTCTCATGAACATCTAAAGCAGAAAGATCCCAGCAGCACTGCAGGTGAAAAAGACAAGGAGGGTGTCGACAAAACTGGAATATGCAGTTGCTTGCTACACCTGTTCAACAGATGTTGTGATGCTTGCCCCAGCATAAACTTAGCCTGTTTATTTTCCCTGTCATCCTCGCAATGCATGGCTTTAGCGCTGTGACTTGGGTACCAACTGCATCTCTCAACTCCTGTTAACACTGCAATTGGAAGGTTGGCAGGATTTCCTGTGCCTACCCTTCAGCTTAGCATAAAGAGCAGCCTGTGTATCAGCTACAGCATGGACTTTTCAATAACGTCCCAGAAGCGTGGAACCCTGGAGTTTCTTCTAAGCTTATCAGGGATGCCTCAAGGAAAGCATGAGTAATGATGGACTAACTCTCTCAACTGGCTTTCCCTGCAATCTGCAGTTGCTAGGGTGTGTCAGTGGTGAGGTGGCAACAGGCAACGATGGAAGGAGGGAGCTGCAGCCTAAGATAGGGAAAGAGGTAGAAGGAAAACACCTAGGCTGAATCTAGACAAATCAAAGAAACGTTTCAGTTAAACACGTTATAAACTTTGTATAAGAAATTGGGTAAGCAAAAACGGAACTCCACAGCGCCATCTGGTGTCGCAGTGTTAGAATGCATAAACAACGCATATAAAGTGTTTTTTCTTTGCCAGTGTAGCTGAGTCCCTAGCTACTTCAAATGAATTCAGATCTCCAGGGCCAGATGAGCTGCACTCAGTTTGGAGCCACCAGTTTGCATGCAGAAGGTTCCTGGTTCAATCCCAGACATCTCCATAAAAAGTTGGGAATATCCACTGCCTGAAACCATGGAGAGCTGCTTCCAGTCAGTGTAGACAATACTGAGCTAGATGGACCAATGGTCTGACTCCGTATAAGAAATCCAATGGATTTCTTGATTGGGCAGCAGAATTGACCTAGATGGCCCACAACAAGATTCCCTCAAACTCTATGATTCTAGGAAAGTAGGAATGGAAGGATCTGTCTATTTCAGTTCTCTTGGTTTCTCATTTTCCCAATCCTAAATCTACAGTAGTTCTCAACATTGCTGCAACAATTCACGAGTTTTGGAGAAGCACCACAAAATGTGAAAAGTGCAAATTTCTAAAGATACCTTTGTTTTGGTGTGCATATTGTTTCAGAAAGTGCAAATTTGATAGGTTTGCTTTAAATGTGAAGTGAATTGAATTTCTTCACCCTTCCAACACGAAGGCAGAATATTTGAAAAAGCACTGAGCAGGAGTGTTCAAGATTTTCTTTAATGCCATGATGCAAATCTAATTTCAAAGGCTGATGTCTGCTTTGTGCACCTTGCTGCCGACATAGATTACTTTCTTTCTTTCTTTAAAGTCAATTAATGCCCTCTGAAGTCAGGTTCTTTTTCATTACAAAACACTGAGACATTCCAGGTGCAGATTTTCTAAATGTGTTGACAAATGCCAATTTTCCCCCTCCCTTTGTTTTGTTTTGCTCAACATCTTATTGTAATGATGGTAACCTCCTAATAAAAATGAGTGGAATGTGCTTGATGTGGTGAGGAAGGGAGGGAATGCCTGGTTATGAATGCCAGAGTGAGCACTTTGATTTGGGAGGAGAAAATGACTAATAATATGAAGCAAGACCGGAATATAATGTACCCACAGACACCAAGAGCATCAAAACATACAAAAGAGCACTAAAAACAACAACTGCCAGAGCAATCCTCTGCATGCTTACCTGGAATTAAATCCAACTGTGATTCAATGGGGTTTACTCCTAGTTAAGTGTGTTGTGCATTGGATTGCAACCTGGCACATAGTTATATATAATTTCATATTGAAGGAGCTGACATGTACTGAACTTGAAGAAGATGAAGATAGAGGAGGAGTGCAGTACAGGGGGATTAAAATAGGGTCCAAAGTAACTTTGGTCCGAGTAATTTTCACACCAGACATTTAAAGCACCATGATACGACTTTAAACAGCCATGGCTTTCCCCCCACCCCAAGAATACTGGGAACTATAGCTGATTAAGGGTGTTGAAATTTGTCAGGGGGCCCCTGTTCCCCAGACAGAGCTACAGTTCCAGAATTCACCAGGACAAGGGATTGATTATTAAACCACTTGGAGAATCTGTGAGGGGAACAGGACCTCTTAACAGCTCTCAGCACCCTTAACCAACCACAGCTCCCAGTATTCTTTGTGGGGAACCCCTGGTATAGTTATGGCAGCAAGATGAAAGAGATGGTCAGAGGGGGAACTCTCAGTTTTCTGGCAGAGAGAGGCTGGTAGGAGCAGCTGGGAAAGAAAAGCGAGATATAAAAGAAATAATTGTGGGTAAGTTATAAATAAGTAAGGAATCGTTTGCCATGGTGTATACCAGGGGTACGCGGGGACGCGGGTGGCGCTGTGGGTAAAAGCCTCAGCGCCTAGGGCTTGCCGATCGAAAGGTCGGCGGTTCGAATCCCCACGGCGGGGTGCGCTCCCGTTGCTCGGTCCCAGCGCCTGCCAACCTAGCAGTTCGAAAGCACCCTCGGGTGCAAGTAGATAAATAGGGACCGCTTACTGACGGGAAGGTAAACGGCGTTTCCGTGTGCTGCGCTGGCTCGCCAGATGCAGCTTTGTCACGCTGGCCACGTGACCCGGAAGTGTCTCCGGACAGCGCTGGCCCTCGGCCTCTTAAGTGAGATGGGCGCACAACTCTAGAGTCTGTCAAGACTGGCCCGTACGGGCAGGGGTACCTTTACCCTTACCTTTATACCAGGGGTAGCCCTCCAGAGGTTGTTGGATTACAACTCTCGTCAGTCCTGAACACTGGTTATGCCAATATCTGGAGGACCACCCTAGTGTATGAATCCCATTGTAGTGCCTTTAAAAAGTCTTGCAAATATGTTTACCAAAATAATGGTGTGGCAAGAGAAACAGATATAATCACTCTAGGAAACAATGCCCTTTATCCTACTGCCTTCAGCTCTCTTAAAACTATCACCTGTCTCCAATCTAACCTTTCTTAAGCTCTTGAAATTCACACGGTAGCTGAAGACTCCTTATATTAGGGGTAATTCGAGATAACAATTTCTCCATATGTTTAGAATACAGTCTCCTCTGCCATCTCCCATCATGACAGTGAGATTCTTCTCTTTGTTAAAAAATATTTTCATCAGTTTAATCCTGGATTTCTATTTTATTTTATTTTACTTTCCCCCCCTACCTTAAGCAAGGAATGTTATGATAAATTTGAGACCTGGCCTTAGATGAATCCATTCCAAAGACACAAATAGTTTGTTCAATTATGAGAGCTCTACTTGTTGGGATGAATCTCTAGGGATGGGAATGCTTGGATTTGGAGGGTATCCTATTTCTGAGAAGCTCAAATCCTTAGAGGGAAACTGGAAATTTAACAAAATGCAAGCTCAGGGTGATCAACAGAAGAAACAGCATCAAGTCAAGACTCTCCATATACTTTGAACCCATTTTCATTGAGGTAGACAGTGTAGTGGGGTATAATAATAATAATAATAAATTTTATTTATATCCCGCCCTCCCCAGCCGAAGCCGAGCTCAGGGCGGCTAACAACAATAAAACAATACAAAAGTACAACACAAACAACACTCTAAAATCATTCATTATAAAATTAATTAAATTCAAGCCACTGGCCACCATTGGGCCAGAGCTCCGCGAAGATTGCCGAGGGAGGGAGTCAGGCTGTGCCCTGGCCAAAGGCCTGGCGGAACAGCTCTGTCTTGCAGGCCCTGCGGAAAGATGTCAAGTCCCGCAGGGCCCTAGTCTCTTGTGACAGAGTGTTCCACCAGATCGGAGCCATAGTCGAAAAAGCCCTGGCTCTAGTTGAGGCCAGCCTAACTTCTCTGTGGCCTGGGACCTTCAAGATGTTTTTATTTGAAGACCGTAAGTTTCTCTGTGGGGCATACCAGGATAGTGGTTAGAACAAGGATAGGGAATGCTTTCTTTTCTTTTTGCTAAGGGTCACAGTAACCTGATATATAGCTATCAATGCAGTTGGGGGCTGCATTGCCAGACCCACATGCAACCACACATCTTAAACACACACATACAATCACACACAGCTATTTCCCATAGAAGCAGAAGGATATATTATATTATTAGTAACAGCATTCAAGTTTACCTTCCATTTCTTCATAAATGTATTTTACTTTATTTTTACAAACTTTGCATTCTTATTTTGTCTTTTTCTGTTGTAAACCACCCTGAGATCTTCAGATGAAGGATGGTATACAAATAATAATGATGATAATAGTCTAGTTGGCTGATTTGAGAACAGGATGTTGAACTAGATGTGCCACTGGCCTGATCCAGTAGGCTGTTCATATTTGCTTATGTTCTTATAAAATCTGGGTGAAGGCCACATCTGATCAGCAGAACAGGGGTTCTCCATCCCTGGGTTAGAAGGTAGAGACTCTGATTCAAATATCCATTCAGCCATGAAGCTCGCTGAGTGACTATCTTTATGCTCAACCTATCTCACAGGGTTGTTGTGAAGATATAATCAGAAAACCAAGTTTACACAGCCTAAAGTTTCTTGAAGGAAAAATGAGGTATACATGAATAATAATCTCTCCCTTGATAAAGGACTTCAAGAAGAGCAGCAAGCATTCAGGCAAGCATCAACGATACTGTGACCCAACATCAGCCACCTACAGTAAGTGGCATTTGTGACCCCAGCAATTTGACACTCAAGTAAGAAACCCCTTCATTCACCCTGGGGCAGTATTGGAAAGATAGGTCCTTATAATGGGGTACAGGTGAGAAAGTTGGGTTGGGATGAGAGTGCATTATTTGTGCTAACAAAACAATCTGAAAGTTGTGTATAAAGCATGCTCTGACATACAGGAGATGATAGATGATAGATAGATAGATGATAGATAGAGATGATAGATAGATGATAGATAGATGAGAGAGAGAGAGAGAGAGAGATTGCACACCTACCCAGCCTTTCTGCTCTCTTTCATTTACAGAACACGGATGAAATTATGGTGGGCCGAGAGTTAGAAGCCATCCCCCTTAATTGTTCTACACAATCTTTACTTTGTTGTTGTTGTTTAGTCGTTTAGTCGTGTCCGACTCTTCGTGACCCCATGGACCAGAGCACGCCAGGCACTTCTGTCTTCCACTGCCCAAGATGAGCAGGTCATAGTGGAGAGTTTTGACCAAACGTGATCCACCTGAAGGAGGAACTGGCAAGCCAAGAAAACTCCATGGACAAATCTTTAATTAGGTGTGTTTATTTTAAACTCCTGTTTCCAAGATGTGCTATTCTAAAGCCTTCCTTAAGATTTAACCTGAGGATTGGCTCAAGCAACGGCAACCATTTAGAGAGGCAACCACAGAAACCATGGATGGGCATCACTCTTGCTAATTTGAGCTCTCCCCCCCCACACACACACACAGAAACGAAAGGAAACTGTGATCCGAAGCTGACATTTCCTCAGAACATTGCTCGGCCTTCCAAACACCAAGGCCACAATTCACTGATAACGCAGCTTTGAAGTACCTGGATCGAGTCCAGGAAACATTGGATATACTCTTCAGGGAAGATCTGCTTCAGATTACACCAGTTTATAGTATGCCACACATGCTAACTTTAGCTTTTCTTCTGCTTTTAATGCATTTTGTCTCCTGGCCAAGTGATCATCAGCTTTTTCCCTTTGGCTCAGTTTGGACAGTATTCCTTGTCCAAACACTACATTATTTTTCCCTCCATATGCTGCTACATTTGGGTGTCCTCTGCGTCTTACGACCAATATTAATATTTGTGCTCTGCTTGTACTGGAGCCAGAGCAGAAAGCACAGCAAGTATGTTGTGCGGAATTAATTGAGGGAAATGCAGTTTGTGGCACTTTGAACCCTTCCTTTTTTCCTTTGTGTGTAAATTTATCCTGAAAAATCTAAGAACCTGTGGATGCAGTCTATAATTCAATTATGTTGGGAGCCAACAACTCTTGAGTAAACCAGGTGTAGAATATAAGTTATATTTGATGATGTGAACAACCTGTGGCTTTAAGTTGCATTAAGGTGATCTCATGTCAGCCAAGGCTCCATAAAGCAAGAGTCTTCTACTCAGTACTCATGTTCAAGTGAATATGGGCAAAAAGTCCCCTACAGATGTTCTTTGCTGAATATGCAGAGACTGGAGTGTCATCAGAGGAACATGGAGGAAAAGCTGGCAAGCATAGCTCTGTGTCTCCTACTTATGTGGAGACTTATGTGAACAACACTATTCTGTATCACCAAGCCTGGGCTATAAAACCATCCCCTGTTCATGTTTTAATGAGTTCATGTTCTTTCTCCGCTGTCATAGAATCATTGAATTATAGAGTTGGAAGGGACGCCAAGGTTCATCCAATCTAATACAGGAATCCTGCCCACAGCCATATTTGGGTGGGCTTGAACCACCAACCTTCTGGTTAACAGCCAGACACACTGACCCATTGCTCCACGGGGGAGGGAATGTGTCAGAGGCAACATACCTCTAAATATCAATTGCTAAGAATCAGAAATGCGAAGAATGCTGTTGTACTCCAGTCCTGCATTCAGGTGTCTCATGGGCATCAGATTGGCCACTGTGAGAAGGCGATGCTCAACTAGATAGGCCATTGAGCTGATCCAGCAGGGCTCTTCCTATTTTTCTTATGTTCTTAATCTTCCCATCACCGTCATTCAGTTGTCATTGTGATATTTTAGGCACACACAATTGCTGAAATGGTGGTGTGAGCCACAGGACATCTACCGATGTGGAGTGTGAGTTAAATGTTTTCTTTTCAATATTAAAAAGTTCCCTCCCAAATTAAATCAACATTGCTTGAGCCGCAGTGTTGGTTATATTATTTAGGAATGCAATCTTGCATGTAAGCCAGAGGCTTCTCATAGTGTCGGGGGTGGGGGGGCACGGGTTGAATGGAGACATTGGAGCCATCCCCAGAAAACAGATGAAAAATATATGGACACATGTTAAGTTGCCAACTGCAACAGTGCAAATAGATCACGTTAAGTCACTGGAAGTGAAGCAGAAGGTTTCATGGAGCACAGAGGGCTAGTTTAGAATCTTTGTAGGGTGAAATGAACCCTCCTTCTAAAAAAACCAACCCCAGTGATTCAGCTCCTTTTATAGTTAGCAGGGCTTTCTCTGCAAACCCCTTCATAATCCCGGAGCAATCTGGAAGCCTACCTTCAAAGAGGGTCATCACCTGACATAAAGGTAAATGACAAGTGGGCAGCCCCAAATTTGTCCCAGAAGGGGTAATGAAGATAAAGATCTGACCCACCTAGGAGTTACGTTTCCCCATCTCTTATCTACACTGACTGCCAGCAGTTCTCCAAGGTTTCAGGCCAGGATGGCATCTGCAAAATGGCGTCTGTAAGATGTCCTTTCCTGCAGAGTGCAGTGATTCATTGAGGAAATAAGGGGTGAAACAATATTTTCGGTCTTCTGGTCCCAACTTCCACAGGTCCTACTAGTGTGAGCGGAGGAGCTAGCATACTAAAAATTGAAAATATCCATGGCAGTTCTCATGCTTGCACAAGTTCCTGAGCCAGGGTGGGTTGGGAGCTTTAGTATTTAGTTTCACTTACGTCATGCAGCACTTTTGCGTAGTTGTAAGAACTCCCTTTCCTTAAGCAAGGTCCCCTTCAGCATGAAGGGCCCCTTTGGATTCAAACCATTACTTTTGCAAAATTGCAATCTGTGTAAGTCAAAAGGCAAGCTATAGAATAAAATAAATTCCAGCCAACAGCATCACACATGCCCTCACCAATGGTGGGGTGTGGAGTTATATGTGTGAGGCTAAGCATGATGGACATAAAACCATGTCTGAAAGGTAGACTTTGATGTGTGGCCCAGTCTTTGAGGCCTGTTCTTTTAGCAGCTCATGGTCCTTTGCTGTTTGGAGGGAAGTGAGCCTTTCACATGCAAAAAACAAAAAACAAAAAAACCCCTGCAGCTTAGAGGAAAGAGTGGGTATAAATGTGCATCTGACCAAAAAGAATATTTAAAAATCCTTTCTATTAAGGAAATGGCTGGTGAAAATGTGCATATTAGACTGTATGCAAAAACAATGTAGGTAGTAAGATAAAAGCTTACAAGAATGCTGGTGAGAGGGTGCTTTTTTAATATAAAAAAATGCAAGCTGATACAGAAAGGGGTGAACCGAACTTAAGCCTGAAAAAATGAGAAACCGAAATGGATAGATTCATCCATCTCTACTTAAGAGGTTCCAATTCTGGTCTTTTGGGATTCGCATTCTTCCTATCTGGGGAAAAATCCATAATACCGGTCAGCAGTGCTGCCTTCTTGTTTTAAGCTTACCCTCAGAACATCTAAAAGCAGCTGATGTTTCACTTAACGTATCACGCTCATCTTCGGAGGAAATGAAAACCACATTGTCTCTTTAGCAACAATGGGAAACAAATGCTCTTAACAGTATAGTTATTGGATAAAATGCCTTCTCACCAACAACCAATATGAAAGAAAGTGGCTATAAAAACAAGTCCTTAGAATGACATATTTCTATTATGCTCTGCACAGTGCCTCTCTTCCCCTTCCATATTTAAGAACTTTTCAGGGAAACAAGACTTACGTTTACTGCACAGCGCCATTTCGAAAAGGAAATGACTGCATATAAGAAAGACATCAGCATTGTACCTCAAGTCACGGCGCTTATCATTAATTAGATTTCTTACACCTCATTCCAAATCTCCTGATTATCTCTCCCAACAGTCTCAGTTAGTTGGGGAACAAGATGGAGCACCACAGGGTAATTCCCATGGCGCCAAACAATGTCCTCCTCTCCTATTTATTAGAAATGGCCTTGATGACACCCTAACAGTGCTACAATTATCAGAGTGGCATAACAGTTAATCCCTCTTCCCAGGGAACTCTGGGAATTGTAGCTCTGGGTGGGGAATAGGGGTCTCTTAACAACTCTCCACACCTTTGACAAATTGTTGTTGTTGTTGTTAATTATTCATTATTATGAATGATTAAATAAATATAGTGCCCTTCATCCGAGGATCACAGAAGGGTTTACAGCTCCCAGAATTCTTTGGGGGGCAACCATGCCTGTTTAGAGTGGTATCATACTGCTTTAAATGTATAGTGTGAATATGGCCTCTGTTTGAAACAGAATTGCTTTTTCTCCAAAGTTTAGTGATACTGTAGTTGGTTTTGCTACTATTTATTTTCTCTTTGCGCATGAATGTATCTGAGAGAAGACTGTGACTTTGAAGTCAGTGTTGGGAAGGACCACAGACAAAAGAGGGTGGGGCATTCCTTTTCTGCCACTCTCCTTCCTTCCTTCCTTCCTTCCTTCCTTCCCAATAGGACACTGGGGGATGCCTTGCCAGATATCTGAACTGGTTGCTTGCAGAAGGCTTTTAAAATCATGCTGAGGGCCACAGAAAATTAGGTTGAGAGTCATAGGTTGCCGGTTCCTGAACTGAATCCCATGGGATCCAATATTTTATGGAATGCACCATAGTGTGGGTGACGCTTCAAGTTCCTTGCAGCTGCTAACTCATCACTTTCCACCGACTCGCACCAGCCCTTCAATGTCATTTCCCTCCCTGGAATTCCTTGTGGGAAGCAAGGATGGTTGTGCACAGGAGATTGCTCCATTGTGCGGTGTTTTTGCTGGAACCAGAAGGCTCTTTATCAAAAGGGGAGGCTGAACTTTCATTCAGACCTGAAGGAAGAGTCAGAGAGGTTTCTCTTCCACATACCCTCACCCCCACATATTTTTTGAGAAGAGCTGGGTAGTGTTTATGATGATCTATTTCAGACATTCTTTAGCTGCTGACACCTTAGGTTCACGGCTTGACAACTGATTGATTCGCTCGCCTTTGTGGAATAAGAATGACTGACCTTTTCCCTCCCAGATTCCCATCATAGGCTAAGTCCAGTATCCTATTTCTTGGCTCCATGCCATGGGAAAGAGGGGATGCAGAGACAGTTCGAAACCTGATGCATGCATTTGCAGGATGGCAGAGAAGGAGGATCGGGTGGGAGGCCAGGGAGAGCTTTGCAAATCATTTCGTATTGTTCTGTGCGCTTCAGTCTAGGAGAGGCATTTTTATCTCAGAGGCAAATTCTCCTCTATCTCTGCCCTGTGTGTGTGTGTTTTTTGTTTTGTTTTGTTTTTTACATAGTGATGAGCCCTGCTTTAGACTGCTCCAAGCACGTCTGGTCGCTAGGATCTCTTTCAAAAGCCTTAGCCACTGGGGTCAATTTCCAAGGGAAATCCATCACACTTGTGGCATAGATACTCCTTCGCACAAGTCATTAGTTAAGTTAAAGGATAAATTACAGCTCCTATTGTGGGTCTCCCTGACTCCTTAGAATGCACTATCTTGTCAGAGAGAAGCAGACGCCAATTGCTACTGTGAATCAGATTGGGGAAACAGCTAAAACTGGAATAACAATGGTGTGGTTTTCTTCCAAGTACTATCCTAGCTGGAGACATTGGAATTGTGCAGAAGCAATGCTCAAGTGCAAGTCAATGCATACCTACTCAGAAGTAGACCTCATTGCATTAACTGGGACTACTTCTAAATAGGCACTAAGCCTCGAATTGAGAGTAGCTCTTCTTCAGAAGAGTGAATGGCACAGTCCATTTCCATTCCGTGTCAATTTTGCATGTGCTCAATCATAGGTCCATATCTGGTTTTCATGGATTAAAAAAAATAATCATGACATATTCATACCCTCCAACATTCTCCTGATGAAAATTGGAACACAAGAGCACAACACCAAAAGACACACATTTTTTGGTGCCTGACGCTCACCCAAGTCAGTTGACTAGTTCAAGAGCACAGAACCACTGCAAGCACTGGCTCAACCCTAGGACATTCTGGGATTGTTCTGTAATTCTGGGAATGTCCTGTTAATAATAACAATAATTTTATTATTTGTACCCGGCCCATCTGACTGGGTTGCCCCAGCCACTCTGGGCAGCTTCCAACAAATATAAATTAAATATCAAACTAAAGCATAGGCAGTTGGAGGGTATACATATTCCAATTTAAACTGTGCACACTTTCCCCTAAAGTATGCATTTTGCACTCCGCCTACTAAACTGGGACCTTTGGGTGAAGGGCAGGTGGTAATAATAATAATAATAATAATAATAATAATAATAATAATAGGGACATGGGTGGCGCTGTGGTCTAAACCACTGAGCCTAGGGCTTGCCGATCGGAAGGTTGGCAGTTCGAATCCCCACGACAGGGTGAGCTCCCGTTGCTCGGTCCCTGCTCCTGCCAGCCTAGCAGTTCAAACCACTTCAAAGTGCAAGTAGATAAATAGGTACCGCTCCGGCGGGAAGGTAAACGCCATTTCCATGCTCTGCTCTGGTTTCGCCAGAAGCAGCTTAGTCATGCTGGCCATATGACCCGGAAAAACCGTCTGCGGACAAACGCTGGCTCCCTCGGCCAGTAAAGCGAGATGAGCGCCACAACCCCAGAGTCGTTCGTGACTGGACTTAACTGTCAGGGGTCCTTTACCTTTAATAATAATAATAATAATAAGAAGAAGAAGAAGAAGAAGAAGAAGAAGAAGAAGAAGAAGAAGAAGAAGTTGTTTATTGGTATGCTTTTTTAATGTAGCTTTTCTATGAAACACACATTTTGTATTCAACTTTCAGTAACCATTGTGCACATTTCTTATCCAAAACTTTGGATGGTTTTGTACAAAGTTCAGAAAAAAACAAATGTGCTCTCTGCTGGGCCTTGCTTTGTGCTCAACACAAGAGTTGGTGACTAAACAGGCTTCTGAAATAGGGTTGGGGGCAGGTTCCTGTCTTTAAGCCAGGCCTACAGTAGGCTTCCTCCTAGAGAAGAGAAGGAGGGCTGTACTGAAGGAGACAGAAGACTGCCATCCACGGTGACTGAATACAAGCAATAAAACCAGTTCTGTTTCTTTTTTAAAAATACAGAGCATGGGGATACACACACACATACACACAAAGCATATATGTCCAGTGGGAAGGAAAAGAGGTAAAAAAATATGGCAGCTAATGATAAATGTATCACCGACCAAAATGTTTCCTCTATGATTCCTACCTGGTCTTTATCTCCATGAGCACACACATGCACACTAGGGAATAGGGGGTGGGAATGGATGTAATTGCATTCTAACGAGAAACTATCTAATATGTATTGCACTTTTTGAACCAATACAAGAACAAAACACAATTATTCCTTCCAGTCTGCACTTTTCCAAACTTTGTGACACAATTCTCCAACCAAGGGGTATCAAAATACATATTTTAGGAAAAGTGTTTTGTATTTTTTTAAAAATGGCACACATTGGTGAAAATAATCCGCAGAATGCAATATATTGGGGGAAGCTGCTGGCAGAAATGTGTATATTCAGGGAAATTTGCACTAAAATGCTGGTTAATGTTCATAAGGCTTTTTTTCCCCCTTAAAAAAATCACAAATTGCCATGAAAAACTGAATTTAAGATTGGAAAAATGACAACTGAGATACATAAAAATGGACAGATTCATCTGCCCCTAGTGCGCGCACACACTGTGCTAGTTGACACATTCAGAAATACAATATGGACGCAATTTCCCATGACTCCACTTGGCTGCTCTTGCCATATAAATCGAGTGATATTTCTGGGAGGGAGCGTCCCAAGTGTGTGTATTAGTATGTGTTAGTATCTTTTCACTAGATGGTGTCACTTGCCATATGGAAGAGTTTTGAAATGCAGCCTGCACACAGTGCTCTAACATGTCTATCAGTTCTCTCACGCTACCACACTGAGGCTCCCACCCTATCTGCATAGAAAAGGGCAAGTGGAAGACAATAAACGGTTACTTTTGCTGCTGAGCATATTGTAGTCATGGATAGGCAATGTGTCTGCCATGCCACCTTTTGCAGCCTGTGAAAAAAAGAAAATAAATAATCTGTCTTTTATAGAGCACTATTACAAAGCACTGTTGTAAACCTCAAGTTGATACGGCGCCAGTGGGGGGTGGAATTTACCTCAGACGAGAATTTTATAAATTATATAGTAAATTTGTTTAGATTAATACATTTATTTTGAAGTGGTTTTCTGTTTGCAGTTGTCTTTTGGTTTTTTGTATTGGCTCCACCTTCTGAACCTTGAGGATAGTGGAGAATAATGATGCATACAAGATGAAAGAATATTCCGGAAGTTTGAGGTACAAAACCTGAGGGGCAACATAGTCATCCATTTGAACAGAGTTTGTCCAAGACGTTTTACTGTTTGAGGCAAAGGACAACCCACTTTTGACTTACAGAAGCTGACTGGATTGGCAGCTGAGTGTCACTTCAGTACTTAGCGACAGAAAAGGGTCATCCAATTCACTTGAAGGCCGCAGGTTAATAATTGGGAGCATAAGACAGGCCACATGGCAGGCAGTGCTTTGCCCTCCATTGATCTGTCCTCCAAGGGCACAGCAGGGGAATCAGAAGCAATAGTCAAGGGCTTGCTAAGATGTATAAGCCTAAATCACATAAGTGCTGGAGATGCAATGAGGTTGAGGGAACGTTCTTTCACATGTGGTGGACCTTTAAAAGGGTAAAAGAGTATTGGGAAATAATCTGTTTCATTGGGGATAATTCAGACGTAAATTCCCAGGTGCCAAAAAAAGGTTATTGATTTATGCCACTACTGCGACCTGTGTTTTGTTAGCCCAAAACATGGAAAATGAGCAAAGCCCCAACTAAAGAAGAAAGGCAACTTAAGCTGACAGAATATGCGCAGCTTGCAGACTTAACATATAGAATAAGAGAACAAGAAAAACATACGTTTAGAGAAGATTGGAAAACGTTTATTGAATACATGGAGGGGTTGTGTACACTTGAAAACGTTGGCAGGATTAAGATAAATTCAACAGTGTAAATAAGTTTTGATGGATCTAATAATGGAATACTGAGTGGTTTTGTTTTTGTAAAAATATGCAGGGATTCATTCTATGCAAAATGAACCATAGAAAGAGAAGAATGGAAGTCATTGATATTTTATGGATGTTTAAATGAGTATTTTAAATTGTAAAACAGAAAATTAAATAAAAATTAAGGCAGTAGCTTCATTCCACTTCATTTAGGACTGGACCTGACTTTGAATACTCTAGCCAGATTCTGTACTTCTGTGATCCCTAGACTAAGAATGCACACCAGCCAGCTCTCACACTTTGAGCACAACGTCCTGGAATTACAGAACCCAACTTATGATTGTGTCCCAGGATGTTCCATTTCGGCTCCTGGGGGAGTGCAGCCCCCAAAGACATGCATTGGATCAAATCGTGGGTGGGAATTTTGAATACCAGTGACCAGCAGGAGAGGAGAATTTGTTTCCCATTGGTTGCCGGATGCGATACTCACAGAGACACAGCATATGGTGGTGGTGGAGAGAGGACGGTGAGCAGATAACAACAGCTGTTTGCTCTGGACAATGAGCTCCTGTGAGTTAACTCTCCTTTCCCACGTACAGTGGTACCTCAGGTTACAGACGCTTCAGGTTACAGACTCCACTAACCCAGAAATATTACCTCGGGTTAAGAACTTTGCTTCAGGATGAGAACAGAAATCGTGCTCCGGCGGCACGGCAGCAGCAGGAGGCCCCATTAGCTAAAGTGGTGCTTCAGGTTAAGAACAGTTTCAGGTTAAGAACGGACCTCCAGAACAAATTAAGTACTTAACCCGAGGTACCACTGTACTGTGCTGACTGCCCAGAAAACTGGGTGCCTCCCCGTGGCAGGTATTAGCGTTTTTTTAAAATAAATAAATAAATAAACAACAACAACCGTGGCACTTTAAACGATGTGTTTAGCATGGAGCCCTATTGGGTCCTCAGGGCTACAGAGGTATTAGCAGCAAAGGACGCCCCGCAGCTGGCTGCCAAATGCCTCCTGGGACAAATATCCATCAGTTCAGTAGCTAAGCCAGCATCATGCGGTGAGATCAGCTGCAGATACTTTCTCATGCATTGCAAATAAATTTCCCTGTCATCTACAAATCACATACAGTTTATAAAATATGAGCAAGGGAACCTTAGGGCAGTGGTTTGTCTTCAAATGAATATGTATATCACAGGCAGGTTGGGCTTTTCCTCCCTGGAAATAGAGCCTTGAACATAACTGAAATGCATTAGAAGTTAACCTTTGGCACACTTACAACAATAGCCGAAAGAGGCCGGAGCCAAATACATCTAGGCAGGGGTCTTTCTGAGGCATTTGTGCCACCTAGTGCATGGAAACAGAACAGAGGCCTGCTTGGAACACGTACCATTTTACCCCCTGCATTTAAGACCTTGGGCAGGGGGTGTCACATTTCTAGGAATATATATGCACTGCCATGTTTTTATTTTAGGATAGAAGGGCTATAAAGAAAAATCAAAAGGCTAGAATTAATCTGGAATGTTATCTTCTTGATTAAGGATATGAGATTAGAAGAGAGGAAGAACTTCTGGATCTTAACCCCCTAACATCCCGTAAAGAAAATCTTGAATATAACGCAATTCCTTTTCAGATATCTCACGTTGATTTATTTCCCTTTTTAAAATAAAAACACACATGTCTTTTCCCACCTATGCCTCCACTCATTATAATTATTCTTCCGTGAGCATTCACTCTGGCTCCCAACATTTGAAATGCCATTTCAGATAGATAGATAGATAGATAGATAGATAGATAGATAGATAGATAGATAATAGATAGATGATAGAGATTTATAGAATTTATATCCCTCCCTCGCTTCCAAAGGAGCCCTGGGTAGCACCCTGCCCCCATCTGATGAAGTGGGCTCTAGCCTATAGGAGATTTTGCCACAATAAATATGTTAATTTTTAACTTATTCAGATGTCGCAATATGTGTTGCTTTTGCTGCTATAAACTTAGCACAGCTATCCTTTTAGACATTGGGTTGAATGAAGGGTAAGCTGAAACTGAAAACAATGGGACTTAATTCCCCCTGCAATCAATGGCTTAATGAAGTCCAACTATCTTAGCTTGGATCCAGCCCCTTGTAATTACAGCTAGAGTTGCAACTACTGTTCTAGCATTCAGACTGCAGCATCGTAAGTGGTTTTATGCTGATTTGCATTGAATATTATTTTAGCTATGCAATGAATGAATATATATATATATATATATATATATATATATATATATATATGCCTTTTGGATTTCAGTGGCATATATAATATGTCAGGAATTACCCAAGTGCTTCGTAGCATCCTGTAAGATAAAAAATATATTTTCAATCGTGGTTTCACAGGAGCTCTGCTAAACAACTAGAGTAACAGGTTTATTGCACTGAGGTTTTGGAGGCAGCGGTCTTTTATCACTGATACAGATTGCTGCTAAAAAACACTAACAGCACCATAACAGACTAGGAGTTGCCACTGAGCTGATTTCCTTCTTGACACCTATTCACAAACCACATTTTGTCCTGTGAGGTATGTTGTTGTTGTTTAGTCGCTTAGTCGTGTCCGACTCTTCGTGACCCCATGGACCAGAGCACGCCAGGCACCTCTGTCCTCCACTACCTCCCGCAGTTTGGTCAGACTCATGTTTGTGGCTTCGAGAACACTATCCAGCCATCTCATCCTCTGTCGCCCCCTTCTCCTTGTGCCCTCCATCTTTCCCAGCATCAGTGTCTTCTCCAGGGAGTCTTCTCTTCTCATGAGGTGGCCAAAGTACTGGAGCCTCAGCTTCACGATCTGTCCTTCCAGTGAGCACTCAGGGCTGATTTCATTAAGAATGGATGCGTTTGATCTTCTTGCACCTGTGAGGTATAATCAAATACAAATTGCTATGAAATGCTGCCATCTTGTGGATAATGAATATTCCAGAATTATATGGAAAGGCAGCTTGTGGTGACTGCCTAAACCAGACTTATCTGCAAAGTGAACCCCTAGTTCTCTTGCCCTACTGTGACTCACTCTGTAACTTAGTCAAAACACATGCAACTGAAACCATTGCACATCGCTTCCTTGCTTGACTATCTGTCAGCGCTCACCCTCCTGAGTGTGCTATTGGGAAGAGAAGGGATTCTTAAAAATAGAAAGGAGCTGCATAGTATAGGCCTAAATCCTTTTTGTATTTGGATTGCAGGAATGAAAGGAGCTGAAACAGCACTCACAAACTTTAGGAGTGACTCCAACATTCACGCCAAGCCTCCGGAACTGATGTTCTCCATGACAATCATGGGACTGCCTCAGCCTGACACCCTCAATCTCATTTTTGCATTGCAGCAGGCTAGGTTTTGTTCCATGGTTCAGGGTGCCAGATTTATGCCTTTATCATGCCTTGTTGCAGAAGATAATACTTCTGGCTTGTTAAATATAACAGGTTTAATTGACACAGAAATGGAAAGTCCATGTGTATTAATGAAGGTTTAAAATGGCAAATGACTAAATGTGGGGGGTTTTCATAGTAGATTTCTAAGTGGGCTCGGAGCACTTGCTGAGTTGATGATTAAGTAATTGTTGTTTTCTGCTAGTTAACATGTGAGTGTTGTAACCTTAGATCAGGTGACAAAGGTATAGGGTTGCAAATTCACCATCTTGAAAGGGTGGCGGCTGTTAGTCTTATTACAAAAGCATGTGATAATGGATCTCCAAGAAGCTGCATAGCCTTAAGAAGGCTAAGGCAGGCTGGAATGTGGGAGAGAGACACCGTTTTGATTTTTTGGAAGTTTTGGATGTATATTTGATGTCTTTTATTCTGCTTTTTAACGAGTTCTGCAAGTAAAAGTTTGAAAATATTTTTCTGGGTCTGGACTCTGGACAATGATTTCCAAAAGGAGTCTGTTCTTATGCATCCAATCACTTCAAATTGCACAATACTAATATCTGCAATACAGCAGGTGCTTCTATCCTTCAGAGGCCCATCCTGGACCATGAACTTTTTAATGCCAACATTCCCTTCTTGGGCAAGGCCTTGAGAAGTTTGTGGACATAAAATGTCAGCTGATTATCTTGACACATTTCAATCTAGCTTTGGGCTAGGGGCAGGAAACCTTTTTTTGGCCTGAGGGCCACATTTCCTTCCAGGGGCCACATACTATTGGTGGGCAGGTCCAGGGCCAAAAGTGGGTAGAGCAACAAATGTAAATTTTACCTTTGTGCAGAAGGCTAGCTTCTACACACACACACACTTCTATCCTACATCCATGCAATCAAGAGTCATGATCAGTGTTCAAGGACGTGTTCCAGCCTGGCAGAAATGCTTGGAGGATAACATAGGGGGTGTGGCCTGAGGAGAATTCTGAGGGCCAGATAGAGATGACTAGACTTAGGGTTTGATTCTTTCCCTCAGAAAAGGCTAAACCAGGATGGTCCAACATATGGACTGAAGCCTCAAGGGAAGGAGCTGGGAGACTCTAGGACCCTGCCAGAGGCCTTGTGCCTCCTTCCCAAAGCCCAGCACCTAACTTAGCTGGCTTTCGAAAGGCAGTGCAAGGGCTGAAGGGGGTGCCATATTTTGGCCTCGCTCCCACCACCCTGTGCATGCAACACAGCAGTATGTGGCCCTCAGGTTCCATGTCAAAGTACTCTTGTGGCCCACTTGGCTCAGAATTGAAAAAAATGAGATATTACCAACGAAGAAATATTGGCTGATTAAACTGATGGAGTATGCTGAGATATATAAGCTGAGAGGGCAGATAAAAGATCAAACAAAACAAAAATTCTGGTTTAGAATAACTCTTGTAAGGAAAAATATTAAAATATAGTGGGAAAATAAGTTACCAAAAATATAGATGTGTTATAAGGGGCATTCAACTAAGTAAAATAGAGGACCCAAGTAAGAAGGGGAGGGAAGTCAAGTGTAAATGGAGTACAAATGAATCAAACAAATAAGTAAATATTTTGTTTTCTTTATTATGTCTTAGAATCACATGTTTAGTTACAGGAGAATTGAGAAGTTACAATGTGATTTCGTGAATATTTGTCAAAATAAATGAATAAAGATGAAGGTGGGGGGAGTTGGGCTGCCCTGGGCTGGACACCCACAAGCATCATGTAATGGAAGGTTTGGGTGTCGTTTCCAACGCCCTGACTCCCTAAGCTCATGCCGAGAAAGGGAGACTCCACACTTGTGGGGGAAAGCTAAGCACCCTTACTTAAGCATCCTTAATAAGCATCCATTAATAAGCATCCTTAATAAGCATCCATTTTGAGCTCCATTATGATTCAGCATGAATGTAGTTGTCTCTTCCAGATTTGGGGTTAGGGTTAGGTCTGGTTTTCCACCCTACTCCGATAAAGCTAAAAATGAATATGTCAATCCATAACAGCATTTCCATTTTAATCAGAGCCCATTTTTTAAAGTCAGAACCATCCCTTCATATACATATTCATCCTTACAGTTTGGTTTTCTACAGAGTTGATGAGATCCTGTTCGAACACAATGCTGAATGGCAGCCGCTTAGCTAGCAGCAATGTCAAGCGATGAGGCTGCCCAGGCGCATTAATTACTGTTGCTGTTGTTAATTATTTACCCAATGTCATAGGTGTGCATGGCAATACATCATTTCGACAGGCTCCTACCCCAAGGATTTTACATTCTAATCTGGATGGACACACTACAAGCAATTATGGGATGGGGGCAGGAGTGGAGAGCCCTTGGTCGACCCCATGCGGTCACTGTGACCGTGGGATATGTTTGTTCCTTTGGACACCCAATGTTAATGCCTGACCCTCTTTTAGTAGACTTCTCTAGTGGCCATAGCTGTCAACTTTTCCCTTTTCTTGTGAGGAATCCTATTCGGAATAAGGGAATTTCCCTTTTAAAAAGGAACAGTTGACATCTATGCTAATGGCTTCTGTGTGCATTTCTTGAATCTATGGGTTTCTTTGTGTAAAGATGTCAAAGATTTTGAGTTTCTATTTTATTAGAAACAATGATACAATGTCTTTTTAAGGAGATACCCTCTCCTCCCAAGAAGCCAATTTTAAACTCTCCCCCCCCCCCAAATCTTAAAATTAGCCAGTACATAAAAACACCAGTCTGCCAAGCACTGCAACTGCATAAATTGGTTCAAGTTAACTGTACTCTAGCTACCAGCCTGGGATGTTTTTTTGGCCCAGATTAAGGAAAGGCAAAGTTTTACATAGGTCCAGAGCAGTTCAGCCAATTAGAAGCAAATGGAGGTAGCAGCTGACAGGAAACAGCAAAGGAGCCGACAGTGATGCAGTTGGATGTCAGGGTACTGGGTACCATGGCCAGCAGCATGATCTGCAGCACCTGGGAGAGCTCCATGGGTAATGGCTTTGAGGGAGAGCAGGTTTCAAAGGAGTCCTGCCACTGGTGCCCTCCAGACATCTTGGACTACAACCCCCATCAGCCACTGTCAGCATGGTGCACCACCTGGAGCTGATGGGAGTTGTAGTCCTAATAATCATTATCTTATTATTTATAAATATTAATAAATATATTATTTATTATCTGGTTGGGTTGCCCCAGCCACTCTGGGCGGCTAAACACCTGGAGGGCATCATGTTGGCAAACAGCTGGTTTAAGTGATTTAAAAGGGTGAAGGGCTGACTTGGAGCCATGTGTTTTGTGGTGCAAACAAATGATCTCGAATCTGTGCATCAGCTTCACACAGTCAATGGATCTGTGCAAGAGGGAGTTCAAACTCCTCGCTGTGAACTACCAGTCCTGCCTTCGGAGGCTGGCAAATCATACCTGTCCTTTTTCTTGGAAAGGTCCACATAAAGTCCCATGTTGGACTCTTCCCTAGGCAAGTGTGTAAACCTATAGGGTAGATTCCTCCAGATGGAATCACACATTGGAAGAGTTTTGACTCCTGGGTCACTTCCAGATGACCTGTTTCTCGAGCATTCATTCTGATTTGTTTGCACAAAAGCTGTCTGTGGGGAGGTTGGGCAGCATCAGCTGTTTATTTAGCATCCCTCCTGGTTTGTTATATGATGTTGCATCAAGCAAATATTATCTCACACTTTCCAGGGCATTGCCCCATAACTTTCCTTTTTGCAAAAAGGTCTGATTTTTGACAGGATTGCTGAACCACAGCACCAAATCAACCTTAATTGTAGAAACTGAATTTGCCAGTATAGAAATGAATCCCACCTGAAGTTTATCTTCCTTTCTTTCTCAGTCCTTCCTTCCTTCCTGTCCCTTTAAATTGAAAGTTTGAACCAGGAGGCTGCTTCATTTAATCTTGTGAAGTTTCATCTGCATCTGTGATCCTGTTCAAGTTGTTATTAGCAGCTCTCTGTACTGATTCTAGTGTGGTTTTGGATCAGGCCCTTCATAAGCATTCCTAGAAAATAGGCACAGCTCTTGATTTTATTTTTTAAGTCTAGCTATTTGGCTGACATTTCCTGCCAAAAAAGAAAAAGAAAGAAAGTAAGTTTGAAAAAATTGTTCTGGGACAGGATTTACAGAAGCAGGCTAATATAAAAGAGCTGGTAAGTCTGCTTTGCTTACACATGCAGTATCTATGGGAACTGGTGGTTTGACCAGAGCAAATATGTTCTCCAGGAGAGACAGGGCTGATCCCAGATCAAGTATGTGGTCGTCTCACCCTTTCCCAGTCCAGGTCCACCTTCCTGTTTTATGAGTGTCTGAAAAAGCTTCTCCAAGTCAAGGGAGCGGGGTCAGTCCAAGGCATTTTGTTGCCTGAAGCAGAGATCATGTGCATGTCCCTCCCCACCAGCTATGGACAATACATTAAGAAGCCTTGCTGAACCATTCAGGCATTTGTATTCAGCCTGCCAATGGTTCTGCATAAAGCAGGCTGCTTCCCTCAGCTGTATGGCAGGGCTGGCCCTGGAGGTGGAGAGGAAGGCCCTGGAGGTGGAGAGGAAGGACTAGCTGTTGTTATTATTTTATTATTTTATTTTTGGTTAAACTGCATACCTACAGCTAAAGCTCAGCAGCAGAGCATCTGCCTTGCATTCAGAAGTTCCCTGGTTCAATTCCTGGCACCTCCAGGAAGGGCTGGGAGTGACTCCCTGTCTGAAACCTTGTAGAGCTGTGGTCAATCTGTGTGGACAATACTGACCTAAGTGGACCACTGCCCAGACTCAATCTGAGGCAGTTCCCAATGTTCCTAATCATTTAGAACATCAATGACCTTGCATCAAAATGTGTGTCACAGATAAGGAGAGCCACGTTGGATCATCACCAGAACGTCTGTTGAGAGAACTGAGAGAGGAAATGGGTTATCCAGAGGGGAAGTTAAGAAGAAAAGAGAAGGTTTCAAAAATAAAATGAGAGCAGCATATGTATTATTTATTATAAATTCAGAAGCAAAGTGAAGAGTTGTGGCCCAGCTTTTGGAATAGTGAACAGAGATGCAATCTTCCAATTGGCTGCCAGTGATGTCAGACCCGTCCTGAATGAGCTGCTTATGTTAAGCTATCTAAGCTATAACTTTTTTGTTGTTGGTTACATATTTCACAGCAGCGTAGAGCCCTTCTGGGTAGAACATTTCCAGGGGGTTATTGAGCTCCCCCGGCTGGTAAGGTCAAGCCCCTCCTTCATAACATGCTAGAGGTATTTCAGAGAGTTCACACCAAAGCTACTCCTGCCTGTCAGGACCAATTGTGCAAACCATTTACATGATTGCCTAAATTGCTTTCAGCTCCCATTCAGGGTACGTAAGAGAAATGTTGAAGGGATGCGGTGGCAGGGCATTGTCAGTGGATTTATTCAAGGATTGAGTCGTGCAATTAAAGTAGCACACGTTTGTGTTTGTTGACTTTGCGTGGACTAGTTTGGTGACATTCATTGTCTGGGAAATGGTTTGTCGGTTTGTTCTCTATGCATTCAGACACCTCTCAAGAGATCATTGCCAAAGTCAGCATTCCCAAGGGGGGAGGGGGGACGTTTTTTGTCAGTGTTGGTATGCCATCCGCCATTTTGAATGAAGATGGAGGAGGCAGTCCTTGTCAACATTTGGGCACCAGATGCCATGCTGAATCAAGATGAAGGACCAAATAAACCACAATTAAACATTAGTGCACATGCGCACACACAAAAATTGATTTGGGGATGGGTCAGGTTTTTCCCAGGCTAGGACAAAGCCCTTCGTTGGGGTGTATAATGATTTCTGGCAGGCGAGAAGCCTAAAAAATTAGCAAAGACTCTACGTCAGTTTGGAGGCCAATGGCGTCCGGGGGGTCCGGCACACTTCTCTGCGCGGCTTTGCTCTTCCCCCAGGGACCTTTGACTCAGCAGAGCTTGTAAACACAGCGGAACAGAAGCAGGAAACGTTCTTCGTGTGAGGGCAATAATTCAGGCTGGACGCAGCAGTCTCCTTATCTTTAAAGTCTTTATTCCTTAGCAAAACACAACATCTATAAATCTCCTGGCGACAGTTCGCACATTGCTGCTCTCTCCACGGAGCAAACACGCACACAGACTGAGAGAACACAGGAAAACACACCCCTCAGTGTTCTAAACTCCTCCTCAGAATGTGAGGCGTCACTCAGAACTCTTAACCCTGTAAGTTCTGAGCCTCTCCTAACACCCCCTCTCGAATCACGTTCTGAGAGGACTTCTGAGTGTTCAACACCTTCCCCATTGCCTTCCGCCCCTTCCTGGCATCGTTGTTAGGCACCTGTTGAACCTCACAAACCTTAGGTTCGCACTGTGCGAAACCAACCCACGCCTGCTCCCTCTTCTGGTCTGGTTGCCCTGGAAACCCGGCTGGTTCCCATGGGAAGCAACCTTGGAAACATCCTGCCCTGTCTCCCTTGCTCTCTGTGGGCAGCTGCGACACAAGTGGTCCGGGGAGCTACAAACAAAGCAGCGGCGAACGGAAAAAGCCTGAACAGAGCACTCCGCTGGTCTGGCCCCTCTGCAACTGGAGGAGCCGCCCGAGCCAGCCTTGCCCTCTCTGATACGCCGTTCTTCTTCATCCCCCAGACGGCCGGTCACATATTCCAGCGTCAGCTGTTGCGGATCCATTGACTCCAGAGTTAGACACAAATTGTCATAACTCTTGTCCAGAGAGCTGAGCAAGATATAAACTTTCAGCTCCTCTGAGAAGTTCACCTGCAGCAATCTCAGCTGGTTGAACACAGAAAGCATCTCAGTTACATGCTTCCTGATGCTGTCCCCAGGACGCAGCTTCATCTCAAACAAGCGCCTGGTGGTGTGTATCTTTGCCCCAGCTGTTGTTCTGTGGTGCACTCTCTCCAGCGCACGGTAGGCCTCTACAGCAGTCTCAAGCCCCTCAACCAATGGCAGTTGCGAACCCTCCAGGCTGAGCACTATAGCTCCCAGGGCCTTCTGGTTCCTTCTGCGCGAGGCATGAGCATCTGCGATCTCCGCTGCCGTTGCTCCGGCTCCTGGCTGGGGCAATGGGGCCTGTAGCACCGCCTCCCACAGACCCTTGGCTTGTAGCCAGGCCTTTAGCTTCCTACTCCACTCCTCCCAGTTCTTGCCGTCCAGCCTCTCAAAAGGGACGGAGTACGATTCATGGCTGTCTGCCATCTCTCCCCCGGGGCCCGGCCTACTTACGATACAGTAGCACCTCCCGGTCCGGCAGATCCTTCCCAGCGAGCTCCCTTCGCTCTAGCTGGCTCCAGCTACTCCTTAGCTGGCCTTTGGCTGCTGGCCTCTCACACGCACGAACGTTGCTTATCTTAATTGCTGATCTCCCATAACCTTTGGAGGCCAATGGCGTCCGGGGGGTCCGGCACACTTCTCTGCGCGGCTTTGCTCTTCCCCCAGGGACCTTTGACTCAGCAGAGCTTGTAAACACAGCGGAACAGAAGCAGGAAACGTTCTTCGTGTGAGGGCAATAATTCAGGCTGGACGCAGCAGTCTCCTTATCTTTAAAGTCTTTATTCCTTAGCAAAACACAACATCTATAAATCTCCTGGCGACAGTTCGCACATTGCTGCTCTCTCCACGGAGCAAACACACACACAGACTGAGAGAACACAGGAAAACACACCCCTCAGTGTTCTAAACTCCTCCTCAGAATGTGAGGCGTCACTCAGAACTCTTAACCCTGTAAGTTCTGAGCCTCTCCTAACAGTCAGTTTTATACAAGTTTATTTAAAAGAAAAACACCTTCAGAGCATGGCAATCTGCCTGCTCCCATTAATCTAGTTGCTCAGTCTGACTCATCGTTCCTCCCCCAACAGGAAGAACGCCCAAATCCCGCCTTTCATCTCTTTCCCTTCTGTTGCTCTTGGAATCTCTCAAATCTCCTCGTTTAAGACTGCAGGGCTGAGCTACCTCTTCCTCAGAATAGCCTCCAACAGTGTCTTATCTGCTGGTTGCCTGGCAACACCTTGGCCAACATCCAACTCTTCCTTCCTTTGGGAACTAACTGCTTCTTCTTTGGAAAGAAGGGGCCCTGGGCTGTTCACTCTAAAATCAGACAGATAGCTCTCACCTACAGTCAGCCTCTTCCTCACTCAGCTCAGTTTCTGAGGCTGACTCTCCCGGTGTGCTGGGGGGGCGGCACGTTCCTGACAGGGTGTGTGTTCCCAGTAACAGTAACCAGCATCGCCAATGGTCAAGGATAATGGGAGTTGTAGTCCAGTGTCAAACTGGGAAAAGAGAGAGGAGGGGAAGATATGATTGACAGTTGTCTGCAATTAGTATAATAGAGGATGAGCGATGTAATACTACTACAGATCGATCAGTTTATTTATTTCTGCCCTGATGCAGGTTCTTACAAGAGGCCCAAAACTCCATCTTCAAACATCAATATCATTCAAAAAGTGTCACGCGTTCCAAATTGCAGGCCTTTAAATCTTTTAACCTAAAATAAGTCACTCCATTCTTCTGTATTTTGCATTCCTATAGCATCAGCCATTCAAGGGCGAACGAGAGACAACCATAGTGCAAATTTTTCCCTTTGAATTTTGTGCAGCCGTATATCTATTATTTCTTCCTGTGGGGCATGTTTATAAGAACCAGTAACCATGGTAGGGCTGCAGGCATTTTTCACCTCCAGGCAATATTTCCCCTATTAAAAGCACAGGCGTAAACTGACCCCTGTGTCAAATTTTGGAATGCCCCAGGTTTTACTCATTTCATGGAAAAGGCTCTAAATGCACAATGTGACTGAAGAAGAGAGCTGCTTTGTGAAACTAAACGTATTCTGTTCCATGTTATAAAATGACTGTCATGCATTTTTGCAGCACTCCTCAGCCAGGGAATGTGGCAGTTTCAACAAACTCGCATTTGTGGTAGTGCTTTTTTAGATAGATGCACGTGCCTTTGAAGCTTCCTCGCAGAAATACAAAGAAGATGTTTTAACAACTGGCAACTGTGTGGAATGGAATGCAGCTGTGAGAACATATGGCTGTAAGGTGTGCTTCATGGGGAAGTGATACCCAGGGCAAACATTTTAATATATATATTTTAGCAAACCAACTCTCCCTGCACTTTGACGTAAGCTGACTGTTTGTGCTACGTTCTGACATTTATGTAGGGAAGGGGCTTCTTTGTCTTACTTTGGAGGTGAATGGTGAGAGCCTCACGAAAACAGAACACACATTTTCACAGGAAGTTTAAATCAACTTCCATTTTATTTTCTTTCTTTTACACCAGTTGATGCGGGCCTCATTTGGGCCATTGCTGCTATTATACTGCATTGGTTCAGTTTATGCCGAACCCTGTATGCACTTAAAAAATAGCAATTTTTTCTAGGCAAAGAGAAAATTATCGTAAGGTGCACCACACCCACTGAAATCAAAACTAGGTTTGCTATTGAGTCCTGTAGTGGCTTTAAAATGCCCTTGTGTTCAGTAATATTGTTATGAGGAGGGGTCGTGGATAAAAGAGGCTTGGTGGGTCCAGAAATATGTCTTAAAGTCGGTCAAACTTGCAGGCCAGGTCTGTCTATATCTTCCTTTGCAAGAGAAATTACCTGGAAGATAGAGCAGAAAACATTTTTTCCTGAGGAAAATCTCTGAAGTATTTCTTTTTCTCACCCCCTTAGAAAAAGAAAACCACTTTGCATAATTTTCTCCAAATATTCTCCAACTGCTGTGGAATGATGCCACTTCTGAGGCACTGCGGAAAATGCAAAATGGTGACTAGGCTGCCAACACAGTTGCTGCT
Organism: Podarcis raffonei; assembly: GCF_027172205.1. Classification (NCBI taxonomy): domain Eukaryota; kingdom Metazoa; phylum Chordata; class Lepidosauria; order Squamata; family Lacertidae; genus Podarcis; species Podarcis raffonei. The sequence goes on along the minus strand of NC_070604.1, from coordinate 95,482,859 downwards.
GCTACCACTCGTACGCGCAAAACAAAATGAAACCTGAGGAGGAGGGAACACATTTGTTCCTAGCGCGGACCCTGCCACACACACATACACAAAATGCTATTGTAGAACTTCTCTCCACCCCTGGAGAAATCTGGTGAATCTGGTCCATTTCTCTGCCCATATGGCAGAGGCTTTTGAGAAGCTTTTCAGACACAGCTCTACTGAAAGGAGAAATATTTCCATCCCAACAGCCCATCATCTAATTATTATTGTGATGGGATGGTGAGCTGCTTGTGCGTAAAATCCTAGTACCTCAGAGTTTGGCTAAGTCCACAAACCTCTGTCTGTGACGGAGCTCCTTAAGCATGGCTCCATCAGTCGCTCGTTGTATCGGACAGTGGGCGTTTACGGAACTTCTTCCAGCATAAAAGCTCCTTAACGGAAACACGTCTTCTGGACTCTCGGCGTGACAGTTTCCGGCGAGGAGTGGGTGTCCCTATAGGAGGTCCTGAAACCTCCCCACTGTTCTCGCTTGAAGTGTCTCTGAGCCCTCCCTCCGACTCACTTTCCCTTGGAACTCCACTTCTCCCCCTGCTGGTTCCCTCCTCAGCTGAATGGTCTCTCTCACCCTCCGTGAGCCCTTTCACCTCCTGCGCCTCAGATGGCAGTTCCCTGACATCCACCTCCCCTCCAGGGCCCCCTTCACCCCCTTCCCTCCCCTCCTCTGCGGGAGGCGAGGGAGCAAAACCCCTGAAAGAACCTCCCTCATCTTCCGAAGTTTCGAACACTTCCCTCCACCTGTTGCTGTTTCCTGTTTCCAAGTACTCCTCCTCATCGGAGTCTGTTCCTTCTTCCAACTCCGATTCCCTGAATCCTTCCAGTTCCTCCTCATCGTCGGTGGTGCCAAAGTACTCCCTCCTGAACCTCGCTACTGGCTGAGGTTTCCTGGGAAACCTTCGGTGGAACGTTTCGATCAAGATCTCGTCACTGACCTCCTCTGCCGTCACCCAGGTGTTTTCCGACTCCGGTTCCCCTTCCCACGCGACCAAATACTCCACCTGATTACCCTTCCACCTGGAGTCGATGATTTCCGCCACATGGTTGCTGCTTTCCCTTTCTTCTAAGACTGGCCCCCGTGTGGATACCCCTTCACCTTCCCCCCTATATGGTGACAGTAATGACCTGTGGAATACTGGGTGCAGTTTCATGTGGTTTGGTAACCGGAGTCTGAAAGCCACTGGGTTGACCTGTTGGATGACCTCAAATGGTCCCAATCTTTTGGGTCTCAATTTCTTGCAACCCCCCTTGAACGGCAACCCTTGGGTTGATAGCCAGACCTGACTCCCCACCCTAATGGTTTCACCTTCCCTTCTGCTCTTGTCTGCCTGCCTCTTATATTCTTCTTTGGCCCTTTCTAAGTTGAGTTGGAGTTGACGATGGATCGCTTCCATTTCTTCTACAAAATGTTCAGCGGCCGGGACACTCCATCTCTCCCCTCCTCCCCCTGGAAACGCCCTGGGGTGGCACCCATAATTAGCCAAAAAGGGGCTCATCCCGGTGGACACATTCTCCGCATTATTGTAAGCAAATTCCGCTAGCGCCAACTTTTCGACCCAATCGTTCTCTCTGTCATTGACATAACACCTCAGGTATTGTTGGAGGATACCGTTTGCCCTCTCCGCCTGCCCATTGGTCTCAGGGTGCCTGGCAGTCGAAAAGTTGACCTCTACGTGCAACAAGCTCATAAGTTTCCTCCAGAATCTGGACGTGAACTGTTTCCCTCTGTCGGAGACCACCCTCAAGGGGGCGCCATGCAGCCTAAAAATATGTTCTACAAACAATTTCGCTGTCTCTTCCGCCGTGACTGCATGTGAGCAAGCTACAAAGTGACCCATCTTAGTTAACAGGTCTACTACGACTAGTATGGCGGTTTTCCCCTGGGATTTGGGCAGATCAGTCATAAAATCTATCGATACCGCCTCCCACGGTCGTTCTGGTGTGGGTAACGGTTCTAATAACCCCGCTGGCGCCCGCCTTTCTCCCTTGGCTCTCTGGCATTGGTCACACCCTCTCACATACTCCCGTACATCCTCCCTCACCTTGGGCCACCAAAACTCCCTGGTCACCAACCACATGGTCTTGTGTTGCCCAAAATGCCCCGCTGTGGGGTTGTCGTGCAGCTGTTTGAGTACTCTCCCCCTCAATTCCCCTTCGGGTATATATAGTGCCCCTTTGTAATACAATGCCCCGTTTCTTTCTTCAAAACCTCCGGGGTCTTCTCCCTCCCTCCTTAAACCTCTGAGCTTATTCTGGGCGTATTCATCATTTACCGTTCCCTCTACCAGTTCCCTTTGCCCCACCCAGGCTGCCCCACACACCCAGTGGTCCTCTGGGATAATATGTCTCTCTTCAGGCACTCCCTCCCCCTCCAAATATTCAGGTTTGCGTGAGAGAGCGTCCGCTCTGATGTTTTCGGGACCTGGCACATAGCAAATTTCAAAATGGAATTTGGAGAACTCCTGGGCCCACCTCACTTGTCGTTGGTTGAGCACTCGTGCCGTTCTCCAATACTCCAAATTCTTGTGGTCCGTACACACTTGCACCTTATGCTGTGCGCCAATTAGTAAATGTCTCCATCTCTGGAACGCTTCGTGAATGGCGAGTAGTTCTCGATCATATACGGTGTAGTTCCTCTCGGATTTGTTCAGCTTACGCGAAAAGAAGGCACACGGTCTCCATTCCGACTTATTGCTCCCTGGCTGAAGCAGCACCGCCCCCCCCCCCCCCGGTCTGAGGCATCAGTTTCCACTCTCATGGGTTTTTGTAAATCCACATGCAGGAGCTGTTCTTCCGAAGCGAATGCCCTTTTCAATTCCTCAAATGCTTGCTCCGCCTCCGCCGTCCAAACGAATTTCTTCTTGCTGCTTAGACAGTCCGTGATGGGAGCCGTTAAGTGGGCAAAGTTCTTGATGAATTTACGGTAAAAGTTCCCAAACCCTAAGAACCTTTGCACATCCTTTTTCGTTTTCGGTGGCTTCCATTCCAGCACCGCCTGGACCTTGCCTGGATCCATGGCTAATCCCTTGTCTGATAAGCGGTACCCCAGGAATTCCACCTCCTTGGTGTGAAACTGACACTTCTCCAATTTCACCCACAGCTGGTTTGCTTGCAGTTGGCTCAGCACTTCCCTGACATCCTTTACATGCTGCTCCTCATTCTCTGAATATATCAGCACGCCATCGAGGAAGGCCACGCAATTCTTGTAGAGCAAAGGTCCCAGGACATGGTTCATGAGCGATTGAAAACATGCGGAGCCTGATTGCAATCCGAATGGCATAACTAAATATTCAAAAGCCCCCAAAGGGGTGAACATGGTGGTTTTCCATTCATCCCCTTTCCTCATTCGTATCAGGTTGTATGCCCCTCTCAGGTCCAATTTCGTGAATATCTTTCCCTTCCTCACCCTGGTCAAAATGTCATCAATCCTGGGCATGGGGAAAGTCACTGGTTCTGACACGGCATTTAGCCTCCGGTAGTCCACTACAAGCCTGGGTTTATCCGTGTTTTTTTTGTCCACAACACTCTGGACTCTCTGATGAAGCCCCTCTTCAGGTTTTTATCAATAAACTCCCTTAACTCCTGCATTTCCCTGTCTGACATGGCGTACAGCTTGCCCACGGGGAGCTGGGCCCCAGGGACCAGGTTAATTTGGCAGTCAAAGGCTCTATGCGGTGGTAGTTTATCTGCTTCCCTTTCGCTGAAGACCTTGCTTAGGTCAGCGTATTGTTTGGGCACCTTCCCTTTGTCCGCCACTTCCGTCCCTGCTAGAAAGGCTTTTGCCCCTTCTGGCACCTTTCCCTCTCTGCAGTGTTCCAGGCAATGTGCTGACCCAAAGGAAACCACTCTCTGATGCCAGCCCACTAGCAGATCATGCAACGCTAGCCAGCTCATTCCCAAAATGACGGGAGCCCCTCCCAGGGTGGCCACATTGAACGCTATCCTTTCTGTGTGCCTGGCCACCCTCATAACCATTGGGACGGTCTGTAGGCTAACTTCTCCTCCCAACAGCTCCCTCCCATCGATCGTGGTCACCTGCAGGGGGTTGCTTAAAGGGAGTATCTGTATCTGGTGTTCAGCTGCAAACTCCTTACTCATAAAATTACAGGAGCTGCCTGAGTCCAACAGCGCCTTTGTCTTTAGTGGGTATCCGTTTGCCAGCTCTAGCAACACCTCTATTACCAGGGCTGGCCTTGGAGGTTCCGGAGTGGGCACTTTTACTGCTCCTTGGCCTGGCTGCAGTGCCCTGACGGTGGCAGCCAGGCGTTGGCTTTTACTGGCTCCTGGACTCCCTCCTCCTTCCCCCCAACAGCTCCCGCCATCCCTTGCCATTCCTTTCTTTGCGGGCAGACTCTGGCAAAGTGACCTGGCTGCTGGCAGAGATAACATTTCTTGGCGCTCTTTCCCTCCTTCTTCCTCCCTTCACTGGGATTTGAAACTGCGCGCGCGCTGTTCCAACTTCCATCGGCTCTCCTGGCGGGAGATTTGGCTCCGGAATCTCTGGAATGCGGAAATCCCTCCAACGCTCTCCTTTCCCCTCCCGCTTCTCCAAGGCTCTTGCCTCCTGGCGCGCTCCAATGGTCAGCGCTGATTTGGTCAGCTGGTCCATAGACTCCGCCCTGGGCACCCGGGAAAGTTCGTCTTTCACCGCCGAAGAAAGCCCCTCTTCAAAGAGCATTTGAATGGGTTCCGCCGATAGGTCCCACCCCAATTTATGTATCAACATTGTAAACTCAGTCCAGTACTCACGAACCGATCGGCTACCCTGTTTACAAGCCATCAATTGTCTGCGCACCAGTCCCTGTTCAATCTCGCTGGAAAACATCAAATCCATGGCGCGAAAAAACTTCCTCGTGTCCTTCAGCATTTCACTATTCCCTGCTATCAGGGGTCTGACCCAGTCTCTCGCCCCCCCTTCGAGATGGCCAATCACAAACGCCACTCGCGATGCCTCGTCGGGAAAGTCAGCAAACTGCAGCTCGAGAGCATACTGCATCTCTGTCCTAAAGGCTTGGTAGTTCCTGGGGTCCCCCCCAAACTTCTGCACCAATCCTGGCATCTTTCTTGCTAGTGTAGCGCCTTTTGCCTTTTCTGCATCCTGCGCCCTCCTTTCCTCTAGCCTCGCCGTTTGCAGTGCTAGCTGGACTTCCAACACCCTGTACCTTTCTTCCAGGCTTGGACCCTCTCCAGCTCCTCCTGCTCCCCCGGCTCCGGCTGGGTTGCTCATGATGCCTCTCTGCACAAGCTGCTTTCAGGGACTGTCCGATTGCTGTGATGGGATGGTGAGCTGCTTGTGCGTAAAATCCTAGTCCCTCAGAGTTTGGCTAAGTCCACAAACCTCTGTCTGTGACGGAGCTCCTTAAGCATGGCTCCATCAGTCGCTCGTTGTATCGGACAGTGGGCGTTTACGGAACTTCTTCCAGCATAAAAGCTCCTTAACGGAAACGCGTCTTCTGGACTCTCGGCGTGACAGTTTCCGGCGAGGAGTGGGTGTCCCTATAGGAGGTCCTGAAACCTCCCCACTGTTCTCGCTTGAAGTGTCTCTGAGCCCTCCCTCCGACTCACTTTCCCTTGGAACTCCACTTCTCCCCCTGCTGGTTCCCTCCTCAGCTGAATGGTCTCTCTCACCCTCCGTGAGCCCTTTCACCTCCTGCGCCTCAGATGGCAGTTCCCTGACAATTATATACGTCTGTGTCTTTGTGAAAGGTGACAGGCTGTAGTTTTTGAGCTAGTCAAGGAGACACAGAGAGAGGGCTTCACAGATTTTGGGGCTCTTTGAGGCATAGGAGCATTTTAGAGGTACTGGGCTTCCTCTCTGAGATTGTATGTGGGGCAGTGGAATCTGCTGCTGCAGCATGTAAGCTGTTTGCCTCCACCTATGTTTGTAATTAAGCTCAAATATGGAAGACACGCCAAACGTCTTCAGTGACCTCCTTCCAAGTAAAACTAAGCCCAAGTAAGTGCTGCACCCTTAGAACTTCTCACTCCGCAGAGAAAACCTAACAATATATGTTACAATTTAAAACTATAAAAGATGGTGAGGCCTTTTTTGTTTGTTTGTCTATAGCAGTTGCTGACCACCTTTCCTCAAAGTACCCAGGGCACTACTTGACAGAATAGCTCATGCCATCTAAATATTGTTTGAATGAGAACCAGTGTGGTGTAGTGGTTAAGAGCGGTGGACTCGTAATCTGGTGAACCGGGTTCGCTTCCCCGCTCCTCCACATGCAGCTGCTGGGTGACCTTGGGCTAGTCACACTTCTCTGAAGTCTCTCAGCCTCACTCACCTCACAGAGTGTTTGTTGTGGGGGAGGAAGGGAAAGGAGAATGTTAGCCGCTTTGAGACTCCTTAGGGTAGTGATAAAGCGGGATATCACATCCAAACTCTTCTTCTCTTCTTAAAATTTAAAAAATAAAATAAAAATAAATAAATATAGCTTGAAGAAAATAAATCCAAATAAATAAAAAGAAGATTAGTTATTATTAATTTAAAAGAATTAAACTTCGGTTTTCCATCAATGGTCTCCAAGAAAGCTTACATACAAAATTCAGTTAGAACAATGCATCAGTACAGATAAAAGAAAGGATTTCTTTATATAGAACATAGTGAAACTTTGGAACTTGATTCCACAGGAGGCAATTATTGCTATCCCACACTTTTACAATTTTTTTTATTTTTATTTTTATTAGTTTTCAAATTATTATAGAACCACAAAAACAAACAATTAAGAAATCCATATTATTAAGTACAAGGCATACAAAACCTAAACATATTAAATAATCACATGGTATGTGATTCATGATACGTTTCGCTAGACCTCATGGAGAGAGATGCCTTTAAATCTGAAACTAAACTCTATGAAATAAAATCCTACCATACTGAGTAGAAATGACCAGAGCCTTCCTGTTGCTTTGGGACCTGTAACTTATGTGATATTTTTTGTAATAACTAAAAATAACTAAATTCCAAAAATATTTATACCATAGGGATAAAGGCAGATTTTTTCACCATTTCCACTCCTGCGCTGGCAGCTACCAGCATCCATGCCAGAATCTCCTTTCGGTGAAATGTCTTCATAATATCCGTATTAGTAAGGATAATGGGGGGAGGTGATTATTTGTTTTAATAATCTCTGATATCTCCTGATAAATTTCATTCCAGAATAGAGAAACGTGGACATTCCCACCAACATATCTAGTGCCTTCTCCCACACCACTTTCCTTATCATGAAAATTCCAGGGAAATTGGAGGGAAACAGATCTGTGAATTGATCTGCTTTCCCCACCCCCACCAAAAAAGAATAGCAACCATCTGGAATCACCCTAAAATTCAGAGAGAGAGAGAGAGAGAGAGAGACTGTGATAGTTGGCAAGAAGGTGACTATAAGGAAAACCTGGAAATGGAGCTGCTCCATCTAGGGAAGAATTAAATGCCATGCATGCTTCAATTGCTTTCAAATTGCAGCTTTTCCCCTCTAGAGGGATCTGTTTTACCACATTTGAAGCCTTCCACAGCAAAAGGATTTGTTTGTGTTGTTTTGAGGCTCTCGTAATTCAATTCCTTATGTTCTGCAAATGGGATCTATCAGATCTTTGCATACCTTGTGTGTTCCAGCTGATGCTTGCTTGTTATTATTGCTTTTCCCCTGTTACTAGCAAACCGAAGCTTTCCTGAATGTACGCGAGTGAAAGTACGGTGAATGCAATCATGACAAGCCGCAGTGTCCATGGTGCTTCCATTCTATTTCCAAGTGCTTTCAGAATCATGCCCTCTTTGGCAAGGCGGCACATGACTATCGGCAAGACCCAAAGGTGACTCCAGTAGGGGCATCTGGTCCCAGCTCTGCTCGCTCTACCACAAATTTCCTACACCTGCACCTGACTGATGTCATGTGAGTTGTCCCTCTGGCTAGGTTGCAGTCACATGACCTGCTCCAGCTAATCGGATTTGGTGCAAATGGTGCTGGCATTCCTTCCTTTTTGCATCTTATTGTTTGGCCAATTCTGTTTCAGATGTTAGCAGGTCCTGAGGGATTCTTTGTTTGCATGTGTGTCAGGGAACAGGTATGCCACTGTGATAGAGAGTTGTCACAGGCCGGTCTGTTTCCTTGCTTGCTCCATTTATATTCAGCTTTACTACAAGGAGCTCAAGGCAGCACAATGTTGTGGTGTGACAGGGCGGCAGGACTGGCAGGACAAAGACGACCTGGAGGAGGGAACCTGCAGCTACTGGGGGTCTTCAGGACTCGGGTCAGGAGACTTCAGCACCCTGTGGAAAATGAAGAGCCGTTAGAAGGGCTGAGGGAAGAGGGGCCAGTGGGAGAGCAAGAAGATAGCATGGAATACCTGGAACCAGGGCTTTTTTCCCAGCTGCAACTCGGTTCCAGCACCCCTCAGGTTGGCATAATAATAATAATAATAATAATAATAATAATAATAATAATACCCCGCCCTCCCCAGCCAGAGCCGGGCTAACACCAATAAAATAACAGTAAAAACATAATAGGGGGAAAAGAGAGAGAGAAGGGGGGGGACCCAAATTAAAGTACAGGTTAAAATGAAATTAAAAATGCAGCCTCATTTTAAAGTAGCTGATAAATCAAGACCACAAGGGGAGGAAAACATAAGGGTCAGACTAAGTCCAAACCAAAGGCCAGGCGGAACAGCTCTGTCTTGCAGGCCCTGCGGAAAGATGCCAAGTCCCACAGGGCCCTAGTCCCTTGTGACAGAGCGTTCCAAGTCAGGGCCAGTACTGAAAAGGCCCTGGCCCTAGTTGAGACCAATCTAACCACCTTGTGATCTGGGACCTCCAAAATGTTGTCATTTGTGGACCTTAAGGTCCTCTGCGGGTCATACCAGGAAAGGCGGTCCCATAGGTACATGGGTCCATTATAAGAGAACAAGCGAGACGTTCATGGGACCTCTTTTTCTAGAGGTCCCTGTGTTGCCTGCCTAGAACACAGGGAAGAAGAGATCAGCCCTCTAGCACAGAGGGGGTTCAGAGCCTGGAGGAAACCAATTTCCCGTCCCTGCTGTCTCCAAGAGCCAGGCGGGGGATTAGGAGGGCAGAACAGCTGGGATGGCTGGTAGGAAGGAGCACCAGATGGAAAGTACATGATTCGCTGCCACCCGAAGACAGTTAAGAGTCAAGCCAGCAGTTGGAACTAATGAAGCCAAGACCCAGGTGGTGAGTCTCAGTCCAGCAACTAAGGGCAGAAGTGGAGAGATAGCAAGCACTCGGGGTCACCACAACTTTCTAGGGTGCATGCATGCTCAACGCGAGAGACGCACAGGAAGGGGACATCCGAGACCAAGAGAGGCAATGACAATGGAGGAGAGCATCGCCTGAACAGTGGAGGGAGCTGCTGTGTCACCAGATGGTGATGGATGGCAAAGGCAGAAAGCACTTCGGAAGAACCATTGTTGCTGACACCTAGGAACCACCAGGGCAGGAAACTACATCATAGCTAGCCAGTGCACAAAAGCCACTGGCCCTGGTATTGAGGCTGAGAACATCTCTGGGGCCCACAGGCCTCAGCATGGAACGCCTGCCAGGTCACATGCATGGTTCTCCCATTTCACATCTTGGCCTTTCAACAAGGCTGCAAGGTTGGCTAGACTGAGAGATGGTGGTCACTCCATGTGTTTTGTGGACGAGTGGAGAGCTGAACCCTGGTATCCTGGGTTTCAGTCCAATACTCTGACCACTACACCAAATTAACTGCATGCCATGGCTAATTTCATTCAGGCCAGTGGCTGTCGTATGACACAGGAACAAACATCATTGGGCAAAATTCTTCACATGCTTCACATGATTCCCCTGAGAAAACTGTATGTTAGTATCCCACCCAAAATTTCATCACTTTACTCTCGCAATTTTCCACATGAAGGGGGCTGCAAATGCATTCTTTTATGGAATCAAATAAGTGCAAAACATGTGCTATATTACATCTTGTGAAAGCTAATAAAATAACGCAGAAATTAACAGTTAGGAAAACACAAGGGAAATGAAATAAAAGGCCCTGTGATTGTGGCCTGAAAACAATTATTGGCCAGATATGGATAGTGGTGAGGATGCCTGGATCTACAATCTCAACAATCTCTTCCAGACTGGCATTCCATGCAAATATTCTCATTATTCTGTCCAAAGGGCAGGCAAGACCTCAACTATTCCTCCGTAAGTTCTGAAGAATCCAGGGTGCTTATTCCATGGCCAGCCAATGATAGAAAAACATCTTACCTAACTTTTGGTTGAGAGTTTATCAAGTATCACCTCTAATTACTTGGTCTTTGATTTTTTTTTCCCGTATCTCAGCTCTGACGCACTTCTGACGTCAAAATGTATGTAAATGCTTCTGTCACAGCAAACTCTGCTACCTTTGAGCTTATCCTAATTAATAGGTAATAATCATTAAAGCTGTGACAGACTAAGAACTTTTTTTCCAAAACATGGAATCAAGGACGCTACCACTGGTCTAGTTTATTCAGCAGACAGAACAGAATTTGCTTTAGAATGTATAGGAACGTGAGATAAACTAAAAGGAATTTTAAAAACTTTTTTTTTCTCACAACGCTCTGTCCTATTAATTCTGCAAAGTGAAGGATTTATTAACTGTGGCCAGAGTTTTCTGTTAGGCCTTCTTGATACTGTCTACTTAAAGGACCATCCCCTTCCATATTATGATAATTCATACTGTAGAAATGGTGACTGGAATAACCTTAAGCGCGGGGGGGGGAGCCTTTCTGTGACCACAATCCTAATTACAAAAGCTGTCTCCACACTTGGGTGTTAATGCATTTGTGGGTCCCTTTTTCCATATATGCATTTTTGTGCCTTCATCCTCACACGAGTGCTTTCCATTTTATACCTCCTAAATCTCTTTCGGTGTTTCCTGTTTATACCAGTGATGCATTCTGGGGTGTTTGTTTTCAGAACAGAGAATGAGCTGGTTTGGATGTCACAGTTAGTCAGAACATGGCTTACCATGAGTCCACGCAAACGTGCTGGCTCCCAATGAATAAACTGCAGCTTGTAGTCCAGCAACATCTAGAGGGCCACAGCTCACCTGTGCCTGATCAAGAAGACCCAATTCACCCTCCCATAAATGCACAGCTCGCTCGTGCCTCAACCAGGGCTGACATCGCAAACCCGTCCAGGTGATGAACAGCCAGCTGAATTGAAACATGGGAGCCTCCCATAACGGGTTGTGGATCATTGCCTTGCTACGTGTGTGTGTGCTCAGCCAAGGCTGAGGAAAAAGAAGGGAAGCAAAAGAGGCTCCCTTCAGCAGGATCCATCAGCGCTGTGGTCTAAACCACTGAGCCTCTTGGGCTTGCCGATCAGAAGGTCAGCAGTTTGAATCCCCGCAACGGGGTGAGCTCCTGTTGCTCTGTCCCAGCTCCTGCCAACCTAGCAGTTTGAAAGCATATCAGTGCAAGTAGATAAATAGGTACCGCTGCGACGGGAAGGTAAACAGCATTTCCATGTGCTCTGGTGTCCCGTTGCACCAGAAGCGGTTTAGTCGTGCTGGCCACATGACCCGGAAAGCCATCTGTGGACAAACGCCAGCTCCCTCAGCCTGAAAAGCAAGATGAGCGCCACAACCCCATAGTCACCTGTGACTGGACTTAACCGTCCAGGGGTCTTTTACCTTTAACCTTTACCAGAGGGTGGGTTGTGCCCTGGGTACTCTTGGATCATTTTTAACACTTTGTGTACTATTTAACCTTCCCAAAGTGCCAGTTAGGGCAGATCTAGGCCATACGTTTAAAGCGTGTAAGTTCCCACAAAAAATCTTTGGGTGCTGTAGCTCTGTGAGGGTGGAACTACAGTTCCCAGGATGCTTTGGGGCGGTAAGTCATGTGTTTTATTATGTGCATTGAACGTTCCATTTTCCTGCTAGGTGTGTTCCTCCCTGCTTTTCCCAGTGACATCTTTCATCCTGCCTCAGGGTCATGAGGTTTGTTGTTCGTTTCTTTGCTTGCTCTGCGGTCACATACCAGCCTGCAATTACTGAGTTTTGTGCTGCGAAGGTGTTTTTTTCAAATGCATCTGGTGACTGGCCTGGTGACTATAATAAAGTGGGAGGGTGGGGAAAACCTCCCTCTTATGTCCCCTTTCTCATAACCGTTAAAGTTTCTAGTTGAGAAGCACCACTCTCTCTCTCATCTCACTGCACACTGCTCTTCCCTTTTATCTCTGTGTCTTCTACCTAGACAGATCAAGGGCAGATCAACATCATGCATTTAAAGCATAGCTAACACACATTTAAAGCACATGATTTCCCCTAAAGAATTCTGGCAGCCATAGTTTATTAAGGGTGAAGGGAATTGTAGCTCTGTGAGGAGGAAACTACAGCTTTTTTGTTAGGAATTGGACATGGAACACTAGGAAGTAGGAATGGGTGGATCTGTCGATTTCAGTTTCTCTCAATATCTCATTTTTTCCAGTCTTAAGCTCAGTTCTCTGAATTTTCACATCAGTTTACAATTTTCCCCCAAAACAAATGTTCACATAAAAAATCATTGATTTATCCGAGTATAAATCTCCCCTAACACAATGCATTTTTGAATGTTGTTTTTTACTAATATGTGTATTTTTATTTGCACTTTGCCCTCGCATATCCATTTTATTTTACACATTGCTTTTGACTAGAGAACTGCATTGCAAAATATGGAGAGGTGCAAATTTCAGAGGGTGCTTATATTTCAGTTTGCCTGTTGTTTCAGAAAGTGTGAATTGGGTAGGTTCACCTTTAAATGAGTGTTGAATGGAATTCCTTCATCATTCCTAGTACGACAGTTTTTAAGATACTGAAATGCCCTTGCTCCACATGTTAGCGGTGGGCTCAGGAATGTGTTTCTGTTTGTTGTTTAGCTTCAGATGCTTCCTGATAAGCAGGAGATGCTTAATAGCAAACAAGTCATAATTCAGACATTAACATAGACTCCAATTTTTCAAATACTGCACTTTAATGCCTATATTCTAAATATCAAAAAATGTTAGTGTTAAGATTAATGCATTGTCACAAAGTTGTGACTACGTGAATGGGGATTTGTTTTTCCATGCGGTGAGGGATCTCCATGCAGTTCTCCATGCAAATTCACTCCAGAGGGAACCTCTGTCCCTTATCTGTCACAAAAATAAGCCACTTAGAAGCAGTCAAACTCTGGCAGCTGTTGCTTCACTGTCCTATCTTAGTGGGAAAAGGCTTTTTGGAGTCAGTCCTGCAGTTGACAGTGTTGATAATCAATTTAACTGAGTCATCATATCAGCTTCCCTCCACCTCCCTCCCCAAAATTAAAGGAACAATGTGCAAATTGCATATTAACCTGATTTATTTATTTTTTAAGAGCGGAAGAGGAATAACCTGGTGATTTGCTAAATTCAGGGGAATAGGACGAAATAATAATAATACACCACCTTTGCAGTGCAGCTCAAACTGTGCAGCAATTCAAAGATGGGCAGTGAGTCAGATGGTGCAACAATTAAAAATTGGTTCCATTTAGGGTGGCCAGATGCAAAGAAAATACCATTTCCAGCATCTATCTGAGACACAAATTCCACATGACGATCAGTTGTATGACAATCTCCTTAACACTACTCCCTTTGCATGTTGTTTTTTGATGCTTAGCGACGTCAGGGGCTTCATTCAAGGGCAGAATGAACCCTCTGTGTATGAGACAGACAGATCGAATTATTAAACCCTTGACCTTTCTGTTAGGAGAAGGACCATGATTCAGTGGGAGAGCACAAGGTCCCAGCATCTCCAGGTGAAGTGTGGGATATTCCCTTTCTAAAAACCTGGAAATCTGCCACCAGTCAGTGTAGACAACAATACTCTGCTAGATGGACCAATGGCCTGACTCAGTAGAAGACAGCTTCCATTCTTCCTATGTTATTTTTTCAATCAAAATGCCCTTCAACTGCTTTTCCACATGTGTGGAGGGGGGTATTTTTTACACACAGAGAGAGAAGACAGGATTAAACAGTTTCCTTGCCTCTCTTCCCATTCTTTCTTCTTTATTTTTCAGTTTTTTTAAAAAAAATACAGTGTCTGCAAGACTTTTGATGTTTAAAAAGCATGAAAAGGAATCACACGACTGCTTATCATGCATACTTGGAGCTTAGGCATTTGGGGTGAGTTTACACACTTCTAGGAAACAAGAGGAGCAAACAGAGAAAGGCACTTAACATGGGCCTCGCTCTTCTTCTTTTTAAATCATTTTTATTAAGTTTCCCATTTTAACAATCCAATCAAATCACATTGAATGTTCCAAATTATACAAATGCATATCAAATAATCCAAATATTCTGCCTAAATTATAATTTTTTTTGTTGGGACTTCCCATGCTTCAAGTTCAGGGGGCTCTGATCATCTCATAACTCTGCTGCCTTGAATAGTCTTTCCAATAGTTCCTTTAAATCTTCATGTTGTTAACCTTCCTTCTTGGGTCTCGTTCTTCTTCAACCTGTTGCAAGTGGGTCTCAGGTTCATTTTTTAATTCTTTGAGTGGGGAAATGCTAGAGGAGGGCGTTTTCTGGCTGAACAAGTAGCACAGTAACATAGGAAACTGTCTTCTACTGAGTCTGGAGACCAGCACAGCAGAGATGGATTTAGGGCAGCATGATTCGTTTCCCCACACTGGGCCCTGAGCTGAGGGAGAGCGCCACAGGGTGTTGCAACTATGATGTAGTGCATGAGCAGAACAGAAGATGAGAGGTGGGGGGGTGCTGAATTTTGGCCTCACACAAGGCACCACTTACATTTGATAGGCTAAAGTCCACCCCTGGTCTTGCCTCTGCACGTTGGAGCCAGTTTTGTTAAAATGGTGGTGGCTGCTGGGTGCTCTGCAGCCTGCCTGCCTGCCTGCCTGCCAGCTAGGAAGCAGGTGGTGATGGGGAGGAACCAAGTGCAGCTTGACTAGGACCGCCCCCCCCCAAAAAAAATCTGGGCCTGAAGTGTGAAACCCTTTGCCCACCTGCACCAACATGCCTTGGGGTTCCCATGGCAAGGTGAGTAGGATAAAAGCCAACTCCTTAAGTAATGCAAACCTTGTCGTATCACCATGGAAAAACCAACTAACACCACCCTTTTTTTCCCCATTTGACAGGCTGGTAAACAGAGTAACCGGGATATTAAAATCATTTTTCTTCAGCAATGCAGTAGCGATTGGAATTAGTCAATGTTTTGTAACCGTCCATAAGGAGGGGGGAGCGTAACTTGACACATGCCCTCATAATCACTTTGGCAAACAAACATGAGACAGTGATATTATATATTGTGGGATAATGAGTTCAAAGCTGTATAACCTAGAAATCTTTTACTACGTGAAGCGGTATTACGGGCATAACGTCAGTTGTTATCACTGCTGCCGTGGTTTCAAAGCGATCAGGAGAGGGGAATTGACTGGCTAAGAGTTTCTATCCAAGAACTACTGTACTGGAACTAAAAACCTCTGGCTCTCTTGGCCAGGGCAACAGAAGAAGCATAGTTGGCTGTGTATTAATTTGACATTTGTCGCAGGCTCAGCCCCTGCCCAATTCCTCATGCACACTAATCCAAATGGAAGAGTAATGCTATAATAATAATAATAATAATTTTTATTTATACCCCGCCCTCCCCAGCCAAGGCCAGGCTCAGGGCGGCTAACAAGCAATAATAAAAACAAGTTCAATGAATACAACTTAAAAACAAGATTAAAATACAACATTAAAATATTAAAAGATTAAATGCAGCCTCATCACAGGAGGAGAATGGAAAAAGAAAAAAGAAAGAGGGGGAGGGAATCAAATTGACTACAAGCGGAACAACTCTGTCTTACAGGCCCTGCGGAAAGAAATCAGATCCTGCAGGGCCCTGGTCTCATGAGGCAGAGCGTTCCACCAGGCCGGAGCCAGAGTTGAAAAGGCCCTGGCTCTGGTTGAAGCTAATCTAACTTCCTTAGGGCCCGGCACATCTAGGGTGTTGCTATTTATGGACCTTGAGGCTCTCCGTGGGGCATACCAGGAGAGGCGGTCCCGTAGGTCTTTAGATCTTTAGATCTAAGAGCATAAGAAAAATCCAGTTGTTTCAGGCCAGTGGTCCATCTAGTCCAGCATCCTGTTCTCACAGTGGCCAGCCAGATGCCTATGGGATGCCTGCATACAGGAACTGATCACCTCCTGCAGCTTCCAGCAAAAGTGTCAAGAGGCTTACTGACTCTGACAACTGCTAGTAGACGTTGATTGCCTTCTCCTCCAATCCTCTTTCAAAGCCATCCAAGCTGGTGGCCATCACTGCATCATGTAGGACCATATTTCATAGTTTAATTATGGGATGAAGCACCTTATTTAGTCTGCCCTGAATCTTCCCACATTCAGCTTCCTTGCATGTCCCCCAAGTTCTAGAATTATGAAAGAAGGGCAGAGAATCTTCCCTATCCACTTTCTCTACACCATGCATGATTTTATATACCGTATTTTTCGCCCCATAGGGCGCACCGGCCCATAGAACGCACCTAGGTTTTGGGGGGGGGAAATAAAGGGGAAAAAATTATTTTCCCCCCAGGCGCGGGGCTGGGGTCAGGGGAAGAACAGGCAGCTCTCTGCAAGCCTTGGGAGACCGGCACGACTTCCCGCCGGGCTCCCACGCCTTGCGGATATCTGCCTGAAGCCCAAACCAGGTCGGGGAACAGCGGGATGGCGGCGCTGCGCCTCCCCGGTGTCCCCCGAGCTTGTGGGGCTGGCGGCAGGGAGAAGCACGCTTCTCCCCACTGCCAGCCTCCAAACCAGGTCGGGGAACCAAAGCCCGGGGCACGCTGTGCAGCACGCCCCAGGCTTCGAGATGCAGGCTGCTATCTGCAAGGCTAGGGAGCCCGACGGGAACTCCTGCGGGCTCCCAAGGCTTGCGGAGAGCTTCCTGAAGCCTGGAGAGTGAGAGGGGTCGGTGTGCACCGACCCCTCTCGCTCTCCAGGCTTCACCGAAAGCCTGCATTCACCCCATAGGACGCACACACATTTCCCCTTCATTTTTGGAGGGAGGAAAGTGCGTCCTATAGGGCGAAAAATACGGTACCTCTGTCCTGTTACCACCCTTTCTCTAACCCATGGTTTCCCAAACTTGGGTCTCCAGCTGTTTTTGGACTACAACTCCCATCATCCCTAGCTAGCATCCTTGGCAACAATCCCAGCAACAAGGCAGCCTATGAGAAATTGGTCTATGGACCATTGGTCTACCTTTCTGCCTATCCTTAGTTTCTACAAATTGCAAACACCAGCATTTTCTTAAGAATTTGCCTTCAAGTGTTTTTCTTTTCTCTTTTTAAACACAGAGGGTTGGATCCAGCGCTCAGTGTGAACCCATTGAAATCAATGGCACTTGAGTTATCCCATGACTAAATTGGTTTCAATGGGTCTACTTTAAGCATGACTAAGTCTGGATCCCGCACAATACACAATCCAGGACAACTTGCTTTCTGTCACTCTCGCCATCACCAGCAGTGAAATATATCACAGCCTCAGAATGCCCAGCAAACTGGTTCTGAAACCAAGAGAGTACATTATGTGGCACTACCAGATTTATGAACTGATCGCAGGTGTTTGATAGGCATGTACCATAATTTAAAAAGTGGTGCTGCTATATGACTCTGTAATAAAAACAAAAAGAATGGGATAAAATTGTGAGAGGAATTGGGGGGGTGGATTTGATTCTGAGCTCATTTAAATAACTAATTCACATTTTCTGAAAGAATATATGAAGCAACACACAGCCATTCTTCATAATTTGCATTTCTCTGAATTTTGCAGTGGCAGTGCAGTTCTTTAGCCAATTAATGTGCCCAAAAATTTATATACTTGGGTAAAGTATGTGTTAAAATGCACATATGGGGGGGGGGATGCATGATATTAAGGAAATGGTTTTGGGAAAAGGGGAAGAATTGCATACAAATGGGCATAAGAATACATTCACTAAAATGAATTTTCACAAGGACTTTTTAAAAATGCAAATGTGTGAAAATGTGAGCTGAAAAAAGATTGGATAATGAGAAACTGAGAGAAAATAAAATTGACTGATTTGTCCATCATGTGTGTGAGAGGAAGGGGGAGGGGAAGGAAAGAGAGGAGAGGATGTGGGAAGAGATAGATTATGATTATATAACAGATGCAAAGCAGGTCCACCTGAAAGGTGAGTGGGGGAAAGGAGAGGTCAGGAAAGTTTGCATAACTTGAGAAAAAGAGCAGGACTGGCCCTACCATTAGGCAGAGTGGTGTATCTGCCTCTGGTGGCAGATGCTGGTGGGCAACACCAGTCTCACAACTGCCCTCCTGTCCTCCCTAAGCTAGCCTATTCTTCACCTCCTGAGTCAACTACCTGTTCCCTAATGGTGTGGTGAAGGATGTTGTCCCCTTGCCATGTTTGAGATAGGAGTCCCAACTGTATGTAGACTGAGAGAGTGCAATCTGGTTCTTTGCCTCGGGCCACAAAAAGTCTTGAGTCGGCCCTGGCAAAGATGGTGACAGTTGCATTGTGTGCAAATGAGTTGCAAAACTAGTTAAGGAACTGCAGGAAACTGCTTGCCACAATAACTGGAAGAAAGGGGTCCAAGAATGGTGGCTCCGTGTGCAATTCAATGCCCAAGAAGCCCTGTTTAGGCGTTATACTTGAACAGGTTACAGTAATGCAAGTAGAGATTGTGGGGCCCTGCATGCTAGCTCTGCCCCACCCCATGAGCCTGCTGGACCCACCTGCTCCTGCCCCAACCAGGCCATGCATAGAAAGTTCATCACAATCAGAATCCTGATAACTGTCAGGATGCTGTCAACAGCTCCCGGCTGGTTGCCCA
Source organism: Podarcis raffonei (assembly GCF_027172205.1). NCBI lineage: Eukaryota > Metazoa > Chordata > Lepidosauria > Squamata > Lacertidae > Podarcis > Podarcis raffonei. Next base: position 95,463,998 of record NC_070604.1, on the reverse strand, counting down.
GGAAAGTATTATTGGCATAACCTGTTGGTGTTTTGCAACTTTCTGACTAGTTGCAGGACCTTAGCCAGACCTAGCAGAGTAAACGCAGAATTCACAAAAACAATTGGCAACTTGGCTGCAGACAGGATGGACGAAGCAGAAACCAGGAACTTGTAGTTAGGTGTTTATTATATACAGTGGACTATTTACAGGAACAGAACAGAACACGGATCTTTAGCTAGCTCTCTCATACACGACTTACAACTCTCAACTCCTACACTCGTACTAACACACATTCCAGTTAGTAGGCCATTAATCATTATTCCCGTGAGAGAGCTTGACCAATCATGGAGCTGTCTCCATGCCTCTGTATCACCAGGCAGATTACTCCTTCACATTGCCTTGGCTGTCTGCCAAACCCTAATTGACTTTGTGTGAGTAGCTGCACGTATTCAGATTCCCAACAAGTATAAAGACAAGGAAAAGTTTCTTACAGTCCTTTTTTATTTCAAACCTTACAGAGAGAGGCTATAGAACCCAGCCTCTTGGATAATGGCGTTGTCCCAAGTGAATTTCCACCCCACCCCCCATCTCTCCCACTTCCTCATTCCTCATCATCATTAGCACCTCTTCTACAAGTGCTAAGTGCCCTCTGTCTTTGAGCTCTTTGCTCTCCTACTTTTAAGACCCACCGGGTTCTGGGAGATAGAGGGTCTGGAATGCTTTCTAATAACAATGTGTCATGCTTTGGCTCTCCCATGATTTCCCAACTTTTCCCCTCATCTGCTTCTGAGCTGCTACCTTCCCTTCCTCAACCCCCTGTTGTAAATCTATACAGTCATACCTCAGGATGAATACGCTTCAGCTTATTTTCGGGTTGCGCTCTGGGTATATTTCAGCTTATTTCCGGGTTTCGCCACTCGCGCATGCACAGACACTCAAAATGACATCACGCACATGCGCGGAAGCGGCGAAACGCGACCCGCACACTCGCACTCGCATCTTACATTCGCTTCAGGATGCAAACGGGGCTCTGGAACGGATCCCGTTCGCATCCAGAGGTACCACTGTACTGTCTTCCTCTTCCTTCTCCCTGGGTCAGGATGGGGAGGCGGTCTCCACCATTCCTCCTCTGCCCAGTCCCTGACAATAACACAAGAGTTCCTGGTGCTCCCAGGGCCTTATCAGCTGAAGGCACCTATGAAGCCTTCTTCATATCTTCTCACTCAAAACTGGGGTTGACTGGTGTGCATTCCACCTGATTCTGACTATTGTGCTTTTGTGGTATTTGCACAAGGAAGAGCCCACACTAAAGCTTCAGTCTTAGCTGGATGATAACGAGACTGGGCCCAACCAGGAAAATAAAAAAGGGTTTGGACAAGCCTGCACAGTGCAGACTGGAAATGCAAGATAACGGATGAGGCATTGGGCTATGAGATGAGAGCAGGAACTAGCAGTGTTACACCCTCCATCTGGAAGAGTAAGAAACATTGAAAACAAGAATCTGGTATACAATTTTTGAAGAGCACATGGCTTGTGGTTTGGGAGTAGGGAGGTCCTTTGTAAAAGAAACAGCTGTCTGTTGCATATGTTATCTCCCAAAGTCAATTTGAACTTTGTGGTTCTGTGATTCTATAAAACCAATTAGAACTAGTAATGTTCCAAGCCCATTCCCACCCAGCTAAGCCCCCTCCCCATATCCTCCACACACCACATTCCCAATGCCATGGCAAGCAGTTTTTGCTTAAATTTTCAAATTGGTTAAAAACATGTTTGAGGGGAAATGCATCAAACAGCAGCATTTCTCAGATCACAGGGTGTGCATGAACTGTGGCTGTACTCAGCTTCAAACATCAGGCAATTGTTATCTCACCCTTCCAAACTTACGACAGCACTGAGACACCATTTGCCAAATAGTCCAAAATATGCATGCCTCTTATAATGTTGATACATGTGAAAATTGGGGCATATTCCCTTAAAATACTAGGTAAGGGCAGAATCCCTTTGGCACAGACACTAAATTTTACCTGACATTGTATTTGTACTTCCATATATGTACCCAAGCACAAAATATCTAGCGAGAATAAGGCCTTGAAAGATTTTATTTTTCGTAGACACAAGGTGTTTACTTAAAAAAAACACTTTATTTACAGCATCCAACTTTTTCTTCTTCAACATATAAAATTCACAAGGCATGTGGAGAAAGTTTGCACCAGTGTTTTGTTCACAAAAGCATATATACAAGCCAAGGTTTTTAATTAGATGCAGAATTAGATGTGTCAGGTAAAACATTATTATTCCAAACAGAATTATATTCCAGAGAGTCCACTTATTATACAGGCAGGAGGTAACTTCACAAGAAGTTATAACATAAACCTTCATACAGTGAAGAGAGCACATTCAAAAGATGATACACAACCACTTTTTTTGGCAGTTCATTAAATGTGAATATGATTTTTTAAATGTCAGCAACCGTCCCCAAATGAAGTGCTTGGATTGAGGCCATATTTGGCACAAACTATAGAAATCTTTAGAATACTTTGGTTAAGATTCATGCAGCTTTCAATCCATGCATCTCAACATTAAGAATCAAGGACTCAGTCACCTCATCATAATCATAAGGTATCATGGCCATACCAAAGCCCGCAAAGAGAACTAAATCTTACTGGAATGTGCCACCCAATATTTGTGTGAAAATTTCAGGATGTGGCAAAATTTAGAGTTTAGAGGGCTTTATTGCGAATTTTTATCATACCAGGAAGCTGGCCAGTTCACTTAGAATCCCCCCTGGGGACGACAACAATATTCTATTATAATTTATAGTACACATTTGTAAGGGTATAGCAATGATCCTGTGGCTTTCTTCATTGCGGGATGGCTTCCATCACGTCAGAATGAAATCCTTACATAGGCAGGAATGTGCTTAAAGCAAAAAATAAGAGGTCATGGATCAAAACAATCTATAAATGAGGATGGACAATCCACCCACTTCTTTCAAAGCTGAAGAAAATTTTGAGACGAGTAGGAAGTGGAACACAGGAAGCTGCCTTATTCCAAACAGACCATTGGTCTATCCACCTCAGTATTGACTGGTAAGGCTCTCTAAGGTTAGAGACAAGAACCTTTCCCAAATCCTACTTGGAGATGCCAGGAACTGAACCTGAGGACAGGCCCAGGGCCGACCAGTATATCGTATTTTGAAAAATAAGACTTGGATAATGGTTTTGCAGAACAAAAACCCATGGGTGAAAACAACAACAGGTCAAGTATAGGAGCCGCTCTAGGAGCAAAGCAGCACATGCAATTGCATGTTTATAGAAACTATAGGAAGGAACAAATTTGAGTTTTTTGGCAAGGGGGGAATCTCAACGACTCTTCCTGATCCACAAAAGTTAGAGCAGTATAATAGTCAAAACCCTTGCTTCTCCTGAGAGTTGTCTTGGATGGATTGTATCACGCTGCCACAGACATTCTTTGGCAAACATGTATCCTGACGATTTCTATATTCCCTGGTGTTAACTCACTGACATGGATATTTGAAGCTGGTGAAACCTCTCACTTGCATACAGACACATTTGCAAGAGGTGCCCATTTCTTAAAGGGGAAAAAATGAGTAGGAACATGATCTATATTTCCAAGTAAGATATATTACATGTTTATTTGCAGCGGACATTTTGGAAATAGGAACGACACTGACCATCACCCCTCAAACAAGTACAGTTAAGAAGTTATGCTATTTAAGATATGATTGGGGGGAATATAAATATATAACCTGTATACAAAGAAATCAAATCGATATTACAGATGGACACATACTAAAACACAACAGTCTCAACTCATGCTACAAAAATCCATACATTCATTCACTGAAATGGCAGGAAAATACACAGGCAGGAGAGATAATCATTTGTTTCAACGGTGCTTTCAACTGATAATACAGAGCAGCAATACTTTGGTGAATTATAACCATAGTTCATTGCCAGCATTCAGGTAAACCTGCCTAACAATCCCTTAGGCCAGCCTTTCCCCCACTTGGTGCCCTCCACCCCACTTTTCCAGAAATCCCACTTCTAATTTCAAGTAAACAAGAGGCATTTGAAAACAAGACTAATGAAACTACCACCTACTCTCATTCCTTCATAATGGTGCTCTGGGGCAGCCCAATCAAAGGGAACTAAGAGACCTGCAATGAGCACGACATTTCGGTAAAAACAGAGGTAAAAAAACAGTGTGCTCAGCCGTAAGGTATTTCATAGAATCATAGAATTGGAAGAGACCACAAGGGCCATCGAGTCCAACCCCCTGCCAAGCAGGAAACACCATCAGAGCACTCCTGACATATGGTTGTCAAGCCTCTGCTTAAAGACCTCCAAAGAAGGAGACTCCACCACACTCCTTGGCAGCAAATTCCACTGTCGAACAGCTCTTACTGTCAGGAAGTTCTTCCTAATGTTTAGGTGGAATGTTTAGGTATTTACCCCTGGAGGAAAAGGAATTAAGTGTCAAAATGGCACTGGGCATATTTGGCAAATGCCAGAAACACTCCTTGAAGACAAGGGATGGCTAAAAGGCACTTCTGTTTCCTGGGATGTCCCTCATTTCAGCATTGCAGGGCTGAAGGTACCAGTGGCTGCATGGATAGAAGGGCCTTCTACCTGCACAGCTAGACCTTTAGATACAAGCCAGGAATACCTGCTCTAGATGCCCTCTTATGCTATGCATTGGACACCCAGCTGTCAAACGCCACTCCCCAGGCCTGTGGCAAGTGCTTGCCAGCAGCTTTTTAGCCAAGGGGGCATTGCCAAGGATAATTTTGCCCTAGATGAACAGCAGTCGCCAAGCGCGAGCCCAAGCTGCCTAGAATTGTGTGCTATTTATATAGGGCTTGTCATCGCCTGCTTCTTTGTAACTGTCCTTTGAGCAGCTGTGCTTTTTGACGGGCTCCTCGGCCCACGTGGGTTCATTGGGAATCTCCACCACGTCTTTCCTGTGGAAGACTTTGTGCAGCGAGGGAGACAGGCTGCTCTTCTTCTCGTTGTAGCCGTTGACCTCAGCCAGGGCCGCTTCCTGCTGGCTGCAGCACAGCTGCGGGTCGCAAGCTCTGGAGATGCACGGAGTGCTGCACAGGACTTCGGGGTTCTTCTGGTCGGTGTACTCTGGCTGGATGGTGACTGAGTGGACCCCCGCTTCGTGGAACAACTCCCTCATCTTCTGCGAAGCATCTTGGTAATCGGAACTGGTGTGGCATTTGACGTGGAGGGTGGCAATGTTCTTCCCACTGACCATCTCCCAGACGTGCACCTCATGAATGCTTGTAATGCCTGGCACTTCGAGAAGCTTGTTTGCTGTTTGGTGGGGAGGGAGGACAATAAAAACAAGCAGAAAATAAACTCAATGAGATTTCATGAAGGGTCTACTGGCAGCAGTGATTTGATCAGAAACACTGTTCAGCAGCACACTGCAAAAGCAGAGAGAACCTTCCAGGACAAATACATTTTACGGGAGGGTTCATGGCCAGATCCAAAACATTCCTGGAAGAAGCAGAACAACTGGACCATGCTACACTATGCCTAGAGTCTTCCTGGGCTGCAGGGGCATCAGCACAGCACCACACACGATAGGAAAACAGTGAAGTGGAGCACAAGTTCTGGAAACATTAGCTGATTGAATCAAATGTGAGGTACTAAAAACAGACCCTGCTAAATGGCAAGTATCTGTATGGATTAGGTACCAGCATAATTTTAGGGAACCCAGCGCTGGGTATTTATGCCTTGCATGTGGTTTAAAACATACAAATGGCAACATCAGGTTCCCACCCCCACCCCCCAGGCTGGAAAGCTATCCCCATGGGACGGCATAACTTGGGGGGGGGATATGTCTTGGAAAGTTTCTGCACAAGTTTAAATTCAAAAGCAAAAAAAGCCCCCAAACCTTCACATGGTCTGAGTGTGTCCATAAGACAAAAGATTTATTTTTATACTGCCCAACTAACAATGCCCTCTGGGCACTTAACCGTTATCCTTCTACCTTCTTACATCTATAGATGTATGCAGTGATTTCAGGGAACAGCAGCTCAACGCCTGCTGTTTTGCATGAGTACTGTGTTCTCGAAATGCATGCTTTCACTAATCCACCAAGATTTGAGTCATGTTGCTAAGACACCACCATGTGAGTCAGTTTCTCAAAGCTCCTGAGAATGTAGAGTATAATCCAGAAATGTAATTCCAGGAATAACACTGGCTTTTTAAGTGCTTCGGCAGTAAAGTGCAACTTACTCAGCAACTGCATATTAACACTCTTGGGAACCATCTGCAGTAAGATTGTTGCCGTCTCCTTGATAAGCGGGAAGGCTGACGAGAGTATGATGATCACCATAATTATGGTCAGGCTTGGATCAATGTAGCACTCCCAGTTGCATGGGGTGTTCTCGTCCAGAGGAAGTGCATAGAATATGGAAGCAGCCACTACAACGATAACTGAGCCAAGAGCATCCCCCATCACATGCAAAAGAACACCTGAAATAAAGGACAGGAGAAACATTTGCTTTGATGATCAGATTTTGGGTGGTTCAAAGGCAGTAGATGTCAACCAGAGCTCAATCAAAACTTGCTTTTGAACCTAACTTTTAATAAATAGGACAATATTAAAATCAAGGTTCCACTTTCACATGTGACCTAGACCCATAATTCCTAATGTCGTCACAGAATGACTACATTCACGTGAGCACTAGCATTAGATTCAAAGCATTAACTTTAATAATGGAAGAGCAAACTATAGAGGACATTATAAATGAAATTTTACTTAGATGGGTGCTCAGCGATGCAAGTGAAAAAGTGTGAAGACTGCAATGAGTCCATTTTGCCACATGTACACATAGTGAGAAACCACCATCTAGTGTGGCTTCCCACTGTCCCAGAATTGGCCTCCACAGTCACTTATGGACACACTGTTAAGACCATATTCATGGCAAAGACAATTTTACTTGGCTATGTGTGATCGCCAAAGAAGACATGCAGTAAAGCGCACGGGCACATGATCTTCACACACTTATGTTCTCCTATGCCTGTGTAAGTAAAAAATAAAATGTGGAGCGTCCCTAAGCTCTTCGACTACAAGCCGAAAGCTGGATCATTTGATATTGTTAATGCGTCAGATACATGGACATCATCATGTGTAAAGCATTCTAAACTTGGCCTTCCAGGAGTCAACTTGGCTGCATCTGAGCAGCTATAGTCTATCTGTATTCTTTTTATTTGGTCAGTAATTTAATAACTTGTTGGATTAAATATGATTTATTGATATCTTGTACAGTGGTGGAGGAGCTACCAGCATGAGTCTGACCAAACTGCAGGAGGCAGTGGAAGACAGGAGTGCCTGGCATGCTCTGGTCCATGGGGTCTCGAAGAGTCAGACACGACTAAACGACTAAACAACAACAGTGGCAGGGGCCATCTTGTCACCCCTCCCAGAGTGGCACCTGGGGTGGACTGCCCCCTCCGCCGCCCTCTTCCTACACCACTGATCTTGTAATATAAATGTATTTAGAAACAGTGGGAATAAACTGGAACAGGTCACCAATAAAGAGGGTCCCCCAAAACTGGATAAGTCGTCTATCCTGTATTACCTCTGATATTCAAAGCTTCGGATTTTTTCTCTTTTTTCTGTATCACCTCATCTTCGGGCTTATTCTGGGTATTTATGGTGTCACCTGCATTCAAAGAAGAAACGCTGTGTTGTGTATAAGTTCTACAAACAGAAAAAACACCAATCTTTTCAAAACCAACTTAAATATTAAACGGTACCAGACGTTTTAGCAATGACCCTCCCACGCCTGCATGCAGACAACACACGTGCAATCATAACTGGAAGCTGATGCATAATTTCATGGAAACGCGGAAAGTAAACAAACTCCAATACATATAAATCGTGGTTATTTATTTGTGCTTAAAAGCTCTGCAAACTCCCACACAATTTTTTTTTTGTCAGTGAAAGAAAAAAAAAATTTTTATTTCATGAGCAAAAGGACAAAGTGCAAAAACAAAATACCCCAAAAAAAGGTATTTGAAGAAAAAGAAACTAACACAGAGAGAAAATATTGCCAGGGAAGGACACCAAAAATGAAAGGAGGGCAAATAAACATGTGAGAAGGGAACAGGAAGGAAGAGAAAAGAAGGGGGGAAGGTGTAAAAAAAAGAGAGAGAGAGAAAATTGTGGAGAGAAAAATAACAAACCAGAAAGCTGATGATGGCATGGAAAATCTGCCTCATCTAATCTACCTGAAAGTCAGTACTGTATAACATTAGAAGTTATTCAACTATACCCACTTTTAGCTGGCATTCTACAGTAAAATCTGCACATTTTTTTTGTACTTGGCCTGTGTGCATATCACCTTGCGTATAACGGAGAATAGATGGAGATGGAGGAAAGAGAGGTTGGAAAGAGAAAAGTAAGAATAGGGAAAGCTGAGGATTTGAGAACTTTAGGGAGGATTTAAAAAGAAAGAGAGCCAGTGTGGTGGTTGGAATGATGGGCTTTGAAACGCCCACTCAGCCAAAAAGCTCACTGGAGGATCTTGGTTCCCTGTCTCTTAACCTAACCTACCCCACAGGGTTGCTGTGAGGACAAAATGGAGAGGAGGAGAAGTGCGTACCACTCCCCAGAGAAAAGGTGAGGTATAAATGTAATATAAATAAAGCAAAAAAGTACTAATACAAGAGTGGGGGATGTGATGGGGTGGCAGTGAAAAACAAGAGGGAAGAAAGCATATAGAGCTGGATAAATATATTTATTCATCATAATATAAATAGAAGAATTATAATTATAAGTGTGGGGAAATGTACAAGTTAAGGAAAGGAGGTGGGTGGGAAACGAATTATACTGATGCAAAGAAAACTGATGGAAAAAATCTGCCCCCAAAGAAGAGAATATGGGGGAAATAAGAACAAAGCGAGAAAGAAAGAAAGAAAGAAAGGAGGAGAAAGAAAATGGTGAAGAGAGGAAAGGAGGCGAGGGATCAGTGAAGGAGGAAACCGAGAGGCACCTGCTCCGTCCACGCTGCAAGACTCCAGGTCAAGGTCGAGGGCCGCTGGCAGGGCGCCCTCGGGGGCCGCGGCGGCGCCGGGCTCGGGGTCTCCGTCGAGGCTGGGCTCTGGCGTGGCCTTGGCCGACGGGCCGCGTCGGAGGCAGGTGGGCCAGCAGGAGGCCCAGTCCTGGAAGACGAGGAGCCCCACGAGGTTGACGGCGAGGCCGAGCGCGCCCACGATGAGGATGAGCTTGGCGTCGCGGATGGCCTGGGGGCTGGCCAGGCGCTGCAAGGCCTCCACGAGGATGGTGAAGGAGAGCGCGGCCAGGAAGACGGCGTTGCAGAGCGCGCCCACCACCTCGGCGCGGCCGTAGCCGAAGGAGGCGTCGGGGCTGCGGCGCCGGCGGCGGCGGGAGATGCGCCCGGTGGAGAGGCCCACGCAGAGCGCGATCAGGTCGGAGAGCATGTTGAAGGAGTCGGACACCAGCGCTATGGAGTTGCCCACGTAGCCCGACACCATCTCGGCCACGAAGAAGCCCGCCGTCAGCACCAGCATGAAGATCAGGCGGCACGTCTGGCCTGTGTAGCGCCCCATGGCGAAGCGGGAGGCGGCGCGTTTGGAGAGGAGGGCGCTGCCGGGTGGGCGCCCCTACTCTTGAAGCCCTCCAGGGGCTTCCTGGGCTCCAGCCCCCGAGCGAGCCTCCGGGCTGGCTTGTTGCTTCGCCGTCACCCCCTCCGTCGGGCTGGCTGCGCCTTTGGACCGGCGGGCAGAGAGGCGAAGGCGCGGCGCTGATGCCCCTCTCCGCCGCCTGCCAACAAGTGCTTTGCGCGCCCTGCCGCGGCTGGTGACTATGCACTTTGCTTTTATAGAGGCGCGGCAGGGGCGGCACCGACGCCCTTCTGCACCGACAACGCCCGGCGAGATTTGCCGCCGTCCGCAAATTCTTATCCATCAGCGCTAAAGGACAAAGGGGGAAAAGCGCCGCTTGCCAACTCGCCACCCCGCCCACACGCTTGCCGTGCACCCAGTCAAGGTACAAGAGCCGTCTCAGCATCTCTGCCTCCTTTACCTTTAAATAGGGAAGATGTTGGACAAGTGAAGGTTTCACCTGCCGCTCCTGGGGATCATTTAGGACGCTGCCACACACACATTAGGGTGTATCATTTTTCCAGGTTGCCGGACACATGCTCTCACGACCATGTTTTGCAGCTATGGGTGTGAACTCGCCTTTATCATAAAGACTTGGTGATCCTATAATCTACCTGTATTTCCAATTGCTCATCATATCTTAGATTGTTGACCAATATTTATGGATTCCCCTGCCCCGTTTGAGCCCATAGCCAAAATGGCCATAAAATAATATTGGAAAGAGCATTTGAGGATAAAAAGTTTAAGCGCAGGTTCGCCCAGCCCAAAAGCTTGTTTTTCAGCATAATTGTGTTGTCTTATGTATATTCTCATTAAAACCCATATAAGCATCTCCAGAAGACATTTAAGCCCAGGATTCTTCATGTTCTGCTTCCTTCCAGCTCAAGGATTCTTTTAAAAAGCAATTACTTACAATATTACCAATTATGCCCTTCTCAGTTTCACTGGAATCAAATCTGAAGACTAGTCCGTATTTTAGATAAGATTATCTTGCCATTCGTGGGCTGCCATTCAATTTCATCCTGATTTTAATTTGAAGCTGTATTTTAATTAATTGTTTGATTGTGTTTTTAATTTATCATATATTTGGTATTAGCTGCCCTGAGCCTGGTCCTGGCCAGGGAGGGCGGGGTATAAATAAAATTCATAATTTCTATTATCATCATCATCATCATCATTATTACATGAATCCAATGCTACTACAATCAATGCACATTTAAAGACCTGACTTCCCCCCAAGGATCCTGGGAACTGTAGTTTGTTAAGAGCACTGGGAATTGCAGCTCTGTGAAGGAGAAGCTACAGTTTTCAGGATTCTTTGGAGAAAATTCATGTACATGCTTTAAAAGCATGGTACAAATCTGCAAATGGAACTTCATCAATAATTCCAAATTAATTTAAGCAGATGACATGTTTTGAAATGTTATCAGCTTAAATTAATTTGGAATTATTGGAATTAATGTTGCCATTGAATAACCTATTTTGAAATTCAGTGAATCACTAATATTAAACATTGCAGGATAGGAGGAAAAGTTACCCAGCGTCAAGGAATATTATAGTCCAATGGGCATAGATTAGACAACATGAAAAAAATCTGGAACTAATTGAAATCACAAGCAACGGTATAGCTCTTTTCACTAAAAGCTTACAAATAAACAACAACAAAAAGAGGCAGCATTTTCTGTATTGTCCAAGTCATACACCTTGGGCACTTATTTGCCTGTTACAAAATTCATCCATTATATGATATTCTCATCCTCAAAAACCAATGAAACAGCGTCTGTTCCCCATCACCATGCACAAAAGAAGTATCATTTTCTCCTGAGAGAAGAAAAATGGCTCTGCTGCTTGTTGGTGAAGAAGATATGATATATCTTCACTATATCCTGCATGTGTCATAGAATTGGAAGGGACCCTGAGGGTCATCTTGTCCAACCTCCTGCAATGCAGGAATCTCAACCAAAGCATCCATGGCCGATGGCCACCTCTGCTTAAAACCCTCCATTGAAGAAGAGCCAACCACGTTCTGAGAGAGTCTGTTCCACTGTGGAACAGCTCTTACCGTCAGAAGGTGGGATTCTTTCTTTTCTGTTCCCCAACTGAATTGATGGATGCCAATGCTGCCGGATTGGATAGTGGCAATAGTGTTTTACTGCCAAGTTGTAAGTGGATGCTGTAAATGACACTGCCTTATCAAATTGCGGCAGACAAGAATATGATTGTGGTTATGTTTAATATCCCAAATTGGCTTGCCAAGTTCTGTCGAGGAAAGAATAATATTTTATCTAAATAGCATTTGTAGTTCCCATTTATTCAAATAACAGTTGAAATATCAAGCAGATTTAACTGAAATTGAGAGACTAACATTAAGGCAAAAAAAAAAAAGACTCATTCTGTGAGTAGCATAGTTTTAGCATCATTTACCCTCTTGACTGTTGCTTAAACCTCCAGTCACACTATTAATTATGTGCAAGGATTAAACTGGGGCAACACGACCACTAGCCATGATGGCTATATCTTACCTCTGTGCATCCCAGTTGCTTAGGATCATATTGCACTCAGGTCCTGCTTGTGGGCTGCTGTGAAAACAGACTGCTAGACTAAATAGTCCTTTGGTTTGATCCAACAGGACTCTTCCAGTTTTCTTATGTTCTGAAGACCAGTTTGTGGCAGACCATAGCTGTCTTTTTGTTCTTATGCTTAGCCATTCAGTGGGTTCGTAACTACTGAATTTTCTAGATCTCATTACTGTACTCTTAATGATGTCAAGCCATAACTGCCTGCGCCTGATTGCTTATGGGGAAGCCAGTGTCAAGAATTACAAACCCAGCACAGGGACTTCTCCATCCTCAATGAACCAGTTGAGTTTCAGAATCCTTGTGGAGAAAGCCACTGATGAAAATATAGGTAGCACGAGACAGTGGCTGGAATTTGGTTGTGACAAAAAGATTTGTGTCGCCTTGGACAAGTCTCTGTCTAATATAACTATCCTGCTTCCCAGGATTGTATTTAGGATTCATGGACATATCGGTCTATTTTGGTTTCTCCATGTTTTTCCTGTCTTATGTTCAGATTGACCATATCCAGTTTGTGAAGTTTGTAAAGGTCCTGACAAAAATTCATATACATTTTCATAGGAACTTGAGAAGCTGCTATATAATGAATCCAGACCATTGGTTCAGCTAGCTCAGTATAATCTACACTGAATAGTGCTGGCTCACAAGGATTTCAGACAGATTTCAGTCCTACATGGAGACTCTGGGGATTGGACCAGGGAAACTTCTACATCCAAAACAGATACTTCATCACTGAGCTATAGCCTTTCATGTATTCTTCTCCTAATATAGACATTTTTGCATGCAGTTTTGTCTAACATACATATTTTTTTCCCAGCAGTTTCTCCTCACAGAATGCCCTTTTTTACATTATTTTCTTACACACACATTTTTGTGTGCACTTTTACCTAATGCACACTTTTTGGTGTGCATATTCTCGGTCGGAGAATTGCATTGCAAAATTCAGAGAAGTGTGAATTTCAAAGGATAACTGCGAAATTAGGTAGAATAAGAATGGAGAGGTCACATGCACACCCTACATTTAAGGCACTCCTTCAGCACTTTAACAGTCGTGGAGAATCCTGGGAACTATAGTTTGTTCGGGGTGCTGAAAATTGTAGGTCTTTGAGGTCAGCACACGTAACAGACCAGAGTTCCCAGGATATTTGGAAGGAGCCATGCTGGAATGAGAGTTTTAAATGCATGGTGTGGGTGTGATCCAAATCCAAAGTAATAATAATAAAAGCTATAATAGTGCAGGGAGGGGAAACATCTTCACTAAACACTGAAAGGATAATACTGTGAACACGAGGCAAACCTTGTTGACAGAATTTGACAAGCGGTGTCACTACTAAGGAGATCTCCTTTCTAGTCCCACCTACCTTACCTCAGGTAGGGCATCTGGATGATATCCTCAAAAGACTGCCTCACTTTATAAGCAGGTTGATACGAGAGTAGGTGTTCCAGCAGGTATCTGGATTCCATCCTTAAGGGACTTTGAAGGTAAGCACCAGCACTTTTAATTGTGCTCCCTGTAAGATTTCGGGGAACAATAACTTTGCATATTCAAGAAGGAGTGACAGTGGTACCTCAGGTTAAGAACTTAATTCTTTCTGGAGGTCCGTTCTTAACCTGAAACTGTTCTTAACCTGAGGTACCACTTTAGCTAATGGGGCCTCCCACTGCCGCCGTGCCACCATGTGATTTCTGTTCTCATCCTGAAGCAAAGTTCTTAACCCGAGGTACTATTTCTGGGTTAGCAGAGTCTGTAACCTGAAGCGTCTGTAACCCGAGGTACCACTGTATAGTCAATCCTGCCAAACGTACCTGTATGAGATATGCATTTGAAAACCTGTTTGCCAGATTCCCACTTGGCATTTTGAGGGACACATATTAGGGAAAAAACAAAAAAAAACACCTAAAAGAATGTGTGATTTGGCTCCAAGTCTGTTGAAAAGGAGTGACTCTGTAAGTTGGCATGTTCTTTCTAGGTTACCTCCGAAGGATTCTTAATAATTGTGGCCAAAGTGCAAAGCTGGCTAATAGCCATTTATACAACAACCAGATTATTAATTGCTAGAAAGCGATAATTGGCTTGTCCATTGACGTCAACGGGCTTCACAGTTATCACTAAGGGCAGAGTGTGATGAGATGTGGATTGCATAGCTTGGAATATGTCCTCTACATTCGGTTTCCATTGCTCCTGCACTGTGGGGAGGTACTGTAGGCTCAAGAAACCACTCAAGCTAAGAGGGGAGGGAATTTACTGGACCACTGCCTGCCACACCTCCCAATTCTACAAGTTTATTTGGCCAGAATAGTGACTACAGATGTTCATGTTTAGACAAACATTTATCTCTGACACCTAAATGTTAGCATAGTCCAGGGGTAGCCATCCCAGGTGTTGTTGGTCTCCAACTCCTCCCATCAGCTGCAGCCAGCATGACCAGTGGTCAGCGGGGATAAGAGCTGTTGGCCAACAGGATCTGGAGAACATCAAGTCGGTCACCCATGTCCTGGTAGAGCATGACAACTGACTTTTCAAATGCTCTGCTTTAGTATTAGGGCATTGGTGACTCACACAATTGCCAGAGAGAGAGAGAGAGAGAGAGAGAGAGAGAGATATTTAGCAGGCGCCATCACTGTGCTCCTTTAGATACCTGCTGAAAACTTTTCTGTTTCAGCAAGCCTATCCAGACACAGAATTTGCTCTTAAATTTGCTTTATCTCATTTTTAATTGTATTTGTTATTACCGAAATGTTTGCCACACTGAGCTCCTTTGGGAGGAAGGGTGGGGCATACATTTAATACATAAATAATATCAAACTTGGTTGACCAAGAAAATAACAGTGGAGTGATTATGTGTTCTCCCCAAGATCCTAATGAGAAAAAAGAGTCGACACACAACTTTCAACCTTTTATTTTATTTTAATTGTGTAACATATTTGCAACTTGCCCAGCCGTCAGTAGAGGTGGCTCATAACAATAATTAAAATCAGAAATCATATACCTTTGACATAATATATTGGTACAAACTAGTTATATCCAGTGAAATGTGTGTAGCTTTTTTCAAGCAAGAACAAATGTGACCCCCATTGGCAGTGCAGTGGAGAGACGTTGCCTATTATAGTGCAGCTTCTTAATTCTAGACCCAGAACTTACGTAATGTGCCATAAAGCTCCTGATGATTTAAGCAGATGCTGATTTATTCATTTTTAAAGTCGCTTAGGGGATTCAGATTTTCATTTCTACTGTTTGGCCTTTTCCCAGACTTCTGCTATTCTCTTGACAGAATTCAGCCAGCAGTGTAGATTACTTAATTTCAAGGAACAGTGAGATGACACTTCTCTTTCCCATAACACAAATAGGCAGCAGCAGCAACAACAAATCAGCAATGTAGCCCTGATCACACAGTCACTCTCACACACATTCTTAGTGCCAATGCATACGTATAGAATAGTATATGTTGTACCTACTTCTGTACATATGGAATAAGGCATTTTCAAGACTCACCTAAATCAGGAAAGGGTGTTATCACTGGACCTTCTCTAACTGAGTAGCCTAAGAAAAATATTAATGGAAAGCATACTGATTAAATATTCTGGGAAAGGCTCAGACTAACCAAACAGCAATAGAATTTGTCTAGTTTTAAATTACAAATCAATGCACCTCTGAAGAGTATAGACTCAGCTGAATAGCCATGATTTCATCAAAGCTAATGGAAAATAGCCTCAAAGTTATATTTCCAATAGAAGTAGCTAGGGTTGCTTCCAAATGTAACTGAGTTGTGTTTTGATAAGAGGAAATGCCACACTGGTAAGGACTGGTGGTTCTCGGTAACTTGCAAAAAGCTTGTGGCTTGTGATGCATTGTAATATTTTTTTGTTATTTAAAACAAGGCCAACACATGATTGCTTTTGATCATACCACATATCGAACTATTTAAAAGTTTAGGGTCTGCATCATGGAGCAAACCCCCCCCCCAAAAAATCACCCTTTAATAAAGTGTCAACCTATGTCTAGAAGTATTAGTTATGGACAAGGTAGTGATTTAAAAAAATTCCTTACCTGTTTCCATGTCTTGGTCGAAAGAGTCGTGACAGTAACAACAGTCCAGAAAGACGACATAATTGACCGCGTTGAAGAACAGCCCCACAAGTCCAGCGATTAGGACAAACAGCGCATTTTCGGTCTTCTGTGGGTTGAGGAACCTCTTCAGGGCTTCGATCAGGATGCTGAACATGAGGGCCGTGGCAAAGACAGAGTTGCCAAATGCACCCACCACATCGGCCCGGGGGAAGCCGAAGGTGCCGTTCTTGTGCCACCGAATGCGGCTGACTCTTACGCCAAGCAAGCCGACGATCATAGAGATCAGGTGAGACAGGACAGCAAAAGCGTCCGACGTGAGAGAGAGGGAGTTACCTATGTAGCCCACCACCATTTCGCCCACAAAAAGCATAAAAGTCACAATGCACATGAAGAAAAGCCGGCTGCTCCGTCCCGTGTAGCGACCCATGGCAGAGAAGCGTGGTCTTGGCAGGATTAGCAAGCAACGATTGGCAGGTCTCCCCTTTTTATTGTCTTCTGCTGCTTGTGTTTAGAAGCTAATTTTTATAAGATGCACTAAAGCAATAAAACCAGTTTAAAGGGCAATTAAGCCAGGGGGTTATCGCGTGGAGGCCGCCACTCAATAAGTGCGTAAAGGAAACTAAGATATCAAATGAAACAAGCTGTTTGTTGTCTCATTGCCCGGGGTGCTAACGTTTGAGGCTGCAGCAACAATTCTTCACAGCTGGGGCGCCCGCCTTATTGTTCACAGAGGTTCATTGGGTGCTGGAGGGGAGGAGTGAGGCCTTGAGCAGGACCTTGGCCTAGGCCAGAGGTAGAAAACATGATGCCAGGTATTGATGGGTTCAAACTCCCATCTGCCCCAGGCAACATGATGGGAGATGTAGTTCAGCAATATCTTGAAGGCATCTCCCCTGGCCTAGGTCAGCGTTTCCCAAACTTCTGGGAGCTGCAACACCCTTTTTCTGAATCAAAATTACAAGTGCAATTTAATTCATGAGTAGGCAAACTAAGGCCCGGGGGCCAGATCCGGCCCAATCACCTTCTAAATCCGGCCTGCAGACAGTCCAGGAATCAGCGTGTTTTTACATGAGTAGAATGTGTCCTTTTATTTAAAATGCATCTCTGGGTTATTTGTGGGGAATAGGAATTCGTTCTTTTCTCTCTCTCTTCAAAATATAGTCCAGCCCCCCACAAGGTTTGAGGGACAGTGGACCGGCCCCCTGCTGAAAACGTTTGTTGACCCCTAATTTAATTTTTATACACCCTTTATATTGGGAGGATGAAGCAGTCGGAATTGGTCTTACATAAGTAAGAGCCAGCATTGGATTAGGATGAGGAGACGCAAGTTCAGATTCCCACTCAGTTATGGGCCAGTTATTTTCTCTCTCTCTCTGCCTAATCAACACCATGGGGTTGTTGTGGGATAAAATGGGGCAAGGCTATGCATCCCCCTCCCCCATTGGAAGATTCAGGATAAAGAAAGTACCTCTTCACACAGTGCATAGTAAAACTATGGCGCTCTCTCCCACAGGACCTACCCAGATGGTTTTAAAAGAGGATTGGATAGATTCATGGAGAAGAAGTCTATTGGTGGCTACTGGGCATGGTGGTTGTGCTCTGCCTCCACAGTTGGAGACAGCAATGTTTCTGAATACTAGCCGCTGGAAACCACTGGAGGGGAGAGGGCTCTCGTGCTCAAATCCTGCTTGTGGGTTCCCCACAGGCAACTGGTTGGCCCCTGTGGGAACAGGATGTTGAACTAGATGGGACACTGTCTGGATCCAGCAGGTTTTCCTTACGTTCTTTGAAGGACAGTGGACACCACAGACGTGTGGACAGAATGCAAGTTTTAGTGGAACTAGAAAAATAAGCCTGAGCAGAGAATGGAGGAATGGTTTTCTGAATTAGAGTATTTGGCCATGCAACCAGTTGCTTATTGTGTGTGTGTGTGTGTGTGTGTGTGTGTGTGTGTGTGTGTGTGTTGTTTGACACAGCTTTCTTCTTTGCAAGTCCACGTTCAAATATGCTTAAGACCAATTGGTCATTTAAGGGCACTGTCACGGATGCAGCCTGTCATTCTGCAAACAAGCCTAAAGTTGTAAAAACCAGACAGTCTTTTCATTGATTGCCCGGAATTCCATATTCCTGATGCTTTTTTTAAACCAAGTGACTGCCTAAATGGGTCCAAAGTTAGAAACATAATAATTTCGCTAAGCCTTCTGGTAATTTACGGTAATCATTAAGTTGAAACCATTACCTTTTTACTATAGAAAAGAATGCTTGTAATACCAATCTGTGTATCTTAAACTGCATGCCCCTTCATTCCCAGAAGTACGTTTCTTGGCCCAGTTGACAGAAGAACTTGGTGATCTGCATGATTAGATCATGGGTGACAGCTATTCACACAATCAGCCTCCCATTGGAACAATATAAAACCCCAAGGAACTGCTGATTGCTGGTACAGTTGCTAATTGTCGTGGAAGTTGGTAGCTTCTTATGGAACTAATCACCTAGGAAATGACAATAGATCCCAATAATTCAGAGCTAATTGGGATTTGCAAGGAATGTCCCCTGCCCACTTTCATAATTGTATTTATTTCCATTGTTAAAATAGGTGGTGACCTTGCAGTTATCACTGCCTTACACGTTTCTTTATGATGCTGAAATTGTTTCCCAGATCCTTATTCAACCAAGAGTTGTGTGAATAAGACTTTATTTGATGCTACACCACAAAATAAGAATGATAATACCCCATAGCATACATCTTTATCACTGGAAGATTCTCCCCTCAAGGTGCAACATCATTCTCTGGGGCAAAAAGGCATTAATGTACAGTAATGAATAAGGAAATGGGAGCTGTGCAGTCCAAAATAAAGCACTGGGCCATCCCAAATGACACCACCAGGGGAACATTCCCTACAACGTACCCTAGAGTTGAGTCCAGCCTGTTACTTTCCTGTTGCAACTACAGCAGCGTCACAGTTTCGCATGTTAAATAGAAGGTCTAGCTTGTTCATTTTCAATTTCGTCATCATGATGATAGCCCATCTCCTCTTCAAACAGATGTTCACCATCCTCCATCCTGGTTATCAGTTTGGGAATATGTACCTTTCAGTGCAAGTTAGCCCATTTTTTCATGCACACATATTTTAATGGCTCACACTTCTTTGTGCATCACACGTTTTATTGTGCTTCACAGATATTGCTCCTGAATTCATAGGTGCAGCTGCAGGCAGACCAGTCCCATCCTGTTGTTGTTGTTTAGTTGTTTAGTCGTGTCCGACTCTTCGTGACCCCCTGGACCAGAGCACACCAGGCACTTCTGTCTTCCACTATCTCCTGCAGTTTGGTCAGACTCATGTTTGTAGCTTCGAGAACACTGTCTAACCATCAGTCCCATCCTACCCCACTACAACCACCCCTTTTCTGGCCATGGGTTTTTCCCCTCCTGCCCCTGCAGCTGGGGCATGTGTGGCTTAATAGGCTAGTATAGTGCAAACATAACTTTTATATGTACTGGGAAACACAAAAAATGGTATGACTCGCTTAATTGCAATATTCACTTTATTGTGGTGATCTGGAACCAAACCCACAACTTCTCTGAGGTATGTCTGTACTTTGAGCAGACTTTAACTATGCTGGATGAAGAGCGTTTCTTTCACAATTAATTTCCAGGCAATATCAAGAGCCAAGGACAGCAGGGAAAGAAAATTGTTATCAATACTAGCTATATGTAATACACGTTACTAAATAAAGCTTGCTTTCTCAACTGGCCGGCTAAACCATGGGTAGCCAATGGATCTCAAACCCTCAGAGAAGGAAAGCTCTGATCCTAAACCTCTGCTGCCTTGTGGGTTATCTTTGGGAGAAGAAAAGGCTAAGGATTGAACCCTATACACATCTGGAGGGGAGTCCCTAAGGAGCACACCTCCTTCCAGCAACTCCTGCAGCCAAGCTGGTGCCAAATGTATTGCTCCGCTTTCCTTTGGATCACCTCAACACTGCCCAGGTTTGCGCCCCAGCAAGGTCATTTTTGTGCTAATGCAGCAGTTTGACTTCAGAAGCCCCTGGAGACACACTCCATTGCCTCCCAAGACAGACTGGGGCACACAGACTCCTGAAGGCGTACTCCATTATCTCCCAAGATAGATGGATGTGAACAACAACCACCCATGAGGCAGTCAGGTGGCAATGAGTTTACTCATTAATTTATTCTCCCTTACTCTCCAGAGCTGATTTAAGGCATGCACAGGGGGCTGTAAGAAGTCCCATCCCGTAAACAGACGTCCACTTGTGCAACATGGAATATCACCTGTGGTATCCATGATCCATCCCAAAGTTACATATTGTAATGTCTCATAAAGTCACTTGTATATAAATTACAGGAGCTTCACGGTACTTAGCTTTGGCTGGGTCATTCAGCGCTTTTTCCAATTATGTTTTGGTTTCAAGGCCAGGGCAAAGGAACTTCTGAGGGTGCAAACTACAGAGAGGGCCAGTCTCCTGAGAGGGTCTGTAGGGAATGAAATGCTCTTTCAAATATTTGGAGTCATTTAGGGCTTTAAACACTAACACCAGCTCATTGAATTAATGTTCCTACTGAAACCTTAAAAAAAAATATCAAAGTAATTTTGATCAAGAGACACAAACTCAAGCAAATGACACAGTTTGGGCATTATTTAAATCGAGTTGTTCTGAATCTGCCATTCATTTCTTTGAAGCTGCAGTGACTCAGAAGCCAAGCCAGCTTTGTTCAATGTTTCCCCTACTACATCTGTTCATGCCAATCATTTTTCAAATTGATATTAAGAGAATTTCATTTATAAAAAGGTAGTGAGGGGGAAAAGAAAAAAATGATAAAAAACCTGTTATATTACCATATATTAATATACAGATGCTTATTCTTATTA
This sequence comes from Podarcis raffonei, assembly GCF_027172205.1. Lineage (NCBI taxonomy): Eukaryota > Metazoa > Chordata > Lepidosauria > Squamata > Lacertidae > Podarcis > Podarcis raffonei. Next base: position 95,442,811 of record NC_070604.1, on the reverse strand, counting down.
TCCTAATGTACACATAACTGTCAGTAATCTAATATATTCTGTGTAAACGAATTCCAAATATCACTGTATTTACCCAAAGAAAGTATGCCTCTAAGCTATCGGTTCATATGTTGCCCATGTTGTCATGCTGTTGGGCCATTAATTAAAGGGGATTGATTCCCCTGTTCCTGCCAATCATAGGAATGATCAGCAATTATCACAGTATAGTTGCATTCTTGTAAATCTTGTGAAAAATGACTTGGTAAAGGCACAAGGTAGGGAACTGTCCTATCTGCAGGTGCTGGAAATATGACTGGTTTTAATGGTCACTGTGACGCAGATCTTTAAACTAAATAAGGTGGCATCCATTGAAGTTGCTTCCAATGAAGATTATGTACACTAATGCGGTGCTCTCCAGATGCTGGATTACAAATCCCATCATCCCTGACCACTGGTCATATAGGCAGGAGCTCATGGGAGTTGTAGTCTGGAGGGCACTATGCTGTACACTTTTAAAGTTTTTCTAACAATTGGTTTTCTAATCACAATTTTAAAACTTTAAACTTAGCACTCTGTAGGCAGACAGTATCTTCCACTCATGGAATGAAGTGTTGCAGCTCATTCAAGAATGTTGAACACTACAGTATTAATGTGAATTCATCCAACCTTTGCATACAGCATTATCTACCACACAAACCATTTTATCCCACAAGCAAAAAAGAAGCCAAGTGGTAGCTGACAATATGTATTTATTATTAGAGATGTTGTATACAGAAAAGTCTGTGCATCACTGCTAGTCTGACTGGAGGGGCTCTTTGACTCTGTATGGCTTTATTTGTAGCTGTTTTAAAAAGTAACAAAAACGTGATAGGATCTGGGAAGATTTCAGTCTTTATTTCAAAAAGTTGAGGGCTTGAAAGATAAAGAAAATGGTGTTTCAAACTAGCAGTTTAGTAACTACGGCCAAAGAGGGTGTAGAACTTGGCAAGGTTCTTGCCACAGACACATTTTGCTCCGTTCTCCAGCTTACACAGTGGCTTGAAGGGGATGCAGAGACTTTTTGCTCCCATGGATGGAGCACCAGGCTCAAGGTCTTGATCTCTGAAATGGAAAGCAGATTTCCTTTAATGCCCAAAACTGAGCTAAATGGCAACGCCCCACAATTGTGCACTAACCAAAGGTATCACATATGACCTAAATGTGAGCCTGATTTGCAGAAATCAAAACACTCTTCAACCAAAGGAATTAATGCTGCACAAAGAGTAAAGTTAAGGTAGCTCTATAGATTTGTAAGAGAGCTGTACAAAGACAAAAGGCTGAGCATTGACAAGAATGAGGGACAGTCTATTGTCCCATAATTAGTAGGGATGTTGCAGGGCTTCCAGTGAACCATGAACCAAAGGGTGTCTTGGCACCTTAATACAGATCATGGTCTTCCACTGTAAACTTTTCCTCCAACAGGTCTGGAACAAAGGTGCTTTTTCCTTTTAGAAAAATTACACTTCTTGGTTAGCTGATACTTTAGCACGGGCCCCATAACTACTACAAAGACCAACTCCTATTTTTGTCTTAATGTTCAAATTTGAAAGAACTCAGAGCAAGTGTGCATCTCAATTGGTACTTATGTATTTGTATAGTTATGTCTATACACAAACATTTATTTACCTGGCAGTTGTCTTTTTGATCCAGTCCTCACAATCTATTTCACCACAGAAAGGAATCTGCACTATCTGAAGTCAGAAAGGAAAATACACATTGTTGAGGTTATATAATTAATCTTAATTAATGTCTTATATATTGAATAAAACTTGTCTGTTCCAATCTGCAAGGGAAAATAGCTGAAATGAGTCTAACAGAAAGTAGTATAATGTTCATCTGTTTTAGCTGCCTTGAGAGAAGTCAATCTGATGATAGGATTCAAAAGCCTTATGATCTTTATATTTCACTGCAAATAAAATTTCACTCCCCTGCCCCTCTGGCCTAAGATTTGTGTGTACATTCAATACACTGGCCCCAGTAGAGAGCTTCTTGAAGGTGAATGTTAGCAGAATCTGACTGGCCTTTTGAAAACATCTTCAAATTAAGATAGAAAGTCGCCCCTTAGTGGTGCAACTGAGTAAAACACCACTTAAAGCCAGATGATGTAAGGAAGGACAATGTCATTAGAATTTATTCTGCAAACGATTCATAGAAAAACCAGTCCCTAACGTATTTCCTTAAAGTGAAAATTTGAATGCTATGTTTTCTCTCCAAAAATCATTGATTAATTGAATATTTTAGCTTTCATGTATTTTGCCAGAATTTCAGAAACACTCTCCTAGATCCAGAAGCAAACATATTTTGCAATAATGCACACAAAAGTGCTCATCTCAAAGGGAGAGAGGTGCATGTGTAGGAACTCACACCCCCAAGAGATTATTGGACTGGAATGTTAAACTGAATGACATGCCCTGGTCGGCAGAACCAGAGGAATAACCATTATGAGTTCTTGAACTTCAAGTGACGTGTTCGCTTTTCAATAAAGAATTGTTTGTTTTCCAAGCCATAAAGGCTTTACAGGCATTTGCTACATTTGAAATTTAACATAAAATAAGCCCAGCTTCAAGAGATAGCACATACAGCACGTTGGAAAGTTAATAATTTCTCATAATTCAGCATTGTTTGAGTGATTAAACTTCATTCTGACTCCAACTTTTAGAAAAGAAAGAAATTGATTCAAACTTGAAGCACACATTAAGGGAGCCTGCTATTCTTCTAGGAAACATGAATATGAAATGTGTATAGTTTGCAGGATTTTGTTCCTCTCAAGAGTGCTACAATGCGAACAGATCACATAAAGGCCTTCAACTTGGACTCAATGGCACTGGACTCAATGACACTCCTGACCCGTGGAAGGAAAAAAAACAGGATGGAAAATGCTAGGTCCTAAAACCTCATTTAGTTTATGACAAACAGCAGCAGGATGCGTAAGTTGTATCTGTTTAAATAAATTCCACAACGTAAGCCAGCTGCTTGTTTTGAAGGAGGCATGTTGGAAAATGACTTATCTTTAATAAATGTTATTAAAAATAGGTCAAAGCTATTTGAGAACAATTCACACAAATCAAACTCTAACGTAAAACCAGTAGCCAGAGCACAAAACACTCCAGTGGCAATCTAAAATACTTTGCTGCAATTAAAGGTGCTTCACTGCACCTTCATATCAATTCCAATAACCTCTTGTCATCCAGCTTTTCTGCATGTACTTGTTGACCTCTATTTAAATCAGATAGAAAGAGTTCTTTGACGCAAGCAATGCGTTCTTTGAACTGACAAGACTAGTTATATTGTCTGCTAATTATTTTACGGTTACTTGTAATGAATTGATTACAGTATCTGATCTAGAATTCAACTTGATACTATTTCTTAGAGATGGCATGGCTATTTTCTGCTGAAAAAGCAGCACAGCTGAGTAAGTGTCACAGGGAAGGCAGCCTTCCACCTTTACTAATGTTTTTAAAGACGTGGAGAGGCATCCTTTTCACATACTGCAATGGACATACATAGATGTCCCATAGCCTTGATGGAGGATGAATGGGTTATGAGAGCTGACCACAAAGGAAAAGATTCTGCAGTGACAGCTGCAATTAAATGAGCCAAGAGGTTAAAGTTTTTAAAGAACTACAGGCTCCACTACATGCCTGAAAACTGCAAGCATTATTCCCAAGGAATGTGATATTGATTTAACATTTGGCGTTTTTTGAGGTTGCAATTATTCTGAGACTCCTAAGAAACTCTCATGTTTTAGGTCAGTACAAACTGCTAATTCTGCAATCCCTGAATAAATTTGTGTTGCTCAATTGTGCCTTCACTTGCAAAAACAAAACTTGCAGCCTATTCTTACGAATGCTTCCTTGAAAGACAGCCACACCGTGTTCATTATGGCTGTAAATATACATTGGATTCCAGTCTTGATCATGCTGCAGATTTCTTACCTTTCCCGAATCAAGTGCAGTCTGAAACTCTTCCATTGTATTGGCCACCACCATATGATTCTTTAGGTCATTAGAAGCTCTGAGAAAGAGTAGATATTCAGTCAACATAAGCTTTTACTTATTGTAAAAAGAAACTCTTTAACCACAGAGCCAGATCTTAAGAATGCATCTGAATTGCATCCCACTAATTACATTCATTTTTGTCCACACAGCAGTCCAAACGATGGTTAGGAACATGCTTAGCTGCAGTCAAAGGTGGGATATAAAAGTGCAATAGCCCAAAGTACAATGCAACTCATTCTGTGTGCCCAAGGTGACTTTGGGCTTCTGTACTTCAAACCTTCAATGCACACCACACCTCTTTTGAAAATGAAGGGAATTTGTGACTGTGTTATATTCACAAGGCACACTGAAGTCCTTATGCAGACCTAAAGTAGCTCTTGGGATACAAATTTAAGTCCTGTGATATCTTAGTGCAGGACAAGCATCTGGGACTAGAATCCACTTCCAAGAGAAGCTTGATTCCATTAATATAGAGTATGCCTTCTCTGGGTGTCAGGCCATAAAAACTGGTGGAAGAGCAAACTGAAAGTACAAGGGCTAGTATTCAGTTTAGATGGCATGAGTTTTTTTGTGAGAAAAGTCAGCATTAGCCAATAGAAAGGACTGTAACTTCTATACTGATGACCTTTTTTGCCTAGCTGGTCAGGCAAAGCAATCTAAGAGAATTGGGGGGGGGGTGAATTGAAGATAGACAAATAATCAGTTCTAGAGTCACAGAAGGGAGGAGCTGCATTTTACCCCCTCCCCCTTTCTAGTCTTTTTTTTTTTTTAGTCTCTTCATTGCTCCCGTTTGGGGGATTCACTCAACCATTCTCCACCCCACCAGCTCAAGCTATTGCGAAACTTTGAGATCATTGGTGAGGGTGATTCAGACAGCTCAGTTTGCCATGCATTCAGTGCAATCCAGGCAGGGTGGGTAAGTGAATGTTAAATCTAGTTGCGCCCTGATCCTCAGTTCATTTCCTCATTCCTTTGGAAACCCATGAAACGACAGACAGGTGAATGAGACACACAGTATAAAGAAGCAAATGTGTCAGTTTGAAAACAGCCTCCCCCAAACTCAACCTGTCAAAAAGATTAGTCTGGATTTTGTCCAAAACACGTCTCAGCTGGTCCACTGCTTCATTTTCAGCAAAAGTCAGCTTCTCTCCTGTGTCTCTTCTAACAGCTACAAACTGATGATTTTTCATATCTCGTGGACCCACTTCAAGCCTGATTGGAACACCCTTAAAAAAAAAGTGGAGGCCATGAACAGAGCGTTTTATACACTTCTTTACATCTGTCTACCTTGCTTAAGTGGAACACAAAACTATTTCAGGGAAGGAGCTACCCCGGGTTATAGTCAAGAAACTTACACCTGGCAAAAATGCAAATTATTCCGCACTCCAGAATAATATAAAACAAATGTGTCACTTTAAACCAAATCTTTAAACTATGGTTTAAAGGTGAAGGCACCCACTGCAGGTATCACAGGTGCTTTATTCCTCTTCTGCTCCTGTTGCACTGCTAACAGCCAAGCCACGTTGCAGCTTAGCTTTACATCCAGGTTCGTGTTGTTTGTTTCCCCCAAACTACAAGTAGAAAGCCAAGAACAAACCTTCCAGACAGCTCATGCTTTGCTTCAAGGAAAACAAACTCTGACTCTGGGTTTGGATGCAAAGCTAAGCCAAACCAAGTTTCAGATCCCAGCAGCACAGTTTAGTGCAAGTATGGTTTAAAGTGACATGCAAACCAGTATTGATAGCATGTCTCCAATAAGATGACATCCTGAAAGTTTAGTTTACACTGCAAAAACTCTAGCTATTACTCTTTCCCAGCCTAGAAGTAAGACAATGTGAGTGAGTCAATACTAAGAGGTTGGATAATTTATTACACAGGCACTCTTGAAGTAGATGAGCTCATCAGAATTGGAAAATAAAGAACAGATGACATGTACTTAGGGGAAAGTTCATAAGAAGGAGGGTCTATTGTCGCCAATATATTGATAACTCCCATTTTCCTTCTGCATATACTACTGAATGATGCATTCAAGGAAAGGCTGACAATGAGGAATGCATCAAAGGAAAACAGAACTGAACAACATTTACCTTAAGCTCCCAGTGATTGAATTTCCATCCAGGTGAATAGTTCTCTCTCAAGTCAACACGCGCACGGATATTGGCACTGAATAGCTGCTTACGGTATTCAGTACACTTTGCCATCAGGGCCTCCTTGTCTTCTTCCGAAAGCGAATTGGTGATTCCACAGGGAATAATCACAACCTGAGTGGTGATGCAATGATTGAGTTAGGAGCATTAACAAAAATGCTGTTTGCAAGAATTACAATATGTAGGCCCTAAACTTGTAGATTGCTCTTAAAACCATCGGTTTTGAAGCAAAAGGACTATTGAAGCAGTGCTGCAATAAAATCAACTGCATTAAAATTTTATAAATATACACTGAAACAGTGACCAAGCACTCACTGAGCAGAATTATTTATACATGTATTTATTGGATTTATTTTATTGTTTCCCAGAACTAGGATTCAAGGCGCTCACAAAAATTAAAATAAACACAGATAAAACACACACAGCTTAAAACATATAAAAGGTTGCTGTTTAAAAAGTAATTAAACTGGAAAAAAGAAACTGTGCCAACAGAAAAGGAATAGCAAGAGAAACTGTTAAGAGTATATTGAACTGACTAGATTAACAGAGGCAATTCGAGATCACATTAAACAGGAGTTTCAAAAAGCATGGGGGAAATGCAGAGAATACTTCACAAAACAGTGCCCTAAAATACATACCTGGACTTGTTTTGATTAATGTCTGCAGGAGAGTTTGTGGATATTTAAGTTATAATTAGAAAAATCTTAATAATTATTCATAAAGGACACAGTTTATAAGAATAAGGAGGCCAGATACAGGATAAAGGAAGTCTTTTATTTGGTTGTTTGTATTGTTGTATGTTATGTTCACTGTATGTTATGCTCACGTTTAATGTGTATTGGGGGGTTTTTGTTATGTTGTAAATAAAATTCCAATAAAAAAATTAAAATTAAAACATAAATAAAAAGCAATTAAACTACCTATGGAATTAAAACACATCTATTAAACGCAGATGGGGAAAACAGTACAGCATACCATTAGGATACCTTTCCTTAAAAGCAGTTAGTTCCCAAAGAAAGTTTTCAGATGCTGCTAGAAGGACAAGGAAAGAGCAAACATAGCCTCCAGAGAGTTCCAAAGCCTGGGAGCAGCCACTGAGAAGGTCCTCTCCAAAATGCCCACCAAATGTCCCTGTGAGGGAGGCTGGACTCAGAGAAGTGCCTCCCCTGAAGATTTCAGAACCCAGGCAGCTTCATATGGCTCAGTCCTTCAGAATTAAGGGCCAGTAAATGTGTGTTGGAGCAAAAAAGTGTTGATTGAGAGTGAAAACACCTAAGTGAAGATGTCTGCGAGATCTCTCGGGAGGCTGTTTCATAATGCAGTAAGAATGCCCTCTTTCTGGTTGCCACCCAGTGGACAGAAGCAGGCTGCCGCAACATTTCCCCATCCTCTCTCTATTTCCCTCCACATCTTAAAGATACAGCCAGAGGACATCAGCAGCTGCACAAGCATTAAGATTATTTGCCAGTCAACTCAGTGACTTGGAGCCAGACTAAGTTAGTTGTGCTTAGGTCTTACGGAAATCTATGGGGCAAGTTAGTCATGACTTAAAGTTAAGTTTCCATTAAACCAATTTAATGGAATCTAAGTGTAACTATCTTAGTCTGGATTCAAAACCCCACCACCACCACCATTCTAGAAAATAGGAGGGAAAAGAGAAGTGAATTGGCACTAGCAAAAGGTTTGTATCAATGTGATTTTGCTCACCTGAACAGAAGCGACCCTGGGAGGTAGTACTAGACCCATGTTATCTCCATGAATCATGGTCATTACGCCAATGGTCCGCGTTGTGATACCCCAAGAGTTCTGATAAGCAAATTGCTTCTCTCCTGGTATCCTGGGATCTTCAAAGACAATCTCAAACATCTTTGAAAAATTCTGGCCCAAGTGATGAGAGGTTGCTCCCTAAAAAAAGGCAACAATAAACAAAATTCAGGTAACATCTTCCTACGTATTAATGAAGTATATAAAATGTTTTTATCAGAACATACCTGGATGCCTCGCCCACTGGCGGATATAAATGCCTCAATGGTAGTTGTATAATCTCCGCCTGCAAACTTCTCCTTTTCTGTCTTTCTTCCTTTCACAACAGGAATTGCCAGAAGTTCTTCATACACACGAGCATACAGATCAAGGATCTGTAATACCTGAGACAAGTAATAAAAAACAGTTTGTAAAAGTTTAGACTAAGCTATCTGCCAAAAGTATTACTTAACCATTTGGTAGAATCATAGGAAAGCCAAGGATAAATATGAATGGCCTTCTCAAATCCTAATAATTTATGGCAGCTATCAAATAAAAATTTAGCATTTACAGTTTAAAGCTCTAGCAATAACCACTGAATCCTATCCGACAACAGATAGTGGTTCTCGGACATGAAATTATCTGTCATTTGTAACTATGATAGTTCACTAGTTGTGTCATTTCATTTCATTTCTTGTCTGGGGGTTCACATAGTTAATGACACCCAATTTTGAAACATGTAGATTATTTGAGTGACAACAACAAGCCAATGAGATTCAAATTAATTCTTGTATATCACACCATGAGAAAACAATGTCCAACACAATTTAACACTGCATCTACTTTTCATATTAGCCTGTTATTAGCCTTTTCGAACATACTGAAGAAAAGAAGCTTCACTGTTTTCCCTCAATTATGCTGAAATACGAAGTGGACTCCCTCCACCCACTGATACAACAATTCCAAATTTTCCTTGAATGGTGGATGGTGAAGAATGAAGTTCATTTAACTTAATCTGTGCACTGTACCTCTTCTGCTGCCTCTTCGTAAGTTGCAAACGCTGTGTGTCCCTCCTGCCACAGGAATTCACGAGTACGCAAGAAAGGCTGTGGATGTTTGAACTCCCAGCGCTGCAATACAAAACAAACAAACAAAAAACAGAGTGTCATGAAAAGTTAAAGTTGTTGTCGTCATTAATGAGCTTGTTTTAAATGTATTATTTAGCATTGCTCAAAGTTCTATTTTTCAATGATGCATTATACTGTATGAATTCAAAGGCATAGTGAGTTGTAATTAACGAAATGCAAAGGCTAAGGCTCCATCAGTACAAGAAACTTTCAACCCCTCTGCTCCCCCTAAATTTGTTCTGGAGTTTCCCAAACCCTCCAGATTAGATTTGGGGACGACATGGAGTTTGTGCCAGGGTGGAGTCCCAATGAACCTAGAGAGAGTTCTTGTGCTGGCTTCTGCTAGTGCTACCTAGATTTTACATATTGTTAAGAAACCTACTATTCACACAAAAGGAACCAGAGATTATTTTAACTGCCATTTGTTTTCAATATAAAAATGCTATATTCTCATATGCTGATTTCTATTATTTCTATGAAGATTGTAAATACCAGTAGACAAGGATAATTTGCATGATCACATATCCAGATACTGTGGTACCTCGGGTTAAGAACTTAATTCGTTCTGGAGGTCCGTTCTTAACCTGAAACTGTTCTTAACCTGAGGTACCACTTTAGCTAATGGGGCCTCCTCCTGCTGCTGCTGCTGTGCAATTTCTGTACTCATCCTGAAGCCAAGTTCTTAACCTGAGGTACTTATTTCTAGGTTAGCAGAGTCTGTAACCTGAAGCATCTGTAACCTGAAGCATATGTAACCCGAGGTACCACTGTATATCGCAACGGCTGTCACAGTTCAGGCCTGTAGAGATTCCCAAAATGTGTGCACTACATACCACATTTTTTTCATTCAACATGGTGTTTGTTAGGATGTGGAAAGCAGCAATGAAGAAATATTCAGAGCATAAGATATGAATCAAATCCTTCAACACAAGAAGTGCCAGGTGAAAAAATATGGCAATTTCTCCCCACAAAGACTATACATTCTAACAACCCACAACTTAATTTAAAAAGCGGGTTTTGGTGATTGCTGATTGATTGATTGATTGATTAAGAATGAGCATATTGGGTAAAGCACAGCAAATATCCGGTATATCTTTCACTTACCACAACATTGCACCACTGATTAAGTTTGATGGGGAGATCCCTGTGTGATTGAACCCACTTTGCATAGGCAGGATACATTACTGCAAAAAAAAGGAGAATATTTTCAGAAAGCACGTAGCTACTATGCTAACTATTGGTTTTGAAAACCTGATTTGTAAGAGTTTTTATTCCCATGCATAATAATACCTGTGTGAACTAAGGGTGACCTCCAGTGATGTCAGCCTATTTGCACTTCTACTGGTGCAATGTGACTTGTCCTTCCTACCCTCCCCCTAGAGCCCCCCAGTTTGCAAATTGGGGAGAAAGGAGAGGAAAGGGAAATCCCATCCTATCTGCTGGCATGCTGCTGGATATTACCCTAAGTGTTAGGCTAATTCTTTATATTTAAAATTTAAATACATGAGAACATGTTGTTCATCTTGTTTCTTCCTTATTTTATTTATTGCATTTTACTCATTGCATTTATATCCCAGCGTTCCTTGAAGGAGCTCAAGGTGACGTGCACAGAAATCTTCACTACAACCCTGTAAGGTAGGTTAGGCTAAATGTGAGTGACATGGCCCAAGGTCGCTCAGTGAGCTTCACAGCTACAACTCTAACCACTTCTAACACCACACTTCTTGATAACAAAATACTTGATTTCTCCCCTACTCTACCTGCTTTCATTCATGAGTAGATGAACTTCAGTTATTACAAAAGCCAACATCACTAATTGATAGGAAAGAGGGACTATTTAGCTGTAGTATTTTATTTTAAATTTGTAAGACTGTACCTGTTTCACTAGTAGGACGTACAGCTATTGGTTCAGCCAGCTCTGTTTTGCCAGATCTTGTAACCCAGGCAACCTGAAATCAATGAATGTAAAAGTTTAGAAAATACTACTTTTTATAAATATATTTCATGTCATTCTTAATAATACGGTGGGTACAATTTTGTTTTAAAAAAATTATTGTGGCACATGTGAATTCTGTTTATCAATTGAAGCTCAAAATTGTAAACTTAAATTCCATACATTATTATTAATAATGTGATATAAGATTACCTCCGGGGCAAAATCAGCAATGTGTGTCTTCTCCTTTTCCAACGCAGCCTGGGATACGAACATTGGAAAGTAGCAGTTTTCCACACCAAGTTTCTTGATTTCACCATCAAAAAACTCTTTGATGCTTTCCCAGATGGAAAAAGCCCAGGGACGGAGAATGTAACAGCCACTCACATCGTAGTATTCAATCATCTCTGATTTTGTGATCACCTTTTAAAGGAAATATCAGTGTTTCAGTGTCACGAAAATCGTGTTGTCGGCAGCAAGTTTTAAAAGTATCAAATAGAAATAAAATTGAACGCATGACTTTCAATGGAAATGAGCACTGAACATTCATGTACGAAAGGTGTTTATCTTTTATTAGAACCATAAATATCCAAATGCACCCATGTAGAGACCGGTTTGCATGTAACACTAAGGCAAGACATTGCTTAGTAAGCAAACATATGGATCTCAGCCACTGTACCCTTTTCCTGTGGCTGCTGCACAGGCTGGGGCTGAGCCATGGTTTGGTTTAGCATTAAATCTGATGCCAAGCAACCACTTTAGACAAGCCAGGAGCTGCAACCAAGGTTCGTTCTTGATTGCAGTTTAGCTGCAAAAACTGTTCTTAAGAGTACATTATTTTGAAGACTGTGAAAGAGCACTCCCAGGTAAAACTCAAGATATACTTGCCTGAGAATACCAGTCAGATAGATTCTCTTCCTTCTTAGCCTCTAGCCCCAACCTGTAGTATATTAGAAAGATAGAAGCATAATCTTAGCCTCAAAAACAACCGCCATAATAAAGCAACAGCCCACTTTAAATATTTTGCTTTATTTCAAAAAACTGTTAAAACTATCCAGACATGAATTTAAATGTTTAAACATTTCAATGAATTTAAACAGGCAAATTTATTATATAACGGTAAGAGTCTTCAAGCTGACATGCTCCCTCAAATAACAATACAATTAGTGGGGAAAGAGCATATTAAATGTGAAGGGGGGAAACCCCAGCGAGTGTTCTGGTAGCTCCAGTCATGGTGAGGAGGACTGGAGCACCACTATGCCACCCTCTGAGCTGTGTCACTGCTGCTCAGTGGGACCCGGATGGGGCACAGGAGCACTGAGCTGATGGTGCCAATCTAGTGCTACCTTGTCCTCACTTGATCCCAGCAAGCAGCCAGGAGGACAGGGCAGGAGTGGTGCCCTACCTCATTCTCCGCAACTGGGTAGTTCTCTTTTTGCTCTCATGGTGTCAGGAAAAATACATACTTATGAAAAGAAAAATCCCTTCCCCCTTTCACATTTGCTATTTCTTTCACCTGAAACATCTCCATGCTTTTGCCAGGCCAGCTTCCTATATACAATTCCTATAAGCCACAATTTTACTCAAAGAATATCTCCCATGGACTACCACAACCCCAAAGATACTTCTGCTACAAATTTTATTATGTCCATATTAGCTCCTCTTCCTTGGCTTTTGTTGTAGGCGGTCTGGACAAGGACTGTCTATTTTGTGTATTCTACCCAAAACCTAGCAAACAAGTCGGTAGTGATGTTGCAATAGTTAGAAGGGATCCAAGCCCAACAAAAGAACAGGAAATGATTTATAACATTTTAACGTAAAAACAACCCAGCAGTACTATAAAGGGTTGGGGTGTTATTGTTTTTGCCTTCATTATCTCCCTTATAGCACAATACCAATTTTAACACTACATTCTTTCCTTTACCCTGCTGCCCAGACTATATTTTAAGTAGAAATTTCACCTGGTTTGTTTCTTAGGTCCCTGACCATCTCCTGGTCCATTTGAGGAGAAGTTGCTGCCACCACTTTGGTCTTTCTGTGATTCTTTCTTTTGGCCCTCATTCTGCTTCTGTTGCTTATTTTGCTTCTCGGATTTGTTCTCTTTCTCTTTCTTCCTCTTGTCTTTGTCTTCTGCTCCAGTTGCAGAGACTGGTTTATAGTCTATTCCCGCCAGTGTCTTGTACTGCGCCTTCAATTGAAGCAGCTCTTGCACTGCAGCATCAATCTTATCCTTGGGGAGGACACCATTCCCATGGAAACACAGGTAACCAAAAAGAAATGAAATGATAGTTAGCTGCATAGAATAGGCAAGGTACATTAATTATACGTACTGGGGAAACTACAGAATGCACGCTGAAAGGGAGAAATTCAATGAAACTTCTGCAAGTCGTGATTAGCTGTCATATCCAAACCAGCAAACTAAGATTGGAAAGCTAGTTTTCAATTCTGGTTTGCAAAGCTTGAACCAACTATGCTTTTCTTCTTTCGGCATCACAGCAAAGTGCAGTTTGGGGAAAAACCACAGTCAATTACTAACCAAGGAGATTTCATGAGAGAGGTAAAAGCACCATTGTTTGGTGTTAGAACTAAAACTACCCAAATGCTTTGAGACATCTGGCGAGAGGCTATAATCACCATAAAAGCAACCCCCGAAGAGTCCCGAAAGTGGAATCCTCACATTCTGTAGCCAAAATATGTGTACTATTCCTTGTTAGGACATGTAACTCGGTAGTATGGAATATAATTCACAGAAAGTTCACACTCGGTGCACAACATCATCAGGAAACAGGATCACTGGTAGAGGTTTGCCCAGCATTTTTGAGAGCTGCTGACAGCTTGAGCAGACAATACCAGTCTACTGGACTACTGGTCTGATTTCATATTAGGCAACCAGAAAGGGAGGGGACAGCCAGGCATAATGGTTAGTGCTGAACTCTGGGAGACCAGGGTCCAAATCCCTGCTTAGCCATGAAGCTCTCTGAGTGAACCTGGGCCAATGCTGTGGACATTTGCTATGCAAACAGTAATATAATGATGAAGTAAGACTGAAACTAAAACCTAAGAAAGGCCTATGTAGTCTATCATTCTGTTCTCACAGTGGCCAATCAGACAGGCCTGCGAAGCAGGCTCCTTCCTCAATTAGGAATCCAGCAACTGCTTTTAAGAGGCATAAGGTTTTCAGCATTGTGCAAAACAACAATTACGTCAACATACACAGTTTGCCTCATCTTGCAACAATCTTATATATATATATTTAAGTCTAGGATATTTGTGGATTGCATTGAAAGATCACCAGGGGTCTGAAAATAGAAAAATAGAGGACAAATGTTGTCAGGAGCTGAAGTAAAGATGAGCACGTCAATGAAAGGCAGGAGAAAAAAAACTGGAGCGGCTACTTCCCTCAAACTCCTTTTTCTGCCTTTGGCCAGAAGGTGGCGATAAATGCTCATGATACACTTCCGAGTGAAAGGAGAATAGGCTGAATTAAGAGAGGATGCTTTTACATTTTACAAATGCTGCGAAATTCCAAATTTCTCCAGATGCATACCTGCAGAATACTTGACACTGAAAAGAGACCATCTTGCAACTGCAGGTCAGGATATTAGCATAAAATTTTAAGTTAAAGGAAATGTGATGAGTATCCCAGGACCCACTCAAACACGTTAAACTGTTAATAAACAGTATTACCTTTTCTGCCTTCTCCGCTTTCAATTTCCGGACCTCTTCTCCTTGGAGAGCAACCTTGTTAAAGAGAGCTTTTGCTTCTGCAGAGTCAGGGCCACTGGTTTCTGTGCTTGCCGGCTGGTTTAAGGCATGTGCTTGAGGTGCTGGTAACTGTCCTGGCTTATAATCCTGACCAGTCTTTTCTTTATATTCCGCTTTTAGGGAAAGGAGGAGTTTTACAGCTTCATCCACTTTATCCTATGGGAAGTATTATTGGGAGAGCATTCATGTCACAATTCCAAGAGTTATGCATGTATATACCTCTAGTTTCCTGCCTGCATATCCAAGGGTATGTTAACAACACTACATAGATTTGCAATAGCTTTTATATTGGCAGATTCCTTTCTGCTCCTTTGCTCCCTCAAAATGGCCTTGTTTCCCCCACAATGGGATCCAGATATATGGAGAAAAGTATTAGCAGTTACTGAGAGTTGCATCCAATGCTGGCCAACAAAATTTTCACCTTCCTCTCCTACTCCCATTTGCCCCCAAAATCTGCTGCGGAGGATCTTCCAACCCTCTGGAACTGATTTTGAGGGTGTGCAGGGGCTGTACTGTTGCACAAGCAGAAGTGTGTTGCAGGAGTGAAACAACAGCACAATATACAATCTTGACTTCCTGGTCCCTTGAAAAAAACTTCTGCCAAAATCAGAATTATGCACAGCTGATGAACAGAGAAAAAACACATGCATAATAAAACCACTATTCTACCTTGGACACCTTTTCGGCTTTGAGTCTCCGTACCAGCTCGCCTTGTTCAACTACTTTATTGTACAGAACGTTTCTGTCTACTGGGCTAGAAGATGTCAAACCATTGCAGGACAGAGGAGCACAAGAGGACAGGGAGGAGGAAGAAGAGGAGGAGCAGGAGGAGGAAAGAGGAACTGCAGGTGGATGTCCCGGTTTATAATCTTGGCCTGTCTTTTGCTTATATTCTGCTTTTAGAGCAAGAAGCACTTTCACAGCAGCATCTATCTGATCCTGAAGCAGAGAGAGAATACGTATCGGTTAAGAATGGAAAAGTTTAATGCAAAATTTTCCAATATGAAACTGAAGATTAAGCGGGCTAGTGCAAATGATAAAATGATAAATCTACAAATAAATTTAACTGTTAGCATTGATATCAAAGTTTTGTTCTGCTTGGACAAAAGAATCATCTGTCTTGCATGCAATAAGTGAAAATGGAGAGAAACCAAATATTGCGTAATACTTTGCAAAAGTAAAAATAAAAATACTGAAAAAAATAGAATACAATTTTTTAAATTTTGTGAATTGCTCAAGGACCTAATCATGCATCTTAAAAACATAATGTTCAGCACTCTTTCTGCCGTCATGGCCATTATACCTTTGCTGCTTTCTCTGACTTAAGTCTACGAACCACTTCGCCTTGTTCTGCCACTTTGCTGTAAAGAGCTTTGCAGACTACTGGACAGAGGGGCATGGAAGAAGGAAGAGCAGAAGGAGCTGAACTAGGAAGCAAACTCTTTGCTGGGTTTCCAGGTTTGTATTCCTGGCCTGTCTTTTGCTTATATTCTGCTTTCAGAGCTAAAAGCACTTTCACAGCAGCATCTATCTGATCCTACAACAGGAAGCGAAAGAACAGTTAAAAAGAGAGGAAAAGACAGAAAAGCATGTAGAAAAGTAGATACGAAAGTTAGGATGCACACGATCAAGTTGACAAAAAGAAAAAATCAGGAAGAGGCTTAATAGAACCCATAAATCATCATATGCCCTTCACTTAATGAAGCTATTTGAATGTAACCAACAACTAAGGTTTTGCTTTGCATAGAGTGCTCCTTAACTGAAGTTTTATTTGTATTCTATGGGATGGATTCAGGTATGTAATAAGATGGGGTTCGTCAACCTGGGAAGGTAGCCCAGCTAGGAGAAGGGAGACTCTGATCCTAAACCTCTGCTGCCTTGCAGGGTATATCTGGGAGAAGAAAAGGCTAAGGAGTAAACCCTACACAAATCCAGAATGGAGTCCCTAAGACAGATGGATGGCACCTTGTATGCCTCCTTTCAGCAACTCCTGCAGCCAATCTGGTGCCAAATGTATTGCTCTGCTTTCCTTTGGATCACATTAGTGCGGCAGAGAGGGAAGTCGCAAGGTGAATACACCAGAGCAGGAGAAGGGGGATCGTTCTTTTCTGGCAAGCTGCAATGCTTGTGCAGACGGAATGTTCGTCATAGTGCAACACTGATCTCCACCCCGTCCAGAAAATGGGTGCAATATCCACTTTCACATAGTTCAGCAAAGATACCAGAGGGCCATTATTTTGGGGACAT
Organism: Podarcis raffonei; assembly: GCF_027172205.1. Taxonomy (NCBI): domain Eukaryota; kingdom Metazoa; phylum Chordata; class Lepidosauria; order Squamata; family Lacertidae; genus Podarcis; species Podarcis raffonei. The sequence goes on along the minus strand of NC_070604.1, from coordinate 95,425,833 downwards.
TAATGGGGGGGGCAGAATTAATCACCACCACTTTTAATTAATATTTTATCTTTTGACACTTCTACCATAGATGGTTTTTTTAAAAATCCCTTTTCTCTCCTGCCAGACCTATGTTTACCATCCCCAGCTTCTCCTGTTCTGTTAAGGTTAGTGGTAGTCCTGCCCAAGGAGTTATTCTTTGTCTATCTACTTTTATAAATAACAGAAAAGACAGATCTATCATCCACCTGATACAAGGTTGCAACGATCACTTCTCAATTCCTTCTTATCCAGGCTTATTCTTCAAACACTAACCTTGGGCACTTTTTCTGCTTTTAGCTTCCGAACCACTTCCCCTTGCTCAGCTACTTTATCATAAAGAGACTTGCTGTCTAGATGGGTGGCACTGGCAGCCTCACACTTGGAAGGCTGGGCCTGAACTGCAGCGACCGGAGGATTCCCAGGCTTGTAGTCTTGACCCGTCTTCTCCTTGTATTCTGCTTTCAAGGCTAGCAGCTGTTTCACGGCAGCATCAACGTCTTCCTTTGCTGCTTTCTTTGATTTCAATTCACGAACTGCATCTCCTTGGGCAGACACCTTGCTGTAAAGAGCCAAGTGGTCTTCGACTGAAGCAGGGGCTGCAGCATGAGAAGCGTCAGCCACAAGTGGAGCAGATCGTCCTTTCAGTGCAGTACCAGCCTTGGGAAAAAAGAATACATGTCTTTACAATGAATCAAACTGGATGAAAGAGAATTAAAACACTGCTGGTGAAAAACTTGCCGTTTCAAGTAGAACCGCAGCAAAGTTGGTCAGGGCACTTCAATATGCAAAGACCTACTACAAATGTCTCTTTTATCCTCCACCCACCAAGAACAGGATAGCACCCAATGTTTGCAAAGGAGGAGAAAAACTGAAAATAAACTAAAATAGTATATTTTAATGAATCAACTTTGGTTAGCATAGGTGTTTCCCAAGTCTGATTACTAGTTCTGTGCTGTTTAAAACCTGGAACACTTTTATAGCAGTGTAGTTTGCCAAACACCTGACCATCTTCACTGCCCTCATCTGAACCCATCCCAATTTGTCTATATCCTTCTTCAAATGCAGGGGTCAGCACTGGGCACAGTACTCCAGATGAGGTGAGACCAGCACAGAATAAAGTGGAAGTGTTACTTCTCATGACTTGGAAACCATGGTTCTATTAAAGCAGCATAAAACTGCATCAGTCTTTTTGCAGTCAGGTAAGACTGCTGACTCATGTTCAGTTTCTGATGATGATGATTTATATGACAAGACTATAAACCTGGAGTTCTTTTTATATGTGCTGCTGTCAAGCCAGGTTTCCTCCATTCTACACCTGTTCTACAGTTCTGCCAGGCATCCCAAACATCCTTCTGACGAACAATCAAAATACACTAGGTTTCCTTACCTCTTTCTTTGCCGTTTCTGCCTTGGTTTTCTCCTTAGATCCAGATGTTGGCATTTCTTTTGTATGCCCATCAGGGATATAAATCAAAATGCATGGGGCTTCTTTACAGCTGTATGGACTACAAAGATTACATCAATTGGTTTTTTCATGATTATCTCCCATTGATTGGCATAATATAGAAAATGTGAATACAACACTTCTAAAATACAAGCATCTAAATTCCAGCGTGAGAAAGGGTTAAGCGTGAGCTCAATTTCCCTGCTACGTTAATGGGATATGTAACTTAGTCCTATGCATATTTACCAGGCAAATCTCCCATGGTTCAGTGGGACTTACTCCCAGGTAAAGGTGTGCTACAGTGCATCGGTTAGATCTATGTAGTTCTTTTCACACTGATTGTAATTTTATACATATCAAAAGAACATGTATTTGTATAAAAATAAATGCACATATGAAAATTGTAAAAATAGTAATACCCCCAGCTGGACAAACTTGTAATTTATTTCAGCATCAATATCTGCTTACTGTTTGTAGTCTTGCTGTTCTCCTAATGGTATCAGTCTAGCAAAATAGTAACTAATCTGAGGCGTCCCCAAAGCTTTTGAACCTCTGATAAAACAGGTTTCTTATTTACAGCATTTTTTCAGTTATCTGCCATTTCACAAAGGGCCAAGTGCCATGGGAAGCCAGTATAAGAAGAGAAAATATGTGTCCATTGCCAAGGAAACCAGAATGATGCTCCTGTGCCCCAACCCAATTATGCTTAGTTGAGCGGCTGGGGCACAATGTGCATGTGATGTGTATCCTATTGAAACTAATGCAGTGCAGATGGCCAACCTCTGCATTCTAATGCACAGCTGTTGCTCCGCACTGCCCTATTTTCAGTGGGATGCACCCCCAGATGCATATCCAAAGCATGCATCTCCATCCAGTCAGGCATAGCGATGAGTGCCGAGTGCTGGATCAGGCTGAAGAGTGGTGACTTTCAGCACAATATGATATGCCAGAGAGTAATGGCCTAGTTGCTTGAGGATAGCAGGATTCATTTCCTCGTTTTTTTCCATGAAGTGCCAACATATCAGGGGTTCGATGGCTGTCAACTGGTATGTGTGTTAGTGAAATGTACAGAAGAATAGAAGGCAAACACCAAAAAAGTCCAACTATTGTGATGAGATGTCCAGCCTCATGAAAATTCAGTGCAGCAATAGTAGTACAGTGCTACCTCGGGTTACATACGGTTCAGGTTACAGACACCGCTAACCCAGAAATACTACCTCGGGTTAAGAACTTTGCTTCAGGATGAGAACAGAAATCGTGCTCCAACGACACGGCAGCAGCGGAAGGCCCCATTAGCTAAAGTGGTGCTTCAGGTTAAGAACAGTTTCAGGTTAAGAACGGACCTCTGGAACAAATTAAGTACTTAACCCAAGGTACCACTGTATGCTAAAATGGAGTTAGGAGTATAATAATAGTGGATAGATAAAACCTTTACATTTTGTTATCTGCATGGTTCAACAAATGGGGGGGGATATACAGCCTGATATTACAGAGAACAGGATGCCTGATGTTCAATTTGTTCAAGAGGACACACAAGAGCTACACACACACACATACTTTTCTAATCATTCTGCTCCAAAGGCACTTCTCTATATACTTTTGCAAAATGCATTCCACAAGCCTCTAATTTTGTATCTACATGGACTCCTGACAAAACAGGAATGTTTGGAATATGAGTATAAGTATGGGAATTTGTGCTGTGAAACTCTGCAATGGCCATAACACACTTATCTACCGTATTTTTCGCTCTATAACACGCACCCGACCATAACACGCACATAGTTTTTAGAGAAGGAAAACAAGAAAAAAAAATTCTGAATGAAACAGTGGATGTATCATTTTTGTGCTTCATGCTGCGGCCACAGACATGTGATTTGACGGTGAGTTTGGGGTAGCCCAATGCAAAGATCCTGAGGATCCATGTGGATCCATGCTTTGTAACCACGTTTTTGCACCATTGCAGCCCCAGGCAACAGTGGGTGCGTGATTTTTTTGGTGCAGGCTGTAGCCATGGACATGTTATGAGATCTGATGGTGAATTAGGGGTGACCCAATGCAAAGATCCTGAGGATCCATGTGGATCCGTGCTTTGTAACCACGTTTTTGCACCATTGCAGCCCCAGGCAACAGTGGGTGCGTGATTTTTTTGGTGCAGGCTGTAGCCATGGACATGCTATGTGATCTGATGGTGAATTTGGGGTGACCCAATGCAAAGATCCTGAGGATCCATGTGGATCCGTGCTTTGTAACCACGTTTTTGCACCATTGCAGCCCCAGGCAACAGTGGGTGCGTGATTTTTTTGGTGCAGGCTGTAGCCATGGACATGCTATGTGATCTGATGGTGAATTTGGGGTGACCCAATGCAAAGATCCTGAGGATCCATGTAGATCCGTGCTTTGTAACCATGTTTTTGCACCATTGCAGCCCTGTTTTTGCATCAGATCATTGCTATGTGATCTGATGGTGAATTTGGGGTGACTCAATGCAAAGATCCTGAGGATCCATGTGGATCCGTGATTGGAACCACGTTTTAAGTAGGGAGGGAAGAAAAAACATAGAAGCGACAAGGAGAGGGGTGAGCAGAGAAGCAGCTGGCTAAGAATGCAGGAGAGGGGTTTTACCGGAGGAAGGAAAGGAAGGCAAAAGTCCCCCCCCCCACAAGCCAGCCAGCTCTCTCTCTCTCCCCCCCCCCCAACCTGCATGTTGCCTTCGAGTCGCAGACGCACGGAGAGGACTTAGAAGGACGCTCTGCTTGCCTGGAGGGGAGGGGTTTTCTCTGCTCTTTGTTCCGTTTGAGCAAACACAGTAAGGAAACAGAAGCGGGTGGGCAGTAAGACCCTGAGGCAGAATGCAGGAAAGCAGCAGCTTTCCTCCCTTCTCCGGACGTTTTGATATTTGCCTGATTTTTGCCTTCACTCGCGCTTGTCAGCTCCAGGGACCACACATTCGCTCAATAACACGCACAGACATTTCCCCTTACTTTTTAGGAGAAAAAATCTGCGTGTAATAGAGGGAAAAATACGGTAATTCTACGGCAGAACATACCAAATGGATAAACAAAAGGAATGCGTTTCCAGTTGCTCACCTAATAGGCTCATATGGCTGATCACAAATATAAAAGCCTCTTCTCTGAATCTGTATTATGTCTCCTTTTTTCAGATCTTTAAGGCAAGGATCACCTAACATCAATTCTTCTTGCTGTAAACAGGTTAAAAATCAAGTCAGCATTACGTCCCATGAACAACACAGTATACGTGCTAAGAATTAGCGTAGTGGCATTGCAAGGGTGAGGCCAGCCCAGGAGGAAAGACACATCTTGCTGAATACTGAAAGCCCCCAATTTACAATATGGCAACTCATTTGGAGAGCCAATATCTATAAGGAAGAAAAGCAGGCATACAACCAATATGGTATAGTGGCTAGAGTGTCAGATTTTGATTAGGAAGACTTCAGCTCAAATATTGTCCCTACCACAAAGCTTACTGTGTGATTTTGAGGGCTAGTCACAATCACACAACCTAAGCTAAATTGCAGATTTACTGTGGTAGAAAAAACTCCAGGGGGGTGGAGTGGGGAGACCGTATTTGAGCTCCTTGAAGTACGAGAGAAATTTTTAAAATGTAATAATAATATAAATAGGTGACATGTTGCAAGCTACCTTGCTATTTCTGTTGACATACTGCTTGAAATCTTCCTCTTTGCCCAGGACAGGTTTGGTGATCAAGTGCTCATAGTTGACACAGACAGTAGGGATGGGAGGAGCACGAGGAGTTTCTGCCAACCAGGTGATCTTAGCAGTTTTTTTGTAGTCCTTATTCTCCAAATTTAGTTTAGCAACAATGGATGTGATTTTCCCAGCGGAGTTCCTACACAGAAGCAGAACACACTGTGATTAAATAGTGCAAATAAATGACTGGTATAGTATCTAGGTTATATCAGTGGCATGCAGTTAACTTGCTTTGTATAGAGAAGTTTAAATAAATATATAAATAATAAAATAAATAAAATAAAATAATTTATTATTTGTACCCCGCCCATCTGGCTGGGCTTCCCCAGCCACTCTGCATGGCTTCCAACAAAGATTAAAAATACATTAAAATGTCACACAGTAAAACTTCCCTGCAGGGCTGCCTTCAAATGTCTTCTAAATGTCAGGCAGTTGTTTATCTCTTTGACATCGGATGGGAGGGCGTTCCACAGGGCGGGCGCCACTATCGAAAAGGCCCTCTGCCTGGTTCCCTGTAGCTTTGCTTCTCGCAGTGAGGGAACCGGCAGAAGGCCCTTGGTGCTGGACCTCTACCATCACATTCAACAGTCAAGCTACACTCGGCTGGATCTATTGTGAGATGTCACTTCAACTTATGCAATTTCTGCTTGCTGCCCCGCAGTTGCAGCTCCCTTGCAGCATGTCCTAACAATCCCTTGAACCCCCAAGAACAGCTTCTGGAGGTGCAGAAGCTTGCAGTTGGGTGGGGGAGACAGATAACGGAACTGTGCTTGAAGTATTAACAGTCCCATCCATTACATACTTTTCTTCAATGTTTAAAAAGCCAGACCTCTTGTTCCCAATAAAATTCTCGACGATGGAATTCAACATCCCAGCTTGTTCCAAGATCCAGAAACTTACTTGTGTATTTTGGTGACGATTATGTTGCCCCAGTTAATAAATGTAACCATCTCTCCTTCTGTCAACGTCTCTGCATCTGCGCCTTCAATCAGCACTTTGGGACTGTACCATACAGGCTTCAAGCCAACCTCAGCATTCTGCATGTTAACGAGAAAGAAAAGAACTTACCCAGATGCTTGGTTAAGGCTGCAATCCTAACACGTGCCCAACAATAAGCTCCACTTACTCATAGAACTTAATTCTGAGTAGACGTGGTTAGGGTTGCACTGCAGGTTTTTGCTTTAGAGTATAACACACCAATTCATCCTAGAATACACAAATGCTGAACTTTGCAGGAGAGTTTGCTATTAATGTGAATTCTTCTTTGGATTGAAATGAAATGGTTTAAACTATGAGCTGGTCCATCCTACTTGCCTGGGGAGGAAGAACTGCTATGCTCAAGCCAGAAAGGCAAAAGATGTGAAGGGGGTAAAGGTAAAGGGTCCCCTGACCATTAGGTCCAGTCGCAGACGACTCTGGGGTTGTGGCACTCATCTCGCTTTACTGACCGAGGGAGCGGGTATACAGCTTCCGGGTCATGTGGCCAGCATGGCTAAGCTGCTTCTGGCGAACCAGAGCAGAGCACAGAAACGTGAAAGGGGTGCCCCTTCCTATTTCCCATCTCTGCTGATAGGTCCCCCAGCTTCAGAGCTGGCATAGTGTTCTCCCTGGTTTGGGGATGTGCCAGGGTGTATTAGACAGTTAAACTCCAGGGGCTCCCTCAACCTGCCTCAGCACATACATCCCAACTCTAAAATAAAAACTGTTTTCTCTCAAGATCTTTCCCAGAGTGCTAAAGAGCATATTATGTCACCTTGCACTCCCATTTTACTCTTTCATCAGCTCTGCCATCCATGAGCTAACTAATCTTACTTTTCCTTTGTTACATTTTGGAAGTGTGGAAGAATGGTTTCAAGCAAACTTGGGAATACTACACAAGTTCTCTGTTTTACAGTGCATTACAGTGTCTCTTAAAACAAAACAACTAACTAGCAAACCTTTGGATGCTTGGCGACTTCTTTCATCTCTTCTTGAGCTTCAGGAACGTTTACTGTGACTACTTCATTCTTCAGCAAAGCAGTGTAGCGAGGTGCCACAGGATCTATAACCTACATACCAGGAATAACCAAAAATAATCACATCTATTCAGTACGCCCAGAACAGATTTTTAAAAAATCAGAGTTATGTGAACTAAAAAGTGTATGCATCATTTAGGAATATTAACTGGTATTCTTTGTGTTACTGCATCTTTAGTCAATAAGAAAAGAGTAACTCAAAATCCACAAGAGTTACACACTCTCCTGGCCTTCCACACAAAAAACGGATACCTCTGGTTTAGAAATCATCTAAAACTTTACATATTTAGTAGAGGGCAATAAATGTTATAGTTCTGGGCACAAAGCAAGTAAAAATCCTAGAAATCTTGTACCTGTGTAGATTACAGGTAACTCTGAAAGTTGGCTTAAGTCTTACAGGATAAGCCAATGTATGCATGCTAGAAAGCAAACCCTACTTGAGTTTCAATGCAGCTTATTTCTAAGTAAACGTATGTAAGAGTGAAGCCTTAGTGTGCAATTATGCTGAACTCACGGGATCAGTTTTTAAAAGAACAATAGATTTCACCCTTAGTTATTATCAACACAGGACACAATTCCATAATTTCACTTTTTTTCCTGTGAATTTCTTCCGTGAAGTATGTTTTCCGGCATCACCGTTATTCAACAAAATCCAGGAGCAGCCACATGGCCGGGCAGGGGGCATGGAGTCACTCTCCCAAGAGCAGTATCACTACTACTTACTAGGATGGTGCAGGAGAAAGTGGGTGGCATGACTGTGGTAAGGTAGGGACAGTGTGGGTGTGCCGACAGAGTCAATCTGGTACTCCCACCGGTGCTCCTGAGCAACCCTGGCCTCATTGTCACACTTCCGCATCAAGCTGCGGCAACACCTGCTGGGAAGGTGGCTCCATGCTCCCACACTCCACCGACTGCCCCTAACAACAGTGTTAGATCACTATAATAAGGCAAAATCACAGCAATGAACTCAAGAATAGCTTCTCCTCTCTTGCATTACCGACAAAATAGTTTTCTACTCTATTCACAACTCAAACAGAACAGCCTCCAGGTATTTTTGCTTCTGCTTTTACTGCACTTGCTTCTTTATCGGTTTAGGCTTTTCAGTCTCTCTTACAAGGCCTTGCTACTTTGTACTAGCTGGAGGTATTAAGGCTAGTAAAGGAATGGAGAAATGATGTACACACATACAAAACTAGCTCATCTGGGAGAGAAATCTGAGGGCAGTATTTATGTATTTATTTTTAGGTTACATGTGAAAACAGTGACTTCTAAGGAAATATCCTATATTCTGCTCTCCCAGATTCTAGGGTCATGAGTACAATAGTGTTGCAGGAGAAAATTAACTAAAACAGGTTTTGTACCTGAAGTGAAACAACGTACACATTACTACTGATATGGATGCTAACTAGTTGGAAGTACTTGAAACACACATCACTCATATTTCCACCTATCAATAAGAAACACAAGGAAATTGTTGACACCCTGGATCTGGGCACCCCAGGAGTCTAAATTCAATAATCTGACTTTGGATTAGATCCAGGTATCAGCAACACTTGTGTTACTTTTTAATAGGTGTGAAGAGGTATAATTTTCTTATCAGTATTCACAAAAAAGCAAAACTTTAACTGCTCCACAGCTAACCAGCGCAGTTTGTTGACTGCACTAACAAACAGAGGTTATTTGGGTATACTTGAATTAATCTAACTGTTAAGAGTTTGCTTTTCTCTAGTGCTACTGACTCATTATTTTTGCTTTCTCAGTAGCTCAATACTTGGTCCTACAAACCAATTCAATGCCTTCGCTTTCACTCTTGCCCCAGGGTGAATGCATAAGGCAGCATACAGTGCCAAGAAGTGAACAACAACATAAATTTAAGGCCAATGGTGTTTATAAATTTGTTTGGCACACTAGTGTCCATCTATGCAGCAACAAAAAGAACCAATTGATAATCCCTCATATAAAATAAAGAGAACAAATGACAAGGGCTTTAGGAGAATACAAGACACATGCCAGGCAAGCAAATACTTAGTTCTGGGGCAAGCCTCCTTGAAAACAAGCAAAAATCCAGACTCAAGTTAAAAGAATAAGAACAGCCACAGAGTTGTGCAGACAGACACAAACAGTTCGCCTTATTATAGTGTCCAAGCATCTGCTGCCAAAGAAGCGACTAACCATGTCAAGATGCAGTATTCCTTATTTGATGCTAAATTAAGACACATCAGATGAGCTTTACTTGCTGTCTGAGAGAGAAAATGTTAACGCCTTCAGTACACTGCAGAAAGGCAGCATGTCCAGCATTGTAAATTAAAAGTGACACTTTCTTCTCCGTTGAGAAATTCAGACTCAGATCATTATTTCCCCTTTAGAACAGGAATAATGCATTTTAAGATGGAAATACACAGCTCTTGCTATGTAAGCAAACGTGGTTGTGCTATGAGAAGTTGCACAGTGATGGCTTATGCTATGTATGCTTACAATACTGTAAGCTATATGCTAAGGCTGAAAAAGCGTTAAGTAATACCTTCTTACAGATAGCTCGCAGCTTGAAAGCAGAAAAATGAAATGCAGAATTTTCATCAGAGTTTACATTAGCAAAATATCATTATCTCCCACACAATTCAAGAACAACAATTCAGTATCAGACTGGCAGAAGTCAGCAAGATTAGTGTTAGCCCTGGTTAGCAAGAGGGGACATTCCATTTTCCTGAAGATGAGGAGCAAGGTGATGCAACATACTGCATTAGCTAGTCTTTGAAGAGCATTCCAAAGAACGCTGGGTTCACAACCAGCAACAAGAGAGCAGGTGTCAATCAGAAATGTCATCAGATCAAAATGGAGGAGCATGTACCTTTTTGTTAAACGACCAAATTTTATCCCACTCCATGTTTACAACTGATCGAGAGGAGCCCTGTAAAAGATAATGGGAAGAGGGGGATAGGAGAAAGAAAGGCCATAAATCTTGATGGTGTTATTTGTTGTTGCATTTTGAATTACATCTTATTTACTTTAACCATTCCTCTTCCACAGCCTTACTTCTTTACAAAAATAAACATCCTTCCTCAGGACTAGAAATAAGTGTCTTGCTGGGGGTGAGAGGAATCCATCAATAAGTAATCATTCTTTGTTGCAAAATAGAGACGATCTTCTTTAACACACTATGCTTTCTTAAAAGTTTCAGGTATAAGTCTGAGGGTAAATTAAAGATGGATCAATTGTCCAGTTAGATATTGAACATGCTATAGTTATTTGATGTATTGTTATTTTCCAAATGTTAATATGATGTATCAACTTCTTTAAATCATAATCCTATGGTCCCTGGTAGAGTATCTCAGAGAATGAGTGGTCTATGTTTCACAGTAAGGTTGGTAGTACTATGGGAAATATAGCCCAAAAACTTGTAAAAGGCTACCCATGGATTGGACAACTGAACAATCAAAGTCACAAGAGGAAGACTTTCCTGATGTTCTTGAAAGAAGGACTCGTCTATAAAATGACTAGATCTACAAAATAAAAAAAAATCCTTCCAGTAGCACCTTAGAGGCATGCACACTTCTTCAGATGCACACGAAAGCTCATACCAATAACAAACTTAGTTGGTCTCTAAGGTGCTACTGGAAGGAATTTCTTTTATTTTGTTTCAACTACGGCAGACCAACACGGCTACCTACCTGTAACTAGATCTACAAAGACACTCCAGCTGAAGGGAGAGTGGACATGCAACCACCTACCTGTGCAGCAATAAACTGTTTCAGTCCTTCAACTGTCATGCCTCTTCTTAGGACACCACGCACAGTTGGGAATCTTGGGTCATCCCTAATAGAAAGGAATTTCTGCTTAATTTAACAATGCAAAACTGTGACAATATCAAGAAGCCTATGTTGAATAAACTTGGAAGAGAGGATTCTTAAAATTCTCTTTTTATTTTGGCTCTCCCAACAGCCTGCACATCTTTCTTTTATCCTGCAAAAGCTGCGATACTGACTTTGATGAATTCATAGCAACCTGCTTAATTCTTGGGTATTTTCCCAAGAACAGCAGGCATCCCATAAGCACAGATCAATATAAGGACCAGAAGAGTGTTTGCTGGAAATGGTTTTGCTGAAAATGATACAATGTATATCTAAAACACTATATCAGAAAGTAACAGTAATTTTTCAACAAACATGCATGCATTGTACCATTGATTTCTTAAATAATTACATAGTTACCCAAGGGATGTTATTAACATTCATACCAAACTTTCTGAGACTTTAACTCTCTTATTTTTGGAGATTTCTACTCATTTTGCTTAATTTATATGTAGTAAAAAGTTGTCAACAATGACACTTGAGAAGAACGAGCATCTTTCCAATTATATTTTTTGGGTATACAAGTGACGTGAAGAAAAACTCAATCTGGTTAACCTGGTTAATGTAGTACTAATAATTGTGCAGGTGGCCATGGAAAAGTAAATTAATCCACCATTCCTTTTGCATGGTTTTTGTTACTATTAGGTAGATTTCTGCCACATTCTGTTCCCCATGTTTGAAACCTCAGTTGAAAAGGAAAGATTACATTAAAAGAAGAGTGCAGGGAGACCCACACACTTTCCCTACTTTGAACCTACATATTCAAACATTGCTCATCACAAAACTGAGCACAAAACTCCACCCCCATCATTCTGCCCGGACACTGAGGTCCAGCGCTGAGGGCCTTCTGGCAGTTCCCTCGCTGCAAGAAGCCAAGTTACAGGGAACCAGGCAGAGGGCCTTCTCTGTAGTGGCACCTGCCCTGTGGAACACCCTCCCATCAGATGTCAAAGAGAAAAACAACTACCAGACTTTTAGAAGTTTAGGGAAGCTTTTAATGTTTGACGGACTATTGTATTTTAATATTTTGTTGGAAGTCGCCCAGAGTGGCTGGGGAAACCCAGCCAGATGGGCGGGGTATAAATAATAAATTATTCTATTTATTTATTTATTTATTTATTTATTTATTTATTTTTGTCAATAATTCTGAACAATTATTATCTGAGTTTGAAAGTCTAACACTGACAGTTAAGAAAAGTTGTTTGATTAAAAAGACTGAGCAAGGGTATTTAAAATATATTGACTAACACAATATCTAGCAAGTTGTAAACCTGTTAATTTCTTCATTCTTTGGAATGATTTTGTAAATTAAAAAAAAAAAAGCCACATCAACTTATTTTTAGTGTAAGATACTGCTTATGAAAAATTATCTATACACTGATTACATTGCAAAACAAATGTGCACATTTAACTCCTACCACGTTTAACTCCTTTAACATACCAGCCATCCACTAGCCCTTCGTTGACAAACCAAGTGAGCTTCCTTTTAGACAATACAGTGTTGTTGAGGTTTAAGCGGCTGTACTCCCAGATATATGGTTTTCTTATTTCCAAGGCTTCAATAATCCAGTAGAACTGTTCATCTCTGTCATGATATTCTGTTGTTCTTAATGCATGAGTGACACCTTCAATACTGTCAACTATGGGACAGGCAAAATCATACGTGGGATAAATACTGAAACGTAAGAAAAAATGCAAGTAAGGTTCATGTGCACACTGAAAGTGTTGAGCACTGCACACACTATTAATAAATTTAATAAGCAATCTCTAAAGCAACAGAAAGATTTAGCCTGTTGTGATGACTACTGTTAATGAAAGAGGAAAAAAGAACTTTCTACTATCTTCAAACCAAGCTCAAACACTATACTGTACAGTTGTACCTTTGTTCTCAAACAAAGTGCTTGTGCTGTAATGTTCAGGTTTTGCTTCTGTTAAATATATAACAGAAGCAAAACTTTAACGTTACAGCACAAACACAGTAGTTATAGTGAGTGAGCTAGTTCCAGGAACTAGTGAGTGAGGTAGTTCCACAGTAATTATAGGAAATGAGCTAGTTCCAGGAACTGCTTTTCTAGAATGAAAAAGTGAAAGAGAAAATAGGAAGGTTTTTCTTTTGAGCTCACTGATAGTAGAGGATTGAGCCCAGCTGTAACTGTTCATAAAGCAAGCTTCTTTGGAGCAAAAAATTAATAGGGTGAAACTCCGTTATTACCCCAAATCCCTTTTTACTGAGATAGTAAGAATGTGGGGGGAGCAGGGGGCCACCTGCAAGGAAGAATACTTAACATCTTCCATGGCTTCCAATCCCAGCAAACCCCCCCCCCCTCTCACACACACACAGTGTGTGCTTTTTCCCAATTCACTTCCCATTTCAGATTTGGGAGGGAGTAGAAAGAGATTAAAAGGAGGAAGGAAGGGTTAAGAAACCGCTCTCTAATTCTCCCTGGAAAGTGCATCCCCAGTCCACAGTAGTATTAGGATGGGATCCCCTCAAAATGTTATCTCTGCCCAGTGTTTTAATCAGACAAAGCTATGCTGGCAAGGCCAGAAGCTGCTGTGAAAAGAAGAGGTTTTCCATAATACTGTTGGGATTTCATCAGGCAAAGCAAAACTCAACTTAATTTGATAAAGGGCCAAAGATAAAGACACCAATTCAGTGGCCCCATCCACACTTAATGAGAAACCATCGCTAAATTTTAAGTATGGTTTAGCAAGAATGTACAGTGTGCTGGGCAACACTTCAAAAATTCACGAGTCAATCCTCCCCTGGTCTTTCCTTTAGCATGCTGAGGAGGAAACAAACCAGAAATTGGCTTGGCATGACATGTGAAACAGCTCTTGTGGATTGTTAATAGAGAAACAAACCATGAGTGCTGGTTTGCAGGTAATGACAAACCAGCATCTGGTTTGCTTCCCTCCCTGTGCACTGAAAGAAGGACTGGGAGAGTCTCTCATTCTGCAACTGAGAGCACAGTAGCCTGAGGCCCACTACTAATCTCACTGTAAGTGGCCCTATCACTAAGTGAATTGCAAGTCCCATTTCTTAACACATACTTGTACTTATTTCCTGTTCGTGGATGTGGCTGGTTTTTGCAACGATAAAGAGTTGGGTCCCTCATGCATCCATTGTTACTACTCATGTCGATTTTTGCTCGTAGACAGCAGGTCTGCCCATATTCCGTTCCCTTTTTCATTTCCTCCCACATTTTGAAGTTCTTCTCAACAGCTATAAAACGGCAAAGATTTAGTTCAGATTTAATAACCCAGCTCTGGTACTATGAAATATTATTTACCAAAAGTGAGACACCTCCAACAAGAACGGAGCTAAAACTGACAGCAACTCTAGCCTAGCAGGTATTTTGGCAATGACTTTAACTAAAGAGTTTAACATTTTCTCATCTGAAATTCCATTGATTTATTTAGCTACTATTGTCTCTTCTGACTGGCAGCATCTCTCCAGGATCTCAGATAGAGGTCTTTCCCAGATCTACAACATGATGATCTTTTAACTACATATGCAAAAAATTAACGAGATCATCATCTGAGGCCCATTTTTGTGTGCCTCCTCCATGAGAGGTCCAGAGGGTGGCAATACAATAATGGGCCTTTTCTGCAGTGGCTCCCCATTTGTGTATGCTCTCCCAAGGGAGACTCACCTGGTGCCTTCATTACATATCTTTACGCACCAGACAAAAATGTTCCTCTTCAACCAGGCCTTGGGCTGATTAGCATGCTATGTTCTTCTAAATGTGTTGGTGGGAAGTGGGTTCTTGATTTGTTTTTGTTACTGTTATGTATTTTGGGTTCTCATTTTGTATTTTTATGTTGTGAACCATCCTGTGATCTTTGGTTGAAGGGTGGTATTCAGATTTAATAAATGATGATAATAACAACAATAGTAACAACAAAAACTAAGCAACTAATTAACAAAGCAAATAGAGATGGAAGCCAGACAAAGCATCTTACAGTTATTTCTGTGCTTGGACTCTGTTCTTTGCTCTCGTTCCATTTTCATTTGTTCTGCTGGCGTATCATCTACATAAGCCTTCCCCTCATGAATGAGCTTCTCAGCATATTTCATTATGGTTTCAAAATGATCCGAAGTGTATGTGAATTGGTCTGGTTTGATGTGCAACATTGCAACATCTTCCAAGATAACCTGAAGATATAAATGTTGAAAGGATTAACTTGATATACAAAAATCCTAGTATGAAGTCCTCTCACTGACAGATCTTGCCTTTTTCACCTGATCCATATTTTCACCTGATCCAGTAGGTCTTTGGGGGTTGCGGTTGCTTACAGAGCTCTACAAAATAACTTCGAAATCTTACTATGTCAATTTAGTTTTTTCTAAATGCTTAATTAATCCAGAGAATAACAATTTCTGCATTTCTGAATTGTGCATGAGGATATCCTAGATCTCACTGCCAATTTCAACCTCTCGGTACCTTCTGATACCATTAGCCACTGTTTCCTTCTGAATAGGTCATCTTAGGTGGGAACCAGAGCCATCCAAGTGAAGAACAAGATCCTCAGTGCAATTATAGCATGCCCACTTGGCTTCTTAGCACTATTAATGCATATGCATTGGGGTGAGAGAGGTTCATTTGCTATCAATGTGGTCTTTTAAAAAACACTTTTTAAAAGCCCAGCTTCACAATGAATCAGGCTCTGTACTTGATTTCATAGTTTGCATTGTAAATCAAATAAATCCATAAGAGAGAGATCTTCTCTAGCTCTGTTCATATTTTATTCCAGTGCAATGAGCTTTTCTTCTCTGTTGTTTCATCCCATATCACCCAAGGTAACTTTTGAAAGCCTAGAAGCACATGGGTGAGGCCAAACAGCCAACTGTCTGCTGAAAAAAGCAAGGACAACATTTGGGTGGAAAGGACTTAGGTTCAGCCCCAGGCTATTCCTAAAGCACCTGTGTGAATGATACCCTTTGTGTTATGTAAGGTGTCCCCACCCACTCCATAGCTAACAAAAAGAACTGTATAGAAATCAAAACAATTTCTATACCCAGAATGAGATATCATTATGAAAAGATACCTTTTCAAAATCTTCTTTTTCTTTTTCTGGATTTGTATCATCAAACCTCATGATCAGTTTACCCTTGAAGTTGACCTGGTAGTGCTGATTCAACAGAGCAGCTTTTGCATGTCCAATATGCAAGTATCTAGGCAGAAAAGAATGTCAAGAAAAAAAGAACATTGGATACAAGGGGAAAGTAAAGTAAAACATAGAGCACGCCAAAGGAAGAGGCAAAATAGTAGTATTTCCCTTCTTTAATTGCCACTGTAAAGTATGTTTTGTTTAATATAAAAAAAACTTAAAACTTTTTCTTTCAGTCATAACTTCATAGCCTCTTGAGAACAGAATCCAATTGTTTTTGGACTCAGACCAAGTTAATGTTTGAAGTCAGTGACTTAGGAATTGTACATGGACACACCACCATTCTTTTGTTTAAGGTACACTTTATATCACTTTCAAGACAAATGCCTACCACAATACTCAATAACTGATATGGCAAAAACCATTCTATAGCCTGATTATCATCAAAAAAAAGCTCAAAAAAGAGGCTCCAGAAGGAAGGGAGCAAGGAAAGGAAAGCCCTATCCCCTAAGTGAAGCTCCACTCACAGTTCTTTCGATACAGGCCTATGTAAGCTAAAATATTTAACTGATAAAACACAAATATTGTGAATCTTTACATTTCCCAATTAAAAGAAATGTGAGCTAACAGTAATCATGCAGAACACTGAGGTTTCCCAGGACAGAATGAGATGGAAATAAAACTCTCAAAATATACTTTATTTTCCTTCATGTTTGACACATACATTTTTCAGTTACATGAGAAGGGCATCTAAAGATAAGCAGTTTCATACAAAAGAACACGCTTTAAAAAGTAATTTAAAAGTAACATGGTTTTTAAATTCTCCTTTCCTTATGAAAATTACAAGAGAAAATCCATTCTCTATATCTTTCACACTGCGAAAAGAGTGTGGGTTTAAAAGTCCTTACACACACCAACCTACAAATGTCAACTTACCCACTTGCCTCAGGAGGAAATCTAACAATGACTTTTCCCATCTCTGCTCCAGGGAGTTCAACAAATTTCCCAACATCTTGCTTCTTCTCTGCTGCCTTAAAATTAAAACAATGAATGAAATTATTAAATCACAAACTGAGCACAGAAACACACAGACTTCTATTATGAAAGCTAAGTTAGCAGTAACAACTGAGTGAGTAAATAATTATCTGAGATGGGCTCTATGAACAGCAGCACAAGTTCAATGGGCTGGATCCAGAGAAAAGGCGGCTGGCGGAAGAGGATTTTTCTGCCACCTCATTCCCCTGGCAGCTCTACCCCCCCCCCTTGTGCCCCCAGCATCTAGAATGGGGACCTTCCAGTATTATCTTTCTGTTACTGAACAGACAGCAGTGGTCAGCAGGGAGAAGTGGTGGTGCTTATCTGTCCTCCCGTTACAACACTGAGCTTACCTGGAGGGAGAGGGGTGAGGCAGCAGAAAGGCTGGCGCAGTGCAAATGCAGCAAAGGAGTCAATCCAGAGCTCCTGCTGGTGAGATTGCACCATGCTGACCTCCCTACCCATCCCAGCAAACACAGTGAAGTCAGTGACAGGAAGTCAGATAAGTGTCCCTGTCCTTTCCCACTGATTGCTACTGTGAGCAAATCCCTAAGCTGAAACATGACAAGGTTGTTAGAATGGCACAACTAGTATCAGTTAAAGCTTGCATCTTAACAGTTCAATTCTAAACTGAATATGCTTGTTTCTTTAACATACTTTTTATTGTACTTTGAGCACTACATCCAATACAGTGGTACCTCGGGTTAAGAACTTAATTTGTTCTTGAGGTCCATTCTTAACCTGAAACTGTTCTTCATCTGAGGTACCACTTTAGCTAATGGGGCCTCCCACTGCCACCATGCCTCCGGAACACGATTTCTGTTCTCATCCTGAAGCAAAGTTCTTAACCCAAGGTACTATTTCTGGGTTAGTGGAGTTTGTAACCTGAAGCCTCTGTAACCCGAGGTACCACTGTATAGGCTACATTGCACAGAAAGACAAAAACTGCTGTTAGCTGTGCTGGTCTACCAGAAAAAAAATCTAAAAGCAACAGTGGTGCGATACCTTTTATAAGGACCAACCGAAAAGTCACAAAGTAATGAGCAAGCTTTTAATTTCCTCCCATTCTTCTTTTGAAAACTGTGCTAACAACACTGCTGATTCAGATCTTTTACGTCTCAGATGTGCAGCAGCCCATTGTGACCTTTTCTGCTCAGCACTTTGCAGATAAAATCATTTACATCCACCCTTAGTTAGATGACAGAACTCTGGTAGAATATGAGCCAGAAATGCCTAATCAGCAAAAAGCTTACCATTTTAGTCTTTGGAATAGCAGCTCCCACAGTCCACCTGGAACCTACTGACTGGAAAACATGCTGTGTTTCAAGAAAGTTGTACCAGCGTTTTACATGAACTGGAGCTTTACCATGAAGTAACAGCTCTTGCCCTGCACTGTTGCCTATTGGGGGGAAAAGCTATGTTTTATTAAACATTAGGAATCAGACAGTTTGGCAGGATTTCTTACTGACATGATTCACACCAAACATCAGCACAGATCAATATTAGAAGCTGAGCCATGAGAACACACCACTAGAAAAAAATCAAATTCTACGCTTTAATTTTAGGGAGGGCACAGAATAGATGCATTCACTGAGCTGTTCAGGTGTACAGGTCTCCTCAAACATATGCAATTTTGGGGGGAAAGTGGTATCACATTACAAAATAATTCACTGGCAAAAATGGTAAAAACACAGTTGGAAAAGCTGTTTAAACAATAATGTAACAGATCTGTAGATTTCATGGGTTGTAGCCTTCCATGAATAGAGTTACTTTCATTCATATAACAAAAATGAGGTATGCAACCTATTATGCTGCAGAATTTAATTCATGCAAAACATTATATGTTATTTAATCTGACATTAATATCTAACTCTTCAAACCTAAAAGTGCTTCCAGAGCAGCTATTAATTAAAACAATCTATTTAAAACAGCCATTACATTAAAACAATAAAATTACAGAACACTTCCCACAGCAAAAAGAAGGAAAACGGCTGGTCTCACTAAATTTACTAGTATGAAAAAATAAGAAGAGAATTCTTTGGATTTTAATTTCAAAAGATATTAACACTTTGGTGAATGTAATACATAAATGAGTAGTTATCAAGGTCCTGCAATTTTAACACATTTTCTATATTATTTACCTTTTAGTGTTGCCCAGACACTGAAATCTGCGAGACTCAAAGAGTTCCCAACCAAGTAAGTTCTCAGAGAAAGGCAGTTATTGAGCTCTTGAACTGCTGAAGCAAAACTGGTGGAAGAAGACAACTTTGTGGTGCTGAACTCCATCCAATGGTCAACCTTTGGAAAAGAAGAGAGTTGTTTTTGCTTAAATATTATGTAACAAGTTACGTATATAAAAGTGTTGTTTATAGCCAACAACAAAAATCAAACACTGGGTGCTATTAACCTAAGTTTTAATCAGTATAGATCTACTGAAAACCAACTATTGGTCTCAGCCACTCAGTCTGCTGGAGCCTATCTTCACATGCACGGGAGGTCCCTAACGCACTGAGGGTTTGAGACCCATTGGCTACTCTCATCTGGTTTAGCCAGCCAGTTGAAGCCATTCCTGGGGTGTGGCTGCTGTCACAGGGGAGGAGCCACAGGGGAGAACTGAGAGCAGGGTAGGGACCAAGGATGGAGAAACTACCCCAGAAGAAGCACAATGAGTCCCCTGCCAGAGATGCCTCCCACACTAAAACCAGCACATTGAGCTTTTCCTAGTAGGTAATTAACAGCCAGTGAAATTCTTTCAACGGTGGAGTAACATGTTGGCAATATCCTGTTCCAGGGAGGAGTCAAGACACCACATTTTGCACCATTTTCAAGGGCAGCCGCACACAGCGTGCATTGCAGTTCGCTAATTTAAGTGGGACTATTTTGAACTAAAACTTAGTTGATTACCACCCATTGTCATTAGGAAAATATTAAAAGAAATACACAACCTACACATCATTCAATTAATAACACTCTGCAACATTTAAGGTTAATCAAATAGCAGGGGGAATAATCAAATAGGCAATCTCAAATATAAGCAATTGATTCATACCTCAGTGTGTTCCAGCAAATTAGATCCATATAATCCAGCAGATGTGGCAATTCTAGCCAAATAGCGAGCTATGGAATTCACATCTGTAAATGTAACTTGACTATTTAAAGGGGGGGGGGGAGAGAAAGAAAAATACATGAGCTTCTCCAGACTGAAATACAATTGCATTAGGATGGATCATAAAAGCAGCATAGTAAGTTATTTTTAAATGAACTAATGGGCATTCTACCAAATAATAAAAAAATCATTTAAGTGCCTGCCCCTTTTTAGACCTTTAAAAGAAGAAGAAGAAGAAGAGTTTGGATTTGATATCCCGCCTTTCACTCCCCTTCAGGAGTCTCAAAGCAGCTAACATTCTCCTTTCCCTTCCTCCCTCGGAAGTTTGATGATGTTCAATTAACTATCAAGCAAGAAAGGTGGCAACATGATTTTTTTTAAATAATGTATCAGGAGAGATATAGATATAGATATTCTCAGGGCAATCTTCCTTTTTATTATTCTGAACTTAAAAACTAGCATTTTTCTACTTGGAATGAAGAGAAGCGGGTGCTGCTCCTCTCTGGTCCCTGCTTCTTGATGGGGAAGGTGCCCCTGGATCTACCTTATTCACAACTAGCTAATAGAAATGAGTGAACCAGTGTCAGCCCCTTTACTCTGAAGATGAAGAAGGGACAAAGAGTGGTGAAACAGCCAGTATCTTTACCAAACTAAATTGAGGTAACCATTTACAATGAAATATTGTTTGGGGGAGGAGGGGAAAAGACGGGAAGTGAAATACAAATTGCACAACTGATTTAAATCAATTAGTTTACAGTAAGAATACTATTTTAGTTGTCGGGTGCTAAAACAGATAAAATGGATTCTAAGCCTAATAAAGATAGTAAAAACAAAATAATTACAAACAGGAGAATTCCTAAATTAATTTTATTAATAATACCACTCCAAACTCAGTTCAACGAAGAACTGAAGAAGAGTTTTTTACATAAAAAGTAGCAATAAAAAAGAGCAGTATGTAAATATATACACATATAATAGCTTTATAATACAGAAGATAGAGGTTAAACAGGAGCAAAGAAGTGAGATGGCTAAATATTCATCCCACAAGCAACCATTAAATCATATTACTCTTTCTTCTGCCCTGCACTCAACAGCATAAATATATAAATTGACTTTTAAAAGCACTAATGGCAAAGATACAAGGCACTTACTCAGATACCCGTAGAATGTTCTCTTGGCCTTCTTCAACTGAAATTTTAACATGATCCTTCACATGTTCTGCAGTAAGCAAGGCTCCTAAAATACAGTATTTGTTGATTAAAAGAGGAAATATTTCATAAGTCATATTTTTTGAAGGGACTGAGATTAAACTCAACATTTCCCTCATCACTTGAAGACCGATACACTCAGGAAAGAAATCAGTTTATTCCTGCTGGTGATATTTCCGAGCAGCAATTAGGGTTGAAGAGAAGGGGGAAAACCTTGACTAGTTTACAGTAATGACCTCAGTAGGAATGGCTGTAAATTCACTTACCAGCACTATCTCAAAATTCAAAGTGCTGCACCACAACACTATACTAAATGCATGATCCAAAGAAATCTTTATTTTAAGCCCTGCAGATTTCAATGGGAGCAGGTTAAACCTAAACTTAAAGCAGCTATTCTGTTTGAACTAACAGTTCTAAACTTCCAAGGACTGCTGTTAAGGTCACATCTGTCTAAAAATTTTGGATACTTGGATTTTAAGCACTCCCCTGGTAGCTATAGGTGACAAGAACTGCTTGCAGGTGAGTAGGCTGGTGCAAGGGGGATGAAGTTTCCTATTGCTCCTCCCAACCAAGCAACCAGAGGGAAGCCCCTCCTTCACAATCAGCTAGAAATGCAGAGGGTTGCTGCAGGAGGCAATGCACTCTGTCACTCCTCTACTAGCCCACAGCAAGATAGTAAAACAAGTATTTCAGGCTAGTAACTGTTTGTGGCTTATTTACAAGATTTGTCTTAATTTTAAAAAACATAAAAATCCAATGCATGTCTATTTGGCAATAAGTCCTGGTTACAGTCTTAGTGAATCTAAACAAAAGATCCTCAAGTTCACTTAAGTTACATTTATCATTTTGTTACTGTGCAGCTTTGACACTTCTATAAGTACCACTAGCTTCAATATACCAAATAAGTGTGCATTAGATTAAAGTTCACATTCTAAATAGTCTTAGGCAAAATTATTTGGTGTTAAGTCCTGTAAAATTAGAAGGAATGCCTGAACAAACTTGCATAGGACCACACTGTTAAAATACTCAGTGTTTTTCTACATTAGACTCAAAGACTTGCAGCCTAACTCAGTCCAACTCAGCATTCATGCATTCATATTATTTCAGGTCAAGGTTTTGGTTTTGGTTTTTTAAAAAAGAGGGACAAAGAGAGAGGAACACACAAGCATTCTTTCTGGGTGAACATCTTCCTGCATTGTGTCCATAGCATAAGCACACTTGCTTCAGTGGAGCTTACTTCTCAGTAAGCATTCTTAGGATTAAGTTGCACAACAAAATATGAATGTTTTAACTTTACTTACATTAAGCAGAACAATATTTATGGTACAATATTTAATATGCTGAATTTGCAGTATTATTAAGGAGTGTTATTGCAGGCAAGTGCACATTATTTAAGACTACACGAGTTATTTCAGGAGGCAGGATGAGAAGCTATAATTACAATTCAGAAATCCCATGACTGAGCATAAAATCCTCCTGAGCTACGCTCCACTATGTCTAAAAGCAGCGCCAATTCACTAACGAAATGGCATTTATAGAATTTCATATATAGAGAGAGAGATGCTCAGAATTTACTTTTTCTCTCTCTCTTGCACTACGTGGACCAACTCCCTGGGTTTGGTGCTGCTTGATGGCATCTACACATCGTACAGACTGTAAGGATCTACAGTGAAGGAGGTGACTTTTCTGATCGTTAAGTCTGGTGCCACTCAAAGTGGCCATGCATTATTCTCGATGACCCCGATTGTTCTTGAACAGGGTGGCTGTGAAGGGCGTGAAAGAATCACTAATCCGGAGTCCCAGGAATGACAGGTTCCGATGCTTGTGGCCTATATATACTCCAGATTAGAAGATCCTCCAGCTGTCCAGCTCGGCGCCACGTGTCAGCCCCTTTCAGTCGAGCTCGGCCCACCCACCAGCCCACCCCTTTTTCTCCCTTTGCCTGCTTATGCACACATTGAAGGGAAGGGAGGCTCCCATTTAAAATAATGCAGCTGGCAACTACAAATTCACTTTTGGCAGGGGGATTATGGGTATGTTCTGTCTCCACATGCATGGTTATTACTCCAGATTGGGTATTTGGCTCTCGGGCTCCCAGTTTCACATCTGCCTGCCCTTGCCGGCCTCTTCCCACCATCTCAAGCCCTTTCTCTCCCCCCCCTCGCCCACCCCCTCTGCCCTCCGTCCCCTTTCGCCCGCCTCGACCCTCGGCCCAGAGATGGGGGGGGGGAGAATGCGGCGAGGCGCGTCTCGCTCTGCCCTTGGCTTTAAAAACGTCCCCGCTGCCAGGCGGGCGAGCGGGAGGATGAATGGACGGGCGAGACGCCGCCGCCGCCGCCTGACGCAACATGGCAGCCACACGCCCCGCTCCACCAGCCCCACCGGAGGGGCTCCCGCTGGCCTCCTCCGGCGTCCAAACCCCGTGTAGGAAAAGAGGGGCAGCCCTTACCGAGAGGGACGTCCGAGGGGTTCACCGTCAAGCTCAGCGCCATTCCGGCGGCGGCGGCAGCAGGCAGAAAGGACCGGGCAGGAGCGCGGCGACTCGCAGCGAGGCTGAAGACGCGGCCCTCCCCTTTCCCGGCTCTGCTCCCGCCTCTCGAGTAGAGGCAGCAGCGCCGCCTCCTGCTTCGGCTCCCGGCTGCTCACAAGGCCTGACGCCTGCGCGTCTTCCTCCCCGGAGGAGGCCGAGAGGCTCTTCCCCGCCCACAAGCCCGTAACTCTCGAGGCGCGTTTCTCCTAAACCGTAAATCCCTTCTCGCCTTGTCAGCCGCGGCTCCTCCCCTCAGAAAAGAACGAGGGGCGGCCGCAGGCGCTTCACGCGATTGCTCTTCATACGTTACGTGGCATGCGCGGGTTTCGAAGCGCGTGTGGCTGCTCGTCACGCAGCCGTGTACAGTATCCTTGTCGAAGGCACACGTGGCGGGTTTGGGGGCTGTCAAGGAGCCCCGAGGCAGCTGGGATATTGGCAGCCTCTTCAGAAGCTGGTGCCTGAAAGGGCAAAATCTGCGACCTTCATTTCAAACCTTGGTCTTCTGTAAAGAAGATGGGGCATGGGCAATGCTGCGTCATTGTCACTGATGGGCTATGACTATTGTTATTTTGTTTTAGGTTGCAATTCTAACCAATAGTAAGGGTTCATAGCAGATACTCCTCACTTTCCCATTATCCTCCTAGGCTAGGCCTAGGTGGACATTCTTCATCATCACTCTCTTAGATTATTGAACATTTCCCTAATGAACAAGAACCTGTCATAATACTGCTAAATAAAATACAACTAGAACACTAAAAATATTAGGATTTAAGTGGCTTCTTCCTCTATGCCTACTTAACTGGGGCTTACTTTGCTTATTAACCTTCCATATGATTTAAGCAATGACACTGAAACTAGAAAGTGGGAAATCTGGGATAATTTGTACAAAAGGTGTGATTTCCAACTTTTGAGGTGTTGCAGTGAGAATTCTGCCTGGAGCTGCAACACAAGCTAAACACATCAGTTGTGATCCAGACTCCTTTGTACAGAGGGGATAATTATTTTACATGAGAAGGAAAATTTTGGTGGATTAAACTCCCTCTCTTCCTGTGCTGCAGTCTTGATCCAAATTTTTTCCCAATCTCCCCTAGGCTGCTTCTAATGAAATAAAAATACTTCCTGGTTTGTTAAACCTATATTCCATGATATGCAAACCAGAAAACGATGAGTAAGGGCTTCCTACAAAATAAGAAGACAAACCAGTTTCCAGATTCAGACATAATGAAAAACTGATTTCCCAAATCAGAGTCAAGCTGTGTGTGCAATGAGGAATGGGGATAGAAGAAAAGGGGGCATCATGTCCCATTTCTGAGTCCAGTGTTAATTCCAAACAGACCATAAGACACATTTAAGAAATGGTAAATATCATTTAATTTTCACAGTCATTTTAATCCACTCAAGACACATTGTGCTTTCAGTGTATAAAATCTGAAATACATTTGTCTATAGCCTCTTCATACGTGAATTGAACAAATGGGGCATCATATTGCTGGTCAAGCATTGTATGGATGTTTGAACTCAAGAAGCCTAGCATAAACTAGTAGGCAAGCAATGTAGCCCTGCTCCCCAGTCATCACGAGACACCCCCCCTTGAGTGATTCACGTGTGAACAGGGTTTATAAACAGAGGTGATTTATTTTGCACCATTAAATATAATGGTACTTACAGTTTTTGCTCTCAAGTTATCAAGGAAATGTGATTGTGTAAAGATTTGATTATTCAACAGGAATGTGTATAGATTAATAACAATAAACACAGTAATGGGGCAATATAACATTTTAGAACTATGCTAAGTGAAGTAACCTACTGTTCCAAATGAAAACCAAATTTAATGCCTGTTGTAACCTATGGGTGGCAGGGAGAGGAAATTACTAAACACTGTGGCAGAATGAAACTTTGATCCAGTTCCATAAGCCATTACCAATTCCAGCTAAGAATAATAATAGCTGAAGTTCCTTCCCAATCAAGTGGAATGCACCATGCTTTGTATTTTAAGGCACAAGAGCTTGTTTAACCGTCTCAGGAACTCGACTGGCATAATAGTCATGGTTTTTCAAAGCAGCAAGGACACCTCCTGAATTCATATGCTTGACGTCTTTGTTATAACAAAAGAAATTCCCATGAATATCAGTGAGCTTGCCTGAAAGAAAAAGAAGAGGTTAGCCTTTAAACACAGCAGCTCTATTTCTACAAAGGAAGGGGATTGTAGAAACATAGTAAGTTGCCTTATACCAGTTCAGACCATTAGTCAATTTAACTCAGTATTGTCTACTCTGACTGGAAGCAGCTCTCCATGGTTTTAGACAGAAGTCTCTCCCAGCCATACCTGGAAGTGCCAGGGATTTAACTTTGGATGTTCTGCATACAAAGCAGATCTTCTACCACTGAGGTATGGCTCTTCCAAGGTTATTTGGTAAAGGAACTGAACTCTCCTTTTCCATACCTTGGTTATCTAAATTTATTTCCCTCCATTACATAATCCCATTTTAGCATAATGGATAATTCATTTATTTAATTGATTTATAATCAACTCTTTAAGAGAAATATCGACAAAGTAGCTCACAAGCATACACTCCAAATATTATAGATACTGAAAAATATTAAAATATTCATATTCATGAGTATGCCAGTAACAAAAACCAGAAAAAACCTAACCACAAAATATAACTGGCCTATAACTCAGCAATATAGTTGCTATGTCAAAGAAACTCAGTAGCCACAGCAAAGAATTTAGCACATAGGTCTTCCTGTATGTGCAACTAGTTTCATCAAATGTTTCAACTAACTGTTGAAAGAAATGGAATGACTGCAATAGTGAGTTCAAGTGGTTTTGTATCCTTGCTTGCTTATTTATTTGCACTTGAGAAGATATGCCAACAAATGTGAGTGTAAATTAAATCATAACTTCAATACTACCTCATATAAAAATTGCATGGTAAAACAACCCAAAATAGAAAGGCAGTTTTAGGTTATTGTCTAATATATATGTGTACACAGACACACATGCTGTGTTATCATACATAGACAATATTAC
This sequence comes from Podarcis raffonei, assembly GCF_027172205.1. Lineage (NCBI taxonomy): Eukaryota > Metazoa > Chordata > Lepidosauria > Squamata > Lacertidae > Podarcis > Podarcis raffonei. Next base: position 95,398,749 of record NC_070604.1, on the reverse strand, counting down.
AAAATGTAGTGCAGCATCTGAAAACCTTTTCGTTTCATTTATTCCAGTGTATCTATTGACTCACCTCCTACTGCATGTAAAATAGCTTCTGGTGCACATGTGTCCCACTTCTTGCAACCAGGGCTGGCAAATACATAAGCAGATGCCTTGCCTTCCACAAGTTGAATGATCTGTCATGAACAAAGAGTTACAGTCACCATGTAGGCAATTGCATTTACAGACAAACTCTCCCTGTATGAGTTTGGATGATCAAATTTCAACTTAATAAGGCAAGATAGGCCAAGGCTTTGGCCCATTCACACAGTCCCTTCACTCCTCCCTTTGACTGAACCAACCAACAAAGAAGTCTTCCATTAGATGTAGCTTCTTATTTCATTCAAAGTGACTATTACTATTAACACTTTTGAAATAAGGCAACACGTTAAACCAAAGTTTGAAATCATTTCAAAACCACAGCTTCTTCCAAAGCTGTTAAACATCATTCCTGGTTAGCATAGAACAGTTACTATAGTTAAGGGAAGATGTTCTGCATGTGGAAAAATGCTTCCTCACAACACCCTGAACATTTTTACAATGAGTAGGGTGGCACAGTTTTCAGTTGGTGATGATTAACTATGTACACTATGCATCTGTAGCAACCAGCTTCTGTGGATGCAGAGTTCGATACATTTTTGATTCAGTGAAGCTATCCCAATATTTCAATTGTCATTTTTACATAGCGAACAATTTATCTGAAATTCAGGAGAAATGACCCTCCTCCACAGGGAATTGTTGATGGGTCGGTTGAAGTTGCTTCATTTGCCCAAGAAAGCCAAAACTCCATTGCTCGAAAACAACAACAAACCTATGAGTTAGTCATAAGGTGTTTTCGTTTTTTTTAATGTGCAAAACCCCTAAAAGCACTAGAAGGAGGCAGATCATTTTGAAGGCCGCTTCCTAAATTATCTCCATCCTATCAAGGATTAGTACGTCTCAAAGTCCCATCAGAAGCTAAAACAATTCACATTTCTTCCTAACACTTGCATATCCCACCATATAATGTGAGAAGAGGTTTAGTTTAGCAGTGAAAGGGAAGCAACAGTGGCAGCCTACTAACAGTGGGAGAGATGGAGTCAAGTGGCAACAAGGTCAGGTGAGCTCTAGGTTGGTGGCAGACCTGCAGGTGTATACACACCTGCAAGCCTGCCAGTGGCAACTGGAGATCCCTCAACCTCTCTGCAACCTCACCTTGCCCATCCCTGTCGCGGGAAGCAGCAGCACTGCCAGCAGCATAAAGAAATTGCTACCACTACAGCTGATGGCTTAAACCCTGTACACATTCTCATGGAAAGGATGTTCTGCAGTACAGCTCACTAAGAGCAATCGTATTTTTTGGTCTTAATCTTTTTTGAAAAACATTATTTTTCTAAAAATTGAAACAAAATTATCTCCACACCTTATTTCCTGCACCGCCAACTCTCACCACATGATCAGGGTTCATGGCACTAATGCAATCGTTGACCAGCTTGCTGCTGTGTGACCGTGTGGTGGTGATAATGTGCTTCCCAGCTGGAGCCTCCTTCAGCTGAAATCCAAAGGCCCCCAAACCTAGGACTCCCCAGATTGTCCTGCCCAGGACTGCATCTGCACCCGCCTGCAAAAAAGGTACAAAAAGTTCAGACACTGCAATGATGCCTTTTGTCATAAACTACGGTTTTAAAAAGAAAGTAACACAGATGATCGCTGGAAGTACTGCACTTATGCAGTACAAAACTTATTTAATAGCATTACTCTTATTTTGCCTCTTTTTCCATTAACATGCAAGTTCCATCCCTGGTAGGGATTGTATTTTTATGATTAGTGAAGAAATAGAGTCAGGACTCTGCGATTCTTTTCCCGAGTTACAGCAGTATGAGGTCTACTTTTGCCCCATAATAACATATAACGTCTCAGAACACTTCATAAGATAATATTACTTCCTCCAAAACTTCCTAAAGGGGAAATAGAATCCCACTAATGGTACTAAGCCAACTGTTTCTCTTTTTGATATACAATCTTTATTTGCTTTCCCAAACATTTTATCTTTGACTCCAGTCATTGTACCATCAAGCTCACTTACTCAATTACCTTTATAATTTAGTGATTTTTTTCTCCATGTAAATGAGACAAAGATCCAGGTTTTACCCAGACTGTTAAGTACAGCAGCTCTATCCCCATCATCCATAGGAGGTAATCTCTGCACAGCATCCAGAAATATTTCCAGCCTTCAAGCCTAATCTCAGCAGACCACAGCATACGGTGCGTTACTTTATAACAAAACAACTCAAGAATTCCTGATGTTATATATGAAAAGTTTTCCCTGACTCTACAACAAGATTGCAGATAAGCCCTGATTGTGGGCATAGCATTTGCCTAGTGGGATTTAGTAAGAAAGAATTGATCCTTCCCTTAGAAATAATACTTTGCCTGGTTTTGTGCACTTCCTTTTATCTATACATACACCATTATCCAGCAGCAGCTAGGGGAATCAGGCAATTTGTTTGATACTTTTCAGCAAATCAAGGCATCTCCTACCTCGTAGTTATAATAGGGTTGGTTAATGACTCCTGCTATTGCTTTTCCTCCATAAGCAATTCCGATAAGAACTGTCACATGATCAAGAAGTCCTGAAAGAGGGAATAAAGAGTTGTAGCTTGAAACGTCTTCTAACTTTTGTCATCTGTCTCATCTCAGATCATATCAAGCGTTTTTCTCAGCATAGGGTTAGACCAGGCATAACCAGGGCGGTGGTCCCCAGGTGTTGAGGGGGAAAACTCCCATCACCCAAGTTATAGGGGGCCCTTGGGAGTGGGAGTCAAGCAACACCCCAAGGGCACAATCTGGGCTACCCCCCGAGTTAGATTTACAGTTTCAGAATATTTAGAACATGATAATATAATAGAAACGTGCTGCATGTATATTTATTATATTACATTTATAGCCCACCTTTCATCCATGATGAAATTCAAGATGGTGAATGTATTGTTCTCAGGCACTCTCTCTCCTATCCAGACATTGCTGCACCTGCTTATCATGAGCAAGTTTCCTGCACCTTGTTTGTCTCTTTATTTCTTATATACTGGTTTTTTATTGTGCTACATTCAAAGGCTGCCAACTCTAGACAAGCAAGAGGTGTTGGCTATCACTCATTAAAATAATGATTCACTAAAATCAAGATTCATTTTAAAAAGGAAGAGCTAAGGCAGGCTCGAAGTCTCACAACATAGCTTGGAAGAAATAGGGATTCCCTGAATGTGGCTAACAATTGACAGTACAATCCTATACATGTCTACTCAGAAGTAAGTCACATTGAGTTCAGTGGAACTAACTTCCAGATGAAGGGGAGATAGGACTGTAGGCTTAGTCAATTAACAAAGAATGAATAAATCACCCAGCTGATTTGGTTTCACAGTCCAACTTCTATTATCAAACCCAATCTTCTACAGTTTTTTCAGGTAATGGTGACCTCTACCTGTCCACTTATCGCTGGTAAATGTCACACATTAACTCAGTATGACTTTGGCATTGTGCTTAATAAAACAAAAGTGCATACTCAATGTGAATGCATTGAAAGAAAAAGCAAACCTTCTGTGTATTCTTTGGTTCCATCCAGAGGGTCGACCCATACAACAAGCTTTGAAAGGAAACAAAACAAAGGAGAGTTTCAAGCGGAGATACAGACTTGATATCAAAAGCATTGCTAGCAAGAAAGAAGAAAAGAAATTGTGAAGTGCATCTTCACTTGGAGCAACTACAAACTGCCTCATCACTGCTGAATAAGAAATCTTTTTATGGTTAAGGATTAATGTTAGTTTTAGTTTATCCAAATGTATGTATTTCTTCACACAGTCAGAAATCCCAAACCAATTTACAAAACCAATGGCATATTAAATATATTGTACAATAAAATATATTTTACAGCAGTACAAATACACTAGAACAGCTCACCCAGAAAAGTCATCTAACAATATAAAACAAACCATCCCACCTGTGTAAGAACACACACCAAAAACAGCCACCAAAAGCCAGATTCCTAGTGCTATCCAAATGCCTGTAAGAATAAAAATGCAATCGCCTCGCCCAGGAAGGATAACAAAATTGACACCAGACAAACTTCCCTTGGGAAGAGTGTTCTATAACTGGGGTGACATATAATTCAATAATTAGATGAACCTTTAGTTATTAGTACCTCTTCTTCTTTAATGTTTGTATACTGCTGTGGACAGGATTTCTTCAATATCTCCTCACACTGGCCATTCTCAAGTAACTCTTCATCTACATCTTCAGAGGGAAGATCCTGATGTAAAAAGGAGAGATGCACAGTTAAGGTTAATAATACTGAGACGGGTACATAAGTATTTGCCGGTTCACCATGCATAAACCTACGTAATATTGGGTAACATGAGAAAGAAACAGTGGTGGTGTGTGTGTGTGGATTGACAAATCTCTCTCTTTGGGGCCTAAAAAAATTATAAGCTATGAAGAGGCAGCAATAAGAAAAAAACTGAGGACATTTTATTTGCTTTTTACTAATAGTCTCAATTAATCAATTGCTGCTTTTATCAATTGCTGTTGGTGTATTGCTGCTACTCGTTTTCAAGTGGATTGTGGTTCTATTGCTGTTCTATTGCATTTTTATACATTTTTTGTACACCACAATTGTGCCCTACAAAGTATCAAGCATGAACAGCACATGCTGGATTTTAGTGTCCTCACCTCTTCACCGATGATCGTGAGCTTAGGAAACTTCCGTGCCAAAGAGGAACAAATGCTCATCTGCACCAGCCGGTCAGCCTTGGTCTGCAGGTCATTAGCTCCTGACTGTTCAGATAGAATAGAATAGATAGAAGAGGTTGACAGTCAAAGCTATGATGTGGCCCAAACAGAATACTAACTTACTTCCTTTCCCCAGTGAAGATATACTAACAGCCATGCAAATACATTTCTCAGCTTGTAAACTATGACAAGAGGCCATGGTAATCTTGTGAATCTGTGAGGTTTTATGGCCCAGCAAATCTTTACATGTTCCAACATTGGGAAGGTGCCTTTTTTGTGGAATGCTTTAGACTTAGATAAGTTTGCATGTTTGCATATCTAACTAGCAGTCATCTAGTGAATGTTTCAAAGCACTGTAAAATATATGTATAAATATATGTACCAAATAAGGTACTAATTTTTATATTCCTGAAACAGATGTTCCCTTTAACCACCAATTCATACCGAACATGTTTTCTTTCTTTCTTTTTTTTCATACCGAACATGTTTTCTAGGACTTGCCAATCAGAAGATCGGCGGTTCGAATCCCCACGACGGGGTGAGCTCCCGTTGCTCGGTCCCAGCTCCTGCCAACCTAGCAGTTCGAAAGCACATCAAAGGGCAAGTAGATAAATAGAGAAGGTAAATGGCGTTTCCGTGTGCTGCTCTGGTTCGCCAGAAGCAGCTTAGTCATGCTGGCCACATGACCCGGAAGCTGTACGCTGGCTCCCTCAGCCAGTAAAGCGAGATGAGCGCCACAACCCCAGAGTCGGCCACAACTGGACCTAAGGGTCAGGGGTCCCTTTACCTTTACTATTTTTATTTTTAAAATGTAAAAATTGGATTTTATGTAAAGATGTTTTTGTTAAGGTGCAATAAAAGGTAGATCAGAGTTAGACTCCTGGCCTTGAAACAAGATGCATAAACTTAAGCATTCATAAGCACCACCATAGTGCGGTGGTTGGAGTGTTGGACTAGGCTGGGGAGACCTAGGTTCCAATCCCCACTCAGCCATTAAGTTCACTGCATCACTGTGTGAGCCAGTAACCATCTTTCTACTTAAGTGACCTCACAGACTTGTTGTGAGGATAAAATGGGGGAAGAACTAGTTATGCCACCTTGAGCTCCTTGAAGACAGGATATACATGATGATAAATAAAACACCAGTCACAATGTCCAGCACATAAAGAAGACTTATACAGAGGGCCATCCAGCTCAGTATTATCAAGATTGACTGGCAGTGGGTCCATGGCTTCATACAAGGATGTCTCCCAGCCCTACCAGAAGATAGTGGGGTTAAACCTGGGACCTTCTGCATGCACAACATGATGCTCTACTAGTGAGCTATGGCTGTTCTGCAGAGAGAAAACATGTGTGCAAAAAAAAAAATCACAAACACCACAGTGAAGAATCTATTTGAATCACTTACTTTGATGGAATTGGCAAGAAAGGGTCAATACTTGGGTTTTATTAGCTCTTGGATTCTAGATTATTGCCTATGGAATCCTGCAAAGTCAAGCATTTTTCAAAGCCTGTAATTTTAAAATGTCCCAGAAGCCTAGGAAAGCAGGCATCTGCAGAGTCTCTATACCAGGCATAGGCAAACTCGGCCCTCCAGATGTTTTGAGACTACAATTCCCATCATCCCTGACCACTAGTCCTGTTAGCTAGGGATGATGGGAGTTGTAGTCCCAAAACATCTGGAGGGCCGAGTTTGCCTATGCCTGCTCTATACTGTCCTAGAACCTATAGGGATAGCCAGCAAAATGATTCAGAAAGAGAAAGTTGGCAGGTGGATTCACAGTTATGTGGGCCATGATTTCTGATTACAGTTCAGGCAACTAGTGCATTTCCCAGCACCCCATCAACTGATGTTGGCATGGCTTATCTGAAAACAGCAATTCAGAATAGGCCCCCACTGAACAATGAGAGGCTTGTTTCTGAGTTAAACATGCATAGAATTCTGCTACATGTTCTACAGGGGTTGATCATTAATGCAATGAACACTTACCTAGGAGTAAGTCCCACTGGACTAAATTGGAACTTATTTCTGAGGAGGCATGCATAGGAGTGTGCTGACAGTTACCTTCTCAACTACGCCCAGATCTCCTCCAGCCATGACTTTCCTCACAATTGTTCCTGCTTTATTAGCGACAGAATATGCCGAGGCCACAAGACGCATCAATACAGTTGGACTGGAAGACATGCTTACTGCACGGAAGAAGGGATAAAAATCTTGTGAGTGCCACCGTCATCTCCCCAAACAAACACGTTACATGCTTAGCACAAAAATATTCAGTGGGAAAAATGAATAGTGCATTAGAAGTGGGCAACATATGCTGTATTTTTCTTTCAGAGATATTGTGAGGCACGACTCGTCCACCTAGAAATATTCTTTGCTCCTTCTGTGCCTCCTCAGAATTCTTTTCTGTTTCTACCACTGTTGCCTTGATGTTGAATAAAGAAGAATGAATGGGTGAGAAGATGAAATTCACATTTATTGTTCTGCCCACTTTTGCCTCCGGCCCTGCCCACCACTACCATGTGGCTCCTGAAAGCTTGCTGAGAAGCAAATGCAGCACTGAGGCTGAAAGGTTCGCCATCCCTGAAATAAATAATCAGGTAAATAAATGATTTAGTAATGCCTTCATAGCACTGTGAAGTAGTGTCATGGCTGTGAAAAGGAAAGGCTAAATGTAAACTCCACAGAACATTTTATTGTGATTAGAAAAGGCAAGAATGTGCAAGCTTTAAACCAGTTTTATTATTACATAAAACTACGTCTCCACGGACTCCCTTTGTTTGCTTTCCTCGCTTATTCTCAGAGGTATTCATTACCTTTGATCCAGTTATGCAACTAACTGCTTTTCTACCTTTGGAAATTCCTTACCCAACTCAGGTTACAATCTAACTCTTTTACATTTATTGTAGGTTTGCTAAACCTGCTCAAAAATATAGATATATATTGTCTTCTCTCCTCTTTTAAAAGAAAAAAAACCCCACAAATGACAGTGTGTCCTTCAACATTTGCATTGGAAGGTAAAAAGCTGCAGAGTTTAGCTAAAAGGGGCCTTTCTAGAAGTGATAGGCCACAATCCCATGTTCCTTCAAGACAGAGGTGAGGAACCTTTTTCAGACTGAGAGCCACAAATCCTTCTGGACAACCTTCCAATGGCCACATGCCAGTAGCGGGCAGGGCCAGGGGCAAACCTTGAGTGGAACAACACCCGTAAATTTTACCTTTGTAGTTTACACATGCACACCTCTGTCCTCCATGCAGGAAATCAAGATGGATTATTCAATGACATACTCCAGCCAAGACAAGCACTCAAGGAGGGTGGAGAAGCAGGGCTGGTGAGAGGTGTGACTTGAAAAAATAAAGTGTGGCTGGGCAGAGGCTTAAGGGCCAGACAGAAAGGTACAGGAGGGTCACATCCCCACATAATCCTAACCCCACCTGCCTGGGCCTGAGGTTAAAAGTGCTTGTGCATACCCAACAGATCTTTCACCCGCTGCAAGTGCAAAACACACAGTCTGAAACTCTACCTGTTTAAACACAGTCCTATTATGTACAATGAGGTTTACTCCCAGATAAGGGTGCACAGGGCTGCAATCTTCTGCTGGGGTGGTGAGAGGCAAACCTGAAATGATATTAAGCATGACAAAAGCCCTATTGTGGATATATCACAAAGTGCTTGGCAGATATATAACTTATGTGACTGATAGTATTATTCTGACCACTACACAAAGCTATACTTTTATCCTACATTAATTGATCTAGAATTCACATGTAGGATTTGCTTGACAGTGAAAATAGTAGAAATTTCACATTGATTTCTGTGGTTTCTTATGAACAAATAATAATGTTTTTAAAACATGCCATTCCGGGCCAGCCTAGGCAACATATACTGTTATATATTTGATGTTAGCCGCCCTGAGCCCGGTTTCGGCCGGGGTGGGCGCGATACAAATAAAAGTTTATTATTATTATTACTAGAGAGCGGCAAGGATCAACAGCAATTCCACGTCAGCTCATTACATTAATTTACGGTAATGTTAGGGAAAGCCCTGCCCATTCTAAAAGACCAGCGAATTGCGCCTCGTTTTTCCCTGGAAGTTCAATGTGCTTCTCTCTCTTTCGCAATCGTGGAAATGCCTAGCGGGTGCAAATATCCCTCCCGTTGGTTCTCCGCCGCCCCATACGATCCCTGCAGCTGCTAAATAAATACTGGCACAAACATGACTATCTGTGATACGCATTAAAGAAGGCGAGGGAAATATGAAAAGTGCATGCCTACCTGCCTTTGCAACAGCAGCTCTCCAAGCACACCTGCAACACAACCTCCCAGCCCGAATGCTAAACCCTCCCGTGACTTCCTCCCTCTAAGCCACCCGTTCTTTCTCCGCCTCGCCTACCAGCATCAGCTGGGTCCTAAAGCCCATTCTATCCATTTCCCGTACACGTTTCTTTGCGGTGCGGATAGGAAAATACTCTAGAATTCACGTAGGATTCGCATGACGGTGAAAAACAGGCACTGAAATAGTAGAAATTTCACGCTGATTTCTGTGGTTTCTGATGTACAAATAATAATGTTTTTAAGACATGCCAGCTTTAGTAAAAAGCAGCTTTCTTAAAGTCAATGCGGAGCGTCCAGACTTAAAGATCTATGGATGTTTTACTCATCAAAACGATGCCTCACTGAGTTCAGTACAAGTAATAAGTGAGTCGTGGGCGGTGGATGGTAGACTTAGCGAATTCCACTGATGCTTGCAAATAAATGTGCATAGGATCGGGGCTTTAAGTTGAAAAGCATGTGCGATTCCTTTTAAGTGTGGATTGTTTTCTATTTTATAACTTTTCCTTTAAATGGGTAGCCCCTTTGAATTTCTTATGACAAATAGCCTTGATATAAGGTTGATATAAGGTCCCCCTCCTAAATGCAAAAATAAACACCGGCGGCAATATATCAGTCCTTGAACTGCAATAGGTGTGTGTTGTTGTTGTTGTTGTTGTTTTGTGTGTGTGTGTGTGTGTGTGTGTGTGTGCATGCGTCTCTTTTCTGTGGGTTGGGTTGCGGCTTCTCAAATAGCAAGGCAGCGTTGTGTGAAGCCTTTTTTGCTTACGACCTTCCCAGGGTGTCTTTGAAACTTCAGCACCCTCTCTCCCCTTCCAGCGTCTTAAACGTGCCACGAGCCGGTCTGTGCGATTTCCAGTCAAGAACTTTCTGCGTGCCTCACTAAAGCTCCGAAAGTCAGGCTTATTTTGCCTTTTTCAGCTGTTATTACACACCCGCAAGCAGCAAGCGGGAGGACCGACCTCTAGAGGGCGCTGGCAATTCAAACCCCATCCGGCCCGGCAGCACGCGAAAGAACGCGAAAAAGAAACAAGAACCCGTTTGAGATGTCCCTTTCCGGGCCCCGTTATACCCTCGCTGCTCGCCGTAGCAGGCCCGGAAGTGCCCATAGGGCAAAGTTAGGAAGATGTGGGCACTGCGGGCGCCGCCGCTGCTCCAGTCCTCTCAGCGTGCCTGGGGCTGGGCGTGCAGGGCGGTGTCTGCGGGGCCCGGGAGGGCCCAGAAAGCGAGCCCGAACTCGAAATACCGCGAGACGGTGTTGCTGCCCCGAAGCGATTTCCCCGTCCACTTGCCCGGCCGGCTGCAGCCCGAAACGGAGTTGGAGATTCAGCAGGTAGAAGAAGGAAACGGGGGAGGCTGGCTGAGAGAGAGGGGCACTTTTTTAAAAAATTACGCCCTCCCGCCCCCTTAGTTGCAAACCCACGCTGAACCAAATTGCGTAGCAGTGCAATCGACGCGCACGTTTTTGTTAGGACACTACATGTCACTACGGGCCCCGGGGAAACCTGAGCATCCTCGAGGCCCTGGTGAAGGGGAAATCTGACACTTTCCTTCAATGCCGGATTTACGTATAAATTAAACAAGCTATAGCTTAGGGCTCCATTCTCTTGGGGGCTCCCAAAAAATCAAAGGAAAAAAAACTGGATGTACATTTCCAAAATATAACATAAAAAACAAATAAAGTAAAATAAAAACCTAATACAGCAACAGTGTGTTGTGTAGGCTCCTATGATGTAAGTAATGGGCATATATTCAACACAAAAATATAGCATATATTCAACACAAAAAACAGTGACAATTTGTTGTTGACAAAGGACAGCTGGACATATAAAGGGCCTCATTACCTTCAAGTAGCTTAGGGCCTCATCAAACCTAAATCCAGCCCTGCTTTCCCCCCACTTTGAAGCTGCCAATGAAGTTTTCTTAGCAAGAAGTAACTTGAGGTTAAAAAAAACAGTAGCTTCAGGAAGGTGATTTGTTCAGGGAGAGAGAGAAACGTTTCCTACCCATGCACCAAAGTGCTGAGATGCTGCTGTTATTCATATAACAGAAATGTGCGTGTTAATTGTTTTCAAATGATTTCTCTGCTAGTTTGATTTTATTGGGACGTACCAGAAGGTCAGGTCCAACTAATATCAAGAATCTGCTTTTGCAATCCTCTACAGCCACAACAGGCGCTGTAAGTCAAACTATTAGACTTCACCCCCTAAGGGGCACTCTGTTGTCTCCCAAGAAAGATGGGTGCCAACCCACCAGCTTTTCCAATCGGCATCCCAGAAATTTATACGCATAATGCAAATGATTGCTCTGCATTACATATAATGCAGTTTGAACACTTATCCCAATATGCTAACTTCATATGTAGTTGACAGATTAAACTAGTTTAATTGCAATCCCCTCGTTCCAGGGAAACCTGTAAAGAAAGCTAAGATTGCCAAAAGTGGTTGGGGATCTCTAACAGAATTCAGAACACCCTTACCAAATTACCGTTCCTTGGGGGTGTTGTGATTGTTAAGCTCCACAGAATTTGAATTGTAATGCAGTAAAATACAATATAAGAAGCAAAAGCAATTAATCACAATTGAAAATCAACCATAAATCCACAGATACACCATAGACCAGGCATGGCCAAACTTGGCCCTCCAGCTGTTTTGGGAGTACAGTTCCCATCATCCCTGACCACTGGTCCTGTTAGTTAGAGATGATGGGAGTTGTAGTCCCAAAACAGCTGGAGGGCCAAGTTTGGCCATGCCTTTTATAGACCATTGGAAGGAAGTTTGCAGACCCTGTTGTAAAATAACACTCATTTTGTGTTTAGAATATGGTATGTAATATTATTTCTAATTATGTGTTTCTATAGAAATGTGGCTTCTCAGAACTGTATTCATGGCAAAGACAAAGGAAAACAAAGCAAGAATTTTGTCTTCATGATGGACCACCGTATGCCAATGGAGATCCCCATGTTGGTCATGCATTGAATAAAGTGAGTGCTATCTTCCTAAATAAATCTGCTTTGCCTCTGTAAATACTTAACATTCAGTTCACCAGCAAGTCGATAAAAGTTTTGTATCTTTCAGTATTGATCTTATGTGTACTTAAATGTATGGAACAATAATAGAAAATACCTTTCCATTGAGGCTCCTAGAATGAGTGTGATATTAAATGGAAATGAATGGTTGATCTTCCATGGCATATTAATGTTGAATTGTGTTCTTATTGAAATGCAATTTGAAGTCAGTCAATGTTTGCCAGTGTATCTAGTCTCTGAGTTCATAGGTTTGTTAAACATTGGAGCAGGTGGAATCTAAATACATGCTGATGGAACCCTGAGAATTTGTAGAGTGAGATAGAAATATGTGTGCTTTTCTTTTTCTTTGGTTTCCCTTTAGATTTTGAAAGACATCACAAATCGGTTTCACGTGATGAGAGGCTATAAGGTACACTATGTGCCTGGATGGGATTGCCATGGATTACCTATAGAGTTGAGAGCATTGTCAGAACTTGAGGAAACTGAACATCTTTCTCCAATGGAAATCAGACAGAAAGGTATATTTCCTCTTGCAAGCTTTCTGAGAGAGGTTTGTGATGTGGGTGTGCAATTTCTGCCATTGTTGGTCTGATAGAAAGTCTTGTTTGTGAGGATTGCAGAATCGGTGTGATCTCATATGTTTGAGAGATACCTTCTTAGATTATAGGTGCATGATTTAAAGCAGGATTGGGGAACCTGTAGCCCTGTTGATGCTTTCGGTCTCCAACTCTCATTTAGCCCCAGCAAGCATGGCCAGTTGTCAGGGATGATGGGAGTTGTTTGAAGGCAAGTTGTTCACTAGATAGAATTGCAATAACTGCTTTCTGGTTCTACGCCTTTGTGGAGGAATTTTGAGAGCTGGAAAGGTAGTCTGTGAGATTCAAATTCACAATGGGGTTTTTTTCTCCACATTTCAGCTAAAGAATTTGCAGAAAAGGTAATTGAAAAACAGAAAGAGGCCTTTATCCGCTGGGGCATAATGGCAGATTGGGAGAACTGCTACCATACGTTTGATAGAAAGTACGAAGCAAAACAGCTGGGCATTTTTCACCAAATGTTTGATAAGGTGAGTTAACATTTATTTGGTAAGTAAGACTTACGCTGTCAAGATTGCCATTCACTTTTGATTACTTAAACCATGTTCTTTTCCTTCTAGGGTTATATTTATCAGGACTATAAGCCGGTGTTTTGGTCTCCTTCAACAAAGTAAGTGGTAACCGTACTCATTCTTGAAATATAGTCGGTGAGAGAGTGGAAGGCCTTTATCCTCATTTAATTCACTTTCTTTTCATGCAGTACAGCCTTGGCTGAAGCTGAACTTGAATACAACCAGCAGCATGTTAGTCGTTCTGTTTATGTCAGATTTCCCTTATTGAAACCACCACCCAAGCTAGCTTCTGTGTTAGGTATGTTGTGTATGTTCTATGTTATGTATACTCTTAATACCGTTTTTGTTAATGTTCTTTTAATGTACTAGAAATAATGCTTATTAAATATACTTTCCCTTGTAGACGGATTACCTGCTGTGAATTTGATAATCTGGACCACACAACCTTGGACTATTCCATCGAATGAAGCTGTCTGCTATATGCCAAATTCAGAGTATATACTCATTTGCTTTTAATTTCTATGGGACATGCTTAAAAGCTGTTATTGCTAACAGTAGGGATTAGGGTTGTTGTTTTCTTATCACAGAGGTAGGATGATCCTATGCACATGTACTCAGAAGTTAGTTCAATAGAGCTTATTTCAGGTACATATGTATGATTTTCTACTTTAATTGGAGTAATTTTGCAGCATTAATTTTGACTGGTAACTGTACTGGTATATCACAGACTCCTCTAGATCTAAAAAAAAGGTGTTTTGTATGCATTTTATTGCCAATATGTATGTCTCTTGTATTCTAGCCATTTAATGTAGTGATGCAGTAAGACCACTTATTGTCTACCTTTATTCTGTTGAACATTTTTGCTCACTGCTTTACAATTTTTTAAAAAAGAGGTGCATGTTGTAAAGCTTAGAAACATACTGCGTTGCAGCTTGCTGAAGGGCTTTTGGTCTATCAGGGATTATTTTGATGTCCCCTCCTGTCTGGTGCCCCCTGAACCATATCCCACAGTGTTCTGAAGAGTAAGTCTCCAAATCCTCCTGGAGCAGATTTTCAGGGAACACAGAAGAGAAGGGAATTGGCAAAACACTGTATTCCTGTTTTCCATTTGCTTAAGCTTTAGCTACATCAAATCTCTTCTATGAACAAAGGGCCACCTTGGAGATTATCATAGTTGTGAATGCATCAGCTGTGACATGGGTTCATGGTTTCCAGTAGTCTCTTCCACCACTCCATTCACAAAACAAGCATTTTGAGCCTAAAAGCAGTCTGTAGTTTCGCACAAAGAGCTGCTAAAGAGGAAAGAGGAAAAGCCTTAGATTTGTGTACTTGCATGTTGTGTTAGCGATGTCTAATGGCCACAACAAAGCAAAAACAGCCTGTAAAAGGATTTAAATAAAAATATTTGGAAAATCCTAGCTAAAACTATTAGAGACTAGGAGTTGTGTGGCCACAGAAGGATGCAGCATAAATCAAAAAGAGATAAAATCGGAGGATGCCTTGTGTTATTGTATCTAATTGTTTTCTGATTCAAAGATAGGCGACCTTTATAGGGAAACTAATGTAATTTAATTCAGTGCAGATTTCTAGAAACATTGAACTGGATTTTTCTCTTCCTGATCAAAATGAGTCCTGTGAAAATGCCTTGTTATGGTGTTAACATTTCCATGATAACATTTCCATTTCACCGTTGGGAAATACAGATTGCCACAAAATGGGGAGGATCTGCTCTGCTAATTTTGGGGAGAGCTCTGTGATATTTGCATGTATTTTTTTACGATTGGAACGGTGCTAAATTAAAAGATGTCATAAAATTATAGGTATTCCATTGTGAAGTGCGCAGACACTGGGGAACATTTCATTGTAGCGGCAGAAAGAGTACAATCTATAGCTGCTGCTTTGGATATGCAGTTTGACGTGATTTCAACATGTAAAGGTAACCCCCTTTTTAATATTTGAATAAAGAAATGGATATATTTCTAATACTGAATAGTAGAGGATCGGTTGGTGACTTACTTTCCTGTAAATTAGAATAATTTACCTGTAGCTTACCTGTAGTTGAGTTAGAATAATTTGTAGAATAATAGCTAATCTGAAACAATAAACCTATTTATTAAATTATTGTAGTTACTCTTGAGGTAGCCCTTGGCGCTTCCTTTAACAGGCTGTTCACATGTTGCTTTTTAGGAGGTGAATCTGGTAATCCAGTTGCTCACTGGCAGGCAAAAGGAATGACTGAACTAGGCTATATAATTCAACAGTTCCCCATAGAAAGAATGGGGAGACTTTAAATTGAGAGGTCAGGGAGATGGGGTGTTAAACACTCTACAAGTTGACTAACTTGTTTAGCCTCCTGCCCTGGGAGATCTCCCCTTCCCTGCCTCTCACACAACCATCCATCACCTTCATCTGTATGCAGACCCCTCATTAACCCTGAGTACAGGATAACAAAAAACACAAGGGCACTCAATAGCACTCCCTCATTGTGAAACAATATGTTCCCTTCGCTCCAGGGTTCTAAGATGTTTGGAGAGCCTTCACAAATGCAGGAAGCTTCAGGAAGTGGCTCATGAGTTGAGAACAATGGGAATGACTGGAGTGGGTGGGGCAGGGAGTGGAGGTAGCACACTCTCCTACATGAGAGTAAAGGGTAATGCTTCTTTTTAAGATGGTGCTTGTTATTGGCAGTTTCTTTAAGTACCTGAATTATCAGTACATATTTCTTTGGAAAAGATGCTGCCTGATTTCTTTGGCCATCTTTTTCGTCAACAAAACACTGCAGACCTCTTCTCTCTCTCTCCATCCCCCAACCCCCTATAGATATATACATGTGTGCAGTTTTTCTACTGGTCAGTTGTTGTTTTTACTTCTGCTGTGTTCTCCTTCAGGTACAGATTTGGAAAGTGGTGTGTGCTCACACCCCACCATTCCTGAAAAGCAGTCTCCCCTTTTGCCTGCAAACCATGTGACCATGTCAAAAGGAACAGGATTAGTTCATACAGCCCCAGCTCATGGTATGGAAGATTACAGTGTAGCTTCTCATCACCAGCTACCCATGGTACTGTGGTTTTGCTTGCTTTGTCTTTAACATGTGGGTTTCCCCCCCCTTCTTGCACCAAAAATATTATTTATCAAACATAATAAGTGTTATAAAATCACCTGATAGCATTCTGTAGCCACTCTGGTGCCACCAAGGTACACAAGACTACCAGCTGTCACACTGGGGGGGGGCAGGGGGGGACTTGTAGTCTAAAACATTGTGGAGAGGGCCCCTGTGTTTGGAAGGCTGACTTAGGTGATAACGTCCATTCTCAAACAGTACAAATCTTTGCTGGTGCAACAGGGTTTCCCATCCTCTTCTCCCCCTGCCTTCCCCCCCAACCTGCCCAAATCTGTTCCAGAGAATTGGGGAGCCCACCAAAATAAATTGGGTGGGGGAAGCTGCTGGGGTGAATAGAGGGAAGGGAAGAGCCACTGTATGCAAGAAAGTTTATCTGTTTAAGTATACTGTCGGAGGCGGAACAGAATGTGTTTGTGCATTGGATAAAAGCAATAGTTGTATTCATCCAGGTATAGGTTGCATGTAGTTGTGCAATAAAGAAACAGAATGCTCTTGATTCGGTCCTGAAAACCATGCAGTTGCAATAAACATAGTGATGGATTTACAAGATGTATATAAATCCTCTATTTTTATTAATATTCCTTTTTATATCATCTAGATTGCCTAGCATCCAGAGTGTGCAAATAAAAGCATTAAAAAAACCATACCCTAGAACAGAAAACATTTTAAACATTGGGGACAAACAATTGGATACTAAAAGTATCATATACAGCCTTACTGTCTCAGTTCTTCCAAAATACCTGAATGACTAAATGCATCCTCTAAAGGTGCTAGAAGGACAATACTGAAGGAGCCAGCCATATTTCCAACAGGGGGAGAGTTGCATTGTTGTGGTGCCACTGCAGAGAAGTCCCTGCCATGTGTCATCACACAAGAGGCAATACCTGTTAGTGATACCACTAGCAAGTCCTCTCCTGCCCATCTCAGAGCCTGAGTAGGCACATACTGGGAAGGGTGTTCCAAATGCCTGGCTCATCTAGAGCACTTGTGTTCCTTAGAGAGTACCTTGTGGAAGTCTCCTTTTGCAATCTCAAGTTGATTGTAGGCAGCTCCTTTGATAACACCCTCTTCATGTTTAAAAACAGCCCTTTAGCTGCCCTTGCTATTCTCCACAGCTCTTTCCAGCCCTATAGTTCCTTCACTTTGGTTATTCTGCAAAATCCAGAACTGAGAGTATCTTCCAGATAGATCCCATCCCCTTAGAATTTGTGAAGTTATTTAATACTCTAACATATATAATTGTATGTGTATAAAATATAAATTATATGAGAGATGGGGGGGCTATAAGCTTACATTTGAAATATTAATCTTAGTTTTTAAAATGTTTTATGTATGAGCAGTAAGAGATTTTATTCCTCTTAGAATGGACAGATAGTTGCCATTTTGAGCAAAAAGAGTTAATGCTCCTCACTAAAATCTTGGAAGTCTGCTTTTCTCTCATGGCTAAATGTATTTGCTTCTGGTGGGAAAGTTTAGCATCTTATACCTCACTCTGGATAAGAATGATATCACCTTCCTCCTTCTAGTAGTGAGCTCACACTCCTGTAATCAGACGAAACTTTCTCAACTTTTTTGACATAACCTCAAAAGTTCCCACCTCCCCCTTAGGACTGCCTGGTGGGTGAAGATGGACGTTTCACAGAGGCTGCAGGGTCTGAGCTTCAAAAGAAAGCTGTCCTCGAAGAAGGAAATGAAGCTGGTGTGTATATTTTGTATTGTATTCAGAAATAAAGTGGAGTTTATCAGATATAATGAATGCCCTGTTGTGCCAAGAGAAGTGCATTAGCATTTGGAATTTCAGCCGAGTGATAATTTTGTTCACTTTCCTCAGTCATTCGGATGCTTCAAGGAACAAAGAGCTTATTAAAAGAAGAGAAATGCATACACAGCTACCCCTATGACTGGAGGACTAAGAAACCAGTGATCATTCGTGCCAGCAAGCAGTGGTTCATTAATACGGCAAATCTCAAGGCTGCTGCCCAGGTACAAGGCAGACTTCTAAGGTGTATGGATACTCACTTGTATGTGGGAGGGGGGCATACTTTGCATAGCTGATACAGTCATACCTCGGGTTGAAGTAGCTTCAGGTTGAGCGTTTCCGGGTTGCGCTCTGTAGCGACCCAGAAGTAATGGAACGCATTACTTCCAGGTTTCGCCGCATGCGCAGACGCTCAAAATGACATCATGCACGGAAGCGGCGAATCGCAACGTGCAGACGTGGGTTGCGTTCACTTCAGGATGCAAACGGGGCTCCAAAATAGATCCTGTTCGCATCCAGAGGTACCACTGTAGTTTAATTACCAAAAGTATCAGTCTTACCGCATGCCTCTAGGCAGCTTTCTGATGAGTGATGTGTAGCAAGAAAGACCATTGGCTTTGCTAGCTGGGGCTGATGGGAGTTGGGCACCCCAGGCTCACCATCCATGGTCTAAATAGTGCCTCCGTCTTCCTTTAAGTCTCAACTTTGCCAAATGCTTTCTGGCTATTTTACAGGACGCACTAAAAAAAGTAAAATTTGTCCCTGCCTCGGGGGTGAACAGAATGCTAGAGATGCTGGACAAAAGAACATATTGGTGTATATCGAGGCAGCGGCGTTGGGGTCTTCCCATTCCAGTTTTTTACCATAAGGAAACGGGAGAATCATTAATAAACAGGTGAGTACTTTACAGTTCTGGTTTTTTTTCCCAAAAAGGCATTTGGTTTGCTGTCAGAAATACAATCTTTTTTGCGTAGAACAATCATTGGCGTTACAATACATGCCGTATTCTGGCGTTTGCTGTTTCGGTTCCTGTGGCAGATGATTAGTTGAAGCAGTGCATTTTGCACAGGAATCCAATCCTGTGATTTATTAGCATGTTTGTTCCCAAATTAAAATCTCTCAGGAAGTTGGATTTGATGTCAGGATCTGCATGGGATGGGATAAGCGTACAGAGCAGCCCTCTAGACTAAATGGGGCAATGTCTTCCGCAAGGGTTTGCATGCAGATTGCAGCACATCCCTATGAAAGCAGCCACAGAATGGGACACATCTATGCAAGCTGAGATTATAGCATTTCAGGGGTTTGGACAAGATGACCCTTAGTGTCCCTTCCAAACTTACAATTCTATTATTCTAAGTCAAACCATAACAGTGTTCTAAATAAGCAGACCACAGGCATTTACCTGCTGGGAGCAAAATGCTTGTACAGAGGATGAAGCCTGTCTTATTTGCAGGGCACATTACACTGCAACACCAGGATCAAGGAGCATAGGCTCTGCTGTCTAGCATCAAGGAATGAAGGGGTGGTGCTGGGAACCCTGCTCATCTGAGAGCCCAGTGCAGCCCTGGGTTTACCCCTCCATGAATGACGAATGAGCCTGCATTCACTTATTTGGGAAACAGTAAGAGGGTGTGTCTATGAATGGGTGCTCAACCTGGGAGCTCCAGACCCTAAGAAACAAGCCCGCCGCTTGAGTCTTGAATCACTCCATTTGGTGGTTATTTTTGCATTTGTGCTGGCCCGTGGGAAGTGGCATCTATCTGTGAACTAGTCCCTGTTGTGGTGGTTTGCTTTGGCTGGCCATGCAGCAGCAGCAGCTGGTGTTTCTTTGTGGTTGCTGAAGGTGAGGAAGAGGCATGAGGCCCGTGAGTTCACCAGACTACTACTGTCGTGTAAGAGCAAAACAGTGTTGAGTCTGTCTGCAGAAAAACCAGACATGTTCATGGCAGCGCTTGCCCCGTGGCAGAGGCCTGGTGAGGCCTCCCAGCTGTAGTTCTTACAGCGGGGGCACATGCAGCCTGGGGTTGCAGTGGCTACAAAGTAAAGTCTGTCCCAATATCCCAGTATCTTGGGTATCGGGAGACCTCTTGGGAGCGAGAGGAAATACATCATTGAGCACAGGTATTATTACCTATCTGCCATACT
Organism: Podarcis raffonei; assembly: GCF_027172205.1. Taxonomy (NCBI): domain Eukaryota; kingdom Metazoa; phylum Chordata; class Lepidosauria; order Squamata; family Lacertidae; genus Podarcis; species Podarcis raffonei. The sequence goes on along the minus strand of NC_070604.1, from coordinate 95,378,460 downwards.
GCACTCCATTCTGGCTTTCACAGGAGAAAAGACTGCATCATCAAACAATAATCCCTCTGTGTCACAGATAAACTGTCTTTTATGTCAGTTGTGATTTGCAAAAGCCCATCTTCTTTCTCCTAAATGTTTGTTTGTGGCCAGGTGAAGTACCATGTCCCCCTCTTGTCCTATATATCTGCTTTTATTATTTCTCCTCTCTTATTCCTGATTTGCAAGGCCTGGTTGCTATTTTTCATTAATAAAGGAGAGCTATTGGTGTTATTGGTGAACTCTTCTTGTGCAACCCAATCCTGTCCTGTCCTGCTTAGCTTCCCCAGAAGCACCATGGGGAAGAGGTTTTCCCCACCATCACGTCATGATTAAGAGAACTGATTGGGTGGAAAGGAAAAAGGACAAAACTAGTGGTTAATTACTGGAAGGAGAAGTGCTGGGCCTAAATCTGCCTGACCTCAGATTTCACAGTGTTTGCAAAATATTGTGGCTCAACCACAGAACTAGTACCCCTGCTCTTTGGTGCTTAGGTATCAAAGCAGGTCAAGGCATTGCTCATTCTTGAAACGTAAAAAATGGCTTTGTCTTGCCGATTTGCTGTTGTAAACTGTCTGTGTTCCAGTTTTAACCACACCTTACTCTTTGTCCTCTGTGCTACTCCCTCTGCAAACATTCTGCAGCAGATAGAGATGGATAAGTGTGTTTCTCAGAGCAGGGGTCGGCAAGAAGGTTGACCAAAGTATTCTGGTAGGCTAATTTCCGGTGAACGGCTTAGTATCTGCTGGTTGCTGGGGTTCTTGCCAAGAATGCTGGATTATGCAGACCTTGGCCTAAGCAACAAGGTGCCTTCATTCTTACGCAAGAGTTCGTGCTTGTGATCACGTAAATCAAAATGATGTGCATGCTCTCTTACTCTGTAAGCTTTTAAAGCACATTGGTGATTCTAGTAACAAAACAAGAAATTGACCATGCAAGACTGAAGTCTCTGCTTTAGAAGTTCTGAAATTGATGTTCATGAGATCCTGATAGTCTCTTGTCACAAAGGATTTGTGGCTGGGCCATGTTTGGCTTCAACTCTGGAACTAGGAATAGGATTTCTGGAGTGAGCTATGGGATTGCGTATACTCGTGTGCTGCTTCTACTTGGATTTGACACTGTGTGTGTTAATCTGGTTAAGGCGAATCCAGCAGTGTTCCTGAAGCGACTGAACCTGCTAACTTAGCACTGTTCACTTGTAGCGCCAGATAGAGGGAGATGAGAGCTCGGTGCCCAACTACATACTCTTCATATGTACAACATTTCAGATTCAGTAGGTAACATCTTTGGTTAATAAATGGCAGTAGCACGGATAAGAACGAGAGAACATGTTCCAAGCTCTAGACATGAACGCAGAAAACCGCATGTTCTAAATAATCCTACACATTATTTGCTTCCTCTTTATGGCACACTACTTGCAATCATGTACTTTGCCCTCCTGTACTGCAGGAAGTTACTGTTTATGAATTCGGTTCATTTAATAAAAAAAGCACCCTTGATCATAAAATCTCTTCTTTTGTATGATCAGGGATGAAAGTAAATTAAACACTCTTAGCACTCTTGGCCGTACATGGGATGACATTTTGAAAATAGCTGAATAAAGCATTTTATTGGAAACAAAGATAATCCTTATTGTAGTTTTGATGTGGACATCTAGGCAGTTGTCTAACAAGCAGCAGCAAAAGTGTACTTGATATATACAAAAGTGCAATTGATATATATGCCACTAATATTGCTGACTAGTTATACTGACTAGTTATACTGAACAATTGGGGCAAATCGGTCAACTCCAACAGTTTTTTTAAAGCCCACATTGTACATTACCACTTGCAGGTGTAAACTAAGGGCAGTTTACGGAGCAATCATGTGAAGCAAATCTTCCCTTTGGTTAAATACAGTAGTTAGTAATACATGACTTCAAACTAAGCTTCTGTGCAGATGAGGACTGCATAGTTAGATAAAAGTATGTTTATTTTATACTTTTATGTGTTTGTTTGTTTACTTTACATACAGATCTTGTGCATTCCTTGCGGAGTAGTGAAAGTATTCAGAATATTGGCCTACAGAAATGACAGGCAGACTTAGAAAGCACTGTCTGTCAAATCATAGGTCATTACCCTGAACCTCAACTTTGAACAGAAACTTTGTCAGAACATTTTCTGCTGAACACACGGTACTTTTACGTGTGTAGCTAGACATCATGCCAACATTATCATACAGAAATAGAATTTGGGAAAGAAAGACGGTGTTTTCAGTCGAGCTGATGCACTGTAAATAACAGGTAGCTAGTTGTTCTGTTGTGCAGTTGTTCTTCAGGCAATATCCAGTGAAGGTCAGTGGCCTTCAAAAGTAACAGCACCTCCACTGGAAATATGGCTAGTCCACATGGAGTTGCTGTTACACTTGACAGCCCTGCTTGGAGCATTTCTTTTCTGTCCATCGTTGGGTCTGTAAATGTTCTTATTGCATCTCGTCTAAAATAGGTGTCTGCGAAATGTTCCCCTGAACCTCAAGATAAGCAGAACAAACGTTTTGCGTAGCCCATAGAACATTTACTAGAGTGATTTTTTAAAAAATGTCAATTTCTGACACACCTGTTACATGTGAAAAATCAAGAGTTTGCTGTCTCTTGCCCCACCCAGTCCCACATTTATATCCAATGCCATGTGGGGAATCTGGTACATCCCTGGTGCCCCACAAGTATAGTACAGAACCGGATTATGCTGCAGCAGGTACCACGATCCGTCAAAGAATCTTTAAAGAAGAAGAAGAAGAAAAGTTTAAAAATGGTATTTGAATGCAGATAAAATCCTTTCTGGAGAAGCATTTTTGTGCTTTGAGAAATGTTGAGATTAGAGGCAAAGGAATTTATGTTAAAAGAAATACAACCAGCTTTCAATTTCCCACAACAGATAAATGAAAGTTATTGATCAATATAGCTTTGAAATTGAATTACTAGGTAAGGACTTGCGTGTAAAACTAGGCAAAACTGTTTCTTAAACTATGAAACAGATTAACAGCCTTCTCTCTGTGAAGTGGAAAGACTGAAGCTAAACGTTTTCCCACTTACAGAAGAAACAGTCGCCCCGGAACTTAATTTAATTTAAAACTTACAAAATCCTGAACTATGCAGTGTGAGAACACTGAGCAGAAATGGAAAGAGTTAATTACAAATTTGTGAAAGCATCTGCAGCTTGTTGTACACTAGATACTTTATTCAAATAAGGGGAAAGCTTCCTCATTGACAATCCAGATTAGTTGGAATGACTTAGATTTAAAATAAATGAATTACCTTGCTAAATCAGCTGCTTTCCAAGTACTCAAGTTTAACTACTTGAATATCTGTCCATGTGAGAGCTAAATGTCCCATCACCTAGATTTCACTAGTAGCTGGATGTGGTTATCCTCATTTAATTAAAAAAAATTACTAAATCACCTGGTTGAGCTAATCCTTCCACATCGTAGCTCTTAAATCTTAATTTCTGACCCAAAATCTGTATTAATTTCTGTAAATTTATAAGGTCCTACCTAAGTAGCTTAAAAGGTAAGTGCAAGAGAGCTTACCTGGCACTCCTCGCTGTTGTACAAAAAGGTTGGAGCAGCAACCACCAGCGCCTGTTTCTTTCCTCGCCCCAAAAAGTCTCAGTGCTGCTTAATTTCCCACTAAATAAGCATTTGGTGTAATCAATATCAGACTTCAAAATGATTGGTTGGCGTCATGGTAGCGTGAATTGCCCTGTGGATTTTCATGCTAGAAACCTAGAGAGTGACACGTAATGCAACTTCTGCCCAATACGGTGTATAAATCCAGGGCAAAGTTTTACAGCCAAGCTTCTTTTGCTTACATTGTGAATTATGGTTCTCAAACTGAAACTTGCCCTTCGTAGAGTGATAAGTAGATATTTGAGGAAGGTGTTTAGTGTACACTGCAGAGAGAACTTTTGCCTTGGGTTTTTTTCAAGGTATATACTGTACAGATGAGACCAGGAAACATACGCTTGTTGTTTGGGGGGCAGGGAAACAACCCACGAGAGTGGAGATGTATTCCAGGATTTGGAAAGGTTTTACGGCTATCAAATACTGTGTTTTTGGAGGCCAATGAGATTCTGAAAAACTATAGCTAGTAGTTCTTTTTTTAAAAAAATTGTTAGAACAGTAAGTTGCTGATCATTCTGGTTAATTAGAAATCTGTAGGATCATATTTTGTTTTTAACGTCTTAAGAAAAGGAGTTTCCTGATGTTTTTGTGCTGTAATTTTACGTTCTGTTTTAGATTAGCAGGTAACACTCATTGGCTATATAGAGTATAAATTCTTCCAGGAATGTTACTGCTTTTAAAGCTAGGTTCTAGTCTGTACAACAGCAAACTCTGAAAATTTGTTTGCAAAACTGCTTAAGGGCTTGAAGGAAATAGAGAGAGAGCCTGAGATTCTGAAGAATGGTTCTATTTTCACAAATGACACCTGCCCACCTACACATGTTTATCATTTGTCATGTCTATATCATTGATATCATTCATTTATCCCTTGTGAAGGTTTCGTGCCTTGTTGCCTGGAGGCAATTCTAATTTCCCCCAGACAAGTGGCTATTTTCAAGCCTGTTACATGCAGATTATTAATTATATCTAACCATAGCATCTTCACTATCAACTGCTTGTCAGGTTGCAGAGTGAAGTACATCCTATAGCCAGCTAATTTTGTGCGTGCCTGTCGTTTTGTAGCCAAAATGGCACCAGCCACATTTAAGAGGTTGGTCAATCTGCAAGCTTAGGGGAATGCAGTGGACTATCTTGAAAGTAGGTATGGCGGGAACCCTGATAGAAATGCTGCACACTGCATCATTTTGTTGCAGGTCTCACTTGCAGTAATCTAATCTCATCAAAGTGTGTTCAATTGCTATTGGCCTTTGGGTTTCTCAGGGAATGTAACATGGCTTTGTTATCACTTTTTATATGCTTTGCTAAAGTCCAGTATGTGTTGAATCAAGATATTATCTTATAAAAAGTTAGATAGGTTCATGATCATTGAAGGCAAAATATGACAACAGAAATGGTTACTCTCCATGGTAAGAAGCCCGAGGCTTCAAACAGATGGATCATTTTAAATTCATTGTAGTTAAATTATGGAACTCGCTCCCACTGGAGGCAGTCGTGGCCACCAACTTGGATGGCTTTAAAAGAAGATTAGACAGATTCATGGAGAGGAAAAGGCCATTCACAGCTGCTAGCCACATGCCATAATGTCCATGTTACAGGTGGGCAGAGTGCTCTTATGTTTCCCTCAGGCCACTGTGAGAACAGGATGATGGGCTAGATGAACTACTGGCCTGATCCGACAGACTCTTCACAGTGTTCTGAAATAAAATAATGTCACAGTGTTCTGAAATAAAGCTTGCCTCTTTAAAAGTTTTACTTTTTTATACAGCTCATGTCTCAGAACTGGAAGTTCCAATGCAATGATCACCAACCTTTTTGGGGCCCAGGGACACATTTGGAATTCTGAGGGAATGTTGTAGGCACCAGTCACAAAATGGCCGTCACAAGGGGGCATTGCTTGACACAAAATGGCTGTCAAGTGGGTATAGCTCGATGCAAAATTGGGACTACTGGTATTCCTACATAATAATAAAGCAGCAACTGATTGGTTGACCTGGGAAACCAGGTTTCAAATTCCCTACTCGGTCATGAAGTTCACTGGGTGATTTTGGGCCAGTCACTTTCTCTCAGCCTAAGGTACCTCACACTATGGTTGCGAGGATATAATGGAAAGGGGCAAAACTATGCTTGCCAGCTTGAGTTGCCTAGAGGATATTATTGTAATAAAAATAAAAAAAAACCCTCATCCTTCAGGGCAAGAAAAAAGTAATGAGACAAGCTTCAAGGCAAGTGGGGAAGAAACCCCCTTTCCACTCTGTCCGCCACTTGGAATTAAAATGCAAGAAGCTACAAGAAGGGCTTGCCCCATCATCTCTTAACCCATCCCCTCTGGGGCAAAATGCCCTCTGGAACAAGAAAATAGGGGAGAGACCTCCTCATCACCTCTCCCTTTCCAAAATAAAAATGCTTTATGATACTAGAAAAAGTGGGAAGGCAAACCATGAGGCGAGCAGGAAAGCATACCTGCCGCTTACCTGTCCCCCAGAGGAGGGAAGAAATGGCTGCCCAACCAATTTGAGTGAAAGCGGCTGGGAACTTCCAGTTTTGGGAGCTGCTCTGCAGTATAAAGCAGTATGAAGCCTAGAGAGTACCTGCACAGTTTGCTACATAACTTTTTGTCTAGGAAGGCTGGAGACTTAGTGTTTCTTTTTAAGGGTATGCTCAGAGTTGGGAGCTCCTTCCAGGGGGTGCTAACGAAGGCCTTCACAGGCGCCAGATTGGCAACCTCTGTTCTACTGGTTCTCAGTTTGCTTCAATGTCTTGTGCTAGTTTGAAGAATATATTAGCGGTAGTCTCTTGATCCGTTGTCTCTGCTTTGCTTCCCCCCCCCCTACAGAAAAAGCATTGAGAATGTTATTAAGATAGTGGAGCAGCATGGCAGTGATGCCTGGTGGACCCTTCCTATTGAGCAGCTTCTTCCCAGTGAAGCTTTGGCACAGGTAAGTCATTGTCAGTGGAAGTTCTCTCTGAAGGTCTGGTCTGTGTGGGTAATGGCTAAAGCCAAGGAGCAGGAACCAGGAGGCTGGTGGTCTGGCAGGCCAGGGGTTGACTCTGATCCCATATACCGTGGTAGACTGGGATAAAGGGATCAAGCAGCAAGGCTGAGCACTTCCCAGTAATGTCCCATGTTCCAAAGAATATCCTGGAGCTGAGTCAAGACAGTAACTAGAACTGTTAATAGGTTGTATGAATATGCCCACAATATATATACACAAAAAGAAAACTATATCTTAAACCTTAAAATGCCAACAGATTTTATCATAGCATAATGTTTTATTGGACTAGCTTCTGCTGCCCCAGATGCATGAAGAGTTTTCTCTTCAGTTGATGCTGACATGTGTCACCTCTTTCAATGAGGATATAATAAAAGGTTATACTGTGGCTGGTCCTTTGTGAATTTTTGCAATATAGAATTCAAGGGGGTAGAAATGGAAGAAAAACTGATCTATCTGAGAGTTGTGGAATCCTTAATTTGTTCTTTATTTCTGGAACAGGCTGGCAATGTCCAGGATTACGTACAAGGTCAGGATGTCCTAGATATCTGGTTTGATAGTGGAACATCTTGGGCTCATGTTTTGGAAGGTAAGGGGTGGTTTTAAATTCAGTTGCTATCAAGAATTGTGCAGTTGGGCAATAGACATTCACGGGGAGATGGGGAAACTGTGGCCCCCCAGATATTGTTGGGTTATAGCTCCCACCATCTCTGACAATTGACCATGTTGGCAAAATATACATACGTTTTTGCTGGCTTTTGACACCTGAGGCATGTATTTTTAGGACTTGAATTATTTTTGTGGCTGTAAATTGTTGTTTTAAACTGTTTTCAATGATGTGGTTTCATTGTTGTAACCTGCCCTGGGAGCTTAGAGTGAAGGGCAGGTAATAAAAGACGGTGTTGAATATGATGAACTTGCAGGACAATGTCTGAAAATCTGCAGGTTCCCCAACCCTAGTTTAAGCAGTTGCAAAGTGTAGGTCTGCTTTTTTTTCATGTAACACAATGTTGAAAACCTGTTGAAGGTTTAAGTGTGTATGGATGTCATTGCATTTCATTTCCTAAGTGTAAGAGCTAGGTTTTGTGCGCTGCGGTATGTTAATCTTGCTTCAGGCAACAAAGCTGGCTTGTTTTCTTACAGTGGTACCCCGCAAGACGAACGCCTCGGAAGATGAAAAACTCGCTAGACGAAGGAGTTTTTTGTTTTCTTAGCCGCTTCGCAAGACGCATTTCCCTATGGGCTTGCTTCGCAAAACGAAGCTTGCCCAGCAAGCTCCGGGGATAGTGGGGAAGCGCAGCGCATCTTCCCCTCTCTCCCCGGACCCCTTTTGAACCAAGGGGCGGCAACGGGGAGAAGCGATTCTCCCCGCTGCCCCTTCCCTTGCTTTAAAACAGGTCCAGGGACAGAGGGGAAGGCGCGCGCGCCTTCCCCTCTGTCCCCGGAGATTGCGGGGCAGGCAACGGGGAGAAGCAATCTTCTCCCCGCCGCCCCTTGCTTTAAACAGGTCCGGGGACAGAGAGGAAGGCGCACGGCGCTTCCCCTCTGTCCCCGGACGGTCTCCATAGGAACGCATTGATTGATTTTCAATGCATTCCTATGGGAAACCATGCTTCGCAAGACGAAAAACTCGCAAGAAGAAAAAACTTGCGGAACGAATTAATTTCGTCTTGTGAGGCACCACTGTATTCTGTTTTTTAAGAACATGTCAGTCATTTTCAAATAGTGGCTTTTCAGGGTGCTTGCGGATGTGTCAGTAGCCAGTCCTCTGAATATTTGCAGAGGTGACATATATACAACAGGGGGGGGGCAGGGAAGACCTATGTCTTCACCTTTATATGCTCCCCAGGATAATGGCAGAAAGGTGCAGCATGGGATGCTGCTTTGAGTCGGAATCTGGTACAGGGCATCACTGCTTTTGAACTTTACACCCGGAGTACACAAATGTCTGATAACTATCTTGTTGAACTGTAAAACATGTTGGCCCAGGGTTGTGGTGGTGGTGTTTTTAATTTCCCAGCAACCCAGGGAAGCAATAGAACCATCAGCAAACAGTGCGTTTATTGAAGGGCTCTTTGCCCCTTGTCTTGAAACCATTCAGTTAGATAATAGTGAATTTTGTACAGCTCCCTTACAGTTGCAAAATCCTGACAGTATTCTTCAAGAAACTGAAAGAGATGGACAAAGATGGTTTTATAACCAGGGTCAACACATTACATTGTGCATTAGCAGTGCATTCTTCCTTTCCTGTGCATATTTTGGTCAGGTGAATTCTAATGGCCAGAAACCAAGTTTATAGCTGCTTGGAAGCTCTGCCCAATGATACCTACAAACTCTTGAGATAAGGTGTCTATCTCCAACATTCAATGTCAACTGTGCAGTGGTCTGCTGGGCTGTGTTGGAATTGAAGACAATGAACCAGCTGACTGGGACAGCAGCTCAAATTGCCATTAAGCATTCAGGATCTTGTTTATGACTTGACGACTTAATATAATTACAGCTACTGAATACATTTTTATTTAAGAAGGCTTTCCCTGAAGTATGACCAGACACTTATGGAATACTGTATTAATTGTACAAATTTAAGACACAGTTTTATTGTTTTTATAGTCGGTATCTTTTATATTTTATCTTACTGTACACTGCCCCAGTAGCTTCTGGTTCTGAAACAGTATATAAATCTGTAAAATACTAGTATTTTACGTCAAGCAGTTTATCAATTCTTAAAATAAGGAATCTTTGGAACTAAACTACTTGTACCTTTTCAAAAGCTGCAGAGAAAGCCATAACAAACAATACAACACCTTGAGTTAAAACCATTCCTTTTCACCCAGTGCATGCCTACAAAACTGCAAGGAGGAAGTTGTCCTGGTTCAACTAAAAATGGACATAGCAGGAACTGGAGAGGAGAATCTTGCTGTATTCCTCTCACTGCAATACATTGTTTAGTCGTGGACACACTTTAATGTCATGGTTGAAATGTACTCTAGTATTTGGGAGAACATAGCCCTAGATATCCCTGCAGCACAACTCTTAACTACTTGCAGAGCCATCATTCATCGAAACACACACATGCAATACTGCGTTTTAGTTCTGGTTTGAGTATTCTGTATCTAGAAACACTGAATTAGGTTGTGTTCCTCGTGCAGAAGGATCTGCTTGCTTAAGCCAAGTTTAAAGATGCCAGAGAAATGGAGCATCAGATAAAAACAGCACTGAAATCCGTCTGTCGTCTTTGTGCTAGCTCTCACCACACTAATGTTTAACTAAATGAATGGGATTGTTTTATAACAAGACTATTTGGTTAGAGCTTTTGTGCTGACAGTGGTAGTTTAAGGGAAAGGTCTGGGTAATTGTACTTAATCTATGGGTTAAAGTCTCCTATAATCAAAGATACAGAATACTATATTCCAGCAAAAAAAGGATTATTAAGAACCTATGTTCCCGAACTGTAAAGAATAACCCTAATTAAAAACCTTCTATCCCATTTTTTTCATGTTGTAAACTGTAAGGGGGGGGAGGCAGATATCTACATAGAGATATGTGAGCAGTTAAGAATGAATTATTTTTTGTTTGCACAAACTTGGGCCAATTTCAGTCTCAAGTCAGAAGTCTGTTTGAAAACATATATTTTTCTTCTTTATTTTTCTTTGAACTATTTAAAGGCCACTTTTTCTGAATACAACTCATTCAAGGCAGCTCACATTTAAAAAGTCCAACATAAAATCCATAATACAAAACACGGTTTAATTTTGGGCAGAGCAGTTATAAAACAGTATGCCAGTGCGTGTATTAATAACAAGAACACACACATATTGATAGACAGTTGACGCTGAATCTGTTTGAATGGAAGGTTTCTCTTAGGAGCACACATAGCAAGATTACATTTGCCCCCACCCCCAAGGTGTTGTCTGCTTTTCACATTTTGTGAATATGTTTTCCCCTTTCTTTCCTTTCCCGTTTTTCTCTGTAAGGGACTTTACAGTGCTTTGTAGAGGCCCACGGAATATAGTTCTTTGGCAACAAAAATTCCCCCACAATGCACATACTTGCGTGATACACTTTCACAGTGCAGTGCTATGCGTTTGGACTTTTTTTTTTCAATGATATTTATTAGAAGTTTCAAAAATTACAGAAAAAAGAAGAAAAGAAAACAACAAAAAATTTAACAAAACATACATAACAATACATAAAAAAGGGGGGGAAGCATAAAAACCAATACAACAATAACAATAAAAAAAACACACATCCAATATTCCATATCTTTATCTTTCATTTACTTGTTTCATCGACCTCCTCACACCTCCCTTTTTGTATTCTAGTTTAGTTATTTGTTTCAGCAAATTCTTTCCATCTTTCTCAATTTTTATTGGGTAGTTTATCTTAACAGTCTAACCTATTAATTAGCTCAGCAAATCCTTTCCATCTTTCACTATATTCTGTCGTTCAATTTACCTTAATTTATTTTAACCTTATCTTACCATAAAATACCTTAAAGCTTAAAAATTAATATTTATTTGTACATAATTCCTTATATCATATCTACTAAAGCCAAATAGTTTCATTCCAACATTTTCCCTAATACTCATTAATTTTACACTAATTCCCAAAATAATTTTTTTTAAAATTTTCTTCCAATCTTCATCCAACGTCTCTTCTTCCTGGTCTTGGGTTATGTCAGTCCTTACTGTCCATTACATCTAGTCCATCAACCTGGTAATCTTATGTCCGAGGCTCTTAAGTCTTTTCCATGTCCCTTCTGCAGATCTTCTTCTTGTTTGTACCTGCACTTTACCTTGTCTTTTGTTGATCTCTTTCTTAATTTCTTTCCTTTCTCATTGAGGAGTAGGTCTCGGGGAGACTCCAACTCAACAATATCTCCGTCTCTCCTCAGCAGATCAGCCCATTCCCCACAGTCCCATTCCCCACAGTCAGCAGTGTAGTCCAGAGAGTATTTAAAAGCATATTTCAAAGTCCCTCCAAAATTAAGGGCCCCCACAACTCCAGACCCCCCCTGGCCCACTCCAAATTCAGTCTTCAAGAACAGCGGCTTATGCTCCTGCAGGGCCTCGGGTCTCTCCATTTGTGTTACTTGAGGTTCAACAGCAACTTCCTCCATTATCTTCTGCATTTGCACTTGCCCTGTCAAAACAGGTTCCTGGGTTGGTTCCTGAATGGTTTCTGTATAAATATTCGCTGTTTGTCCAAAATTTTTGACTGCAACAGTCATCAAATCCATCTTCTCATGCATCTGCTCCAACAAAGCGCTTGTCTTGCAAAAAGCAAGCACCAAAACTTCTTCCAAACACATTTTTATTCAAGGTCAGAGTCTGGTCCCACGATCCTAATCTCCACAGCTGTAAAATCCCCAGATCGATTCCAGCAACAATTCAACAAGCTCCCTCTAGAGGAGACAATTTCTATTTGTATCCATCTTTTGAAAGCAGGTCCAACAAAAGAGAATTGCTTTCATTTTTCAAATTTTTTGTTTCTTTTAAATGCAAAAGGCAACATTGGAATCAATTTGTTTCTCTTCTTTAACTATCTGTCAAAAGACGTTCCATTCACTGTCAATGAACTTCCCCAAAAATCTCTGTCTCTGACACCCCGTTCCCAGGTTTGAGACGGTGGAAGTTTATCTTTCTTTACTCTCTCTCCTGCAGGCTTGAACAATCAAAATTCCCCCCTCTTTACTCCTGCTTCCAAGAGGGGTTTTGGTGGTTAAAACTGGAGGAATTTTAGACCTTTATATATGACTTTCCAGACTTTAGCTTGCACAATTTTTGCTTCAGTCTATTTACAAAAGCGGAAGGCGGACTTCCTGTTTAGAACCTTCCCGCTTCAGTGCCAAATTAAAATGTTTCTTAATCCAATTTTCCGTTCTACTCACGGGTACTTGTTTAGAGTCCAATTGTCCACAGGAAAAAGTCAGCGCTCTCCGGCAACGGCTGTGCGGCTTCACTCCGTAAAAATAGCGGTCGATTCAAAACACCGCGCCACTCACCCCACGTCGCTTCGGGTCCCCGAAAAAGGGGTTTCCTTGCGAGTAGGGGAGGCGCTCCTGGTGTCAGCCGAATCCCACGTTCCCAGGCTTCCTCCGCCTGGGATTTTTGAAGGGTCTCCGCCTTCGCCGCGGCGGCAAGACCCGATTTTCGCGGAGCGGGTTCCTCTCGATCAGAGGAACTCCGCCATTGCCGATGGCGCTAACCCGGAAGTGCATTTGTACTTGATATCCCGCCTTTCACTCCCCTTAAGGAGTCTCAAAGCCGCTAACAATCTCCTTTCCCTTCCTCCCCAACAACAAGGTGAGTGAGGCTGAGAGACTTCAGAGAAGTGTGACTAGCCCAAGGTCACCCAGCAGCTGCATGTAGAGGAGCGGGGAAGCGAACCTGGTTCCCCAGATTACAAGTCCACCGCTCTTAACCACCACACCACACTGGCATTTGTTTTGCGGGCATCCCACTTCTTTCAATGGGGGATTAATCCAAGTGACTTTTTACAGGAATGCAGCTTTGTCGAGCTGAAGTCTTTCCCCTCCATTTTTTAAATTGAAAGCTTGAGGTTTTCATCTTAACCATCTCCAAATAAAATCTCTGCAGGAAGTTTCCTGTGCCCTCTGGACTGCCAGAGTAGTGCCATGTTTGCAGTGGGTGTGTAATCAGAGCAACAACATCCTGCCATTAAACCTTACGCATGTTGGGAGCCTTGTGTGCATTGCATTTCACTGGATTATAGTGTGTGTGCCTTTGTGTGTGTGTGTGTGTGTGTGTGTGTGTGTGTGTGTGTGTGTGTGTCTATGTATGTATGTATGTGTGCGTGTGTGTGTTTATTAAATTTGTATCCTTCCCTTCCTCCCAAAGGAGCCCAGGGCAGGTTACCCTATTGTGACTTTAAAAAATGAAATGAAAAATAAAATCAAAACATAACATCTAAAAACAATAAAACGTCTAAAACAAATATAAGAACATATGTAACCAAATCATGTCTCTGGATGGGCCCCAGCCAGACCATTGGGTCATCATCTTGGGGACCCTTAGCCAATCATACCAGGGAGGAGAACTGGCCAATTAGGAGAGAGTGAGGATGTTAAAGAAACAGCTAGTTAGGCAGGATAAACCTGTTTAATTTCCTTAGGTGGCTGAAAAGGATTTAGGAAGGGGCTAGAGGTGCTTTTATGTGAAAAGGAAAAGTGGATAGCCATTCTAGAAGGAGATAGTTTTAATAGAAACTCTTCTGTTGCGGAGAATTATAAGTAAAGTTCTTGTTCAAATGTGAAACAGTTTTTCTGACAGAAAATAAGTACAGTGGTACCTCAGGTTACATACGTTTGAGGTTACATATGCTTCAGGTTACAGACTCCGCTAACCCAGAAATAGTACCTCAGGTTAAGAACTTTGCTTCAGGATGAGAACAGAAATCGTGCTCCGGCAGTGCGGCAGTAGCAGGAGGCCCCATTAGCTAAAGTGGTGCTTCAAGTTAAGAACAGTTTCAGGTTAAGAACAGACCTCCAGAACGAATTAAGTTCTTAACCCGAGGTACCACTGTATTGTGTCTTTAATAGTGAACTGCCAAGCTTTATCCTCCTTTCAGGTTTAGTCAAGAAAAATACAGTTTTCGTTTCCATCATGCCTCAGCTTTAATTGATACCTACTTCAGGGAATGAGTTGTCACAGGAACCCCCGATATCAAGAGTTCCTGTTTTAGGTTTATATGATGTATTGAATTCTTTGTTGTTTGAGGAGGGGAGTGACCAAGGTCAAATCACTCCAGACTTTGCTCCCATCTTCACTGAAGGAGTGTGTCACAAGGCCCGCTGAAAGAAGAAAAGCTTTTGGCAGGTGCCTGCCTAATGTCAATAGGCAGGGAGTTCCAAAGTACAGTTGCTGCCGCACTTAAGGCATGACTTTAGTGTATAGGTGTGTTACATAGTAAATCACTTCTCTGTGACCTTTGTCACGTTGTGCTTGTTACAGCAGAATTTAAATATCAAAATTCCTTAAACAAACAGCAGAGGGCTGTAAAAATGGTGTGACAAAGGAATCTGTGAAAGGAGTAACTGAATACTGCTGTGGAGGGAAAAAAAATGAAATGTTTGAAGTTCCCATTGCAAGGCAAATTAGATTGTTTTCATAAATATGCTCCCTCATTTTCATAGGTTTAATATGGGACAGAGGCCTTATGCTAGGGGAGGAAATGCAAGTGAATGAGGTTTCTTCTTGCATAAGACTTCAGAGATGTGAGAAGATGCACTGGCCAAAATTCTACCTTTCCCACTCCTATTCAGGTCACAGGAGGTGTGTCTTTTATTGAATCAAACAACTGGATTCACCCTTTTATTTGGGAGTAAGAAGCTTAACAGTACTTGCACTCTGAAGTCTTTTAAGTGTCTTTAAAAATGGTTAGATTTTGTATTTTATTTATGAGGCATGTTCAGATTGTGTGATGGTGGTGTGTGTGTTTTTAAAGGCTTTGTGTAAACTTTGCTGTAAAGCTGTCTTACGGGTTACATTAGTATAACACGGCATTAAAGCAAAAGCTCCACAGCAGCTAAATTCCTGCTTTAAAATGCCACTTTTTTCTTGACTTTCTTCAGATGCAGGTGAAAGGGCTGATCTATACTTGGAAGGGAAAGACCAGCTGGGAGGCTGGTTTCAGTCTTCTCTCTTGACCAGCGTGGCAACACGAAAAAAGGCACCGTTTAAGTAAGTTGATGCTTCTGGAACCAGATATCATGGGAAGCAGTAAACACAGTACATCGTAACTATCTGTTGAACCTCTGGATGGAAATGACAGTGTCAGGGTCTTTCTTCTAGGGCTGTTATGGTTCATGGATTCACTCTTGGTGAAAAAGGAGAAAAGATGTCTAAATCGATTGGCAACGTTGTCGATCCGGATGTAGTCATCAATGGCGGCAACGTGAGTATTGCATCGTTACGTTCCCAAATCACAAAATTCAGTCTATTAGTTTCTCAGAGTAGCAATGGTTCAGCTAGGTCCGATTATTTACTGCCTGAAATAATTTGCTTTGCATTAAATCCATCCCCAGCTCAGCAGTGAGAGAAGAATTACTAAGAAGGTGGCGAGTAAGACATGTTCTTAGGGTATCACAGCAGCAGAGTACCCATTGTGCGGAAGGATAAAGTAGCAAATGATGGGCAAGTCCACTGCTTGAGACTTTGGAGAGCCACTGGGCTAGAGGAACCAATAGGGCAGCTTTCTATGTTCTGGAGTTGAAAGGTTTAGCTGAGAGCATAGCATGCAGGATGAGTGGGTAGCTTAACCAAGATCAGGCTGGAAGGGAGGTAAAGGCAGATGCATTGGTGAAAGAGATCATAGGCATAATAAACACTGACTTATCATTATGAGAACAAGCCTTAGGTGCTCCCACCTCCCCTCCTCTGTTGTGACTGCAAAGAGGAAGTTGGAAGCTGTCACTTCCACTTCAGATTAACCACAGTTTAAGAGTTATGTTCAAAGTGATAAAATTGCACTTAGGTTAACTGTGGTTGCTTGAAATGTAAATTACAAAGCTGGTTTTCCCCTCCCCCCAACTAACTATAGTTAGAATTAACTAGTATAGGATTTGGATGCAGCATTAAACTGATTTAATTGAAATCTGAAGTGAAAGCCTCCAACCTCATATTTCGCTAGAGGAGAAGTGTGGAGGAGCACGAGTCCTAGGTTTGTGCATGTCACAATAAACCATGGTTCAATTGCCATATTCACACCAGGTCTATATGTCCCTCAAATGTTGGCTTCTAAGCTCATCTTCCACGTGAATTACTTGTGCCGTATTAACGTAAAGCGGTCTCAAGGACATGGTTTTGTTACGTTTCAGCTGTGTCAGCAAGATACTTTTGAGTACCCAAGCAACCCTCTTGCCTTTTATATAGAATTTTGGTGCACTGGGTGCATCCAGCAGTCTCTTAGGATTAGGTACGATATTTTCAAGATCATGCATGTTGCTTTTATTCTAGAATTTCCTGTTCAGCAGGTTCTGTAGAAGAGTACTCGGAAGTTGTTCTGTGCCTAGTCCGGTTATACTGAAACTCCATTAAAACCCCAGTCTGCTTCTGATGGCTTTAGAGGGAAGGGGAAATATGGCACGAAGGTAACACTTCGCTCCAATTGTTGAAAAGAGCAGATTTTTATTGCTGCTGATGGAAAAGCTTCCTAAAGTGTCTTTCTGAAGCTGAGCTTCGTTGTGTATCCTGAAACAGTCGTTGAAACACAGCCCTTGGCAGCCTCGCTTGCATATATCAATCATCATAAAAACAGACCAGTTTTATTGCTGCTTTACCTTGCTTATCAGTGCCTGTTCTGCGGGGGTGGGAATGGTTTTCATGCCTGGTGGCTTGAAGCTCAACTTGTGCTTGACTTAACGTTTTGATCAACTGTTTAGCTTGTGTATTGATGTTCACTGCCCAGCTCCTACCTGGTCCTTTGGCTGCTCTGGCTAGATTTGATAGACCCCGAATTTCTACTTTGCCAGAGCTCTTGAATCTGGGAATGTGGAGCAATCCCCAGTGAATTAATAAGGGTTCAGCTACTTGATGCCATACCATGTGCCAATGGAGACCAGGACAGCAGCATCTTTAAATGGGAATCAGTAGCTAGACCCTCTACCCAAGCAACCCTCTTATTTTATATAGGAACATTTTGGGTCTGGTTCTTTGACCTTTATCAAACAGGTCTGTTCTAATGTATGCTTCACATGTTGGCTGAGTTGTTCTGTGCCACCATATCATTTTAAATTTAGAAGTTCTGATATCAGGATTTGAAGGTAATCCTGGTATTTTATTTGTTCTGATTTTAATGTGTATGAAGGAAATATTTAGCGTGCAGGTTGGTTTGGGGATGTATTTTCCTGAAGTTCGGTGCATGCTACAATTGTTACTCCAGTACTCCTCTTGACCATGCTTAGTTTTTCTTTTTTGCTACTTATTATAGTGCAGTTCAGATGGCAGATGACAGTAATGAGTTAGAGGAAAATAGAAAAAAGAGGGGAGGTGAGCAGTTGGGGAGGGGAGAGAGAGAAAAAGAGATGAGAGTTGTATAAATTGTTTCACTACATACTTGTAACTGAGTTGCTTATTCTGCTAGGGCTGCCCCACTCCTTGTTCAGTAAGGGGAATTCATCTTTTGGAGCAGACCTCCCAAAGTAAACAAGCACAATTCTAAACAGGAGGAGAGAAATTGGCTGCAGCTTTTGCTAAACCAGGCTTTAAAAATTTAATGGCTGGGGCTAGGGGAATTGTTAGCATGCTTGAGGCTGGCAGAGGAGGGGCATAGAGTTCTATCTGTCCACAGCATTCTACTACATTTCTGTGCCAGGGGAAGAAATGGGGAACAGACCATCTCCTGCCTTACACTGAGTCAGACCAGCGGTCCACCTAGCTTAATGGCAACTCTCCAGGTTTTCAGACCAGGAGTCCTTCTCAATGATTGAACCTGGAGCCTACTACCCCTAAACTATGGTACTTCCCCTTTCTCTCTAGGCAAGAACATCAGTAGTTGCTGTGTAGTAGTTTTTACAGCAGCAAGGAACTTTCCTGCACGCCCCCATGTCTGTGACTTGAAAGCTTTTCAAGTAAAAAGTAATGCTGATCCTTTGATGTAGCTTGATGGCTCCAAGTTGACAGCAAGTGTGGTTTGACTTTTCTCTCCCTTCCGCCCCCCCCCCAAGCTTTGCACTAGCAAGCATGACATAGGTGTGTGTGTGTTGTGCTCTGCAGAGCAATAAGGAACAGCAACTATGCTGCTAATTTTCATTTGAGAATCTCTGGTCCAGTTGAATTGTGGGGTGGCTGCATGTCAAGATTTCATTTCTGTGCTGCCAGAAATCTGTAAGCAGTTGGTGCTTATTGTGCTCCAGGAAAATGTGTGCTGTCAACGAAACATGCTAGGTAGACTTCCAACGTAACGCTAAAGAGTTTGTTCCATTTCTGCTTGCCTGATAGAACAGTCCTCCTCCCCACCCCACCCCGGTTCTGGGGGTTCACCTGACCTGAGCGGATTTGGGAGAGGAGGAGAAGAGAGGAAAGTCCTGTTGCACTAGCAGGAGTTGTTGTGCTGGCTTCCAGTAGCAGAATAGAGCTGTTGGCTCTCACCCCCTGTGTAAATTCAGCAGGTTTGCAGAGCTAGTCTCTCTCTTTTAATCTCTCCCCCTACCCACCCAATCTTTACACTCACAGGACCACAGTACAGACCCTCCATATGGCGCCGATATCCTACGCTGGTGGGTGGCAGAGTCGAATGTCTTTGCGGAAGTTCTTATTGGACCAGCTGTGCTTAACTCTGCACGAGATGACATCAACAAGGTAGGAAGCCAAGAGAATAATAACAACAGTAAGAAGAAAAACAGAGTGTCTCCTCTTCAGTAGGAGCCATTTCAGATTTAAAACTGTCAGTTTGTTTTGTAGAATGCATAACCAGGAAATAATGTTTGAGATCTTCTCTTTAGTTTCTGTTTCAGCTACCACTTGCTGCAGCCCCGCCTTAGATAACTTGACAGGAAAGGGCAACAAAATCACTTGCAGTGTGATTGCATTCAGCTGTTTGTTTGCTTCCTATTCTTATGGTAGAACTAGATGTGTTTGTCATGGAATTCTCCTCAATACTGATCCAGAGCAGAACTCCAATGTATAGTTGGCAGAGTAAAAACTTAAAACGCATTGCAGGATTCCCAAAAAATAGACCAGAGGCAATTGTATTTCATCCAGCAGAGCTACTGAAGACAAATGAGCATAATGGTCACAAATCTAATACATTCAGGATTGGCACTGTCCATAAGAAATCCAGTTGCAGCAGACTTAACTTGAACTTACAATAACTTACAATAAGACTAAACTTTAGAGCTAAGTATACTATGTGCAGAACACCACACCAGAAGGAAGAGAGATAGAAAGAGAAAGTGAAACCCAGGCTCCTTCTGGCCTTTTTTTAGTCAGCATGACCTTGACAGAAGAGATAACAAAACCAGTTTAAGCCAGCTGTACTCAGCTTCTCTGAAGGAATAACCCAAACACCATGAACCTTCTGCTTGTTTCTTTCACACAGAGAAGCTTCCTCTTGAATTAATTAGAATATGAAAGATCTCTACACATCAGATCAATACTTTCTGCACTAAGGGATGCAAACTGACAGTATTGCAGCCAACTCAAGGCTGTTGTCAAAGCCCAGTGTCTCCTACTCTTCCCACTTGACAGGCCATTCAGCTGGAATTTTGGGAAACTGATGTTGCATCATGTGACGCGTGTGCCTAGGCAGTAAAGTCCAGCTACCTTGTGTTTGCCATAACTTTCCTTTCCAGCCCTAGGGCCTTGGCACTGATAACAATTGGGCAGTCCTCTGATCTGGTATTCCTCCATTGTATATTGCAAGCCACATAGAGCTTTGGAAAGGAGAGGAAGGGAAGAGCTGAAAGCATTTGGAGATCATGTGACTTCTTGACATGATTTCAAACTCCTTTAGGATCAGGGAGGATCACCTTGAGGTGATTTCCAGGCAACTATAAACAGTCTCCTTTCTTTCTATCCCAAATTGTGAAACAAAGCTTGTATTGGAAAAGTGACCAGATAGGAGTCTCCAGCATTCTCAAGGAATTAGAAAAGCCTCTGAAATGTTAATGGCACTATTGGTAGCAAAACCTGTTTTAAATTATTACTGCTGTATCATTCTGGATTTTGTGGAGTTATCCTGATTAATGCATGTTGCTGACTGGTTTGTTGATAGCTTCGGAACACGCTCCGTTTCTTGCTCGGCAACCTGGCCGGCTTCACTCCGGAGACGGACACAGTCCCCACATCAGAGATGTATGTAATAGACCAGTATATGCTCCACCTGCTGCAGGGCTATGCAAACAAGGTAAGCAGGGAAGGAGGGGGACTAGGAGTTATAAGTGCATACAGCAGAAGGATGTGAGCCTTTGAGCAGTCAGCTGTGTGAATTACTTAGAAGAGAGGTTGGATTGAATCATATTTAAGCTAAGGCCCTAGTAGTTAGACAGTGTTTTGTCATGAATGCCAATCTGGAGCATAAGAGAGACCCTCCTTATGATTACAACAGGCTTGCAGATGTTTTTAATGATTGACATTTTATTATGTTTTTATATTTCGCTGGAATCCACCCAGAGTGGCTGGGGAAATCTAGCCAGATGCGCAGTGTAAATAATAATTTATTATTATTATTAAATAACATTTTGTACTCAAAGCATAGAGAATTTTAAATATGAATTGGGGAGCCCCTAGTGGTCATAATTCAGCCAAGGCATTTTTTATTTAGCACATTTGTTAACCGCTTCACAAATCCAAGCAGTGTACAATGGGACAAATTTAAGATAAAATGCAAATTCTTAAAACCATGAAAACCATTCCTACAAACTCTGATTAAACAATAAAGCTATTTCTACAGATGCATAACCATTGTTTCATAAATGTCTCCCAGAAAACCTTTAGCAAGGGCACCTACACGTCATGATTCTAAGCGCCTGCCTAATTTCAGCAGGTAACTGATTCCAGAGGGTTGGAGCCGCAATGCTAAAAACCTTTGTACATTTAATCAAATCAGGACTTTGGGGGCATTCGCCCCCCCCCCAATAGTACTCCTGTCTTTAAATCCTGGAGGCATCTGATTGGCCACTGTGAGAACAAAATGCTGGAGCAGATGGGCCATTGGCCTGATCCAACAGGCTCTCTTATGTAAATACTGGGCATGGAGGTGTGAATGGAGAAAGGCTCTTTCTCTTCCTGTGGTTTCTGAATCTTCAGTACTTGCTTCTTAATTTAGCTGACTGTTTTTGTATTTAATTTTTTCAGGTTACAACAGCATATAAGGAATATGACTATGGCAAAGTCATACGATTACTGCAAGCCTTCCATACTAGAGAGCTGTCTAGTTTTTACTTTAGCATAATCAAGGACAGGTATGTATAACAATGTACCCTTACTAATGCGAGTCTCCCTTTTCACTACACCTTGGTTCCCGCTTAAGAAAGCTTGTTTTTAGGAAACCTCAATGCAAACGCAGAGATGCACAAGCAATACATGAATTTGTTGTTACTAGCTTGCAAAAGTTTCCATCCTATGTGCGAGTAGAATCTTAAACC
This sequence comes from Podarcis raffonei, assembly GCF_027172205.1. Lineage (NCBI taxonomy): Eukaryota > Metazoa > Chordata > Lepidosauria > Squamata > Lacertidae > Podarcis > Podarcis raffonei. The sequence continues at coordinate 95,356,680 of NC_070604.1, read as the reverse complement.
TGAAATTTATTTAATTTTTGATTTTGTGTGTGCTTCACCCCCCACACACACCTAAATAAAACAGTGTGAAAAAATTCTAGCCATCAGTACCAAAACCACTGGGTTCAGTGCTATTTGTGTGTTGATACACACACACACACACACACACGTATTAATTTGCCAAATGCGAAAGTAAATTAGTTGTTTGAAATATAGAAGGGCAAATACTTGGACATTCCCAGTTTAAAATGGCATCATTCCGGCTTTTAATTCCTACCAATATCTAAAAGTTCAATCCCCCCCCCCCCCATTTCAGACTTTATTGTGAAGAAGAAAAAGATCCCAAGCGCCGCTCATGCCAAACAGCCTTAGCTGCAATTTTTGACACGGTGGTTCGTTCTTTTGCACCAATCCTTCCTCATTTGGCTGAAGAGGTATTCCAGTACCTTCCGTATCAGAAAGGTAAGGTAGCTGGGGCTGTCAGGTGCTTCTTCACGCAGGGCTCTTGTATGTTACAGCCTTAGCAGTGTGTTTGAGAATCCCTGGGAATTCCTTTATCTAAACATTTGAAGAACTGTCTGTGCATTGGCTGGAATGGTGGAACTGCCTGCAGGCCCCCCAAGAGAGTTAAACTAATCATTTTAGAAAAAGATGGGAGTCATTAAAATCTTGTAATATTGATGATCTGAAGCTAAAATATTAAGAGTGCCCCAATAAGTGAAATTTTAGCTGACAGCCTTAGCTTCGCAGGGGTGTTCCAGGGTTGACTGTATGAACAGTTGCTTTGGGTATTAACCTTTTTCTTTCTTTCAAAGAGTCAGATAGCGTGTTTCGTTCTGGCTGGATGAACACAAGTCCCGTATGGAAGAAACCTGGCCTTGAAGAAGCAGTGGAGGGAGCATGTGCAATGAGAGATGCTTTCCTGGGTTCAATCCCTGGCAAAAATGCTTTGGAATATCAGGTGGTACTTGTGATTGAGCCTGGACTGCTCTTTGAATTAATGGAGGTAAGTGGGAAAATCAATACCATTTGTTCAAACATCAATTAGTACAGAGCTTGGCTTCCAGAATTCCGACAAGTGCAACAAAGGTCACTCATTTTTGCAGCAGTTTTAAAAGAATCTCATTGACTAGATGTTCACTTCAGGGCCTTAAGCAAGGTGCTGGTGTTTACTAGAACTGTGCTTTCAACTTTTGTGATATATCACCAGCTAATCATCGCAATATACTGATATATCACAATGTCTGAAAAAGATGGGGCCGTGTAGAGGCATTGGCTGGCTTCATGGTTTTCCCCACATTGTGATTTTTGCATAGCGCACACAATATATTGCTAGGTCAAAAATTATGAAACCGGTATAATAATAATAATTTATTATTTATACGCCACCCATCTGGCTGAGTTTCCCTAGCCACTCTGGGCAGCTCCCAATCAAATGTTAAAAACAATACAGCATTAAATATTAAAAACTTCCCTGAACAGGGCTGCCTTCAGATGTCTTTTGAAGATAGGATAGCTGCTTATTTCCTTCACATCTGAAGGGAGGATGTTCCACAGGGTGGGCCCTCTGTCTGGTTCCCTCTAACCTCACTTCTCGCAAAGAGGGAACCGCCAGAAGGCCCGCAGCGCTGGATCTCAGTGTCTGGGCTGAACGATGGGGGTGGAGACGCTCCTTCAGGTATACAGGACTGAGGCTGTATAGGGCTTTAAAGGTCAGCACCAACACTTTGAATTGTGCTCGGAAACGTACTGATACGTACTGATAACGTATCATGATATGGACTTCAAACTGGTTTTGGATGATATATCACACAGCCCTAGTGTTTACCTTTAAAGCCCTATGCAGCTTGCGACCAAAATACCAGAGGAGCGCTTCTTCCTATGCCAGCCTAACCATGTCTTGAAGCTTTCTGCTGACGGTTCTCTTGTTGCCTTGTCTATCAGATGTAAATCTTTCAGCGACAAAGGAAGAGGCCTTTTGAACGATTTTCCTAAACAGGCTTGCCTGTTGCAGTCTTTTCCACTCCGGGCTGAAACATCCATTTTTGTTTTTTTCACACAGGCATCTTAAATTAGCTTTACTCTGAATAATGGTTCTAATATACTCATTGTATAAATTTGTACACACTTCTGAAATTCAGAGTAGCTGAAGTTGGTATGTAAAAAGATTAAAATAAACAGCTGGGGCAGGGGAAAATAGTGCTATTCTCCAGTTCGATTCTGGATCACAACTAGGTTTGTCCACAGTATTGCTTGATGCTTTTGCTGTTGTTTTGTAAAGATATCTATCCATATTCTTCAAATTAAAAATGATATTTTGATACTGTACTGCACTGAAATATTTAAATGTTTCTATGATTATCCTTGAATCTTCTTGCCACACTTGACATCCTCTCCTGCCACACTGTTTGAGAACCACTGTTTCAAAGGGATCAGTAGGGCTGGCAGGCTTTATAGCTGGACCTGCTTAACTTCAGCCGCAGCCTTCTCTAAATGCAATCATTCACGTCCAGGTGCTGCAACACGAGGAGTGTTCCAGTACATCCCAGCTAAACGAAATAATGATGGCATCACAAACGACGCTGCTTAGTGAAGTCCCGAGAGACATAAGCACAGATGATATGATTAAAGGGACATTTCTGATCAACTTAGAAGGTAAGTGCAGAAGGAAATAACTTCCAGTTTGGCATCTGTTTGGACTAGTTGTACCTTCCCTTGTTTCTTGGGGTGGGTGAGCAAGAGATGGAGAGGTCTACCTAAATGTTGAGTCTGATTCTTTCCATAGGTGGTGATATCCGGGAAGAGTCTGCCTATAAAGTCATAGTTCTACCGGCTGCCAAATCAAAATGCCTGCGCTGTCGAAAATACACTGCGGATTCAGCAGACACACTCTGTGCACGATGCAGGGAAACACTTGGTGGGAAATAGCAACCACGTCTCCATGCTCTCTCAAAAGCAAGCTGCTATTTTGCTGACTTATTTCTAAGAAATGTGTGTAATGAGAAAACACACAATACTACTGTGGGGAGAGATGTTGGAATGTTTATTTGAAAACTGGTTTGGTGTATATATGTAAGCTTGTACATTAATAAACTGCTTGTGAGAGATGCCAGGTGGTCTTTGGTGTTCTTAAGGGTATAAGATTTCTTAGTAACAAGTGAGTCCCCCTTTCTTGCTGGTCAAGGTTTCATGCTAACCAGCTGTCAACCCACCATTAACAGCAGACAAACATACATACCAGCAAGGTAACTGGGTAATTTCAACCTGCACTAATTTTTCAATTATAGTTAAGAAGTGATCATGTTGTCCTTAGGTCTATAGACTGTTGCCCACAAACCCTGCTGCAAACTGAACAGCAACTATATTCCCTCCTTTACAGGTTGATTTCTGCCTTCTGCCCTATGAGATCCAAACTATTCCTATTGCATCCACTGGAAATCTGTGATTCTAAGACCCAAATATGTGTTGTACTTCATAAGACCAGTGCACACCACAGAAGAATGACTAGTTTATTTTTAATACTTCATATATTGGACAGCTGTGTACAGAAAGCTGAAATTTCAACACAGGGAACCTAGGGGCTGGACAATTTACAATATTTTTACAATAAACTGTACAACAATCAATGTTACAAAAAGACTAATGCTTCTACAGAACCTGATTGGCTTAAATTAGATTCCTAATTTTATTTCTGAGACTTTATCAGAACATACAAGAGGCAGCTTCTGTTTCAAGATTTTGAAATTAACTTGTGCACTCTGCCCTCCCAATGGAACAATCTTTTTAAGAATGAGCTGCCCCTTGCCCAGTTGTCCAAGCATGATGATTGTATGAAGTAATTATTTAATGCTGTAAGCCTCCACCCAGCTAGCTCCTTGCTAAAAGCAGCCAAGAGACTACTCTGAAAACCAGAAGCAACATACACGTAGGAGCTCCTGCTTTCTCAGCTTCTAATTAAATTCCTCTCAATTTAACATTTAAAATGCAACAGTCTATCATCTAGCACATGAAAAACTCTAATATGTTAATCTGGACGACAAAGCTGTTCTTAAACCTGAACTACTGCGCAAGTGCTTCAAGTTAGAAATAAATATTTAAGGTTATATAGACAAATATACAAAGATGATAGGTTGCTGGTATTACCCTCCACAGTAAGGTAGAACTTCACATGGGTAGCATCTCCTAAAAGCCTTAAAAGGGTTAGTTTACAAAAGTCACTTGAAACCATTTGGTTCTGCATCTGTACGTACAAGAGCCATGCACTGGACTTGTACGTAAGAACGGTTCAAAACTAGCAGCAGAAATTGTGACCTTGCCATCATGACATTGCTTCTACCGCCTCAATTAGATTCAAGGCAACACTGTACTGCCCGTGATTTTCCGGTAAGTGTTCTATCACTTTGTCTACTAGCTTTGCGGTTGTGGTGATTGGCACATCGACATTTTGAAGATCCTGTGGGTCCTGTAGAGAAAGGGGAGGGGAAACACAAGTTGTCAGGCATTCGCCTATAAAAGCAATTTTCAAGCTACAGCACTAGGCAACGGAAATGCAGGATTAAATGCTTATTAGGCACCTTCCAATTTTGTGGGTTATTTTCTCCAGAAACACATCATTGTATTCTAAAGCAATGAGCCTGGTCCTTGCCTATTTGCATACTCCACAAAAGCAACACTGGTGTCTGGATGCAAGGGGTGCAGCTACAAGTCCCTACTTAGCTGCCGTAAGGAAACCTCAGTGTTTGTGAAGATCACTGTAACACAGACTACTCCATGGCAGAAGGGAAACCATGACCCTCTTGTGGTCAGGTGGTGGACAGTGCTGATGATGTCTGTGGCTGCCAGTGAGAAAGAGGATACATATAGGGAACAGAGCTCTGAACCTCTGCCTCCAGTGCCCCTCTTATCCACTGGCAAACCTGGTGCTTTAATCCACCATTAGCTAAGAACACCAATGAGACTACTGGAGGCCATGGCTTCAGCAGCAACTTTGATTCATGGCTGATTTGTTACATCTGGCATTGCACAACCAGCTGGCTGATCTTCAACCGCTACAACCAGAAGAGCAGAGCTGCCTGGTTGTTCTGGTGGGCCACAAGAGGTCATCACTTAGAAGCTGGACAAGGGCACCCCCTTTCCCCCTTTCTGAGATTTTGACCAGGGAGCAGGATTGTTTTCTTTTGTTATTATGGCGTGCATTTTTGTGTTTTTATATTGTGATCCTCGGATGAAGGACTCTATATAAATTTTATAATTAATGAAAGTAATAATAATGTATGTACTTGGTTTAGTCACAAATAGGATTAAGTGCACTCTTTGCATACCCAGGGCGAGTGGTGGTTATTGGGTAGCGTTCAAGTAAGAGGTACTTGGAGTAGATCCATAGAAATTAATGAACACAAGTAAGTTAGGTCCACCTATATCCAAGAAGGGACAGAGGGAGTGTAGCCCTGTTATTCTTCCTTGATCTTTCAACAGCTTTTGATACCTGGCCTGACTGCTCTGGCTGAGCAGCAGAGGCACTGTATTACAGTGGTTTCGTTCCTACCTGCACAGCTGAGTCAAGAGAGTGGCATACAAAAGCCCTGTTGTAGTACATCTGTATACCGAAATACAGATAAGGTAGTGTGCTCCTGCTCCTGCTCTAAGGCCATTCTTGTTTGTTCAAATGGCTGCTAATCCTAGAGAGATACAACCACCTTATGCCCAGGGTTGGTCCTACTTACTATGCTTTGTGAGCAAATTCCATTATTTAGACTGCAATTATAAGGAGCCCTGCTCATCCAGGCAGGCATTAACTTCCAAGTTAAAATTTACTGTGTTTTGTTTTTAAGAAGGGGAGGAGGGCAGTGATAGCGAAGACTTCCTGGAGTCATCTGATCCCCACTACATGAGGTGCAATGCCAGGCATGTCTTTGTAGCCAGATCTGCAGTAGAGTCCAGATTCCATGCCACATGGCACACTCTGGCTAAAGATTAACAGTCATATAAGACACAGGCGTCACCTCAAGTACGAATCTTAGTCAGAAATTATTCATGCATATTAACCCACTCAGAGCGGGCACTGCTTAGAGCAGAGACAGCCTCACTTTGGAAACTTTCAGATGTGAAATGCTTCTCTAGACATTTATATTTTTTTATACCAAGTGTATGAAGCACTAAGGGGCAAATTAGGCTTGTCAACCTGGGAAGGTAGCCCTAAAAGAAGGAAAACTGATCGTAAACCACTGCCTTGCAGGGTATCTTCAAGAGAAGAAAAGGCTAAGGAGTAAACCCTACACAAATCCAGAATGGAGTCCCTAAGATGGTTGGATGGCACCTTGTATGCCTCCTTCCAGTAAGAAGTAAATCCAGAATGGAGTCCCCAAGATAGTTGGATGGTGCCTTATATGCCTCCTTCCAGCAACTCTTGCTGCCAGGCTGTTGCCAAATGTATTGTTCTGCTTTCCTTTGGACCACATCATTGAGGCCAAGGGGCGTCTTGTCATCTGAGCAGCCAAGGACCTCCTTACACACTGCCCAGGCTTTTGCTCCAGATAGATCACTTTGGTGCTGCTAACACGGTTTGACTTCACCCCTTAGGTGCACTCCATTGTCCCTCAAGACAGACAGGGGCCAACAACATAGTATGAAGCACTTAATAAACTCTTAAACACTCTTCCTTCTTGTGCTATTTGAGGTAAAAAGATGCTTTTAATCAAAGGACATTACCATAGCTTTAAGCCATGTGCAGAGTGTTGGAGGCAGCCTGGCCAGTAGCTCCATGCCTTCCTTGGTCTGGGTGTGCAGTAAGGCGTAGGCAAGCCTCTGTCCGGTCAGCACCAACAGCTGAGATGCAAGGACTTCTTTGTCGTGTACTTGAAGAATAGCCTGAATATTACAGGACATGTTAACACAATCATATAAAAAGAAGAAAAGCACTGGTATATTAAGAGCAGAACTTCAGTGTTCTTCCTAGGAACCTAGGCACAAAGGAAACGATTGTCCTCAAAACAAGATTGGCAATGATTAAAGTCCAGGCATGTCCAAAGTCCGTTTCGGGGCCTAATGCGGCCTGCCGGTCAGTATAAAAGGTTAACAACTTTGGTCAGCCCTTACGGCCCTTCACTTCATCAAATCTGGCCCTCTTTGAAAAAAGTTTGGACACCACTGGATTAAACCAGTTTAGAAGGGTCTGATCACAGAATTGTAGAGTTGGAAGAGGCCACAAGTATCTAGTCATTTGAACAAAGCAGTGCAGGAATCTTTCACTCAACATGGGGCTTGAACCCACGACCCTGGGATTAAGAGTCTGATGCTATCCAGCCTCTGTTGGACTCGCCTGAAGGGTGTTTCTGTGTGATGTCATACGGGACCCAGGTGGATTTAGCTCCACCTGTTGCTCAAAGGCAGTAATCTAGTTGCCTTTCAGGAAACTTTCAACTAGCCAAGTTTTGCCAAGCTGAGGTGTAAGCAAATGCAGGATACACAAACAAAAAATGAAACACACCTGCAATGCAGACAACAACAGATCCTAGGAATTTCAAAAACAGACTACCCATTAAATTTGAGATATTAAGACGGACAGCCAAAATCATCCACATAGGATGTGGTCCTGGGCGCAGTCTGTCATCGTTTAGAAACACCCTTCAGGTAAGTCCAAAGGACCCTTCTCCCTGATGGCATATTAGACCAAGGTGGGATGTAGGGTGGATAAAGGCTGCCTAAGAGGGAGGAACAACACTTTTTAAGACTCACTTCCCAAATGCCAATTCAACAGAAGGAAATAATATTATGTCACAGGCTTAACCCATAGCCACAGCATGAGGATCAATCAGGAGACCTAGCAGGAAAAAACCGAGTCTTATACACAGAAAAATACGGTACTTGTGAGGAACAGTTGCCCTCTAACACAGGCTACACATTAACTTCCTTTTTTACCTCTTCTCCAAGGTGATCAAGGCCATAGTTGTACAGCTCACACACATAGTGCCGCCTAATTATATCCTCTGCGACCTGAAGGTGCTGAGCCAAATCCAAAGCCAAGGCTGGCCAATCTCTATCTTTCACAGACACGGCGACTAACTCTTCGGGGCTGTCTTTTGTTTTCTGAGATGAAGACTGGGCTTGCGCCACGGCACTCACCAGTTTGGTTAAGAACTGCAAAGGAAACAAGACCGCCACATCAGTAGCAGTTCAGTTTGACAAAACACACAACCGCCACCAATTTCCCCCAAGGTTTTAACTAACTTGATGACGTATAGACAGCAGAGCTGGATCCACATCGCCACTGGGCAACAACTGGATTGAAGTAAGGTCTTTGAAAAAGGCATTTTTACCCTGCACAGAGAAAAAACCAAATAATATTATTTTAAAATCATGGAGGAATTTGGAAAGAAAAGAATCAGTTAATAACAAATTATAGAAGAAGAAGAAGAGTTTGGATATGATATCCTGCTTTATCACTACCCGAAGGAGTCTCAAAGTGGCTAACATTCTCCTTTCCCTTCCTTCCCCACAACAAACACTCTGTGAGGTGAGTGGGGCTGAGAGACTTCAGAGAGGTGTGACTGGCCCAAGGTCACCCAGCAGCTGCATGTGGAGGAGCGGGGAAGCAAACCCGGTTCACCAGATTACAAGTCTACCGCTCCACCACACTGGTTCTTTTCTCAGAGAAAGATGGCATTCAAAGTCCAAGGAACTGACATCAAGAGGGAAAACATTTGCGACTTATAGTAAAGTTGCACGATGATTTAGCCATCTGCAGCTTCCTAACACATGTACGTTAAGGGGTGGGGGGGAACCCACTCATTTGACCAATTCAAATGAGTATTAATTTCTATTTGGATTAAATGAGGTTGAGTATTAATTTCTATTTGAAATTTTCCAATGTGATGTGGCCCTGAATGCAGTGTTGGTACAAAATACAGGAGACAGGACTGAAAGAAGCCAATGGGTTGCATAAAACGAAATCATCCCATTTGCGCAAGCACTTCCACTTGTGGAACAGACCCCCCCCCAAAAAAAAAAATGTTCGGGGGGGGGGGAGAAGAAGTTCCATTGTGAAAGCAGACATCCTTGCATGAGCTCAATGACTTCACTGGCTACAACCCCATGTGTGCCATGGTTCCAAAAATCTAAAGGACGGTTTCGGATTTTCCTTTCCTCTTTGATCCAATTAAATGCCACTGAAGATACTGGATCAGGAGCAACTTTTCAGGGGGGAATGAGCGGCTGCCGTCTGGATTTGAACTCTAGTCTTCCAAACTGCTCACTCCTGCCCTAAGTATGTAAAATATATATACATTTTTCAGCAACTTGTCTGATTTTGACTCGTTGACAGCTCTTTTATAACGTACATACCTTGCTGTCAAACAGGGAGAGGGGCTTCACACTCTTCAGCGAAAATTTCATGATTGCATACAAGATACTACAGAGCACAGACTGGTGCTCCACGAGGGGGTAATGGATGTGCTTCTGCTCAAGGGCTAGTTCCACAAGGGAGGTCTGCCCTTCGACTGACACCCAGGCGTCTTCCGTGTCCAGCACAGGAAGCTGCATTTCATCACTCCCTATATCAGCCTGCAGAAAAGCAGGGGAAAGCATTGGCACTTGAAATGTCACTGCAATTTCATTCTGAATAAGATGTTTTCAACACTAGTAGGTGGGGAGGGGGTCGCGGCTGAAGGTGCAAAAAGAAGAAATCTGTGCAGCAAAACCAGTGTTGCAAAGGGATAATATCAAAATGAGTACACATTCACTCAAAACTACTGTACTTTCTGGCTTGAAATCTGTTGTGTTACATGGATACCAAAGTCTTTAAGGACTTGCTCATTAACATTTCCTATGAAAAGATAACATGGGGTGGAATTCAACATCTCGGTCATCTGGTCATTCCATCTGCACAAGCATTGCAGCTTCCTGGATGGAATGACCCCCCCTCCCTTCCTGGGCTGCTATGATGATGATGATGATGATGATGATGATGAAACATTTGAGTTAAAACTAAACACACACACACACACACAAACAAACAAACCAACCGATAGATAGATAGATAGATAGATAGATAGATAGATAGATGATAGATAGATAGATAGATGATAGATAGATAGATAGATAGATAGATGATGATAGATAGATAGATAGATAGATGATAGATAGATAGATAGATGATAGATAGATGATAGATAGATAGATGATAGATAGATTAGCTAGCTAGCTAGCTAGATAGATAAAGGTAAAGGGACCCCTGACCATTAGGTCCAGTCGTGGCCGACTCTGGGGTTGCGGCACTCATCTCGCTTTACTGGCCGAGGGAACCGGCGTACAGCTTCCGGGTCATGTGGCCAGCATAACTAAGCTGCTTCTGGCGAACCAGAGCAGCCCACGGAAACGCCGTTTACCTTCCTGCCGGAGCGGTACCTATTTATCTACTTGCACTTTGACATGCTTTGGAACTGCTAGGTTGGCAGGAGCAGGGACCGAGCAACGGGCGCTCACCCTGTTGCGGGGATTCGAACAGCCAACCTTCTGATCGGCAAGTCCTAGGCTCTGTGGTTTAACCCACAGCGCCACCCGCGTTCCTAGATAGATAGATGATAGATGATAGATAGATAGATAGATAGATAGATAGATAGATAGATAGATGATAGATGATAGATAGATAGATGATAGATAGATAGATAGATGATAGATGATAGATGATAGATAGATAGATAGATAGATGATAGATAGATATAAAAATATAAAACCAATAAAACCAGGGGGTTCTCTCAACTTTCCCAAGCCAGTTTCGGGGGGCGGGGAGCCCTTGCACAGAGCTTCCACTGACGAGACTCATTAGATCAGTCCTGCCCAGAGGGTTTGTGGGTCAATGGTTCCCAGGTCTGGGAACAGGTTGCCTGACCTGGATGGGGTCACATTCTCCTAAAGGACTAGGTGAATCCCACCCACGGACTCTTTGTCGTAAAGAAGCTTTCATTCCTCTCTATTGCACAGAAACAGAGTTGCAACATGCCACTTTATTAATCTATTACAAACAACGCGAGTCTCAGGTTTGGGGGTGGGTGTTACCTCCATTAGTGTCTGAAGAAGATCTGAGCAAGACCCAAGAAAAGATGTCATTGCCATGTCACTCATCCCCACATCCTGTTTGAGAAAACAACATTAGCCTGCGCAATGTGCTTTTTCCTGCACACATTTAAAAACAGTTCTGGTTTTCTGGAACAGAGGAGACTGAGTTATAGCAAAAATAAAATCTTAACTCTTGTGCTAAACAAGACGCTGAAGGAAAAGAGAAACTAGCAATAATAAAACACTTTTTAAAAAAATTCAAAATGTTCATGACATTTCCCACTCAAGTAATAACTAATATTCAAAAGAGCTCTTCCCATTGAAGATGTTTATGTAAAACAATGATAAAGACCAACAAGTGCCTTAGAATATAATTCCCCTTATTTTTCATCAATACATTTGTTTACATTGCTGCTTAAATCAAGGTCAATTCAAATAAAAGTACTCAATATTAATCTGATCCCAATAACTTTCAGTGGATTTGTTCCTGGCTAGGCTAAAATTTTAATTAAAAGACCGCTCAAATAGATACTGACTATGTTGAAAGCAGACTGCACTAAAATTATAAGGAGATAAAGACTGTTATGGAGAAAAGTATTCAGAACACAGTATCACTGTTGCCTAACACTGGTAAAAGCAGAGCCCTTATTCTGCAGAAACATCATGAATATGGAAGTGCAAAACTGTTGAAAGTTACCTAGGTTTCAAAAAAACACTTACATTTCATAGAATCAGAGTTGGAAGGGACCCTGAGGGTCATTTAGTTCAACCTCCTGCAATCCAGAATTCTCAACTAGATCATACATGAAAGACGGTCACCCAACCTCTGCTTAAAAACCTCCACAGAAGGAGAGTCTACAACCTCCAAAGGCAGACCCTTCCACTGCCAAACAGCTCTTACAGTGAGAAAGTTCTTTCTGATGTTTAGTCAGAAGCTCCTTTCTTGTAACTTGAATCTTATTGGTTTGGGTCCCAGCCTCAGGAGCAACAGCAGGCCCAGGACAGAACCCTATAGCACCCCACTTTTTCCAGGATGATGAGGAACCGTTAGTGTCAAGCAACTACAAATCCACCTTGTCCAGTCCACATTTTACAAGCTTTTCCCAAGCATGTGGTTAGGACAAGGTAAAACCACTAACATCACCTGATAGAGGCCACAACTAAAAGTCTGAACCATAAGGAAACCCACATTCAGGTGAACACAAATGCTCTCAAATATGCCATTTCTACACATGCCTTCAATTAGAAACGGTAACAACAACAACAAAATTACTTGCCCGTCTGCATAATCTGTCTTTTGGTGCTTTTCCAACCTATTAAAGAAATGGTTTCTTGTTAAGTGTCAGAATCCATTTAGTAAAAGCAAAGAACTCAATACATTGGGTTTGCTCCCATCAGTCAGTGTTGAGATCCTCTCCCTCCCATTATTCCCTACAGGCAAAGGAGAGGAGATAGCCCAGGAGTTAAAAAAAAATTAAGCTTCCTTTCTGTCTGAGCAGCACACACAAAAATGGTTCCCTTCCATCTGGGACAAATTCTGTTTTGTGAACTGCTGTGCACCTGGCCCCACCCAAAATCCCAGAGTTGGGCCAGCAGGAAAATCAGTAGGTACACAACAAAAGCAACTGACACCTGAAATACTAAATCCCTGGCAAATTTTATCATAAAACCAAGCAAAACAAAATTGGTTAACTTTTTTTTTTAAGCAAGAAATGTATTTAAAATGCAGTTGCAACATTTATCCAGTCTCATAAAACTTTTTGATTTAAAAGGTGCACCTACTTATTGGAAAAACAGGGGTTTTTTAAGGCACCGTAAGTACTTGCAAAATTACAGATAGCATACGCCTTCTGAAAAAGTAATCTTCTCTCAGCTTATGGGAGAGTGAAAAGTGAGAATGTCCCTTCTAAGACAACAACAAGCACAATCTAAAAACCAACACAGAAGGGGGGACGTTCTTCAGAACTGTTTAAATCTACATATGTTTTTATGTGAACATTAAATTAGCCCACCAAACCCATATCATTAGCTGACTATGATGTCTTTAACTGAGTGCCCTAGTTTAAAACTGAATTCCGTAATGTTGCCCTCACTTCATAGAAAAAGAAAAGGGGAAAGGATAATTCAATATTTACCTTGTCCATTAAATAGGTAGCAGCAGAAAGTCTTTTCACGATGAATGTGTTCCACATCATCAGAGCAATTCCTAAAACAGTTACAGTAGAAGGCTATGTCAAAAACATTTTTTGTCAGGCAAGATTCATAGGGTGAAATCCAACATTGCATGAGCAGACTTCTTGTTGTTGTTCCCCAGTGCCCCACACAAGCACAATCCTCTGAAACATATTTGAGGGGTTCTCACGAAGCACTAAGCTAAAAGGAGGAGACAACGAGAAAGTCCTGTTGTACAAGCAAAGTCCATTCTAATCACATATCACCACAACTAGATATCACTGCACAGGATGCAACATCTCTGAATAGTGTTGATGTGAAACAAAGAAGATTGCTTTGGTGGAAAAGAGCTTCCTCTATTTATACTGCTTTGAAGGTGGAAAGATTTTTCCAGTGGTGTTCAAGTGGGAAAGTCATTAAATGCTGTACTGATTCAGTAAGCAAACTCTAAGAAGGATTTGGGGGGACTGTGACACTGCCTGAAGGTTTTCTTTCTTTTGCCGAAGTTCTGACCTCTTAAACCAGACCAACACACTTCTCTCAAGATTTGTTGGTCTAGATAGAATATACTAGTTTTTAACAACAGCATCTCTCAAAGTTTGCAAGGAGAAACCTTCATAGATCAGTTTGATTGAACGATAAGTATTGACAGCATGCAGAATCTTGTGCTATTCAAGTATTAAATAGTTATTTCATGCTTACCATACTGAACATGAGCATTATTGATGCATCTGAGATGTTCTATAGACCTGATGAGAAAACGTGCTTCCTTGTATTAAAGAGAGAGAAACAGAGTGTTAAAATTGGTCAATGAAATGAATTAAATAAGCTGGAAGTTGGTGCCTCTTAAGCTACTCGTTGCAAAATTTGTAGCCTTGACCTAACATTTCAAACTTGTTTTATCAATGACATTAGCTTTGCAGGCTGAAACTCAAGTACACACACAGAGGAGCATTTCACTTTTTCTTTCAAACAAGAAAGCTGAGAGTAGGTTCCCCCCCAAAAAAAAGCTTTGTTCTGGAAAGATTATTCAGATAGAAATAACAATAGCTAACTGGCAGTCACTGCAGGGTTTAAGAGAGCAGTTATAACAACATTAAAGCAGCTGGTGCTGTGCATAAATATTTCTAGCTTTAAAAATAGATGGTGGAATGTGGGAAAGAGATAAGAAGACTGAAAATAACTTTTTTAAAAAATCTGCATTTTACTCCTGAATCAGAGCAAACAGCAGTCTGCGGAAAACTTGATTGCTGTTTGCTCCAATTCAGCGATAAAATGTGGGTTTTCCCAGGGAAAGTGCAGAGACAAACAACAACACTCTGACGCACAGCATTAAAGCCCAAACCTGTGCCCAGAAACGTGGCACAAAAGGAAATCTGAATGTGCCCTCATGCACAAGAGTATCTGGGGTGCTGCTTCTTTTTTCAATCATCCTACATTGGGAAAACTCCCCTGACTGGCTGAATTCAGCCTGGTGTGGGAGAGAGAGTCAAGAAGAATCCACCAGATGATCTCTGAGTGATTTACAGTATACAAGGCAAAACTTTGATTCCCAATTTTTTAACAATGGTAACAAAAGCAGGTAGCTATATTAGGCTGGTGAAGTTAAGGAGAGGAGTTTTGTCTGAAAGGGCAGAGCGCTCATTTCAGTTCTGGTACTCAAAACAAATCCTAAACTCAGGATGTGCTGAGAGACACCCTGTTCTTTCATTCTGCATCTGGCTCTGATTGTTTCTTTCACTAGCACTCCCAAGATCTACCAAAACAGATGAAAAAAGTCTGAAGTTTACCAGCCCCTGATCTAATGCAACAGCCTTATCTTCCAAGAAGCCAGCTTTATACTCTGTATTGCTATGTGCCCTAATTTGCTTTAGTCTGCAAAACACACAGACACATAGTTCAGTCTAGCATTGTAGAAGCTGATAATGTGAAAACAGCTAACAAATTATGACAGCTGAGCTGAGTATTACAAACACAGTGCAAATTTTGTCTTCCTTGCAAAAGAAGTGGTAAAGTAGCTTTCTAACTTGAAACTGATCCAAGCAGCTTTTTCTTTCTTCAATGAGCCAGTCTTACATATATATATATGTTTTTCATCAAATGCTAGTTTACATTATTTACACCACACAGCAACAGCACCTGTAAGGTAGGAAAGAGCAGTGAAATGCCCCATTACCTCTGGGTCCTTGTTCCACTGCACAACATACTCCCAACAGCAATGTGCATGCAGCACATCCGCCTCCAGGCTACAAGGAAACTCCTGATATGCTAGATGCAGTAATTCTAGAAATAAAAGTTACAGGAGATTGTTCTTAAGTAATTTGCTGTTTGCCATTTAGAAACAACTCAGTCATTTCTGTTTGTTCCAGAAGTAACTTTACATTCAAAGATTGGCTTTGCATTTTTACCTAATATGGTTTCCAAGCCTTTCTGGTCTTCAGCGGCCTCCTCTAGAAAACTGCTGTCTGTTTGTGGCATTTCCTCTTTGTTTTCTGATTCTTCTCTCTGCCTCCCCAGCCTAAGTAATGGCAGACTGAGGTCCTGCTTGAAAACCCATTTTGCTACGCTGTCAGCAATGCCTCCTAAGACAAAGTAAAAGATTAAGTTTTATGTTTCTCTTTGAAAACAAGCCTAGGCCCAGTTTACACATAACACACACACCCCATCAAATAGTATCATCTTCCTCAGGGGAAACCAATGTGGTACCTTCCAGATAGTTGGATTTCAATTCCTATCACCCCTAACCATTGCGCATGCTGGCTGGGGCTGATGGGAGTTTGGAGGTCCATCCCCGCCCCGGATAGTAACGTTTCATGTTGCATATAGCTAAGAATGCAAGTGTCCTGCTGGGTCCGTCCAAAGGCCCATCTATTGTAGCATCATGTTCTCACAGTGACTAACAAAAATGTTTGCGGAAATGTCCATAGGCAGGACGAGTACAATAATACAAAATCACGCTGGGATGCTCTTACATGGAAAAACTCTTCCCCATATAGAGAAAAAAGCACATCAGTGAGAAGAGTTAGACCAGGCATGGCCAAACTCAGGGACTACAACTCCCATCATCCCTAGCTAACAGGACCAGTGGTCAGGGATGATGGGAATTGTAGTCCCAAAACACCTGGAGGGCCAAGTTTGGCCATGCCTGGGTTAGACAGAGCCTTTTACCTCAGAATGCTAGTTTTCAACATTCAAATGTGAAACAATGTGTGTGCGTTGTGCTAGCAAAGCAAGCAGAATTTGTGTAACGCATGGGTGGGAAGGCCACATTCCCTTGGGGGTCTTCTTTTGGGGTCTGTACACCAGCACAAAGCCACCCCACCCTGCCATTTTCACCCATCCTGCCTCCCTCCCCTCCTCTCTCACTCACACACCATCTATTCTCTTTCTTACACATCCCACCAAAATTAACAACCATCCCAGATTGCACCATCATTGCCTTTCTAAGAAACTTCCAGGTTTGCCCCCCCTCCCCCACTGCTTTTTATGTTTTTGCAGAAGCAGGTACTGGGGGATAGGGAGAAAGGAAAAGCAAACAGGCAGTTCCCCACCCACAAGATAAAGGTTGTTTCTGTTGAATGTACGGGCAGGCCCAATGTTTCATATCCAATATGAAATTTCTTCAATAAATTTAGAAGGGCCGAATTCATCAAGTATCTAGAGAGAGAGACTGCATGGCTCCCATGCATTTCAACCCTGTAATTGCTCCTAATTTTTTTCTATTAGATTCTACAGAATGCTCAGAAAACTCAAACCTGCTGGAACCTTTATACCAATTATTTAATGCTGTGTATCTTATGTATTTTTACTGCTGTATGTTGCATTTTAAGGTATTTTATTGGATTGAGATTTTAAACTGTTTTAAGATGCCCCAAGTGGTAATGGGCAGTAGAGGGCACGATAGAAATGTTTACACACACACACACACACACTCTTAATATATAACATATAATCTGCCTACTTCAGACTGAGCTCTCTCGCCCAAGGGTAACTTTGCTTGCAGTTGTCATAATGCAAAGAGGAATGAGAACTTTACCACATTGGGCGCATATGTCATCTATATGCAATCCTGGCCTATGTTCTAAATTAGTCTAAGCATGGAGAAAAAGATAACTGCGGAGAGCTTAAAAAAAAAAAGGACTGATCTGAGCAAAGGCAGGAAACAAACTGAAGCCCCTATAAGAGACACATCCTGATACTTTCTCAAGTTTAGCTTTTTCTGCCTTCAATCGCTAGGGGGAACCAAACCCACAGAAGAACTTTTGTCATGGGAGAAGACAACATTCAAAGCTATAAACTCAGATGTCACTATCATTGCTTAAATCAAAGCAATTGCTTAAGCTTCCCCCTACGCGGTTTTAAAAACCATTTTTTATTAAGATAGCTTACCATCTTAATGTCTCGCTTGAGGTCAATGTCAACATGCACACAGTCAATCCTTTGTTTCATCAGCCCTTTTCTCTGCTGGGACATGAACACTGGCGCAGGCCACATAACCTACTACTGACACTAATCCCATTATCAGATTCTACCACACTGAACCTGAAATTGTCCTGTAAAGACTAACAGAATGCCTGATCTTTTGCTAGAAAACGCTGTTTTTTACATTCATAACTGAACATCTTCCTTCAGGCTTCTTCTACACCACTGGGATTTTTTTTTAATCTCTCTCTCTCTCTCACACACACACACACAGTTCGGATAGTACAATAACTGACTCTAACCCACCCCTGCTGGAGCAAGTTCTTCAGCATGAAGCCACAGATCAGCAGTGGGGGAATTCTGGACCACAGGCCCAATTAGGCCTGGTGAGGAGCCACCTGTCCCATACCTGATGCCATACATGATATCAGGTGTGGGGCAGAGAAAGAGGTACGTGGCTACCAAGAAACCACTGGGAGTCTTGAAGTGCACTCCCCATTGTTCCTTAGTAAGCAAGAAAGGGACAGCAAGCTAGAGGTTTCTGATAGCCATGGTGACTGCTAGGACATGAGGCAGGGAGGCAAATACGAGGCAGAGGCAGAAATCCAGTAGAGGCACTTGCTCACAGAAGATGGGGAAGACCTTTGATTTCCCCTGCAATCTCCTGTGTCACCTTCCCAGGGATCGCAAACGCTCTGGAACAGATTTTCAGGGGGCATGGGGGCTGCAGGGGAATGGGCAAAAACTGCCCACCTCCCCTCTTCTGCAAATGAAACCCCCCACTCATGGGTCTTTGGATCCAAGCCAATGTTTTTCAGCACATTCACCTTTTCCTCCTTCCAGCAGCTTCTTCACAGAGAGTCTGCCAAGAGGCTCAGTTTGCAGAGCGGAGACTTGGCTTGTCTTCTTGTTCACTTTACTGTGAAGGAGTGTCTGGAGAATCAGGCAATCCTCTAACTGTTTTAGCAGAAGTTTCCAGTATTCGGTATCGAGGGAGAGTGCTTCCCAAGGGTCCGTATCGGCACCTACTGTGATATGGGAAAACTAACAGAAAAGATGGTTTTGTCCAAGAAGGCAAAGTAAGAGTGAAGTTAGCAATATTTCGCACCTTACACAACGCAAAACCCAGCTTAGAAAGCTATAGCAAAACCACAGCTGCCTGATGAGTGTAACTATGAGATAAAAGCGTGGATGTGAGATGTAGCCTTTGGAGAAGAAAAAATAGGAAGAGAGAAAGCAAATCTCAGTAAACACAATGGAAAACAAAAGATGTAACCACCACTACTTCTACTGACCTATTTCATAGGGTTATGAAGATAAAACACACTTCATGCAGGCAACTCTCCAACCATTGACGGAGGGGCACAATAAAAAATGTGAATGAATACATAGCCGTCATCTGCACACTAAAAGCTGGAAATCTGTTGTACAAAAGCTGATCTTCCTAGGACTGTAAGAGCTCAGCAAGAGCAAAAACAAAGCACATTTAACTGTTAACGCTCAGCTGGTGAGAAGGAACACAACTACAAACAGCCCAGGAAGCACACAATGCATTAAGTAAAAATGTGGCACTCCAGTTTATCCTGCTAAGTTTACTAAGCTGTTAGCATGATCCACCTTAACAAACCACGCTTCTGACGCCTGGGTATCTCATGTGCCTAGAACAACAACTTTCACTATACCTTTTTCAAATGGTGGCGAGATTAAAATCAGCAGATCACAGAGGGGCTTTATAGCTTTCTTTCGGGAAAGCAGCAGCTGCTATTTGGTGGAGAGGAATACAGCTAAGTTACTTACTTTTTTCTCCGCTATGCTATCTGTTATCTGTGCTGTTACACAATGCCCGACATGAGCAGATAGCAAAGCGGCTCCGTTGTTCTCAGACTGAATACACGCTGTGCGCATCTGCTGCCACCAGGGGGAAACGGACTGGGAATCCCAAGTCTCATCTATAGCGACTGAAACAGAAAGTGGGAAACTCCGGTGTGCAACTAGGTCAGCTAAAATCAGCAGAACAAGAAATAAAGCAGGAGAGGAAACCACACTTTAAACAAAGTCAGCTCTATAAATACAGCATCGATCTGTAAGGGTCGGATCCAGACACCTTCTTCCATGAATGCAACAGCTACTGTACTTCTGTTCGTGGAAGAGATCCCAATCCAGTAGCGGCTCCTGCCGGTGGGAAGCTTTTCAAAAATGGCACGTGCTACAAGATATGCACATGCTATCGGTCATCTCCAACACCTGCTGGAGCCATTTTTTAGAAAGGGATTTAGAAAGGGAAAGGAGGGCTGTGTCTTTTTATAAAGCACCTGTCATTTGCTGATGATGCTGAGCCTGGTGCTGGTGCTGTCACAAGGGTTTCACAGGTCCCATGCAAAGGAGACTTCTACCATAAACTCTGCTCCATTTGGCACATGCAAGTTTAAACCTGACCATTAGAAAAGTTGAACTAGGGCTCTGGAAGGCCCTGCAAGGCTCCTGAGAGACTCAGCCCTTTGGATAGGAAGGGATGGCCACTCATCGAGTGGCAGTGGTTGAAGGTCTTCCTGACTTTATGTGATTTTGCATTTGCGCACAGACTTCCGGAACATAACCCGCACACACGTTTCAGGCCTACTTTACTGCAGGAGTCCTCGCTATGTCCCTGTTTCTTAACAAGGGAGCAGAAAATATTTCCAGAGGGGTTATCAGCCCAAGAAGGCCCCAGAAAAAGCCAGCAAGAAAGTCAACGAAAGCCATCACTGTGGGCTTGTATGACTGACAGTTTTCCTTTCGTAAAATGGGGCTCTGCTTCACTGGGATGATGCAAAGCAAAAAAGCTGGGAAGACCCTGAGCAAACCAAAAACACTATGTGAAGTACATAAAGTGTTGACAATATAGAAGTGACCCTTAATGTGCAAGAGAGATAGAACCTGAGATTTCTGTGCCCACTTTTGAGTACAGGAACAGGCTGAGAACAGGAAATTTCCAGTCAGTGCAACCGGACGAGGAGATATTTTGAAAGGTCTGTTGCACCTGAGCGTGCAAAAGTTCAGGTCTCCTAGGCACCATAATGAGAACATTGGTGCAGCCGCAGATGGCCCTTAAACAAACTTCTCAATTATTCATCGGTTCATTTATTCTGAAATACATTCACATGCAACATTAGGTTTGGCTTTATTCACAGTTCTAATTATTGCTTGCTGAGTCAGGTAAAGGGCCCGTTTTTCAAGAAGTGAGCATTTGCCCATTTCCATTCTGCGAACTCATCTCACCTGTCATTTTGCTCAGGAGGGAGAGTGCAGCATGAAGGCAGCAAATTGATTGCGTTCTATGAAGAATATCCTTTTCCTTAGAAAGCCACACACTGAGAAGCAGGGACTGGGGAAGGTGAGAGAGGAGAAAAAGATTTAGGATATTTCTCTTAAATAAAAATAGATACAGGTGATTACAAAAAGCCAGTGATGGGCTAAAACTCTTAGTTCTAAAGAGGATTTAAAATTACCATTAAGTCATTTCAGACTTAATTATTGGTGTTCATTGGGTTAATCGGCCGCAGATTATTTACTGCATTGTGATTTCACTATTTTACTGCTTTATTGTTTTAATCTGCATGCTGCCTTGAGATTGCAGTAGGCGGTTTGGAAAGTTGTTTCTTCGCTATGCATCCGGAGATGTCTTCAGATATAATAACCAACTTTTTAATGTTGGTTCCTGAGATCAAGGACCTTGTAACTTTTCTCTCAAAAGTAAGAAGAGCTCTTTAGCAGAGAGCAGCTAGAGTGGAGGCCTGACAATGACTATAAAGAACAAAAGGGGAAAGCTAATAATAGGACTCACCAATAATAGCTGGGGGCTAAATCCTGCAGCCTCTAGTGTCTGGCACATTTCTTCTGTGGAACTTTCTCCATGTAAACACTTCCAGAAAAAAAAGCTTCCTGCACACACACACAAAACACACCACACATGGTTTTCCCCAATCAATTAAAAATGAAAGCTTCGCCCACTGAATGGATACTTTCTGCTTGCAAACAAAGCAACCTTTCAGACAGTAATGCATGCAGATTTGGCCAATTCACATCAGCAGTAAATAAGACTAGTGGGAACTTGCACACAGCTTTCCTCTTCTCCTTTCTGCATGCAGCCCACTAGGCACTACTGCAGGTCTTTCAGCCTGCTATCGCAGGACTACCTTGACCCAGAGCCCTCCATTCAATCTCAATGTTCTTCTCCTGGAGCTCTTTCCCCAATTCATTATTTCAGTAGATGAGATAGCTCTAAAGGTAAAGGGACCCCTGACCATTAGGTCCAGTCGTGGCTGACTCTGGGGTTGCGGCGCTCATCTCGCTTTACTGGACGAGGGAGCCGGCATACAGCTTCCGGGTCATGTGGCCAGCATGACTAAGCCGCTTCTGGCGAACCAGAGCAGCACACGGAAACGCCGTTTACCTTCCCGCCGGAGCGGTACCTATTGATCTACTTGCACTTTGACATGCTTTGGAACTGCTAGGTTGGCAGGAGCAGGGACCAAGCAACGGGAGCTCACCCCATAGCAGGGATTCGAACCACTGACCTTCTGATCGGCAAGTCCTAGGCTCTGTGGTTTAACCCACAGTGCAACCCGCGTCCCATACGAGACAGCTCTAGCCAGACACAAATGGGGGAAACCCTCAGAAACAGAGGAGCTTAACGTGTATATTGGAGACACCACAGGGGGAGTTTACTGCAAAATGTTCATACCTAAAGCCACATATTCTCTCTCGTCCAGCTTCTTCACATTAATCACATCCTTTTCATAATCCATATACTCCAAGAAGGTTTTCACGGGCAATACGCCATCTTTGTCGTCCGCAAAATGAACCGAAGGTTGAGTGTTCTGCTGCTTGTAGTTCTCCAGTAACATCTGCAGTCTAGTAAACTCTTGTTCATCTAATCGGAGTAATTTAGCCAAGTCCTTAAAAACAGTAAGTCAAATATGCAACAGTGAGTTTTATATGTAATCTTGGCAGCATGACTAACGATTGCAACTCAATGGAAAACAGCCCAAATTCTTACACTGGATGCTTAGTATCAATCACTGGAATATAGCTATAATGGAGAGAAGCCCACAAAATTGGATATTTTGACAAGGACTAGAACTGCCAGACACTTTTTATATGATTTGGTGTTCCTTTATGACATATACAGCAGAACAGAAATTTGCCATGCCTGGCAAATTTATAACTATAGTTGATGATCAGATAAAGATGATAGTCTTTACTTAGACATTGTTATTTTAACTCATGTGCAACTACTCATTCTACATGCCTATTTTATGGTTTTGATTTTAATATTTTAATTCTATTATTATTATTATTATTATTATTATTATTATTATTATTATTATTTATTGAATTTATATATCACCCTATAGCTGGGGGTCTCAGGGCAGTTTATAGAATAAAATCAAGACATAAAACCACAAAATACATAATAAAAATAAAAACAACAATTCAATTAAAAAAAACACCCCACATTTTAAAAGGGCATAGGATGTAAACCAGATCAACCAAAGGCCTGGTTAAAAAGAAATGCTTTTGCCTGGCGCCTAAAGGTGTATAACAAAGGCGCCAGGCGAACTTCCCTGGGGAGAGCATTCCACAGATGGGGAGCCACTGCAGAGAAGGCCCGTTCTCGTGTTGCCACCCTCCAGACCTCTCTAGGAGGAGGCACACGAAGGAGGGCCTCAGAAGATGATCTCAAGGTCCGGGTACGTTAAAATGGAAAGAGGTGGTCCTTGAGGTATTGCGGTCCTGATCCATTTAAGGCTTTATGGGTCAAAACCAGCACTTTGAATTTTTGTCTGTTCCTACAACTGTTCTGTCTATGTTATATACATTATAAAATGAAATAATAATAATAATAAATTTACCCCAAAAAATGCAACCGTGAAGATCACATCCATTCTGGAAATATTAATAGCAGTTGTAGGAGATGCAGGAAACACAGTTCTCACATTGCCATTCTCTCAGAGCAGATGCTGTTTTATTAATGCTTCTAAAAAATGATGACCTATATTGCACAAGCAGTAGCCCTGATTTTTAACATGCAAGTGACAATCACTTATAAAGTGAAGATTATTGAGAAGCCACCTTTAAAATACTTTTTTTCCCTCTTGTAATGCTCATTTCCTGCATATACTGCATGAAGCAAGCTCTTTTAAAGGTCTAGGCACAAGTACCTTGATCAAACAGCTAAGTACCAAGAAAGGCACTAGTTAAACTGTGTTTAAGTTACAGGATCATATAGGATGGTAAAAAAATAAATTCCCTCATGCACCATTTTAATCTCTGTGTAGGAAAAAGCATGTAGGGTCACAGAAAGCTGGCTTGTACCAGGTCAGATCACTGGGTCCATCTAACTCAGTTTCCCCTACACTGACTGGAAGCAGCATTCCAGGGTTTTAGGAAGGAGGTCTTTCCAAGCCCTAAAAGGAGATACCAGGGGCTGAAACTGCCTACAAAGCTATGGTGAGCTGCTGAGAGCAACGGCCTTTAAAACATTTTATTTTAAGAAGGATTAGTACTTTATTAGAAAGCAATGTTTTCATCCGTATATTTTTCTTTCGATCATAACACACAGAGTGCGCACTCCAAGGATTCTTAAATTTCTGTCTTTCTCAAAACCAACCCCCCCCCCCAGGAAAAAAATGTTCACACTACTCACGTTATTAGATGGCACAATCTCACACGGCACAGTCAGAGAATTTAGCTTGCTGACTGACTCATGAAGGCGCATTAGTTTCAGTTTGTTTGCACAGAACTGTAACAGCCCTTCATCGATACACTCCATCTCTGCCGGGGGGGGGGGGAGGAAACACACACACACATATTAGTCTTAATGAATGTGCAATGGAGCTGTAAGATAGCTCTGCAGCTTCATTAAACTCCCCATTAAGCAATATTTCCAGAGCGCAGCTGCTTGCATGAGAATTCTGTTTTATCAGGTTAAAGGTTATCTGGGTGAGTTTTGCCTACAGGCAAAGGAAGTGTCAGCTTCTCTTTGAAAGCGGAATCTTGAGCAGGACGCTTATCAACAACATGAAAATCAAACGTCTCAACACACAAAGAACGTCTCTTCACAGCAGGCAGGCAGAAAATGAATTCCCTACACTGTCTAACAGTTCATCACACGCATTTTGACATTTGTCACACGTCGCTTACATATAGGGCGCAAACCATTTAGTTTTGAAGTCACCCAGGTTGTTGTTTTTTTACTTGTGGAAGGTTTCAATATCTACACTGTGACCTCTGCCTACTGAAGCAGTTCAAGACTTCATTAACAAGAAGAATGGGGTTGTCTCAATATGCAACTGAAGCAAACGAGACGGGCCATAACATTTGATTTTACACAGATCAGAGTGCTGGTAGTTGGGGTGTGGGGAAAAATCTGCTTATGTCACATACAAAGGAACAGAAAAATGCTGCAATAGTAAATCTGCTTCTCGTAAGTTCAGATTTACACTGTGTACTAATTAATTTGCCTCATATTAAAAAGCTACCCTAAAGTTTTCCCTGTTCAGAGACTCACCTTGCAACTAAGGGATCACCCACCAAATAATCAGTTTATAAGTTAACTGTCCGCATGCAGGCTCTGAGAATGCCAAATGTAAGGAAGGATCTCTGTTGAGGTTGAGATTCCCTATCCTTGCAGAAAGAGAGCAGGGGGGTGAGACAAACCCTACCCCACAGCACTGTAGACAAGGGGTGTATATGTGTGCTTCCCTTAAACTTCCTGGAATCTCTTAAAGCAGAAGCATGAATGGGAAAGAAAGCGATCACAGGGTTCAACAGGGGGACCAAAAAAGGGACAGGATCCCTACGTCACCAAAGCAGTAGCGGGGGAACTGAGCTCAGGGAAGAGCCCAATTCTCTTTCTCCAACAACTGCATCAGGAATGAAGTGCAACCAAATATGACTGTGGGAATGGCAGGGGCTAGATTCTGCAAATTAGGGGCGAGTTCTCTCCAAGCATGCACTTCTTCCTGTAACTAATCAGCCGTGGGGAGAAGAAGAAGACAGAATCTAAAAATTAGACCTCCCTCAGGGTCCCACTTGCTTCTTTCATATGAAATTCAGTCACCATTTTGATCACAGCCGAAAAGATATTTCGCCAAACCGCTTTGAGGTTTTTTTTCTTACAGTCCAGCAGTATATAAATTTCATGAAATATATAAATAGAACAAATGATGACTGTGAAAGTTTCAAGAGTCGAAGTATTCTGTCTCCATTTTTACTGTCTCTATGGGCCTTTGGTTCGATCCAGTCGGCCTCTACTTATGTTTTTACATGGTTACAGAAGACATTTTCACTCACCCTGACTTTTTAAGGTATCCATTAACGTTTGCGCTATGCTTGTCAAAGAAGACAGTGGCAATCGCTCGTTTGCAAGAATGCTTTCCAGTGCCTGTCAGTAAAATAAACCACACACGAGTCAATTTTGCTCCATCATTTCATGCTGTTAAAACAAAAGCCATGCAGGGGCTTCCTATAAGCAGCCATCAGCACAATTCCAAATAATCTCTCTTGGGCTGGAATGCTTTGCTGGGCCTATGGTGCATGTGCTGAGGGACAAGGGCTGTCAAGGTGGGGTGGAAATGCCTACGAAATTAATCCTGCATTTATAGTCTGATCTCCCAAACCAGTTCTGTAAATCTAATTTGTAAGTTACCTAAAGCAACATTGTTCAAAGTGTCAGGGTGGACTACTTAGAGAAACAAAGGCAGTTGCCAGAAACCAGCAAGCACAACCAACACTACCCCACAATATGAATGCACTGATTGGCCCAGGAAAGAGAGGGAGGGAGGGAGCCACCACCAAGCAGGGGGCTATAATCTCTGCATGTTGGTGGAAAATGCAGCAACCCTTCACTCTTACAGTTCGCCTCCCCATTTAAAGAACTAAAATGTCTGCACATAGAAACAAGAGTTGTTAGGCATGCATAAAACAGTAACAAACCATTTGCCTAATTTGGATCAAAAGGCAATAATGAATGCAAAATGAAGCCCTTCCTAGCTCATTACCTGTTTTTTAGTAGCGGGATATTTAATATCAAGAATTAATCCCTTCACTTCAGCCTCAACCACGTCTGGAAAGAAAGAAAATAAGAAGAAGAAAAAATAAATGCACATTACAAAAGAGGTTTAAGAAAACTAAAGGGTGCCCACTTTAGCTATTGGGGGCTCCTGCAGTCAAGAGAGCAACAAATGAGAAGGCGCAGAATGCCTGCATCATACCACTTAGGGGCAGTGCACTACAGCCAGCCATTTCCAACCAGAATGATCTGGCTCTGTTGCAGTGACACAGCACATCAGGGAGAATTCAGCATCTTTGGACAGGAGCCAATGCAAGACAAACTTCACTCTAATTATCAAATTAAAGCCTAAAAGTAGAGTACAGTCTAAAAGTAAAACTGCCTATCATGTCACCCTCTTGTTTCAGTTGTGGGATGTTTGTTTTCCTGCCTTGCAGCCCTGGGGGCTTCTCAACTATTGTCACAAGTAGCTCAAAGTCTAGCACTGCAAAGTGGAGCAAATGGGAGACTCTTTGGGCAGAGCTTCATTAATAGCTGCTGGGTGTGATACTAGGATGTTTCAAACAGCAGAAGGAACTACACAAATCACAGCTATGCAATAGTGCCTTTAGCAGAATGCTGAGACATGTGGGAAATGCATTTGCCTCCATGCAATCCAACCCAAATTCCTTACCCCCCCCCAAAAAAAATTCTAATTAAAGTTATGACATGTTTTCCACCCTTCCTGCTTATCTCTGTTACATCCTCCTCCAAACACATCCCTTGACCCCTTTCTGCCCCACTACAGTAGCAGTCTGTACTAAGATTTGCAAGTTAAGGAGAATCATATGGCTTTTAAAAACACAGACACACAAAAACCCCCACCATTTTTCAATTGCTGAAGCTAATGGCAAAACTAAGTCAACAGACTGTTCACTTTTCCAGGAGCAGTGCATCTGCAGAGCCAACTGTGGCGTCATTTGCACCAGGCATCAAGCAGCTAGGCCCTAGATTTTTAAACCTGTCACTGGGAATTCAATTTGTGTCTGCTGTTGCACAACTTGTTTACTTACAACAAAAAGCAGCATCTCTCAGGTCATAAATGAATAGCAGAGAGGACTAAGTTGAAAGGAAAGCTAGAGATGTGAAGCAAAGTCAAAGGAAAGGGGTGTCAAGCCTGCATCCTGGGATGTGAACAGTCCCTGGGGCTTTCAAGGGTGGAGTGGAAGAGATGTGTCTCTCTCTGCTCCTTGCCAGATCTATACATTCTGCACAGGCTGGCAGCCTGAACTGTTTGCTCTGTTTTGTTTTGTTTTTTAGGGGATGTCAGCGTGTATTATGCTCATGGTGCGACCTCTACTTGGGGTTTAACCTGACAGCTCAAATTCACTTGGTTAAAAATAACATGGAAAAGCACTAAAACGAAGTTGATAGTGTACAAGGTGAAAGGCACATCCACTAGAAATGCCAAGTCTCTAGTTAAGCCTTTATGCCGCTTTATATGTGGAAAGACCATATATGCAAGGGGTAAATTAAATACAACATAGTCCCACTCCAAAATAATGCATTGCTTTACGCAAGATGCAGCTTAAGTTAAGCGACTTTTGCAGAATGTGAAGTGCAATGCTGTTGTGCTAGGAAGTTATAATATATTTTAACCTGCCCCATGACTGAATCACATTTAATCATTATATATTTAATGTAGCACGACATTAAACTAAGTGTAGTTTAACGTAATATTACCCCCATGAGTACAAAAAATGCATGGCTACTGGCTACTGGCAGCATGAAGAGTTGATATTCTTTTTTCTTACATAATTCATGGTCTCTCTTTAGGAATCTAAATTCACTGTATACATTTTTAGGGAAGGTAATTTAACAACTAAATTAGAGTTCTTTATGAACTGCCCCCAAATCGTGAGAGAAAAGAGAGGCATCTCTTAAGACAATTCAACTATTCTACAAGTGATCATAGGCTTCCCAAATTTATTATCCAAGCAAATTAGCCAAGTATTTCTCCATGACAATTTAAGTGCTCATTTCCTTAGACCATGGAAGCTCTGCACAGAGGTTAGATGATCAGAAGTAGAATCATAGAATCATAGAGTTGGAAGAGACCACAAGGGCCATCGAGTCCAACCCCCTGCCAAGCAGGAAACACCATCAGAGCACTCCTGACATATGGTTGTCAAGCCTCTGCTTAAAGACCTCCAAAGAAGGAGACTCCGCCACACTCCTTGGCAGCAAATTCCACTGTCAAACAGCTCTTACTGTCAGGAAGTTCTTCCTAATGTTTAGGTGGAATCTTCTTTCTTGTAGTTTGGATCCATTGCTCCGTGTCCGCTTCTCTGGAGCAGCAGAAAACAACCTTTCTCCCTCCTCTATGTGACATCCTTTTATATATTTGAACATGGCTATCATATCACCCCTTAACCTCCTCTTCTCCAGGCTAAACATGCCCAGCTCCCTTAGCCGTTCCTCATAAGGCATCGTTTCCAGGCCTTTGACCATTTTGGTTGCCCTCCTCTGGACACATTCCAGTTTGTCAGTGTCCTTCTTGAACTGTGGTGCCCAGAACTGGACACAGTACTCCAGGTGAGGTCTGACCAGAGCAGAATACAGTGGCACTATTACTTCCCTTGATCTAGATGCTATACTCCTATTGATGCAGCCCAGAATTGCATTGGTTTTTTTAGCTGCCGCGTCACACTGTTGGCTCATGTCAAGTTTGTGGTCAACCAAGATTCCTAGATCCTTTTCACATGTACTGCTCTCAAGCCAGGTGTCACCCATCTTGTATTTGTGCCTCTCATTTTTTTTGCCCACGTGCAATACTTTACATTTCTCCCTGTTAAAATTCATCTTGTTTGTTTTGGCCCAGTTCTCTAATCTGTCAAGGTCATTTTGAAGTGTGATCCTGTCCTCTGGGGTGTTAGCCACCCCTCCCAGTTTGGTGTCATCTGCAAATTTGATCAGGATGCCCTTGAGTCCATCATCCAAGTCGTTGATAAAGATGTTGAATAAGACCGGGCAATAAGTAGCAATAAGTCACAATCAAATTAAGAATGGGTGTCACACCTTTCCAAACTACATCTTCATAAACCACATTTATGAACTCAACAGCAGTTATGCAATATTGCCAATTCCCATCAATTTCAAAAGACTGTTCACAGGGGCGGGGGGGAATCCAAAGGGATTGGGAGACTACTAAAAAACGTTTGAATTTCATCTTGTTTGGACCAACTGCATGGAGAGTTTGCACTTTGGCAGCTTCTACACGGGTGGCACAATATTTCAATCAGATATTATACAGGTATTGTAGTGCAGAATATTAGTGATACTAACAAATTTTGTACACAACTAATTGCTTAAATGTAACAGAAAGCCTATCCCTCTGTGATGTAGGTGAACCTCAAAAGGTACCTAAGTATGTTAAGGAGAGCCTGCTGGATCAGGCCAGTGGCCCATCTAGTCCAGAATCCTGTTCTCACAGTGGCCAACTAGATACCTTGTGAAACCCTCATGCACGACCCAAGCAAAACAACCTTCTCCCCTCCTGCAGCTTCCGGCGACTGGTATTCAGAAGCATACAGTACTGCCTCTTATCATGTTACATCATACTATGACCCCATAAAAAAAGAACCTACCCAGATTTAACGTTTTAGCTTTCAGCAAGGCAGTCAACTTCTTCACTAGATGCATATCCTTTGCTCGCTCACTCTTCTTATCGCTAGAAGGTATTTGTAAGGGTAAACACATGAAATTGTTTGAATATCAACAGTACATACCAATTAATGTAAGAGATGGTAGCACACAGTCTCCAAACAACTAATGAAGAAGTAAAGGTCCATAATATTAAAGCAATTGGGACGGGAGGGGATAAAAGCTTCTGTTTTTCAACCGTAGCAAGGCAGATGCCTCTGCAAGTTCACAAGGGGTGGAAGTCGTACAGTTTCCTCTCATGTCTGTCCTCAGCATGACTTGGAGGTCTGACGCCTCTCAGGATCAACACACTAATGGTCACTGATGGTAAACAATCAAAGAACTACGTGAACACTTCCAACAGGGGAGTGTTCAGCCTCCATCGTTACAAAGTCATGTATTAAATATTTACCAAGCACACACACCACCACTGGGGGCGGAAATTGTGTCGCTTTCCACGGGTGATGTCAAATACACTAACTGACAGCTGCATTCCAAAAACTATTGAGAGCAGCAGTGGCTGCACTAGCTGGGGGTGGTAGAACTGAATTTTTCCACAATGAACTATCACCGTTAGAGCAATGCAAAAATGCAATATCTCTGCAAGAGCAGCACTGTTTCAAGAAAAGTTGTCTGGGTTCCCCAAAACAAGTGAAAAATAACTGTGTGTTGGTAGCATACACAAACACAGAGGTCTGGTTCATACACGAGGCTAAGCCAAATTTTAGTTTAGTGCAGACCCATGGGTTCTGGGTTCAAAGCTTACCATTTGTCTGAAGGAGACAACCCTTGAGTTTGGACAATATGCTTAGCTAAAGCATAGCATAGCCTAGCTCATAGCAGTGCAGCAGCAGGACCAGAGAAGGAGCAAAGTGGCTGCATTCTCCTCTTCAGGAGCCTGCACACTTTTTGCATTCATGCTAAGCCAAGGTGACATGCAAACTGAGCCACAGTCGCCTAGAAAGATGCCTACTATTTCTCTGAAACAGAAGCAGAGTATGCTGGGTTATCCAATAGCACAACAGTGTTAGTGATTTACCATGAATGCACAGTTCACTCCTATTTCACATCTCACGCAAGTGGGAGCAACAAACCACAATTCTTTTGCTGAGGGTTGCATCTGAACTGGGGATCATTCCCCCCGCCCCAAGCAAGCCAAGGTTTGTTTTGGGCTGACTAATTATGGTTTGCTTGAGCAAAGCAAGCCATAATCCCTGGTTCATTCATAGCACTACACCTAGGAACATGCTTTACTGCTCCCACTTGCTAGAAGGAAGGAGAAAAGTAGGAACAATCTGTGCATTCATGGTAAGCCGTGGACTATGGCTTGCTGCAACATGTGAACACAATCAGCGTGAAGCTCATCAAGACTTACCTCAGAGCTAAATGAAAAGGGACATGAACAGTTTTTACTGTTCCTGACATTGGATCAACAAGACAGATCTGGTAAGTCTGAGGCTGCCAACCCTGACTTGTTACATTGTTCAGGCCCATTATTTTATAACCAGGATACAGCAACCTAAACAGGCGTTTGACAAATACAGAAAAAAGCAGAACCATCAACATACACTTTTTGCATAGGGGAGAAGTAATATCTGGAAGGTTTAAGTACAATAAGTTGGAAAACACACACGTACACAAGCACACACCACATTGTGAACACTCAAATTTTGTGGCAGATAGAGGTGGATATACCAATATTCTGTTTCCTATTAGCAGCAATTTCTATGGAGTCCAAGAAAACAACATAATGATCATTCTTCAGCAGCATTCACACACATGTATTCAAGGCAAATACAAATCAATTAAGAGAAAGAACTAAGGCACTTTCTTGAGCCACCTGAGCATGCTCAATCCTGCTTCCTGTTTGTGGAAGGCTTTGGGAAAAAGCAGGTGATGAAAAACATTTGGGATATGGGTTACAGGTGTGTAGACTTCCACTTGTACAATAGGACTTCTCCTTCCTCTTCCCTCCCCAGCAGTGTCCCCCC
This sequence comes from Podarcis raffonei, assembly GCF_027172205.1. Lineage (NCBI taxonomy): Eukaryota > Metazoa > Chordata > Lepidosauria > Squamata > Lacertidae > Podarcis > Podarcis raffonei. The sequence continues at coordinate 95,324,328 of NC_070604.1, read as the reverse complement.
TCCTCAAATCTGCTCTGGGAAGTTTCTCAATCCCCTGGAACAGTTTTGGAAGGGCTTGGGGTGGGGGAGCGGGGAAGTCCTGTTGCATGAACAGAAGTAAATTTCATTTCATGACAGACACAATTGAATGACACCCATCATCATAAGTGCTTTCATTTCTCACCTGCAGTGTTTTCCTACATTGAAGGCTCCAACCCGTGGACCTTGTTGTGTGCTCCACACTTCCAAAATGCCTCTCCTGGGAGCATAAATCACAAGGAACTGAGCAACTCTGCTTGGCCCCTGAGGCGTGCCAAAAGGAGAAAAATCCATCTTTTCAGCTTCTCTTTCGTGTAGGTCTTCCACAATCTGAATCCATCCAATCTGTGCATCACGGTAGCCTGCAAGCAAAAGTGAAGGAAGTCATTATTAAATAGGTTGCACACACAGTTTCTCCCTGTTGACACTTGAAACTGCAACACTGCACTCAGTTGGATCTGCTAAGCTAAACTTCGTATGATAAAACACCAGCCTTGCCAACAACTTTGGTGCATGTGATGCTTGATTCACTCTAAAAATTCTTCCTCCTGTTATCCCTATCTCATTGGCACCCTTTTATGACAGCTGCCACCTGTCCCTCTTTCTGCTCCTATCCCTAGTGCTGCTGCTTTCCCTATTTCCAGCCAATAGTAGTTGCTATTGTGCATGCATGTTAAGGCAGGCATTCACACATCTATGTAATAATGCGTGTGAGTATCTTCAGGGAAGCTCTGATTGGAAGATGTATGTCAATGAGTTCACACTCGAGACTTTTAAGAGGTACACAGAGAAGCAATGCAAAAGCTACTTTATCGTCCCAAAAGATATGTCAGTATGTTGTACCTTTCCACATACGAACAGCAAGCCCTCTTGCGACATCCAAAAGAAGAACCCTTCCAAAATCATCAGTTACTGCTGCCAAAGAGTTACAAGGAGACAGACATATCCTTTCTCCATGGCGACGAGAATCTGGAATTCCAAACCTAAAACCAAATAAAACAAAGCATGTAAAACAATCAGAAAATATGGCACCCTTGATACAACAGCATATTCAAAGCTAGTAAATAATGGTCCAGGTCACACATCATGGTAAGCTTATAAGCCATGGCTAACCATGAACTATGAGCAGGCTGATGAACACGCCTGAATCGCTCCCATTTCACACCACATTCCTTGAGCTGAGAACAAACCTTGGTTTACTGTGACAAGAAAATAAGAACTCATGGTCCATTTCTCCCAAACAAATCACTAGTAAGCCAGGAAGAGAAACAAACTAAAAGTATATGCCATGATTAAGTCATTGTTTGCTGCTCCCAGCTCAAGAAAGGGCAGAGCAAACAGGAGTGATTCAGCAGCGTTGTACTATTACACTGCTCATTCAGAGAAAGCCATGGTTTATGGCTTATCATGACATGTGAATGCAGTTATCCCCATGCCTTGCCTTAATTTCTTAATATTAGCTAACAGTAAACCAAATCAATTCAACAAAATACAATGAATACTTAGATTTTTGGAAGATCCTCTCAAGGTACAGCAACTTCAGGTATACAGTCTTACAGGCATCCAGAGGGGCAAGCCATGTTATTTTATTGTAGCAAAATCGTCACAGTATTAAGTATAGGATTGCACAGTCCAGCAAACTTGCTGGGCAAACCAGGATCGAAACTGAGCAGCAAGCACAAGGTTTGTAGGTTCAGACAAAATGTTTGCTCTTACCAGAATCACAATGAGGGAAGTGAAACACCTGAAAGGAGCAGAGTGACGAAGTCCTCCCCACTCATGCATATAATGCTCCACTATGCTTTGGTATGATTTCTGAACCACCCCTGCATGCCTGTGTGACTTCAACCGGGGCATGAGCCTGCCAGAAGTCCTGCACACTCTCATAGAGGCCAGCACCAAGTGTGAACTAGGCAACAGTCAGCCTATGGCAAGGTGAGAGGGATGCACAACATGTTAGGCAGTTGTGGCAGGAGAAAAGGAGAGGCAGCCTTCCCAACCTGGTACACTCAAGACGTTTTGAACTGCAACCCTGGAAATTGGCCACGCCAGCTGCGGCTGATAGGAATTGAATTTCAAAACACCTGGAAAGCACTAGTTTGGATAAGGGTGCATTAAAGTGTACAGGGATTGGAAGTTTGGGCCTTGCATGAATTTTGCACATACATGGACAACAGTTATGCATTTTCTCTTTTTTTAAAAAAAAAAACACCTCAATTCTATAAACACTTGCCTTACAGCTAAAGGAGTTGCAGGCTCAACCTTGGGTTTCTGCTTCTGCGCAGGCTCTTCCTCCTGCTTATGTTTCCACCCAAGCCAACCACTTGAAATCAGGGGGGGAAATAAATATAAAAATTATCTCAATTTAGAGAAAACACATGCCAAAGACACAATTTTCAATCTATTGTTCATTGTAGTGTTGTTTTGACTTTCATTACCTGGCAGCATTAAATAATGCAGATGTCAGCTTACTCGCAACTGCTAAAGCAACATGAGACAACAGCGGCTGTGAACTACCCTAGAGGAAAGGTAAGACATATTTTATATAAGAGTCCATTACTCCTTAGAAACTTTCCTTTTCAGGACATCATATTTACAGACAGAAAACTGATATTAATGAACACATATCACCTTGAAATGTCTGCTATAAGTTATTATTGGTGGGAGGGGGATTAAATATGAAAAATACACCCAAAACAAATGTAACTTCTCCATGGGCCTGTCTAAAAAAAAACGTTTTAAGCAGCCCAGCAAAGGCGCCTGCATGGTGTCAACAGGCAGGGAGTTCCAAAGTGAAAGGGCTGCCAGATGAAAAGACTGATTTCTTACAACTGCGGATCAAGTATTTAGTGGCACCTGTTAACAGTGCCGGTTGCACAGATCAAAGCAGTCAAGTGGACATACATGGGGCACGGTGATCCTGCAAGTAAACTGGTCCCAATAGTGTTAAGTACATTAGCATACAGTATGCCAACAGCAGCACCTTGAACTTGGCCCTGCAAGAAATTAGGAACCATTGCACATCTCTGAGCAGAGGTACAGTATGCTGACAGAGTCGTGTCACTCCTTGCCAGCAGCCATGCTGCAGCATTCTGCACTAACTGCAGCTTCCAGATAAAATAGAAGGGAATCTCCATATAAGAGTGCACTGCAGGAATCAAACCTTGATGTCCCCAATGTCTGAACTACATACAGGTCCCTCAATCTGCACGCTCACTATCCAAAAATTCACTTATCTGCACTCAAAGAATTATGCCCAACCTCACTATACTCCGCAAAGTCACTTATCCAAGCATCTGGTTTCCTTACTTCCTCGTGGGATTTTTTTGTGCTGGTCAGTGGCAACAATTTCCAGGCAGAGCTCATGGAGTGGGGAACAGGGGAGCCAGAACAGACAAATCAGGGAGAAGGAGAGGTTGGACAAATCAGTTTTTTACTTTGTCTCTCTTTTGCTGATTGGCTGCAGCCATTTCAGGGAGGAAAAATATAGAGAGATGCAGGAAAGAGAGCAGGCATTAGAAGTGCTCCCATAGAAAATAATGGAAATCACAGGCTCGCCTAATGAATTATTTCCTTGGATCTTCAGAAAGTGGGACCTGTGTTTATTGTGACCAAGCTCTCCCAGTTCAGAACAGCCAAAAGTTGTTGTACCTGTCACAGCTGGCAAAAGGTGCTTCTAGGCACTGAGGCCATTTTCTGGCCATTTTCTTGGAAAGCAGAACCACTCACTCAGAGCATCACTGCAGTTGGTAGTTACAAACTGTAACACTAAACCATGGTTTGATTATACACACAGTGAGGAAGGAACATCTGGCTCATACCCTTCCCATTTTTGCTCCCCCATAGCTGGCAGGATCTTTGCAGCATCCAGCTCCGCTTATTAACAAGCCAGTATGGCTTGAAGTTGGCTTGCTTTGAAATTGACCATTGTTTGTTATAAACCACAGTTTGGTGGTTGGAGGAAGCAAGGAATGCAACTAGAGCACTGGTCCGGCTGGTCACAACATCTCCCTCACGCAGATGGTGGCCCTATCTCCATTTGAAGCACACAGGCTGAAGACTGAGAAGATTCTGGTAGGGATTTCAGGGCTCTTCCCCTTCAACCTCTCATCAGGTGCAGAGACAAGGCATTTCAGCTCAAGTTTTAAAGCATTCTGATCTCCAGTTTTGCTCCCCACATGAGTCTTTCCCCCCAACCAACCCCTCCAAGAATATCAGCAAAAGCAGACAATGAAAATATGCACAGCAGGGAACAGGAATGTCCCATCTCCCAGGCAGCACACTGCACTTCACAATGACTGATTCATAATACACTTACCTCAAGCGCATAAAAGAAACCTGTAAAAGGATTTGACCCTACGGTGATGTACTGAGACATAGCAGGAGGGTTATTCTTTATGGCTGCATTAAATCCACCAATATTGGAGGCAGTCTTCATTTGGTCAAAAGGCGAAAGAGTCATGATACCTATTTTGTTTTGTTTTTTTAAAAAAGAAAACCAATTTTAGAAATGCATGTCTCCAAATTTCTAAAAGCCCTACATGAACTCAGGCCCAAATATTATCATAAGTTTAGAAAAACAAGTCTGTCGTTTCCTGAAAGCTCCAGGAAGATTTAACAACAGACGCTACTTATGCTCTATTAAAAATATGCAGGCCTGAGGCATTTTGAGTCCTCCATACTGAGGCAAAGGTTTTATTGGCAATAAACTTAATACAGCGCACAAAAAGAAATCTAATGATCTTGAATATTTTCACTATTCATGAATATTTCATGAGCTCTGGGACTGCAGGAATAACCCTTCATGGCTGAGTGTGAAGACTTGTCAGCTACCTTACCCTTTAAGACCCTTGAGTGACAAGTGTAGACAGGGAGAATACAATGACAATGGCTGCCTCCCAAGATGGGGTTGGGGCCGGGAAGAAAGTAGCAGCTGCGTCCTTCTGCTGACGCTGGGATCCAAAAACTTGAGCTATTGATATAGTAAACTAACTAAGAAACTGAAGGCAACCAGAAATGATATTGTCCTATTTGTGTAATGTATGAACTAAGAAACCAAAGAGTAGCAGAAATAATATAGACCCATTTATTTCATATAATTATGCACTGCTTGATAATGTAAAAAAGGACCCTCTAAGCAGTTTACAAAAAAAAAAAAATCAAACTCAGTTTTCCAAGCGTCCAGGTAGGCTTGTCTGAACAAGAATTTTTTCAGTAGGTGATGGAAGGGTACAGTGAAGGCAGCTGCCTGGCGTCAATAGGCAGGGATTTCCACAGTGTAGCTGCTGCCACACCAGAAGACCTGAGTTCTTACAAATGCGGAATGTGTATTACATGGCACTGATTTTCACGTAGTGTATTAACTAAGAAACCAAAGAGAACTAGAAAAATGGTAAGGGTTACCAAGGCAGCTTACATGAGGTGTTTTTAAATCCTCTACAGTGTTCCTATATACATGCTTTTTATTATTAAATGTATAAGCTGCAACATTCATTATTCAGTGACAGGTCTATTCATTTAACAGAGTAAGCCAATGTAATACTTACCAACACTAACATGATCAACTATAGTATCCACATCCTGCAGACCCCATTTCTTATAGGCCAAAGGTGGTGGCTGAACGTTCTCATTGCCTGAAGCTGCAGCTGTCCATTTTTTATCAGACAGAGAGAAAGAGAGAGAGCAGAAAACTATTGGCTAGAATAAAGTTATGGTACATTGACCAGCACAAAGTAATGATAAATGTATGTGCTGCTGAACTGAACTGACAGTTTAAAAGGCTCAGTCACATTTAATTATTCCTTTATTTAATGTAAAGCAAAACTTAATGCAGAAATTGTATTGTGCATCATATTGCCAAGTCTAAGTTTAATTGAAAGACTGATATCAAAACTGCAATTTTATATGCACTTACATGAGTGTAAGTCATGCTTATTTCGGCTTAGATATGCATGGGATTGTGTCGTAAGTTATTACTTATAGCCAGTGTAGTACAGGACATTTGGAAGTTAGTGATTTATATTCAATTCACTAATCAACCAGTAAACTCTGTAGTTTGCAAGAACGTATACCAAGTCCTTGGAATAGTGGGGAGGACTTAAATAACATTAGAGTGATTAAAGCTTCTTCCTTTTTACACAATACAACATTCAAAAGGCAAGCAGTTCACTTTGGCACATGAGGTAAAAGTAAATGTACCACCAAACCTATACAAAGTTCTCAATGAAACAAGAATATGTGTTGCCAGCAATAACAGGCTCCCATTTGATACAAACTATAGCAGTCATTAGAGATCCAAAATTCAGAGTACTCAAAGTTACAAGTAGCCAGCAGGACAATAAAATTATGAAGGTATGTAACCTTTTACTAAAGTGGGACTGCTCTGGAGCCTGGGTGCTGTCAGATTTCCAGAAAGGAAAATTTTTCAAATTATTTTGGAAATAAATATATTTCCAAAATGCAATGGGTGATATCCATTGTTAGTCATATGCAGAACAGAGCTACAGAAATAAATTGAGGAGTTCACTGATTTCAGTTGTCTATTCCAAGCATGGCTAATGTTGGATATCACCCAATGCTTTGTAACATCCCTGTATGTATTGCCAAATAATAAAAAGTTTAATACACATTTGCCACTGGAAGGCACGCCAAAATGGGTCAAATTCTCCCACATGCCTGGACCTACCTCTTGCTACTTGGTTTCGACAAGCACGGAGGGACTGAAAAAGGCTGAAACCATCAATTGTCACAACTGCTGCAGGATACAGGATGCTCAGTTCCTCGTTCTGAAGAAAAAGAAGACCATTGCCATGTTGTAGCAAAATGAATTAATGTGCCAGCCTGTTTGGCTTATTTCACTTTTAAGCAAGCACCAGTGTTCATTCAAAGTACAGCACCAGGATGTGAACCCAGGGGTGGAGCAGAAAAGAAGTGCAGAAAAGAAAACTCAACTGCTGCAGGCTCATTGCTCAGCATTTTATAAAGACAAATGGGGAAGTCTAGGTTGTCACTTAGGGATGCGGGTGGCGCTGTGGGTTAAACCACAGAGCCTAGGGCTTGCGGATCAGAAGGTTGGCGGTTCGAATCCCCGCAACAGGGTGAGCTCCCGTTGCTCAGTCCCAGCTCCTGCCAACCTAGCAGTTCAAAAGCACGTCAAAGTTTAAGTAGATAAATAGGTACCGCTCTGGCGGGAAGTTAAACGGTATTTCTGTGCACTGCTCTGGTTCGCCAGAAGCAGCTTAGTCACGCTGGCCACATGACCCAGAAGCTGTACGCCGGCTCCCTCGGCCAATAAAGCGAGATGAGTGCAACAACCCCAGAGTCGGCCATGACTGGACCTAATGGTCAGGGGTCCCTTTACCTTTACCTAGGTTGTCACTTAGTGCAGTTTGGCACAGCTCCACGTCACCAGCCTTGACACCTCTACAACAAGTGCAACAGTATAAGATCAACACCTGCAGAAAAAACTCATAACCCAGCATTTGTAACCAGATTCAAAACATGATCTCAAACCCTGGGTTGAAAGCACATCATGGTTAGCCTAAACTAGGGATGGTTAACTTTTTTGAGGGCTCCCTTGACCCACATGTCAGAGCTCCAGCGGCTGCTCAAAAAAGTGGGTGTAAATGTTTTATTTTTAAAAAATGGCATGTGGTGGGCACAAGATCCTTTTGACATCACGGCGTTACAGAAAACCAAAGGAACAGTTTTTGTTTTTAATTATAAATTTTTGGGGACATACATGGTCCAAGGGCTGCAGTTTCGTCAACCCTGTCCTAAACCATGATTAATAGTAAAAAACGCAATGATGAGCCTTGGCGAGGCAAAGTAGGGAGGGCAAATCTACACAGTAAGAAAGGGGCAGCAGCAAGGACCCACTCAAGCCAGCAAGCCCAATTCAAATCCTTTGATTGAGTTATGGATTGTTACCTACATAGCCCCAATAAATTTAATTCCCGCGACTCGTTCAAAAAAAAAGCTTCCGCTCTGAAAGATTAAGAGTTGAAAACCGTATCATGCTCTGTAATTATTTCACTTTCTTATATATCTGCCATCATACCTGCTCTGTAACTCCAGGGTGTCGTGGAATCTCGTAAGTTCGGCATTTAAGCTGCATGACAGGATCTTCGTTCAAAAGCTGTGCCAGCAGAAGTACTCCATTCTAAAAAGTGAGAACAACGAAGCTGAAAGAGTATTCACTCTATTACTGGTGAGATGGGGCTACAAGTCACAAAACCTCAAAGGTCACATCACACATTACATGTTTTTCCAGCACTACAGTCGTACCTCTGCTTACGTATCCCTCCACTTGTGTAAACTTCGGGATACGTAAGCGGCAAACCCGGAAATATATTTCCAGGTTTTTGCCACGCGCGCATGTGCAGAAGCGGTCCCTCTGGTTGCAGAAACCTCAGGATCCGACTGGAGCTCCAGAACAGATCCCGTCCACAACCGGAGGTACCACTGCATAGGAATTTTAATCTAGTTTTGAAGCATGGTGCCAGTTATGTTGGAGGTTTGTCATAAATACACTTAAATAAGCAAGCAGCTAAGTAACGGCTGTCTTCTTGGGGCATTCATATAAAAAATATCATACGCGCCGTACTTCAGCATCGTTAATTCTACACAAGAAAACCATGGTACATCAAACAGCCCTCAGCAGGCAGGCAAACCATGGTGACAAGTGACAAACCTCTGTGTAGAAGCGAACGTAGCCAGAGGTGAAGCCCACAACAATACAGGTCCAGTCAGGTCGTCCTGTTGAGCTCCTGTCTCAAAGAAAATGAAAGGCATTCTGTCAAGTCTTACTCTGAATTGATGAAATTACCATGGGTGTCTCTAAAGGCAGCACCAGGCTTTGTAAAGGAGGTCTAGCTGTGTGTGTGTTTTTAAAAACATTTTCTTACCTCTTTTGACTTGCCAGTGGGATGCACAATACACTGCTCACACATTCACTAGAGGAAAAACACAGCAGTATTAAGCACTCTGCCACGAAGAGAACTGTCAGCATTAATAACATTACAAAACAGAGTGGGATTCATCTAACAAACCCTGTCAACAGAAGCCCTGAGCAACAGAGCTTCCTCCCCATACGTCCGCTGCAGTTGGTCAACAAAGCAGAGGGAATGTTCGATACAGGCCCTCTTCCACACAAACCAGTATACACCACATAACTGCACACCTAGTAAAGATGGATTTATGGCACAAGCCATTTGTTTGCATATTCTGTGCTCATGTTTTCCTCCAGCTACACAGTCTAGATTCGTTTAGGCTTTTTGCTGCCCGTGCCTAACAAGGCCATGGACATTTCATGTTAATTAGCCCAGAATAAGAGAACGTGAACCACTGCACATCATCACGGGGATGCCACATGTCTAAATCCAGCATCTCTGTAGCACCACCACTACCCCCCTCCTTTTCCTACCTCCACTTCACAACACCACTCAGTGTCTAACTGGAATAGAGAGCTTCACAGATTCATCTAGAGAAGCTACACCTAAAACCGTGAAGAGGAGACAAAGCCTACAGTCTAAGAACCCCCCAAAATATTGCAAGCAATTAAATCAAACAGGGAAATTTTAAATTCAAAAGAATGTTTTAATCACTTATCAATTAACTGATTAAGGTCTGCTGTTCTAATTAATGGTAATTTAATAGCATCCTTGTGCCTGTCTAAAAAACAAAGGTGCTACCCTTTAAAGCTTTTGGCAGTTTATGATGCATAGCAATTTTAATAGCCGTTTTCTTCTTCTAGGTATCTTATTTGCTATACGGAATCATTGTGCTCAACCAGTAGCTCTCTTCCTCCACATACTTTCCCATTCTCATACATGAATAGAAGGAATTTTCTCCACTGGAGAAAATGAGAACAAGACGTGTGTGGATGCTTCTTGGAGAGGGCTGGATCTCAGTGTTGGAGTCCCCTTCCTGCCTTGCATGCACAGTCCTGGGTTCAACCCTGGGTAGGGCTGGGAAAGAATCCTGTCTGAAACCCTGGAGAGTTGCTGCCAGGTAGCGCAGGCCAGCCTTCCCCAACCTGGTGCCCTCCAGGTGTTTTGAGTAAATCCCAACTGGCCAGCTTCAGCACTGAGCAGGCATGATGTGAGTTCTAGTTCAAATCACCTGAAGGGCACCAGGCTGGGGGGACTGGCTTAGACGTAATGAACTACATGGACCAATGATCTGACTCAACACAAGGGAGACTTGTATGTGCATTCCTTTGGATCACGTCTTACATATAAGTTTTGACAGAGCAGTAAAAAAAATCATCAGTGGCGTTCTCATTCACAACATAGTCTAGATCCCATGCCTACCCTTCTTCAACATTCAAAGAGCCACTCCAGCCAACAGCAAACTGCATTTCTTCTTTCCCTTTTTCACTGTGCTTCCATTTTGCTGGGAAGCAGAGGAGAGAAAAGTGGATAAAGTGTTATACTTTAAGGTAACACAGTTAAATTAAAAGGTGATGTTTTTCTTGTGTACCACTCATAAAAATAAAGGTTTCAGCTTCCAGGCATTTAACTATTTTTCTTTTCTTCTGCACTACAAAGATTTTGCCTTGTAAAATCTATTTCCCTGGACTTCCTTCCATAATAAGTCTATATGCACTTACTTGGGAACAGCAATAACACTCTAATGCTTATTTTAATGCATAAGCCGAAATGGGAAGATACAGTCTTTAGCAACCACCTGATTCTTATTGAATCTAAAGTCAGATCATAGCTTTGTTAGAAACTACACTGGTACCTCGGTTTAAGAACAGCCCTGTTTATGAACTATTCAGTTTATGAACTCCGCAAAACCGGAAGTAGTGTCCCGGTTTGCAAACTTTACCTCAGTCTAAGAACAAAATCTGAACGGTGGAAGGGCACCGGCGGCAGGAGGCCTCATTAGGGAAAGCACACTTTGGTTTAAGAATGGACTTCCGGAACAGATTAAGTTCGTAAACCGAGGTACCACTGTATAGCAAATGCAAGAGGTTGTTCCGTTTATACAAGGAACTCAAAACCAGGGGTGAGTTTCATTGGAAGAAGGGGTGGGAGGCTAATTCTCCCTGTGCCCTACATACCACCTCCCCCACCAATCCAGGTAGTTCCCTCAATCCTCCTTTTTTGGTGGCACAGGAACCTACAAGGAGACGCAAGAATAAGATAAAATTGCCTCTTCTCCTTCATGCAATCAGAGTATCCCTTGAGTGAAGTTCCACTCAACATTCAGGTTTATCAAACTGTATCAATAAAAGGTGGGGGAGAACGTGAAGAATTGCTAATATCTGCTTTTGCAGAAGCAATGTTATTTGCTGCAATTGTCCTGTAGCCACCCCCTTAGTGACAGGACCACAGCAATTGTAGAACAGTATCTTGCTCCTATAGCTTTCTTGTTGAATAAGGAGAATCCGGTGACTACCATCCATTGTGCTTAGATCAAGCCCCATGATTCTGCTTTATTATCTGCTGCACTTTGTAATGAAAAACAAGCTTCCTTTCTACCTCGTCGCTCCCAAACCCGTTTTCCTTTAGTGCCATGTCTTGTAGATTGCAAGCCTGGGGACAGGGGCTGCCATATTACTGATCTTTGCAAGCTGCTGCAGGAGCCTTTTTTAGCTGAAGAGTGGCGTAAATACATTTTAAATAAACAAACAGAACTCCAGCGGAAATGGGAACAAATTAAAAGTCTGTGATATACTTACGCACAAAAAACACAGCTTTCTGCTCACGAGCTATTGCCATGAGATCATTTGTTGGCGACAAGGATAAGACACAGTCCTGAAGCCAGGAATTTGCCTGAGTCTTAGAAGTTGATTCTTCCTCCTCCTCCTGTGTACAGTGATTTTTAAAGCTATTAATTTTCTGGGCAACATATATAGTGTTTTAAAGAAACATATATGTCCACACTCAGTCACACAAAAGATAGCAGCATTTAGGGAAAATGTAAATAAGCCTATTTCCATGTAATTGCAAATTTCGTAGGACAGTGAAAGCACTTGATTTTTTCACTGTGCAGTGGCTCTCAAAGTAAAAGCTATTTTCATTTTGCTGATTGTAGTTAAATTTCTTAGCAACTTTAAGGTGTCATTTGTGCAAAGGCATGTTACAAATATTTGAATAAAATAAGGTAGGATGTACTCATAACAGGAAGAAACACTGTATGATCATCAACCTGTGAGTTGGATGGGTGAATTGAACCTTAAAAGTTTAATTACTGAAAACAGTTAACAGAGTTATTCATATTATTCCAAGGAACAAAGAGTGCACAGCTACAGAAGGCATAATTAGTAATGAAAGCAAACAGAGAGGCTTACAGGTCCTTGTGTTTCTGGTTCATCCCACGCTCCCCAACCATCTTCTTCCCAGTTTGCTGGTTTACCTAATATTGAAAAATTCTAGCTTAGTTTCAAAATCATAACCATGGTCCATATATCGCTTTTTGATGCCTAGAAAAGCATTTGATTAACTATTAATTTTAAATATAGAAATAATCGTAAGGGGGTTTATAAAGCAATACCCATAACAGCCTTTGAAGGAAAAAGATTGCATGCAAAGCCACTTCTGCAGACAACTCAGAGGCAGAAGGTGCAGAGTCTAAATACCTGACCAGGGAGAGAAGTCTGAGCCAGCAATCACTGGGCACGCAGACCTGCACAACTTGCCTCACATCAAATCAAATGTAGCTTGACTAGTATTGGTCAATCAACTGTTTTGTAGAAACAGGCAGGCAACAAAAACAGGATATCAATCAAACCCCGTCTTCATAGAACATGTCTGGTGAGATGCCTTCAACTTGCTCGTTCCCGGGTTTTGCAAGTCCGCTCCAGAATCCATGCTGCCTTCCATATAAGCTCTGCTATAAGCACTATATGTCACAACCTACATATTTCCTCTTTCTATAAGCATGTTGATCATCTTACAGAAGCAGTGTAAGATCTTTGGTCTAGCATAGCTCACTAAAACAGGTCCTGTATTTTGATACACCTGTCTAGGAACAGGAGCACTTTGCTGTGGTCCCTCACATCACCATGAAAATGAAACGACACAGAAGAAATAGAGGTTCCTTTGTAGTTTCTGTCACATACTGAAGAAGCTGGGTGTTTCACAACTTAAACTGAAAAGCAATTGGCTTTCTCAGTTTCCCTTTTTTCCTCTTTAGGCAATTAACACAGTATGTCACAAGGGACTATAAAGCCATAGAATCTACTGCTTTTGGCCACCAATTGACTAGGCAATACTAGAACAAAACACTCAGCTTTCAATATTTGCTGAGATCATTGCATATTTTTCTTTCTGCATAGCTGCATATTTTGTTCAGCATAGCTGCTAGGGCTACAAAGAGCATCAAAATCAAGCCAGCTAGACTACAGCAAAACTATTCTGCCCCATTTCCAAGTATTATGATCAGGTACATAGATTCATATTGAATTAACTCCACTCAGGGAAAGATGGCATTAGAATACCAAAGCCAAAGTGTCTAAGCAGGACTGCTTTTAATTAGAAGTTTATTACTGCCAGCACTGATGTACACCATTTTGGAAGTAACCACTGCTGCTAAAGCCATTACCCACACACAGCTATTTATAAAAACTCCCACGGAAAAGCAATTTATTGAACTGAAAAGGTCTCCACATAGTCTAAAGAAGTGAGTCACTCGACCTTTGTGCATAACAACCAGAATAAATCATTTCCACCTCCGACTCAAATTTAGAAATATTCGAGTTTGTGCAGTTAATAAAGCAAAGCTAGAAATCCCTATGGCAGACATATTTCACTTTGTCATAGGGAGAAACTGAATGAAAAGCACAAAGGGCATCATAAGGGGCTCATCCTATGCAAAGTTAAGCCAGTAACTGTTAGAAAGCAACTGTGAAATACTCTGTTCTATACATTCTGAAGCCTTCTAGAAGAGGCATGTTCACCATGACGTCTGGAAAAGGAAAATGAAAATGCTGTTAATTTTGTAATGTTCCTAAAGGGTTTTATATATTGCTGCACCCAGGCCTAATGTTTTGTGAGAGGGAAGTACAAAAATACATAATAGAGTATTGCTATTAAAAAGAAGCAATCGCCTAAAAGCCACAAGCGATCCACTAGGGGCGTATTGGTTTGTTTTGTTCTTGTTTTTATTATGTATTTTGTGCTTTTAACTTATATTTTTATGCTGTGAACCACCCCGAGACCTTCAGATGAATAAATAAAATAGATCAGTGTTCAAGCCTGCCAAACCCACATTTAACCCAAACATGCACTTGGGAACTCCTTTCTTAGTTTTGATCCTATATCTGTATAGTGGAAGTTCTGTCATTGCGATATGACCTAATAGAGCAGGGGTCAGCAAACTACAGTCCGCGGGCCGGATACAGCCCGAGGGGGGTCATTAAACTGGCCCCCGGCCCTTGCCGCCCACACGGTCAGTTCCCGCGCGGAGACTGACTTCCGGGACGCAGCTGGCGGAAAAGTTTGCTGACCCCTGCAGTAGAGGGTAACAATCTACCAGTTGAAGACCAATGTACTAAATGATCTTTATGGGTAAATCGCTTTGGTGCCCTTGCGCTCAGCTCAGGGAAGGTCTTTTAATCCAGTGGATGCTTCCACATATGGAAGAGGGGAGGGTATGTCTGCCAATTCCCCTTTTCTTCCTGCTCCAGCACCAAAGAGTGGCTCCAGAGAGTTGAGGAACCCTCTGAAACAGCAGATGTCAAGGGGGCAGGGCTGCAGGGAGAAGGGTGAACAAGAACAAACTCTTTCCTTCTCTTATCTTAATAATAATAATAATAATAATAATAATAATAATAATAATAATAATAATTTATTATTTATACCCAGTCCATCTGGCTGAGTCTTCCCAGCCACTCTGGACGGCTCCCAATCAAGTGTTAAAAACAATACAGCATTAAATATTAAAAACTTCCCTAAACAGGGCTGACTTCAGGTGTCTTTTAAAGATAAGTCAGCTTCTTATTTCCTTCACATCTGAAGGATGTGGGCACCACTACCGAGAAGGCCCTCTGTCTGGTTCCCTGTAACCTCACTTCTCACAATGAGGGAACCGCCAGAAGGCCCTCGGCGCTGGATCTCAGTGTCCGGCCTGAACAATGAGGGTGGAGACGCTCCTTCAGGTATACAGGACCGAGGCCGTTTAGGGCTTTAAAGGTCAACACCAACACTTTGAATTGTGCTCGGAAACGTACTGGGAGAAGTGTCTTCTTAACAGAAGTGTCTTCAGAATCAGAAATACTTTCCATAAATGCAAGGCACCAACTGGATTCCACCCTATGATTTTATTTTAAATCAATGCAAGTTCAATAAATCCACCATTAATTAACTCATTGTGGTAGCCAATTGGGTCACCTAATCTCCACCAAAATGAAGAGAATAACAACAGAAGTTAAATTTAAACAAGCCCTTATTCTTAAGCACTGCTTTTTTAAAATGCAGTACGTATTTGGAAAAATCCAATTACACAAATTATCCCAGGTATAATCTTAACTGGGGTGATTTTCTGTGGCATCATGACACTAATAGCCTCTTAGCAATACAGCCAAGTTTTTATTAAAATTAGCATGGGGTCTGCTGCACAATGAGAAATATTAAACAGTTAATTTAATAGCTTGGTTGCTTTTATTATGTTGGTGTCTCTTTATTACAGCTCTAAATCTTATGACAGGTCAAACTGAAAATTTTAAGCACATGCTGACATCGTAAGCTATTCCTGACAACTCTCTTCCTCAGTAAAAACCTTCCCCAAACCATTCTAATCTCTGCACATCTGAACTTCCTCTGCCAGTTAAGTCCACCATAACTCCTCACTTGGAAATAGCTACCTACTTGTCCATGGCAAGAAACAATTATCTTTACTTAACCAGGTAGGAAAGCCTTCAAAACACTTCTTGTTCTATTTTCCTTCTAGGCTATAGGTGACTTACACCAATATGCAGGTTTATTAGAGCTTTCCAAATCAAGACTCATGCTTGTTGCAAATGCAAGAAAATGCAAAAAAATAGTTCAGGTTCAGTCCCTGTGTACAAGACACTGCTCAGACAGCATAGTCGCATCAAAAGCAGGAGAATCCTATGCATGGAACTATGGTTGTGTTTAGCATTGAAGCTTATCTGTGCTATCCTAAGCATGAAAGTCACACTCCCAGGTGAGATTTGTTTGGGATTGCATTGTCAGTCATATTAGCAATTATCTACAGCTCAAGGTACATAAATTTCATTTTTAATAGTTCAGAATGCATCAGTGGGGGGGGGTAGTTATTCAGTTTATATACCACAGGTTTCAGGGCGGTTCACAGGATAAAATCACAATATAAAAACACTAAATACATAATCAAAATAGAAACAAAACCAACCCAATAACCTCCCACAACACATTTTTAAAGGGCATGTATAAACTTCCCTCTGTCAAAGCCCACAAAAGATCAGCAATAACCCTAAATAATAATATTTATTAAATTATTATTATCATTTATTAGATTTAAACACTACCCTTCATCAAAAGATCTCAGGGAGGTTCACAAAATAAATGCGAAGTAAATAATCTGGAGTAACCACAGATCAGGTTCCAAAGCTGCTCTTATTTATAAGCTCTTTATAACATTTCACAGGCATCCTAAATTTTAAATGTACAAAGTTAACAAATTATGAAGGATAATGTAGATTAAGCACAACATTGTCAGGAAATCTTAATTATCCTGTCTTGCCAACACCCCAAAATTTAGGGACATTCTTGCAGAACTCTTCTGGCACAAGGAAACCACACTTTAAAAGCTAGTGATAACTCTTCCAGGGCTTTGATTTCCTGCATAGCAGGGGGTTGGACTAGAGGACCCTCATGCTCCCTTCCAACTCTACAATTCAATGGTTCTATGATTCTATGACATACAAATAATATGGAAAACTAATTGTGGTTCTATTGTTCACAATCATTTCTCAGGGCCAAAGCTGTTCCTCATTAAAGAGAAGCATTACTGTATTTCTATTGCACAAGGTACCAAATTCAAAACATACCCTGTAAATTACATCTATGGCTCACTTTAATAGGACAAATAGTTTATGCAACGCAGTTAATGGAACACAAGAAAATACTGCGTCGCCTGTTGTCTTATTCCAAAAAGGTGTGACAGGTGAGAATATAATTTTCTGACTACATTTCTAACACAGATGGCATACTGTTTAGTGAAAACTTTTCCAAGTTGTGTACACTCAGGAGATGCTATGTAAGGTCATTTTTGCTCGGGAGCTACCTTAAAGAATGGCACTTCAAGGTTTCCTCTGAAAGCCACAAGAAATAAGGACAGAGTAGGTCTGCTGAGTTCTCAATATCGGGGGTGGGGGGTGGACAGCAGCAATGAGAATATATTTTGCCTACTCTGTACGTCCATGAAAATCCTCATGCCTACAGGACAGATATTTTTATTCCATAAAGCACATAGCTGAATTAATTCAATCAGAAGGCTATTACACTGATAGCGCATACAAGTGACAAGAGGAGAAAGGGACTATTTTGGATTGTAAACGCCACTGAGCCCAAACTTCAGTGACAGACTCAGTAATTTTGAGTTTTTGTTGTAAAACAATTTATCTTTTTTACAAGCCATGATGAAAGGCAAAGTGTCTTTCAAGAAAAGTCAATTGCCACAGCAAGAGTTAACAAAATGCTTAGTAAATCACTTAAAGGTTCTATTTACAAACAAGCAGTACAGTGTATTAATTTTGTTAAACAAACAGAATTACATCAGATCTTTGCTAAAACTTCACCCCTTCTTTTAAGAAAAGAACAATTACCTTATTATGGTATGTTTTTATAAAGGCAACAGACATTTACAGTTAACTTCAGATTGTAAATGGGTGCACATGATTAAATGCTCATCCCACAAAAATCCCCAGCATTCAGAGAAATAATGCTGGTATGTCAAAAAGAAGCTAGGAGGAGCACCCTTCCCCCAACATCTAGTTTTCTATGTACAGTAAAGCTACAATCCTAAAACACACATATGCAAGAAACAGCCTCACTGAATTCAGCAGAACTTTCCTCCAAGTAAGCGTGCATGGCTTGTACCATTTTGTTTTGTTATTGCAAAAGTAAGATTGTGTCTTGTGAGCCCTCTGAATCTGAAACGGACACATTTTGCTAGATCTTCTGCTGTTTGTACCAATATAACTGCTTTGCTGCACTAATATTCTGCACTTTAAAAAAACAAAACAAAACAAAAACCTCATGAAAGGGATATTAAAACATAAGGTCCAAGTTAGGTATGTGGAATATAATGCAAGAACACATAACATATCCGTTTAGCATTTGGCCTTCACAGGATAAGCAGACATCATCATCTTTGACTATCACAAATGAAGGCAAGTTACTCCTGGGCTAGTTTATTCACAAAACTTGACTTATGACATTGTTAGCAGAATCCAGCAGGAATCCCCAAATCATCCAGAAGTTACATGGAGAAACCACTCTGCCATAACTTTTACTTTGGTTCAGAGTGATGACCCACCACCACACCCAAAAAGTCAATCCAACTAGTGAATCGTCAGTCCACAGCCCATGGACTTCAAGTCAGTAAGACCACAGAGCAAAGGATCCCACCTAATCCCCTCTGTAGAAATAGAGTACAGGTAACACACACACGTTACTTACAGCACTCACAGGTGCCACAAGTCAGCCTTGTAAATAAGTTGGTTAAAAAAAAAAGTTACTTGCCTGCAAAGTAATATTACTTGTGTAACCAGCGGCTGGCACAAGAAGAGAAATAACTCCTCTCCTACAGCAGCCTGCTGTATTTCTATGCTAGGAACAGTGGAGAGACAAGAGCATGCCATCACTCCTTCCCTGAACTACTCCACTCGCCTCCGGCTACTAGGCTAGTGTGTAAATGCAAGGCTGCCATAAACAGCCCATCTGTCATTCCCTTCTCACGGACACACACAGAGCACAGAAACATGAAGCTGTACCAGGATCTGCAAGCAGAAGGCTTTCAATTAGCATCGGAAGGAGCTCTACTTAAAGGGATCTACTTCGAAGTAAACGTCACAGAAGGATCTGGGTCCCTGGGCCTTGCCCACAGGAGGAAAAAAAACCAAAAAACCAGAGTGATGAAAGGTGCCTTGGGCATGGGGTGACGACCCCTCGCCCCGCCATCCTCTGCCTTTTGGTGTCCCATCGTCCAATAATGGAAAAGTTGAGCGATGACTGACAGGAGGACAACAGGCAGCTGCAGCACCGGTAGAGCTGCTGAAGTGCATTCTTTCCAGCACCCTCTCGGTCCCCTCACTCACCTCCGCCGCTTTCCTTGGCGCCCCCCGCTACGCCACCGCCACCGCCGACGCCCCCCTGGCGAAGGTGCGAACACAGGAAATCCCGCGCCGACTCCAGGTCCTGGAAGCTGCAGAAAGGCACGAGCGCGCAGGCCATGTTGGCGCCAAGCAGGCTCTCTCCCCTCTGCCCGCGACCACCCTTTTCTCTAAAAGCGACAGCCGCCCCCGCCCCCCTGCGCCCGGCCTGAGCTGGCTCGCGAGCTCGGCAGCCAACACAACCCGGAAGCCGTCGGCGCCTCAGCCTGCAGTTCCGCGCACGCGCACGAGGGAAGGCAAGGAAAGGGAGGAGAGCTGAACCTTGAATGACGGCTCTGGGGTCACGTGGCTCTCAGAGGAGGAGGCGGTGACGGGGCGGAGAATCCCGGCCTCACGTCAGGCGACGCTTAGCTAATCACGTGGGAGAAAGAAGCAGGTGGAGGGCAAGCGGAGTACTTTAATAGAGCGGGTTAGGCGGGAGAGGGGCTCTGGAACTCAGGACGACTCAGCCTCAAAAAAAGATTTAGTGAGACCAGGCGCGGATTTACTATGGAACTAATGAAGCTTAAAGTTTAAAAACTAGAAGGCATAGGAAATTTGTATTCACACGTGGTGAATTTTTGTATCCCGCTTTGACATGGGAGATAATCCAGTACAGCAAAACCTGAGATGTGATGGTTTGTTGTTGTTTAGTCGTTTAGTCGTGTCCGACTCTTCGTGACCCCCTGGACCAGAGCACACCAAGCACTCCTGTCTTCCACTGCCTCCCACAGTTTGGTCAAACTCATGTTGATAGCTTTAAGTACACTGTCCAACCATCTCGTCCTCTGTCGTCACCCCTTCTCCTTGTGCCCTCCATCTTTCCCAGCATCAGGGTCTTTTCCAGGGAGTCTTCTCTTCTCATGAGGTGGCCAAAGTATTGGAGCCTCAGCTTCACGATCTGTCCTTCCAGGGCTGATTTCCTTAAGAATGGATAGGTTTGATCTTCTTGCAGTCCATGGGACTCTCAAGAGTCTCCTCCAGCACCATAATTCAAAAGCATCAATTCTTCGGCGATCAGCCAGCTCTCACTTCCATACATCACTACTGGGAAAACCATAGCTTTAACTATACGGACCTTTATTTAAAAAAATAATAATATGGTGATCAACGTGGCAGAACAACCGCATTGAAGAAGATAACGGTGGTGACCCAAACATTGTTGTTGCCTCACAAAGCTGGGACCTGGGGAGGCTGGCACAAGCACACAACAGTTATGCACCCCTGGATCCCAGCCTTCCATTTGCTGGTGAGGCTGGGGTTGAAGGGCACATGACCACCGTGCCACCCTCCCCAAGCGGCCTTGCAAAGCGGTGCAGGGCTGGCTAGGGGAGGGCGTCAGGAGCCACGTAGCCCCCAGAAAAGCACTGGTGGCGATTGTCCCAGCAGCCCCACCCCACCCTCCCGTTCCACAGCACTGCCCTTGGTTATACTGTTCATATGGGAATTCTCTGTAAAGGATCAGCACCACTACTGTACCTGGTTTGGGGTGGGCTTGTGTGCGGTAAGATTGACAAATTAAAAATGCAACAGCTCCCCAGGTCTAGCTGGTACACCTAAAATAGTTTTTAAAAAAATAAAAACATGTCCTGAATTGTTTTGTTTTCGAACACAAATATGCAATTTTTCACTAAAATTTGCTTCTTTGCCAGAGCGTTTGAAAGTAGCCAGTGTAACATCAGCTTATAAAGACAAAACCAGAAAAATACAGATCAGTGAACTTAATATCTGCTTTGGGCATGTTTGTGGAAACCTCAAATGATTAAACATATAGAAGAACAAGCCTTTCTGAAGAAGATCTTCAGCAAGGCTGCAGTAAAGGGAACCCCCCCCCCCGCACAATCTGCACATTCCTATGCATATTTCAGCCCTTGCTGAAAACATCATTGTTGAAACAAGCCTAGATGCATAGTAAGTTGAGGTAATTTTAATCTGATTTAGTATTTTAACTTGTGTATGTTTTAATGTGGATTTTTCTTGATTTTATTGTTCAAATGTTTTTTTCTAAACCACTTCAAGGTTTTTTACACTTAAGTGCTCTATAAATTTTATGTAATAAATAAAATAAATAATATTAGTAGGAAGTAAGTCCCATTGTGTTCAGCTGGCTCATACCCAAGAAAGTGTTCAAAGGATTGCAGTCTGACAGTGAGTGCAGTGCTATAATAGCCATTCAAAAGTAAGATTCATAGAGTTGAGTATGGCTTTCTCCTAGATAAGTGGGTATTGAACTTCAACTTCAGACTGTCAACAGAAGCCCCTTCCGTTTTCCTGATTGCATCTCCTTTCCCCTCATGCCATACAAATCAATGGAGCATCATTCAATTTCCTTTGTTCCATTATCTTGGTCTGTTTCACTTATCTAAGATTTATGCATATGCAACAGGGCTCTGGAGGGCTGCCAATAGCTGCCCTTTTTAGTGACACTTGTCTGTGCCTTCATCTCATAGAGAAAATATTGTAATGAGCACTGTTAAATTCTGTAATGTCCCATTTGGATTCTGTTATGCATGCAGAACTTACCAAAGCACTGAGATATTAAGTAATGCATTAAACAAGGAAATAAATAATTCAGTAAATGAATTACTCTTTCTCTGCAGAGCTGAACTTCAGCACATGTTACCTAACATCCTGATAATTGAAATTTCCAACAGGTCTTGCTATCTGGTTTAAGATATACTCCAGAGAACCAATCTAGAAAAAACATCTTAGGTCCACCAGATGAGCAAGTATGAATGACTTTGGGCAGGCATGATGGACCTGGTGTGTACAAAATGCAAATTTAACTAAGCACTTAGAAAGAAGATTCCCAACCATAGTTAAGACTAACTACAATTTGGTGTTTGGGTGTAACAATAAAGCATGTTTAATTTAAAATAGAGGCAAAAGCTTCCAATCTCTTCCTCACGACCCTGTTGGAGGGGGGAGAAGGGAGTGCATAGCCAGAGGTTTCTGCCCATAATGCCAGGCTAAGTTTTGCATTTACATTTGACTCAAATGTGTGTTATCAATGTGTGTTAGTTTTATCCAAAACTCCAAGGTTATTTCTGAGGCAAACGCCAGGATTACTTGTTCAAAGCTTTATTTTTTTAACTGAACGATAATGTGATAAACAATAAAATGGTCCAAGATGTGTTTCAGAAAGGCTGCCCTGTCTTTTTAAAACATTCATGACTTTCACAAGGGGCTTATGCAATTTTAAGGCCTAAAGGGAGTTGATCCATCTTGCCCCCCCCCCACCTCACCTTTCAAGGCCAGATTTACATGCTTGCCTGGCTATACAGAGACCTGCTGTTGCTAAGCAACCAAGAGCCCAACATTTCTAAATTGGGAAATTCACTAAAGCTAATTGAAATTTAGCCAGTTTTTAAAGTGCTCTGAAAACTTCACTTTCAAAAAAAGAAAGAAAGTAAAAAGCAACATTTTTGGAAGATAAATGTTTCATTTTAGGAACTCAAAGTAATTTACATCAGCAGCTGTTAGGGCTATCATTCTTTCCCTTTCTAAGCATCAGAATTTATGGGAAAACCTAGAGGATTCCTATTCATTTAAAGTTAGAGTTGAACTGAACAGATCAACCGTCAAGTGCAATTAATTTTAAGTGGCCTAATACTAGGTGGGAAATCTCCCCTCCCAAAAAATTCTAAGCTTTACGAGAGCATCCTAACTAAGCTCTTGGAACAAAACTCTCAGTGGGGTGGCGAGGGGAGATGGACAACGTGGCTGAAAAATTAATTTATTGTAATTTTTTATAAATGGCTGGTTTTATTGTGGTTAGGTGTATAATCCAGTTGGTGCCTCAACTGGCTTTAGATCCAGTGGATGCATCTATTAATAAAAGAGAAGGGGGAGGGGACTTTTGCCCATTTCCCCAAACCCAAACCACTTCCTACCTTGTTTGCAGTTGTTTTTTTCTTTAACCATAACCTTGAAGGGGGTGCAGTTCGGCAATGTGTGCCCCACCATACTCCAGATCAGAATAATGCCCTTTGCTTCTATTTGCGGTGGGACAAGGCCTTCCAATGGCATCAGGGTGACCTACTCCTCCCCCATACCACCAAAGCTAATAGTAGCTAATGGTAGTAGGTAGTAGGAGCGATTTTAGTTGGGATCACAGCTGAGTAGGGAAGTATAAAACCTCCTTCTCCCTATGTACAGCAGTCCCTGTGAAAATACACACACACACACACACACACACACACACACACACACAGAGCGCTCCCTGTCTATTGTTACACTTTCACAACACTGGTGTAGTTTCTAATGGATCATTTAGTGTCATGTGTAGTTGGGCCCAGAGATGGTCCTATGACCTTTGGGTGCCTAAATCAGACAGTCAAATTCATGCCGACTTCTTCCCTTCCCCACCAGCATGGTGTCTTTCACTACTACAACTCCCATCAGCTCCTGGGAGAGAGATTGAGAGAGGCCCGCCGCTGGGCTTGCATATCTGCCCAAGATGTCCTTGCCTAGCTGTCTGCTGTAAGGTGGCCTCAGGTTGCCATGGCACGAGCCAGCAAAGGTAAGGCAGCAGCGAGGGGACAACGATGGCAACACGGTGAGGGGTAATCTTCTCTGTATCGTTCCAATTTTAGTATATGTGCTGTAGGAGCGAGTACTTTTTTTGGGGGGGGGTGTCCCAATTTGCCCTCCTGAGATGTTGGAGGGTATGCTCTTAAATGCCTACTGAAAGATATGCAGACATGCCGATGTAGGCCATTAAAAATACATCTTTCCGCAATAGCTAACTGATGTCCGATCACGGAAAAAGGCATGGTATGAATAAATATGTAATAATTATAATAATTAGTGTCTAGTTTTCATTTTTAATGGTTTTTTCTGTATGGTCTTATGTAGTATTGTACACTGCTTTGATATTTTTCTATGAAATAGGGGTATATAAGTATTTTTTTAATAAATAAATAAATAAATAAATAAATAAATAAATAAATAAAATAAACTCAATAATTCCATCAGGATGTAGCAGACAGAGAGAACGAGAATGGAAGCAGGACGGCTCCATCAGCTCTGCTGAGAGAGCAACCACTTTTGCCTCCTCCTCCTTTTGTACTGTTTCCGCTCCAGCTAGTTGTTGAAAGATCTTTGCGACAAAGATCTATCATAATAAGTTCTTCATTACAAAGAATTATTCCTTGCCCCGTGCCTAGTGGTAGGTTTGTCCCTCTAGAGACAGACCGTTCATACAATTCTGGTGAGAATTAACAGAATTATTCCACACTCTGTCTAGTGGTAGGACTGCCCCACTAGAGACAGTCAGTCACTGCAATTCTGGTGGGTATTATTTTGAGACGTACGTGAAACAATCCCCCTCCAGGGATTAAAAATTTATCTCATCTATGGGCTTTCAGCATGCACATCTCAGAATTCCCATGATGAGAAGTGCTTAAAAGTTTACGGCCTTCTGTGCTTTTATGTCATCATTCAAAGCAAGGCTGACATATCCGTATAACTGTACCGTTACTACCTTGTTAAGAAACTGTCACCCAAACAAAAATATTCATTTGCTGTATTTGAAGTGCAGCTTTTCAGTGCCTGTATTCATTAGAGTAAGACTTTGATGTCCCAGATCTGAAAGAAACAGCAGGGATATGATCAGGGGGTGGAAAAGCGGGGTGGGTGGAGGGAGACGACACCTACAGAGCTTGTGGCCTTTAATGAGCGAGAAGCTGGATGTCAGGAAAGCAAATCTCACCATCTTTGACAATGAGTTCAGGGGGGAATTTGTGCTAAGAAGCCTGGTAGAAGGACCAGGGAACTTAGCCCTCCACCACAGATACAGGCAAATTTACTGCACAGTAAAATAGGTTGGAGCATTCCTCATACATAATTAACCTGGCCTACTTTCCTGCTTGCAAACAATCTGCGAGTCTTTATTCCTGAGAATGTGTTGGATATGCTGTCAGGGATTTGTTTTCAGATTACAAGTTACCCTGCATTCGTTCACTTTTGTGCCTTGGCGTCAACCCACAAATGTCCACTGGTTTCTGTCCACTGGCTTCAGAAGGGGAATTTCAACCAGCTTGCATCCACAAACACCAGCTTGCTTCAGTCTTGAGGCATCTTCTAACTCGCAAATGTGAACCACCAGCTTCTACCCACCAACATTCACTAGACTAGACCGTGGAGATCAGCCACCTTCAAGCCATGATCCTGCTCAGCAAATGAATCTGCCTTATTATCCCACAGCCAGGTGATCTCTGTCCACCTGCCATTTTGCCTTCTCCAAGTAGAAGACGACTGGCCAATGCTGACTCTCCCAGCTATTGGCCACTGTGTTCTGTAGGGGAAAAGGAAAAGGACCTCTATAGCCACTCAGATGCCATCTGCTTTTGCTACATCAGAGGTAATCTATAGCCAACAGCAACAGCTAAGGATGCACCATCATACTGTCAGGCATCAAAACTGTGGGTGCAACTCAGCAGTGATTTATTTGTGTGCTTGTATATTATTTAAAGTATTTCTGGACCAACCTTCACCTGTACTGATACCAGGGAAGAGCACACCATAAACCTGTTGCAAGGGGACCTTTTCTGCACAAGGATTGCATTCCCCTGCAGGGAATGCCCACCCTCCATCATGGGATGCATATCAGCGGTGGGTGGAGGGCAGAGGCAGAGGGCAAGGGAACAGCCAATGTGACTTTGGTGGGTTACACTTGATTCGTGGGCTTGAACTTCCCCACACCTGTCATTGTGTCCAGCTCCGAGGGCCTTCTCGGTAGTGGCAACCGCCCTGTGGAACGCCCTCCCATCAGATGTCAAGGAAATAAACAACTATCTGACTTTTAGAAGATATGTGAAAGCAGCCCTGTTTAGGGAAGTTTTCAATGTCTGATCTTTTATCGTGTTTTTAATGTTCTGCTGGGAGCCACCCAGAGTGGCTGGGGAAGTCCAGCCAGATGGGCAGGTATGTATGTATGTATGTATGTATGTATGTATGTATGTATGTATTATTGATCCCAAGAGTTATAGCCAACCTAAGCTGTATTCAGAGTAGACCTTTTGAATCTATAAACTTAGTAACATCAATTACTAAGCATGAAGTATTTGAAGTATCACTCCAGTTATTAAAAACACCAGCCCACAAAGACATTATGAAAGCTAAACAGAGAAATACTAGTTTCACATTTTATTTTTATTTTATTTTTTATTTTTTAAAAAAACAGCTTTAAAAGACTGAGTGCACTTCATTCTAGTTTTTCAGAGGCAACACACACCACGAGGAAGGAATCTATATGACATCACTGCAGTATGTTTGCAAGAAAAGAGTTGAGCATTTTGTTTCCTCTTCTCTACTGGAAATACTTTGCTGAGGTGTAACCTGTCGTTTGGTCCTCAGCTAAGTAACTCTGGTCTTTGCACAACTTGTGCTGGGACTGCTTTCTGTCCTATGCGTCTTTCCTACTCTGAGACAGAAGCCAGTCAGAGAATGACGTATGAAAAAGCTTCTGGAAAACAAGTATGAGAGAAGGGAGGAATGGACTGGAGGAAGCATGTCCCTTATTGGTTTAGAACACATTCTAAAGGGGAAAGAGTTCAATTTTAAGCTAGTTTGTTGCTTGCATCAAACTTGTCGAATTACATGTAGTTCACTGGTGTGTATGGGACAAATCTGTTTTTTAGCTTATAAGCCTTCTCATCAAAATCAGGCATCTGTTGATGATATTTACAATGTAAAGGTTTTTCCTGGCACCATTAAGCTTTGGAGGATGGTTAGTTGCAATAAAGATCAGTTTTGGAGTCATAAATTTATATTGAGATACATACCGGTATATCTCTGTCTGCATATTGCCTCTCTCATTGGTGCCCTTTTTATTAGAAACTGGAATCTCTGGCTGACTTACTGAAAGGCACAATTCAACAGCTCCTGTAGCTGCACAGTAAACTTTACTAGCAAGTGACAATCTTGCCTGAATGAAATACAGTAGTACCTCGGGTTAAGAACTTAATTTGTTCTGGAGGTCCATTCTTAACCTGAAACTGTTCTTAACCTGAGGTACCACTTTAGCTAATGGGGCCTCCTGCTGCTGCTGCGCCGCCGGAGCACGATATCTGTTCTCATGCTGAAGCAAAGTTCTTAACTCGAGGTGTAGCCTTATGAGGCTTTGCCCTCAGTTGGGAAAAAGTATTGCACCCGGGAGAGGGAGTGGGAGTCAAACAGACACTCAAGGAATAGTTCAGAGAAAAAGCTTTATTTCTACCATCCATGAACTGGTAGAAGGAGCAAGTGTGATAGATTCACAAAACAAGCACGAGTTCACAGCCATTTGCAAAGAGCATATATTCCCTTCCAGTTCCCTCCCCTTTCTCCTCTTCAAGAGTCCTGCCCCATGATGTGTTTCCTGAGCATGAACAGAAAGCTCCTGTCTTGGGACTCTTTTGGACTCTTCCCAGGAAAGGGGGTGAGAAGCCAAGGGGGTCGAGGAGCCTTGTGGTTCAGCATGTCCAAGATGTTGCAACTGAATGAGATAAAAGTCAGTTCTCAGGCTTGCTCTGACAACCTATTCATTAGCTTTTTGAAGCCTTCTCGTACTGATAAAAGTAACGGTTTGCCTATGCACGGCATCTTGTGAGAAAAGCAGAGGAAAACTTTAGCTGTGGATTTTTAGAAGAGAGAAAAGGAATTTTGGACAGTTTTGAGGCCTGGTTGGGGGGGTGTGACTTCGGGCCTAGGTGGGGTCGCCTGTCCTCACCTCCTTCAGAGGTACTATTTCTGGGTTAACGGAGTCTGTAACCTGATGCGTCTAACCTGAAGCGTCTGTAACAAGAGGTACCACTGTACCAGTCTTTTTTTAAAAAAGGCCTACCCTACTTTACAATGCATCTGTAGATTAGGGTGTTTCGACGCTAGAGAATTTGTCACAGAATGTGGTTTAATATTTATGTATTTAATAAATATTGTTTTGTATTTACAATGACCAACACCAATACATTAACTAAAACAGCAGCAACTAAAACATGTAGGCAGATTACAACCATCAGTAAAGAGCATCCAAGAGCACAGACTGGATCAGGCCTTTGGTCCATCTAGTCCAGCATCCTGTTCTTACAGTGGCCAACAAGATGCCTGTAGGAAGCCCATAAACAAAACGCAAGCTCAATAGCATTCCCCTCTCCTTTGGTTTCCAACAACTGGCAGTCAGAAGCATAACTGTCTCCAACTGTGGTCCAGGGTCTCAGCCCCAAACAGCAAACACATCCCATGACCCAATCAGAAACGGGTCAGAAAAGCAGAGCAGAAAAAGGGGTGCTCCACCTACAGACATCTATCTACGAGGTACGGTATTTGTCAGCTGCTAGCCCTACGAGTCTAACACTGGGAACAACTCACTGTGTGAAAAGCCTACGTTGTATAGTCAAATCTGAAGTTATTACAGAAATAGATTCAGGAGCAAAGCAAGGCGTAAATGAAAAGCTGATATTAATTGAGATGCAGCTGGTTTGTTCTCCACTATTCAAGAGAGGTTATTCTAGTGTCCATAAAAGCTTATGTTACAATAAACACGTTAGTCTTTGTGGTGCCACAAGACTGCATTATTTCTGCAACAAATCTGAAGGTTCGTAATATGGAATCATAATAACAAAGTGCTTAAACAGTTATAATAAAAAAAGAGAAGAGAGACATGCAAATCTTGAGCATAACCGAAAATAACTAATAAAACTAATTGTCCTGATATAGCAGAATCCATTCTTTACAGGTGGAAATTAATAATAATAATAATAATAATAATAATAATAATAATAATAATAATAATAATTTATTATACCCCGCCCATCTGGCTGGGTTTCCCCAGCCACTCTGGGCGGCTTCCAACAGGAGATTAAAAATACATTAAAATACATTTTAAAAATACATTAAATCGTGTCTTCCCGAAAAGAGGGCACATGTTGCACTGAGACCTGGAGACTGACCACCTGTGTTGTGGGTGGGTAAGATTGGAGACTTCCGGGTTGGCGCCTCCGGCAATGGCGGAGCTCCTCCGATCGGGAGGAACTTGCTCCATGAAAAGCAGGGTCTGACCGCCATGGTGAAGGCGGAGACCCATAGAAATCACAGGCGGGAGAAGCCTGTGAACTTGGGATTCGGCTGGCACCCTTTGCGCCTCCCCTACTCACGGGGAAACCCTGACTCGGGGATCCGGAGCGACGTGGGGTGAGCGGCGTGTTGCTTTGAATCAACCGCTTCTTTCACGGAGTGAAGCCGCATTGCTGCTGCCGGAGGGCGCTGACTTTTTCCTGTGGACAATTGGATTTTAAACAACTACCCGTGAGTAGAACGGAAAATTGGATCTTGAAATACTTTAATTTGGCACCGAAGCGGGAAGGTTCTAAACAGGAAGTCCGCCTTCCGCTTTTGTAAATAGACTGAAGCAAAGACGCTACAAGCTAAAGTCTTTGAAAGCTTTTGACAAAGGATTAAATTTCCATCGGACAAAATTACATAACCCCCCTTGGAAGCAGGAGAAGAGGGGGGAAGTTTTGGATCTAGTGTGCCTGCAGGAGAGAGTGAAAATTAAATTGCCACTGCTCTGAACCTGGAAAAGGGCTGCCAGATGACATTCGGGGAATGTTCATTGACAGAACGGATTTGACAGCTAGCTAAATAAGAAAGACACTGTTTCCATTGTCCTCTTTTGCATTCAAAAAAAGGAGGAAAAAGTAACCGAAAATTTAAACTATTGTTATTTGCTTGAGTCGTGCTTGAAAGAATTGTTACAAGTGGAGACTGTTTCCCTCTAGAGGGAGCATGTGAAACTGTTACAGGAGTGTAACAGGGAGATCTCCAGCTGCAAGATAAGGATTCTGAGAACCAGAGACTGACCTTGGACTATTCAAAATGTTGATAGGAGGAGCTATTGTGACTGTATTATATAAGATAAACTACTTGCTGGAACAGCTCCATAAAAAGACAGATGACACGATCTTTAAAATTGACAACTTGGAACAGAAAGTGACTAATTTGAGTCAAAAAGTGAGTACCAATACAGAAACAATTCAGGATTTGGCACAGGAACATACCTTGGCAGGACAAATGGTGGAGGAAAAGGAGAAAGCTGTTGTTGTGAAGCTTAAAGTAGTACAAGTGGGATCCTTAATTTCTCAGAAGCAAGTTGAGGATTATAAATCGAGGTCTTTCATGATTGAACCTAGCAAAAGTCAAATTTTGAGGTTTGGATCCCGGCTTGGATTGAAAGTTGGAAAGATCCCTCTATCCAGGGATTGACTGACTTTTGGGACATGGGCTTGGGTTTGGAGGAGCCTGAAGTTTTGGGGGCATCTAGAATTGGAGGAATCCTGAAATACGTCCTGAAATTCTTTATGGACTTTACTTTTAACTATGGAAATTTGGCTGAACTGTTCAGAAGGAATAAAAGTATTGCTAGGTTGGAGTTTTCCCGAGATTTGCTCCTGAGTATCAAAGAATATGAAGAAGATCTGCAGAAGGGACTTGGAAAAGATTTAAGAGCCTCGGACATAAGATCTCCAGGTTGATAGACTATATGGAACTGACGGAAAGGCCTGGCAGAATCCGAAGCCAGGGAGAGGAGATAGTGGAAGATTACTGGATAATTTAAAGTGTTTATTTAGAAATATTGTTAAAGTAATGACTGTTAGAAAAATGATGGAATTATATTTTATGGATTTAGCAAAAATGCTATAAGGAGTTAAGTACATATAAGTAATTTACCCTTAATGGGAAATAAGGTTAAAGAATATGTTATTTATAAGATGACAGAAAATAGAGAAAGATGGAAAGGATTTGCTGAAACAAGTACTCGAAGTGGGATACAAAAAGGGAGGTGTGAGGAAGTCAAGGAAACAAGGGAATGAAGGATAGAGTATGGAAAAGGAGGGATGTTTTTAAAGTGTTTTTGTTTTGCTTTATTTATGTGTCTAGTTTAATGGGTTTAGGTTGGGTTTGTATTGTTCATATATTGTATTGTATTGTTTTTGCTTTTCTTCTTTTGTTTTTTTTCCTCTTTTTTGTCTTTTTCTCTCTTTCTTCTCCTTTTTTGTAACTTTTAAAAGTAATAAATATTATTATTATTATTATTTAAAAAAAGATTGGTCAGCCACAACACCCAATTGGTAGGTTCTTCAATGTTGGGTTCAATCTGGCCAATGGGCCACAGTCTAAACAGATTGCAGGACCTATACATACCTATGCATGTGACCCAGAACTTCTCTTTTGGCTCGTGCATTCGGAACACCCACCCACCTCTCCCTACTTTTAGGGCATTTTGCGATTGACCTTGCTATGCCGTCATGTGTCGTCTGTCGTAGGGACAGGGACACGGCAGGAATTTTCCCACTTGGCTGATTGGCTGTTGCCATTTGGGTTTCGCTTGCCGCGTAGCAAATCGTCACAACTTGTAAGGTTGCGGATAGGCTCTGGTTCAGGTGATAGGGATGGGAGAACGGTCTCGCCATCCCTATGTGAAGGGTATTCCATTGAATGAATCCAGGGACTCAGCTGGTTTGGTCAACCCCCGAGAGGGGGCTGTGCCCATGCCTGAGTCCAGGGGGGCATCTGGGAGGTGAACAGTCTGTTCCCGGCTTTTCGCCTACCCAGGTGTTCACTCTTGGCTGACCTATGCTGTTGCAAGGGTGCAGGGAGCCAGTCAAACCAGAGCCTATGCAACCACTCACCTACTGTAATCAATAAAGCTGTGGCCTAAATTCTGCCAAAAACCAAAACTAAAATTTGAGTCAAGTGTGACAATATTTAGGGGGGAGGTCTCTGGGTCTGAACATGCAAAATAATTGCACTCAAGTGTTAATTCACAGTTGTTGTTTTCTTCTTTGTTTACATATCTATCTTCTTCGACAAATGTGTGTGTGTGTGTGTGTGTGTGTGTACTGTACAATAAAACTCTTAGCATTATTATTTTAATTTCAGGCTGGTGTCAAGGCAGATTAATAGAAACAGATGGAGATATCAAGTGAGTTTGTCGTTGTGGGGGCTGGATTGTTGCAAACCATGCTGTTCTGTTATGCGGAATGTGACAGTAATCACATTTGTTCTTTGGCGCAATGGAGTCTGCTATTCAGTGAGGACTGTGGGCATCAATTAATAAGATTATTGACTGCAAAAAGAAGACCCTTCCTCCAACCCATCTAGAATATAGCTGGAAGTCATTCCAGGGCAGGGGATCATGGAACCAATTTGTTGAGCCTAATGGGAGTTGCTAGGAGAGCTTTTAGAAACAGTTGGGATTTAGCCATGGATTCATTTACTTACTATATACCACCCAATAACAAAAGTAACACAGTTACATTAAAAAGGGAAAAGATAACATTTAAATAAGCTTAAAACAGCAGCAGGGGATGAAACAAAAACATAAGGAATCTAATAGCAGCATTTCTCCCCATAAAAATCCATAAATTAAAAATCCATAAATATTGAAAGATTTATAGACCAGTAGAAGACATTGAAATTAGGGAACATCATCAGCAGTGCCGGATTTACGTATAAGCTAAACAAGCTATATTTTAGGGCCCCACTCTCTTGGGGGCACCCCAAAAAATTAAAGGGGAAAAAACCTGGATGTACATTTCCAAAATATAAGATAAAAAACAAATAAAATAAAACCTACATACAGCAAGAGTGTTTCGTGTTGTGTAGGCTCCTATAATGTAAGTAGTGGGCCTCACCTGCTAGCCTGCTCCCTAAAATATCACTGGTTTGCTCATTTCTATATATTGTATTTCACTATTAATATACAATGGTACCTTAGGATGCGAACGGGATCCGTTCTGGAGCCCCGTTCACATCCTGAATAGAATGTAAGATGCGACGGCACGTCCACGGGTCACGTTTTGCTGCTTCCGTGCATGCGCGTGACGTCATTTTGAGTGTCTGCGCATGCACGAGCAACAAAACCTGGAAGTAATGTGCTCCGTTACTTCCGGGTTGCCACGGAGCGCAACCCAAAAGCGCTCAACCTGAAGCACATTCAACCCGAGGTATGACTGTACTTCTTAATTGTATTTCAGTTCAACAATTACTTTGAGAAAATACATATTTTGTTATGTGCAAATGGCTTTACAGTAGATACCTATTAGGTCCATAAACTACCATATAGCATATATTCAATATATATATTCAACACAAAAAACAGCAACAATTTGTTGTTGACAAAGGACAGCTGAACATAAAAAGGGCCCCATTACCTTCAGTAGCTTAGGGCCTCATCAAACCTAAATCGGGCCCTGATCATCAGGCACCTGAAAGGCCAAATAATAGGTGTCAGGCAAGCCACTCTGTGAGGAATATTTCATAACTAGGGTGCCACCACTGAGAAGGCCCTCTACTAGCCACCTACTGTACTCCATTTGGTGGGGGTACTCAGAGGAGGAGCTCCAAAAATATATATTAAGACCTAGGTAAGTACTGTACATGCAGGAGGAGGCAACCTTTAAGTCAAGGTTTCCCAAACTCAGCTGTTTTTGGACTACAGTTCCTATCATCCCTGACCACTGGTCCTAAGGGTGATCTGAGTTGTAGTCCAACAACAGCTGGAGACCCAAGTTTGGGAAACCCTGTTTAGGCAATCTGAGCTGCTTAGAGTTTAAAAAGCAAAGCCTGCCCTTTGAATTGGCCCCAAATATGGACTGGGAGACAGTGCAGATGACAAAGCACTAGTGTCCTATGATCACACCGTCCAGTCCCTGACAGCAGTCTTGCTGCCCTGCTTGGACCACCAGGTGAAATTTCCAGACTATTTCCAAAGGTAAGTCCACACATGCAACACATTGCAGCAATCAAGCAGGGACATTATCAGAGTATGAGTAACTGTTGCAGAGATATCTTTGTCTGGATAGGTCTGTGGTTGGTACATCAGTCTAACCCAGGGGTCAGCAAGGTTTACCTCGCCTGAGCCAGTTCACTCCAGCAGAGATCCCTCCGTGGGTCAGATCGCGTGCACGCCTGTGATTTCCGGCGTCTGCGCAGAGGCGATTTTCGGCGTCTGCACATGCACAGACACAATTTCCAGTGCCCTGGAAGCTAGTCTCCGCGCCGTGCTGTGCCAGTTTAGCGCAGTGCTAAGTGGGCAGCTCGGTTCGGGGGCAGCTCAGGGGCCGGTTAAACGACCCCATGGGCCGCTTGTGGTCTATGGGCCTTAGGTTGTCAACCCCTGGTCTAACTTGATGAAAGGCACTTTTAGCCTAAGGGCTCTAGGATCACTCACAAACTGCAACGTTCAGGCTGGGTATGGGGAGCATATGGCCCTCTAGATGTTGTTGTACTTCAGCTCATATCTTCCTTCACCCACACTGGCTGGAGCTGATGAGAATTAGGAGTAAACAAAGCAACATCTGGAAGGGCATAGATTCCTCACAACTGCTTTAGGGGAGCTGAGCTGCTGTTGCAATGAGGCCAACCCTGCCTTTTGCTTGCTATAACACTCTTGTACCTAATGTCTGCTCAACCTGTATTTCAGTACAGAAATTAATTATAATAAATACAGTCTTAAATGTACCCAAAGGGGTGTATGGGTGTGAGTGGCTCTCTGGATGCAGACTCACTTTGCAGCCTCAAAGCTGTAGCTTGCAGGTGAATTTCAACATTAACAGAAAGAATTATATTTCATGTGAGCGAATTCCTCTCTTCTTTATGGGCTATGAGCTTGCACTGCTTTTGTTATTTAACACTTACAAACCACCTAAATTTTTACTAAACCTTGTACAGAAATTAAAAGAGAATATAAATTGTGAGCCTGCAGGTAGTATCATAAACATGATATAAAAGAAAAAAGGACTGAGGAGGGAAGAGGAAAGCAAGCGTTGGAGAAACTGCTCCTTCATTAGCCAGATTGGTCTCCTCCTTACCACAATGTTCTCCATGGACATCATTTTCCTAACACCAGGCTTTCTGAAACACAATCCCAAATGTCCAGGTCTTCATTAGCATTGAGGTTCTTTGGCTCCAGAGTCAAGACACAAATTTTATGCCTTAAGCCCTGACTGTAATGGAAACAATTACAAATGGAGTCTAATGTCATGTGGCCTTGAATATGACTTTATTATGTTTGTTGTAGCTTTCAGGTTTTATGGGCATTATTAAATAGTAGGAGACAAATGCTGACCTGAAGACAGCAGAGTGCACTGCCAGCCCAGCGTTAATCTACACTTGGTATTGTTTCCTAAGCCATCTGTACCTGCCTCTTAAACGGCTAAAGACTCTGAGGCCTTGTGTGAATCACTTGAGCTCTGAAGAAACATAAAACCAGAGTGGGAAATGCAAGTGCTTCAATCAGCTCATAAAAACAACTTTAAATGACACCAGCTGCTATATAAATGCCATTGTTTGTACACTACACAACACACACATATATACAGACAGTACTTCTGTGTTGTCAACCCGTTAGCCGCCATCTAACCTCCAACTGCCCTCCAAACACTCACACAGGACCTTCAGTGCCTTCACTGTTTCTGATTTGAAAGAAAGGTAGAGCTGGGTATCATCTGCATACTGATGAACACCCAGCCCAAACCCCCTGATGATCTCTCCCATTGGCTTCATGTAGATGTTAAAAAGCATGGGGGAGAGGACGGAACCCTGAGGCACCCCACAAGTGGGAGCCCAGGGGTCTGAAGACTCATCCCCCAACACCACTTTCTGGACACTGTCCAGGAGGAAGGAGCGGAACCACTGTATGACAGAGCTCCCAGCTCCTCTAGATGGTCCAGAAGGATGTTATGGTCGATGGTATCAAAAGCCTTAGCCCATCAGCAGTGGCGTACTTAGATTTAAAGCAAATATACTTCCTGATATTTATCGCATTTTGTTAGAAGTTTGTCTTGTTTGTGTCTGCTGGGACTTAGGGTCAGTTTGCACTTACAGTTTACCTACAGGGGGATAATTTTTTGTGCAGCAATACTGTAACGTATGAAAGGGCCCTTAATCGTGGGTGTGTGTGTGGATTTTTTATATTATTATTAGTAGAAATAGTATGGTTTTTTTTCCAAGTGCTCACAGTGCTTCATGTGCATAATCTACTTGTAACCTCATTATAGCAGGTGTGGAAAAACCTTGGTTTAGTTTCTTTTTGTAAACTGCTTGGAAGCATTTTTTGAAATCAAGGGGTATATAAATTTTATGAAATACCGTAATTTTTGCTCTATAAGACTCACTTTTTCCCTCCTAAAAAGTAAGGGGAAATGTGTGTGCGTCTTATGGAGCGAATGCAGGCTGTGCAGCTATCACAGAAGCCAGAACAGCAAATGGGATTGCTGCTTTCACTGCGCAGCGATCCCTCTTGCTGTTCTGGTTTCTGAGATTCAGAATATTTTTTTTCTTGTATTCCTCCTCCAAAAACTAGGTGCGTCTTCTGGTCTAGTGCGTCTTATAGATTGAAAAATACGGTAAATACTTTTGTGCAGGTTGTGGGGAGGCAGCGGGGAAGGATTAGGGAAAGTTACAGAAAGAAAAGAGGTGACAGAAAAAGAGAAAAGGGATTCCCTGTGCACTTTTGACTGTGGTGCCACCCACCACCTGCTCAGGTAGGGGTGAAACTAGGCTTTATTTCACAGACCCTGTTTGGCACCAACCATGTGCCTTTGTGTAGACATACACACAGGCTGGAAGCCTCAATGGCGCCCCTCTGGAGGGGTCACCTGGGGCAAAAAAATTGACTAGCCCCTGGCCCCCGCTCCAGCTCTGGCTCAGGTATCTAATCCCATGCATATTACCACTGGGGTAGTGCTGTCCATAACAGAAGGAAAGGTTCTCCAGCCCTGCCTTACAGCAATTCTTTTGTTGCAGTGTTATTATCATCCAAAACTAGGAGAACATGACTTGCATAAGACTACCCAGAACTCTGGACTTTCTGGTTCATAGCCCTGTCCCTTAGCTACTACACAGCATCACTTTCCCATCTTAACTAAGATTGCCATGTTACAACACAAAAGATTCACCCTTTTCCTTCAAAGTTTCCCAGCCATTGCTTCTCCCATCCCATTCTATTTTGTCCCTCGTTCTTTCACCCTCATTTAATCTTCCAAGACCTAGACACCTGGCTTCCAATGCACTATGTCAGGGAGGGAGACATGACCAGAGGATGAATGGGTGGTGGTTGGTAGAAGCCATCTCTGTTCTTGCTTCCTAATATAAAGGAGATGTGTATAGCGGATTTCCAGGTTGACCCCATGATCAAGTGGCTGTTGACATTCAAGGCAGCGGGACTAATTAGATTAGCTTCACAGAAACTCATTTAACCAATTGGATCCACACGATCAATTGTGGGGCTGATTTTTTTTTTCCATCCATGGCTGGCAGACTTTTATTCAGCTTGCATTGAATTATCTGCCCTGGGGCATACAAATGACTAGTTATTATTGCATAGATTTTCACCAGGCTGCTCACAGCTGGGCCTGATAGATGTTACAACCTTGGCCTTGCTGCCTCTCCATGATAATTGGAGGGGAAAGGAAGGCAGAATAATGGCTCTGGAAGCATTTCAGAATTTCTTTAATGAGAAGATCAATAACGGAGGACGGAATTCACAGAAGTACAAGCAAGCTGGGGAGAAGGGAGTGGGTGCAACAGGGAGAACAACCTGCAGGCGGAGACACTTTCCCAGACACACTGAGGTTTGGTTTTCAGTAGTACCTGGCTAGCTGCAACCTGTATGTGTGGTTACTCAGGAAGAGGAAGCACACAGAAACACCTGCTCAGCTCAGGTATTCTGAAAGCAAAGAAGGGGTGGTGCTAGGTCCTATATAGACTACTAGTCTGAGCTGTGTCATTGCTGAAGCAACATCTATCAGCTTTCCTGTCCTAGGAAATGGATGCGGG
Source organism: Podarcis raffonei (assembly GCF_027172205.1). Taxonomy (NCBI): domain Eukaryota; kingdom Metazoa; phylum Chordata; class Lepidosauria; order Squamata; family Lacertidae; genus Podarcis; species Podarcis raffonei. The sequence continues at coordinate 95,286,161 of NC_070604.1, read as the reverse complement.
AAGGGTGAGACTTCAGGTCCTGGGCCAAGTGTGGTCCTCCAGCTCTCAGTGTTTCCTGCACTTTCTGCTCCCCACCTCCCAGTCTTCTCACCATTCTTCCTCTGTGCTGTGCTGTTGTTAAGCACTTTTGTATAGCTAGACCCGTGTAAGGTAAGGTACGGTAAAGAGGTAAAGACCCCTGGAAGGTTAAGTCCAGTCAAAGGCAACTATGGGGATGCAGTGCTCATCTCGCTTTCAGGCCAAGGAAGCCGGTGTTTGTCCGCATACAGCTTTCCAGGTCATGTGGCCAGCATGACTAAACCGCTTCTGGTGCAATGGAACACCGTGACGGAAACCAGAGCACACAGAAACGCCGTTTACCTTCCTGCCGCAGCAGTACCTATTTATCTACTTGCACTGGCGTGCTTTCGAACTGCTAGGTTGGCAGGAGCTGGGACAGAGCAATGGGAGCTCACCCCGTTGTAGGCATTCGAACTGCTGACCTTCTGATCGGCAAGCTCAAGAGGCTCAGTGGTTTAGACCACAGCACCACCCATGTCCCATGCCTCTTGACCACACAGATGGACATGTGTGCAGAGACCTATGACTTTTGCATGGCTAGAATGTACAAAGAGTCATGTCCATACCTCCACACAGGTTTAGCTCTAGTTGCACCAACGACAGACAAGCAGCTTTCAGAAGGTTACTCATGAAAGAATGCAGTGATTATGATGGACTGTGATTACCTTTTCCTCAAGCTGGAGATGGAAGTACCGGTATCTCACTACTGCACCTCTCTATTTTCTTCAGGAGTATATACATCTCTAGGAAGCTCACTGCTCCTGTACACTCAGTGTCTGTTGCAAAGGTTTCCCAAAGACTTTTATTTCTGAATAAAAGTGGGAGATGCACTTCACTCTCCACACATTCTAGAAGCTAGAATGTCTAAGTGGTGTACATATCCCAACAAAAAGACTCAATATAAAAAATTGCAATGCAAATTCCATATTCAAACCTTAATACTAATTAGTCCATATTTTAAGAAAAATTTAGGAGCAATTCAAATCTCAAAACAATGTACAAAAACTAAAACAAATAAGCACAGAAGCACAGCATATATGAAGCATCAATATTCAACATCAAAATGCAAACTACAGTAACTTTACAATGAAACCCCATTTCAATGGCACCAGTTGTCCAAGCAACTCATTGAGATTTACTTCTGTGTAAGCATGCTTAAAATGTATTTGTTATGACAGACCCTCCATGTGTCCCTATGTATAATTGTTTATTGTGTATAACTGTTTTGATGTTTTTAACGGAATTGCAGTATACAAATATTGTTATGAATGAATTAAATACACTGTCTTTTATACATGACACAGGTGGTTTACAACAAAATGAAATAACATTAAAAGAGTGCATAAAATCCATAAAAACGCACAAAATAAAAATAAACCACCAAATGTCCATTACTAATAGCAACAGCAGTTACAGCAATTAATCAATTTGTCTGATTAGGTCTCTTCTCCTCCAAATGCTTGCTGAAAGAGGCAATTTTGTTTGTTTGTTTGCCAGGTTCTAATTTGGGTATAATAGGCCAATCATACAGTAAACTTTAAAATAACAGCTAGGTACAGGAATGCCTTGCTAGTATTTGTGCTGTTGTTTTCATATCCTTTTTTGCAGGCGACCCAGAGATATCTGTTGGCCACTATGAGAACAGGGGGGTTGTGTAGATGGGCTTTTAGTCTGATTCAGCAGGACTTTTTATGTCATTAAACTACCCAGGAGATGAGTCTCTCCCTCTGGAGATTATTGGATAGACTCAAAACTTTTTTGGTATTTTGCCCAGCAACATTGCTGACTATCCAAAATCCAGAGTACGTGTACACACACGCACACGCACACACACACACACACACACACACACCCTTGTTATAAATATTTCTGGCATAGCTTCTCAGCCAAACTTATGAATGCAAACACACAAAGCCCCCTCATTCTATACAGCCAGATACTGCAACCCACAGAGAACATTTGAAGAACACTTTGGCTGAAATCCAGTCTCCTGACAGCTGAGTCTCTTTGAGAGTGCCATGAGCCTTGTCATAAGCATAGTCCTTGACTGACAGATGTAAAAGAGCAGCGCAAAGTAGCCTAGCAGAACATTTTACATTGTTCAGTTAGTTAAAAAAAAAATTACTGGTGAAACAATGATCCTTCAGCAGATGAGCAACAAACTATGCGTCACAAAAGATGTGCTTTGGAAAATAAAGCTACCATGTGGATGCCAGTGCTCCATAGGCCCTCCATTCCACTGTCAAACAGTTCTTAGTACAGTGGTACCTCGGGTTAAGTACTTAATTCATTCCGGAGGTCCATTTTTAACCTGAAACAGTTCTTAACCTGAAGCACCACTTTGGCTAATGGGGCCTCCTGCTGCCTCTGGAGCACGATTTCTGTTCTTATCCTGAAGCACAGTTCTTAACCTGAAGCACTTTTTCTGGGTTAGCAGGTTACAGTTCTGTAACCTGAAGCGTATGTAACCTGAAGCGTATGTAACCCAAGGTACCACTGTATCAGAAAGTTCTCCCTGATGTTTAGTCAGATTCCCTTTCTTGTAACTTGAAGTCTTTGATTTGGATCCTACCCTCTGGAGCAAGAGAAAACAAGCAAGACCCTTGATCATCTGCACATGTTCTAGCTTTTCAATATCCTTCTTAAATTGTGGCACCCAGAACTGGACACAGTACTCCAGGTGTTGTCTGCCCAAGGCAGAATAGAGTGAGACTATTACTTGTGGTCTACTAAAGTCCCTAGATCCTTTTCACAGGTGTTCCCCAGCTTATAGTTGCGCAGCTGGTTATTCTTGAAAAAGTGCAGGACCTTACAAAATGAATGGCAATAGGGATAAATGTAAGCTTGGGCCCAGTTCGCCAATCTGTTAAGGTCATATTGAATCCCAATTCTGCATTCCGTGGCATTAGCTACCCCTCCCAGTTTGGTGTCATCTGCCAATTCGATGAGCAGCCCCTCAAATTCAACCACATGCCAGCAAACTCAGGGTCTGCATTTGTAGTTGGTTGGGAGGCAGTACACAGCACACCCGTTTCCCCCCAAAATCAGATTTTTTTTTGCAGTGAGGAAAGTGACAAGAAAATGCCCCAAAAAGTGTGGGAGAACACTTGCTTTGATGGAATTTCATCTGACCTCCCTGCAAACAAACAAGAAATGCTCACTGAATAGTCAACCTTGCCTGATCTCCCTGCAAACAAAACAGGATGAGAATGTTCAATAAACAGATTGCCAGGAAGTGACCTCACTCCCAGTTTTCTGATTTTCTTTTTCAAATGACACTCAACATAGCAATTGACCCTGCTCAACTTTCATTGGAGGGGAGAGTGCTCTTTTCCCCCTCTTTTTCTTTTTTTGCATTTCTGCAAATTTGGGAGTTCCCCTGAGCATGCTGATACTCTCATCTTATTTCTCAGTGATCTGTTATGGCTACAGTGCTGTTATGGCTGCAGTGCACTCATCACCTGAGTCCACTTTTAAGAGAGTGTTATGTACTGAGTTGAATAGGATCCAAACTGCAGCAGTCTGATTGGTCCTAGAACAATAGGATTCAGAATGCAGCAGTCTGATTGGTCCTAGAACAATGCAGCAGTATGATTGGTTGGCAGGAACCACCCAATCATGCTCCAGATAGAAGTGAATCCACAACCTGATTGGCTTACAGTAGAATTCTGGAATTAGCCAATCATGTGCAGCCCATTGTGTAAATAATGTATATAAAGCAGATACCTTGAGGGGACTTTCATTCATTCCTCCTCACCACTATGAGCTGAATAAAGAGCATGAAATCACTTTGCGACTCTGAGTATATTTCACTGGCGACGAAGGTGGGATCCCGCTGAGCTGACTGCCACACACAGCACCGCAGTACCGCCACCTGCCGCACCGCTGCCTCGCACCGTGTATCCAGGCTTCAGCTCCGGGACACAAGGAACTCAGAATGGCAACCGACAGCAGCTTCTCGCCGTTCAACCCAGCATCTGGAGACTGGGAAGCGTACGCCTCCAGTTTCACCTTCCTCCTAGAAGCCAAAGGGGTCACCGATGAAGAAGACGCCAAGAAGAGGGCAATATTCTTCCGCGTCTGCGGAGAGGAGACGTTTGAAATCACCCGGGCTCTCCTTGCGCCTGAAGACGTTGCTACTGCTCCATACAAAACAGAGAGTGATGCTCCTTATCCGGCTTCCAGCTTAAACTGTTCTGTGGCAGCCCACCAGTATCAGTGATGGAGCTTTAAGACTGGCACACCATGTTTCCCAACTGAGATTCAAAGGCTCTTCTACCTGAACAAGGAGTAACATCCCTCCACAAAGCAGTCTCTGTGTTGCTATGAGATAGCACATGCCCTGTGGGGATTGGGAAACACTTGGCTTTGTCTTCCCTCCATGAAAGCCAGGGAGCATTACCTCATGGTATTTCGAGGAGCCCTAAATATGCTATTCCTGTGACAGTATGACATACAAAAATAAACTGCTTCGTTGTTATAAAGAAGCATTAATTCATCCAGCTCTCCCCCACCCTGCTGAAAAGGACGGCAGAAACTGAAGCAGCCCGTTTGTTAAATATCACACTCCTTACTGTACCTGGATTGGGGATCGTTCATCTTTCTGTGCATTGCATCTTCATGAATTACGCACATGTATCTCTTATGTACATGTGACTTTGCTTATGTGCTATTTATTATTCATAAACACCATATTTTAGATTTGAATGTAAATACTGTATGATCTTTGAGTTCTGACTGGTCCTGCGTGTCGCAAATCTTCACAAACACATATTTTAAAAGCATGGAGGAACATGTTTAGTTAAGACTGAAATATTTTATTTGAGTCACCCTCCAAGGATCTTAGAGAAACATACATGGTTCCCCCCCCTCCCCTCTTTTTGTCCTCGTAATAACCCTGGGAGGCAGGTGATGCGGGGAGATTGTCACTGACTCAACATCACACATTCATGGATGAGTGGGGATTCGGAAACAGGCCTCCCCAGGCCAGGTCTGGCACTAAATGCTATGCCACCCAGACTCTTTAAAAACAAACACAACACCACTTCTCCCTCATTCCCCACTCCATGATTTCTATGCCCAGAGATTTAATGTCGGATCTGCAAAATAACAAGAGCATTCTAAGTTTTCTGGGCATGAGCAATTGTTCTCATGCAGAAGCTGCCATTACTGCAAAAAATGCAAGAACATACAGACACTGGATTTTTGTTTTATTTGTGGTAGCTGTGCAACCCCACGCCTAATTCACTAAATCTCAATAGGTCTCATTTCAGATAACGCAAATAAGAATAATGAATCACTGGGAAACATTGGCAGAAAATTAAGTGTCCTTTGCACCTATTCCTGCCTTCACACACACACACACACACCACTATAGCTTACTGGTAGTGGCAGAACATGTGATTTGTATGCAGAAGATCCCAGGTTCAATCCCGGGCGTCTGCAAGTAGGGCTTGGGGAAGACTCTTGCCTGGAAAGGCACCACCAGACAGTGTTGACAGTACTGAGCTATATGGACTCTGGTTTGACTTGGTATAAGGCAGCTTCCTGTGTTCCTACATTAAGAGGTAGGGGCATGTGAAATTCCCATAATACAGTGGTACCTCTGGATGCGAATGGGATCCGTTCCGGAGCCCCGTTCGCATCCTGAAGCGAACGCAACCCGCGTCCGTGCGCGGGTCGTGATTCACTGCTTCCTTGCATGCGCGTTATGTCATTTTGAGCGTCTGCGCATGCGCGAGTGGCGAAACCCAGAAGTCACGTGCTCTGTTACTTCCAGGTCGCCATGGAGCGCAACCCGAAAATACTCATCCTGAAGCTACTTCAACCCGAGGTATGACTGTAATCCTCTTCAATCAAGAGTTTTAAGGCAGGTTCTTGAGCTGATAAACTGCTACACAATCTCCACTTGTCTGGCTCCCTGCCCTGGCTTGTTTTCTCCAGACTCCACAATGGGTTCATCTGTACTAGGACAGGATAGCAAACAGAAATCTTCTGAAGATGTAGGGTTGACTAATGGTGAAATAGAAACTTGTTTCCCCCCACAGACGGGCCAACAGATGCAGCAAGTGAAGATGGTTGGAATATAACCTAACTGTTCTGTAAAAAGTCTTGTTCTAGGAGCTGCTGCCTTCAAATATGAAATAACTAGGGAAAGGACCTTATGACTTATGGTATACCAGCTGTGGAACCCTCTCCCTAAAACTGCTCAGCTGGTGCCTAGTTTGCTAGTTTTTTTGGCACCAAGAGGTGGAGACAATTTGCCTGTTTGCAGATGATTGCTTTGATTCTTGCTCTGTCTGCTTTTGTCAGCTGCTTACACTGCTGTTTTTGATTTTAATTTGAATATTAATTGTTGAATTTTAAATGTTTATTGCTAGCATCCTTGGAACCTTTTGCTGAAACGTGGGATTGAAATATTTTAAATAAAGGGAAGAAGTGTTGCTGGAAAGAAAAGCAGTAATGATTTTGCAACATAGCTCTCCAAACAGCTGTTTCTCATGCTCTGGGTTAGGCGCATTTTAAAAATTCCAGCACCCTATGATTTCATCGGTGTATGTGTTAATCAAGATATAAATATACATGGGGGGAATGCTTCTAAAATAAACAATCTCTGTAAAGCTGCCACTGTATGCAAATGAGATGCTAATCAGAGCTGCTATGATAAGGTAATGTCATTGCAAATGGTCTTATTTACACTACAGAACAGAACCATTAAGCAAAATCCAAATAAGAGCTTTAGGATGAAAACTGCAAAAGGCCCTAACCTGAATGAAAATGGCATTTCGATTTCTGCTCTGTCTCTTGATTTAGATTCCAAAGAGTTTACTCTTTACCTCAGCCATGGGGTGGCTGCTCATTCTCCATCTTCAAACTCTTGACAGAGGTGAGAGAACAGATATGACTGGGAGGGAAGTGGGAGGGACAGGCAGGTAGACATCACCAAGCAGAGATTCAGCAGATAGAACGGCTTGTTCTGAACCTACAAATTCTCTAATTTGGCCCCGAGCATTTGGAAATCACGAGTCAGGTATAAAACAAAGCAGACTCCAAGACGGGGGGGGGGGGGAGCTAAGGTCATTTCAAACACAATATATCTCCCTACATGGAAAGCACAGCATGTTTGCAAAACAAAATATATGAAGCAATAAGTTTAGCTGAATCAGACATAACCCCCCTCTAGTCCAGCATTCTGGGTGATACCAATGTCATAACAGAATAGACCCATTAAAACCAATGGATTATCCACTGATTTCAATGTACAGTCGTACCTCGGAAGTCAAACACCTTGCGACTCAAACATTTTGGATTCCGAACGCAGCAAACATGGAAGTGAGTGTTCCAGTTTGCGAACATTCTTAGGGACCCGAATGTCCAGCGCAGGTTCCGCAGGTTCTGATTGGCTGCAGGAGCTTCCTGCAGCCAATCGGAAGCCACGCCTTGGTTTCCGAATTTTTTGGAAGTCGAATAGACTTCTGGAACAGATTCTGTTCAACTTCTGAGATACGACTGTATTTCAAATTTGCTTTCACATTGTTTGCACAGCAGCCAATCAGCTGCCCCTGGGAAGACCACAAGGACTTGAGTCACTAGTCCTCTGCTGCTGTTGTTCCCCAGTAAATGTTATTCTAAGGCATGATGACTTTGATCAGGAAGTAGTATATAGGCATTATGATTAGCTGCTATTGATAGCCTTATCCTTCATAAATTTGTCTAACCCCCTTTAATTTAACCAGCTATCCCAGTTGGTTGCCATCACATCATGTGGTACAATCCCCATAGTTTAACCATGTACAATGTGAAGGAGTACTTTATCAGGCTTTGGTGAAATGGAATTGCCTACTGTTGCTTTATTTTATTACTGCCCTGCACAACTACACGAGGCTGAACATTTCAGGCTAGTTAAAAGCTTCCTGGTTGTGCTATATATTTGGAATTCCAGTTGGCATAAACTGATTGTTCCCGAAGTGAAAACAAGGTTTATGGGTTTTTTTTATAGAAAGGGTTGTGGTAAATCCTGATTAAAGAGCAACTCCAGCTTAAATTTTTACCCTCCAAACAGAATATTGCTTACAGTTGGTGGTAATTTCAGTCTTAAAGTTCCAGGCAAATCCATAACAATGAGATTTTTGTTGGTTTGTCCTGAGCTACTTCTTGAAAATCAGCCCCTATGATGGCCAAAAACACACCTTGTGACAAAGCATTTTTATTTATGCAAAGAGAATCTGTTGTGCTCAGGTTTTGCTATGGTTGGCCAATGTGAGAACAAACTAGATGGGTCTTTGGCTTGCCAGACTCTTCTGTTCTTAAAGGGGGACTCCAGTAAATGGAAAATTATTACTTTAGTCATTTCTCCTCCTGAGTTATCACATCCTAGTTAGACCTTTCTCTATCAGTTACAGCAGACACAGCCCTCTCTGCTGCTCTGTTATGAAGAAGAATGTATTTGAACTCTGAAAACACAACTGGCACTAAAGTAGCAAGCAATAACATTGACAAAAAATGAGAGTATTGGAAAATAATATCTCTAGGCTGTAAAAGGTATAAAGTAGCATTATGCATGATCGTGACCCTAGGGGGACTATAGTACTGCTAGTCAGCTCATGCTCAAATGCTCTTACAGGAAGTCAGCAAGTCTTTCCCGACTCGGTGGTGACACTGAATACATTTATATGGGTTTTAGTTTAAGCTGCTTTCTCCTGCAACCACAAATCCAGGAAGGAATCAATATTGGTATTTCTGAAAAACATTCATTTGGCTCACTCTGAGCAATTCTGATCTGGAATAATGCAGAAATTTTTAGATACCAAGCAAGCATTGAAAACAACTGCAAGCAATTTTGTTGGTGTTCTGATGCAAAATAATAGGAGTACTCCTTTTTGCAGTTCGGATTTGAATGAAAATCGGCATACCTGAAATTTGAAAAGCAGGGAAAGAAAACCTGGTCTAAACTCCGAGAACCATTAACTTCAAAGTTTTAAAACTTTTAGAAACCTGCAGATTTTATTCTTAAAAGCCTTGGGAGTCTTGAATTGAACCACTCCCATGTGTTCTTTAATGTACCATTTTCATGAGTCAGTATAGTATTATGAAACTGCTCCCCAAATCTACAGCTATTCTTCTGAACTGTAAGAGTCCAGACTCCATAATTTATATATTGGCTGTTGATTAGGTCAACTAACTTAGTGAGAGAGAACTGTTCCTTAAAGAAAAAATACTTCATTAAAATGCTTTCTGGCCATGTAATTGTTGTTTCAAGGGAAAAAGATAGGTATAAAAAGGAGAATTTCTGGAACCGAAGATCCAAGTACTCTTTGGTGAGAGAATCTCAGCAGAGATATAAAATCAAAAAGTATGTAGCAAAGTAAAGCATGGTAAGTTAAAAGTGGTTTACTTACAAACTCCCCAAAGGTCAGATTCATGTGCTTTTCCATACAGCATTCAGAAAATTTTGCACAGGCAGTAACACTTGGCTTAGTTACTGTGATGAAAGTTCCTAAATTATTGGTATACAAACTCAATAGTGGCTTGTGAGAGTCATGTGGTGAAGATGGAGCAACCAGTTTAGCCTCTTCACATGCTGAGTTCATCAAGTAGACTGAGGGGGAACAAAAACTTGACTGCCTAGTCCCTCCCAAGGTGACCTAAGCTTAGCAGGACAGCTTACTCTATGGTCTTAACCATTTCATGCATTAATTACACTTAAGCAGGTTGGTTATATCAGGCTGGTTACACCACAGTAATATGCAGATTACATTGGACCACCAGTCAACCACAGAACACAAGCTGGTGAATGGAGGAAATCCCCATTCCAGTCACTACTAGTCTGCATGGTTCTAAATAGCCACAGAAACCTAAGATCCCTGCACCAGGTGTGCATCTTCAGCTTGGTAGCCATCATCCTACTAATAGTCTTAGATACCACATTTGGAAGCAATCAATATGGAAGCAAGTCCTTATTAGGGCAAGACCTTTAAAGGACTTTGGAATTTTTCTTAGAGACTAACAGAGCTACCTTAACTCTTGAAATGATCTAGTCTTATTTCACATGCTTCACAATTTCTGATCCTTTGGCACTTTCCCAATAATTTCACAAGTTTCTCTCTACAGTCCTGAGGACTAGAAATGGGATTCTCGGGATGCTAACAAGACTTTCAAAGGTACGTCATTAGAACTGGGCATAGTAATACTACTTCTTGCTTATATAGCACTGTAAAAGTGTTCTTCCAAGCTGCCCCACAACTTACTATGAAAACAATGTAAGGTAGCTCATTATCTTGATAAGGAAGAATGCAGCTGAGGACAACTTGCCTTACTTTAGGTCACCTAGAGTGCTTCTAGGCAACACCAACAATAAAAGTTTGATACTTTTATTATTTTCCTATAATTGTGACTTACAGTTCCCAGATGGACACAGTGGTTGTTTTCTCTACTCCTGCCTCTACCAGCAGGCAATCCTGCTTCATCCTGCCCCCTCTCCCCTTGGAGAGCATATGGGATACAAAATAGGGTGGTGAATTTGTGATAACTGCTTGTTACCCTCTCTGGGCTCAGCAGCCCTCATCCTTTCCTAGTGCTCACCGTGTGGTGGCACTGATGGGATTCCCTCTGTAGCAAGTTGAGCCCTGCCTTAAAATGCAGTATGTGGATCTCAGTGCCAAAGAAACTCTTGGTTCACAGGTGTGAAAGGCTGGACAAATAGATCAGACCTAACTCAAATAATAAATTTAAAACCTTCTGGTACCAAGTTTACACAGAAACCCCTTCTATCCCACATTCACAGAAAATTTCCTATGCAGAGAATTGTGTGCATTGCGCATGTATTTTCCTATCTAGGTTCTTGCATACTGTATTTCAAAGGAAGTCCTGGCTGGCAGCATGTTCTCACATGGTATGGTGTGGCTCTATTTTTATGCACACAATTTCCTACACAGAAACAATAAGTGTACCAGCTAATTATCAATGTGCTTGCAATTCTTACACTTAAAAACATTTCCATGTGGGAATTAACACACTTCATAGACAGTGTCAATTGCTCACATTGGGATTCACTTTGGTTTCCAGAGTTTGTGTGTCTGATCAGCACCAGCATACACTCAAAGTACCGGTACTCTGTTCTGTAGGGGATGTCTTTTTTAAAATGTTTGCTACTAGATTTGCCATTCTGTCTGTATGAATGCCCCAAGTATTTGGACATTAACGGGGAATTCTGTGGAATTTACTCCCAGATAAATATTATGACTGGGTAGTAGAATTTTGCCTCGAGTGCACATACATGTTAAATGCACATACATAAACACTAAGCTATTAAGTAGCCACATCCTGCCCTTTCAAATGCTGCAGGCAGCTGAGGAGATTTCAGTCTGAACTTTGTATATTTTGCTAGTAGCCAAAAGCAAAACAAACACGCAAAAACCAGACACGTTCTCTTTGCTTGCAAATCAATGCTGGGCAGGTTGTGCAGAGTAAACAGCAATCTATCAGAGCACCACTCGTGTAAAACACCTGGCCAAACGCAAAACAGAGCGACTGGAAAGGGACTCAGGCAGGGGTTCTTGGGGTGCAGATACGGATCTTACAAGCGCACAAGAGCGTCCCCATTTCCACCCGTGAGGAGCTGGAGGAGGGCGCCCCTCAACACACGCGCGAGTCTCGCGCTGATCCTTTTCTTTTCTTTTCCTTAGACGGAAACTCTTTCCCCGGAGGAATTTCGTAGCGTGTGAAGCTGCCCTGGATGCGTGAGGAGGAGGAGCAACCACAACCCCCGGCAAGGCGGGAGGGTGGACTTGGGTGCCGTCGGCGTCAATGAATGAAGGCGAGAGCGTCTCCGCAAGGCGGGATGAGGCGCCCCTAGTGTTTCCTCGGCGCTGCAAGCGGCCGGCTCCGGCTGCTCCGTCCCCTCCGCAATCCAAGCCGCGTCCCCTCCTCTTCTCCGGCCTGTGACCGAGCCGGGCCCAGCTCAGGGAGGAGGAGGAGAAAAACAGGGAGCAGGAGGAGGAGCAGCAGCCGCCGCCGGATGCGGCGAGGAAAGAGCTCCGGCTCCCCTACGCAGCGCTGCCGGCCACTCACCTGAGCGCGCCGCGGCGGGAGGAGGAGGAGGAGGAGCCGGCCAGGCTGCTGCCGCTGCCGCCGCGGTAATCCCGGCCCAGGGGGCGGCGGCGGGCGACCCAGAAGCCATGGCAAGGGCTCCAGGAGCCTAGAGGCGGGCCGCCTCAGCCTCGCTCCGAGGAGCCGCGCCGCAGAGGCCTGCGAGTCCAGGGCGGGCGGCGGCGGCGGGCTCGGCCATTCCCAGCTTGGCCCGGGCCGGCTCTGCAGCAGCGCCTCTCCCGCGCAAGATGTCCACCCGCACGCCGCTGCCCACCGTCAACGAGCGGGACACCGAGAACGTGAGTGCCGCCGCCGCCAGTGCCTTGAGAGCCCTTCCACTCTGCCAGCCGGCGCGGGGCTCGCTCAGGCCGGAGTCGCCCTTCTTGGCCTCGGCCGGGCGGGTTTTGTGGGGGGGGCGGGTTGAGAGGGAGAGCAGGAGGGGGCTTGGCGGCCACGGCTTCCCGGTCTGGCGTGGGTGAGGGACCACCTTGAGCTCGTTTTCCTTCCCCGCACTCCTGGGGGCACTTTAGGAAGCAGGCAGGGACTGGGGGCAGCCCCTTTCCTCTCGCCTCCCTTGCCCAGCCAGGCCTCCGCCGGGTGGCCCCTTGCGCGCCTTTGCCTGCACTGCAGCCACGCCTCAGTGGGATGCGCTCTCTCCTCCCCATGCCACACCCGGGGGTTGCTTTCTTCTTCTCCTTCTCCTGCTTCCCCCTTCCTTCCTTTATGCAAGCCAGCCCAGGCAAAGTGTCTTCTTTGCATGCCTAGTTTGCAGCCAGCCTGTCTCTGTGCTTTTCAGGTAAACTTTCCACATGGCTTCCCTCTCCATAGGGCTGGCCTCCCCTCCCTGACTGTACTCTCTTCTTCTTCTTCCTGCCCTGCCTATTGCCAGGCTTGCATCCTTCCCTGGGCCCGGCCGGTGACCTCCAAAAGCCAGGCTGCTCTGTCAATCCATCACTCGGGGCAAGCGCAGGATCTGCCTTCACTTCCGCCTGCCCCTCGCCCCTGCTGGTGATGTCTGTGCACGAAAGCTTCTTCTGAACTTTGCTCCTTTTGTTCTTGGGGAAAGCTCTGGTTTTTCTCCCTTAGATCCTTCTTTTTTATTTTATTTTTGGTGGTGTTGTCCTAGTGGACTTCCCTCCCGGTGGGGTGATTGAGGATTAAGATAGCAGCCAGAGAAGTTATAAAGCAGGGTGATTCTCTTCCAAGGGAAGGTTGTTATAGGAACAGTACAGAACAGGAAAATGAGAACGGGAAGCTTTGTAATGACCAGGGTTCAGTGCATGCAAGTGCCTTCAATTGCTCTCTATTTTGTAAATACAAGCATAACCCAGGATGAAAGATGTTTGGGCTTTGGGGTAGCGAAAACATGTCTGGAATGCCTATTTCACATGGTTAGTAGCAAAGGGAGACAGAAGGTTTAGACTCTGTAAAATCTGGCTTTATGTCTGCACGTGCTATTTCTGGTAGGCATGATTAATGGGAAGTGAACTGTGTGTGGGAGGGAAAAGACATATTTGTAGTGAAGTAATCTAACGGCCTGAATTGAAGCAGACTTTACTATGTTAATGTGAAATGGGATACAGTGTGAACAGGCCCATTGAATTCACTGGCGCTGTTGACAATGTTCACTTTTCTAAGCAAGCAGTGTTTATCCTTTCCTGGGGACACTGTGTCAGTGTCCTAGGCACTATTCACATACTCTGGTTTGGAGAGTTGGATTTAAGGTAAAAGTGTGTGACAACGTGAGGAAGGAGACAAAAGGCAGATTATGAAAATTGTGGCTTCTGTGGATTGTGCAATTTCAGAGTTCCATGGTGCTATAATAAGAAATGCTGTCCAAAGAAACTGCATTGAAACATATTATAAATGATTATTGTATCAATTCATGGTGTTTTTAAATGTAAGCTAAAAAGTGTACATTTTAGTATAGTGTATATACATCACACACCTCCAATAATTCTCTCCCTATTAAGTTCTTATAGAAGAGATGTTTGAAAGATTTTTATAGGATACAGAGCTAACAATATGTCTTTATTTCCCCCTTGTAATTAGTGTGGGAAAGTTATTGGTGCAGGAGAGACATTCACCCCAGTAAAATGTGACCTTAAATGGGCTTTTTGAAATATCTTCTTTAATGGCGCCAGAATGTTTAGCAATGCTATCAATTTGTTTGAAGAGTGTTAAGAGGCTCTCTAATTAATGATCTTTTTATCGCTTCTTTAAAAAAAATCTTTGCCTAACACTCCCGTAAAGTGAAACTTTATTGGAATGTATAATGTGTAGGATTGTTTTTAGGGAAAAGTTCATTGGGAAGATACCCCCCCCCAATCTTTTAAAATTCTTTTCTAAACTCTGCAATGATGCATTGGGATTTAGGCCTTGGATGAATTTTTAAGGGAGTAAAATGTGCTGTAGTTGCCAAGTTGCAACCAGGAAATATTGTCCTCCCTCCCATTATGCCTTTTGGAACAAATGGGTCTGAAATTGCTCCACAGCAGGCGGATCTGTTAAGGAAACAGGCATAATCAGTTGGTTGTGACTTGACAATCCTTGGGTGAGTTGAATTAGTTTTGTTTTATTATTTTGCTACTCTGGTTATTCATTTTTACAGTAGATAAATATGCAGGCATAGAGTCACTCAATTTATGCGATTCCCTTATCACATTGGATATAGAGCGGATTATAGGTCTATAGTGAGAAAGAGTGTGATTGTCTTACCCACTGCACCCACCTTTTCTTATATTCACAGAGTGAGTCAGCAGGTGGTAGAATTATTGAATAGGCCAAGCAGTTGTTCCTAAAGTACATTTTCTCTTCATTTTTACTTTTTGTCTCTTTCAACTTGGCATTCTTTTTGAGTATTACTTTTCGTTTGTGCTAGATCTTTTTCCTGATGGGTTTTGGGATATATAAGAGCAAACCAAATTGTGTGCTGGAAGAGAATATTTCCATATGCCTGTACTCACTACAGTTTCTTCTGTAAGGAAGAATGAAGGAC
Source organism: Podarcis raffonei (assembly GCF_027172205.1). Taxonomy (NCBI): domain Eukaryota; kingdom Metazoa; phylum Chordata; class Lepidosauria; order Squamata; family Lacertidae; genus Podarcis; species Podarcis raffonei. The sequence goes on along the minus strand of NC_070604.1, from coordinate 95,271,016 downwards.
CATTGTTTCTCTAGCCACAATGCTCTTAAATGCAACCCCTTCCAGAGGCAAAAATCTCTGTAAGTTCTAAAGAGGTGCTGTTTGTATTTAGGCTGAACATAATATTTTGGATTTTCAATCAAGCCTGTAATTGGAATAGGTTTTTTGCTTTGACACAGCATGTTTTGACATAATGTACGGTACTTGAGAAATTGAATTTTATTGCTTCAAAGTTTGAGCTGATAGTTTACATGCATAACAGTGCTTTACAGTAACATCAGGTTTTGTTTGTTTGTTTTGGTCAAGCAAATAAAAGCACAGAGATGTTTAGGCTTGTTCAAGTGAGCTTTCTTTGGAGTCCTATAGCCAATTTAAAGTGGGTTTCTTGAGTAGTTATAGTTAACTACATTATGGTAACCTGTAGGAACTACAAATAAAGAACCAGGCCTTGTGGAGAGGATATTGAAAAGAGGGAGAAAGTACCGTACCTTAGTTGGTATCCTAGGTTGCCTTAGGGAAAGAATATTGAGGAAGCAAAATAGTATTTGAGGATCACAAATAAGGATATGATTTGGGAAAAGTTCTCACAACATATATGTGCCAGCAGTACCAGAAGTAGCAATTTGTAGGCATTGAAGTAGTATTTGATTAGTGACCTAAAGCTAAGGTCTGGGTTTTGTGCCAAATGAATGTTCTACAGCTGTTATTATAAAACTACTTCCACAGACCGGGCCTGCTCTTAAGCTACTGGAGCTATGTGGCAGGAAATCACATTGGATGAACTATTAATGTGTTTCTTGCAGCAGTGCTGCCTACCTCCAGGTAAAGCAATAGTGGTATAGGGAACAATCACTTTGCAATCCATCTCATGTAATTTCCTGTATACAGACATGACTGGAGCAGTACAGATGGAGCCACAGGGAAGCAGCTGCCTCACTGTTTTGGTAATGTTAGAATGAGCCCTAGCAGATACACGTCTGGATTTTTTTTAAAATAAGTTTTTTCCGGGCTTCAGAGCAACCAAGACATTGACAGCTAGATGTATGGATTATTATCAAGGGCACCCTTATGGGCAAAGGTTGGCATTCTGATACATTATAGAACAGACAGTGGCATTTGATGGTGAATATCTTCTCTGGCGATGTTTGCAATCTTGATTTAATTGATTCTTCTTCTTCTCTAATTAACTCAGGATAACTGTGCTAGTTTACCCAACTGTCGCTCCATGATAACCAAAGTGGCAAGTACTGGCAAGGCAAAGTGGTTGAAGATGTTTAATGAACTGGAGATTTGGGCAAGGAATAATAACCACTAGAAATAGTGGCTGTTTATGCCAGTGATTAAAATAATTAACTATGTCAGATGACATGGTTGGGGCTAAATAGGTTTGAATGTGTTCTGGGTTCTCTCATTGGAGGTACAGGTATGATGGGGCATAAGCACTGAGATGTGTCATGCATGAGATGCACACAGAGAAAGGCAGCTTCAGAAAGGGCTGGAGGAAGGCAGTGCCACAATTCCTGGTCACATTGTACTGAGTTTGTGTCCCAGTGGAACGAACCACTGAAGTGTTTTAAGTGGGATAGCTCAGTCAGTAGAGCATGAGACTTACTCTTAGGGTCATGGCTTCGATCCCCATGTTGGGCAAAAAGATTTCTACATTGCAGGGGGTTGGACTAGATGACCCTTGTGGTCCCTTCCAATTCTGTGATTCTCCAGAGTGCTACATTAGGGCAGTGGAATCACTATACAAAAGGAGTTGCTTTGCCCCTGCTGGTGCAGAAAGGAGTTTGTTCCAAGACAGCTGTAAAGATCAGAAATGTCATAAACGATGGGCAGGGAAGTATTAAAGCAGAAGTGGGCCCTTTTTTCCTTTCAAACCTGTTATACACAGTTTTATGCCAAATTTTCTGAATTTCTCCAAAATGTGGAATAGAACATTACTCCTCTAGAAACTCCTTCGTCATATTTTGTTAAATTGTTTCATGGCCAGGAGACTGTACATGTAATTTATATATAGCGTGTAAATTTTGATTTAAAGTCTTACCGTAAGCAAGGTTAACTGTCAGGGACTAGCAGGGCTCTGAAGAATGTGGGGCAGAGGCAGAGGACCAGGGGAGTGACTCAGGAGAGGGGACCAGCGATTTATGGGGTTTGACACTGCCTGCAAGGCAGGAGCCAGAGCAGGGGGAGGAGGAAGTGTCAGGGTAGTCCAAGACACAGGAAGGCACACAGGATACGGTAGAAGAAGAAAAAGAGGCTGCTCAGATAACAGATAGGTCTCCTAAAACCCCTCTGCCTCCTAAAACCAAGAGGAACTTGAAGCAGGAAGAACAGCTACAACTTCTGTGCAGGAGAAGTCTCAGATTGTTGGTGCATAACCAGGCCAGGCGGAGGGGGCCTTGCTTTTGCTGCGGGGGGAAATGGCCTAGTGGCTAGAGCAGGCATAGGCAAATTTGGCCCTCCAGATGTTTTGGGACTACAACTCCCATCACCCCTAGTTAACAAGACCAGTGGTCAGGGATAATGGGAGTTGTAGTCCCAAAACATCTGGAGGGCTTAATTTACCTGGGCTATCGCTTCTCGGCCTTTTGGCTAAGATCAAGTGTAGTTAATTTACCTGGGCTAGAGGCATGTGTGTGCGTGTGCACCTGGAGCACTGCAGGAGTTGCTGTAAGTGCTTCTTTTGTAAATAAAGACTTGACAATCAGACACATACTTTCCTTAGCTGGGGTGAGCCAGGACATTGACATATTGCTACTTAAGCAAGAGCAAGAGCATATTAAGCCTTTGGATCTTCAATTTAACTTAAAGTTGTTTGTCTCTATACTAGGATATTATTTCATGGTAGCTTTAAAAAAACTCATAATTTGTCTGCTACAGACATGATGTATGTGGGAACAGTTTAGACTGAAAAACAAATCTGCGTGTCTCAAGAATGATATCATATATGATGCTAAAGGAGTTAGCTGTCAAAACAGGTAGGGATAGTAAACAAATGTCTTTTTTGAGGAAAGGACAAATGTTTAATACAGTAATGGGTATGGTTAAAATGTAGAATAAAAGTTGGATGGCTATATTTATAAAGTTAATATCTAGCTTTGCTCCTGTGTAAGAAAGAATGGATCAGATATGAAGAGAGGAGTTGTGGGAGACAATTCTTGCTAAATATTTTCTTTCACTGCCTTGAGGAACATATGGCCTAGTTTTTAAGCATTCCAGGTTCAAATTAGAATTGCTGTTTGCCAATGGATATAGAGTGGCTTGGTGATGGGAGATAGCATGTTTTTTTCCTGGATATCCAAATGAATTGATCCAGACTAAATTGCTCTGAAACAAGTGCTAGATGGCTTGGGGCCAGGAATCCTTCTCTTTTCTGCAGTGAATAACTTGTTTTTACACAATAAAATACTTGTGATAAAAGCTCATCTGAATAAAGCTTATGATTGTTGGGAAACCTCATCTGGTAAGATTTTTTGTCTTGAAATTTTGAGTTTGAGTGAAGACTAAGAGTAATCTCATATCATTTCTGTGCTACCTTTTATTCCTCATTTAATTCAGGGATCTTCAGATCTGAAGAAATATCTGACAGTAAGTTCAGTTGTGTGAGGCAATCTACACAACTGGACATCTGTGTTGGGTATTGAGGTCACTTTGTGATGGATACAACATTTGGTGTTGGCATCTGTCTGTCTCTGGAGACAATAGATGAGTATGCCTTTGTAGGTGAAGTCAAACCGTTGGAAGGTTACAACACCTGTTGTGGCTGTAGAGACCACGGAGATACATGTTTAGTTGCAGCTGGGACAGATGCACCATGGCATTTCTTCTCTCTGTGTTCCTCCCAGCAGTCATTCCTCCTCTGGCCACTGCTATGGATGCATGACCTGACTGGCTGTCTCCAGGCACCACAATTGTCTTCAAGAGATTCCCACATGGTGGGGTTGGCATTGCCAGCCTTCATGTCACAATTGCAGGTATCTTTGTAACACAGAGAGTTGGTCTGCCAGCGGGCTTAGTTCCTGAAGCCAGCTCCCTCTAAAGCACATCTTTGGGAATTCTGCCAGCTTTCATTCTGTGGCCATGACCAAGCCAGCAGAGATGTCACTGAGACAGGAGTGCAGACATGCTGGGAATGTGGGCTTGGGAGAGCACACCTTTGTTTGAGACTGTTCTGCCATGTGATGCCCAAAATCTTCCTGAGGCAGCACATGTGGAAGGCATTGAGGCGTGCTTCTGGCAGTTGTATGTTGCCCACAACTCACTTCCAGAGATAGTGTACTCAGCATGCAAGCCTGGTAGACCACCTTCTTGATACTGGATGTTAGCATCACATTCTCCCTTTTGGAGCATCATTGAGAAATACATATATAGTCCATTGCAGATGAGATGGGGGGGGGGGCAGGTTTCATTTGAAGACTGAACTTTAACCGTAGAGTTGTAGCCCATTCTCACACATATTTTGTGTGACTACATTGGATCCTTTGAATGTGAAAAAGTTCACTTGAGAATGGGAGATATTGTGGCATTTTTGTTAACACTTCTACAGTGATGGATGGCTTCGGGATATGTTAAGTTAAAAATATTAGTGTGTAATGAGGTTTCTCATTTTTATTTGAACTCATTTCCCCCCTCATGAGATTAGCTGCTATTTTGCTGGAAATAAATTAAAATGCTTTAAAATGCAATAAACATACCTTCTGGAAGTAAGCATTCCTTCTTTAATTTGTCTTCTGACATAACTGAGGTTTGGGAAGGTATATGCCAATCCTGTATTTATCCGACAAATTACATATAATTTAAACTGCTAATGGTTTCAGCTCTCTACTTACTTGAGTGTGCCATTTATCTAAACATATATGCATTTCGTTATCTGAGTGATGCTGAATTAGGCTGTCAAGACATACTGGACACTGATATCCTCAAAGGCACATGGAAGAGTTTATGTGTTGCGGAAAATATTTATCATAAAAAACCATGCTGGCCTTTAAAAATAGCTTTCATGGCGGCTTACAAAATTTTAGAAAGAAACAAAATACAAGAAACGGGAAGGAACACCATCATAAAGCAAAATATAAAATCTTAGGAGGATAAAAAGGTCTTTGCCTGGCAATGGGTAGATAGTATCATGGGTGCCAGGCAAGCTTCTAGTTCCAAAAATGGAGTGTCATAGCCAAAAATTCATCCCAAATTGCCACATGCCTCAGCTCAGATAGCAGCATACCCAGAGCACAGCTTTGGCAGCTGGTCTCAGTAAATGAGCAGGTAAAGGTAGTGATAGGCATTCCTTTGATTCCAGGTTGTGGCAGAAATGGTCCTAAGTGCTCAAGGTGGAAGAGAAGAAGAATGGAACAGCCTGCTCAAGATACATGCTTGTGTAAAGTCAATATTTTCTGTGGCTCATGGAAAGGAGGGACCAGGAGAAATAGTGCTGTTGGTTCTTTGCCTATAACTCATACCTCCCTCTTGCTTGTGGCCTTGCAGAGGGTTTTGTATAAATCAATTAATACAGAATCCAGTAGTCAAGTCAGAGCCTATAATTGCTGGCCTTCTCCCCTTGATTTTTGTGCACTTCCAGTTTCCTCATCTGTGTTGCACTGACATAACTCTTCTCTGTTGTGCTATATTTCTGGGCATCCAGCCTCTACTATATTCAGTGGTGAAGTTTCTGTGCTCTGCGTGGATCCCCATATTGTATGCTATACGGGTCCTACAAATGTATTCATATTTCTCCTTTTGCTTTTATAAAACTCTGATGGGTGGGGAGTTCAAATTCTGAAAAGCTTTAAATAAGAGCTCAGAATAAATAATTCAAATGGAACATTAAATGAAAAAATCATTTCATTTAGTTCAGAATGTCCTTTTTCTTGTTGGATCTTGAATTTCCTTGGTACAACATGAGAGCAACTCTTTATACAGCACACACACACAAAACAGATAGACAGCACTTTGATACGTGTCTTATGCTTAGCATAATCGTATTGATTTCCTGATTTCATTCCTTGGGGTATCAATATTGATTATACATTTTGTTAAATAAAATAAACTAGTGTATGCTGTTTGTTTTTAGCTGCATCTAAGCAACTTACCTCTCCATCAAGAATTGATGTAACTTTGTGTCTAAGAGTTTGAGATGAAATCTTGCTAAATGACTTTTAACAAGTCTTTGTATCGGCTTCCTATCTGCAATATGTAGGAATAATATTGCTGGCTTGTCTTAGAGAAATATGTTGTAAAGAACTCTCAGTCCTGAGCTACATGCTGTGGGGGTGTTTGGGAACTACCAAACAACATCCCTCCTCTCTCAATGTATAGTACAGGGTGTGTTTGTGTTTGTAGAAAAATGACAGTGACATCATGTTAGTGTTTTACAGGTCTCCTTAATTGGCTGCCACTTGTAGGGGCAGGGAAAACATGAATGTGATGTCATCTCACACTTTTTCCATCTGCACATTATGGGGGAGACATGAATCCGTTCTCTTTAAGACATTTATGTACAAGCACCAAACCAGGAGAATCCTGAAATCACCCCTCCCCTCCGAAATCTGCAGTGAAACAGGGTTGTCTCTTGTTATCTTCATGCTTTCTGGTTGGAAGTAGCAGGTAATGGTTGAATTGTGAAGCTGGATTAAATCTTTTGTAATTCAACAGATATTACTAGGGTATTTGGGTATCCTTTTCTCACGTTAAATCTACTTCATTAAGAGCAGATAGAGCCTTCTGTAGTGAGATATTTCTGATAATGAAATGCATAGATTGCTGTAACATGAATGTGTAGCTGCAGAGCAGCATTTTTTCGTCCATTGGGAGATAAGACTGCTTCCTTCGTATTGCCCTCCTGCAATGTCTTTTTATTGTTTATATGTAGGAGGGGTGAATGTAATTTCAGAATTTACAATCTTTCCAGGCACAATAACTACCTGAAGGTCATTTCTGATAAGGCTGGAAAATTAAGAAATCATTTTATAAAATTGGCTTTTTTCATGCTTTATGAACAAAGCAGTATTGAAGTGTTGGAAGTGAAACAAATTGGTTTTGCACTGTGCATTAGAATATGTTTGAACGATTGCTACTATTCTGTAGGTATGAAGCAGGCTATATTGTTATCATCTGCATAGGAAGTTGGTTAGGAATATTGGGAGTTAGAAATATGCCTGGAAATATGCTCAGTGAGAGAGTAGGAAATAAATTGCTTTGTTTTGTTAGTTTTGGTACATGATGAGTACACAACCACAACTACTTTGAAGTTGCATACTGATGAATGCTGGAGTTGCAAGCAACCTTAACTAGAAGAAAGCTGGGTTGTTGCTGTCCCAGGCTGTCTTCTTATCTGGCTTTTTCTGCCTCAAGGATGACTCGCTCTATAAGGCAGAAGGAACTTGGGAAACTTGGCATGTGGCCTGAGATGGCAGTGGTCCTTCTCAGTTAACAGCCACCAGAGCACCATGCTGTGTTTCCCAGATATTCAATGCAGTGGGGAGTTTGGGTTTGCTACTTTCTCCCACTTCTTCTCTTGGCATCTGAAGGCAGCCCTGTTTAGGGAAGTTTTATTCTGTTTTTAATGTTCTGTTGAAAGCCAAACAGAGTGGCTGGGGAAACCAAGCCAGGGTAGAAGTAATATATTATTAATTATCAATTATCAATTATTTATTATTTTATTGATTGGCTGGGAACCACAGAAGGATGTTCTGTTAACTGGAATTAGTCTGTAAGGCAGACATTGGTCATACTTGTCTGTGGCTTAGGTCCAAGCTATCTGAAAGACCATATTCCCTCATATAAACCAGCTTCGGTTCTGTGATTCAGGAGAGGCCCTTCTCTCAGTCCTGCCATTCTCACAAACATGCTTTGTAAGGGCACGGGAGAGTTGTATTGGCTGGGCATAATTATATGAAAATCGCATGTGTGAGAATTTTCTGTATGTATCTTCATAAACTTACAATGATAACTATTGCTTTGGAATTTATTTTTTATTATGAAGAAAAGTATCTCTGTTCCTTTGATGTGTGGTGTAGAGAAGCAGTAGGTGACTGTAAAACAAGTTCACATTGCTAATGAATCAAATAACTTTCCTCCCTCCTTTCAAGTGTTATCGTTCTGCAGCTTCTATAAAACTGTGTTTTGACCCAGATGCTATGATTTATTGGGCTTTCTTTTTCTTAAATTTAACTAGTCCTGGACTGATGTCTCTTTATGAAAGACTGGAAAGAGGAGGTGAACCAGGTTGCAGAGAATTCTGGCTGGAGTATAGGGTTGCTATCCTACCTACAAACTTCCCTTGCTCCTGGATTGCAGCTAAGAATATCTACTGCTACACTCATGGCATTGGTGTTGGCTCAAAACAGCTAATAAGAACTGGTTAGCAAAAACCGGGAAAACCACATATCAGCCACCCTCAGACATAAAGTTGAAAAAAGTACACGGGGAAGACAAGTAGAGCAAAAGAGTGCTTGGTCTGGCAGCACATGTGCTGAAGTGGAACGATACAGAGATTAGCACAATTGTTGTTGTTCAGTCGTTTAGTCGTTTCTGACTCTTCGTGACCCCATGGACCAGAGCACGCCAGGCATTCCTGTCTTCCACTGCCTCCTGCAGTTTGGTCAAACTCATGCTGGTAGCTTCGAGAACACTGTCCAACCATCTCGTCCTCTGTCGTCGCCTTCTCCTTGTGCCCTCCATCTTTCCCAACATCGGGGTCTTTTCCAGGGAGTCTTCTCTTCTCATGAGATGGCCAAAGTATTGGAGCCTCAGCTTCATGATCTGTCCTTCCAGTGAGCACTCAGGGCTGATTTCCTTCAGAATGAATAGGTTTGATCTTCTTGCAGTCCATGGGACTCTCAAGAGTCTCCTCCAGCACCATAATTCAAAAGCATCAATTCTTCGGCGATCAGCCTTCTTTATGGTTCAGCTCTCACTTCCATACATCACTACTGGGAAAACCAGTTAGCAATTAGAGCAGCAGAAACCCACCTATGGAGGAGGGAGTCGACATGATGTTGGACTCTTGATTCCCATCAACCCCAGCCAGAACAGCCAGTGGTCAGAGATGATGGCAGTTGTACTCCAACAACATCCAGAGGGCTACAAGTTCTCCGAGCAATGCTGATGCAGGAAGCTCATCCACTTAGCACCCAGTAGTGTGGTATCCATTGTCTCTTGGAGGGCTTGCTGGGTGTGGAAGTCAAGGGCCCAGAGGGAAAAGAAAGAAGAAAAGACCTGGAAAAATTGCCTCTTAAAGTCTCCTGAACATGAACACCCCCCTTCTCTTATTGTCAGTTGAGCTGCCTGCTGTAACCACCATGGGAAATATGTAATAGAAACTATCACTAAGGTCTCTGCAGATTATTTGACTTAACGTTTTCTTCCCTCACATGGGCCAGTGCATCAACGATCCCTGGCATGTATCCCCGCTAGGAACATACCCTTTGAAAATTTATTGATCTAAGAAGATCCTAAGGCAACTGAGCAAGGGATGCCTGTGATGGTGGGAGTGGTAGAGGCCTTTGACAAGCAGCTTCACTTGATTGTTTCATGGGAAGAAGCTTGTGTAATCCAAGTGTGTGGCTGGATCTTAATTAACAAAGACTGCTGTAAGTTCTTAGACCTTATGGCTATGAAGAAGTGTAGTGTAACCCAGGACCACCTACAAGTTTTATACTTTTTTACAACCTAATGTACTGTGTCCATACCTCTTTTAGTTTTGGGAGTTTTATTCCCCCCCCCCCAATTGTATTGGATGTTGTGTTGTAATAGTGTTTGCTTTCTTGGGAGGATAATATCTAGAAAGGTAGCTTATAATGCTTGAAATAAAACAAATGAAAATAAAAACCCCAGAGCTAACAGGCCTTTGCTATTTTGCAATACGAATCAGTGGTATCCTTGGGATTTGGTGAATCTGAAAAGGTACCCAGCTGAACAAACTAGTCTGTCTATCTTTATGGACTTGCCACACTCTTTGACAGATTTTTAATTATTATTATTATTATTATTATTATTATTATTATTATTATTATTATTATTATTATCATCTTTCTGGCAGAGTTGTTTGCTTGTATTATCTAACTTATTGGTATCATTTACCAGTTAGAATATTGCTGATAACCTATTTCTTGGTTTCCTCTGTATGTCTGTCTGCCAGTGACTAAAAATAGCCCTGGCTCCAATTACTTGTAGACAGTTGTTGAATCTAAGACTTTTTTCTTTTCTTAGGCCATGTGCCATTAAGTTGTTGTTAATCTTGGGGCCATTTTTAGTTAGATCATAACATGAACCCCATGATTGATATTTTTAAGGTTGTTTCTACAAAATCATTTCTACATATTTTCTACTATATATTTAAAGTTTTGTATTGTATAGATTGCAATTTCTGGTGAATAGATTAATAAGAGCTTAGCTCTAGACTACTGGATACTATTGATGGTATATTAAGTGCAACAGACTCAACTAATTAATGCATATGGGCAGTTACCTATGGAGTGAACGTTTTAAAAATCTGTTCTGTACCTAAGAGGGGTAGAGGAGTTAATGCACGTGAATGTGTTCTTGATTTGATAGTGAAGGAGCAAAGAGCCAACTTCACTAGTCTACTCTAATTCAACTCTTTATAACTTACGGTAATAAGCAACTACTCATCAAAAACTACAGTAGAACCCCTTGCCCTTCAAAATGTATGTTTCTGTTGAATATGTGTTTTCAGAATGGCTTCCCCAAGATGAAATGCTGTTGCTCTGGCTTATTGAGAGCCTGAGACATATTTCAGCTTCTTTTTGGTTTTGGTTTTTCTTGCAAGTTTCCAGTATAATCAGAGTTGGCCTAATAAGTTTTTCTGCCTGGGGTGGAGCAGCAAATGACATTCCTCAACCGATGTCAAGGTACATAGTACCCAAAGTCAACTTTATTTGGCACCTGAGAGAGAAAACCACACAAGTGCTGTTTCTCCTCTGTGGTAGTAAAATGATCTAATAAATACAATAGACGGCAATTTTCATGACTCTTCCTGATGATAGTAGGACTGGCCCTAATTATCATTCACAGGACTGTATCTAACAAAGTACAGCTGTATTTTCTGGACAGAGAGTCATGCACAAATATGCCTGTTCTAAAGACATTGCCATCATGATAATCTGAGTTGTTGCTACAGCAGCAGTTAACTCTGTGATGAACCACTTGACTGCTAAAATAACTTTTCCCATCTTGTACCTACCTATGCAGCATTTTGGGTCATTAGTGCTGTGTCAACAGCAGTCATTTTTACTTATTTATTTCACAATATTTATATACCTCAAAGTGGTTTACAAAAAGAGCAAACAATGAAATTATCAGTAAGATAGATAAGATAATTTATTACGGTCAAAGACCAGCTCTGAAATTATCAGTCAAAAACACTTTAAAAATCAGTATTGAAAACATTTTTTAATAAAAAAATCTACAATCAAAACGAAGCTTAACAGAATAAAACATATGAAAGCTTAGATAGGCTTCCCTAAACATAAATGTTTTTACCAGGCATGAAAGACACTGTGGTCACCTACCAAAGATGTACTATGGCACAGATGCTGGTGGAGAAATTTGCATGTTTCATTAAAGGCGTTTTGGTGGGCCATAGAATCCCAAGTACTTACTTTGACACAATCCTACATATATGTAGGATTATAGTAGTGATACAGCTGATCACCATACTTACATTCTGCTACTTTACATACAAAGCCCTAAGTAGCTACAGACCACTCGACAAACTCTGTAAGGCTACAGACCACAGTTACTTGACAAACTCTGTAAGGCCACTATAATCAGCTAATGGAGCCCAAGTCAGTTTTGCCGTGGTCTGATGGTTATCTCCATGGAGTCAGGCTTTTTCACTGGTGGCACCAGTGTTGTGGAGTGCTGTGGTCCTTGCTGAAATACAAGATGCCCCATCAATGTTGGCCTTCTAGTGGCTCCTGAAGACACACTCATTTAGACAAGCATTCTCCCCAACTGCACTTTGGGTTTTATTTTTTGTTTTGTAAACTTTGGTTAATTCCGTTGTTTGGTTAATTCAGTGGAATTGACTGAAAACAAATAAGCGTCTGATTTCCTTAATAAATATCTTATTACAGAAGTGAATAGTTTTACCTTCCCCTCTAACTATCTTGCTTGATATAGCCGTTTGGAAATAGTTACTCATACAAGCACCTTTCTGTACTGCACCTACTTTTTTGTGGTTTTGTGATACATTATAGCCTGGATTGAATAGGCTGGCCTATCGTGGGCTGGTTGATTGCACAGTACTTGCAAACAGAGAGTTGGGGTAAATATTGGTCCTTTCCACTATTATGCCAAAGCTGTATTATAGAATCAGTTATGTTTTATACTGACAGTGTTAAGTTATACTAGCAGCTATTTTCACATTTGTTTGGGAGAAGGATACTCTGTCCTACTGGTAAGAAATATCCCCCACTGTTTCTAATTAAGTGAAATGTAAGCTATGGATCTTTCAGGATTGGATTTCTATGATCAAATGTGAAGACTGCCTATTTAGTACTAGCATTTTCTTGATCATGCCTAATTGTTTTTAGCGTAGTCATAGTTTACTTACATACCACATTTCCCCCGATTTGTGCTCAAAAGTGATTTACAAAAAAAAGCTGACAATGATACAGTATCCAGAATACATAATTAAAATTATAATATCACTACAATATTCTGCTCTGACCACTGTATTCTGCTCTGGTCAGACCTCACCTGGAGTACTGTGTCCAGTTCTGGGCACCACAGTTCAAGAAGGACACTGACAAACTGGAACGTGTCCAGAGGAGGGCAACCAAAATGGTCAAAGGCCTGGAAACGATGCCTTATGAGGAACGGCTAAGGGAGCTGGGCATGTTTAGCCTGGAGAAGAGGAGGTTAAATATATAAAAGGATGTCACATAGAGGAGGGAGAAAGGTTGTTTTCTGCTGCTCCAGAGAAGCGGACACGGAGCAATGGATCCAAACTACAAGAAAGAAGATTCCACCTAAACATTAGGAAGAACTTCCTGACAGTAAGAGCTGTTCGACAGTAGAATTTGCTGCCAAGGAGTGTGGCGGAGTCTCCTTCTTTGGAGGTCTTTAAGCAGAGGCTTGACAACCATATGTCAGGAGTGCTCTGATGGTGTTTCCTGCTTGGCAGGGGGTTGGACTCGATGGCCCTTGTGGTCTCTTCCAATTCTATGATTCTACAACACTAAAAGTTTAATAATTAACAATTTGTTTAAAATATATCAAATAAAATTAAGTATGCACAAAGCTTCCAAAAGGCTAGTTTATAGCTACAAATACTCCTAGAACTAATTGCAGTAAGTAGTAACTACCGTATTTTTTGCACCATAACACTCACTTTTTTCCTCCTAGAAAGTAAGGGGAAATGTCTGTGCGTGTTATGGAGGGAATGCCTACGGGTGGCATGCCTACGGATTTTCCTCCTCTAAAAACTACGTGCGTGTTATGGTCGGGTGCGTGTTATAGAGCGAAAAATACGGTAGTAATCCCCCCTCCCTTTTGCATCTAGACTGAAAAGTCACAGTTCTTCTGTCAGCAGCTTCCTTATGAAGACTCCTGGACCAGGAGGAAGCAACTATCCTCTGATGGCAAACATAATCACCCTCTCCCCGCTGCATGAAATCCATATTTATACATTGATATGGGATGCATTGCCATCCTCTCCTTTGTCTAGGAGAGAGAATAACAACAGGTTTTGTTTTTAAGAGTGAATTGCGCCATTAACTTTATGACATTCAAGTCTCCTGTTCCTTTTTAGAAAGATTTATGCTTATCAGGTAAGCTTGAGTTGTCATATTTTTTCCTTGTGCCATTGTTTTGAATTGAAATTCTACCCTTCAGGTTGAATAGATTCTTTGTTTTATGGTGCATAAAATTATAGGAAGGATCAGTAAATAACTAGATCCCTGCTCTTAGGCTGACCACCTGCAGTTGTAGGTCTAACACAAACCTTTCCTTGTGGCAGCCTGTCACTTTAAAATCACCCAGTCTCTGTCTAGACCTCCATCATCTGCAAGTGGGCAAGTCATGACTCCCTTCAGCCTCTGTTTAATACACAAACTGCAGAATGGGTTAAGTTGTGACAGAGAGATGACAAATCCACATAGCCCATCTTCCGCTTTCCAAAACGTGTCAAGCCCTGTCCCTAACTAAGAACTACTCATAAATCGAGGCCCACATGGGTCAATGGTTGAAAACTAACTGTTGCCTATTATTCAGTTTCCCTCTTCTTCCAGCTGACTGTCGATGTTTATCCACTACACATGAGATTACTCAAAGCCTGTTTGTAAGTAGCTGCTATAAGTTAGACTTGAACTAAACCCTTTACTTTCTTGAACTCTTTACCGAAACACATTCTGCCTCTTCCATTTGTCCTCTTGCTTTTTATTCTTAATAAACTTCATAAAACTGGCTGTTTGGGACTTGTTTGCATTTCTGCCAGACTGAAAGAGATTTTCCCTTTACAGTGGTACCTCTAGTTTGCACCCCAAAAAGTCTGCAACTAGATCGCCTCTTCTGCACATGTGAGTGGCGTGATCAAGTGCTTCTACATGTGCGCGATGCCCGTAGATCGCTTCTCCACAGGCATAGAACCCAGAAGTAAACACTTCCGGGTTTGCCACGTTCGTAAGTTGAAAGTTCGTTATAGAGCGGAACACGATATGGGGTATGACTACATGCAAAGACCATTTAGTCCATTCTACTTGCAGTATAAGTGGGGTTTGATCGAGAAAAGCAAGCTATCGTTGGCTACTGCGAAGTCCAAATAAGCTGAATGCTCCCTCTGTTAACCCTCAAAAGTGTTTGCCTTGTACCTGCTGGTCTCACTTCCATTTGGAGTAGAGGGAATATGGTGACAGTCCATCTGAGGTTCCCTTGCATGGTTGAACTACCTAGACTGGCAGTTGTGGAAGGAACAAAGTAAAAGGTCCCCCTTCCATTACAGTAGGTAGTGTAATTTCAGCTGCTTTTTTATCCTTTCATTGTGAAGAACAAGCATGCATGGTCTGTTTTGACTTGCATCCTAAAAAAACGTTATATGGAAACAACATGTTGTACAAGTTGCACTCTTGATATTTGTTTACAAGGATGGAAATCTGTTACATTGTGACAAAACTGAAGTGCATCAGATTAAAACCAGGGTCAAAGTTAGGATATGAACTCAAATGCAAGATTTTAGTATTGTGTTATAAATCTTAATTGTGCAGCAAGATTATCTTGTCATAGCACAAGTTCAAATGCACATGTGCTTTTCTGGTTTCCCCTATTTTAATTGCACCATAAAACATGCAACATGATCCACATAAAGCTAAAATGTTCTGAAGTAGTTGCAGTTATTGTAGAAGTGTTCATCAATTATTTAAGTCCATTAAAATCCGGAAGAAGATATTGTCCTGTCTTCTGATGGGAAAGCCTATTGTATATGTTTCTATATAGTAATCGTCAGGCTGGTCCATTGTATCATTGGCTTGTGGGAGAGGACAATGAGATGAGGGCATCACAGTCTGATTCATTGGGTTGCAGGTGCACAAGCTCCCGCTTCTTCCCTGGTTTTGTGTTATGAGAGAGGGTTCCAAGGACTAGTTAACTTTCCATGCTATCAGCAGAGTCATATGAAAGAATCATGACAATTGCATTCCAAGTTTCTTTCCTTCCACCAAAGTAGAGGAGCGAAAGTGACAAGACAGCAGTATTCATGGCTGCTGTTGCTGCTGAGTATGAAAGAGCCAGAAGTTGCATGCCAGGCAGGGCAGAGCCACTATGCCAGCTTTCCTGATGGTGCATCAATGTTGATTACTAGGAGGGAGGGGTGGCATGGGGAGGAGACTGACAGTAAGCTAGCATATCGTCTTTGCCCTACTCATCAAGGTGTTTCCGTCATCAGTATGTTCATGGTACCAGGAGAAGCAAGCGAGTCACTGTGGTGTGGGTTCTCCGATACCCAAGCGAACGTGTTTGAATGAGCTTACCGCTTGAGCAAAACTGTATTGGCATCATGGTTACTTATCCATGCGGTTATTTCCTTCAAATATAGCTGAGCAGGGTGGGAGCAGCTGTAAAACAGCAGTTGACATAAAACTGCCGGTAACCTACGGGTCAGGCCTGGGTTGAGTGCTGGTGGCATGTTTCCAGTTCAGTCGACTTCATCCCTCTCTGTGCAAGGGAAGCCAATTCAACCAGAGGCTAATGAGTATCCTGACAATTGTCTAGGACCATCTACTTATGCCACTGTGCTGTAAACAATGCCTTGATTCTGTATTATATTGAGTCAGCAAATCCTCCAGAGTTTTGGAATCCTGCTGGCTTTGGTTCTGTCAGGGTCTGTGCAGGAGCTAGCCAGCTGGGTCTACCATATACAACAATAATATACGTAATTAGATCATTAGCTTTTTAAAGCATACAACAGTGGTGTTTATGTAACAACCTACATTTAATTGCATTTTTCCAGGTTCGTACAGAACATTAAAGGCCAAACGTGTCCTGCTGGTATATATATTGATCCTCACATTAGTTGAGAATTCCTCAGTTGTCATAGTTGTTTGTAACAACCTTAATTTGGTCACTTGTTCCTAGGCTAGAGCAATTTTTAAAATATATATTTCTTGTCTGCCCTCCATCACATTATCAAATAAATAAAAGAATCACAACCATACATATTTCCAGTTCCAAAGCATTTGCACCAGAATTTAGTAGCTAAGGTGATTGGGCTCCTGGAATTTTTCCAACCCTTAGAATTGATGTGCTAACAAATTTCATTAAAAATGTATATATAATCTTATCTGGTTATTAAAAACCAGTGTGGTAGTAGTTTCACATGTTTAGCTTTGGTGGGGAAGGCTGCATTGTGTGGGGGTGAGCACCATCTTTGTCAAGTTCAGTACAGTAATTGTAACTTTTGCCATTTTTAGAGACATATGCAGCATGCTTTGAATGCAGTGCCATAGTGGCACTAGAAAATACCTGCAGGTAGTGATTAGAGGCCACATGAGAGAATATTCAAATGGTATAATTCCTGTACTAAGTTGGTGGAATCTCATGTAAATGGTTTTTCACCCTCTGCGTGCAGTAATTACCTTAGTCTAGTTTTACTCCATCTGTCCTGATTTGCTGTTTATAAATGGGCTTCATTCCAATATTTCTGTTGCTGTAGATTTTTTCCCTTAATATTTGTTTGCTTAGTGGTGTAGTATTTGCTTTTGTATCTATTTTACATATGGGACTATGCAATCTCCCTTAAAAATAAAGCAAACCGCCACCCCCATCTCATTATATCCTTAGTAGTCAATTCCTGCAAATTTGATACTTGGGTGGGGGGCGGGGGAAGCTGTGAATATCAAGGAAAGTTCAGATCGTCATGATATTAGCTGAGAAATCAGGTTGCAGGGTATGTAGCCAAGTAAATGTGTTGTGCTCTGGGAAATAGCTGAGGAGGACATAACAGGCCCAATACACTGGGGTCACAGCACCTTTGTCCAGCTAGGAAGCTTTGTTCTTTCATCTGTGTCCTTTGTTTCAGCCTCATTTTTTTCATACGTGAACAGCTTTCATTGACATATACAAAATAAATGGACTCCAGTCTGGAGGGAAGAATCTATTTCCTGCTGAAGAAACCACAGTTGCAACCACAGTTGTCAGTGGCAAGTTTTAAGCTGCATGCAAATGGTGTTCCCATGTGTGGCACTTTCTTGCATATACATGATTTGATGATATTCAGCCCTTTGGGAATAATGAAGCATTGCAGTTTGGGGTACCATAGTATATAGTGGTGAAGAAGAAGCCTGTCCTACCCTATTTGCTGCTAGATGGCTCCGGTTCCACTGACAAGGGCTTTGCAGTGGTGCACAGAGGGACACTGTTGTCCTGCTTATAGATGTGTGTGGTGTGGTGGAGAGCATACCTGTAGCAGTGGTGTCCAAACTTTTTTCAAAGAGGGCCAGATTTGATGAAGTGAAGGGCCATGAGGGCGAACCAAAGGGCCAACCAAAGTTAACCTTTTTTTAAGGATTGAAGTTGTTGAGGGGGCCGGATTAAACCGACCGGCGGGCTGGATTAGACCCCCGAAACGGACTTTGGACATGCCTGCTTTATGGTTATCATAATGATTGGTATTTAGCAAGTTACACAGTAATGTCTTGCCTTAGTCCTAACTCCCTAAAATTATCCAGAACCTCCCAACGGTTCCCAACACTGGTTTTGGTGGATTGCTTCTGTGTAGATCAAACTTCATCTTTTTAAGAATATATTCACAAATTATTTGGAGGCTTTTGTAGTACCATTAAGTAAACATGAGTTTATCATCTATAACTGCTAGAACAGACGTGACTGGTATTCAGTGTGAAGGCTTTCACTTTGTGATCTTTCTGGCTTTTAGCAGTGGAGGTTTTCAGGTGGGTTCCTCAGTGCAACACCTCTAAACTACATTACCATATCCAACTATGAAAAGTTGTTTTTGGGTAGGCATATTATCTGAAGTTTTCAGTGAGGTGAAAGCTCACTTCTCCGTGGGAAAGACCATGCTTTTGATACTTGATATCACCAGGATATCAGAATGACAGTGTTCCTGTATTTTACTGCCAGTTACTTAAAGCCTGTCTTCACATAGAATATTTGAATTTCATATCAGTACATTTATTTTGCCTTTTGAGTAACTTTAAGGGTATGAATAAGGAGACTTCCAGTTTGTGCTGTACTAGCGTTGAGCAGCCTGCCAAAGAGATCCTCATTTTATTCTCCTGTCCTCCTACACAATAAAACAAGCTTAAGTTTTTCCAAATTAGGAAATTTCATGACTCACACACTTTCACTGTATAAGCGGCAATCGCTGTTCCCAGTTCCTACATCCTTGCAGACAAATAAGGGACAAAATAGTTCTCCCCTTTATTTAAAGAGGAAGACAATCCTTTGGGGGGGTGGGTTGTGGTGTTGTTTTTGGAATTAAAACAGTCTCTCTCTCTCTCTCTCTCTCTCTCTCTCACACACACACACACACACACACACACACACACGGTGTTTTAAACCAAATTTAATTCTCTTCTAGTGGCATTCCTAGTCACGATCCCAGTCTGACACCTTTAATTTAGCAGGAGTTATTCAGGTCTTCAAAAAAAATAAAATTAAAAAAAATCAAACTCTTTCCATTGCATCATACCAAATGTATATTTGGACTGAGTGCCTTTTATCTGATGAACTTCCTGAATTCCCTTCTTGCTTGGGTGAAACTTGTCAGACATCACTTTATTAGGTCGTTTATTCTGTGCTATAAACTGTCTGATGACTTAGGTTGAATATGAAATTACCTCAGCTGCAGTTGCCTTAGAGCACAATCCTATACACGTCTACTCAAAAGTAAGTCAACTTATTTCAGTGGACTTACTACCAGGAAACTTGAAATTGGATTGTAGTCACAATGTCTGTGTTTTCACATACCAGATGCAGAGGATAGAAATCTGTTTTGTAATTGAACTTTTAAGTGGCAAAATTGACTTGCTTAAGTTAACATTAGCTTTATGAATGAAAGTGTAACATAAGAATGGGATGCCACTGAGAGAGCTGCTATTATGCAGGTGGTGATTTTGACCATAACAGACAACAGTCCACTGTATTTCTCCATGTGTCCCAACCCTCTGAAACAGTTTGGGGTGTGAGCAAAAGGGCCACAGTATGGGATCAAGGAAGGGAGAACCTCATTGCATGATCAAACTCTATTCCACACATAGATGGGCACAATTGAAATGATTGTTGCCCATTATGGTTGAAATCCTCACCTGCAAAATCTACTTGTATGACACTGGATATAATACAGGTTTTACTGTATTTTTTGCTCTATAAGACTCACTTTTTCCCTCCTAAAAAGTAAGGGGAAATGTGTGTGCGTCTTATGGAGCGAATGCACGCTGCACAGCTATCTCAGAAGCCAGAACAGCAAGAGGGATCACTGCTTTCGTTGTGCAGCGATCCCTCTTGCTGGGATTCAGAATATTTTTTTTCTTGTTTTCCTCCTCCAAAAACTAGGTGCGTCTTATGGTCTAGTGTGTCTTATGGAGCAAAAAATACGGTATATTAATCTTATACTTGTAACTGATAAGAACAGCCAGAAAAACAGGACTTCGAAGACATGGAGTGTACTATTTTTTGAGTATTAACCGTCGAAATATCTTTTACATTGTGATCAAAGTATCTTCACCTTTTAGTAAATGATAAATGAAGATTGTCTGACTTACTGGGCAGTACACACATAGTGGTTGGTATTCAGTTGTGTCCATCTACAAATGGAGCAAACTTCTGCTTGTGCATGCAATAGGACTCCCATTCCTCCTCTTTACAGTCCTCCCTGAGGACTGCAGGAGGAGCAGAGGAAGAAGAAGTAACACTGTGCAACCGGAAGTCCACTTTCAAGATGGTGGATATCACACCAGGAGTAGATTGTGGTAATGTCCTCTTTCCCCAACCTCTCCCCTCTTGAGTGCGAATTCCCCCCATAGATCTTAACCACTGTTTAAGCATTGCAACAGTACAGTCGTCCCTTGGTTTTTGAGCAGCTTAGTTTGCAGACGTTTTGGCTCCTGAATGCCGCAAACCTGGAAGTGACAGTTCTGGTTTGCGAACTATTTTTGGAAGCCAAACATCCGACGGGGCTTCTGCAACTTCCAATTGGCTGCAGGAGCTTCCTGCAGCCAATCAGAAGCCATGCCTTGGTGCCCGAACATTTTGGAAGTTGAACGGAATCCGTTCCAAAAGGTACGACTGTAATGAAATTATATGTGGTTAAAGTTAACCTTGTAACTAGGCTTTGTTTAGTCTAATTTTAAATCATGTGTAGCAGAGAACCTGGTGCTGAGTTTCCTCAATCTCATTTTTTTAGCCCAGGGCAATCAAAATAGGATTCCCCATGTACCACTGTATGATGCGCATATTTCTTTGGTCAGTGTTATTCTGTCTGTCTGAGAAGTCAAAAACAAAAAAGCATGGTCTTTTTAATTATTGTGTTTTACATAAAGCAGAAGGTTTTCACTTTGACAAGTTTTATTTATATTCTTCCAGGAAACTGTTACTTGAATAATCTCTGGCTTTGTACTCGGCAAGCAAAAAGCATGGTTCTACATGACTGCTTTTGCATATGTACTCTCTCCAAAACAAATCTAATCTTGAATGTCTTGCAAATGAGGACATGGGGTTCACTAGGACAAATCTGGCAGCAGAATCAAAACTCTGGTATTTCTTTCATTTTACTGGGATCTTAGCTGCCAAAACATTAGTATAGCAGCTGTACTAATGAATAGCATTAGTAATTGGGGGGGGGGGAGTGTTTGGTTTTGATATGGAATGCTAGAACACATAATTTAGATCAGTGGTCTTCAATTTAGTAAAAATCCAGGGCTCACCTTTAACCTAAACATGTATTTGAGGATCCATTTCTTATTTTTTTTAACCATATATTTATATGGTGGTAGGATAATTCCATAGTGACCAACATAACATTTACAAGCTTTTTTACATAATATTTTTCTGTTAGCGAATATTATTTGATTTTCATTTACCTTTTTTTTTTGTTAACTGGGTTGATCTTCCCTGCAAAAATATTCAAGAAGTATGCCACTGAGAGTTTAAACAACTTTCTTTTTACTGTTTTAACAGACATGACACACACAAAAGTTTTGCAACCTCAAGTATTTCTCTGAAACTTAGACAATTCTATCCTCTGTAACCATGAATATTTTTTTCTGTCTGCAGCAATATATACACACATCTAATGTTTCATAGATGAGTGTCAAAACTGTGAGTAAGCTGGGTTTTCTGGCAAATTAATTGTGACCAACGTAACATGAAAACTCATTAACAGGCACTCGCAAATAACTACCTCCAAAACAAGACCCTGTGCATATTGCACTTTACTCTGCATTCACAAATTACAGATCAGCACCAAGTCCATATGTGAAGTTGTAATGCCAACAGGAATTTACACTTGGCTATAGCAACACTCCAATTATTCTCCCCCCAAAAGATTGAGAAATTGGCTAACAATTTCTCAACCTTTGCAATAACTGAGTTGCCAGCTGTTTCAGTTTCCATACTTTCTGGCAGGATTACCCTTAGGGACATCATTCTGTCAAACAAAAAGACAGAATGAAATATATATTCATACATTTTGAAATATATGAGAAATTCATTTACACTTTATGTTCAAGACTCTTCAATCTTTTACAGGGTTGTATTGTTATCCAGAGGCAGATTTAGGGCCAATGTGCAGAATTAGGGCACTGTGCTGCTAAGGGTCCCCCAAGTTAGTAGTGTACATTGTTAACTGAGAGGATACCTTTGAAACCTCTTGAGAGTCCCATGGACTGCAAGAAGATCAAACCTATCCATTCTTAAGGAAATCAGCCCTGAGTGCTCACTGGAAGGACAGATCCTGAAGCTGAGTCTCCAGTACTTTGGCCACCTCATGAGAAGAGAAGACTCCCTGGAAAAGACCCTGATGTTGGGAAAGATTGAGGGCACAAGGAGAAGGGGACGACAGAGGACGAGATGGTGGGACAGTGTTCTTGAAGCTACCAGCATGAGTTTGACCAAACTGCAGGAGGCAGTGGAAGACAGGAGTGCCTGGCGAGCTCTGGTCCATGGGGTCACGAAGAGTCGGACACGACTAAACAACAACAACAACAACCTTTGAAACATGACTACCAACAATGAATTGCTATTGTTGAATTCTAGTGTTTCAGTTGGTTGCATTGTTTCCAGTCTTCATTTCTCCTACTCCCCAATTAAAGTCAGTAAAGTCTGGTCCCTTAGGGCAATCTGGACTTAAATCCTACCAAGTGAAATGTCAAACAATTAAAAATCTCAAAACCATACTCTTCCCTTGTCCTACAATCCTTCCAAAATCCATTTTAATTTAGACAGACTCAGGGAGACATTTCTTTCAACTGGCCAATCAGTTTTCTGCAGCACTCAGCCAATTTCAATCCAGAAGTATTGCTGTCAACAGGAGGTCCCACCTGTCTCCTGGTAGAAAAACAGTGTGATAGTAAATCTGTATATTAATGGAGCTGCTGACTCTTAGCCCTGGTTGCACAGGTTTCACCTCCTTACTGTTGTCACATTGCCAGTCCAGCCACATTAGCAGGTATACTTTTCTGTTAGACCCAGGAGCCGATACATCTGTTCTGAGTAAATTCAGAGCAGTTTGCTTAAAAGCCACACCTACACAGAAGTAAAGCTCAGGCCCCAGCTCCTTTGATTAGCCTTGCATCTTTCCCTGTTTTTGGGAATGAGCTCCACTGGATATTAAAATGACTGTATAAAAGGTCTTTTGACCTTCCCCCCCCCCTTCTCCAGTGTCTCTGCTAAAAGAAAAGAATAAGATTAATGTGAAAGATCAATACACAAACTATATATTGTACGCCGTAGGATTAGTTGTCGCTATTGAACCCTTCCTACCTGACGAAAGCTTCATAGATTGCCTCTTCCAACAGGAGATTGATAATATATATTTGTCCATGTGACAAGGTGCAACATGTTACATTTGGTTGTATGGTAAGCTCAAATGCATAGAAAGTGTGTGCGCTAGCCCTGCCAAAGGTGTGAAGGAAGTACCATGCAAATGGTTGATTTGCATAAGCATAGAGCAAATACCATATGGAATGCTGCCATGGGAAGCATTAAGAAGTGGCCTCAGTAAGTGGACTATGGCATACAAAGGCAGCATCATAAACGACAGACAATTGAATAAGTCTGGCAGGGAGCTTGCTTTCTTGTGCAAATAGAGGTTTCTTTGCTGTTTCAGAAATTTATTTTATGTGGTGAATTAGCCAGATATATTTCTGTATTAAACTTTCTATACCACCTTTCCAAAACAATTCTCCCAAGGCAATTCAGAAACTAATTAAAGCAATAAAAAAAAAATTTAAAGAAAAAAACCATGAGAGGAGCAGTGTGTACATAGAGGCAAAGATGCAACAGAAAGCCCGCACAGCCAATAGTTTGGAGCCAAGAAGTAGGATGCTGTAAAGGTTAAGGCAGAAGAAGCAAAAAAATGAAAAGTCTAGTGAAGTAAAGCTTGGACTTGGTCCAGAAGATCTCAAAGCCCAGGGAGTGTCAAGGGAGCAGGTTCTTTGCAGGCTGGGTAGGCTAGGTTCACGCCATTTGAAAGATTTGAAGGATGGAACGAGCCTGTTGAATTGAACCTAGAAACAAACTGGCAGCCTAGAGAACATGTAACACTGGCCATACCATTTTGCACAGCTGTTGCTTCCAGACAGTCTTGAAGGACAACACCCAGACAAGAAATGACCGTGATTGATCTGCATGCTTTCTAAGGAATTATTAAACATTGCCAAGGTCTTAGATTTCCAGATGCAGCTGGCCTGTTAGATGCGGCTGATAAACATTGCACCTGACCCCATCTGCACTTAAGCTTCCAGGTCAATCATTCAATTATCCTGGGGAGAAAGACAACGAGCCTGAGCTTGTTCCTAATCTCACATTTGGGTTCTACCCTAGGGGCAAAGTAGTGGTTGAGCAGGTCTTCCAGATACCCATCTTAACCAACTTCTTGTTTCTACAGCTTTTTTGGGGGGGGGGTTAACTTATAATGCTCAAAACTATGCAGTACTTGCTAAAAAGGAAATACTGGAGCATTGTAGTATACTTTTAGTTACTGATGTGAAGATAGTAACACATAACCTCAAAAAAATGCTGAAGGAATTGGTTCTTCTTCTGTAATGGGCATTTTATGCTCTCATAATCCATGTAATGGCAGGTCCTCTGTTTCAATATCCACACAGGAAAGATGTGAGCTGAAGGCCAGAGGAGGGGCAGACTTTGGTCTTTCAAATTTCAGTGGTACCCTGTGCAAAGCCAAAATTCTGTGCCTTGCATTGCCCTAAATCCACCTCTGGCCAGAGTACAAGCTTTTAAACATGAAATATGTTTTGTAAAATATACGTGTCCTCATAGTATTCCATTTGGAAAACCTGAATTATTGGACTGGGTTGGTAAGTACAGTTTTCTTTCTCAGGTTTTGATTGTGAAGGATAAATGTGGAATTCACATCCCTGGGTAGGAGAAACGACCAACAGAAGTCTAACAAAATAAGTGGCTGTTAGTTACTGGTACAAAGTAATGGATTTGATACCCTATAATGTTTCAAGCTCTTGCTGTCCTTCAAGATGAACCTCAAGGTGAATCAGTCCATTAAGCCCAGAGATGTAAGTGCTTGCAAAGATTAGGTTTCCCATCCTCAAACATTACCAGTCATAATTCTTTTTACTGGTACATTTTAAAACTTATTTGAGTATCTATCTCAATACATAAGAGTAAATTACTAATTTCTCCAAAGGGCTACAATTGGAGATTGTAATCTGATCTCCTTTGACTTTTCTTTATCTAACATTTCTTGCTCAAATGCAAGATTAGATAATTATTGTGTGGCTTTCACAATCCAAGAATTAAAACATACACACACACACAGGAACACAAAACTGATGAATGAATTACAACATCAGCAACACCTATTCTGTAGGCTAAAACAAATTAAATCTTATCTAGAGTTAACACAATACTTGAATGCCTCCAAAAGATTAAGTATAAAATAAAATGACCAAGAGCTCAGGGCAACCCCTTAATCTTTTTATGCTGGACTTAAATTTTCGTCGCTGTCAAATCCAAGCTCAGTATAAACTGTTCATTTCCTGAAAGAACAGTCACACAGCACTAAAGGGGTTGTAAGATATTGGGGGAGGGGAATGTGCCTCATACATTTATCTATTTGGTAACGTAACAGGTATGGATAACATCCTCCATTTACCTTTGCCCATAAATACAAAATATTTGAACCCCTGTTTCATATGGGCAATGGCATTGCAGATAAAAGCTGTAAAATATTTCCTGAAGGCATGACAGTGAGAGCTAGAGATATAATGACAAATAAGCCACATTTGTGAAATTTGTATCCCATCGCTTGAAACAAAGCTTGTCTCTCTTCCCCGTCCCTTTCTTTTGAGCAGCTGTTTTCCTCTACTAGGGTGAAGTAGAGGATATGGCATTCCAGTATGGTTTAGGCAATGATGCATGTATTTTGGGAGGTGGGAGGGAAATCAAATGGGGGCGGTGATGGGTGGGAGGGAAATCAATCCAGAAAGTTATGTTAAGTGAACCGGACTTCAGAAAGCCATAATATGCAAAAGAGGTCTGTTTAGCTACTTCAGTTCTTCTGCTTTCCTGCTTCTATCTCTGTGGACAAGCACTTCAGATGCTGAGTGCACATTTCTGCAGCTCAGAATATAAGAAAGCCTTATGAGAGAGAACTGGCTACCCTCAAGTTCTTATATTTATTTTATTTATTTATAAAAATATTTATATACCGCTGTATCACAAAATTATTTCATAATGGTTTACAACAGCATCCTGTACTGTAGGCCTGGGCAATGTGTCGATACATCACCGAGGACCGGTATCGGGGCCAAAGCGTGATGGCGCCTTCACCCGGCGGTCTATTGCGAGTACAACCACCGCCGCTCCTGAGTCACTCTGCCACCAGAACCCAGTGCGCTGAAGGAGAAACAAGCTGCAGCTAGGCGCTGGTGACAGAGGGACTCGGGAGGAGTGGCGATTTCACTCACAATATACCCCCAGGTGAAACCTCCATCACGCTCTGGCCATCATATAACTGAGGGAGGAACATTGGCCATGCCAAGGCGGTGGTGGATAATAATTCACCGTGTATAATTGTACAGAATTCTGTCACTTGTTTATTCATTTATTTAACAAATTTTCATGCTTTCAATATAAACATTTTCAGGGTAGTTTGTGTCAGTAAAACAGAACAAATAAAACATACAAGAACATTGCAGAACTGAAACAGCTGGTTAGACTACCACCGTTGTTAAGTCTGTGAGAAATAAAAGGTCTTTGTCTACCACCAAAACGATACCAAAGCGGATACCAGGCAACTCTCCCTTGGGGGGGGGGGGGAGAGTTGCCTAAATGGGAAATGAGAACAATTTCCCTCCCATCCTTTAGGAAATCTTCCCAGTCTATGATTCTCTTGAAAGCTGATGCACACATTCACAAATCATCCTGTCCTGGTACCACTAGTTCCAAAGTACTTAAAAGACCACCTATCTTCTTAAGTTGGTGGCATTTTTATTTTTTTGTATTTACATCATTTCTTGTAAATCACTCTGGATATGATTAGTGATATAAAATTCCTATACTAAAAAAAAGTTGCATTACTTTTTTTTTCTTAAGCGATGAAGCTTTAGGAAAACCAGATCTATTTTTACTCACTTGGGGCTGTAGGCAGGCTGTTGTTAACCACAGCATGGCCTTGGAAAATAGTTTGTAACTGATGTGGCTCCTGCATGTACTTTGCAATTACTTTAAGGTTACCAGATTTTTTTCAATGAATCCAGGGACACTTTTCAACTTCAGTAGGAATGATAGGATTTTGTATGGGGACTGATTTGTAAATCCGGGGACTGCCCCCGGGAAACAGGGACATCTGGTACCTTAAATTACGTGTCCTTTTCCAGTGCATTTGTTATACTGTATGGTTACCACTGATAGTTGTATTTATGTCTATTTTGTTGGAAAAAAGATTAGGGGAAAATACAACTGATTTTATAACTTTTAAGGATTGCTAAAATATTTAAAAGCCCTAATATATTTATAGTTAGGGGCTTGTGAAAAATGCTTGCTAATGTTCAGCTGTTTTGCTGTTTGTTTGTTTGTTTGTTTGTTTGCTTGCTTGCTTGCTTGCTTGCTTGCTTGTTTTCTTGTTTTCTCCCTCATTGGGCCAGTCTGTGACTTCCTGAGTTTGCAAAAAGGGTTCAAGGAGTATTGCACTGAAATTAAGAAAGTGGCTCACTTCCCAGCTGCAAGTGAAAGAACAAAGGTCAAATTTTAAATAAAGCAAAAGTTAATGAGTAAAATTATTTACTTGAATTATCAATGGACATGCAGTACATTGATACATAATGGAACCAAGGAAGGGACTAGAGGGAAGTCAATTTGTTTTGTTTTTGTATTGTTGTTGTTATTTTTATTTTTTGTTATCTTTGGAAAATTAATAAATTGTTATTTAAAAAGAAAGAATTTACTTGAATTGATCACACTGTTCAGTTTTGTACATTTCAAATGTAGGCCAAGTATGAAAGCAGACAGAAAACTTAGGGTTGTAGTCAACTAAGAACTACTTAGAACAGAACCATTGAACTTAATTAACCTATGTTAGTCATTTCCACTTACTTCAGTGAGTCTAGTCAGGGTAGAACTAGCATTGCATACCACTCGCTTAAGATTGAATTTTTTGTGGTTGAAATCATCTATAGAGCATTTTTGCTTGTTTCTTCACACTTGCAACTATATTGTGAGGTGGATCTTCCTATTCCCATTTAACATTTGTTTTATAATTCATTAATCCTAAATAGATTAACATTGCTCTGTTGTTTACTCTTATAGCACACATCTGTTGACGGATATACTGAGCCCCATGTCCAGCCCACAAAATCAAGTAGCAGACAAAACATACCCCGTTGCAGAAACTCAATCACGTCTACAAATGAAGACCATCCTCACATTGGGAATTACCGCTTACTAAAAACAATAGGAAAAGGAAATTTTGCTAAAGTGAAGCTGGCTAGACATGTTCTTACTGGTAGAGAGGTAAGCTGTTTGTCTTTTTTTGCATGGTAACAGTAACCTGTGTTGCCTTATTCACACTTGTCTTTCTGCAATGAATATTCTTATTCTCTAGTTCTGTGATTGAATATGTAACAGGCTTTTTTTAGAGCCAAATGAGACATCAGGGCAGCAGACAAGTGGGCAGAATTACGTGTACTACTAAATCTCTTTGAAGAGGTAGGTTTGGAATTGAGATATTTTAAGATACAACAAGAGCATTTGAAGAGTAGGATTCCCCCGAAACAGCTGTCTTTCTTGCGGTTGGGTGGTAAGATCGGAAGTAAACCCCACAAAAAGGAAAAAGTTTTATAAATCCTTTTAAAAAAAACTTCTCTTCCCCATCCATGCTGCCTTGAACCCCCCTATTTTATAGGAGATCAGAAGGTCCTAGGGTTGGATACTGTTCCTATCCCGTCTAGTTGTGCCCTGATCAAAAGATAAACCATATTTGTGTGGAGACAAGAGTGGACAAGGGTTTGGAGTGGAGATCTTCTCTGAAAGCTCTAACTTTACTTATAGAAATGAACATGTTTAGTTGAAATTCAAAATATTCTGAAATCTCTTTAATTTCCCTGCTTCCAAACGCTAATAATAGAAAAAGGGAAATCACCACCTGTGGCCATAGGAAGTGATGCTTCCCTGCCCCACTGCTCTGCTGCTGGCTGGAATACAACACTGATTGCAGATTACTGACATTGCCAGCACAAGAAACCTCTGTAAATAGATTGTATTAGACAGAGTGGATAGAAGAAATTGCTCTGAGAACATTTAATGTGGATGGGCCTGTGTATGCAGTATAATCAGGCTGACTTCTTCCAAATACTGTATTTTTCGCTCCATAAGAAGAAGAAGAAGAAGAAAAAGACAGAGCGTGCGAGGGAGAAAGATCCCCCTCCGTGCTGGCTCCTGGCTGCTCTCATTCAAGTCACAGAGCCCCTCGGATAAGTGTTCTAAAGCTCTCTTCCCCCACCTCGCCTCTCCCCACCCCTTCGTGCGGGCGCCGCCATTAGGACGCTTGCACGGGCAATGTGCCACGCCCCTGCCGCTCTGGGAACCAAAGTCCCCAGCTCTGCCACTGCCAGGGACCACATATTCGCTCCATAAGATGCACAGACACTTCCCCTTACTTTTTAGGAAGAAAAAAGTGTGTCTTATGGAGCGAAAAATACAGTAATACCAAACATTGCCTGACACCGTGAAGCCCCCTAAACATGTTCATAGGCCCACTATTTTCTTGGAATTGTCAGTGTTTCAAGGAGCTTAATTTCATTGTTTTGTCTGACTATTTGCTAGTGTTCTATGTAAAATACTGCTTATATTTTAAACTTTTAAAACTGTAAACCTCTCCATTGACTTCATTTGTTTGTAATGCTAAGTTGTGATTTAGAGTTATGTGAACAAGATTCAAGCTTACGCTCACCCCTCCTCTGTTTCAATTGCTTTTGCTTTCATTTGCAATTATCCACAGTTGCATGTGATTAGTTAACCACAGTTTAGAGCAGCATCTGAACCGTAAATTGTATTTAACTGGTTTCTTTAAACAAGCCAGCTTTCTAAGCCACAGTTTGAGGTTTGCTGTGTTTGCTTGTAACACTAAGCCAAACTATAACTTAGTGAAAACAGCTGAACTCTCAGGGAAGAGGTTGCAGCCACTCTTTATCCTTCTTGGTCCTTTTAGAATTTAGCTTAGTGTGTTCCTTGAACGCAGAACTTGTGGATTAAGTTCCCACCTGCTGAAGGACCAGGCAGGATCAAAGTGGATGTAAACTCCTCTCTGGTAGCCAATGCATTCATGCAGTCCCAGTAGTTTGCCTACTTATAACCTGCAAACCAGGCCACTGGCTTATTTCAGTAAACCATAGTTAAGATTAATCACAGTTTGTCTTGGTTCAGAAGTAACACTAAGCTGCAGTTAGCTAAAAACAAGCTAAAGTTTCTCATCTCCTTGAAACAGCACAAGAGGGGAACAGAAAGTAAATGTGTCACTAAACTATAGTTTAGTGCTGTGTCCAAAGAAAGCCAATGTCTACCTAAAAATACTCACCTGTTGGTACCTTCAAAAGAGTGATTTCTTTATATCCCTAGGTTGCTGTGAAAATAATAGACAAAACCCAACTAAATCCTACCAGCCTACAAAAGGTAAGATGCTTCTTTGAAAAGGTTAAATATGTTGTCACTTCAATAAATTGGCCCATGTGATTTAAAAATAAAAATATTTTTATTCTTCCTCATAAAGAAATACAACTGTTTTTGCCATTACAGGACAATTGAATTGCTCTGAAGTTTTTATGCCCTGAATCCTTGGTCAGTTTACATTGAGATAGAGAGATGCTTTCCGTTCCAGATGTGAGGAGGGGGCCATACTAACATGATCTTCCTTCTGAAATATTTGAAGGATGTCCTATGTAGTGGAGCTGATCCATATGTTCAGTTGGTGCACCCAAAAGCTTTGTGGAGCAGCCATAAAACACATACAATTTTAAGCAGCCTCCAAAGTAGCTCCCATATTCAGCTTTAATCAAGTCACTCACCTCTAGGCCCATGTAGAAACTGCCTGAGGTGATGCTGGTACATATTTTCTTGGCATAAGTGAACTGAAATTCCTGAAATAAATAAGTTACATTTCTTACTTCTTTAGCCAACCAAGATCTCATAATGGATTTGGGCAGTATTGTATGTTGAAAAGGAGAATTAAGTCCCACTGAGATCTAGAACTCTAAAATATTGGTAGTTATACTTCTGTAGATTTGGAGTGATGTCACTTTCTTGAAGAAAAGTGTCCTGTAGGTTGAAGAAAAGTATGTTATATGTTTAAGCATTTTGTGAAGTATGTTCGTTTTAACCTTTCCTGAGAAATAAAGCAGTTCTTCAGATCTCTTTCTCTGGATCTCCTTACTGCAATTTTGAACATTGTCACTGGTTTGAGAAACTGGTTAAGAACAATTCCCTGCCAGACTTCAAATAGTGGTAGAATTTGCAGTAAGGTTTTGGGTGTAGTTTTTTTTTTTTTAAGTTTGGGCAGGTTCAAATTAGTTAAAGCCCAGAGAGTCTAAAGATTACTTACAACGGGCTAGATCCTGACTAAATTAGTTTTCAGTGAAACGTTAGTCATCACCTGAAGCAGATCCCCTTTATTTCAATGGGATCTTAGTGCAATTAACCTAGTCTGGTTCTAATCCAGTATCTCTATACAAGCAACTTACCACTGGTATTTCATAGACACTTATCTAAGTGTGAAACTACATCTTAAGCATTTTTGAATTTTGCATTCTGCAGTTATCCTTAGAATGTGTAAAAAACACCCTAAGTAAAATAGTTCTCTATTTTTTACAGTTGTTCCGAGAAGTACGAATAATGAAGATTTTGAACCATCCTAATATTGGTAGGGATTTGACATTTGTTTTGCTGAATCATATTAATTTTTTCCTGTGTTTGCCTTTACTTCTAACTTTGAAGAATCTCACTAGGTGACTTTTAGATTTGTGATCAAGGCCCTAATGCATATTAAAAAGACATCCACATTAGAGGAAGCCTAAATACCAAGCAGGTTGCTTCAGAGGTATTGGGATCACTTGCTTTCAGGACCCTATGTTTCCCCACTTCAGATGACACATCAGTACTGAAATGAAGTGGGCTGCTTCAGCGGTACTTAGACATTCTCCAAAACAAAGCAGATTGTCTGTAGTCAAGGGGACTTGTCACAAAACTGCATAGAACTTTCCAGCCTCTGCTTAAAAAAACCTCGTCCTATCTCCTCTCAGTCTCCTCTTTTCCAGGCTAAACATATCCAACTCCCTCAAGTGTTCCTCATAAGGCTTGCTTTCCAGACCCTTGAGTATCTTGGTCACCCTCCTCTGCACCCATTCCAGCTTATCAGTATCCTCCTTAAATTGTGGTGCCCAGAACTGGACACGGTCTCCCAGTGTGGTCTGCTCAAGGCAGAATCAAGTGGGACTATTTCTTCCCTTAACTGGGACAATATACTTCTGTTGATGCAGCCTAGAATAGCATTACCTTTTTTTTTTGCTGCTGCATCACACTGTTGACTCACAATGTTTTACTTCTAGGAAATAAGCTAGTTTATTGGAACTATGTAAATTCTCACCAAGTAGGGCCTGTGGCTTACATCATTCTCTGATAACTTTCTGCAGGGCCAGTGACTCATCAGATTAGTTCTTTAGCCTTTCAAGAAGTCCTGTTAACACACTCTTAGGGATGCCCTTAAGTGATTGTTTATCCTGTGTTTTCAAGCTATGGTCTGACTTAATTTGGTTGTAGTGTTTTGTGAAAATGGAGCACTGATTTTTATCAATATGGATTTTTAACATTGCTCTTTGTTAAATCGATACCACTTTGATAAGAAAAATTGAGGCCTGTGAATAAGAGCAGGTTTGCAAAGTGTGTAACTTTCCCTTTCTGCTTTAGTTTTCCCCACCTTTAGAGCCCCACTTTGTGATGACAATTCTTCTGGCTGAGGAAGGCAGAACAGTTTTGTTCCAGAGACAGTTATTGTTGCTGAATCGGCCAGAGGGCTTGTTGCATACAAGGTATACACATTGCTGCATACAGGGTATGCCCTTTTTTACTCCTTCCAGCTGAGTGTGCGGCCTTTCCAATATGCTTAGCTTTTGTTCACTTATTCTTAAACTATTGAACAACAATAATTTTGTTAATATATTTTATAGGCACTGTCCTGGTTCTTAGTTGTTCTACTTTCGCATCTAGCATTTAACTTCAGTGAAAACAAAATATGGTCATTTTCTAACTGATTCTAGAGAAGTGGGTGGTTTTACTTCTACAAATTTCATCTCTAGAGCCAAACTTTGACTTGGATATCCATTAAATTTTGACGTAGATAAGAAATAACATTTTACCTGTTTTAAAATGTTCTTTACTGTTTGTGCTAAGGCATTTTGTTATCAACTTTTTATCTTGCAGTTAAATTATTTGAAGTTATTGAAACAGAGAAAACATTATACTTAGTTATGGAATATGCCAGTGGAGGTAAGCAAACATTCCATTCTACTTTTATGGGCCGATTTGAAATGTAGGAATTTGAAGATGGAAGTGGGGCTGGCATAACACCTCAGAGCTGTGATATACTTTTGGTATCTATTGCATGACACTCCGCTGCATAAGAGCCATAGTTTCCATAGGACATAGTTATCTCTTTTGTTGATGTAGGCTGCTTTATAGTCTGTGTCCTTGAAAAGGACAGCCTAGTTCTCACCTACAGCAGATGAGTTGGTAGGTCTTTGACCGGACTAAAATACTTCAGAGTGCATCTGGCGACTTACATGACCCCTCCCCCCCAAAAAAAAAACAACCAGAAAGTATTCCTAGCATGTAATGCAGAAGAGTTCTAGCCTAACCTGCTCCCTGACATGTTGGATTTCTATGTATAGGAAAGTTTTTCATTGAGGAATATTTCAGCATGTGACTTATTTTCTGCAGTGTGAAGTAGTATAGTCCACACAGGTTTACTGCCTAATTTTCTGTTGTGTGAGAAGTCAGCATGCATAAGCAGCACATCAGCTCAGTTTAATAATAATAATAATAATAATTAATAATAATAATAATAATAATAATAATAATAATAATTTTTATTTATAAATAAAATAAAGTTTAAATAAAGCAGTTAAGCTTAATAGGTTTGGTGTCGAAGTTTGGTGCTGATAGAAAAGAAACTCTTCCAAGGAGCCCATATTCTGAAGTTCGAGTGGTAGAAGTTCTGCTAAGAATGAATTCTTCATGCTCAGGAAAGATGAGGCTGATATCCTACACTGGATGAGAAACTGAGTTATTAATCTGCACACAGTTTGGATTGTGTTTCTCCAATAATCAGAGTTTTGGATGAGGAGCACTTTGTTTATTTATTTGTGGGTGGTCAGTCTAGTTAAAATAGTTCCCATTCATCTTTAAAGTCACAGTTATCCTTGTCCCATAGCTTATATGTCAGTTTTGCCAGTTCTGCATAGTCCATCAATTTTTCTTGCCATGATTCTCTAGTTGGGGTTTCTTCAGTCTTCCATCCTTGTGCTATTAGAACTCTCATGGCTGTTGTCGCATACATGAAGATGTTTTTCAACTTTTTTGGCAGATCTTTCCCTACAATCCCTAACAAAAATGCTTCAGGCTTTTTAGCAAATGTTAAATGGAACATTTTCTTCAATTCATTGTATATCATTTCCCTTTTTTTTTTAATTACATTACAACCCCACCACATATGATAAAATGTCCCCTCCTTTTCCTTACACTTCCAATATATATTTGAACTAGTTTTGTACATTTTCCCTAACTGCACTGATGTCGTGTACCATCTGTACATCATCTTCATGTAATTCTCCTTCAATAGGGAACAATCTGTAAATTTTAAATCAGTTTTCCATAATTTTTCCCAATCTTCCACCATAATGTTGTGACCTACATCTTGTGCCCATTTAATCATAACTGATTTTACCTCTTCATCTTTCGTCTCCCATTCTAATAGTATGCTGTATGCGGCCTTCAGTAATTTCACTTTCCCTTCGATCACTTCCGTTTGAAACCTAGATCTTGTATAACTGAATTCTTTCTTGCTGTCTTCTTTATGTGTTTCATATAGTTGTCGATAATGCAACCAACTCTGA
Organism: Podarcis raffonei; assembly: GCF_027172205.1. Taxonomy (NCBI): domain Eukaryota; kingdom Metazoa; phylum Chordata; class Lepidosauria; order Squamata; family Lacertidae; genus Podarcis; species Podarcis raffonei. The sequence continues at coordinate 95,235,707 of NC_070604.1, read as the reverse complement.
AAGTGGTCTTTGATCTCATTGTAATCTCTTAATTTCCATTTTCCATCATGGTCCTTTAATAAATCAACATATGTGAGCCATTTTCCTTTCTTTCCAAGTGGTTTGAGCAATAATGCTTCATGTGGTGAAAGCCACCACGGGGTCTTTTGTTCCAATAAGTCTTTGTATCTCTCCCATACTCTCATTAGTGATTTCCTGATTATATGGTTGTAAAAACTTCTATTAGTTCCCATATCTTTTTAACCGTTTCCATAGAGCTGTAAGTTACATTAAGCAATATAGAGTACAATTTAGAAACTAATCCTTTTTCTCCTCTATCCATTGTGCTTAATAAATTTTCAAATTGTGTTAAAGTTTCAGAGCTTGTGTTTTTGCATGTTCTTTTATAATAAAACTATGAATTTGATTAAAATAAATCCAGTTTGTGTTAAGATTTGACCGGTTTAATTTTCTTTGGTTATTGTACTGCTTATCGATAAGACCTATGTGCCTGGCCTTTCCTTCCAACAAGGAATAATCTAAATACTATTTTTATGAGTTGCTTAAGATATTTCTTGAACACATCTCAGGAAACAGATCCATGTCCATAAATTTGGTGTTGTTGGGAAGCCTAAAGCTTCAGTTATAGGTTGGGTGGTAGTATAAGTCAGAAAGCAGCTTGGGAGGGTGTGGGGAAGCTGAAGGGGGAAAGCCCTCTTGCATTAGTCAGAGTCCTTTTGCTGGCTTCTGCTAAAGGAACGAGTTAGTTGACTGACAAGCACTTTGATTTGTCACCAGGGAAACCTGTGCAATATAATTCTGTTCCATTCTGCTTTAGGAGAAGTGTTTGACTACTTGGTGGCACATGGAAGAATGAAAGAGAAAGAGGCACGTGCAAAATTTAGACAGGTAAGAAAAAAGGTCTTATAAAGTGAACCTGAAATGCTGGCTTCAATAAAAGATACGTTTTAGTGTTGTGAACTAAGCGCAGGAAATGTAGATCCCGTTCACACTAGGTATTAAGTGTGAAATGGCTGACTTGGTTCGCTCATATTTTTACTAGGCATAATCTCTTATTATCCAGCAGTGGCCCTCTAATATTTTCCCTGTGCTTCTTTCATCTATTTGGGGACATCAAAAAAATCATTTTATTTTTTTTACAAAGGAACAGAGCAGGAACACAGTGCCTACAGATGTAGATCTCTTTAGTACAGCTCTTTTATCTTTTTGCAGATGCCTGCTCTTTGACATGTACAGGGATGCTGCAGTCCTGCATCAACCCTCCCAACTTCTGTACTTTTCTGTGGAATTTTGCTTAGGGAACTTACAGCCATGAATGATTTGGGTCTCCTCTCCCCTTAATTCTTCTTTACCAAATCATCAAAAACATTAACAAGTCATAAAAAAGAGCTTGATGCTAGGAAGGCTAGGACAAGTTGAAATTGCTTTAAGGAAGGTTGCAGTCATAGAATTGTAGAGTTGGAAGGGAATCTAGTCCAACCCTTTATAATGCAGGCATCCTGCCCACAGCCATCCCTGGGTGGGCTCAAACTATCAACCTTTTGGTTAACAGCTAGACCCAACTCCCTCAACCGTTCCTCGTAAGGCTTGTTTTCCAGATCCGTTATCAGCTTGGTCACTCTCCTCAGCACACAGTTATGTGGGAGTAAGACGACCCTGAGCAAATATGCAGTAGGATTGAGCAATAGAAATGTCTTGAAGGAGAAGGGGGTCAAACCAAGTCAGTCACAACACTGGCCATTAGAGATACAGTGGTACCTCGGGTTACAGACACTTCAGGTCCAGAAATAGTACCTCGGATTAAGAACTTTGCTTCAGGATAAGAACAGAAATCACGCGGCGGCAGTGGGAGGCCCCATAAGCTAAAGTGGTGCTTCAGGTTAAGAACAGTTTCAGATTAAGAACGGACCTCCAGAACGAATTAAGTTCTTAACCCAAGGTAGCGCTGTATAGCCAACCATGAGGCACAGAGAAAGTTACAGTATAAAGGCTATATGGGGATAGGAAGGGGAATGCTACTGAAAATTAGACCGGGTCACTGACGGAGATACTTCTGTTAGCACACCACTGATTATCAAGAGCATGGGTAGGCAAACTAAGGCCCGGGGGCTGGATCCAGCCCAATCGCCTTCTAAATCCAGCCCGTAGACGGTCCAGGAACCAGCGTGTTTTTACATGAGTAGAAGGTGCCTTTTTATTTAAAATGCATCTCAGGGTTATTTGTGGGGCATAGTAATTCGTTCATTCCCCCCCCCCAAAAAAAGTGTAGTCCAGCCCCCCACAAGGTCTGAGGGACAGTGGACTGGCCCCCTGCTGAAAATGTTTGCTCACCCCTGATCAAGAGAGACTGACTAGCACCAAGTCCTCTGCTCTTCCTGGAGCAAAGGACAGTTTGGCTGGGAGGAGAGAGGAAAAAGACAGAAACAGAAGCAGCACAATTTTCAATGGAGAAAAATGACAAGGAAGGATATTCAGCCACTGGTAGGAAAGAATTTAGCCTCCAAGAAGTAGAACAAGGAAGATCTGTATCTGGTGCGGGATGCGGTTGGTGCTGTGGTCTGAACCACTAAGCCTCTTGGGCTTGCCAATCAGAAGGTCGGCAGTTCAAATCCACGCAACGGGGTGAGCTCCTGCTGTGTGTTGTCACAACTTCCACCAACCTAGCAGTTTGAAAGCATACCAGTACAAGTAGATAAATGGGTACTGCTGCGGCGGGAAGGTAAATGGCGTTTCCGTGCGTACTGGCATTCGTGCGCCAGTAGTGGTTTAGTCATGTGGACAAACGCCAGCTCCCTCTGCCTGAAGCGAGATGAGTGCTGCACCCCATAGTCATCTGGACTTAATTGTCCAGGGGCCCTTTACCTTACCTTTTACCTATCACTGGTGCCTTATTCTGCCTTCCTCCACCTGCTTTATTCATTTTAATTATTTTAATTATTCATTTTAATTTATTCATTTTAATTATTCATTTTAATTATTTTGTGCGGGTGCATACCTAAAAATATGCGGGTGTGCGGGTGCATTTAAAAATAAAAATTAAATCCTTAAGAAATTAGTCTCTTCTCTTTTCCCTACCTTCTACAGTCCTCCCTTTGCCATGTGGATGGTTTAAATGGGGAAATAATAGTTTTATGTGCTGTATTGAAAAGTCCACTTTATTGTGCAACAGCAGCACTTCAGCAGGGTTAAAGAGCTCTAGTGCGGAAAGGCCCGTTGCTTTATCTCCTAAGTATTTTAAGTATTAGAGCATGCTTTAGGAATATTTTCAGTGGGTTGGATCCAAAGGTCATTCTTTTGACTTTCAGGCAAGTTTGATTGTATTGCAAGTTTTTTTCAGATCTTTGAAAACAAAATGCCTTTTAATGCTTGTGTGTGTGCCATAATTTACTCTTGGGGAACCTGGGCAACTTGTTCAGCACCAAGGAGAGCATTCAGAAGCACATAATGAGTTTGAAGACTGCAGCAACTCAGCATATTTTGTTAATATCGCTTACAGTAAATAGGAATCTTAAAAATGTGATTAAGTTGGACTTTTTTGTCGTAAAAAAAAGACTCCTTCATTTTGATTGACATATTCACCCCAGTCCACTTGATTGCAAAATTTAGGGGAGTACTTGCAGAACTGTTCTAGCACAAGGCAGTTACGCCCCCCCCTGCCCCCGAATTAACTAATAATGGCTTTCTGGGTTTTGATTTTTTGTGTAGTTACCACTGTGTGGAAAGTAAGCTTGCACTCAAGGACTGACAAAGGAATAAACGTTGCATGAATTCTGACCTGATGCCATGTTTCCAATACATTTTCTGGAGCTGGTGGGGGCTATTGTGGTGTAGCGATGAACAGGCTGAACCACTATGAAGCAGGGATTTGCTGGCTGGAATCTTTCCTTTGCATATAACTCATTTGGTGGCTTTAGGCAAGCCATTCTTTCTCCATGTCAGTGTTCCACTTGCAATAAGGGACAATAGTGTAGCAACCTCATAAGATTCCTGCAGAGGTTACAAGAAGATAATAGAAGTGTAGGGTTTGATCTGCTTCACTATATAAATGTTAAGCATTCTTCTTGGAGTCGTTCTTAAATGTTCGCTTATTAACCAGATTTCTTATTTCAGATTGTGTCTGCTGTGCAGTACTGTCATCAAAAGTGCATCGTTCATCGTGATCTCAAGGTATGCTCCTTTTCCCATCCTTTAAGAACTCAAACTGCACGGAAGCAGAACAATTTATGTGCTCTTTCTGCCCACTTTGTAAGTTTGTAAAATATATAATAAATTGCTGCTTAGTCTCTCCCCATGTTTGTCAGGCATGTAAGTCATGAGTCCTTTCTTCCCCTGAAGAAAAGTGGGACTCACTGCCCAAATCTTCCTAGTCTCCAGTCCAGGGAAACTTTAATCCCACCCTGTTATGATTCAGTGCAGTCATCATACTGCCTCTTCTCCTGACTGCCTAGGAGATTGGGAATGCTGCCTTGCAGCTTTATGCTGTTCCCTTCTCTTATTCTAAGCCATAACAATTCCTTTAGAGCAGGCCTGGCCAAACCTGGCCCTTCAGCTGTTTTGGGACTACAATTCCCTTCATCCCTGACCACTGGTCCTGTTAGCTAGGGATGATGGGAGTTGTAGTGCCAAAACAGATGGAGGGCCAAGTTTGGCCATGCCTGCTTTAGAATTACCATGCAGTCCTTCCCTCTGGATATAAGTCCCCACCTCCCTTTAAATTTTAGAGCTAATTTTCACTAGTATTACATTTGCACACGTTTTTGCTAACCATGTCAGCAAATCTGATTCTACTCATGATTGTGGATAATGGTTTGCAGCTATAAAATAGAAGCTCCATTGAGAGCCCTATCTTGATGACCAAGCGTGCGTGCATGTGAAGGCACATCTGTATGTGTTTCTTTGTAAAAAGTTCAGCAATGAAGAGTCTTCTGCTTTTTAACTCTCCACAATCTTTATTTCCAAATCGAAAACCACTGTCTTGGCTGTTTTCATCTCTCATTGTACCATCATAGAGCATCTGGCTTCTTGGCCCTCTCTCTGTTCTGCTATATCTCCCCTTCTTCAGTTTATCCCAGAAAGTCACTGCCAAATTCATTTTTCTCTTCCATCAAAGTGAACCTTAAGCACAGGCTCTGTGTCGTGCTCAGCTTCTGCTTCAAGCTCTCAGTGCTTTGAAAGCTGCTCATCAATCTGCCTTTGACTATGGGCCCATCTATGTGATCCTTTAGAGATAGAAGTCACTGTGAGTTATCCTGAGCGCAAATGCTTTTAATGATTAAGGAACAGTGAGATTCACTGAAAGAGCGTTAAGTGAGACAATCTGAATCTAGAGGAGTGCACATTCTTAACATTGAAGAAGCAAACCTTTGGAGCCGACAGCAATCTTAAGGTATAATTGTTAAAGAAGACGGCATTAGACCTGATTCATTTTATGGAGTCAGCTGGCTAAGGGGCAGGAAAGAGGGAAAGACAAAAGAAAAACCTGGTTCTGTTTCATATAGGAATCACTGTATGAGTTTTCATTTGTTTTGTCTGTGTCTTTTTAATTCCTAAACAGTCCAGTCATTATTTTAATTTCTCTTTTAGATTTTTCCATTCTCCAAAGATCCAGGGCAACATTATCTCTGTAGCTGTTTAGGTTACAATCCTATACACACGTATTTGGGAGTGAGGCTCATTAAGCTCAATGAAACTTATTTTGAGCAGACATGCATAGGATTGCACTGTGTCTGATATGTGTACATATGTCCCATTGATGGCAGCAGGTGTACTGTCGGCTAAATCGTACAAAATCTATACAAGATTTTAAAAATTCCTGCCCTCTTCTCATCATGAAAGGATATATATTAGATCCCATCTTATATAAAATTGCCGTTCCAGAACATTCTGCATTCTCAGTACTGGTGATTGCCTGTTATGCTGTAACATATAGCAAAACACAAAGCTCTGTAGAATGACTAGTTCTTCTCGTAATGAAGTTATGGCATACTGTTATGTTGATACTTACCTTTAAAATTCTATTCTCATTTTTTCAGGCAGAAAACCTTCTTCTCGATGGAGATATGAACATTAAAATTGCAGATTTTGGTTTTAGCAATGAATTTACTATAGGCAACAAACTGGACACTTTTTGTGGAAGCCCCCCATATGCTGCCCCTGAACTTTTCCAAGGAAAGAAATATGATGGGCCAGAAGTGGATGTCTGGAGTCTCGGAGTCATTCTTTACACTCTAGTCAGTGGATCGTTGCCATTTGATGGTCAGAATTTAAAGGTACAGTTGAGATTTGAAATGGCTAAGTCTAGTCTTCAATTTTTCTGTCTCAATAGTAGATGTTCTTCTTTGTTTGGTTTTTCTAAAGGAACTGAGAGAACGGGTATTACGGGGGAAGTACCGGATACCATTCTATATGTCCACAGACTGTGAAAATCTACTGAAAAAACTACTTGTATTGAATCCAATCAAGAGAGGGAGCTTGGAAGTAAGTATTGTGATCTTCCCCCATTCCCCTCTCTTTTGTATTTCATTGGAATAACTCAAAACCTATAAGGAATAGACTACTCCTACATTTCTCCAAATATGCTACCACAGGCTGCTTCACTATTTGGTTTTTTTAATATCGTTTTTCTTGGTAAAATGGCTTTTTATGGATCCTAGTACGTTGTTAAATTAAAGCTTTTATTTCTTTTAAAAAAGCTTCCCAATGAAAGCTGTTTTTCTGGAGGAAATAAATACAAGTTGGTGTATATCATGTGTGATGATTAAACATGTAAGGTTTCATCCTGAGCTTATGGGACATAGTAGCCAGTTTTTGCAAATAATACCAGTCTAAATGCAGGTTGGTTGGTTAGTTAGTTCTACCAATTAACAGTCTTCTGTGTGGGAATGTTATAACATGTGCAGTAGACTTGTCAGGTGAGGTTCATGAAATTCATCATTGGATGATCCTGGATTCTAGTGATATGTGTCGGAGAGTAGGAGAGAGAGAGAAACTTCTGTCTATCCACTGTTTCTGTTTCTAGATACCTCTGCCATGTCCCCTCTTGCCTGCCTTTTTGAAAACTAAGGAGCCCCAAATGTGAAAACTTTTCCACACAAGAGAGTTGCTCCAGTCCTTTGGTCAGCAGTATGGCTATAGTCAGTGTGTGAAAAAAAGAAGCTTTTTGATCAACCAAAACTGATGTTTCTGATTGGGCAGATTTTTTTTTAAATTAACTCATTTTAATGCAAGAACTTAGGAAAGCTATAGGTAGCATGCACCTTCTTAGAATATCAATTTCCCCTTCTCTCTTTCGTAGAAGAGAATGCCTCTTCCAAAATGGAGCCTGCTAGAAAAGTGTGTGCATTATCTTTAAAAAAGAGCTGTTTTCTGTAGTAATCCTTTTTACACATGGAAATTTGGGAGGTTGCGATTAACTACAAATTTGTGTAATTGTTTGACTAAGATTTCTCTGATCCGGTGAAAGCTCTCATAATATACTTAGGCTTAGAATTTCAGTAACGTGACATAATAATGGTCCAACAAAATGAACAGAATATGATTAAGTAGCTAAATTCGGGATTGGAGCAAAGCACAAATAACAAAGATCATGTTAAACTGTCTGAAATGTGAATTATAAAATATTATCAGATATATATTGTTATGCATACAAAGATACAATATCCTGTTTAGTGTCTCAAACTATGAAATGCTGGTGTTTTTTCTGTAGCCATGTAGTTGTATCACTCCTTTCCACAAAAAATGAAATGAATGCTAAGTTAATTGTGCTTCTGCTGAAAACAGTGTCCTTGTCCGTTGTACTAATTTAACAGATAAAGCTAGTGCATTTAGTGTAAGAAAGGTTAATTGTTCTTCAAAAACCAATGATTCATAAGTAATCTTGTTTTTATAGTAAAGACAGCTGAGTTTTAAAAGAAGCTGTTTCCATATGAGTACCTGTTTCCCATTTGCTATGGTATTTGATGAGCTGCATTTGGGAAAAAAAATATTTTGGTTATGTATTAATTCCAGCAAGTTGAAGCAGCCAGTCACCTAGGCCTCTGGGCTTTGCATCCATGGAAGATTTACTGCTTGTTAATGCCCAATAAAAGTACAGCAGATGATAAAATGGCTTGAGAAGTACAATGTGTATTAGTCATCGGTTGACCTTTCTTTCATCTTCATAGGTTTGCGTTTGCAGCTGAAGATGGTGTTCCACCAAATTAATCTCATATAATCACTTTCTGACATAGATCACTTGAGCACAAGCTGGGAGATATACCCCTGATCAGCTGTGACTCTGTACTGAATAATTCTGTGTCTGGTAGCTTGCCAGTGGAATGTGGGTATGAGTAATTTCTGCTTCACTGATGTGTAGCAGTCATTGTTAGGCTCCTGTCTATATAGGATGGTGTAATTAGGATCACAGGAGGTCAGCTCAAGGATGTTAATATTCACTTAACAAACTTCAAAATGGTTGAGTCCAAAGGATACTGCTGACTAAAAATGTAATACTAATGTTCAGGTCTCTGTAGTTTTGCTGTATTTTGTAACAGCCTAGCACAGGCACAAAACTTGGCAGAAGAACAGTGCACAGAATCTGAGAATGCCAGATTTAAGGGTGTGCAGATTTCAACAAGTTTCTTACTTTTATAGGTTTAAATTGTGTGGCCAGTGTGTGGTGAGATCTCAGTGCACTGTGCTGACTTTTCACCAGTATTTATAAATAGGTTGTGTTCATTTTCATTTTTAAATAGTGTTTTCTACTGATAATCCTCCTAGATACAGTTTTGGGAACTTGGCCCTGTTATGCTCAGTAATGCTCTGTTAGTTCCCTCCTGCCCGGGTTAATACTGTCTCACTATTAACAGCCTTAGAAGAATTTTATGTTGCTGGTTCAAAAATGGGTTGTTGCCAGGACATTGTGTTCAAAGCAGAGTGCATGAATGCTATAGAAGAGAGGGACTGTCTCTGTCTTCCTGTGAAACACAGGGCAATTGTCTCAGGGGGTAAAAGGCCATTGCAGAACCACTGTTCAGTAATTGTGTGAAGTGCTGTGTTATATATGGGTATTGTGTCAGATAAATGATTCTATCTGAGCCTTTGTCTGATCTTCTTAAGATGTGATTTTGACTGGCATCTGCTCATCTAAAATAGCACTAGAATGTTAAGTTTCATGTCCTAATGAAATTTAATACATTTAGTTATAGGCTTTATCAGTGTTTTGATGTTTGCACAGTGAAACTATTTAGGACCATTTTGTAGCAATATACAGTTTCTGCAGTATGTCTTTCACTAGCAACCTTTGCCAAACTAAAGTTGAAGAGACAGCACTGTATGCTTAATTCATATGTTGCCTAAGGAGCATTAAGTTACCATGCACTTCATATGCATTTTACTTTATACATTTAAGAGGAGAATTAAAATACTCCTGAGCGATTTTTGAGAGCATAATATTTGAAAAGATTTCACACTTTGCTTTCAGTTAGGTCTGAATTCTTCAGCTGTGCACTTTTTTAGATGGAGCTTGGAATACTGCTACATATGTGGTCAGACAGAACATGGGTTCATTATATTTAAATTGTCCAGATGTCATTCTTCTTTAAAAAGGCAAAAAATATGTCTGGCTTCCTTGTGTTCCAAAACTCAAAACTGTATTCTAATAGCACAGGGTGAAATCCTTTTGATCTGTCTGATTTGTCCTCCACAGAGGAGGGAAGGAAGGGGAGCCGTGGCTCCTGTCCGTCCCTCCTTCGCAGCTCACTTTAAAGCAGGCGGCTCCCCTTCCTTCCCTCCTCCATCACTTGTTTTAAAGCAGCAAAGCGGGCAGGAGCCCCCTGCTTTGCTGCTTTAAATAGTTTAGCACAACATTTGATTCAGAATATTTTTGTGTGTGCTTTCCTCCTCTAAAAAACTAGGAGTGTCTTATGGTCAGGTGTGTCTTATGGAACGGAAAATACGGTAGTGATGGCCAAAAACTTTGATGGCTTTAAAATAGGATCTGACAAATTTGTGGCTATCTTGTCCCTCCAATCTGAGAGGCAGCATGCCTTTGAATACTGGTTGCTGGGAAGAGCGTTCTTACAATCAGGCCTTGGTAGCGGACTACTCAGAGGAATCCCATTTTGCCACTGTAAGAACAGGATGCTGTACCATTGGCCTGTTCCAGCAGGCTCTTCTTATGCTGTCTTGTTTAACCACCACTGGATTAAAAGCCATTCCAGAAGTAGAACAGCAGCATTCAAAGAATAAGATAAGCATTGAATTTCACCCATAATCTTGAACATGAAGTTTGATAAGGGCACCTTTTTTTTGCTGTTGTAGAGAATCTATTATGGACTTAGAATTTTCAATAATGCTTCCTCAGAAACTTGAGCAAGGAAAGCGTATGTTTTAAAGTACTCAAGCATTGCAAACTGATGGCTTCTGTGTGACCCACTAAAACAAAATCCTGAAGCATAGACATTAGCCAAAAGCAGGAGAACAAAAAGTGCTTCAGTGCTTCAAAGGGAAATTGGTCATGGGGGAGCGGGTGTGTGCACTCAAAGGTCACAGTCTGCAAAACCTCTGAACAGCTCATCCGTAAGGTGTCGCAGCACTTCTGCTTTTTGCTTGGGTATGAAAGAACAATGGCTTGTTGTAAAAATCCTTTCGAAATAGGAGCTGTCTCCTGAGAAGTGAAGCAGTTCCCAAAATAAGTCTTTCTTTCCTGTAGCCGAAATATCAGCAGCTTTCGCTCATTCATTTGAATGTGAAGGAAAGGTAAATTGCAGGGGACAATTCTCCTTTAAGGAAAATTAAGCTGTTATATATGTTTGGTCCTTTTATGGATTCAGCATGAAAGCCCAAAAACATATGTTTATTATTAATTCAACATTTGTAGATACAGATAGAAGCTAATAAAGTAGTTCAACGTACTTTAGATGGTAGTTTGTCTTCCATATTGTTAATATTTTTATGGATAATTTTAAAATATATTTTCAGTTGAGAGAATGGACAACCTAAAATAGTCTGTAGGCTGCAAAAATGGTACTATTGACTTGTTTGTGGTGAATTAATCATGAGTATAGAAAGCTGTTTTGTTCCAAGTCAAACTAGGTCCATCTCATTCAGAACTGGCTACTTTCTGTGTAAAGATGCTGGAGAATGAACTGGGGATCTTCTGCTTGCAAAGCATCCACACTATCACTGAACTACTGGTCTTCCCCAAATTTATTTCTGTTCATAATACATGGCTAACACTAACCCTTGGACCTGAGTTGTTCTTTGCTTTGTGCATTGGGGTTGAAGGGTCCAATTTAATTTTGGCAGTAGAAGTCATATGCCTTCAACCAAATTTGGATGGTACTCCAACTGTGGCTATTCTTGGAAAACAAGATTTGGCCATGGTTATCTGTGCTCTCCCAACATGCAGATTGAAGTACTATAATGCGTTTTTAAGAGGGCCTTTCTAAAGACTGTTTGGAAACTTCATTACTTCAGAACCCAGGGACAGATTTGTACTGATAGTAGGGAAAATGTTTTTTCAGTATTCCAAGATCTTAACCTGGCTACCATTTTATTTCTAGGCACATTTTCAAGTGCTTTAACCTATAAAATCCTAAACCACTTAGGGTCAGGAGAACTTTCCCCATGTTTTGTTTTATTTGCAAAATTTAAAGATCACCCTTCATCACATCATACTGATCCAAAAGCAGTTTCCAACATGTTAACAAAATATACAGACAACCATGGGAATATACGTTCATTAAAAATAATCGTTTAAAAAAATGAACAGTAAAATACAGCAGTGCAAGAAAATAAAAAACTCAACAGGTGGAAATCGCTGATTTACCCAAAATGCCTGGGAAAATAAGAAAGTGTTCACTTGACAGCACAAACGCTGCAGAGCTTCCACCATCTGTGCATACCAGCAGGGAAGTGAGAAGTTCCTTCCTCTCACCAGCTGATCACAGGGTATAGATAGGGTGGTTGGTATGGGAGAATGTGCTTCAACAAGTAACTCGGTCCTGTATTATCCTGTCCAACTATTAAAATCTTCTGCAGGGTTGCTGCTCAAGAGTAAGATGGGTGAGATGGGAAGCATCAAAGTATAGAGCCTTCTTGTTAATAGGGCCTCCTTTATGTAATTCCCTGTCCATTTGTCCAGCACCCATTTTTATTTAACCAGCAGTTGAAGATGTCTTTTGCACACTGATTATTTTTCACTTATGCTTCAAAGCAGTTTTTATATTTTAAATATATAAACATGCAGATTTCCCCACTAACTGGGTATTGATTTGGGAGTCGATTTAAAAAGACAACAACCCAATGATTCAGTTTTGCTCTGTTTTCTAGCAAATAATGAAGGACCGATGGATGAATGTTGGTCATGAAGAGGAAGAATTAAAGCCATACACTGAGCCTGAACCAGATTTTAATGACACCAAAAGAATAGGTAAGAATAGGTTACCCCAATTGTTCCAATCTATAGCTGTATTGTATTCTCCCTAGTCCCCTAGTCCAGTTCTTCATCTCTTTCGCTGTGCGCTGCAGATTCATGGTTAACAGTAGGGAAAAATGCTTGTCAGTGTTTTGCTAATTCTGTGGATTAGTTTGCCATGTACCCAAGGTTTTTTTATATAGTGAATGTTGAACAGTTCCGATATATCTTCCTGAATTAGCCTAGTCTCAGTTTACTTGTTTTTTTCACTGCCACGTCATTAGTTCCAGTTCACATGCTATGGTATGGAGGATCAACAACATCCAGGAAGCTCATAGTCTTATCCTCCTCTTCCTCTCACTTCCAGTAGGAAACAATGGTTTGCATTTGCCCTCCTAACCAGAATTGGGGATAAAACACACTTTATAATAATTTTCAGTCATGGTTTGGTGGGTTATTTAATCCATTGGTAATGAGAAACTATGTTTGGTGCTAAAAAGAAAATGAACTGAACCTGAATCTGCTAGCCCATGTCACATTCCTAATTATCTGGACCATGCTTGGAGGATTGGAATGTTTATGTAATCCAATCCCTCTCCCCTAAATCTCTTATTTCTTATGTAGATCTCAATTCTATACAGTGGTACCTTGGTTCTCATACTTGATCCATTCCGGGACTCCATTCGACTCCCGAAACCGTTTGAAAACCAAGGCGTGGCTTCCAGTTGCCTGCAGGAGCTTCCTGCACTCAAGCGGAAGCCACGTTGGATGTTCGGCTTCCGAAAAATGTTGACAAACTGGAACACTTACTTCTGGGTTTGCGGTATTTGGGAGCTGATTTGTTCGGCAACTAAGCAGTTCGAGAACCAAGGTTTGACTGTATATGTTTAGGGTACAGACTCTGTTGCCATTACATAAATGTTAACTAGTAGAGGGTAATGGAACATGGCAAGTATTGTGAAACTGGTCTGTCGGGTGAATTTTTATATTTTAGAGAAAATTTGTGAACAGTATTCTAGGTTCCTACTTTATTCTACTGTGATTACTTAAGTAGAAGTTTTGTGGATGAAAAAAAATATCAGAAGTTGTCTAATGACACATTTTAAATATGTCTTGTCAATAATAAAATTGAGCTGTCTTGTTTTTGATAGATATAATGGTCACTATGGGTTTTGCAAGAGATGAAATTCACGACTCTTTAGTAAACCAAAAATATGACGAAGTCATGGCTACTTATCTGCTCCTAGGCAGAAAACCACCTGAGGTAATTTATAGTTGCTTATATTTATTTATCTGCTAGTTTTGAAGTTGTTTTCTATAGGGATTGAACACAGTGCTGAGACATGCTTATTGGCAAGCCTTTGTACTCTTTGGGTTGCTGAGTCTATGGAGTTTATGCATCAATCATTTTTGCTGGCATGGACTCAGAAGCATGCATTTCACGTATGTGTGGGGTCCCTGGAACGTGATCCCCACATACGTTGAAAGTCACCTGAACTAAGAAAAGTGGGGGGGCCCAGGTAGGGCCCACCACTGATTCTTCCATGCCTGTGGCAGTGGTCAGCAGGGACTGGGTAGAGCAAGGTTGATCCAAGACATTGGGCACACAGACAAACATGACTCCACTGTGTTACTTATGCTGGTGCCTCTCCCACTGTATACATGCCAACATAGGGCCAGTGTGGAAGCCCCTGTGCTCTGGGCTGGCATCATCCTTGTGCTGTTACAGATGCCAGCTAAATACATTTCCGTTTTGACAAGCCTACCCAGACACATGAACAAGTTGTGTATATCCATTTGTATATTTTGCTGAGTTAATCTATATGTTTGCAGCAATTCTGTATGCCTATAAAAATGAGCCAAACAGTTAATTATAAAACCAAATAAACCAGCAAAGCCATTCCATCCAAAAACAAATAATTGTTTTGCTTTGGAATTCTTTGATTAAATGGTTCATAAATCCTACTAAACGTTAGTAATAATAATTGAGGTGGGGAGCATGATTAAGATGGTAGGGACAGCATTTGTCTGCAGTGCTGGTTTTGTCGCTTCTCTTCCTGTTCCAATCTGTGCTTTCTCCCCACCCACCCCTACACTCCATCTCTGCCAGTGAGCTTGAGGTTCTACCAAACACTTGGGTGTGGCCTGCCACGGTGGCATAGATTGACAACCTGTGAATTACAGCAACAATTGTCAACTGGGTCAAATCTTTCACAAATGTCAGTTAATTCTGGGACTGGTTATATCTGTATGATGCATAAATAAGGATTTTTATTTTAATAATAATAATAGTTGTATACCACCCTATACCTGTAGATTTCAGGGGGGTTCACGACATAAAATCATGATAAGTGATTGTGTATCCTTACATCTGTTAGCATGTAGTTTGAGGAAATGTAGCTGCATCTTTCTTTCCCTTGATGCTTTCCCCCCTCCTTCTGTTACGAACAAGTAGCCTTGGAGGAGGATGCCATAAAAAGTGGAAGGAGAGGCTGCCTCTCTGGCATTTACACACTTAAAATTCTTCTGTCCATAATGAGGAAAGTGTCTTCTTCGTCTCTGCCAACTGCATTCCTGCTGCTAATGGCAAGCTCTGGGTTTGCTTTTCAGTGTAAAAAAGGAAAACGAAAAAAAGGATTGGTGCCAAAGTGACTGCAGAGAGTGCCCAGTCTGCATCCCTGTGATAGCAAATGTTGTATTGAGTTTTGTGACATTGGAAATAACTCTTGTCTCAAAAATAGAGATGCAAATGGCTTTGCTTTCTAAATTGCCACTTATCCTTGTAGTTTGAGGGGAGCGAGTCCCTGTCCAGCAGTAACCTGAGTCAAAGATCTCGACCCAGCAGTGACCTCAACAACAGTTCTATGCAATCTCCTGCTCACCTGAAGGTCCAGCGGAGCATATCAGCCAATCAGAAGCAACGTCGCTTCAGTGAACATGGTGGGGATGGCATTCAACCAAGTAAAGTAGCAAAATACAATTTTAAGCTGTGTGCCATGTTTTCTGGACTTAGCAGTGCCACCTCTTCATGCATTAGTTGTGCGCTGCTTCATATCACACCATGGTGCTTTTATCATGTGATCCTTCCATGGTAAATATAGTTTGGGTTAGTTGACAGATGTGTTAATTATCATTTGCATTTATTCTGGTGTCTGTAGCTATTTTAACTGTTTGCATAATGGAAACTGCTCTGTATTTGCTTTGAATCTAAAATGTGAGCTTGGATATCTGCAGTGCAGTAATTTTTTCAAGAAAGGTTAATTAGAAGATATGGATGGGTTTATTTCCATAGAGAGAACAGCCATATGCCTGAATAAAATTGCAAACCATTGTCCACAGCCCAGAAGACTGGTTCCCTGTGGGCAACTTGAGGCTTTCCTGCTTTTTGTATGGAAAGCAAACAATCTCTTAATCCTTTGTGCTTGTCGAACGTTGCTTTTCGGTAATGGAGATGACTATTTGCTTCTGATATTCTGGGTTGTGACTTATGTACTGCAGTCTCAACAACACTGGACAAAAAAAAATTCTGATTTGCTTTAAACGATGGAGACAGTGTCCCAGTATAGAGAACCATGAATGATGTAGGGAGCCAGAAACTGGTGAACTGGGAGCAGCCAGAAACCCCTTCTCTCTTCACTTACCTTCCATAGCTGACTGATGCTAAAAGGAATTCCTTAGTGAAGTGTATCACACACCGATCATCTGCCCAGTGGAAGGAGAAATGTTTGAATGGAATCCGGGCATCCTCTGCTTTACTCTTATCTAGCAGCTAAGACTTCCCAGCCATGTCATAACCTTTGGTTTGCACCAATGCCAGAACCAGCAACACCTTGCAATCTGAGTGAAGGTGCAAATGTGTGTCTTTCATTTAAGGAAAGGCTGAGCTATGGAACTCTTTGCCACAAGGAAAACTGTGTGGCAAATAATTTAGCAATTTCTGAAAATGGGTTAGATATGATTAGAAAGTGATGTCATTCATTGCCAGCTGGTTATGCAAAACTTTGCCTCCATCTGCCTTGATTTTGCAACTGTATTTGATGGTAATGATTCCACTTTCGCTGGGAAATTGGTTGGTTGTAATTGACAAATTATTGTATTATGGATCCACAAATGAGGTGGCAGCCCACTGTATCATTGAAGGCTTCTGAACGGAAGCCAGTTGAGTAACTTTAAAGTATGCCTCTGTGTTGTTTTCAATGTGGATGGCATATTAGCAAATTAACGGGGAACAAATAGTAAATATTAAGCTTAAAGGTGTGTGAAATTATGCAATGAAGGCACTGATGACTCATTTGTATTCAGGCATATTCTTTGCACAATATCTCAGTTTCGTAAAGTGGCACCAGCATCTTATTTGAATTAGTTCCTTGGATGTTATTTTTAGTACCAGCGCAGACTGATTGAAGGTGATACAGAGAGCACCATCTCATTGATGTTACCTTTGTTTGACAGTTGGCCCATCGATTCCTCCTGCTGTCTCATATTCAAAAAGAGCTCAGGCAAACAGTGTGGAGAGTGAACACAAAGAGGAATGGGACAAAGATGTGTCACGTAAACTGAGCAGCACTACAGTGGGGTCCAAAGGTGAAATGGCCGCAAGTCCACTGGTGGGCCCTGAAAGGAAAAAAGCGACTACTATTCCAAGTGTAAGAAAGATCTTTGCTCACTGACGGGGTCAAATGTTTTCTGTACCACGATAACAGTTGTTGCTATTGTATTAACTACATGATTCTCTTCTGCAAATGGATTAAATGCTGGCATACACTAATAGAAATGGGCTCAGAAATCCAGTCCAGCATTTAAATACTTTTTTAAAAAACAGGAGTGGGGGTGAATAGTTGAGTGTGACAATTGGCTCCTGGGTTGCTGAAGGAAGGAACTTGCAGGTAATGTTGCATCCTGGCATTTTTCAGCTGGAGTGCCCTGTGGGTTGTTCCTTCACTGTGCTCATTGCCTCTCACTGCCCTGGTTGCTTCACTCTCTGAACTCATTGTCACCACTGCAGGCCTGCTTCTTCATTTTTTTTTAAAAAAACACCCACTTATATAAAGAAACAGCAGCTTAACTGTTTAATATGTGAATGTTTGACTATCGAAATTGGTGTTCTTCCCTGTGAGGAAAGTTGATCCAAGGCAATTGGGAAATAATACTACAAGCTGTTTGCCAGGGGCTATACAAATTTGCATTTCCCTTCAGGACACTATATTCATTGTAGCTGCTAGTTCGGCTCTGAAAGTTCCCAATGCTTGAAAACCTGTTCTTCTCAAATAATACCTAAGCATCTGAGTCTGTAACAGAGATCTCTTCTCTTGGCCTTGCTCACATACGCTTGACTCAGTATCACTAGATGATATTGCTCTTGTGCATAGTTCTCTATGGTCAGGGAAATAGGATGGATGAGAACAGAAACAATCTCATAGTTCATACACTCTGTTAAGCAGCCTCTTTGTAGTAGAGGTGAGAAAACAAGAATGGTTCTTGCTACCACCACAGTTACAGTGCATTGTGTGTGATACAGTTGTATGCATAGATGATGCACAGCTTCCTCCCACCCCCTTTTTTTAAATGAGGGAGAGAATTGTGCAAGTTGTCTGTGCAAAAAGTCACATTGCACACTACATTGTAGGCATGGTAGAAGTGCTTCCTCTTTCACACTTGCCCATCTGTTTATATAAGTCAGGCATAGGCAAACTCGGCCCTTGAGATGTTTTGGGACTACAACTCCCATTATCCCTAGCTAACAGGACCAGTGGTCAGGGGTGATGGGAGTTGTAGTCACAAAACATCTGGAGGGCCGAGTTTGCCTATGCCTGATCTAAGTTCATGGACCAGGTTTGTGCTTTGTGGCTTAAGGTCACAGTTCAAAGTGCACCTTGATTATTTTCAGAAGGCAATACCAGCTCAAAAGCACCAAGATGCTCTCCAGATTCCCATGAACTGAAAATGCACTTTGAGGATTTTGCACAAGACCATTTTAAAAGGAGAAGATCTGGGTTGCTTATACTTTCTTGTTTTGTCTCCACACCTGCCCCCCCCCACCCCGAGAGAGCTGTTAAAGGTGGGGGGGAGTACTACTTTTCATTTAAAATGCTGTTTTAACAAATCTTCAAACTGTTTTTGAATTAACGGGGCAGTAGAATAGCAATTTCAGGGCTCATCTGTGTGTGACAGCTGCTATGTTTTCTTCTTCAGAAAAATGGATTGTGTCTCTAGCCTATTGTTTGCTAAAATTGTGGCACATCAGAATATTCTGTGTTTTTATATTGTGTCTCTTAGCCTGTCTATTAGAACAGAAAATAAAGCAACATTTTTACCCGTCAACATAAATTAGAAAATGCATGGCTAAATAATAAGGGATGCCCAAATGCATCAAAGAATGTATACATACGCTAATGTGCTATATATTTAGGCATTCTTACTCTGTCATGTATTTTTAATAATAATTGTATTTCCCTGTCTTTTCTAGAATAATGTGTTTTCTGGGACTGGCATGACACGAAGAAATACTTACGTCTGTGAACGCTCTACAGATCGCTATTCTGCCATTCAGAATGGGAAAGACAACAGGTACTGAACCTGTTTTATGTGAAAATTAAGATTTCATGTTGCTCTGGTACTTAAAGGAACATTTCGTGTACACGTTTAACATAGTTTCGCAAGCCTCAGAAACAGAAACTCAGCCTAAGCAGGCCTTGCAGCTAGAGAGGGAAAAGGAAGCCCCCAGAGTTTAGCGTATCGCTGACCAGCCTATAACAGTCTTCTGCTATTAAATGCCTTCAGAAAAGTTGGATACGTTTACACTTGGGCAGGCATCTATCTTGTTTAGGCTGCTGTGTTCTGGTCCCTGACCTGGATTGGCCAGAATGATAAGATGTCAAGCAAAATTCAGTAGAGTTGTAGCCTGTTTCATTCTTCCCTGAGTGTCAGCTGTCATTGTGCCCCTTTCCCCTGCCTCAGGCAAAACTGAATGAATTTTATTATTTCAGTCACAGACCAGTTCCAGCTCACATACAATATCAAGGAAGTCATAAAGCACGATAGGGATACTTTTGAATTTGCAATTAGGTATAACAGGGACAATACAGATATAGCAACAGTTAAAAAATATATAAATTAAAGCTTAGTCACTAACATATAACCTAAAATTATCATTTAAAACCTTAATCATTATGATGGCACAGCTTGATCCCTAAGTTTTATGGCAATTGCACGGAACTCAGGCAAAACTGTTTCTGAGGTTTTTAGACTTGTTAATTTTGCACATACCTAAAAATCTACATTGGTATCATGAAGGAGATGCTGGGAAGCAGCAACGAGAAAAATGATTGAATACTGAAATTATATAATTCCATTTGACCGTATTGTCCCTCTTGTTAAATAGTTGCTTTCTGTGCTCTTCCCGAGTTGATTATATTTGTATTGAAATACATGCTGTGGCTTGTTCTTCTCTCTGCACTTTGAAATTACTAGAGGATTCATTTAAAGTGCTACCAGTAGCCTTTGATTCGGATACAATGGTAGAGATAATTCATCAAGACTAGCTATGCAGATGAGTACAAAACATTTACTGTGATTGATCAGGAAAGCCAGTTGCAGTTGCTTTTCTTTATTTATGCAAATTGATAGGACTTGGTGAGAGATTAATTACTTTTTATTGAGGCATTCTGTGCTATTTTGATGAGTGGCCAAAAGTTCAAAATTCTTTTGCTGCCACCTATTTTCCCTTGAATATCGATAAATACTATTAATTTCTATTTTCTTCTGCATTTGTTCCCAGCAAGTACAGAAAGGGTAGCACCAGTGAGCAAGTTCCTTTCATATGTTTTAATTTGGGTTAGGAATCCTAAAAGTGTCTGTCCATTACCTGAATGGAGCCAAGGAAAAGCAATCTTAAGACATTTTTCAGTAGAAGCTGTTGTTGACCATGTCTTGGCTAAATCAGTTTTTTCTTAAGTATCCAACAGTAGTTCAATGGTTCCACATGCAACTACTTTACTAGACCATTTTATCTCAAGATATTCCTTTTCCTCCTTTCGTTTTTATGATGAAAGCCTAACAGAAATGTCTGCAAGCAGTACCTCCTCTACTGGCTCCGCTGTCTCTTCGGCAATATCAGCACGACCTCGACACCAGAAGTCCATGTCTGCCTCTGGCCACCCTATAAAAGTTACACTCCCAACTATCAAAGATGGCACTGAAGCTTATCGACCAAGGTATTTTTCAATATGTAGCATTTGTGTGGTACTTTGCATGGTCAGATGTTCTACAAATGTGCATAACATAGGTGTTTAGGCACAACATCAGTAGTGCTAGGCTCTGCCAATCTACTGTATATTGTGATACTGAAGCCTTTAGCATCAATCAGTTGACCTTACGTGATGGTGTTGGAATATTCACAAACATTCTGACTGCTTTGGTGAACAAAACTATGATCGTTCTAGCTCACCAGAAGCCAGCATTGTGCCCTCCCCACCTCGTGTGGACTGCTACTCATGTTCCTTGACAAATGATCATGCCTGACTTAGGTCGATATGAGTTGTAGCCTACAACATCTGGCTGTCGGTGTGGGCGAAGGGCAAATTGACAGTTTGTCTGGGGTTGATGGTTCATAGTTGCCCAAGAGACAGGAGTAACTTTCTAAAATCAGACTGAAAAATGGCCCTGTGAGGCAGGTAAGTGAAGAAGCAGGAAGTCAGAGGCAAGGCAGCTGAAGTAAGGATGCAAAGGAGCCCTTGAGAAACAAGAAGCTAAGGAATGGGTAGGCAAAAGAAAGGTGCTTGTTGCATTTTGTCTCATCCTTTCTGCAAGGAGCTCAGGAGTCCCCCACTCCCAGTTTTAGGACAACAGCAATACATTGAGTTCTTTCCACATTTTATCATTCCAACGGTCCCTTGAGATAGATCAAGCTGTGAGATAGTGACCGGTCCTAGATCCTCTTAAAGGCTGTGTGGGAACTTGAACTTGGGTCTCCCAAGTCTTTGTCTAAGCTCTAACCCAGGCTTCCTCAAACTCAGCCCTCCAGATTTTTTGAGATTACAATTCCCATCATCCCTGACCACTGGTCCTGCTAGCTAGGGACCATGGGAGTTGTAGGCCAAAAACATATGGAGGAGCAAGTTTGAGGAAGCCTGCTCTAACCACTAAATAAGACTTTGGAGGTAGGAATTGTATTTTCTAGTTCTAGCCCCAAATCCTATCCATCTCATGCATATAAAACCAACACTCGTGTGTGTTTGTGTGTGTGTTTGTATTTAAGTGCACCACTTTATCATGACAAAAATTTTACTCACCAATATCAAATACCACTAAACCCTTTTCTCTTTCTTGCTTTTTCTTCTACTTCCATTTGGGCTCTTCCCATTGGAATGAAAAATCCCATGTAACCTCTGAAATAGCAGCAAGACCTGGTATATCTGTTGTAGAGGATGCATTTTCTCTTTCCCAAGCTTTTACTCTTTCTACAGACTATTTTGAATTAAAATATTCTACTGTTCTTCATCTCTTTAGAGACTTTTTGTACATAAAAACATACGGCTCATGTTATCCCAAGATAGTGCATGTTGAGATGTGCTAGTCATATTGAAGGTTTCTCATGACTTGGCTCTTTCTATCTCCCTTGCTTTTCAAACGTACTTCTGGCATTCCAGCAGTGCAACTCAAAGGGCACCTGCTGCTTCCCCATCCGCTCACAGTATTAGTACTAGCACTCCAGACCGAACCCGTTTTCCTCGAGGGAGTTCGAGCCGAAGCACTTTCCATGGGGAGCAGCTACGGGAGCGGCGCAACGCCACTTACAATGGGCCACCTGCCTCACCGTCACACGAAACAGGCACGTTTGCTCAAACTAGAAGGGGGACGTCAACTGGCATTATAAGCAAAATAACTTCCAAATTTGTCCGCAGGTTAGTACCCTCCGTCATTTCCATTTCCAGGTAACATGAAAGGTGCAATGGGACGTTACATTGTTAGAAGCAAGCCTTGTAAGCGCCTGGATGAGCAACTGCTTGGAACCCCCTCATTTAAGCCAGTGTAAAATCAAATTATAGGATACAGTAATGATGACAGCTTTCTGTATTCATGTCATTTTTAAAAAAATCAAAAACTTCTTGAATAAATTATACTGTTCAAATCCAATAGGTATGAAAAACTTGGTTCTTTGGCTAGTGTCCCTGAAAACATTGATAAGCATCCTAGCGCTTAAAGGCTGGTTCTAATGTCACTAATTTCATACGTGGGTTTTCACTTGTGTGGAAAAAATGGTATGTGCACCATCATGTGCAGTGAGCATCATTTTTGGCATGTGGACACTTTAACATAAGAAGAGCCCTGTTTGACCAGACCAAAGACCCACCTAGTCTCACAGCCCACAAGTAGGACACAACTTTAACAGAACACTCTCCATTTGGGTTCCCTCACAGCTAGTATTTAGAAACATACCGCCTCTAATGCTCTCATGACTAGTGGCTATTGATAGCTTTTTCCTCCACAAATCTGTCTAATTCCCTTTAAAAGCTGTCCAAGTTGATGGCCGTTTACTGCATCTTCAACTTGCAAACTCCTATGTTTGCTTATGTGCTATGTGAGGACGTGCTTTCTTTTGTCTCTCCTGGGTCTTCCAACATTCCACTACATTGACTGACTCTGGGTTCCAGTATTATAAGAGAGAGAGAGAGAGAGAAAAACTCTTTCCCTATCTATCATGTCCCGCCTCACTCAACTTCTTTTCTAAACTAGAAAGTTGCAACCTTTCTCTTGGGATGTTTTACAGCCTCGTCATAAATTTGATTGCCTTTTTCTGAACCTTTTGCAACTCTGCAATATAATAATAATAATAATAATAATAATAATAATAATAATAATAATAATAATAATAATTTATTATTTGTACCCCGCCCATCTGGCTGGGTTTCCCCAGCCACTCTGGGCGGCTTCCACAAAGACCAAAAATACACTAATATGTCATACATTAAAAACTTCCCTGAACATGAATGAATGGATGAATATTCTTCATGACATGCGGTGACTGAATTCTGAGAACATGCTGCAATTCTGGATTTCTCACTATGCACAAACGTAGCAAAATACACATGTGCTCTCTCTTTAATGGGACAATTTCCTACAAGGAAATGGTGTAGGAAATTCATATTGCCTGGAGCAGCCCCAAGTATTTTTTTTTTAAAAAAACTAATTACCCCATTCATCTTGACCCATTCAACACCATTTGTTTTGACGGTATCCATCTGCTGTTAGAACTAAAGATATTACTGATTTCAAAAGGACTCTAACATTTAAATATTTATTGCTATTATAATCCAAAAACACAGCCTAACATGTAACCTGTTGGGGGTACATTGGGCCCCATAATGTTAACTTAAAACAATTAGCTAGCATCTTAAATTTAATTGTCATTTTGAAATGGCATTTTCTGAATCCAGAGCCCTGTAACTTGCTTTAAAATTTTGTATGGTAATGGTGAAGTTCACTAAAATCAGTAGGAGTTTTGCTAGTCACTTTGTTGCCCTGTGAACCTTATCAGTGGCATTTGACAATAAGGCAGTTTCCAGTTCTGAAATTCTTTCCATGGTTCTGTTAAATAGAGAACTCACTTGACAGCTCATCAGATTTCACACATTGTGGCGCCACATGTGCAGATACTTGGAAAAAGTCATGTCATCTTTGTGTTCTTTAACAGCTACATCTAATTTTAAGTTATATTCACAGCTTGCATTAATATTGTCCCTTTTTAATTGAATATATTTAGAAATACATTTCACTTACAACTTAAAGTGTTCAGTAGTGTACAAATATGTGCTGGAATCAGAAGTACTTTTCTAAAAAAATACTGTAATAAAGCATATTTTATAAACGTGCAATCTAGCATATGATTGATAACTTAGAAATAATTATTTGCTGCTTGTTCTCAAAGTGTTCTGGTGAGTTTATGAAATGTTCTGTGTAGATCAGCCCTGCACAATTTGTGACCCACCAAGCTGAAAGCAGCCCACAAGAAGCATGATAAAACCCTCTTTTTAGTGCCTACCTGGGATTGCAAAAGATGATAGTTGTCAAAAATGATGTGCCAAGACTTCTATTTTCTAACTTAGAAATACAGGGTTTACTGGTTCAGAATGGTCCTGTCAAATTCAAGGTGAGAATTATGATGCACGTATACTAGTTCTTCTCCAGCTTAGATTTTAAGCGGCGCTGGAGAAGAACCGTCTTCCTTGCACTCTACTTAAACTGGCTGTTGCCTGTGCTGGTCAGCAGCAGCAAGCAGAAGGGAGCCTGGCAAGTTGGTATACAGTGAGCCAAGCACAAGTAGCCTGTGGGATGTGCAGTTTTCCCATAGGTCTGTTGACTTTGCAGTCGGGAGGAGAATGGTGTGAAAGCTCATGGGGTTTTGTAAAGTCTAAATTCAAATTGGCTTAGAGATGAGCATGCTTATCCATTGTGAAAAGGGTATAGCTCACTTGTTATTGGTGGCCTAGTACATAGCAGATGGGCTGCATATTGGTTAGGTGGGTCACATGCTACACAGGTCTGATATACTTGTATATTTTATGTCATTTTAAATATTATGATGGACTATTGTGTGGGACGGGCTATACAACACTCTGCAGATGTTGCAAGAAGTGGTGTCTTTGAGCCCTTAAATAAGATATGTTAAAGTTGGGAGATAAAATTTTAGTATGTTTTTTAGGTGGTATCTAATAGGCCTTAATTTGCAAATAACTAACACAATTGGCAAATGTGCTGCTGTGTTATGACTTAAGGGCATGGCAAAGCACATGGCTAAATGTTAATAGCAAACTGTTTGAGGCATCTTCGTGAGTAAGAACCCCTGTCTGGATAAGTTCCTTGCTGACTGCAGTGGTGGTCTCTCGCCATTCATACACAGTCGGGTGGGGAAAGGAAAGAATGGAGCATACTTGCCGTATGGCTTCTGGCTTTTGAGCGTGGCTATTTTAAGCTCACGGTGTAAGGGGGGGAGGGGAGGGGCAATCTGAAGTTACCCAGCCAGGGTAAAAATAAACTGAAGTTTCATAGGGAGAAAGTAAACTGCAGCTTTGGAAAAACACTATTTAAAAAAAATACTAGTAAATGATGGTTTCGTGCTATTTGCTCAAAAGTAATTTTAACTTTGTTCTGGATAACCGGTTTTCTTGACTCATTTTTTTTAACCATTTATTAAAATCTTGACCTTAACTTTGTTTTGAGGGATCCAAGTGAAGGCGAAGCCAGTGGCAGAACTGACACCTCAAGGTGAGGAGCCACAATTAATACTTCGCTGCTGGGTCCCTTTGTGTTCAAAGCTTTATGATTCTGAAAGCCTTTAAACTAATATGTAAAACAGAGGAGTCTCTAAATAACTTGTCTTTTAAAAAATACTATGTATGAGTTAAATTCCCCATTTCTCTTTTAAATACTATTAAGTTTAAATAACTTTAAAAAAACAAGCTATGATTCTGCAAGTGCTTAGACTTCAGCCAGTCCACTTTGGGAAACTGCTACCTTCCAAGTGTTTGCAAGGTCACAGCTTAAAAACAACAGCACTATGCATATTTGACTATTCAAGCATTATCTTTCATTGCGTAGTAAAATCATACATTGCCATTCTGAGAACTTTGCCAAATGCCTAATATGCACTTCTGCCATAAAAAATGTGTTGGCAAATCCTTTGGGGTTAATAAGAGTATGTGCATCAGAGAACCTCAGGCCCAGGGACTGAATGCGGCCCTCAATAACTAATTATTTGGCCCTCTAAACTCTCCCCAGGCTACACCTCCTCCTGGCCCTGCTTCGCACTCTTTTTGAGTGTGTTTGCTTGGCTGCAGTGTGTCCTCAAATTCCTTGAACTCTGATGACACCTCTTGCTTCCCTAGATGGAGGATAGAGGGTCAGGAACTTAGCCTACTTTACAAAAAGTGAAATTTACTTTCCTATCGCTGTCCACTTTGGCCTCTGGTCCTGCTCCTGAATGTCGTGTGGCCCTTGGAAGGTTGCTCAGAAGGGAATGTAGCCTTTGGGCTGATAAAGCTTGCCCAGTCATGGTATATATAAAACAAAAACAGACGGATGTTATTTTTAAAGATTGCTGTATAACACACTCTGGAGATGTGGGAGTTAGCCTTGGACTGATGCCTTACTCGAATCCTGCTTGCAGGCTGCTTAGTTTGAACCAAGGACACTACACACAAACACACACCGAGAGTCATAAATAAGTTGCCCCCATTCATCTGCTTCACAACAAGGGGTGTATCCTAGGAATGGTTGTGTGTGTTGGCTTTTATTCCATGGGCAATGTGCTGCCTGGCATGCAAACCCAAAGCTTGATTCTCAGCACAGAGCTTGTGTGTGAAGCTTCTCTTTAACAATCTGAGCAAACTTAGTGGGGGGGGGGGGTTTCCTCTTGAAAGTGGTTTACATATCAGGAAGGGATGATCTACATGAATGCTATTGTGCCTAGTATTCAATTGGCATTTTATACACTGAATACGTAAATCTCCTTTTGCTGACCACTCCTTTGAAATGCTGTGGTCCATATTCTTCCCAGTATTGTATGCTGGAAAGACCATGAACCCTCATTTTTATAGTTTTAGTAACTGATCCCACCATCCTATCAACTTGTGTAGTAAGCTTCCCTAAAAGATGTTGTTACTGGAAGACCACATTACATTTTCATTATGCACATGTATGTATCGTTGTTGAAAGTTCTGCTTGTGGTGTTAGTGCTCGCTAGCAGTCACATTTTCCACTTGCTGGTGAAAAGGAGTGTGTCATCCTGCTTAACTTTTGCAGGTGTTAAAGATTAAAATAGCATTGCCTAGTCCCCAGGGCGTATGTGTGTGAGCACACACATTCATGTGTGTGCACCACCACCACCCTCTATCACTGGCAAGAAAGTTCCTAACTTCTTAGATGCTGAAAAATCTACTTGATAGAAAACTAAAGTTAAGTTCCAATGGTTGATCATTTTGCTGCCCTTTAGTCATGCATTGCAGGCTACAAAATGCTTCTGGAATGCACACAAGGATTGGAATTTGTTTCTGATTTTTCTTCTTAGGGCAGATCCTAGCCAAATATCCTTCCCTGAAATGCTTCTGGTTAGGGAGTGACTTTTCAGATGTAGGGTGGCCAATGGACTTAGAAGCTCTGCAGAGGGTAACTAACTATGGACCACATAAACATTTTGCAGTGATAAAATATTTCCGTTCTCCTGTCACATTCCAGTTGATAGGCTGAAGCCACGGCACTGCTCCTTGCTCCACAGCTTATTTCCTCACATGATATTGGAATGATCATAGGACTTTAAGATACTAAATGATGTCTAAACAGACATTGAATAATTCTCAGCAAGCATGGGACCCTTGAAGGCAGACAGTGTGTGATGAAGTTTTAGCTGAAAGAATAACTAATAATAATAAACATACTTTGCTAGGGCTATTACTCTGTGCACTCTTATTTGGGAGTAAGTCCTGTTGAACTCAGTTGACGCTAGTACTTGGTAAACATGCATATGATAGAACTACCCAATTGTTTTCTTCCCCATTACATCACAAAACAATTTGCAGAAGATGCTGCCAAAACATTATGAAATACTTTATAATAGGAAGCAGTGTATTCCCTGTCAATGATTGGTTTGAGTTCATAAATGTTCTGTATTGCACAGAAGGTAATGGCAGATATGATGGAGAGCCATGCTGCATATGACAGTGCATTTCTGTCACTGTCATCCTATCATTGTGCATCTTTGGGGTTGAATGGAGAGGAAACATTCTTTATGGATTTGTGTCCCTTGAGTGCCAACTTTTAAAGATAAACCAGTTATAATTATTTATAAAATTGGACAGTGGAAGGAAGCAACCCAGTTGTTGAAGAGATGCTCATATTATTAATTCTGTAGGTTGCTTGGAGGAAGCATTCTAGGCAAGAATCACCCAAAATTATTTCCCTTACTTTCTCAACTTCCAACTTTAAATTTGCAAAATAAGCTGTTATTGTAAAGGAGGGTAACATTTTTTAATTACTAATGAATGAAAGGTGACTTCCTTTCTTCCCTGCTTTTGCCAGCATTCCTTGCCTTCTGTTTTGTGTGGCCTTTCCATGTTTCGGTGATCTCCCGAAAGATGAGACCTAAAGAGAGCCTAACCAAGTTGATAGTTGAGAAACCTCTTTTTGTTGCTCTACTAAGCGAGGATAATTTTTAAATTGTTTGGTGCTTAAGTGTAATTCCCTAGTTTGTCTTTTGTATATAAATGATGTTTCCCTTTTCAGGAGCTCTTCTGGAGAACCAAAAGACAGAGAAAAAGAAGATGGTAAAGATTCTAAGCCACGGTCTTTGAGGTTCACGTGGAGCATGAAGACCACAAGCTCCATGGACCCAAATGATATGATGAGAGAGATTCGAAAAGTGTTAGACGCTAACAATTGTGACTATGAACAAAAAGAGAGGTTCCTGCTCTTCTGTGTCCATGGCGATGCACGACAAGACAGCCTCGTCCAGTGGGAGATGGAAGTTTGTAAATTGCCACGCCTGTCACTCAATGGAGTCCGCTTCAAGCGAATATCCGGGACTTCTATTGCCTTTAAAAACATTGCATCCAAAATAGCGAATGAGCTTAAGCTGTAAAGAGCAACAACGTTTCTGGGATCAGGGAAGAGTCTAGCTTACATTCTGAATGTACTGGTTATGCCTAACATGATTGGCTTGTGAAACTCCCCATGTAGAAATTGCCCCATTGCAATAAGGTTATACATAGTTATTCTGAATTGTAAAATTAAATTCAGTATGACCTATATTAAAAGAAAAAAAACTGTAGCTGAAGAAGTTATGTTCACATGTACAGGTAAGTATATAGAGCATTTTGTTCATTTTATGTTCATAGAGTTGTATAATAAAAAAAGAAGGCTTAAATGCAGATCTTGTATAGTTGTCTAGATATCAGCACAGAAGTGTGTTTGCTTTGAGTTAAGAAGTTCTTCCTGGTCATTATTTACATTTTTTGTGGTTTTTATAATTCTTACCTCTTACCATGCGTTTTTTAAAAACTACGTCCATAGTAGAAATGCACACACACAAAAAATGTTTTCACAACTGTAGCATGAACAATTTTAGTTACTTTAAAACAAATTGCATATAAAAATTGAATTAGTCAAGGACAGATTGGCTTTTGTTGTATACAAGATTTTTCCTGCTTCCCTTTCACTCTTATCCTCCTTTATAGAACAGTTTTATTTGGCAGAATAAAAAATGCAACCATGTTTACAGTGTTGGCACTTACAGTGAAGAAAAGGGGGTTCTGAGTATGTTGGCCTCTGGCCCCTTGAAACTTGTTGGGGAACAGAAATCATGTCTTGATAACATTTTTTTAAAAAAAGTTTTTGGGAAGACTGAAATAATTGCTCTTGTGACATATGGTCAAATGTAGCAACAGAATAGAAGTACAGTTCATATTCATTCATCATGGAGTGAAATACTATTGTTCTCTGCCTTCACAAATCCCACTTTATGAAAATACATTGTTTCATAGCACAAGGTATTCTGAAATGTTGCCCAATTGTAAGAGCTAATAAATGACACCTCAGGAATTAACTGGTTTTTGGAATATTCCCCACCCCACCCCACGCTCCAGTATGTGCAGTTTCATATACTTTACAGCTGAGCAAACATGGTTTATAACTATAGATTATTACTTACATGATTGTACAAATTTTGTTCTCATATATCTTGTTTGTGTTTCTAATATTTTGCCCACTTTCTTGTATTTATTCCACATCATTATGCCTGTAATGTGCAGCTGTGAGTAGGCATTTGCCTACGGAAGTAAAGAAAACTCCTTCATAATTGGTGATATATAAACTATGTAAAACCACTAGTACTTGGTACATTTTAATATTTGTTATTTTGTACTGAATTAATCATAGCGGTTGGTTGTGCAATGTTATTTAATGTCGTAATTACTGTAATTTCAACATACGGGCCCCATCCGCACACCCCTGTAAAGATTAGAAAAGTCATTCAAAATTGTCACTTTATTTAAAAAACAAAAATGAAAAAAAGAAGCTGTGGTAAATTCTGTAACCCGAAGTTAGAAGGCTGTAAGTGTAGCTAAATGTGCCATTTGAGAATGGATATCTGACAGATGGACTTGACATGCTGTACTGTACTGTGATGTAGCTCTCCTGTAACAGTTCTGTTCTGAAATGAACGTGTATTGTTGCCTTAGAAGAAGAAAAAAGGATGGTGTTTTGGCAAGAAAGAACTGTACCCCTTTTTATCTGGTGTTCCTTTTTAAAATAATAATAATAATAATTTTTTTGATGCAAGTCATCCTAATTCACATTCACTGGTGCACTCTATTAAAAACTTACTTGAACGGTTCTCATACTACCTTCCCTTGTCTTTTGCTCTTTGTTGCTAATTGTGCTGGTTGGATGGTTTGAGGCTCCATTGAGGAAGGGTTGCAAGGGGAGGTGGAGGTGAGTTGGTGGTTGCAGGTTTATAAAAGCGTTTAGATTTGTGTGTTTCTTTTATTTCCAAATAGTTTCTTAAAACCAACCCAAGTGCCTCCCCTCCCCAACCTTGGCCTTGTTTCTTTTTTTTGAGGGGGCATGGTTCAGTTTTAGAGGACCCCAGGTCCTAGCGTGAATTCATCCCAGATATGAACCTGGGGCTGTTTTTGTTGTTGTTGAGATTTTCCTTAGTATGCCCAATTCCTAAGGCTCTGGATAGGTTATGAAACTTAAGAATGTAAACATTTTAATCATCTAAAAATCAAGTAAAATTGATGAATTCTCAAAACACTAAACAAATTATCTTAATCACTCACAAGCAGTTTAGCCATACCATTTAATGTCAGCCTTGCCAAAGAATTTTTATTATGTGCATCTTCCACCAAAGGGTTTAGGGTAGCATACATGATTCCATTTTATCAGCTGGGCTAGGGTCTAGAGCTCCCTGGAAAGGACCCTGATGTTGGGAAAGATGGAGGGCACAAGGAGAAGGGGACAACAGAGGACGAGATGGTTGGACAGTGTTCTCGAAGCTACCAGTATGAGTTTGACTAAACTGCGGGAGGCCGTGGAAGACAGGAGTGCCTGGCGTGCTCTGGTCCATGGGATCACGAAGACTCGGACACGACTAAACAACTAAACAACAACAACAAAGGGTCTAGAGCAGGAACTGGGAAGCGTTTTAAGCTTGAGGGCCACATTCCCTCCTGGGCAACCATTTGGGGGCCACATGGCAGTGGTGAGTGAGACAAGAGGCAATAGTGGGCAAAGTAACAAATGTTACTGTAGGCCAGGTTCTACACACACTCATGCACCCCTCTCTATCAATCTAGGCAAACAAGAAGCATCATCCCAGAGTTCAA
Source organism: Podarcis raffonei (assembly GCF_027172205.1). Classification (NCBI taxonomy): domain Eukaryota; kingdom Metazoa; phylum Chordata; class Lepidosauria; order Squamata; family Lacertidae; genus Podarcis; species Podarcis raffonei. The sequence goes on along the minus strand of NC_070604.1, from coordinate 95,203,934 downwards.
GGGCACATTCCAGACTGGCAAAAAAACACTTGAGGTGGCAAGTAGGGCAGCTGAGGAGTGTGGCTGTGGAGTGTCAAGAGGGTCACATAGGCCTGAGGTTCCCCATCCCTGAACTAAGAGCACCCAGTGGCTTAGAAGGACTTTGCCATAAATGGTTGAGAATTTTCCCCTAAAAGTTTTTTATTCAGTGCAATTTACATTTTCCGTTTTCCTCTGAAGTAACAAGAATTGTAAGCATACTCTGCTTTTACATAAAAACTTACACACTAAAGTTGGTTCATAGGCAAGTTGTGGTCATTCATGGATGGTGATAGATTCACCACAAATCGCCCATGCATAGGTGAGCTCAAGGTTGGATTACTGCATCGTGAGGACTACCTTTGGGCTTGGTTCAGAGGCTGCACCTGGTGTGTGGCTAACAATCTGCTACTCAGCCAAGTCCAAGGTGTTTGTACTAAAGTGTAAGTTAATTAGCTACTTGAGAAACCGCCTTAGCCCTTATATACCCTGTAGATCATTGCAGTTTGTGGGAGATTTTCTTCTGCAAATTCTGATGATCTCACAAGTCCGCTCCACAGTAACTCGGAAAAAGACTTTCATTGTCGCTGCCCCGTTCTGTGGAATAGCATTCCTGTCAAGATATGACAGGTACCTACTATCTGTGTTTTCCAGGGACTAAATGAAAATATTTTTCTTATGGGCTTTCCTAGCTGAATAAATGGGTCTTTGCTACAAGTGTATATTCTGTAGTGTTTTGTTTTAAATGTATCAACTGTTTTTTGTGTGTGTGTTTGTAACTTCTTTGCTGTTTTTATTGCCTTGAGATGATTTTGTAGAAGGCGATTAGTAAATTGTGATTAATAAGAATATAAAGATGGTAGCAAGTAAATATTTATTTGCAACCATCAGGACACATGGCATTTTGCAGAGTAGAAGACAGGCCTTTGCCCAGACAAACCTACAGCCTGAAATTTGACACAGGGAAAATGGAAAGGAGGGGCAAATGAAGAATATGTGATGGTTTCATTTTAACATGTGCTTAGGATGAGTTGGGGAAGGGCCATAGCTCTATGGTACAGTATCTGCTCTGTATGCAGAATGTCCCAATTTCAATCCCTGGCATCTCCAGGTAGGGTTGAGGAAAAACCACTGCCTGAAACCTGGATAGGCACTGCCAGACATAGAATCATAGAGTTGAATGCCCCCCCCCCCAGCATCACCTAGTCCAACCCGTTGGAATGCAGGAATCTCAGCTAAAGCATCCATGACAGATGGCCATCCAACCTCTTCTTCAAAAACCTCCAGAGAAGGAGAGACCTCAAGCTCCAGGCAATGTAATTCTGAGGTTGATGAACCCATATTCTGATTCAGTATAAGGCAGTTTCCAGTGTTGTAATGAGCTGCAGATGGGAATGTGGGGATTCAACCCAGTGCCTTACAGGAAGCCTATAGTCTAAAGCAGGCATGGTCAAACTTGGCTCTCCAGCTGTTTTGGGACTACAACTCCCATCATCCTAGCTAACAGGACCAGTGGTCAGGGATGATGGGAATTGTAGTCCCAAAACAACTGGAGGGCCAAGTTTGGCCATGCCTGGTCTAAAGGGTCTATCTGATTCTGCCTTGGCTACATTCTTCCATGAGGTGGTACAGCTGTGAAGAGATTTGTTGAGTGCTAGATGATCTATCTATGAATTTGATTCACAGGTTTGGTGATTTTCCTCTAGGGACTCTGCTGGCCAGCTGTGCCCTTTAATTATAATATATTTACAATGATAGATTCCCTTCCCACTCTCCACCCCCCAAAACCCATGTTGCTAAACCAAATTCAGCCTCAGGATTAATCTACTTTTTTTCTCACATAGAGTATTAGAAACCAGTAATGCAGAATAAAATGGGATTTTGGGGGTGGGGGAGAAAGATTAGATTCTTTATGACAGCTGCTGCTGGAGGAAAATGTATATAATTCCCAATATCTTAGTAATCAAAAGAACACTTCTAGTACAGAGCTCGGACAGTGAGGCATGGTAAAATTCTTAATTACTTGGGGAATTACTTTAGTAGCGACATCAAATGAAAACAAGATAAGCTTATTAATGAATTCCGACCAAAGAGCTACTGCACTAAAGATGAAATAGCATAAAATAGGAGGAGGAAGTGATCATTTCATATAACTGGTTTATGGATGTGTAGTGAAGTGTTTAGCAAAGATTAAGTACTGGAGGGTTTATATCATTAAACAAAAAAAATGATCTCGCTTCTCTTGCAGAGGCAATATGCCTGCAAACCTGGACTCACTTTGGAGTTTAGAATTCTGATCAATTTCTGGACCTGAATATGCTCAGAACCTACTTCTGGCTGTCCTGGTGAATGAGACAAGGTCAGGGCTAACAATGGAGACATGGGGGCCAGGCCACCACATGCATTATGTCGACTTGATTTCAAAGAATGCTTGCATAAGGCTTATGAATCATACGAGCATAAGAAGAGTCTCCTGGATCAGGCCAATAGCCCATCTAGTCAAGCATCTCACAGTGGCCAAGAACATGCTTATGGGCAGCCTGAAAGCAGGACCTCACTGCCACATCACTTGCCTCACTTGTGATTCCTAGCAACCATATTCAGTCTGTCTACACTGACTGGCAGCCGTTGTCCAGGATTTAGGGCGGGGTGGCGTGGGGACGGACACTCCAGTCCTACCTAGAGAGGTCACTGATTGAACCTGGGACCAGATCCTGTCCCACTGAGCTGCGGCGAAATGCCTCGCGCTGCAAGTAGACCACACACACACACACACACACACACACACACACTATATATATATGGTGACAGCAGCCACAAAATTAAAAGACGCCTGCTTCTTGGGAGAAAAGCAATGACAAACCTAGACAGCATCTTAAAAAGTAGAGACACCACCTTGCCAACAAAGGTCCGAATAGTAAAAGCTATGGTTTTCCCAGTAGTGATGTATGGAAGTGAGAGCTGGACCATAAAGAAGGCTGATTGCTGAAGAATTGATGCTTTTGAATTATGGTGCTGGAGGAGACTCTTGAGAGTCCCATGGACTGCAAGAAGATCAAACCTATCCATTCTGAAGGAAATCAGCCCTGAGTGCTCACTGCAAGGACAGATCGTGAAGCTGAGGCTCCAATACTTTGGCCACCTCGTGAGAAGAGAAGACTCCCTGGAAAAGACCCTGATGTTGGGAAAGATGGAGGGCACAAGGAGAAGGGGACGACAGAGGACGAGATGGTTGGATGGTGTTCTCGAAGCTACCAGCATGAGTTTGACTAAACTGCGGGAGGCAGTGGAAGACAGGAGTGCCTGGCGTGCTCTGGTCCATGGGGTCACGAAGAGTCGGACACGACTAAACGACTAAACAACAACTATATATATATAATTACTGTTGAAAATGATATGTTAAAAAACTTTATATATATATATATATATAATTTTATTAGTTTTTTAACATATAATTTTCAACAGTAATTAAACTTACTTTTACATCTTATTCAATTTTTTTGACTTCCATCAATCCTGTCTGAAAATTTTCCAATCTAATCTTTCAGTATGCATTCCTTATCTTCCCTATTACATTTCAAACTCATAACCAATATCTCTATCTTTTTCTACTTTGTAACACTTTGTATATTTCTCCTTACAAAACTTCTTGTAGTCCTACTAGCGTAATTTGTTGATTACAGTTGCTCTTCAAGTAATTAATATACTTCTTCCAATCTTCTGTAAATTTCTAGTCCCGCAGGTTTTGAATCCTTCCTGTCATTTTGTCCAATTCTGCATAGTCCATTAATTTTGTCTGCCGTTCTTCTTTTGTCGGAATTTCTTCTTGTTTCCATTTCTGGGCTAACAATACTCTTGCTGCAGTTGTTGCATATAAAAACAATTTAACATCTTGCCTATTAATGTCCTGACCTATAATGCCAAGCAAAAATGCTTATGGGTTTTTAAAAAATGTATATTTCAACATCTTTTTCATCTCAAGGCCTCACACTTTATTGGGTCTGGAAGCGGAAGAGGGAAAGCAGAAGATGACAAGGAAAACTTTTCCAAATCAACTGTCCCATCAGCTTTATAAATTTCCGAAGATGCCAATGGATCAAATATCCCGGGGAGGAAATTGCCCTTCTCCTGAGGCAGCACTTTTTCCTTTTGTTTTAAGAGTTCAGTCGCACACAACGCCATTGTTTTCCCTGCCTGAGCCTACCGATCACGGCTATTGTGCGTCGGTATGTGAAGTGCTTGGTGCAACAGGAAGCCCTGGAAATGGGTGTGTGTGTGTGTTGTCAACAGCGCCGTTTGGCACAGGATGTTGGACTTCTTGGATCAGCTGCCAAGCCTCGGGAAGCGGACTCTCCCCGCCCGCTGCCCTTTTGTGGGGACACAGGGAGGGCAGGCTGCGGCCTTGGCGCTGGCGCCGCCTAGGCGAAAGTGTCCCTTGAGCGCCACCTGTTACTTCTCTCCCGCCGGCCCGGCGCGCGGATCTCCTCCTGCGCGCTCGGCTGAGGGAAGGCAGCAAAGGTGCCTCAGGCTCTTCCCCAGCGCCGCCTGCGCATTCTCCGCGGGGCCACCTGCGGGCGCCATGACCGTCGGGGGGACCCGGAGAGGCAACTACCCCCGGCGGGGGCCTGCGGAGGACGAAATCTCTATCCTGGAAAAGGACGAGGAAGAAGAGGAGGAGGAGGAGAGGAGGCAGACAGCCCCAAGCGGCCATGCTGAGGAGGGGGAGTCCGGCTGCGCCTCCAAGAAAGTCGTCTTCGCCGTCCTCCCGGACAGGTACGAGCCTCTCGGCGGCGCGGAGGACGAGCAGCAGCCCAAAGCCGAGCGCAAGAGCAAGAAGCGCAGGAGGAAGCTCAAGAAATACGGCAAGGTAGGCGGCGAGGGCGGCGGGACAAGGGGCGCCCCGAGGCCCTGCGCGCTCGGCGGATCATCGCGCGCAGGTCCGTTATTCGGGGGTCAGCCTCCCTAGGCGACTGTCAGCCTCGCTAGGCGACTGTCTTGCCCAGCCTCACCGCCCCGGCTATCGGATAGGATGAGGGCAGACTTCGGTCATATTATATAATAAAACAAATATTTAAAAATTGCTGGGGGGTTTCTGGACGCATCGGATTGTTGAAATGCCTTCACCACACTTCACTAGCACCTTGTTGTCAGAGTGGTAAAAAACTGGATCTCAGCCAACCGCGACATAGGCACCTCGCGTTATGTTGCGGGAATGTGGGATATTTGGTCTGAGTGGCGTTCATGCAGAGCCGACCCATCCAGGAGGCTGGCTTAGTGAGGCAACCGCCTCAGGCACAGCAGCCAGCTCCTAGCGGGTGGAGGTCCCTTACGCCCCCCAAAATATATATATTTGAGGGTGCCAGGGTCCCCTAAGTTGATGGGCATTGCCATTCACATGGTGTTCATGTGCCATGTCATGCGATCAATTATATGGGGCCGGACTTACCTGGTCTCTCCCAATATTTTATTCAAGTTGGTACCCCTGGCCTCAGGTGGCAGGATCCACGGGGGCAGCAGATCCTGATGTAGATCTCTATTCCTCCTTTGTTCCTGATGCAGATCTTCACTCACCCCTTCTTCCCTGGTGGGCTTGGGTGTGAAAGCGGGGTGTTTTGAGGGGCTAACCAGTCTGGGATAGCAGGCTTGTGGGTTTTTGAGTGTCTGATGTAGATTTTTTTTCAATTTTGTTGTTCTGTATGGGACAATGATAATAAAGATTATCGTATCATTTTCCTCAGGTGCCAAAATGTCTTGGGCTGGCCTTGTGCGCAAGGGTATATGCTTAACCTTTCTGTTCAGATGACTCCTAGAGAACATGTAGAGGGTCCAGGATGGTGCTCAGTTCAGTTCTCTCAGCATTCGTAAGGTCTTCTGTACAGTGATCCAAGACCGCCCTTTCTCGCTTTCAGAGGTCGTAGCAACAATCCCAGTTGTTGACATCCTTGTGTGCATGTTCATTGCAAGTCTGAAGCCACCTGCTTTTGAAGGACTGTAGGATGTTGAAGATGGATGGGATCTTGGAGGTCATCTAGTTTGCTCAGTTCAGGGATTTGGGCATAGCTGTCAACTTTCAGATTTGAAAATAAGGGATCAGCAGCTTCACCTGTCCCAAGGACAGTCTATGGGATATCTAACAATCTGGGATAACAGTGGGAAACAGTGCTGGAATAAGGGAATTTCCCGCAAAAAAAGGGAAGGTTGACAGCTATGGCTTTGGGGAAGAATCATTCAAGAAACCACATGGTCAGAGTGGGGCTTTCCAGAGACAAAAAGGGATCTGGGTCGGTTTTGCTGTCTATTGCTCTAATTAGGAAAGATAATCTTGTAGCAGCTGTGGAACACTGGTTTTATAAAAGGAAATAAAAGAATGGACCATGAAGATAAGGAGACTTTTTGTGTTAAAATGCACACACAGAGAGGCCAGGTGTTTGTTTGTGGCTAAAAGATTTCCCAAATCCAGATTAAGTCGTGCAAAATAACAGCCACTCTCTACATTCGCTATCATAAAGTGAAGTGAAATTTCTTCCCTTGTCATGTTAAGGTTCCAGCACATCAGCCAGCCTGTGCAAATAAAAAAATATTTTGACATGAAGTCAAAAAGACAATAATGAGGGTGGTCAGGGGAGGGTGTTTCATGAACTATGTACCTCAGTGGAAAATACCGTCTTTTCTGTTATACTTCCATGGATGGAAGAGGGTCTCTGATGCTCATCTAAGAGCAAGGTCATGAGCGAGAGGGGATTCTTGAGGTACTTCGTTGCTCTCCAGTTGTTATTGGATTGCAATTCTCATCAGCCCCAGCGTGGCCAGTGGTCAGGGATGAAAGCACTTGTAACCCAACCATATCAGCAGAGCCACAGGTTGCTTACCCATCTCTTAGGGCTTTGTAAATTCAAAACAGCGCTCCACATTGGAGTTGGATGAGGATTAAGTTAAGAATCCCATAATGGTTAAAAGTATTTAAAGAGGCAAATCTTCATCCATATATAGATTTCATCGCGTTGTATACAAAAATACAAATATCCATTCAATATTAAACCAAACAATAAAAACTGAGGCAAAAAATAAAAACAAAAACATATGAAGAAATAAACTAGAAACTTATTCAAGTGGAAAAAACACTATGTAGCGTTTCAATGGCTTGGCAGATAAAATAACTGCTCTATTTTGCACACTTCCTTTCAGGATGAAAAAGAAAACCTGCAAAGTACACGCTGTGGAAATTATTGAATCAAGTGCAACTATATAAAATTGCCTTTCGCAAATCACTGTGATGAGACTTGGTTACAAATCTGAATTGGGTGGTTGTAGGTACAAAAGAGATAATAAAAAATGCAATGGTGTAGCAATTGTGTATCAATGAAAGATAGCCATAATTTCTCTTTGTTCGTGCTCCAGTGAAAATCTGGCAGGATGTATGACACAGTGGCATCCTGCATATGAGCCATTTTCAGTGTTCTCTAAAAATGTGGATTTATTATTTTTTTATAAAAAATCATTTAGCTTATTTCATTTCAAGTTTTGATCATTAAAAGCTGAGCTGCTTATTTTTCAGATGCCTGATTAATATAGCTGAATTCCTGTCCTCATAATTAATAACAGTTAATTTTGTTATAATTAATGCAGCAGCTGGTCTTAGTTGACAGCAACACTATTTAAAACAGTCGTGAGGGGGGATCTCATTAAAGAAGAAAAGGGTCTAATAAATGCCAAAACAAAAATTCTTGTGATAATAAAATTAATAGTAGTAATTTGATTCCTTACTTGTCCTTCATCAAATGGTCCCAGTGTGGGTCATACCAATATAAAAACACAATATCAAAATCTGTTAAAACAAAGTACAATAAAAAGAATAGGGTGGATCCTATATATGCATGTGTGTATCAGGTGACAAAGTGGTAGGAGACAAGAATGTTCATTTTCCTTGTAACTGTGCTATCCTGAATGCAATCAGTTGTTTAAATTTGTACACTAAAAGTTTATTGTTTTAAATTCCATTTTGTTTTAGTTATTTAGAAAATTTTGTATCACTTCCTTCACTAAAAAGCAAACTCAAGTAGGGTCACAATCAGATAAAAACAATACAAAACTAGTCAATAAAACTATCTCAAGCCTGAATAGTAATATTTATTTATTTAATTATAAAATATGTATGCCTCTTGTCAAAACCGCTAATTGGTTTACTTACTTTCGGAGGAAGGGCATGATTAGATAATTACATTATAGTTATCAATAAAAGCAGAAGTTAAAGACAAGCTGGCCTAAACTATCAAAGTATACATAAAATCAGTGGTTTGAAGTACTGTATACCTTTAAAAAAATCCTATTAAAATGCATGACAACCTTACATATGTGGGTGGGCTTGCCTAAGCAACAAATAATTTAGCAGGCATTAAAAACAATACAATGAAGGCACCTGCCTCATATCAATGGGTAAGGAGTTAAAAAATGTAACTGCTGCTGAAAATTCAGTTCCCTACCAGTGCAGGACAAATATTTTGTGGTACTTGTAAAAGCGTTAGTTCCTCAAAGTGGTTGAATGGATATATACGGGGTAAGGGGATCTCTCAAGTAAGCTCATTCTGTATCTGTACCAGGTGGCTCAATATCTCAAAACCCTTCTGATGAATTTGTTCAGCTGGTGCCAATAGTTGAACCATGTTGGTGCCAATCATGCCTCGAGGGAAGAACATGTCACATTCAAGGTGCCATCACTGAGAAGGCCCTGTCTCAAGCTAAAGCACCTAAGGTTTTGCTTAGTGATAGAGTGACAAGAAAGACCTTCCTGACAAATCTTAAATGCCCAGGCAGGACAATGCCAAGGGAGGTGCTTCTTTAGATAACTGGGTCCTAACTCATTCAGGGAAGCATTAAAACCTTGATTTGGGCTGTGTAGCATGTGGGTTGCTGCTGCATACTCTTCAGAAGCGGCATTGCATGATTCCAAACAACTGAAGCATTTTGCACCAGCTGCTGCCTCCAAACCATCTTCAAAGCCACATTGAGTGCATTGCTGTAATCTAGCCTGGAGGTTACCAGAGCATGGATTACTTTGTTTAGGATAGTGTTTAGGATCTTAACTGCCCTAGAGCACACCAGTCCTGGTTTGCTTGTTATGACCACAGCTTCAGCTTTGCCACCTTCAAGTGAGTCTCCTGCTGCACATTCTCCTATGCTGCCCAGTATGGGTGAAATTTTCTCCTTGCTCCCTGACCATGTACGTGGTACCATCTCCTCTCTCTCTCTCTCTCTCTCTCTCTCTCTCTCTCTCTCTCTCTCTCTCTCTTGTCTGTCTGTCTGCCCCACCCCTTCAACACCCTCCTCAAAATCCAAGTCTTTCTACAAGGCTTAAAAACCTCTTAATCCATCTTCCTGTAGCGAAGTATTAAGTGCCTTAACCTGCTTTTGCTCACACATTTGCTTCTCTCTCAAACCCCATTTTATCTCCCCTGTTGCCTATTTAGATTGCAAATTACTTGGTAAAAGGGATCTGATTCCCCCCCCCCTTATGGAACTTCATGTAGACAGATAGGTGAGGCATAATACATTCCTCTGTTTACAGTGCCCCGGATGTGAATGCTGTTGTTTCTGTAGGCAAAACAACACACAGAAAACAAGGAGTATCAGTGACTGGCTACTAACTCTGATGGCTGTGCTATTAACCTTCACTGGTGGAGGCAGCATACTTCTGAATGCTGGCAGCAGGGAAACAGCAGAAGATGGATAGTGTTGTTGTGCCCAGCTGCTCCTTTCGGGCTTCCTATGGGCATCTGGTTGTGAGAGCAGGATGCTGCACTAGGTGGGCGTGGGCCACTGGCCTGATCCAGAAGAGGCCTCTTACCCTCTTAGCAGGTTTGAGGGAGTTCATAACCAGGTTTGAGAATTAAATATCTATATATCCTTGGATAAAAGGTGAAGGACACTCCTCCCTGCAAAGAACCTAGTGAGGACTGAGAGTGCTGCTCAGTGGCTACAGAATGCTGGTTGGTTGACTGCTGACTGTTGGGAGGGGACAAGGGGAAATCGAGTGGATGGAATCCTGGAAAAAAAAAGAGTGCAGCATTTTGTTGCAGGCTCCACTTATAAGTATGTAATAACAACTTTATGTTCATGCAATCTTCTTTGGGTAATTCTTGTGGCTGAAGGCTGCTCTTGCAGCACAAACAGAATTGTCTTTGAAAAAACAAATAACAAGTTAAATCCAGTGAAGGAGCTTGTTGGATTTCACCTCCCCCCTTTTTCCCTTTCCCTTTTAAGAAGAAACCAGTCCTATCTGAGCTGAAGCCAGCATTCCTGTAGATCAAAAGAGAGACCTGCCATTTCAGTCTGTAAAATACTCTAAGCTAATCCACGTGACAGATGCTTTGCATCTCTTTGTGCCGCTTGGCATCCTTACTTTGACAATGTTCCAGTTAGCAAGAAGTGTGAGCTTCGTATCCCACCCTCTGCAACAGAGACAAAGAGATAAAATAATAGACCTCCCTTCCGTTCTGTGTCCGACTGCATCAGCATTAACACTTTGCTGCTGGTTTACTGCAAGAGTTTTACCACTGAAAATACTACTCTTGCTGTTTGTTTATTTATTTATTAATTCATTATACGTATACCTGTCCTTTTAAGAACATAGGAAGCTGCCTTATACTGAATCAAACCATTGGTCCGTCTTGCTCAGTCTACAATGACTATCAGGGGCTCTCCAGGGTTTCAGCACTACCTGGGGATTGAACCTGCAAACTTCTACATGCTCTGCCATTGGAATTACCAGTCTTTCCCTCGTACCAACCCTTTTCTGCAAGGAGGTCAAGGTGGCCAGTGTGGTGTAGTGGTTAGAATGTTGGACTAGGACCTGCGAAACCAGGGTTAGCTCACTGGGTGACCTTTGGCCAGTCACTGTCTCCCAGCCTAATTTACCTCACACGGTGGTTGTGAGGAGAAAATGGAGAGGTGGGGAGAGCCATGTATGCCACCTTGAAGTCATTGGGATATAAATGACCCTTTCTCCCTTTTATCCTTACAACAACCCTGTGAAGTAGGTTACTCTGGCCCAAGTGACTGGTTCAAGGTCATTCAGTCAGGGACAATGGCCATAGGTTCCCTATCCCTGGACAAAATAGTAAGCATCAGGTTGTCTGTGGAAATTTCATATATTGTATGGGTCAACTGAAAGGATGATTAGCTCACGTGTTGGTGCCGATAGTCTTGTATATAAGATCCAACATGCAGCAGTCATGTCAGCTTTAAAGCACATTTGAAACACATTCATTTCCTCAAAGAATTATGGGCATTGTAGTTTACCCCTCACAGAGTTACAATTCCAGTAACCCTTAACAAAGTGCAGTGCCCAGAATTCTTTGAGGGGGCAAATGTGCTTCAAATGTGATTTAAAGGTATAATCTGTGTACACAGGGAGTTTGATGGCGATGATTTGTTGTCTGTGTCATTTGCTACAGGTTTCGGTGAGACTTTCACATCCCGCCTCTTAAATATTGCTTCATCGTGTATAGGAAATGAACACAAAGGTCATGCTGTATGTTTGTGTTGGAAAGTACCTTGAACCCTGTTGAAATCAGGGCTCCATTGTTTTGGCCAAGGTCCAAGCATTTTATGACACAATCTCTGCCAGGCCCAATGAAACAAAAGAGGTGAAGTAATTTGGCCAAGGCTAGATAGAGGATGAGACAATGATGTCCTCTATCTGACTACCTCTGTTGGTGGCTTTCCAGCTTCATCTTTCTCCTCCTCAAACAGGAATTTATTCTGATCTTGCACCAATGACTTCACACAATTCTAAGCATTTGATAGGGAGTTGGCTGCACCAGTGCATTTTAAAGAGGTGATTGTGCAACTATTTGTAGGCCCTATCACAGAGATGGGGAACTCTGAACCTTCCAGATAATGCTGGATTACAACTCCCATCAGCCCAGCCAACATGGCCTGTGGTCAGGGATGATGGAATTTATAGTCCAACAACTAGAGGGTCACAAGTTCAATCACTGCCCTGCCTTAAGTTTGCTGCTGCAGCAAGTTTTAGAATTACAGTGGTACCTCAGGTTAAGTACTTAATTCGTTCCAGAGGTCCGTACTTAACCTGAAACTGTTCTTAACCTGAAGCACCACTTTAGCTAATGGGGCCTCCTGCTGCTGCCGCGCCATCAGAGCACAATTTCTGTTCTCATCCTGAAGCAAAGTTCTTAACCTGAAGCACTATTTCTGGGTTAGTGGAGTCTGTAACCTGAAGCGTATGTAAACCGAGGTACCACTGTAGTTTGGACCAAAGGGCCAAAATTTAGCCACTTCATAGAAGTGAAGAGTTGGAAAGGACCCTGAGGGTCAACTATTTCAATCGCCTGCAATGCAGGAATCTCAGCTAAAACATCCATGACAGATGGCCATCCAACCTCTTCTTAAAAACCTCCAATGAAGGAAAATCCACCACCTTCCAAGGGAGTCCATTCCACTGCCAAACAGCTCTTACCATCAGAAAGTTCTTCCCAATGTTTAGTTGGAATCTCATTGTTTATAACTTGAAGTCATTGGTTTGGGTCCCACCCTCCAGAGAAAGAGAAAGCAAGCTTGCTCCATCTTGCATGTGACAGCCATTTAGATATTTGAAGATAGCTATTATATCTCCTCTCAGTCTCCTCCTATCCAGGCTAAACATATCCAACTGCAATTCCTCATAAGGTGACCTTGATAATCTTGGTAGCCCTCCTCTGCACACATTCCAGCTTGTCAATATCCTTCTTAAATTGTGGTGCCCAGAACTGGAAAATAGTTCCCCAGGAATGGTATGCTCAAGGCGAAATGGAGCAGAACTATTACGTCCCTATAGTTCTGTTTATGCAGCCTAGAATAGCATTAGCTTTTGATAATTATTGTGGTATCCTAGTGTTTTGAATGTAAAGTGTGGATATGACCAAGTCTTTATTCAGACTCAGTCAACAATCCACAACTAAGTTTTTCCTGAGTATGAACTGATGAATGAGCCCATGGTGATAGATAGCTGGTGTTGTGTAATCTAGTACTTGAGGCAATCTCAGTCTAAAGGAAATAGCTTGAATTCCAGGGAGTCTCATACACTCCTCCAGCACCAAGTATTTGCTGCAAAAACAGCATAGCAGCTTCCAGTGAGGTTTTGTTTCATTTGTCCCAGCATGAATCTGGGGGAACTGCCTTTTGTTCTTTTTAATGTCTTTTCAACCCTCTATTCCTTAAGGCTTGTTTCTTATTATGTTATAAAATAAAGGCAACAACCTTACCTATCTAAATAAAGGCTTTTTCAAAAAGGTGATAGTCATAGATTCACATAAAAAGAAAGAGTCTAAAGAGAGCAGTGCAACAATGATACAAACCCCGGTCTCCCAGATCTGAGTACACCACTCTTTCTAGTACAGTGGTACCTCAGGTTAAGTACTTAATTCGTTCCGGAGGTCCATTCTTAACCTGAAACTGTTCTTAACCTGAAGCACCACGTTAGCTAATGGGGCCTCCTGCTGCTGCCACGCCACCGGAGCACGATTTCTGTTCTCATTCTGAAGCAAAGTTCTTAACCCAAGGTACTATTTCTGGGTTAGCGGCGTCTGTAACCTGAAGCATATGTAACCCGAGGTACCACTGTACACTGCACTGGCTTTCCTATACCTTGTGACCAGAAAGCATTGTGAGAACAGAGCCTCACTCAAATAATATTTTTTTTGCAGCTGAAAATAAATGTAAAAATATGTGTGGTGTAATGGTTAGTATTGGACCAGGACCTGGAAGACAGGGGTTCAAATTTCAACTCAGATATGAAGTTCACTGGGTGACCTTGGGCCAGTCACAATCTCTCAGCCTAACCTACTTTACAGGGTTGTTGTGAGATTAAAATTGGGAGGTTGAAAGACCTATGTATGCCACCTTGAGGAAACATGGGGTACAGTATAAGTTGTCACTTTCTTGAGTATGTCCTGCTCTTCAGTAGTGTTCTCTGTTCTTTTCTTCTAGAATGTGGGCAAAGCACTGCAAAAAGGATGCCGTTATCTGGTACTCGGTCTGCAGGGATTAGCTAATGCCTACTCCTCTCCTCTTGGAGTGGCTGTTTCAATAGCTACGGCGTTTCGTTAAGACTTGCAGGCTGCCACATTTGGGTTGAAGACGGAAGGAACGGTCGCTGAAGCACCTGGCCAAATTTCCCTTTCGCCGAAACTTCGTCTTCAGAAATGTCTCCCAACTCAGCACCAAGAAAGAAAAAATAGAAAAGATTGAACATTCGGGATGGCTCATTTGCTGCTCTGGACTTGAGTAGTTCTCCGACAAGTGCTTTGATCAAAAGAATGAGTAAGGCCAAAAGAACAAAACGTTGATTAGCTGGGCTAGCTTTAGAAATATAGTAACTGTGTGTCAACCACTCACCAGCAGGATTGGTCCAAGACATTTGGCCGCCTGAGGCAAGGATGGCACCCCACCTCCCATTCCATGTGCAAAATCCTACTGGATTGTCAGCTGAATGAACACTGGTGGCAGGACAGTGGCCCCCGCCACACATGAGGCCTGAGAGGTATAGGGCAGACTGTGCGACATGCACAACTCTGTCCTTCAGCACCTCACCTCCATTCCTCACCTCTTGAGGCAGCCACCTTTGCCTAACAGTGGTGACTGGTCTCCACTGGGACTGCTGGCGTGTAAGGCAGGAGGCCAACAGTAGGTGGAGCCAGAGCCAATGACAGGCACAACCACGGTCAATGATAGGCAAAGTCAATTAATTCTAATTTTGTCCCTAAACTCCTCCTTGCTGAGTTCTGCACAGGAAACACTGAAGCTAAGGAGGAGGAAACTGAAAGCCAGTTACATCTTTTGGACCAATTATAATTGGAAAAAGGCAGGGAGATGGAGGTTGACTGAGGGTAAACTGAAGTTGGTGCGGTAGTGCCCCATTCAACCCAGTGGACCAGACTGTACTACCGCCTATTAGTTGGGCTGGCCTTGACAAAAGCAAAATCTGTGGGCAAAGAAAAGGACAGCATGTAGGAGGAAATGGAGGTAGAGTGACAGGTAAATGAGACACATAAAAGGAAAACAAAGAGAGGATGTTTTCATAATTCTGGTCAGGCCTTAGTAATGATGCATGGTGGGCTGGTGTTCCACAGAGGCAGGAAAAGCTGCATCTGTGGAATGTCTGTATCCAAAATTGGGAACTTCTGGATGTTGTTGGACTACAACTCCCATCATCCCTGACCACTGGCCATGCTGGCTGGGGTGGATGGGAATTGGAGTCCAACAGCATCTGCAGAGCCACAGGTTACCCATCCCTGGTCTACATGTTAGAGCACACAGGAGCAACAGCAGAAGCAGGCAAAGACCAGAAAAGATGGACAAAAAGGGGGAATTGGGAAGAGAAATTATTTGACAAAATGAGAACTTGAGGACATTATTGCATTGGCTCCATCACGTAGCCAAGCATCTTACGATCAGTTCCAGATACCTTGGGAGTCCTGGTTCTCACCTGGAGAATTGTGAGACCCCTGTGGGTAGGGTTGCCAGGCCCTGGTAGTGCTTTTATCTCTCTTAAGGGAAGGGAACATTTATGCAAACCACGCCCGCTTTCACCAGCCTTGCCTCATGCCCACTTTCAGTGGCTGAAATGTGTTTTTGAGGGCAAATAATTACGTAGTTCCATTTGCTTGGATAGAGGATAAAGGCAGGGGTGTGTGTATAAACTAGCCTATGGTACAAAGGTAACATTTGCATTCATTGCTCTGCCTGCTTTTGCCTCTGGCCCTGCCTACCATGCAGCCCCTAGAAGGCTGCCCAGAAGAGACTGCTGACCTCAGGCTGAAGAATGTTCCCCACCACTGTGCTAATTTCACACCATGCGTGCTTTTATAAACCTCTATTAAAGATGTGGGAAACCTTTGGCCCTTCAGATGTGGCAGAACTATGACTCCCATCAGCCTCAGCAAGCATGTCTCAATAGCTAAGAGTTTATGGGAGTTGTAGTTCAGCAGCATCAGGTTAGAACCTGAGACCATAAGATGATCCTGCTGGATCAGGCCATCCAATTGTCACAGTGTCCAGCCAAGCTGCTTATGGGAAGCTCTCAAGCAAGACCTGAGCCCAAGAGTACTCTCATCTCCTGTGGTCTCCAGCACTGACTGGTATTTGGAAGCGTTAGTGCCTCCAGCTCTGGGGGCAGAGCACAGCTGCCATAGCTAGTATGCATCTATAGCCCTTTCACAGAATTAAGAATCTAATCCTCTTTCAAACCCATTTAAATTGGTGGCCATCACTGTGAGCAAGTGCCATAGTTTATGTGTTTGTTTTTTAAAATGCGTCCTGAATTTTCCAACATTCAGCTTCATTGTATGTCCATGAATTCTAGCATTATAAAAGAGGTTCTCCACACCTGCTCTATTATGTAATTTCCCCGCCACTACTCTTCAGTAGACTTTAATTCTTCTTCTGTATCACCTGCTTGACCTGTGACTGTAGGTCAGGGGTGAGGAATCTTCAGCCCACATGCCTACTTAGACCTAGTTAGGCCTCCTCTCATGGCCAAGCCACACCCACCTGCCCTACCCTTGACTTCATATATGTCATCACTTGTGGGGCAGATGAAGACCTGGCTCATCTGAAAGGGGGTTTACAGGTACCACGGATGGGTGGTGCTTGCAAAGTCCTACTTGGGTCTTGTGAAGCACCTCGCAAAATGCTCCTGAAGAGCCCTGCAGGCAAAAATGGGCCATCTGGTGCCATGATGTCAGGTGATTCATAAGTGAGTGTCTCCCACCTGTCTGTCTGCAGAAGCTCCAAGTTCACTCTCGAGCATCTCCAGGTGAGGCTGGGAAAGACTGAAACTTTGGAGAGCCACCACTAGTCAGTGTAAATAAATAATACCAAGCTGGATGAGCAATTGGTCCATCTCAGTATAAGGTGGCTCCTTATGATCTGATTGTCCTGGGACCATGTGGCTTCTGACAGCATTGCAAATGACAATTCTTGTTCTATTGGTGGTGCAGAGGGCCACTTTACAGCTTCACTAGTCTAGGGCAGTTCATGTGGCACTCAATGGCATTTTTGGCAGAGAAATCAGGGCTGGAATAGAAAGTAGCCCCAGCAATCTTGCTTTGCAGCTAGAATGCTACACCTAGGATTACAAAGCTGGTGGGAGATGTGTAAGACATCTGTATGGCACGCAAAATTTTGCCCCGTTTGTTGGGTACTACATGTTGCCTTGGCACAGCTCTCTGTTTATCCTGCTCCAGTCAAAGCAGCTGTAGACAATCAAGCAGCCTGTGTGTATAGAGCAGAAGTATCTGTCATGGTGTTTAATAAAACTCATCTTCCTGGAATGCCCTAGGCACCAAGAGTAAGAGATCAGATGAATATCTCACTGGAAAAAGCATTAAGCTGGCTCGCTGGGTTTAACCTTATGGATGGAAATCTCTGAAAGCTGCCATTTAAAGAATTATCTTGTCCAGTGTTGACAGAAGAATCAAGCCTTTGCATTCCTGAAATGATATCTTTCTACCTAGATAATAGTTAATTTTGATACGTTTTATATATACCTTCTGAGCTTTACAGAATTCATTCAAGAATACTTGCTTTTTTAAAGAAATATGCTTTAAAGCTGGTTGCTATTTTGTTTTACTTAATATTAATGAACCTACTAACAAGTAAGCTGATGTACTAAGATAAATTAAATAGATTTAACCAGAGTGCAATTTGTGTGTAATCTGCTTTTGATTTTCCAAACATTCTCTACTATTAATCTTGTCTTGTGGACAAGCCTGGACTTAACCTTCCAGGGGTCCTTTACCTTTACCTTACGTACTATTAATTCAGAACTGGTTTGCGAATAGCCCATAAGGTAAGATCTCTGTAACAACTTCCTATAAAGTGGGTTGTCTTCTGTGAATCACAATTATTTGTTCATTAATTTAGAGCATTTTCACCCAGTTCTCCAGCTAAAAAAGGGGACGGGGGAGGAAGAGGAAAGCAAGCAAACTCAGATACCAATTCTAGAAGTTACAAGCAAGATTCATACAATGATCAGGTGAATGGAAACAGTTCTGAGGAAGCAAGGAGTCTCTTAGTAGAGTTGATGGAGAGACTTTGCTTCCCTCTCTGCTGTTGCTGAGTCAAGAACGTAAATAGAGACTGCTGGGTCAGGCCAATGGACCATCTAGTCCAGCATCCTGTTCCCACAGTGGCCAGCTATAGGAAACCCACAAGCAGGGCCTGGGGGCAAGAGCATCCCCACCCACCTTCACCCCCTGGTATCAAGAAGCATTACTGCCTCCAGCTGTGACTTCCATTAGTACAGTTCTGGACTAATTAGTATACGCAGTTCATGATTTATATAAAGCACCTAAAATCCTGGGTACTGGACAAAAGTGAGGAAGAAGGAGATCCTTTACACAGATAAGGTTGCATAGTTGCCTGATTTTTGCTCCAGAAAAATCTAGTCTTCCATCGTTTTTAAATAAAGCAGGGATGGCGAACCTGTGGCCCTCTAGGTATTATTGGACTACAACTCGATCACCTTCTGTGAACTCCATGGGAATTGGAGTCCAGCGACTTATGGAGGGTCAGAATTAAAGAATGTATCCTCCCCCCGCATGATGCTAAGGATATATTAGAAAACATGCTGTAAGTGTCTATGTATGAATAAATGGTATACCCATGATCCAGAACATCTGTACCATTTAATATCATGGCTTAGTCCCAAAGAGACAAGCAGCTTTTGCTTGGTAAGGGTATTGAGAATCTTGTGTTGTAGATCCCCAGACCCCATCACAGAACTGCATTTTCCAAAGTTAGCTATTAAGCCTATGGATGTAGATACGCCAATGACATGGCACTGCTTATTTCATAGTTATTGTGTTCTCTATCCCCTGCTGATTTCTGCAAGGTGGACAGTATCCCAGGGCATTTTTATCAGAACTCTTGGCACCTTCGTAGTCCATCTAAGTTCCCCCATTACTGTTTGTATGTGGGGCTCCAGCATTACATTATAGCCAGTGGGCAGCTGTCACACTGAAATATGTTGATAGGAATAAATGGCAAGCTGTCAAAAATCTTAAAGGGAATCGATACAAGTAACATGTTAGGGGGGGGGGGAACTGTTGACACTATAACGCTTTTTATTTATTTACCATATTTTTCACTCTATAAGACAAACCTAGTTTTTGGAGGAGGAAAACAAGAAAAAAAATATTCTGAATCTCAGAAGCCAGAACAGCCAGAGGGATCGCTGCGCAGTGAAAGCAGCAATCCCTCTTGCTGTTCTGGTTTCTGGGATAGCTGCGCTGCCTGCATTTGCTCCATAAGACGCACACACATTTCCCATTACTTTTTAGGAGGGAAAAAGTGAGTCTTATAGAGCAAAAAATACGGTATTTAAAGTTTGTAGATATAGTGGGAATAGTTTGGTTTCCTGGAGTTCTTCCCTGGTGAGAAAAAAAACTATAATTGCAGTGAATACTTTCCTTGATGTGCCTGCTTTAAAATGTGCCTGCAAAAAAAGGCATGATCTAATGTGTAGTCATATCAGCCAGTACTAATCCTAGAATCCTAGAATCCTAGAATCCTAGAGTTGGAAGAGACCACAAGGGCCATCGAGTCCAACTCCCTGCCAAGCAGGAAACACCATCAGAGCACTCCTGACATATGGTTGTCAAGCCTCTGCTTAAAGACCTCCAAAGAAGAAGACTCTGCCACACTCCTTGGCAGCAAATTCCACTGTCGAACAGCTCTTACTGTCAGGAAGTTCTTCCTAATGTTTAGGTGGAATCTTCTTTCTTGTAGTTTGGATCCATTGCTCCGTGTCCGCTTCTCTGGAGCAGCAGAAAACAACCTTTCTCCCTCCTCTATGTGACATCCTTTAATATATTTGAACATGGCTATCATATCACCCCTTAACCTCCTCTTCTCCTTTTTTTCTTCTTCTATCCTTTGCTAGTCAAAGTCCAAAGTCCGCTTTGAGAATGAGAAAGGTTTTAAGGATCACCATCCAGCTGCACTAAATTAAGAGTTTCAACACCAGTGTTTACACCAAAGAGAACACAGCAATTTTTTTGTTCTTTATAACTTATACTTTAATATACAAATTCCTTCATAATCTTTACCTGTTAGATCACATTTTGCAGAACACCAGTGCCTTGTAAGTTTCTCTGCATCATCGTCATCATCAAATTTCATGCTATATAAAATCTATAGGCTCGGGTCCAAAGGCACAAGATGCAGCAACTTTACTAAAGTTAAGAAGGTCTTGATTTGGTGAGTGTCTGGATGGGAAAGAGAGAGACTGCCTGGGAATCCCATGCAAGCCATCAGCAAAAGGAAGGTGGGACAGATGGTGGGTTAACTGCACTATTATAAAGGGTAAATAAATTCTCTGTTTGTCTGCCCAATGTTTATTCTGTTTGCCTTACACAAAATGAAGACTCTTGTCCCATAAGAAACTGCTAGCGGTTTATGCCATGCAGCCAGCCCACTATTTGGAAAGGCTTCCCTTAGTCATGCTGTGTTAGTCCAGTTTCTGCATGGGAGAATTGAGGAACCTAAAATGCACATTTTAAAATGGGAACTTAGAAAGCAATCTCTGAGCTATTTGGACTCATAATTCCACCTAACTGGAAACATATGTTACACATAACAACCGTGTCCAGCTTGCATGCTTGGTCACAGAGGCACAGGCATTCCTATGAAAACTAGGATTCCTCCGTCGTAAGACTGTTCTTTAGTGCCCTCTACTGTGAAGAATTCAAATTCTCCTGAGAATAAGGAAAAGTTGTTTTTCAACAAGGCATTAAAAAGGAAGCGCATTAAACACACACTTTAGAGCTACCATTAGACAGAGTGAGGCAGCTGCATCAGGAGCTGGTTGGGATATTGTGAAAGGGTAGCAAACTTTTAGTGACTTTATTATTGTTGTACAGTCCTTTTGCCGCCAGGGAGGGGAGAGGGGAGGAGTGCTTACAAGCTGTTCTGCCTTTTGTGCCAAAATCTCCTTAGGTACTTTGCATCTTTACTTGGTGTGTTTGCCATTTGCTATTCTGGCTCAGGCAGCAAAATGTCTCAGGCCAGCCATATTTAATGGTCCTCTCCATTAAGTTTAATTTTGCCTTGGTGCATCTAACCCATTTTAGATCTCATGGCAACCAGGCGATGAACCTTTTTTGCAGTGGCACCCAACCTCTGAAATCTCTCTCTCTCTTTCTGTGTCACACACACACGCACACGTGTGTGTAAGGCAGTTACCATCTGTGACGTTGTTTCAGCTGTTAAAGGCTGCTTTGTTCATTTAAGCATTCTGCTGATTTTATTGCCAGCCTTGCTCCGATAATTTTTACTGAGGTTTATTGCACTTCTTTTATGTCTGCATTTTAATGTATTTGTTTTGTACTTTATGTCCAACAGTGCAATTCTATGCAAGTTTACCCTAGTAAGTAATATTCAGGATTGCAACCCTTATTACTTACTGAGCAACTTAGGCTATAACCTTAAACACATTTACTGTACTGGGTTTAGACTCCATTAGACACAATGTAACATACTTCTACATAAACATGAATTGGATTATACTACTTGTAATGTAAAACCAAAGTACTTTAAAGCTTAGAGGGTGTAGCAGTGCCTTTTTAGGATTCCCAGGCTAAACATCAGGAGTACTACAAATTACAGGAGTTATGTTATTTTATTTTAAGGTTGTAGGCAGAAATACAGAGACAGAGATTAAGCACAGGTCACAAAAGAAAGAAAGCTGAACTAAACATTGGCTTCAAAACAGTAACTTCTATCACCATGTTCCAGGAATGTACATAGTCATTTATAATGTGACTCAGCAGATTGCTCTGTCATAATTCCAAGACGGCTGAGTGGGTGGAGTTTGGCCGGTAACCTGGTATGCCGAAAGAGCAGGTGAGAGATGAAAGATTTGGATGGGTGATGGCCTGGGAACTACATTGCAGAAGCTCCTGTAGCCAATCGGAAACCATAGAAGCCCTGTTGGACTTTTGACTTCCAAAAATAGTTCGCAAACCAGAACAGTCACTTCCGGGTTTGCGGTGTTCGGGAGCCAAAACACTTGAGAATTAAGCTGTTTGAAAACCAAGGTACAACTGTACATTTGCACCAACTTGCAGTTCCATGACGGAAGAAAGTCAGGATATAAACATTTTTTAAAAAATGAACCAGGCTTCTCATTTTAAAAAGAAAATGGAAGCCAGGGTGAGGCACATAATTGTAAACAAGTTCTAGACTTTATTTCTCAGGGATGTTCTGGGTCAGTTGTTTAGACTTCTAAAGACTGAACAATGTAAACTCATATTCTGCAGCTGGAATGGGGAATCTGTGGCTTTTCAAACATTGTTGGATTACAACTCCTATCATCCCTGACCACAGGCCATGCTGGCCCGGGCTGAAGGGGAAATGGAGTCTGACAACATTTGGAGGGAACAGGTTCCCCATCCCTGATGATTCAGGTGCAAAAGACATACATTTAACATGAAAGAAATTGGAGCCCCATAATTTGCTTGGAGGATCAGAACTGAACTGAGTGCACAATCTTTCCACATAACTTTTTTAAATTTCCGCAATGTATTTTTTATGGTGATGGGGGAGTTATTTTGTCATTGCCATTTCTGAACAAGTGGGAGTCAGGAATCTTTGCTGCTCTACTGCAACTCATACCAAAATTCACCAGGAGATCCTGATCTACCATCTTTGCAGGGTAGTACACAATGAAGTGACACCATCCCACACCTTGGGTTAGAACTTGACGCATGGCACAGTCACAAAGAGGTTGATCTTGATGTGAATAGGTTATCCTCCAGTGCAAATGCAGCCAGTAAAAGGTGCTGCTTATTGGTCTCTCTGCAATTTTTGTACCACTAATTATGCATTCTTGAAAATAGGTGTACCTGGAAAGCGATTTCTTACTGAGAGAGACAACTGCAGACGAGACCCATTATCTTGCTGCTTTGCAGAATAGCTCTTTTCTTTCAGGCATTTATTATGAATGCCTCTATTTTTAAGCCTATCATTGGCTAGTTATTTGCTAGAATAATTCCGTTCTCTCCTTTAGCTACATTGCAATCACTTAAAGTGCATGACTCACCAAGCTTTCCCCCTGGAGGCTATATATGGTAGAGTAGATGTTTTCATCAACCTCCCTCCTGTTTGGGAAAAAAATATGTGTTTATGTTCATTGTTATTTTCTTTAATTTCCTGCCACAGGCCCCCAAACAAAACAGAACAAAAACCTTCTAAAAATATAGCTCCCTGTCAAAAGGACGGCTATTATTAACATAGAATTGTCACCAACCCCATCTTATCTTGTGGTGTGTTAACTGTTAAGGTTTTCACCATGAGCATTATTAAGTTGAACTCTTAAGAATTACATTTCTAAATCTGAGATTTAACTAGAGACTCATTGCTTCAATAGATTTGTATCTCAGGCAAATAAAAGGAATGCACTCTAGCTGTGTACTACGCCTTTTAAAGGTTTTTTTTATTTTTTGAGATTTCAAAAGGCATTTAGCCAAGACAAACTGAAGGTCAACAGCAGATGAACCAAAAGGCTTGTATACTGCAAACAGAAGGTAGGAATTTGCTATGCCTACACCAATAAATATGGCAATTAGGAATCTTTCTGTTCTGCTCTCCTGTGGTTTTGAGCTTGGCAGAATCACCTTTATGCTAACTGGACTCTGGCTGAGACCCAGAACCAAATATTCACAGTTGCCAACCAGATGCCCATGAGAAGCCCACAAACAGGGCATGAGCACAACAGGACTCACCTGTTTATAACCCCAGGAACTGGTATTCAGAGACGCATACAGCCATCATTGATATAGTAGTCATTGATAGACTTATCTTCCATGTATCTTAGACAAGGATGGTGGACTAGTTGGGCCTTTGGTCTGGTCCAGGAAGGTTCTTAAATTCTTAGAAATATAAAAGAAATACTGTCCTGCCTTCTCCAGCAGGAGACTTCTCAAGCTAAAAAGTTAAGATGCTTCAAAAGTGATCAATATCCTGCTGGAGGAAACATCTGAGCAAACTTTAATTACAAAAAGCAAAACTTCCACCTAGAAATGTTTGATTTGATTTAATTGATGCCCTTAGAGTTAGGGATTTGACTGCATCCACAATTAACACTTGGATATTGCTGTGGTGGTGATTTTTGCATTTCAAAGGAATCCTATAATTGCTTAGGGCTCTACCATGTGTTACAGAATCAGTGGCTACACTGCATGCATCCATAGTGCACTACATGCTAGTCTGTGAGAGCGAAACACCTTCTTTAAAGCACTTCTTGTTATTCTTGTTTTGGTTTATCTCTTCCTGTTGCTGCTCTGTTCATGGTGAATATAGTATTGCAAGTGTCAACAGAGTTAGACCAGAACTTTTGAGGCACTACAATTCAGTGCTTAACACCATAGCCAGACACTGGAAAGACCTGTCAGGTGTGAACATGGACCACTGGTACCAAATCGTATGGGAAACAGCCTTACTGGAAAAGCTAGCCAACAGACTGAAACTGACCTGGGGACAAATAGGACACCTTCACCCCAGTATGGCTCCCCTTTATCACATACACAGCTTAACAAGTCAACAACAAGAACCCACTGACAGCATATGAATCAATCCACCCACCCCCTCACAAATGCAAACAAACCCCACTGCAGCCAACTACAGATAACCAACCACACCTTGCCCCTCCCCAATCCCTCTCACTACCAAGGAAAGGTAATAAGCAAGTAGAAAGAGAACCTGCCCAGTTGATGCTGACAAAAAAAACACCCCACATGTACACTATATAAAAAGAATATGTTTCCCCATTTCTCCCTCTTCTTCCCCCACCCCATACTGAATACAAAACGAATGTCTCATATCAAATGTAACTGATTTACAGAAAAGACTCTACAACCTGAAAAAAGTACTTTTGTAAACTAAGAAAATCTTTAATTATTATTATTTTTTAAATAATACCAATTCAGTGCTTGAATGGGTTGGAAAACAGATTCCAATTTAGCTGAGGTTTTTATTTTTTAATTAATATTTATTTTCTGGGTTTCCATAAATTCAGGGTAGCTAATAAGTATTGAAAGTAGAAGTCTGCATACTCTCCCAGCAGCCACAGCTGAAGGCCCTGGAGATTATTGTTTGCTGACTGGGGCTTTGATTTGGCATAGGATGGGGAAGAGCTGGCTTGGAACCAAGAGAGCACATGTGAAAAGAAGCTCAGGATTGTAGTCAATCGCAAGCTGAATGTGAGTCAGTACAGTGATGCAGCTGCAGAAAAAAGGTGAATACAATTTGGGGCTGCATTCCTAGCCCAAATCATGAGAAGTTATAGTCCCGCTTTTATCTTGCACTGGTTTGACCTCTTCTGGAATACTTCAAACACTTCAGAGGATATAGACAATTTTTACATAAAATAGGATACAGTGGTACCCCTGGTTATGAACTTAATTCATTCCAGAGGTCCATTCTTAACCTGAAACTGTTCTTAACCTGAGGTACTTTAGTTAATGGGGCTTCCCACTGCCGCCACCACACAATTTCTGTTCTCATCCTGAGGTAAAGTTCTTAACTCGAGGTACAACTTCTGGGTTAGTGGAGTCTGTAACCCAAAGTGTTTGTAACCCAAGGTACCACTGTATAGACAACTTGGAACAGGGTCAGAGGATGGAGACCAAAATGACTAGCAGTATGGAAAACCAGTCCTATGAGGGAAGGGTGAAGGAACAGCAGGGTATAATTAGCAAGCAGAAAAATACACTAAGGTGCTGGTGACCTTGGTGAGAGATGATAGTACTTCACATTTCTGAAGGGCTGTCACACAGAAAGCCAACAACCTTTAGGTGTCAAGTTGTAATGCGATTCAGTATGCTTCCTAAAGTTTGGCACCTCCTGTGTTCAGGATCCCCACCCCATATCCCACCCGGTTCCAGTGAATGCTAGAGCTAAAAATGCCCCCATACCTTTAGCTACTCAGTTATGTTTTTTAAAAACTACTTGCAGTGATTGGTTGAACAATGGGTTTCTGTTTATATGCCTGGCACTTCACATGCATGCTTGCACTGGCATCAACACTGCAAGAAATGTGCGTTATGAGGGTCTGCCTTTTGCTGGATTCATACTTGTCTACAGTGCAGAAGCAAGTCACAATTCCAGCAGTCACCATCTCCACAGTGAGAGAAGCAGAGTATACAGGCAGACGCACTGAAGGTGTCTTGCTGAAGGGCCCATCAAAACCTGAAGCCAATACTGATCTTTCCCCCCACAATAGAACCTGCAGCCCCCTTAGCACCAGCCAGATAGGTGAGCCAGAAGAAGAGCAGGAGACACTAGGGATTGAACCCGGAACCTTCTACATGCAAGGTAAAGGCTCTACTACTAAGCTATGGCCCTTCCCATCCTCACAACTCAAGGAAACAGGATGGAGTTTGCTAAATGCCTTTTATTTCAAAGCAGCAATAGTTTCCCCACGTTTCGTCAGTCAGGAGAAAGGTGACCCAGACAAATCCTTGGCTCTAGCTGCCTTTTGCTTTCATGTTAGCTATCAAGTCATGCACCTTCTTATTCAGAGCCCCTCCATGGACTCCCTTTTTGCCCATGAGAAAGATGAGCGCTTTGGCACCTTTCCCAATACAGATGGATCTGCTGTCGCCACCTTTGGTTCTCGTGTCCATCACAGCATCTTTCTCTACTAACAAGTTGTCTCGGATTACGCTGCACTTCTTCCCTGCTATGGTGATCCCAGTCTGCAGGAATGCCTTTCTGTCCTGCCCAATAATTATTCCTACTTCCTGGGGAGAGATGGCGGCCAGCAGGCCTCCTGGCTTTGAAGCCCAGACAGATTTGTTGTCAGAATGTCCCACGATCGCTACATCTTCAATGTTTTTGTCCTTCAGGACTGTATTTATGTAGGCTTTCCAGTCTCCCATCCTGCTTTGGCTCCCACAATTTCTTCTTTGACAAGCGTTCTCTGCCTTTTCTTTGTCTCAGGACTGGATCGTTTTCCAGCTAATGTTAAAATATTTTTAAAAGTACATATATAAATATATACATTCATCAATTTTAAAAGATGTATATACTACTTTTTTTAGAGAAAAAAACTGACTCCAACATTAGTTTACAGCAAATTAAAAGATCAGGCAGAAAGTTAAAATGCATCACCAGTGTTCAAGCAATGATTCTTCAACATCAACTTTGTTGGACTGGTCATGTTGTGCAGATGCCTGATTATCATCTTCCAAAGCAACTACTCTATTCCGAACTTAAAAATGCAAAGCGTAATGCTGGTGGTCAACAAAAGAGGTTTAAAGACTGTCTCAAGGCAAATCTGAAAAAAGGTAGTATAAACACCGACAACTGGGAAACACTGTCCTGCGAGCGCTCCAGTTGGAGAACAGCCTTTACCAAAGGTGTCATGGACTTTGAAGACACTCAATCTCAGAACGCAAGGGAGAAACGTGCTAAAAGGAAAGCACACGGCAAATCCACACCGTGATCAACTCCTGCCCAGGAACCAATATCCCCACTGTGGAAGGATGTGTGGGTCCAGAATTGGCCTCCACAGTCACTTACAGATTCATTGTTAAAACCGTGTTTATGGAAGACAATCTTACTCGGCTACGAGTGATCGCCCAAGAAAGAAGAAGAAGAAAGCAAACCATACTCCTTTGCCACTGGGTATGGTGTTGAATGGGGTGCAGTGTCAATCTATCCAGTTCTGCCAGGCTCCAGGCTAGAGCAGAAATTTGCCTGCTCTCCACCTTCCATGCCCTGGCTGGCATGTGCAGCAGAGCTGCAGATGCACTGCTCCATTAAGTCCTGCTGGGCAGTGGCTGGAGTTAGGGGTTGTGCAGCTTTCCACAATGTGGTGTGCTCCAGATGTTGTTGCACTCCAACCACCATCAGCCCCAGCTAGGGATGGTCAATGGTTAGGAGCAATGGAAGATGTTGTCCAACAAAAATCTGGAGGGCACCTTGTTGGGGGTTGCCGCACTAAAACAAATGAATAATAAAAACAGCATACCAAAAACAATTTAAAAATTCCAAAAGAGTACTTAAAATGCTCAAGTGGTTAGATGGTTTTTGCCTGACACCTAAAAACTGGAACCAGGGAAGCTTCCTTAGAAAGGGCACTTGATAATGGGATGCACAGCCCAAAAAGTTTGTTCTCTGGTTGAGATCTGCCTCTCTGGTGGAGGAGGTTTTAGGGAACATCATCAGCATATGACCTTAGAATGAAGGCAGGTTAATATGGGAGTACTGTAGCTATACCTTCAAGTATTTGAGTCCCAGGCTGTTTAAGGCTTGGAAAAAGGCTAGTGAAGCTTAAAAATAAATGTTAAAAAATTGAGAAATGGGATCTGGACAAACTGTACCAGTAAAATTATATTATCTGTATTCTGAACAGAAGCTCCTTTTGAAGGTAGCCCACATATGACACATTGAAATAATTCATCTGGGAGTTTACTAAAGCATGGGCAACCTTTGCAAAACGCTCCAGCGGTGGTTACAGCTGGTGAATCAGTCTTGGCTGGTAAAACTCACTCCATGCCGCAGAGGGTGACATGGGTCTCTAAAGACAGAGCTTGATCCAGAGGAGACCCCACCCCCACCCCAAGCTGTGAACTTGCTCTTTCTGAAGCAAGCCTTTCCAGATCTAGCTGAATACATTATCCCCAAACATGAGAACCATCCACCCTCAGTACCTCTGTAACATCAGCCTGTGGGGTACTGATGAAATGGTGCAAATTGAGATGAAAGCCTGGAAGGAATGAAGGTAAGGACTTGAAACCAAGCCCCTGGAGGTTTTAAGCCTGAGGTTCCAGCTCAAGATCCTGGGCTCGTTGGGAGTTCAG
The DNA here is from genome assembly GCF_027172205.1 of Podarcis raffonei. NCBI lineage: Eukaryota > Metazoa > Chordata > Lepidosauria > Squamata > Lacertidae > Podarcis > Podarcis raffonei. The sequence continues at coordinate 95,175,054 of NC_070604.1, read as the reverse complement.
GATCAAGGCTCTGGACACCTCAAAGCTCAGATGTCAGGAAAGTTAATCAAATACTACCCTTGCTTAGCCAGCCAAAGGCAGTTTGAGCTCACAAACCAATTGTTTGTGTGTTTATGCTCCAACCGTTGCTAAGGAATCCACTGTGATGTCAGAAGTATCTGTAACTGCAGCTGGTCACCCATTATGACCTCATACCACTCCTAAAGTAGAATTATCCTCTACCCTCCATTATGTGATTGGAAAGAAATAAAAATATGTTTTCTTTCCGCCCTTAAGTCTCCTTAATAAAACTGATTTGCTGTAGGTTTGGGACAGAGGAAGGGGAAGGATTTCACACCACATACAATTCCACTTTGTGTGCTTCTGGATGGGGACTTTATATTGCAAATGGATCATTCAGATCAGATTTTCCTGAGTGTGCATTTTGGCACATTAGAAACTACCCACCCACTAAAAGAAGGCACTAGCAAACACCAGCAGTGACTGCAGAGATTTAACAGGCTCTGTTGCCATATTGGTTCGTCCGCTGAAGGGGCAAAAGCCAGATAAAAGAAAAAGATAGGGCTGCCATTTTGATGATGGTGACATCATGTGGATGCTGGAGGCGGGACTTGCAGACATGAGCAGTGCTGATACCGCACCTATCTGGAAGGGCCATTCAGAGAATTGGGGTGCCTGCACCAATATTTTGATTGGGAGCTGAGCATACAGATGCATAGGGGAAGATCTGTTGCTCAGCCAAGCACTTTCTTTGCATGCAGAAGAACATTGGTTCAATCCACAGCAACTGCAAGTAGGATTGGGAAAGACTGCTGCCTGAAATCCTAGAGAGCAACTGCCAGTCAGAGTAGGTGACGCTGAGTAAGATGAACCAATGGTATGACTTGATATAAGGCAGTTTCCAATGTTCTTAGCCAGCTGGCATAGTCGGAATGCTACACTTATTGAATCTAGATGGTTCTTGGCCTGACCCACTGTTCGAATATTATTTGAAAAATGAATGAGAAGGTTGCATTTAATATACATGAATTGAACCAAACCTGGCTAAATCTCAGTGCTAAGACAAATTATGTTTTAAGGCCATTTCATCAATGTAAACTGCATTATGCATATTGAAAACTTGGCTAGCTGAGGGAAATAATTCAAATAGTTGATATTTTATTTAAACCTTGCTCCAGTTGCTCAATGCTGCTTGCAGCATTATGAAATCAATTTTCCTGATTTAGAAGTTAGGATCTAATCTAACTTTGTCTTCTAGAGTAGTCCAAATAAAGGCGCTGCCAAGCTGGATTTTCAACATTCTTGAGTGAGGGAGCCAAACTGCCTTTAAGGATTATGCTCTGTAAGCATAGCATTCAACATGCTGCTCAAAGTTTGGCAATAGAGCTTAGTTTGTGAGTAGACATTATCACACACCAGCAAAATGGTTTGTAAGCTGTCACTGTAATTACTTTCCTTTAACGTAGTTCTGAAATCATACATTCTAATCTCATTTGCCTTATGCACATGTGGGACACTTTAGGTAGTTATGTGCACACTTCATCCACTTCAAATGCTGAAGTGAATCAGGTGTGGGGAACCTTTGGCCCTCCAGATGTTGCTGGACTACAACTCCTATCCACTCCAGTAAGCATGATCAATGGGTAGAGTGGGAGACCAGGGTTCTTGTTCTACTTGGCCATGAAGCTCACTGGGTGACCTTGGGCCAATCTCTCTCTCTCAGCCTAACCTACCTCACAGGTAGGATACAATAGTATTATGTACTGAGTTGAATAGGATCCAAAATGCAGCAGTGTGATTGGTCCTAGAACAATAAGATTCAGAATGCAGCAGTGTGATTGGTCCCAGAACAATGCAGCAATATGATTGGTCCGCAGGAGCCACCTAATCCAGCTCCAGGTGGAAGTGAATCCTCAACCTGATTGGCCTACAGAAGAATCCAGGAATTAGCCAATCACGTGCGGCCCATTGTATAAATAATGTATATAAAGCAGATATCTTGGGGGAACTTTCATTCCTCACTACTATGAGCTGAATAAAGAGCATGAAATCCATACTCGACTCCAAGTATATTTCAAATGGAGAGGGGAGGGGAGAAACTAGGTCTGCCACCTTGAGAGCTTTGGAGGAAAGGTGGGTATAATAAATAAATGAGCAGGCTCAAGTCAAGACCTTTTGGCACCCGAGGTGAACCACAAAATGATCCACCCCCTGCCAGGGAAGAAGGGGAAAGTGAAAATCTTCATCAGAAACAGGGAGGGCAATATAAATGCGGGATGGGGAAGGGGCCTACTCTGAATCACTCTGGGGAGCAGAACCCAGGAGACCCCAGAGGAGAGACCCCGCCACTTTCTCCCTGGAGTGGAAGTAAGCCAGCAGTGCTTCCTGTTCGCTGAGAGGCTGTTGTGGAGAGGCTTTGAGGGGGTGCCGAGGAGGTGGCAGATCCAGCCTCCAAGTTGCGCAACGCCATGGCTATCTTAACCTGAAACTGTTCTTAACCTGAAGCACCACTTTAGCTAAGGGGACCTCCTGCTGCTGCTGCGCCGCTGGAGCATGATTTCTGTTCTCATCCTGAAGCAAAGTTCTTAACCCGAGGTACTATTTCTGGGTTAGAGGAGTCTGTAACCTGAAGCGTATGTAACCCGAGGTACCACTGTACCTTATTTAGAGACCAAATATGCTGCCCGTGTGGATCCTGCCACCTGAGGCAGTTGCCTCACCTTGCTTCATGGGCGGGCAGGCTCTGGACTGTAGTTCAGCCATAGCTGGAGGGTAAGAGATTCGCCACACCTGCACGAGACAGGCTTTTCCTTCGCCTTCAGATGTTGGTTGGCCACCGGGGGCCTCCCAGTTCATTTTATATAACAATACTGAAAAGTCACACCACCATCTCCTGCTGGGTCTGCAGCGACAAGAGTCCTAAGACCAACCATTTCTCTTCTGCATGGACGGCTAACGAGGGATCTCACGGCCTGATTTCTGGCCGAGATTCCCGCCCAAACGCCGCGGCCTCCAGTGAGGCTCGAGGGGCGGCGTCTCCTCTCCCTCCGCAGCAGCAGCGAAAGCGTCGAGGGAGCGGCCTGCTTCTCATATAAACTCGCGCTGCCCCTCCGCGGCGCTTTTTTCTTCTTGCGCTGCTGCCGCCGCCACCGCCATGGCCGGCTCCGCTCTTCAGTCGCTGCCCAAGCCTCGTCCCGGCTGGCTTTTGGCCTCCGCAGGTCTGGCCGTCCTCGTCGTGCTGGGGGCTGCCGCAGCCTGGCGCCGGCGGAGGAGCCTCTGTCCAGGGCGGCGGGAGCTCAAGCCGGTGGGAAGGGTTTCGGGCCTTTTCATCTACCCGGTCAAGTCCTGCCGCGGGGTGGCCGTGGAGAGGGCGGAGGTGACCGAGCTGGGCCTCCGCAACGGGGACCTGGGCGACAGGTGGGTGTGCAAGTCGGGAGGCGTCGCTTTTTCTTGCTTCTGTGGGTTCCCCACCCCACACCTCACCTCCCAGCTTCTCTTCTCACTTGCTTTCCTCCCAAACTTTTGGAGAAGCGTGTGGATAGGTGTTTTAAGAACACGCGCGTCAAATTTTTATCGAATTTAGATATCACCTTTGATCCCAGGATCGTGCGCCTGTTTACTGGGACTAAGTGCATTTTGGAGCTTGCTCCCAGGTAAGTGTGCAAAGGATCGAAGTGTGCATTTCGATGCAGCTAACCCCCTAGACGAGCTTGCGTAAGATTGTAGCTGTTTGCGCAAATCCTTTGCACACTTTCATGGGCATAGCCAGGATTTATGGGGGGGGGGGGGAGATTTCCTGTTAGTGGGGGCTGAACCTCAGTTAAGTACAGTGGTATCTCGGGTTAAGTACTTAATTCGTTCCGGAGGTCCGTTCTTAACCTGAAACAGTTCTTAACCTGGAGCACCACTTTAGCTAATGAGGCCTCCTGCTGCTGCTGCGCCGCCGGAGCACGATTTCTGTTCTCATCCTGAAGCAAAGTTCTTAACCTGAAGCACTATTTCTGGGTTAGTGGAGTCTGTAACCTGAGGTACCACTGTACGTATTTTTCTTGATTTTTTTGATTTGGGGGGGGGCAGCTGCCCCCAGTTGGCTACGCCCATGCACACTTCCACAAAAATCTTCTAGTACAGCATGCTTGTGGGATCTATTCCATTTATTTACTGGAACCCTGAGTGCCACAGTCGGAGCCAGTTGTGAAGAACATACAGTTAACAATTCCTGGATCAGGGATTTGTTTTTGAGTAGTAGAACTACAATGAGTTTACAGTCCTTCCACACAGAAGTCTAGCCCTATTGTAAAGTTGGAAGGGACCCTAGTCATGTAGTCCAATGTAGGAATCTCAACCAAAGCTTCCATGACAGATGGCCATCTAACCTCTGCTTTTAAAAACTTCCAAGGAAGGAGAGATCACAATCTCCTGAGGGAGTCTGTTCCACTGTCAGACAGCTCTTACTATTCAGAAAGTTCTTCCTGATGTTTAGTTGGAATCTCCTTTCTTGTAACTTTGAAGGCGAAGCCATTGGTTCAAGTCCTGCCCTCCAGAGCAGGAGAAAACAAGCTAGTTCTGTCTTCCACATGACAGCCCTTTATATAAATTGCTTGATTCACAGTAAAACGAAACTGCTCCAAGTGAGATAAAGGTTACAGCTGCCCGTGCCTGTTCTGGAAATAGGTTCCTTTAAACAGCACTTTGCTGTGAAAAAGAGAAGCACATACCATAGTCAAAACACCCTGAAAGTGCCAAGTTAAGCTTAATCTCCTTTCACTCTCCCACCCCCAACACACAGACTCCTGCCCCCATGAGCCTTTTTACATGGAAGAAAACAAGGGCAGTGGCAGAGGGTGGAATATAATGGCATTTTTACCTGGTTATGATGTGCAACTCAGACTGTGAGTAGGGACTTAACCCTTTTCTTCAGAATGTAAGACCTTTTGAATCTTGACACCTTTCACCCTGGCTTTCCTCTTCTCCAGTTGTACAACTCAGTACAGTTCTTGGTGCTGGCATTCCCTGTCGTTGGTGTTTTGCTTTCTGTCAGGCTGTATCCTGTCCCTCCCGAAAGAGAAGTGAGCTTTCTCCACTGTGCAGTGGTACCTCGGATTACATACGCTTCAGGTTACAGACTCCGCTAACCCAGAAATAGTGCTTCAAGTTAAGAACTTTGCTTCAGGATGAGAACAGAAACCGTGCTCCGGCAGCGCGGCAGCAGCAAGAGGCCTCATTAGCTAAAGTGGTGCTTCAGGTTAAGAACAGTTTCAGGTTAAGAACGGACCTCCGGAATGAATTAAGTACTTAACCCGAGGTACCATTGTACTTACCATGCTTCTTTCTCCTTAGGGTTTTTGCTTGGCTTGCTTCTTTCCCTTTTAACAGAGCTTTGGCAAACAGAAAACACTAGAGGAAGCTCTTCAAGACATGGCATTAAACATTATCACCTGCTATTTGCAACAGATGAAAGTGCTGTTGTTAAAGGGGCAGCTACAAGGGCCATTTCAAAAACTGACAAGCGTATTCTTCCTCTTCTTTTGCCTGCTTCACCTTTCAGTAGAGCAAAAAAGTATTGTGGCACCATGAAGACTGAAATGTATGTCTTAAGCTTTTGTGGGCTACTGTCCATTTCCATCAGATGTATAAAGCCTTATCAGCTTTCAATTTTGGTCTGTTTCTAACTCAGGTGTTGGCTTGTAATAAAAGAAGATGGACATACAGTGACCGCTCGGCAAGAGCCTCAGCTAGTATTGATTTCTGTCTCCAGTGAAAATGGCTGTTTAACTCTGAGAGCTCCAGAAATGAAGGATCTTCGTATTCCCGTCCAACTGTCGGTCAAAAACCCAGTGCAGAATTGCAGGTGCTTTAGACTTCTCTATATGTCACCTCTTAGTTGTTGTACATAATTCTTAATATTCCCCTCCCCACCAAGCTACAGCAATAGAGTTGGCTTAAAAGGCAATCCTCCATTTAAAAAAATCTTTACAATAACCACAAAATGACACCAGTAAATGTCATTTATTTTTGTGCGATGCAACTGATTTTCAAGTTTTGAGCCTTATTGTCCATTCTGAAGTTACCATAAACTATGCTTCTGTATGTAGAGGTTTTCTATATTTGACCCTAAACTGCTTTAGGAAGAGTAGTTTTTGAACATGTGAAGTCCTTGGCTTTGTCTATGTTTTCTCTAATAGGGCAAATGACAGGTATGGGTTGGGAATTCCATTTGAGAAAATGATTAGCTTCTCCCCTTCTCCAGCATTGTAGTATTAATTATTTTAATTACAGTTGTTAGGAAAGATAGTACTGATGCCTCCCGCAAATCTTGCAGGCTGTTTGGCTTTGATGTCCAAGGCAGAGACTGTGGAGAAGAAGCAGCTCAGTGGATCACAACTTTCCTGAAATCAGAACCATACCGTTTAGTTCACTTTGAGCCGAACATGGTTCCTCGGAATTCAAAAGATCTTATGGAACCTTTCCGACCCACTGATAAGGTTAGAAAACAACTTTGTAGTGATCTTTGGAGTGTGCCACAAACATAGTTTTGTAGTGTGAATTTGCTTTTCAAAGGTTATATTCTTTTGTCTCATGAGCTTAACCAACCAACCAACCAACCTACTGTTGGTTTAAGTTGAGTAGTAATGACCAATATAAATGGATTGCAGGCAAATAAGTTATATGTGCAGGTTGGTGCTGGAAAACCCCTAGTACAAGCTTAAAATAACTGGATTTTGGCTCCAATAGAATATTGTTTGAACAATGGCATTTGCTATAAGAAGTTTTTGTTGCTTTAGTTAGATGTTGCCTTTACATTAACAGATCCTTTACATCCTTTGCTTATCCTTTCCCACCGTTTTATCATGTCTAAACTTGTTTTCCAAAGACCGGCTTGACCAAACTAGTGACCTCTGCCTTTGAAAAGCAAGTGGGAAATTCCTACAAATTTGGTGGCTGTTGCGTTGAGGGATACTAAACAGACAGGTGTTTCTAGTTGTCAAGCTTTCTTCAGAGATAAGCACAATGTTGATCACTTACATTAAACTGCAGTCCATGAGCCTGATAATCTCATTAGCTAAATGCTGCTCTCCTAGTTCTCATTCTCATTTCATTTTTAATTTGTATGCTGCCTTTCTACATAAGGCATAGAAATGGGGGGGGGGGAGAATAACAAAGATCGCATGTCCTGCAGCAATCTGATTCAATACAAATAATTCATAATGAAAAATGTAAATATAAAAATAAGCAACTAAAGTAGTCCTGTTCCTGGGAAAGTAGTTGTTTATTTATTCAATAAATTTATAGACTGCTTTACAACGTAAAGCTATTGAAGCAGTGTATATGCTAAGAACAAAATAGAATATGGAAACATATTCTGAAAACAATAAAATAAATTCAACTAACCTAAAAACAATAAAACAATTCATACCAGCTCTAGAAGCAACATGACAATTTAATCAGAGATGAACTTGATTAAATGACGTGAGTTACACCCGAGGGAAAGTCTTCCTAAACAAAAATGTACACACCTTAAGTCCCTATTATACCTTTAAGCTGAGTGTTTTCTCCGTGTTGGCGGCTGCATGTGGTGTAAGGTGCTTGTGGTGTTTATTTTCCCAAGCTTTTTATGTATTGTAACTTATTGTGTATTTTATTGTTTCTGTAAATCTCCCTAGAAGCCTTGTTAAAGGGTGGTATATGGTTTTTAAATAAATAAAATGTTGGCACTTGTATACAGCACTGGGGATTTTCTTGAAAAAAAAACGAATTGCAAAATTTTCCTATGCAAATTGGAAAAATTGGCATAAGGTAATTTGCATCAGAAAGTTTCAGTTTCTATTGGGAAATTACCCAGTGCCCTAGAGCAGTGAAGGAGAACCTATCCCATGGGTCTAATGAGGCATGGTAGATCCCTCCCCATTTGGCCTACAGCAGGCATAGGGAAACTCAGCCCTCCAGATGTTTTGGGACTACAATTCTCATCATACCTGAGCACTGCTCCTGTTAGCTAGGCATCATGGGAGTTGTAGTCCCAAAACATCTGGAGGGCCGAGTTTGCCCTGGCCTGGCCTACAGTATGGTTTGGTCCCAAACCACACCCACCTGATGTCATGACAGGTAAACCCACAGAGCCGAATTAAAAAGGGGAAAGGAGGAGTGCACTTAGAGCATGCTCCTGATTATTTCTTTGAAGCTGAATTACCTGATGGGCAGCTCTGTCAAAAGCTGCCTGTGGGATGTTTGGGAATTCTGGATCCAGCCCCTTGGCTCCAGTTTCCTACCCTTGCCCTATAGAGTGACCTAGTTTAGCATGTTTGTTTACTGGGCTAAAGACTTTGGAACTGCTACTGTTGCCCAATACTTCTGCAGTTGCCATCAATTAATTGCTGCTATTTGAACTTTGAGAATGCTCTCTGCCACACCACTACTTGTATAGTATTCTTGAGAGCCATTACATTTACTATCCGCTATAAATGGTCTAAAAAAACCACCATCACACAACATGATTCCTTCACAAGGAGGAAACGCTTTTTAATCATTTTCCAAGTAGCTACTAGCCCAGGGCATTACATACAAATCCAACAGACCCAATACTAAAACTGAAAAATCTTTGAGAACCATTTCCCCTATAAAGGTAAAGGTACCCCTGCCCATACGGGCCAGTCGTGTCCGACTCTAGGGTTGTGCGCCCATCTCACTTAAGAGGCTGGGGGCCAGCGCTGTCCGGAGACACTTCTGGGTCACGTAGCCAGTGTGACGAAGCTGCTCTGGTGAGCCAGCACCAGCGCAGCACACAGAAACGCCGTTTACCTTCCCGCTATAAAGCGGTACCTATTTATCTACTTGCACTTAAGGGTGCTTTCGAACTGCTAGGTGGGCAGGAGCTGGGACCGAAAGAAGGGAGCTCACCCCGCCGCGGGGATTCGAACCGCCGACCATGCAATCGGCAAGCCCTAGGCACTGAGGTTTTACCCACAGCGCCACCCGCGTCCCATTTCCCCTATACCTGTGGTCAAATATTTTATCCACACCTTCTGCTGTAAGGGGCCTTTAATGGTCATTACCAATTCAGGCTGGCCTTTTAAGCAAACATTTAAATAATCGTTGAACTTTCTGATCCTTTTGTTTGTTTTCTTTTAAATCTGAGCTGTTAATAGTTTTATTCCGCCTCTGCTAGGAGGAAAGTTGTTGTTTTTTAATCACTGCATATGGGATGTTGTTTTTCCCTTTTTGTTCTGTAAGCAGCCCAGAGAATATCTGTTAATGGACAACCATGTACGTTTTAATCAATAAATAAAATGGCAATCAGCCACTGCCAGATTAAATGCTGTCTGTCTTGCAACAATCTCTCTCTCTCTAGATTGCCTATCCTGACTGTAGCCCGGTTATGGTGCTTTCTGAAGCGTCTTTGGAAGAATTAAATACCCGATTGGATAAGAAAGTTACAATATGCAACTTCAGACCAAACATTCTGGTCACAGGTTGCGGTTCTCATGAGGAGGTAATACATGGAATATCCCCCTCACCAAACAATACCTTTCCATTTGTATATGTCAGAGAGATAAAGAATTATATGACCTTCCGTGAATATTTGAAGCCCTGTATTGGGAAGCTTTTATTGTGTGATGTTCTCTTGTGTTTTTGTATATTCTGTTGGAAACAGCCCAGAGAGGCCGGGGCAACCTAGTCAGATTGGGGGTGGGGTGTGTGTGTTACAAAAAAAGCAAATTACCGTATTTTTTGCTCTATAAGACGCACCAGACCACAAGACGCACCTAGTTTTTGGAGGAGGAAAACAAGAAAAAAAATATTCTGAATCTCAGAAGCCAGAACAGCAAGAGGGATCACTGCACGGTGAAAGCAGCAATCCCTCTTGCTGTTCTGGCTTCTGTTGATAGCTGTGCAGCCTGCATTCGCTCCATAAGACGCACACACATTTCCCTTTACTTTTTGGGAGGGAAAAAGTGAGTCTTATAGAGCAAAAAATACGGTATTATTTTTAAACTGTCACTTGGAGCAAAGTACTTTTGTATTTATAAGGGTGCAAGTTTTTATATGCAAGTAGAACTCTTTAGTGCAGCCTTGGGCTCCTTCGGGAGGAAGGGCAAGGTATAAATTTAATAAACAAAAAATACGAAATGAAGCACATTCTACATGCAAAGCTTACAAATGACCTAATATTGTGAACACTATATTTCCACAGGATACCTGGGATGAGATAACTATTGGTGGTGCAGAAATGAAAGGTGCAATGGGCTGCCCCAGGTAAGCAATTTTGCATTGCATCTGAAGAAGCAAGGAAGTACTTGAGGTTGCTGTTATCTCATTCTGTTTCTTCATTACAGGTGTATACTTACTACTGTTGATCCAGACACTGGCATCATGGACAGAAAAGAGCCTCTTGAAACCTTGAAAAGGTAACAAAAATTTTCTGAGTTCCTCCTCCGTCATCTGAGCAGGTAGACTAATGATTGTGTGCAGCTCTCAAAATGTGATCATGTCTTGAAATCCTGGTTCTGTGGGAATTCTCTCTGCATTTTAGTGAGGCAGTAAACTTGCAAAACTAGACTAAAAATAATACATTATTTGTTGAACTGACCATTCTGAATGCTTACTAATATGAAATCTGTCAACAAAACAACTTTTAAGAGTGCAATGTGCTCTGCTTTTTCTCTTTAATGTTCCTAATGATCTAATGGTAATAGCTGAACCAACGAGTATTATTATATAATAGTAAACAACAAATTAATATTTGGAATGAAGCATGCCAGCTGCTTTTCTGGCCAACAAAGCATTCAGTAATGACAATAATATGTTGTTACTGTAGGTGAGTATGATGGCATGCTTGTTTAGGATCAAGATGACTAGTACAAGCCTCTACTCAGAAGTAACCCTCATTTAGTCCAGTGGTACCCATTCACAGATAAATGTGCAAAGAATTGCTGTGTGGTGGCGCAGCAATAAAACTACTAGCACATTTGGAAAGCTAAGTAGGGTCTGGCATGGTTTCAAAGGGAACATGGTCTGGGTTTCCTGCCTTGCTCGGGGTTGGTCTAGATGACCCTCCTTGTACCTCCCAGTTCTACATTTCTATGATTTGAGCTGAAACGCCCTAACACTTTGGCTCCAGCCTTATTTTTTAAAACTAGAAAATGTCTTGTGGCACCTTAAAGACTAACATTTACAGTATTAGGCACAGACTTTCATGGACTATAGGCTACTTCATCAGATGCAGATTGGACATGGACAGTAAACCTCAAAAACATATCCCATAAGAAATGTGTTAGTATTTAATGTGCCACAGGCCTCTTGGGTGTTTTTGCTGCAAAAGACTAACACTGCGTAATCCTCTGCAAAAATTTTAAGCAGTAGCTCAGTTGGTTAGAGCATGGTGTTGATAACTCCAAGTTTACAGGTTTGATCCCTGTATGGGACAGCTGCATATACAAGCATTTCAGGGGGTTGGACTAGATGATCCTCAGGGTCCCTTCCACCTCTAGTTCTGTGATTCTAAATATTAAAGAGCCTCTTAATTAAGTGTGCTTCATTTGCTATGTTTTTCACAAGAGCTCTGATTAATCAACAAATTTAGCCCTCTGACGTGTAAGTAAAACACTCGAAACGAAGGCCTGTTGACCTGAATGCAGCCAGTTTCCATGCAACTAGTGTGCAATGGAATTCTGAGCAGGTTTACTCAAAAGTTAAGACCTATTGATTTCATCAGTGCTTGCTCTCTAGTAAGTACGTTAATTTGGCAGTGGTTTTGTCACTGTGAGATGTCCTTTGCATCTATTCCCAAAAAGAGTTGTTACTAATTTGCCAATCATGAAAGTAACAAAGTGAAACTTTTTATATGTTTGGAAATCCTGTATTTCTATCAGCTTCTTACAAAAATGTTTTCTTAGTCACTTAACTTGAAAACAAGCATATTTAACTATTTTGTGGATGGCTTATTGTTCTCTACAGTTACCGCCTCTGTGATCCTTCGGAACGGCATATATACAGCACACACCCTCTCTTTGGATGGTATTTCGGAATTGATAAAACAGGAACAATTCAAGTTGGAGATATTGTGTACAAGGCAATCTGATGGTGTAAAATACATCATAAAAAGAACTATTTTGTACGTTTTTTATGAAAACCGTGCCAAAAATAATTGTTTGGGGGCCTTTTTAAATGAATCTTTTCTACCTTATATGCAACAATAATAAATGTGGTGTTTTAAGACAAACCATGGGTTTATTTTATTTTTATGAATTTTCCAAATTTTCCAAATTATTAAAAATCATACCAAATTAAATTAACATAATAAAATATCTTAAAATCAGGTTTCCCACTTTTGTTCTGAACATACGACCATCATTTCTTCACATTGCCACATCATTTCTTGTGTAGAGTCGAGTTGACATCCTTCACTTGCCATTAAACATTCTTCAGCTGCCCTCTTTTTTCACCTTACTAACAGCACCTCCATTACATCTTATAAATAAGTAATCTGTTTCACATGTGCAGTCCTTCAGCTGCTCTTCTGGTCGACATAGCATTCAGTAATGACAATAATATGCTATTATTATAGGTGAGTATGAAGGCATGCTTGTTCAGATCAAGATGACTAGTGCTTGATTTATGAGAGTATCACTTGATGCTCTTGCGCTCATTTTGAAAAGATATCTATCTATCCATATTTTGCAAATTAAAAAGATACTTTTATACTATGGTATGTTGTTGTTGTTTAGTCGTTTAGTCGTGTCCAACTTTTCGTGACACCATGGACCAGAGCATGCCAGGCACTCCTGTCTTCCACTGCCCCCTGCAGTTTGGTCAAACTCATGCTGGTAGCTTCGAGAACACTATCCAACCATCTCGTCCTCTGTCGTCCCCTTCTCCTTGTGCCCTCCATCTTTCCCAACATCAGGGTCTTTTCTAGGGAGTCTTCTCTTCTCATGAGGTGGCCAAAGTATTGGAGCCTCAGCTTCAGGATCTGTCCTTCCAGTGAGCACTCAGGGCTGATTTCCTTCAGAATGGATAGGTTTGATCTTCTTGCAGTCCATGGGACTCTCAAGAGTCTCCTCCAGCACCATAATTCAAAAGCATCAATTCTTCGGCGATCAGCCTTCTTTATGGTCCAGCTCTCACTCCCATACATCACTTACTGGGAAAACCATAGCTTTAACTATACGGACCTATACTGAAATGTTTAAATGTTTCTTTGATGTCCTTGAATCTTCCTGCCACGCTTGCCATCCTCTCCTGCTACACCAGTGTGTCGTGCCAAACCCTTTGAGAACCACTGTGCTAAGCCAATGGTTTGGCTTCGCGTTACATGCAAACTGACTTCAGGTTTAGAGGATCAAGACTGAGAAAACACAAAAGGACAAGCGTTTGTGTTCAGTATCTTTTTCATTGCAACACAGCTAGCATTATCTTCTGTTGTGCGTAGTAGTGCTAAGCTTGTTTGGAATGATGCTCACTTATTCCAAAGTCCAAAAAAAAATATTGGCTGAATTTCAAGTTCTCCAGAACTATTCATTAGGCAAGACCATGCAAAAGTTGAGTTAGAGGGTGACTGGACAAGGGATAATAAACAAAACTTAGGCCAGTTGTTAAAGCCACAAGATCTGCTTACAGCCTGAGTTGGAAGTGGAGACAGCAGGCTCAGTCGTCTTCAGGGATGAAGAAAGAAGAGCTAACTATTGTTCCATTGGTTTGAAAAAGAATATTGCTGTACTATGTTTTGTTTTTCATCTTGTTCAACCACCCCATAAGTTGTAGAAACACATTGTCTGATACAGGGTTGAAAAGTTTGCCACGTTTTGATACTTTTTGGTTCCTCCTACCCTGTGAATGTTGGAGGTTGTTTCCTAAGCACCATGACTCCCCTTGTTCTTTCATGTGCAAAGAAGAATTGCACCAATTGCAATTGTTGCAAGTGATCTGATATGGGAAACATTATTTGAATGTATAAAAAGTGTCCTCCTTGCATAAAATCATTGGACTGAAGTAGCAGAGATAAATTATTTGAAAACATTGTCCAAAGTTTTTATAGTTGCTAGTAAACTGAACTAAATGTATACATGTGTATCTAATGTGGAGTCTCTATAGCTTTTTCACATGGTAAAAGTATCTCTGTGCCTCCTTTTCCAACTGCCCTGCTGCCTCATATCCCGGTGCTATTTTCTAGCAAAATGTACAGTGAAGCTTGAAGAAACTGGAATTTAGGTTGCAATCCTATACACTTCTGAGATTAAGCCCCATTGAATTAAATCGTGAACTTATACCTCAGTAGACATGTATAGGATTCCACGTCAAGACTGTAGTCTTGTGTATGCTCTCCTGAGAGTAAGCCTCGTTGACCTAGTAGGACATACTTCTGAATAAGCATACTGTACAGCCGATAGTGCTGTTAACTAGAAACCACCAGTCTGCGTATTCCTTTGTATGTGAAAATGACAGATTTCTGTCTTGGAGAAGAGTAGCAAAGGTTGATAGCTGTTAGAAGAGCAATAATTATTTCTCACCAAAAAATAAAAGGACCAAAATAGTGCAGCTGTATACTTTTCTTTCTTTTTTTAAGGCCTTTTATGGTGGTGAGAAGCAACTTCGTTCTACAACCAGTTTTAGTTCTGTTAATAAACGTCTCTCTGTGTTAGGGAGTTTAAAAACAAGAAGCAGCTTCAAATGACCCTCATAGTCCCTTCCAACTCTACAATTCTTTGTTGTTGGGAATAATTAACTATAAAACACATTTAAAGGCCTGGGCTATGCCAGTAGGTTCCAAACACCCAAGTAATCTTTCTTTTATATTTTACCAGATAAAAGATCTCAATAAGCTTAACTTTTATCTCTGAATTTTGTCACGGTAGTTTTTTCCTACAAAAACAACAGACTCTTAACAGTATAATTCCCAGCAGATTGTCACTGAGAGAGGGAAATATTAAAGGAGTTGAGTTCTTAGTATAAATGGTTACTTTTTCCAAAGCAGAAGTTTAATGTAGAGTGAAACACGACTCAAGCCCAATGTAATTAAATTTTTTTTTAATATACTTGTCTTAACTGCAGTTCACAAGGGAATTGTTCTGATCTAGCTGTGCAGTATCCCAATATATGTCATTGAGCAGCTCATAAATAGTTGATTCCTGCTTAAGCTGAATATACTTGTTCTAAAAACAAATCCTGATAGTCTTCTGCGCAATAAGCCCCAATTCAGGAAGTTTTTAATGTTTGATGTTTTAGTATGTTCTGATATATGCTTTGAGCTACCCAGAATGGCTGGGAAAATCCAGTACCAGATGGGGTATAAATAATAAAATTATTATTATTAAGATTCACCTTAAGGTTCCTGGGTGGGTTACAACATTGAAGCACAAGATTAAAAGGGTTAAAATTTCTTCACGATCACGAAAATAAGGTGGGTCTGAAAAATAAAACACTTCAAATGTCAAAAGCCAATGCAAAATGGTTCTTGAATTAGCATTGTAATATTTTGTTCTTTGAAGCACCTTCATGTGTTTTCCAGTCAATAAATTATTCCTCTACCTCAATATCTTGGAGCAAGGGGCTATAATGTATGCATGTATAGAGGTATTGCTCTAAAAAGGACTACTTCAGATGTGATTGTTTCCTTACATGTGAGTGTACATGACTACCTAAATTCTGTAGGCGGCTTTGGAAATTTCAGCTCCCCATAGGACTCTTTCATTTGATGTAAATACACTATGTTGTTACAAAGTCTGCCAGTATGATTTCCACCCCCCAAACCAGGCAACATGCCCAGATTTAACCTGAAGTTAGTTTTGGAAAGGAACAGTCAGTTTACTTTTCATATATACACACAAAGGAATGATCCCAAAACTGGAAAATATGGCATATTAATCAGTTAATACCCAACTGGAAGAAATGGATGTTTCAAGTGGAAGATGCACTTTTGCACCTATATGGGAGCTGCCTTCAGTGCCTAAGGGGAACTGGGAGAGAGGTGGACTGTCTTTAGTCTCCCTCTCTGCCATTTGTAGTGAAATAATGTGTGGATTTGGGAAGGTGACAGAATTAGGGCATCTACAAAGTCCCATCCATCACTGTGGGTACCATGATGTATAATCTGGTATTCTGGCTGACCTGAAAGGAAAGTGGCAAAGTGTTCCAACACAAAGAGTAAAAACTCATTGATTTGTTTTTTTTAGGTCTCTGCCTAATAACTTTTTCATGTTGAGCCCTGAAAGTGGAGTGTTTCTATTCTTTCAGCTGTTTTCTTTGGGAGGGGTGTGTGTTTCCTCCCTCCCCAAAATACAGCTCTCTGGGTTGCCAAGAAACCCAACGGTGAGAGGAAGCACACATGCACACGCTTGGGTTGCAATCCCGTAGGCACTTACCCAGGAGTAAGTCTCACTGAACTCAATGGGGCTTGCTTTGGAGTAGGTCTGCCCAAGAACGCAATACCAGCTGCCATAGCGTCTGGATAAAGGCGGGGGCGCCCGCCCAGCGAGAAGCTGGCAAAGGAACCGGGCCGAGGGAGGCATGGCCCGGCCTAGGCCCGCCTCGGGTTAAAGTTCTCCCGCCTGCGACACGGTTTCCCCCTCGGCAACCATGGCCGCGTCGCTAGGCCGGTTCTCGATGCCTGCGCTGCCGTCCTCCCGCCTGGCCTTGTTCTGCGCCTCGGTCGCCGTGGTGGGCCTGGGAGCCGCCGCGGCCTGGCGCTGGGGCCGGCGCCGCGCACGCCGAGAGCTGGTGCGGGTGGGCGCCGTGTCCAGCCTCGCCATCTACCCGGTCAAGTCCTGCCAGGGGCTGCCCCTCGAGAGCGCCGAGCTGACCAAGCTGGGCGTCCGCAGCGGAGACCTGCGCGACAGGCAAGGAGAGGGGGTGGAGGGCGCAAGAGCGGGAGGGAGGGAGGGAGGCGACGAGGCGCCGCTTCCTTTCGAGAGTTGAGGGGAAGGAATGTGGGGCCGGGGCGGAGGAAGGGCCGCGTGTGTGGTTAGTCCGTCCTGTGGCGACTTGAAGACTAACGGGCTTCTAATGGCACCATAAAGCTCTCGCGGACCGCTGCGTCCGCTTCCTTCTCCCGCGCGCCTGTGCAGGCCGCTGCAATTCTTCACGCGTGGGACAAACTTGGCGCGCAGACAAATGAGGCCAGTTTAGCGCCTCCCTCCCTTATTGGCGTGAGAACCGTGTTGGTTTTGGGGTGTCTGCGCGTCGTTTTTTTGGGAAGGGGGCGGCCCTATTGCAGCTGCTACCCGCGCGCAACGAAGCTTCTTAGGACCCTTGCGCCTGCAGGCGAAGCCCGTTCTGCCCTGAGTGCTGCTGCTGTTGCTACACGTGTCCCAGAGCTTCAGTCAGGCGGTGTCCGTGGGGAATTACAATCTGGAATTCTATGACGTTTGTATTAAATTTCTATACCGCCCTTCATCCGAGGATCACCAGCTGTTTGCAATATAAAAACACAAAAATGCATAACATAGTAAGGTAAGGTAAAGGACCCCTGGACGGCTGAGTCCAGTCAAAGGTGACTATGGGGTGCAGCGCTCATCTCACTTGAGGCCAAGGGGGCTGCCATTTGTCCACAGACAGCTTTCCAGGTCATGTGGCCAGCATGACTAAACTTCTACTGGTGCACGGAGGACTGTGAGGAGTTCCAGAGTGCATGGAAACACCATTTGCCTTCTTACCACATCGGTACCTATTTATCAACTTGCCCTGGTATGCTTTCGAACTGCTAGGTTGGCAGAAACTGGGACAGCAACGAGAGCTCACCAATCGGCAAGCCCAAGAGGCTCAGTGGTTTAGACCACAGCGCCACCCGCATCCCTTGCATAACATAGTAACAGCGACAGCAGCACCACCCCCAGTTGAAAAGGCCTTGTTGTTGGCATCCATCTGCCAATGGAGTGTGCCTTTGGGGTTGAAGGAGAATTACACTGCCAGTGGGTGTAGAGACCGATAGGGGGGAGACATGTTTTGTTGCAGCTGGGTCAGATGAAGGCATCCAGTTGTGTTCTGCAACAAACCACTTCATTTATCAATAAGGATGCTTGCTTTGATAGTGTGTTAAAATATTGCTATAGGTTTATAGGTGCTAGCATATGGGGCATCAAAGCTAGACACATGTGCATTTAAGCCAGACCCAGTGTGTAATTAAACTGTGTGCTAGACTTAGCTAATACCTCAATTAAGCTAAGTGTCAAAAGCCAATTAAGCCAGGACATGCCTCCTGTGTGAGGTGTTACTTTGGAGTAATGAATCGTTAGCATTTCAAAGGATGAAAGGGTAAATCTCATTTGCAAATGGGTGGGTTTCCTCCCTCCCTCAGCTGAGAGTTTAGTTCATAAATACAAGGCCAGTGTTTTAGGTAGGTGGCAGTTTAGAATGGCAGTAAGGAGCTAAGCAATGGAGTGGCAATGGGCTGGAGCGAGAGTCAAAAAGCAGGATGCTGATGTCTGTTTTGGATCCAGTGCTGTGGCTATGGGGGAAGCCAGAACCTCTTGGAATGTAAGCTGGAGATCCCTCCATGGTAAACTCCCCTTATAAACCTGTATAATTAAACCATATATCATAAAGACACCACAGTCTCTGTTGTGCCTCGTGATCTAAATGGAATCAAAGAATGCAGATAAGCACTCCTTGTAGTCCTGGAATCTTACACAGCTTGGAGATTGGGGTGGCAAGTAACAATATTTTTCTCATGGCCTGTCAGCAATTTAGGTATAACAATTAAAGGATTAACAATTCTCTCTATGTTTAATCATAGATTTTGGCTCGTGATTAAGGAAGATGGTCATATGGTCACAGCTCGGCAGGAGCCTCGCCTGGTTCTGGTCTCTGTAAATTGTGAAAATGGTCTCTTAATCCTGAATGCTCCAGAAATGAAGGAACTGACCATCCCTATCACTGCTCCTAAGAACAATCCAGTGAAGACTTGCAGGTGATGAATTAATAGGTTTTAGTCTCTCTCTTTTTTAACCGGGCTGAAAACGTTATTTCCACATATTGTTTTCTCTTTGCCTTCTTGGCCTTTGTTGTTAGGTGTCACATGTCCCTAACTGTTCATGATGGTACTGAACAAGAGTCCAGTATCAAAGACAAAATAATCTGTGCTAGGACCTCTCTCTTAAAACCTGATTCATGATACTCAGATGGTTATATCAAACATATTGTTTTAATTATGCAGACCTGATCACCGTGAGTTCCGCTGTTTTGAGATTTTTCTAGATAATGTTTTATGGATACTCCAGTTTGCAGGAGGTTGGAATAGATTACCCTTGGGAGTCCCTTCCAACGCTATGAGTCTATGATTCAAATAAATAAAGAAGTAATAAGGCCCACAGGCTAATGTGCCCTTCTTGATTCATTTGTGTTCCCTACCAGAATTCCATTTCCCCCTTCTGTGCTTTCCCACTTCAAGGTGGGAATACAGTGGTACCTTCAGGTTATAGACTCTGCTAACCCAGAAATAGTACCTCGGGTTAAGAACTTTGCTTCAGGATGAGAACAGAAATCGTGCTCTGGCGGTGCAGCAGCAGCAGGAGGCCCCATTAGCTAAAGTGGTACCTCATGTTAAGAACAGTTTCAGGTTAAGAATGGACCTCCAGAACGAATTACGTTCTTAACCTGAGGTACCACTGTATCTTAAGGCTTACCCAAGTTCATCAAAAGTAGAAGTTTGAATAGGACAATGCTTGTTTACTAGTTCTGCATTGCTCGTCCTCTTTGAAAGCACATGATGCAGCTGGCACCAACTTTCCCATTCAGCTAGCTAGTAATGTGTGCTTCATCCTGGAGAATAAAAGTCTTTAGTGCTACTACTGCTCATCTCAGCAGGAAGGAGTAGAGATGGGGGTGCAGATAAAAAGAGGGAGCTAATAGTGATGAGGCCTTGTGATGTTGAGAGAAAAGAAGTGTATGTTAAAAGATTAGAGCACAGGAGGGAGGGCCAATAGAGGGATTTGTTTTTCTGTAACAAATTTAAATATTCAGACACACCTGAAGTGGTGTGAAGAGAAAATGCACAAAGGTGTGCAACGAGAAAAATAAAGTGAACAGCAAAGGGGTTAAAAATAAAACTGGAATAAAAACACAACAACATGGTTCTCTTGAATTAGTAAAGTGGACCTGAGGAAGATTTGAGTTGTACTCCCTTACAAGAATGTATTCTTTTCAACTGAGGATAAAACCAACGTCCTTACAATGGTATTACCTTGTGTAGCACCTGTCTCCATTTTGTAATTTCCAACAGGGTGTTTGGGCTTGATATTCAAGGACGGGACTGTGGTGATGAAGTGGCTCATTGGTTCACCACTTTCTTGAAGTCAGAACCATATCGGCTGGTACATTATGAGACCAACATGGCGCCAAGAAAATGTGAAAAGATTCACAAACCTTTTCAACCTAATGATGAGGTTAGATAAATAAATATTGTTTTATTGTGAGCATTAATCATTTGCCATCCTGCTTAAAAAAAAAATCCTTGCCATATTTTTACATCTGAATTGATAGCTGATTTTAAAAATGTAAGTCAGGACTAGCCTGGGACTAGTCATCATTCAGCCCGGACACTGAGGTCCAGCTCTGAGTGCCTTCTGGTGGTTCCCTTCCAGCGAGAAGTGAGGTTACAGGGAACCAGGCAGAGGGCCTTTTCAGCAGTGGCGCCCGCCCTGTGGAACGCCCTCCCATCAGATGTCAAGGAAATAAACAACTACCTGACTCTTAGAAGACATCTGTTTGATTTATTGTACTTTTAATATTCTGTTGGGAGCTGCCCAGAGTGACTGGGAAAACCCAGCCAGATGGGCCGTGTATAAAATAAAATAATAATAATAATATTAATAATAAATAATATTATTAATAAATAATAATAATTTAATTAATTTTATAATGAATGATTTTAGAATGTTGGATTATTTTGATTGTTGTTAGCCGCCCTGAGCCCAGCTTCAGCTGGGGAGGGCGGGATATAAATAAAATGTATTATTAATAATAATACATAAATAATAATTTACTTGGAGCCCTTGGCCTTTCTGAAAGAGGATGAGCCAGTGTGGTGTAATGGCTAGACTAGGACCTAGGTTTAAATATCTGCTCCGTCATGGACAGTGCTATTTTTGTAGGGGGGAGGAGAGGTGCCTAAACTCACCATGAACACCTCCCTTGTTCTCTTATAATGGCAATGGCACCCATCTGAGAACTGCTGGAACTGAGTTCAGGCTGGGGAAAAAGCCCTAGTCATGGAGTCATTCACTCTCAGCCAAACCTCACAGGGCTGTTGTGAGGATAAAATGGAGGATGAGGGGAACTGTGTATTCTACCTTGAGCTCCTTGGAGGAAAGGTGGGATGTAAATGCAATAAATAAACAAGTTAAAGTCTGAGAGACTGTTTTATCGATAGATAAGACTTCATGGGCTATTCATTGCATGGGATGTCACAAATTTTGGAACGAAAGAGGGAAGAGATTAAGAGGTGTAAACTGGTGGGATTTTCCAGAGCTAATAATAAATGGCATGGCAGCTTTTTGCTATTGCTGCTGAGGAATCTGTGGAATGTGCTCATGATGAATGCTTGAGAGGGATGCCAGCAAGATGCTTATTAACCTGCTATTGTAGTGACATTGGTAATATTTATGTATCTTTGCAACACAGGTTCCCTATAGTGACTGTGCCCCCCTCTTAATCATCTCAGACGCTTCAATGGAAGATTTAAATTCCAGAATGGAGAAGAAAATCAACATGCGGCATTTTAGACCAAACATTACTGTTTCAGGCTGTGGAGCTTATGAGGAGGTAGAGAAAATGTTGTTTGTCTCCCTTTGGTTTCTAAAACAATTCATCCAAAATGTGTGCATGTTTAAAAAGAAACATTTTATGCGAGCATTTGGAAAAGCACCTGAGCTATAGTGTAGCAACTGCAGTATACAGTATGTATCTTAGAATATAGACAGTTACAAGGATTTTATGTTGGCAGCATTTACAACATGTGTAACTGAGGAGAAAGCAATCATTTCCATTTCCAGACTATTTACAAGATGCACTGATTTAAATGCAAACGGTAAGATAGGCTTTTCATTGAACCAATTTGTATTAATGAGCACCTAACCTAAATGTTTCACTTGGAGTGACATTATCTCTGGTTTCATTTTCATTTAAAAATAAGCAATCCAGATAGAGGACACAGGGCACAGGGACAGAATTTTAACCCATTCCTTCCTTACCATGATCCTGAAAAAATATATATACAGCAGTAGAACTGGTGTCATTTTTTAAATTTAAAGTAATAGGCATTGTGCAGGTATATTTCCAAGCCCTAAAAGTGATGAGCTTCAATGTTTTTTCTGTGTGACATTTCCTTTTGGAAAAGGATCTCCTTCTTAGGGGCTTGCGTGCACATTCCACTTTATTCACTGGTTACTGTACTGGTTAATCTTTGCATAGCTAGCAGAAATATTAGCAGACAATTCAGCAGTCAGTACCCTACTCAGAGGCACTTCTAGTGTTGTGTGGTGCTGCATGGCAGCTACCCTAAGGGAAACTAGTATTCCCTCCATATAAACTTTCTTAGCATTCCTAGCAGAGCTAAGAGCTGGAATGCATATCGGTTTGTTATGGGTTTGCCTCTGACAAATAACACCTCCCATTTGCGTACACCTGCTGTTGAGATTTTATGTTCTCATTTTCTTTATGAGAAAATGCTTTGCATTTGGTTCCATATTGCAACCTTCTCAGCCAAGGTTATCTCACTTGGCCTTGAAATTTCCAAAAATATTTTTCTCTCTGCTGCCGCCGCCTTATTTCTGAAATGTTGCAGGTCAGGATGAATCAGGATTTTCCAGTGTAATATGGTAGAACATGCCAAATCTAGGCAAAAGGCACAGTGTCAAATCTCCCCCGCATTGTGAATGTTTGCACAATACTGCTATTATAATGATGATGATAGTCTCTGGAAGGCATTGTAACAATGAGGGTGTGTGTACAAAACAGAAACCTTGCTTATTTGATCTCTAACCTGGTTGATTGGTTGGTTCGAAAGACAATGGCTTTGTCTAGGGACAGGTTAATATCCCTTCAGCATTTTGGGGCACCAGCAGCTGAGCACATGGAAGGTAGAAATGCAAATCCTGGAAAGTTTGGGCTAGAGTCACAATGGGCCCAAAGCGGAAGCTAATAAGCAGTTTCACATTAAGGCAGTATAAGAGATCAACAGGGGTGCAAAGGTGAGATGGAAGCAAGGGTTTAAAATGAGGAACCCACTTAAATGAGGACAGCAAGAAAAAGTGTTGGGAAGTGCCAGATAGGAGGGCAGGGGTGTGGATTCTTCACCCTCAGGTGTCTCACCACAAAGGTGAACCAGTGCAGAGATAAGGAGGCTCCTGCTTTGAGGCTGATCCTGTAAGAGGGGCCTAGATGACCCTCGGGTTTCCTTCTATGACTCTACTGAATTATAATACAGCTCTTTTGGAGGCTGCAGCATGGTTAGTTAGTTTATAGTGGTAATATTGCCATCTTGTGGTCAAGTGTGGGAGAAGCAGCTTTGGCAGCATGTCTGAATTTGGCATCATGCCTGACCTAAATTTCGAGCTCTTAACTGGGAGTAAAAGAATGGTGCCTCTCTCCTTCAGATCCTTAAACAGCTCATTCTAACCAATGTGAACTCCTACTCCTTTACCTCACTTCTTCAGATCCTCCTCCTCCTAGTCCCTCTTCCTAGTCAACCCACACCAACTCTGCAACTGGCAGAGTGTCCACCCTGTGCCTAAACATTCAGCGAAGCCCTCATTCAACCCAAAATGACATTCAGCCTTCCCTCAGAAGCAGCTGCACTGATTGTCAAAATCCCACGACTGGCTTTCCTCCCACAAGAATGGGAACTTTTACGTAACTAGGCCATAGTGAGGTTGAGATTGTGCATGTACGCACACATATGTGAAGGTGACTAGCTATTTGGGGAGCCATTAGAGACTGAGGGGAAGAATGGCTCCAGCTTCCCCTTCATTCTTTCCCCTCCCCGCAATTCAGTTCTTCTCTTTCATCTGTCCTCCATAACCCTTTTCTTTCTTTCTTGTGTGTTCCAGAGTCTTCTCTCATGCTCTCTGCATCTACATGCCTGCTCCCTCCCCTCATTTTCCCTCCTGAAGCATCTACCCAGCTGCTCATATGTACACCATGTGTCCCTCTTTCTTTCCCTCTTTATTTACTTGATATAATGTAGGGACAATGAAGAAGTGATGATGCAGGGTAGTAGTCAACTAAGATATAGGTAAAGGTAAAGGGACCCCTGACCATTAGGTCCAGTCGTGACTGACTCTGGGGTTGCGGTGCTTTACTGGTCGAGGGAGCCAGCGTACAGCTTCCGGTTCATGTGGCCAGCATGATTAAGTCGCTTCTGGCAAACCAGAGCAGCGCACGGAAACGCTGTCTACCTTCCCGCTGGAGTGGTACCTATTTATCTACTTGCACTTTGACGTGCTTTTGAACTGCTAGGTTGGCAGGAGCAGGGACAGAGCAACAGGAGCTCACCCCGTTGTGGGGATTCGAACCGCAGACCTTCTGATTGGCAAGCCCTAGGCTCTGTGGTTTAGACCACATAGTTGGGATTAAAATCCATTGTTATTAATGGACCTCACATGGCCATATTCGGCAATATCAGCAGGTCTACTTTGATTTAAACTTAGCTGAATACTACCCACGATTGTTTTCACATAGGGGTCATGTAAAAAGCATGCAAGTCTCCAGATGTTGCTGAACTACACCACCCATCATCCCTGACCATTGGCCATGCTGGCTGGAACTGATGGGAGTTGGAGCCCAACCCACCTGGAGAGCCACAGGTTCCCTGTCCCTGTGCTATTGCAAGTTTTTGTCAGCATGTGGTGACTTTCAAGTTTTTTCATATCAGGTTGCTTCCACAAAACCACTTTATTGCATGAAAACTGGGTTGGAAAGGCCCCTTTTGATGCCTCTTCCACTTAAAAACCAGTCATGGGAATTTGGTTTTGAAGAATGTAATAACTAGCCTTTCTGGCTCAGAAGAACAGTCCATGTAAGTAACTAGCCCATCTGCTAGGCTAAATAATTCCAGATGAGGCAAAAGAAAAGTACTAATATAATCCTTCTTTCAGTCTTGTGGTTTAGCAACATCTGACCCTTTCATTAGAAAAAAAAATAATCATCTCCATTTTAGTTTTAAGCAGCTGCACATCAGCAAATAGGGGGTGAAATCTGTTGAACTTATAAGAAGTTTAGTATGAAAGTAAACCCAAATTGTTGCTTGATTTTCCCTTAGGACACCTGGGGCAAAGTTATAATTGGTGATGTGGAACTGAGAGAGGTGATGGCATGTGGCAGGTAAGCTTGGGGCTGGCAAAGGGAATAATCAGCTGTTGGATCCTGTTTCCTACAAAATGTCGTTTGCCATTGCAGGTGTCTTCTTACAACTGTTGACCCAGAAAACGGCATCATAGACAGAAAGGAGCCACTGGAAACACTAAAAAGGTAAAGCATGACAGCAATCACAAACAGTTACAAGTCTGGCATAGTGTTGGGGTGCTTCTCATTTATTGCTGGCAGCAAAATGCTGGTCTGTATCTTTTCCAGTGTTTACCTTTATGGGGTGTGGCAGGGGGATTGATTTGGGAAGGGAAAACTCTGTTGCCAATGACCTGCTTGTGATATCTCAATAACCCATTTGGAAGTTAGGCCCCTATCTGGAAACACCATTGCTCAGTAGATGAGTGGCACGGCTTCTGAAGCTAATCCTACGTACTGTGTTCCTTGAGACTTACACCCAAGTACCTTGTGTAGGACTGATGTGTATGCCACTTTTTAAAATTTAAAAATATGGGTAGTATGCATTTATGTCCATCGACTTTACCTTCCTGCATTACTGCATATATTTCTAGGCCTTCATACATGATGTTCAGCACTGAAGGTAAACGAGTTCACTTGACTAGAGAGAACTCAGAGTAACTTCTAAGTTAAACATACAAAGGATTGCTCCCTGAGTCAAATATCTTTTTTAACTTTTCGGTTTTGGATCAGGGTATTAAGAGGCAGCCAGTGATCTAGACTACCATTTGAAAGTCATTTCATGACTGAAACTCCTTCATCTTCAAACTGATGCTCAGAAAACAGGTATAGCTGCATCTAATGCAAGCAATTTGCATACAACTCCCCTGTTGCATGATATGCTGAAGATCCCATTTGGGGGATAAAAAGCAATGCAACAATCCTTGCCTATTGAGATCAATAAGGTGCCTTTACTGTACTCTTTTCAGCACCAGCTAAAAGCATTCCTCTTTAGACAAGCCTACACAGAAGCTTAGAAAGTTGAGGCAACTTTAATCTGTTTTAGTATTTTAACTTTTGTTTAATTTAAAGTAGGGTTGTAATTTTTCTTGATTTTACTGCTTCATCTTTTGCAAACTGCTTTGGCCCCCCCCCAATTGAACAGTGTATCATTTTTATGAAATATGCAAACAAACGGTTCAAATTTGGATCTGCTATGGGTCAGGGCTAAGCCATGTGGAGACTGTTTTTGCTTGAAACCTCTCCATGCTTATCTCAAATGTCTAGTAGTGTAATTTGCCAAGTCTCTGCACAGAACAGGGGTGGTAAACCTGTGGTCCTCCAGATGTTACTGGACTCCCAACTCCCCTCATCCCTGACCATAGGCCATGTGTGCTGGTGCTGATGGGAGTTGGGATCCAACAGCATCTGGAAAGGTTCTCCACCCCTGATACAGAATGTCTAAGACAGCACTGGTAAACTCTACATTCAGTTGAAGCTGATGGGAAACTTGATGCAAACCTGAGGCTCCATGTGGCAAGCCATGCTAGATGCAACAAACAGGGAGAGGTAGTCTTTCACTTACATAACCTAACATGTAAAGTAGCCTGAGTGTTGCCCACTGAAACACCACAGAGTACTGTTGCTATTACTTCTCCTAATATTGTTGTAAACATTTATTTAGCATCAGTAATGCTGCTTAGTTCTGTGACTGCCTCTCCTGGTATGTCCCACGGAGGACCTTACAGTCTTCAAACAAAAACATCTTGGAGGTCCCGGGCCACAGACAGGTTAGGCTGGCCTCAACCAGAGCCAGAGCTTTTTCGGCTGTGGCTCCAATCTGGTGGAACGCTCTGTCACAAGAGACTAGGGCCCTGTAGGACTTGACATCTTTCCGTAGGGCCTTCAAGACAGAGCTGTTCCACCAGGTCTTTGGCCAAGGCACAGCCTGACCCCCTCCTTTGGTAATTCTTCCCAGAACTCTAGCCCAATGGTTGCCACCAATTTGATTTGAACTGATTTTATAATGAATTTATTTTAGAATGCTGTTGTTAGCCGCTCTGAGCCCAGCTTCGGCTGGGGAGGGTGGGGTATAAATAAAATTTTATTATTATTATTATTAAGTATAGTACCCTTAGAAGAGCAGAATATGAAGGGCATTTTCTTAGTTAATTGTAGTACAGTTGTGCAACACGAATTAAATTATGCTGCAACAATTATTAATTCATTCACTCATTGCATTACATTTCTATACTGCTCCTCAGTAATTTCGTGTGTGCTTGTTGATTAATTAATTAACAGTGCAACTCAAACAAGAAGTAAGTTTTAATTGAATTCAGCAAGACTTACTCCCACATAAGTGGAGTTAGGATTGCAGTCCTAAGCATTATTTGATTAACCATTTCAGGCCAGGTCTGAAAATTAAGGGGAAACTTGGATTTTTTAAAAGTCAGTTTTGGTTCCGGCAGATTACCATAATAGGAAATGTAAAAGAGTACATTAAAAACAACAGTTACCTTCTTGCAATGAGCGTTAATTGAAAGTTATCTCATGCTTCCCTCAATATCTCAAAAAAGGCACCACTATTGATATTTTGGTAATATACAAATGTATTTAATTGTATTGTTTAATTAATCATCTTCCTCTAAAACTATTAATCAGCCAATAAGTCTTGCTTGGCTGACTGCTCTAATGATAACACAGAGGATCTCACAGGTTTCTGTCCCATAATCTGGTCTATCATATAACATTATCCGTCTAAATTTGCTGTAATAAAGCTTGAAGGTCTTATGCAGCACAGTCAGCGTCCAGGATTTTGCTAAGCCTTTAAGCCATTATAAATACAACTAAGTGTAAACTTTCAAGGGGGGCACCATAAATTTGGGCGAGAGAAGGTCTTCCGCAATCATCCCAAGAGCTCATCTGGCAAATGCAAAGTGCCTTCCTTGTCTGCGTGGGGAGAGTTTAGCATGACAGGACACTAAATCTCAGCCAAGTAAATGGTGAAAAGAAAATAATTCTCCTACCACTCTATCTCCACAATGTCCAAACAGCAAAAGTGATTCCTACCCCTCCATGCCCCCCATCAGTTACTTGACAAGCCCACAGCAGCCAGGGAAATAAATTTCAAAGTACCCAAGAGGTTTTAAAAGCCATTTTAACTCTTTCAGCTCCCTTCACAATTCACTTTTGTAAGACACCTTAGGAAAGCGAATGAGATGCTATTCTCAAAAGATGGAAGACTATGCACGTCATTTAAAGTACCACTGTTACAGCTACAGACTTGGAACGTCGCCATGCAAAATACTTTTTCTTGAGTCTTGTTGCCAGGATTAAAGCTGCTGTGTAAAAAGCAGGTGCCCTGACAACTGAGCTATGGTCCCTCCTTAGAAGAAGTGCAGGATAAAAATAAATAAATGTAAAACTGGACCCTATCAGCCCCCTCGAAAGTTTTTAAATGTGGGGCAGCTGTGTGAAGAAACAGTCACATTGTGTGGGTAAATTTAAAGGTAACAGTGTTTTTCTCACAATGTTCCCTCACAATGTAACCCGTTTCTTCACATGCTAACAGTCCTTTGCCATAATTTCACTAATAAAGGTCCTATTTTTTTCTTTGCAGCTACCGCATGTGTGACCCTGCGGACAAGCATCTCTACAAATCTGCTCCCTTGTTTGGGAGCTTTTTCACAGTATCTAAACTTGGAACCATTAAAGTTGGAGACCCTGTGTATAAGATAATCGAATGTTAGGAAGGGGTCAGAGGACTCTTTGCCTTAAAGTGCTTGTCTGTTCAGCAGTTGCAATGTTGTTATCATAGGGCACAAACCAGCCAAATTTCAGCATTTAAAAATTCCTACTGATATCAGTGAAAGAAATTTAAGCACCTATGTGTCTTGTTCATTCATGTGCCAAGTGTTTAGTTTTGGCTAATTTGTGCCCATACTTCCTGCCAGTTATAATTTTACTTGGCTTCTTAGAGAAAAAGACCTGCATTGTAATTTGTAACTCAGATTCGTATAATGTTACCAGATAATTGTTTATTACCAACATTTTGAATTGAACTCTTGAAAGATGCCGAAACTTTATGGGGGTGGAAACAGGAGTCATGTGGTATACTGTAAAGACTAACAGATATTTTTTTGTAGGCAGGATCACTTTGTTATACCCATGGTGTTATCTTTAGTGTCTCTCTCTTGTTTTTTGGTCACTGTTTTGGAAAGGCAGCATTTAAAATAGATAAATAAATATATATCTGTTAATTGATTATATCTGCACATGGCATCATAATGAACTATGTTAAATGTGTCCAGGCCTAATGTTTTAGACATGCCACAGCTCATAATTCTTACTGCAGAGAAGGCCATGGTCCTTGGAGGGCAATCTGAGTTAATCTGTGATAAATGGTAGACTGATGGATCAATGATGTGCTTGATAAGACTGTGCTTTTTCATGGGAACAGATGGCACCCACCTGCAAGTTCATTTGATTTGAATGAATAGTCACAATTAGAGAGACTGCAGTTAAAAAACATGTGATCCTTGTGTTGTATATGCATTTGAAGACACTTTGTAAAAGGCATTCTTGCAGTGCAATCATAAACATGTTTATTCAGAAGTTGAATTCATTGGGGCTTGCTCCCTAGTAAGTGTGCTTGTGATTGCATTTACTCGGGAGTAAGTTTTGTTGAACTGGGAGGTACTTCTGGGCAGACATGTGTAGGATTACACTGTTAGTGTCGCCTGTGAAAAGACCTAACTTTGAGAGTCCTTCCTGAAAACCTGAACAGTAGATTCAGCTGATACTTAAAAAGATGTACTGCTAACTTTATCAGCAGCCCAGTGCTGCTCCTCCCAGCACAGAGAGACATTTTTAAAAATTAAGGCCAGATCTAAAGAAAATGTCACACAGTGCTTAAACTATTAGATGGACACTCAGATCAATCTGTAAGGAGTTTGGGGGTGGGGAAGGTGTGAATAGAAATGGCAAAATGCTCGTGTGCCAATTCCAATATTAATTTTAGTGATCTAAGTTAAAGTGGAAGGCAAGTGTAGTGAAATACCAGATAGAGTGAACCCCTAGAGTCCATTTTGGGGGCCTAATCTGGCCCCAAAAGCCCAACAAGTTCAGTCCTAAAAAACAACTTTGTTCGGCCCTCACGCATGTTCACTTCATCAAATCTGGCCCTCTTTGAAAAAAGTTTGGGCACCCCTGCCCTAGAACAAAAAAAGAATGAAGTGAATATGCTCATTCTTACTTCCACCCTGGGGTTTGGACTTTGCAGGTGGGACGTCTATGCATGGCATTGCATTAGCCTCAGTTATTAGTCCTTGCATAAGTAGACTGAGGTGACAATTCCAATCTTCTTTAACCTGGGAGCAAACCCCATCAAATCCAACGCAAGTTTCTTATGAGCATATACAGTTAGGGTTACACTGTGAGGCTGCAGTCCTACACACTTAACTGGGAGTAAGGCCCTTGAAGGTCAAATGGTGCTTACTTCTGAGTAGATATACATAGGACTGCACTGTTTGGCTGCAATTCCAAAGCACTTATTTAGGTATAAGTCCCACTGAATGCAGTGGTTAAGAAGGAATCACTGCAGCCCAGTGATGGTAGCATTCCTCCAAGTTTTGCATGGACACCATATATTAATTTATATGCCCAAGGTATTTAGATCAGGCATAGGCAAACTTGGCCCTCCAGATGTTTTGGGACTGCAACTCCCATCATCCCTGACCACTGGTCCTGTTAGCTAGGGATGATGGGAGTTGTAGCCCCAAAACATCTGGAGGGCCGAGTTTGCCCATGCCTGATTTAGATCTTTGTAAGACAAAAATGCTCCATATTCTGAAGTGCCCCCATTGCAAAATGGAAACCCTGTTAAGTCTCATCGATTGTATTTGTACCTGGTGGCCCCCTCCTTTTGTTCCTTAACTATAGATGTGACACCCAAGAAATGATGGCACATGAGGCAAGAGAAACAGATCAAAAAGGGGCCACCATTTTAGCTTCTTGCTTGTTGGTCTGTGTTCAGAAGAGTGGGCTGGCTATAGCAGCCTCGCTAGCCTTTGAGCGCATGCTCTGTGGGCTCCCTGTGACAGCTGCCGGGATCTTCTTTCTTTCCTGGAGCTCTGGTTAGCGTCAGTTAGGAAAGCTTTTGGTAAACAACTGACTAATTGATCGCTCAGCTTTCACATAGCTACCGCCGTGCTGCGCCCACATCTGTGTACCGTTCCTGTCACCCTCATGCCATAACATTGGAGAAATGATGGCTGTTTCTTGGAGATTCTTCTGTAGGCCTCGTTGCCAAGACCAAAGCTGTAATGGTTTGTTATTATGACCTTTTGTTATTCCATTAGGGCTCAATTGCTCGGAGAAGAAGGGAAAAAAGACATGTGCATACTTTAGGAAAGTTTTCACCCTTTCCATTGACCTGACATCACAGTTTATACTAGAAAATGTATTAATGACAAAGTAGTGTTTTCATGTCAGGAGGACCAACTTTAACAGCTATAATCTGCCCTTAGTCATCATAAATATAAATGTATTGGTAAAACAGATCTTGTTAATGCAGCCAAGATAAATGCTAGGCTATATTTCAAACCAATTGAAGCGCACAGAAAGAGAGGCTCTGTGTGTGTGTGTGTGTGTGTGTGTGTGTGTGTGAGAGAGAGAGAGAGAATGTGTGAGTCAGTTGAAAAACACACTATTGTCAAATGGCTGTTAACATGATTCCGCCTTTGCTTGTTTTTCTTTTTGTAGAGCAGTAATTATCTACTTGAGGCCTTTGGATTTCTGGAAGGAGAACACAAATCTCTAAGCTAAGGAAAAGACCACTTATAGGCAGTGATGTGGTGCTAGATTTAGAAGTGTAGCTCCCATAGCCATGTCCCCGCTAAGGTTATACCTCAGACAATATCTGACCAAAGCTTCAGACTTGATGGAATAGTGGCTGTTGATGGTCCTGCAAGATGCTTCCATGGGGGGTGAAACAATATTAAGTCCTTCAGCAAAAACTCCACATTAGACTATTTCCCCCCAGTTAAGGGTGGGGAACCTTTTTCAGTTTGGTGGCCACATTCTAGTTCAGGTGTGGTGCTGATAACACCAAGGTTGCAGGTTCGATCTCCATATGGGACAGCTGAATATTCCTGCCTTGCAGGGGATTGCACTAGGGCCCCTTCAAGCTCTACAAGTCTATGATAATTTCCCATGGACAACCTTCCAAGGGTCACATAGCCATGGTTGGTGTTGCAAAGACACAAGCCACTCTCCTTCAAGGCAAGCAAGAGGTATTAGCATAGCTCAAGGATGCATTCCATCCAGGTAGAGGCAGGTGCAAGTGCAGAGCCAATGAAGGTGTGTCATCTGAGGTGGATGGTCTGGGCAGAGTCCTCTGGGTCAGATAGGGCTGGTGCTCCACATTTGGACCCTGTGCCTGATGTTCTCCACATGGCCCCTAAGCAGTGTCTCTTTCTTCCTCTGCTCAGTTTAGAGGGGCTCTACCTGTAGTGTTGCCTCAAGTTGCCTGCTGAAAGTGAGTAGAGTGATTCCACCCCTGTCTAGAACATGAGGGAATTCAATTCTCCAAATTGTGGTCAGGGCCATCAACTTAGATGGCTTTAAAAGGAGATTAGGTAAATTCAGTGAGAATAAGGCTCTCAGTGGCTATTAGACATGATTGGTATATATTGCTTTTAGGGTCAGAGGCAGTCTGCATCTGCTGGGAATCACAGGTGGAGAGAGGGCTGTTGTAGTCATGTCCGACTTGTGGTCTTCCTATAAACACCTGGTTGGCCACTATGGTGGAAAAGGATGCTAGATTAGATATACCTTTGGTCTCATTCAGTTTAAGCAACTTGAGTGTATATGTCTAATGTCTGGAACACAATTTTTGTTCCTGAAGCTAAATAGTCCTTAATATATATTTACAACCCTACAACAAAAAGCAAGTTGAAAGGCTAAAGAGTCACCTCTCCACTTTGCATAACAGAAAATCAGCTACTTTGAAAAAAATGTAAATACTGTACATAAAAACACTTACAAAAAAGTATACTTCAGATGCATAAAATTAAGTGCTATATATTGAATACAAATTTTAGTGAGCTCTTATGGCATTCAGTTTTGGCTTAGCCCTCATACTGAATATTTCTATGCAGTGTCCACAAGGGCTGGGCAATAACTGGTTTTCAGTACTGTGATATATCACCAGCTAAACATTGTGATATATCGCGATAGCTGGTATATTGAAGGAACTACACAGAGGCGAACAGGACAATGTCCTGGCACCTGCTGCTACTACTTAAGGGTCTAAAACTGATAAATGATACTATCAATCACTTCATGCTCACTTTCAGCAGCAGGTAAGCCAAAATGCATCCAAAGTCCTGTCGGGATGCATTTCGGTTTGCCTGCTGATGAAACTGTGTGTGTGATGATTGATAATATTGTCATTTATCTGTTTTAGACCTCTAATTAGTAGCAGTTGCCAGGACATTGTCCTGTTCACCTCTGCATAGTTCCATCCTTATTTCAGACTTTGGCTAGATTGCAATGTTAAGCTGGTGATATTGTGAGGTTTAGCTGGTGAGTTATTGCGATGTTGAAAACCAGATATCGCCTAGCTTTTACACACATTGTGATTCTCAATATATTGCCAGCTCAAATATTATGAAACAATTATCGTGATGCAAATTTCAAACCAGTGTTGCACGATACATTGATATACAGTATCGCCCAGCCCTAGTGTCCACTTCCCAGAGAGGTGAATGATTTCAGGGGTGACGGTGGGTGACGCTTCTCTGATTTTGGCTTGCTTTGGGAGGAAAGGTCATTGAGAACTTACAACACTTTCCCAGTATTTGCTTTATTTAGAAATACACAAGCTGAGCATAGGAGGAGACAGATAGCATAGCACTCCTAAAACCATCAAATTCATTGCCACACCTCAGATCTTCAAAGAGAGACATCTGCAGCCTCAGATACCATTTCTTTAGGAGTTCCCAGATCTGATCGCACTCTGTGTCTTTTGGTCATTTCTCTGTTACAAAGCACCCCATTTTTCTTATGTTCCTTTTCAACACACATACCATACTTTAATAATGAGTTTCCATAGACAGATATTCCTTGAACATCCTGGGTCATTACCATAGAATCATAGAATCATAGAATCATAGAATCATAGAGTTGGAAGAGACCACAAGGGCCATCGAGTCCAACCCCCTGCCAAGCAGGAAACACCATCAGAGCACTCCTGACATATGGTTGTCAAGCCTCTGCTTAAAGACCTCCAAAGAAGGAGACTCCACCACACTCCTTGGCAGCAAATTCCACTGTCGAACAGCTCTTACTGTCAGGAAGTTCTTCCTAATGTTTAGGTGGAATCTTCTTTCTTGTAGTTTGGAACCATTGCTCCGTGTCCGCTTCTCTGGAGCAGCAGAAAACAACCTTTCTCCCTCCTCTATGTGACATCCTTTTATATATTTGAACATGGCTATCATATCACCCCTTAACCTCCTCTTCTCCAGGCTAA
Source organism: Podarcis raffonei (assembly GCF_027172205.1). Taxonomy (NCBI): domain Eukaryota; kingdom Metazoa; phylum Chordata; class Lepidosauria; order Squamata; family Lacertidae; genus Podarcis; species Podarcis raffonei. The sequence goes on along the minus strand of NC_070604.1, from coordinate 95,140,271 downwards.
ACATGCCCAGCTCCCTTAGCCGTTCCTCATAAGGCATCGTTTCCAGGCCTTTGACCATTTTGGTTGCCCTCCTCTGGACACGTTCCAGTTTGTCAATGTCCTTCTTGAACTGTGGTGCCCAGAACTGGACACAGTACTCCAGGTGAGGTCTGACCAGAGCAGAATACAGTGGCACTATTACTTCCCTTGATCTAGATGCGATACTCCTATTGATGCAGCCCAGAATTGCATTGGCTTTTTTAGCTGCCGCGTCACACTGTTGGCTCATGTCAAGTTTGTGGTCAACCAAGACTCCTAGATCCTTTTCACATGTAGTGCTCTCAAGCCAGGTGTCACCCATCTTGTATTTGTGCCTCTCATTTTTTTTGCCCAAGTGCAATACTTTACATTTCTCCCTGTTAAAATTCATCTTGTTTGTTTTGGCCCAGTTCTCTAATCTGTCAAGGTCATTTTGAAGTGTGATCCTGTCCTCTGGGGTGTTACCCACCCCTCCCAGTTTGGTGTCATCTGCAAATTTGATCAGGATGCCCTTGAGTCCATCATCCAAGTCGTTGATAAAGATGTTGAATAAGACCGGGCCCAAGACAGAACCCTGTGGCACCCCACTAGTCACTCTTCTCCAGGATGAAGAGGAACCATTGATGAGCACCCTTTGGGTTCGGTCAGTCAGCCAGTTACAAATCCACTGAGTGGTAGCATAGTCAAGACCGCATTTTACCAGCTTCTTTACAAGAATATCATGGGGCAGCTTGTCAAATGCCTTGCTGAAATCAATGCATTTTGCCTTTCAATTACCATGCATTTTGCCTTTCAAAAGTTATGGCCAGAATGGCTGGCAACGCTTATGCCTGGTCAACATTTATAGCACTTTGTTATACAGCAGACCTGCAGTTTCAGTGGACCTCCCATTGTGGGAGATAGATGGGAAAGTGTGGGTGGTATTCAATGCTAGAACTATTCTGGGCAGACCCATGGAAGTTAAGAGATATGGCTAACTTATGCCCATTAATTTTAGTAGGCTTACTCTGAGCAGGACAGGGTTGAATGCAAAACTACATCTTTTATGAACTGATGCTTCATCACATAGCAGGAGAACAAAGACCACGGCCCTGTTCAGCCCTCCCAAATGCTTTATCAATATGAGGAGCACACATGTGGTTTTTGTGGGGCGATTCTTCATCATTACCCTTCCACATCAAATGTAGCCTATTCAGGCCAGCACCAGCAGCCACCAGGAATGCGCTGTTCTGGTTCAAATACCCCCCCTCCCGTGCGTAGTAAAATATAAAGTGGGTGACTGGCTCAAGGTTATTGTATAATTGCCAAGGCCAGCCTTCATCTGGTGTCAGTTTCAAGCAGTCTTCATATGGTTAAAGAAAGCGTGTAGATGAGCCCTAAGCAAGCCTTCAGGTCTCTCTGAGATCGGCTCATTTCTGTTTCTGGGAAAGGGGGAAGCACAGTGTAATGTGATGGAGCACATAAGGGAAAAAATTACACATGTGCCCTTTGTTCAATGGGAATGACAAAGGACATATTTAGAGGCTCAGCTTTTAGACCTTAATCCCTTTGGAAAACAATATGCCTCTCAGGAATCCTGGAAGTAGAATAATGGTACTCTGTGTTGTTTAACTGCTCAATTATTTAACTACAGTTACTTAAGTCTCTGGAGGGAAGGATGTAATAAATCTTTAAGTATTTGTTCTGGTTTATGGCTGAAGGGAAACTGTATAGCTCTAAATCAGACGGTGTAAACATTTACAATGGCATATTTTTCCTACATGGGGGCATCTTGGCATAACATTTGGGAAGACGGGCTTCCAGGTTCTTAAACCTTGCATCCTTTTCTCACATGACAGTTGGAAGGTAATAGGTGTGCATGGATGTCATCTTCAGATTCCTGAACTTTTTGTGGAGCCAGGATAATAGCTACGTCTGCTTCCAATAGAAGATGCGTAGAGTCAGCCAAAACTCTGGGGCTGCATCTGGAAGCCTGAATTCAGAAGACACATGCAAGCTGAAATCCATGAAAAATTAAGGCATTGGACAGAGAACCTTAGATCCAAGGGCCATACATGATCCTTCAAGTCTCTCTATTTGGCATTTGGAGCTCTGGCCGGACCAGCCCCCCCCCCCAGCCACACCCCACCCTCCTCTAGTGATTTTACCTGGCCATAATGTGTCTTTAGTTTTGCTTCCATTATCACATCAGTTGAGTTCTACAAGGACAAACTAAGACTGAGCAGGAGGAAGCTGACAGGCAGCAGTGCTATCTCTGAATGGGAAGTAAGTAAGAGGCGGGGGGTGTTGGAGGCTGATCGTCGAGGTCAGATGGATGTTTGCGTTACTGGACCTGCCTCCACCGGCTGCAGGCAACCTTAGGGGTACAGGTCTCCCACCTGTGCATTAAGGTATTGCTGTGTCTTCTGGCTCTTCTTACAACACACCACTTGCTATGACAAGCATATTATTTGCTAATAATAATAATAATAATAATAATAATAATAATAATATTTATACCCCGCCCATCTGGCTGAGTCTCCCCAGCCACTCTGGGCGGCTTCCAATCAAGTGTTAAAAACAACACAGCATCAAATATTAAAAACTTCCCTAAACAGGGCTGCCTTCAGATGTCTTCTAAAGAGAAGATAGCTGCTTATTTCCTTCACATCTGAAGGATGCCACTACCGAGAAGGCCGTCTGCTTGGTTCCCTGTAACTTGGCTTCTCGCAGTGAGGGAACTGCCAGAAGGCCCTCAGCGCTGGATCTCAGTGTCCGGGCTGAACGATGGAGGTGGAGACGCTTCTTCAGGTATACAGGACTGAGGCCGTTTAGGGCTTTAAAGATCAGCGCCAACACTTTGAATTGTGCTCGGAAACGTATTGGGAGCCAATGCAGATCTCTCTTTATGATTTTAACGGAATTGTCACAGGCTCTCCTTTTCACTGAGCTCCAAGAAAGTTAGCAGGGACAAAGAGCGGAGAGTTTTGGGTTGCGATTTTGCGAGAAGGTGGCAGTCTGTAAAAGTCAACAAGCTGGAGAGTGGTTCAGAGCTATGTTTTGGAGCTCGTTTGATTTCTGTTTGAATCCTAGGCTGCGGCTATGGGAGAAACAATAACCCCTTGGGGTTTTGATGCTGTCAGCCCCCTCCACTGTAGGCTCAGTTTGTATATATGTGTAAATAAACCACATATCATAAAGGCACCACGGCCTTCATTGTGCCTCATTTCCTGGGCTTCTGGAATCTCGCAACACTCAAAGACGGGGGTTGTTTGTAACAGTATATTACAGATGTGGATGAAATACAATTTATGTTCTCATCTATCTTGAATAATGCCTGAGCATTAAACTGATGCAACAAAGAAAGAATAGATTTATATTAGAGAGCAAACGTGTTTTGACCCCTGAGGGGTCTTTCTCAGAAGTCAAGGAATCTGTTAACACTGTGGTCTCCGTAGTTGATAAAGTGAGCCGACCACATACATATACGTAAGGTTCCTGTGCACACCTGGTGTGGTGGTGAATGCGAAGATATATGAGCTGCTATGAAAAGGTGGCGCATTTCTGCTGGTGCCCAATCCTATGTGTTTTAAGGCATCCTCCAGATCTCTGATGTCAACTGCACACATAGATATCACAGGATGTGTGTTTTTGTGTGTGTGTGTCCCTAATTCAAGTTACAGTGTTTTCCTCTTACTGAAATGTAGAGGGCAGTCAAGCTCAGCAGAATTGCACAAAGTAAAGCAAAGAAATGTCATCGGAGGTTTTGCAAAAAATAAATACAGCTGCACATTTCAAACAAAGCTTTCTTGGGAGACAAGTTTGTAGCAGGTCAGGCCCATCTTCTCACACTAGAGGCTGTTGAAGGGGTTCACCAGGCACGGAAAGATTTCCCCCCTCTTGTTCACAGGTTCACAGCCCTGGGGTGCTGCTGCATCGCCCAGGCTGGTGCCTGGACCTCCAGGTATTGAGGGCTGCTAGGATCCCTTTTCACAAACTCCTTTTCGAGAAAGAATTCAGCCCATCTGCTGAATATTGTCCTGTTTCACACCTCTTAATACGAAATTATTCTCTTTGGGAATACAGCTCTTTCCCTGCAGACCACTGCATAGATATGGACTTGATGCAGAACAATAGCAATCTGCCATGGGAATGAAGGAGGCAGCATGATTCTATACATATTACTTGAGTACCGTATTTTTTGCTCTATAGGACGCACTTTTCCCCCTCCAAAAATGAAGGGGAAATGTGTGTACGTCCTATGGAGCGAATGCAGGCTCCTTGGCTTCGCCGCGACGCGCCTGTCCTGGAAGCCGGAGGAGGAACAGAAGGGTCTCCTTCTGTTCCTTCTCCAGCTTCTCTGAAGGGTGCTGCGCTTTCTCCCTCTCTGCGCAGCGCCTCTCCTGTGAAGGAGAGGCGCTACGCAGAGAGAGAGAGAAGGCGCAGCGCCCCTTGAGTGACGCGCCTGTGCTGGAAGCCGGAGGAGGAACAGAAGCGTCTCCTTCTGTTCCTTCTCCAGCTTCGCTGAAGGGCGCTGCGCCTTCTCCCTCTCTGCGCAGGAGAGGGAGAGAAGGCGCAGCGCCCCTTGAGCAACGCGCCTGTCCAGCGAAGCCGGAGGAGGAACAGAAGGGTCTCCTTCTGTTCCTCCTCCCGCTTCGCAGCGACGCGCCTGTGCTGGAAGCCTGTGAAGGAGAGGCGCTGTGCAGAGAGAGAGAGAAGGCGCAGCGCCCCTTGAGCGACGCGCCTGTGCTGGAAGCCGGAGGAGGAACAGAAGGGTCTCCTTCTCCAGCTTCGCTGAAGGGCGCTGCGCCTTTTCCCTCTCTGCACAGGAGAGGCGCTGTGCAGAGAGGGAGAGAAGGCGCAGCGCCCCTTGAGCAACGCGCCTGTCCAGCGAAGCCGGAGGAGGAACAGAAGGGTCTCCTGTTCCTCCTCCCGCTTCGCAGTGACGTGCCTGTCCAGCGAAGCCCGAGGAGGAACAGAAGGGTCTTCTTCTGTTCCTTCTCCAGCTTCACTGAAGGGCGCTGCCCCTTCTCCCTCTCTGCGCAGCGCCTCTCCTGTGAAGGAGGGGCACTGCGCAGAGAGAGAGAAGGCGCAGTGCCCCTTCAGCAATGCGTCTGTCCTGGCTTCTGCTTTAGCCCTGCGCAGCCTCTTTGGGCAGGGGGAGCCTTCATCCCGCTGCCCTGAAGAGGCTTGGCGCGGTTACCCCAGAAGCCAGAACAGCCACACGGTATCCCAGAAGCCAGATCCCTCTTGCTCTTCTGGCTTCTGGGGTTCAGAATAATTTTTTCTTGTTTTCCGCCTCCCAAAACTAGGTGCGCCCTATGGTCCGGTGCGCCCTATGGTGTGAAAAATACGGTATGCCCCATTGGGTTGCATCCAATGAAGACATTATGCAAATGAAATGAGTTCTACCCATGGACAGTAGTGTAGTGATTACTTCAGAAGGTATGGTAAATGGCTTTTCTGTGCGCTCTGGCACTCGTCACCACGTCCTTTTGTGCCAGAAGTGGTTTAGTGATGCTGGATATATGACCTGGAAAGCTGTTTGCAGACCAACGCCGGCTCCCTCAACCTGAAGTGAGATGAGCACTGCACCCCATAGTCAAGTTTGACTGGACTTAACCGTCCAGGGGCCCTTTACCTTTACCTTTTTAGTGGCACTTCCGGGTTGGCGCCATCGTCTAATGGCGGATTCCCTCCGAGCTCCGGAGGGAATCTGCTCAACAGGGGTCGGGTTCTGCCGCCGCGGCGACGCGGGGACCCTTAGAAACCACAGGCACTGAAGCCTGTGGACCTGGTGACTCGGCGGGCACCATTTGCGCCCCCCCGACCCGCAAAGGAGCCTTTTTAAAGGCTCTGGAACGGGGGACGGAGGGCGGCGTGGTGCTGAGAGTTCGACTGCTTCCCCTGCTGAGTGAAGCCGCATGCCATGGACGGAGAGCGCTAACTTCTTCCTTTGAACATTTGGATCAAAAGTAACGACTCCTGAGTAACACGGTAATTGGACTTAAAAGGGAAATTTATTTCTGGGAATTCGGCACGATCGGGCAAGGTGTTTAAAAGGAAGTCAGCCTACCCGCCTTGTAAACATCGTAAAGCAAGGATTTTATTACTAAGGTTGTGAGAATACCTTTCTTTTTGTGGAAAAGAGCAATTAACTTTATATTGGGCCAATTTAAGTGACTGTGCTGGAGGATAAGAGCTAACATTGAGAACGGAATTCACCCCTCCCCCAAAACCCGGGAGCGATCGGGGACAGAGCCTGCGGAAGAGGTTTATAGATCTTGACAGCTGTCAAATTAGCTGTCAAAGTTGGGGGGGGGGAAGGAGAACTGTGTCTCTGCTGTCTTTGCTGGTTACATTTGATACAATTTGGTAACAAATTGTTAAAAAGAAAGAAGAAAAGGTTAACTTGTCTTTTGGGTGGCAATTGGAAGACATTAAGTAACTAGAATCCCTCTAGAGGGGGTTCAGGACATTACAAAAATGGCTGTAAGTGGAAAAATACTGGCTGAATTGGAAAAGACCTTCCTTCTCTTGGGAAAACTACAGGAGCAGACAAATGTTTTGACTGTGAATGTAATAACAATGAAGGGAACAGTAAATAAAGTTGCTGAGCCTGGAAAGGATATGATTCAAGCTCCTGCAGATGAACAGGGAAGTGTTGTTGCTGATCCAAAAATCCTTACAGCCAAACAGGAGAAGGAATCTGAGTCATTTGAGGTGGCGTTTAAAGAGGAACATGAGAAAGAAGGAGGCGCTGTGATGCTGCAGACGACTAAAGAGAGCCAGAGGCCTGTTAAGTTGGAAATAATGGAAAATAAGAACATGACGATGAAAGTCTGGTTGGAAGTGAAGAATGGAAATTGGAGAGATCTCCTCTTATGGGGATCTGAAGACATATGGAATACAAATATGGCCAATGTAGAATTTGGAGCCTTTGGGACATTTGGACTTATGAGAAGTAAGAAACAAGATTTTGGCTCCATTGTTAAATATGGAGGTCTGGCTGGAAGAAATATGGACCTTATTGGAACAGAGCCTCTTCGAGATTCGGAATTTAAAATAAAGGACTATCAAGAAAACCGACAGAGAGAAATTGAGAGAGGGTTAAGTGCCTCGGATGTGAGATCGCCAGGCTGATTTCGGATGGACGGATGGACTTTGGTTGGGGATCGAAACTGGGAAAGGGGGTGGTAGGGCTTCGGGAATCCAAAGGGTGTACAAATATATTCTGTTTTAATTAAGTTGGTTTTTGCCACTAACATAAAAATGGGGATTTTGGGGAGAGATTTGGGGCCGACCTTAGCAAAAGATTGTTAAGAATAAGTGTTGGTGTATAAAGACTGAGATTTTTAAGTTAAAATAGGTTAATTAAATTGATGGGGGGAATTTAGGAAAAGTATTTTAAGAATAAGTTTTGAAATATAAAGATTGAGGTTTAGAAGTTAAAATTGATTAAGTAAATTGAATTAGAGGAAACAAGGTAAAGTGGGGGGACAAAAATTGCTGAGCTAAAAATTGGAATTGGAATACAAGAAGGGCAGGTGTGGGGAAGTCAAGGAAATTGGGCACGGAATGTAATTAAGGTAAACTTTTTCAACTGTTGTTTTTTCTTTTTCTTTTCTTTCTTCTTTCTTTTTTTCTTTTCTGTTTTTCTTTTATATTTTTTTCAAAAATTTTAATAAACATAATTAAAAAAAAAACAGAAGTGGTTTAGTGATGCTGGATATATGACCTGGAAAGCTGTTTGCAGACCAACGCCGGCTCCCTCAACCTGAAGTGAGATGAGCACTGCACCCCATAGTCAAGTTTGACTGGACTTAACCGTCCAGGGGCCCTTTACCTTTACCTTTTTACCGATGAATTCAGTAGTGCAGGGTCCCCTCACAACAGCCACAGCCACAGCCTCTCCCAACCACAGCACCTCATAGCCATGTCCCTTCAAAGATTATACAACCTCCTAAAGTTATGCAGTAATCATCTAATTATACAATAATAATACTTAAATATGCTGTTTAATGATAAATGAAGATCAGCTAGATCTTCTATTTTCTGTGCACGTACATGGCTATATGATTTGGAGTGCTCCAATATCTTCTTTGGGGGTGACTTAAGTTGTGCTTTCCTTGAAGTTCCATTGCAAGTAATAAAACTTGCACACCTTTCTCTTGAAACAGAAGCACCTTGTGGTTTCAGTATTCCTAAATGCTTAGCTTTAAAGCAAGCTGAACAACAACTCCTCATGGTTTTTCCTGCATGCCTTCTTCTCCAGAGTGACCCTAGGAGGCAATCTTCAGTGGCTGACAAGCCTCCTTTCCCGTCAGCACAAAAGGTGAGAAGATTTGTTCTCAGTGGCTCAAAAAAATCTCCCCTTTCATGCTGATTGGGCAGCATTAGGACATGGGGGGCGGGTAGCAAGACCTGCAGCAGAAAGAGCTACAGGTCTTTAACATATATACACACAATTCCAGTGACCCCAGATAACTACACTTCTGCTCATGCAATGGAACTTTCCCTCCCTCTCCCTGTGGCCTGCACCCCCGCATCTGCTATGGAGATTCAGGGGACCCCTCAGAACAGATTTGGGGAGGAGCTGCACAGGAGGAGGAGGGGGAGTTCCATCATAGGAGCAGAATCCGCCGAGTTCCGTGACCCTTATTCCCAGCTCAATGTGTAAAGGGAATTCACTGCAGCTCAGAGAGCCAGTGTGGTGTAGTGGTTAGGAACGGTGGACTCGTAACCTGGTGAACTGGGTTCGCTTCCCCGCTCCTCCACATGCAGCTGCTGGGTGACCTTGGGCTAGTCACATTTCTCTGAAGTCTCTCAGCCCCACTCACCTCACAGAGTGTTTGTTTTGGGGGAGGAAGGGAAAGGAGATTGTTAGCCCCTTAAGGGGAGTGAAAGGCGGGATATCAAATCCAACCTCCTCTTCCTCCTCCTCCTTCTCCTCAGTGGTAGAGGACGGACTATGCCTGCAAAGGGTCCTGGTTCAATCCTTGGTATCTCTAGGCAGGGCTGGGGAAGATGGGTGCTCAGTCCAGCCTTACCATTAGGCAGAGAGAAGCGGCTGCCTGAGGCCAGGGCATTTAATTTGGCAGGTCTGGCCTGAGAGAGCCAGAGATGACAAAATGGCGTAGGGACTTCTTGCTTCAGGATTCTGAAGGCCTGAACCCTTTATTCAGATAGAATGTTCTGCAGGGAACTTTCCTTACAGGGATGCAGCTTATAAAACTGGATGTTGCGAAAGCTTTTGACAGCTTGGACAGCTATAACTGCTCCCCAGGCAGCTTTATAATCTGATTTAGAAATTGCTCCCAGCTGTTGCAAATGTATTAATCGGTGTGATAATTTTGTTTTGTTGCCTGTTCTAATCGTGGGAGATCCCAGTTTGTGAACATCTGGACTGAAGAAATAACCAGGGCAACAAAATTAAAAGGTGGGGGGGGGGGAGGAGGAGAATGCATTATGGCTGACACGTCAGGGGCACAGCTCTCTGCAAGCCAACAGGCATTGAGCTAAAAGGCATGCAACAGCCTCTTCCTTTCAAGTCGGGCTGCAGGAGGTCTGCAGTTTGCAGGGCGTAACCCATTTCTATTGGAACCCATTTGGCATTATGGTCAGATATTAACATTCTACACCTGTGATCCCTGCTGGCCCTGATTCCTGCCTGGCTGGAGGTAAGAGAGCCTTAATCCTGCCTGTGGTATCGGATAACACAGTGATGCAATTCTTAAAAAAAGACACATGAGAACTGCAACAAAATGTTGCAGAATGTGCATTGCTCCTGTTCTGCGATCCAGCCAGCTAGCCAGCCATGACTTATTTAATGATACTCCATTTTCCTTCCCTGTCTGGTTTTCTGTTTCCATCAGCATTCTCCATCAGCATTCTACGGCCACTGATCATTCAGTTGTTTTTGAGGTCCCCACCCACCAGTTTCTATCAGAGCAACTAATTCTAGCCCCCATTAATTGGCCTTGTACTAAATTTGCTTTTTCAGCTCTTTTAAGGGTATCATCAAGGCTATGAGTCTTTTGAAATCCTATGCAATGCAGAAAACCCCCCACAGAATTTTGACATGGCCTGCAGATGTCAACCTTCTGTGAATTTCAGCTTACGCTAAAATGTTGATGCTGTTATTGTTCTCAGACTTATGGCTCCAAAAATATAGTCAATGAACAGTTACGTTTGCATAACAAAGGTTGAGGATTACATGAAAAATTGTAGGTGCTGCCAGCCTAGTTTAGTGATTAATGAGCTAACTATACATTATGTGCTAATGCATGTTAACAGTGCCTTTTAAAAAAGGCAAAGAAAAGCCAAGCCACTTTGAGAGGGGGATTTTAGACCAGGGAAGTAGAAGGAGCAAGTGGGAGATGGTATATAATCTGCTGTTTGTGCCAAATTCACCCCCTTGATTTCACCATGGAATTCAAAACATGTGTTTGCAATTGTGCAGACAGAACATATTGGACTCTTCAAATCTTTTCTCCTGGGGCTGTCCTGAGTAAATTCACATTTTTAAAATTTATAAATATGCTTGTAAACATTCTTAAAAGAAATTGCCACAAATGCCACCTAAGACACGTTCACAAAGAGACTGATCATCCATATATCTGGGGGAATCCACCAATACAACCTATATGCCAGTGCTCAAGATGATCAGCTGCATATGCCCATTTACTTTGAAGCAAGCCCCATTTTATTCAGTGCGCCTTAAAGGTAAAGGGTAAAGGGACCCCTGACCATTAGGTCCAGTTGTGGCTGACTCTGGGGTTGCAGCACTCATCTCGCTTTAGTGGCTGAGGGAGCCCGTGTACAGCTTCCGGGTCATGTGGCCAGCATGACTAAGCCACTTCTGGCGAACCAGAGCGGTGCACGGAAACGCCGTTTACCTTCCCGCCGGAGAGGTACCTATTTACCTACTTGCACTTTGACGTGCTTTCGAACTGCTAGGTTGGCAGGAGCTGGGATCAAGCAATGGAAGCTCACCCTGTTGCGGGGATTCAAACCGCTGACCTTCTGATCGGCAAGTCCTAGGCTCTGTGGTTTAACCCACAGCGCCACCCGCGTCCCTCAGTGCGCCTTACTCCCAAGTATATAGGAAAACCCTTAAGATGTTGCTTTACATCAAGTCAAGCTATTTGTCTATCCCAGTATCACCTATTCCAGTAGGCTTTTAACTTTTTCAGACTCTCCTTTTTGCCCAACATGAATTTGGGGTTCCTTTTTTTTTGCCACATATTTGCATGGTGGCCATGCTGCTCTTGCAATCCACCTTGAATCAAGCTGCCACCTGGTTGTGAATCCTGACCCACCAGCTGAAGGGTCCACTTGAGGTGGCAGCAGCTTTCCAGGGAGTCAGATAAAGGTTCTTCCTATAACCTGCTGCACAATCCTTTTAACCAAAGATGTCAGGGACCAAATGGTGGGGTGGCAGCTTCTGCAGGCATAGCATGTGCCTTACTAGTAAGGGCATTGTGCATTAGCAGTTTAAAACACAGCCAGATTGGTTCCCTTCCGCCGCATTTCAAGCCATGTTTTACATTGTTCTGTGCACCATTACCTGGGTTATGGGGAGCAGGGCGCGCTGTGGTCTAAACCACTGAGCCTCTTGGGTTTGCTGATCAGAAGGTCGGTGGTTTGAATCCCCATGATGGGGTGAGCTCCCATTGCTTTGTCCCTGCCTCTGCCAAGCTAGCAGTTCGAAAGCATGCCAGTGCAAGTAGATAAACAGGTACCACTGCGACAGGAAGGTAAATGGCGTTTCCGTGCGCTCTGGTTTCCGTCACGGTGTCCTGTTGTGCCAGAAGTGGCCAGAAGCCACATGACCTGAAAGTATGTCTGTGGACAAACACCAGCTCCCTTGGCCTGAAAAGCGAGATGAGCGCCACAACCCCATAGTCGCCTTTGACTGGACTTAACCGTCCAGGGGTCCTTTACCTTTTTTTACCTTACCTAGGTTGTTTCAATGCATCTGCAATTTCCCCAAACTCCTAGTCAACGAAGGCACCATCTGTGCATGTGCAATGGATGGCTTCCATTTTCAAAGGGGATGGAAGCTGACTTGAGGGAAAACATATCAAATGTGAGTATTTATCAGGAAATTAAAAGGTACATATGAATTGTGGCTAAAGGTCACATCTGCCCCTTACATATGAAGCACATGATGTCTTCCAAAGAATCCTGGGAACTGTAGTTTGTTAAGGGTGCTGGGAATCATGGCTCTGAGAGGGGTAAACAACAGTCTCCAGAATTCTTTGCGGGGGTAAGCCATGTGCTTTAAATGGTGTGGATGTGATGGTCATGTGAACTTGGCTTCTGACACCGATGGTGGGAGAGCACTGGGCCTGGAGCAAATGGTCGTGTGTACACAGTCTAAGTGATTCCCTTCACCAAGTATGCACAGGATCACAGCCCAAGTCCCTTCTGAAGGTTCAAAAAGTTATAGCTAGGGGATACATACATGAAAACAAATACTTGTGGTAACAAAAAATGGGCCTTTTCTGTGGTGGCTCCCCATTTGTAGAATGCTCTCCCCAGGGATGCTTGCCTGGTGCCTTCATTTAATATCTTTAGGCGCCAGGTGAAAATGTTCCTCTTCAACCAGGCCTTTGGTTGATTAACATTCTATGGTGGGTTTTTTTCTTCCAAAAAATGTATTAGTGGGAGGGGAGCTATTGGTTTGTTTTTATTCTTGTTTTTCTTTCATTATGTATTCTTGTGTTTTGATTTTTTATTTTTGTGTTGTGCATTGCCCTCTGATCTTCTGATGAAGGGCAGTATACAAATTTAATAAAAATAATAATAATAATAATAATAATAATAATAATAATAATAATATACCACTATCCTTCACGGGTAGTTTGAATAGCACTATTTACAATAGCAAAGCTTTGGCCTTCGAGTGCACTGACTTTTTCAACCGATGATGTTGCCACCATCAGCATTAAAAACAACCACGTACGACTTTGAAGTCGTTACAAAAATATAAATCTCTTTGGATATATTCATGAAAGTTCATGGGACCCTCAAATAAAGCCCCCCCCCCAACTTACTAGCTCTATAAAACATATTGCTTTTTTCCTCCTCCTTCAAACTGGTATTTTTATATTAGCTCCCTTTAAGAAGAGACCAGCTCTTGTACCGTAAAATGACTCCAGATGGAGACCTTAGTGTAGTCCATTGACTCCACGCGCAATGTACACACAAAAGGGAGGCTTATGCTTCTAGTTCTCATCTTTGCGCAGGAAATAAGACGCATGCCGCTGGCTTAAGGAACTGTAGATTTATTCCACTAGAAATGTCTGTTTTACTATGTGCTTTTCCATCGGCTTCCAGAAGGGCCTCAGAAACGAGTTTGGTGAATGGACCTTGTATACTGGTAGATACAAGTTGATAGACAGTCTGTGGAAAGTAGCCCCAAAGGACTCTGGGCTACAGTGAGATTCCATGGCCTACCACATCTGGCGGGTCAACGTTTCACTGGCTTTGAAAATCTCTGCTGTTCTCTTCCAGCTGCCTGCACCACATCCCTGCCAGAAAGGGAAGTTATTTCCCCATCCCACTTAGCAGATGGGGAACATTTGAAGAGCAAAGAGGGGCTAACTGACTTGGCCAGTGCTGCGGTGAAATATTCAGAACACATCCATGATAATAATGATCATCTGCAGAAAATTCTTGCACACAGTTGTGTACCCTCCAACATTTCTCTGTTGAAAGTAGGGACGTCCTGTTCCATAATAATAATAATAATAATAATAATCTTACTGTTTATGCCCCATCCATCTGACTGGGTTGCTCCAGCCATTCTGGGCAGCTTCCAACATATATAAAAACATAATAACACATTAAACATTTTAGAAAAACCTTTCCTATACAGGACTGCCTTCAGATGGCTCGGGCGTTGGATAACTCCATATTCTCCAACATTTCTCTGATGAAAATAAGGGACATTCTGGGATCAAATCAGAAACTGGGATGGCTTCTGTAAATCTGGAAAATAGGGTCTGCTGCTGCCTGCCACCCTCATCTCCAAGCAGCGAGAGATTCCAGAGCTCCCGGCACTTATGCAGGATTCAGTTTCCTTGGAATGAAGGTCAGCAGAGACCTGAGCCTGAGATGGAGGGGCTCACAGCATTAACACCCCAAAATATTTTGCTCCTCCATTCATCACAAGTTTGAATCTGGCCCAGGCTGTTATTCTTCTACCTACTAGCCAGGTGGGATGCAGGTGGTGCTGTGGTCTAAACCACAGAGCTTAGGACTTGCCGATCGGAAGGTCGGCGGTTCGAATCCCTGAGACAGGGTGAGCTCCCGTTGTTTGGGCCCAGCTCCTGCCAACCTAGCAGTTCAAAAGCACGTCAAAGTGCAAGTAGATAAATAGGTACTGCTCCAGCGGGAAGGTAAACAGCATTTCCATGCGCTGCTCTGGTTCACCAGAAGTGGCTTAGTCATGCTGGCCACATGACCCGGAAGCTGTACACCGGCTGCCTCGGCCAATAAAGCGAGATGAGCGCTGCAACCCCAGAGTCGGTCATGACTGGACCTAACTTACTTGCTTGTGCTAACCATGGTGCTTGACTCGTCCACCCCAGCCACTGCCTAAACAAGGGACCTGCTTTCATATCTTCCACTACCCCCACAGATACAGGAACCCAAGAACTGGAAGGGACTCAGGGCAACAGACAGACTGCCCCCCTCCAAAACTCACAACAATATGTTTTCCTAGGATTCACACCTTGTGGGTGGAGATGGATTTTCTTTCTTTCTCTCTCTCTCTCTCTCTCTCTCTCTCTCTCTCTCTCTCTCTTTCTTTCTTTCTTTCTTTCGGAGTGGAAGGTGATGTCCGCCGGTCCCAGAAGATCTTGGGGACTGAGGCAGAGCATAAGGAATCAGACGGCCATTAAGCTATTATGTTGCTCTCTTTCCTCACCAGAACAATTATTTTTAAAGCCCCAATAACTGCACGTTCTCTGGATTTATTACTGTGTTTTCCTCAGTTATTTCCCCCTCAAACACTAACATCCCATAAGAGGTTTTTCTGACTCAATAGCTTTGAGAATTGGAGGACATTTGCTCCCATCAACCTTAAAAATTGGATGATTTATGACAGTCAATCTCCTCCCAAACTCCCAATTTCTAATTTTATCCTCATCATCCTTATTATTTAAGCAGCACAGCATATTGAGACACCAGAGGATGGGGGCGGGCATGTTTTGGCTGGCTGACCATTCCTAACCAGTTATGGTGATTGTTGATATGGGAAAAAGTCTTTATTCCAATTCCTCATCCTGTGTATCTCTTCTATTTTTACTTCCACCTTTTGCCTCAAACATCAATATGATATTAATGCCAATGGGAATGGAGGAGGCTGCTGTAAAATGAAATGTAGTCCACTTCTCAAACCTATCCCTGTTGGTTGTTTTTAAAGAAAGCTTGTTTGGTTACTGATACAGGGCCGTTACAGAGTGGCCTTTTTTGGGGGGGGGGAGGTTGTATTTTGCAACATGTCATTGATCATAGAATCAGAAGGGGCCCTGAGGATCATCTAATCCAACCCCCTTGCAATGCAGGAATATCCAGCTGCCCCTTATGGGGATCGAACCTGCAACCTTTGTGTTATCAGCACCGTGCTCTTAACCTTGCTTAATTACACTTTAAGCAAGAAGAATGCATTAATGGTGGATTTATCACGATCCATCCACATATCATTCTGTTTCACTAGTTGTTCCGTGATGCTTTCCCCAAGGTCCCTGCATCACTACGATCTGGAGGAGCATCTTGTGCTATGGTGCTATTGAAGGGGCACAACAACAACAAAAAGAGTTACGGAATTTCAGATGAATGTTTGGGTACGTGCAGTGATTGGAAATGAAGCAGCGTGACCACCCTGAAACTTCTGCAGGTGTAAACAGTATTGACAGCCTGATATCTGCTGCAGCTCCAGTTCTGCAGAATAGCTTCCTGTTGAGATACAACAGGCTCTTGCTATCTGTACTTTCCAGGAGCATTTTGAGGAAATTTTTGCTCCAGCAAGTTTTCCCAGCTGGGCAAATCGTTCTTTAGCACGGGTGACCAGTTCTTAGGGTTTCAGTCTTTTTTAAAAAGTATTTGTAGTTTTTCTCTTTTTAGTTATCTTATAAATTGCCTTGAGAGGGTGGGTTAGAAGGCAATTAATAAATCAGTGGTGATAATAATAAATAAATATAATAATAATAATAATAATAATAATAATAATAATAATAATAATAGCATCATGAGCACAAATCATCATGACAGCACAATAAATAGGGCCTCTGGAGGGGCCTACAATGTCTCCTTCAGCCAAACTCTACAAAATGCATAGCAGGGAGAGGAAAAGAGTGGTTCTAGTTCTCTCTCTCCCCTCCCAATCACCGCACTGGCATATCTTTAGATACCTTAAACGCTGGAAAAGCCACAAGATCAGAAACTTTCTCTTCCAAAGTCAATCCCGCTTTCATTAAGAATTGTTATAAGATGACATTTACAGAACAGAACCATGCTATATCGAACAAAGATAGATCTTTGGGGAGTTGTCAAGGCTGAGAACGAGCTCATTCCCACCATCTCTGCGCTCCAAATAATTTTCAGAAACTAGCGTCTAGGGAGCCCACTGAGGTACATGCTGAGAGTAGGCTGGGTGGAGGGAAGAGAGAGAAGGGAAATGAAATGGGGTTAATGGGGAATGTTTAGAGGGCTGATACTGAACCCACTGCATTCCTTCCATGGATGTTAACAACCCCTGCAGCAGACCAAGAGCAAGATCTGAATAAGCACTTGCATTATAGACCCTTATTTGTATCCAATGATCCCGACTCTCTAACTTGACTATTTGGATCTGTCCTCTCAAGGGACTGGCGCATCCTCACTACAGTGGTTGGGTTCGCAACAGGAACCAAGACATGGCAAGTTTCTCCTGTCCCATGGCATTCCCTGACCTTGGGAAGTCTTGGAAAAGGGCAACAGAGCTGGCGTCCACATGAGTCGGAGTGAAGCAGTGGCCACCTCAGGTGGCAAAAACAGAAGAGGGGCAGCCTCCTTGCCCACCCCACCACCGCTGCAGAAGCAACCCAGGTAAGGGAGACGTTGACAGCGGCAGAGAAGCAGAGTGTTTTGCTGACTAGCATTGCTGCTGGTCTCACCCCCTCCTAGGGCTGGAGAGAGACCCATGGCAAAGCTTCCCCCTTCCTGAGTCAGCAGGAGCCAGAGGTGTTCCATTGCCCAGCTTTGCTGCTGGGCGGGAAGGGAGCTTTGGGAAATGGCAATGGCAACGGGTGTTTCGCCTCAGGAGCTGCAACATCTTGGTCCACCCCGGAAGTGCAACCCCATTCAGATTCTGCGATTCCACCCTGCCATTTTGAAATCACGCCTTTGCAACCACCTGGCTCTGGGCAAAGAAAGGAATTGAAGGGAGGCCAACCAAGGAAATCCATGTGCACCAAAAGGGTGGAGCAAGTCAGATCATAGATAAAGCTCCAGAGGAGGCTGCTCTGTTATGGCTACAGGGGCACTATCCCACTAACCTCAGTATGCCCTCAGCCATTCTTCCTTCCCACCTGCTTACTTGCCTTATTTACAACCAGATTAAGGGATGGCCCTGGCTGTCAGCCTCCTCCTCCTCCTTAGCCTCCATGTTGCCCTTGTAGAACCTGGCAGGGATGAGGATGGGGACAAAGCTAGACTGAAAAGACACTGCCTGTCATTGGCTCTGGCTCCCCCTGCTGTTGGTCTCCCTGCCTTTCACCCTACCAGCTACAATGGGCATCAGCCACAGCTGCAAGGCTCCATTGAGTCCAGCGTCCTCTTTCCAACAGTGGCCAGGCAAATGTCTTGGAAAGCCTACAGCTCACCCCTTAGGCTGCAATCCAATGCCCACTTTCCTGGGACTTACTTCTGGGAAGAAACATCTAAGGTAGCACTGTTCGCATCTTACCTTGACCCAGACTTACCAAGTGGCCATGAAAAGTGATTAGGAGACCAATTAATTAATTAATTCCATTATTTGTTTTCCCTTCAAACTCATGATTCTATGATTCCGTGTGGCAAGCTGCATCATTGCAGCCTTTCAGTAGAAAGCTAGATATCTATCGTACAGCACAGTGCTGCTGAGTGCTGCCCCCATGTGGTGAGTCGTATCACTACAGCATCTCACTGCGGAAACTTCCAGACTGGTTTTCTCCAAGCTGGCTGCTGGCTCTTTCTGGTCAAGCTTCCTGTCTCACTGAATGTTGCTTGAGCAACAAGGTCTTCCTGAGCTCTAGTGTGTCTTGCATTTTTGGTCTTGCTCTTTGTTCCAGAGTCCTTTTGGTCCTGACTCCCAGTTCCAGTCACCCTTCTGACTCCACATCATTCATTGCCCCGTGTTCAGCCCTGAGTCCCTGACACACTATTGTTGAAAGTGAACACCAGTTTAAATCCTGATAAGGAAAACACCTGGAGGAAGAACCCATCTCCGTGGTCAGGAGCACCTTTTAGCAGTTTTGGCTGGTATGACAGCTGTGGCCATTCCTGCATCAGGAAAGCTTTACCACAGTAGTCCATGTACTGGTAATGGCAAGACAGTGGTGCACACTGTGTAGTTGTTATGTATTCAGTGGTCTGTGTTTGCCTGAGCTTGAGTCTGGACTAAGGATTCTGAGCACCTGTGTTTTGATTCAATACATGATATCCAATCACAGAACATTTCAGTATTTGGGCCTCTGCCATTGGCCCTTGAACTCTGAGTCATGATTCACAGCTTGGAAGTTTAGACAGTCAATCACGTTGGGAGTGGCCCAGGACTTCAAAAATGTATATAAGCAGTTGTTTTGCTGATGTTGTCCAGTTCTGTTAGTTCAATAAAGATTCTTGCTGTCATCACTGTGTCTTGCCCCGTGAGAACCCACCTACACTTCAGTGGTGCTTTCCCTTGGGCTTGGTCCAGAAATTGCAGCATTCTGCACTAATAGGAGTGAGACCCTGTCAGCGTATTACAGCCCTGCTTGGAGATCTTCTCTGGCTGCCGATTTGTCATCCAGGCCAAATTCAAGATGCCACTATGAGTATGTAAATCCCTTTTATCTTAGCCCATTTGTGCCCACCCAGCCACTCAGTGTGTGGAAACTGGCACTTCAACCAGTGTCACATAAGGTTCATTCTGCACTTGCAAGGAATCAATCCTTCAGCATGGAAGCACCTGCTCTTTGGAACTCCCTGCCTCTTGATATTAGGCAGATACTTTCATTGTATTGTGTGTGTTTTTATCTCTGCTAAGAAGTTTTGGTTTATTTAAGCAAGCCTACCCAGAATCCGCACTACAGGTTGAACTCCCGTTGCTCTTTCTCTTCTTCTGCCAACCTAGCAGTTCAACAGCATAATGGGGCAAGTAGATAAATAGGTACCACTGTGGTGGGAAGGTAAGCGGCATTTCCGTGTGCTCTGGTTTCCGGCACTGTGCCCCATTGTGCCAGAAGTGGTTTAGTCATGCTGGCGACATGACCCGGAAAGCTGTCTGTGGACAAACGCCGGCTCCCTCTGCCTGAAAAGCGAGATGAGCACCGCACCCCATAGACACCTTTGATTGGACTTAATCGTTCAGGGGTCCTTTACCTTTATCTTTTACCCAGATACATAATTGTATCGGGTATGTTTGTTTCTATAACTGCTGGTTTTAACTGATATTCCAATAAATTTTATGTCTACTTATTTTTAAAGTTTGGGTTTGTATGTAAACAGCTTAGAAAGGTACATCAATTCAGCAGTATATAAAATTAATTGATTAATTAATTAGGACATGGAGGCTTATATGAGTGGAGGTACTCTGTGAGTAACCTCAGCCCACCTCAGTAGACATCCCTGCTCAATGACATCTGCAAAGCACTTTTGAGGAAAACAGCAACGAGAAGCTTATGTTCTTGAGTCTGAGTTATGAAGGAGAGGTTTTTTTCCCCATCCCTGCCAAAGACAATAATTCCCCCCCCCCCTTCTTTCAAAATAAACATCGCCCTGGAATGTGCTGCAGCAAATGGCTGAGGTTGTATTATATTTCATGCAGCTTTCTAAACAATTTTCAACCCTTGCTGGCTCCCTGTCAAACAGAAGGCGACCAACAATAGCACAAGCCCATTAAAGCTGAGAAGGTTCCTTCCTGAGGTGAACATGGCCAGAAATAGTCATCTTGGCTCGCTTTTCCATTTGGCACTGGGGACTAATAATGCGTGTCCCACTAATGGAAATTATCTAATTTCATCCGAGCGCAGCTCCAGAGAGATCTGGGCTGACGCACAAACAATCAATACAGCCACATTCTTCTTGAGGAGTGGAACAATGGGAGGCTGGTGGAACCGTGTGGAACAACGTCACCCCAAAGAACAAACAGAAGGTGTAAAAATAGGCATCTAAAGCAGCCGGGTTGTTCTTCATTCACAGGGAAGAACAGTTTGTTGACTTCTCCGCTTGGCACACTTGGTTAGATGTGCAAGGGAAGGCCGCCGAGAACCAAGAGAATAAATAAAAGCCACTACTTTTCCATCTGGGTCTGAATGTCCTAAGAAACCCAGAGCGTACATTACACATGCCTTCTGAACACCAACCATGCAATTCCCACTAGCAACGCAAAATCATTTTTCACTGAGCTGCTCATATACTGACTGGAAAAAGCTAGCTTTTTCTATGGTTTTAAAGAGTGGCTTTATAAAAATCCAAGTGTTTTAAACACATTAAAAATCAAGTAGTCCTCCCGCCTACGCCAATCATGTCCGCACATTTTGAGCCTAGTTTCAGAAGATTCTTTATTATTTGTTGTGTGTGTTTTCCAAAGCTCAGCAATATTTACTGTAAACCTACATAGACCTTCTCTGAAAATCGTCATCAAATTTCTACTTGATCAAAGAAGGGATTGGTTGGGCTTGATGACACCCAGTGCTTTTTTCCCAAGGGGTCCTCAAGGGTATGCAGTACTAGCATCTCTCTTTTTTTGGTTAAAAAGTGTGACACTTATTGTAACATCTTTATGGTGAGTGTTGGCACCTGTTTTTCTAAAGAAAAAGCAGTGGTGTTGCCTAAAAGTTCCTAGCCCACTGAACATGAGAAATAAAGATGGTCTCCTTCCTAAGGGTAAGGTAAAGGGACCCCTGACCATTAGGTCCAGTCGTGACCGACTCTGGGGTTGCGGCGCTCATCTCGCTTTATTGGCCGAGGGAGCCAGCGTACAGCTTCCGGGTCATGTGGCCAGCATGACTAAGCCACTTCTGGCGAACCAGAGCAGTGCACGGAAATGCCGTTTACCTTCCCACCAGAGTGGTACCTATTTATCTACTTGCACTTTGACGTGCTTTTGAACTGCTAGGTTGGCAGGAGCTGGGACCGAGCAACGGGAGCTCACCCCGTCGCGGGGATTCAAACCGCCGACCTTCTGATTGGCAAGTCCTAGGCTCTGTGGTTTAACCCACAGCGCGTATCTCCCATCATACCTGAGTATTGGCCATGCTGACTGAGGAGGGTGGGAGTTGTGGTCAAATAATGCCACAGGCTCTCCACCTCTGCCACAGAAGAAGGGCATCTATGAACTGTATTAAGGTGAGGGAAGGAAATGAGGGGAGGCCTGGGACATGAAGCAGCAGCCACTGGGAAAGGAGTTAGATGTAGACGAGAGATGACTGCAGCCAAATGAAAAAAGAAGAGAAGCAAGGAATGAAAGTAGGAAAATATACTGGTACCTCTTTTGCAAGTATGAGAATAAGATCGCATCATGAAATGACAGCCAATCAGCTCATTATTTATTGCATGCATATCCTTCCCCTCTTCCATTATGGAGATTAAGGCAGCATACATGGGATTCCCAAGCAGTCTCCCATCCAGACACTGACCAGATCCAGACCTGCTTAGCTTCAGCAGAACAGCTGCATGACATGCCCCAAGACCACATCCTTAAGACTTAGATTGAGGATAAACCTGCATGACTACAGGAATGTCAGTAATGGAGGTGAAGGGGGTTTT
Source organism: Podarcis raffonei (assembly GCF_027172205.1). NCBI lineage: Eukaryota > Metazoa > Chordata > Lepidosauria > Squamata > Lacertidae > Podarcis > Podarcis raffonei. The sequence continues at coordinate 95,118,272 of NC_070604.1, read as the reverse complement.
CAGAAAGAGTCTGGAGCAAATGATCAGGGCTGAATCAAAAGAGGCTGGAGAGGAAGAAGCAGGAATAACAGTCATAGAAGCACAGAATGGTAAGGGACCATGAAGGTCATGTAGTCCAACTCCCCCCACAATGCAGGAATCTTTCACCCATGACCCTGCGATTAAGAGTCTCACACTCTACCAACTGAGCTATCTTGCCTGGTGAACCCTCTAGGGCTGGCTTCCTCAACCTCGGCCCTGTTTTGAGACTACAGTTCCCATCATCCCTGACCACTGGTCCTGGTAGCTAGGCATCATGGGAGTTGGAGGCCCAAAACATCTGGCGGGCCGAGGGTGAGGAAGTCTGCTCCAGGGCTTAATCACAGATGGTGTGCAGCTTGTCCTTCTATTCTTTTTGCACCACACTGTTCGAATCATGAATATTTCCACAGGCAAGGTACCAGACCAATGGACTGTGCAGCCATTCCCCAAGCCCCGCTTCCAAGGCGTGGGATCCCAGGAATTTGCTGCAGCGGCATTTTGTGTGCTGCCTGTTGAAGCGCAGAGGTTGAGAGAGCACCAGGCCAGCGGTCTGCAGTTTTACAAGCTGGAGACCAACACACCACACCGTGGCAGCTCCAATCAACGTGAGCGCTAAGGGGGAGTCTCTCTGTCCTCCTTCCTAGTTGCCTTTGAGCAGGGAGGGAGCTCAAGTGTTTCAAAGCCCACAGGAGCTTGAAGAGAGGAAACAGCAGAAGTGCCGAGGTGGTAAACAGTTGCTGAGGACTTGATCTACCCTTCAGTAGATTCAAGCTCAAAGGCAACCCTAAGGGGCTTGTATATGAGCTACACAATCATACATGTTTATTAATTTAAGCTGTAAGAGTCCCACTGGAGGCAGGAAGCCTGGCTGTGTTTTGACTGTGATGAGGCAAAAGGGGAGGCAATAGGACATTTTAAAGGGCTGCTGTTATGTTGGGGTTGGATGAGTTTCTTCTATGTACGGGGGTGGGGTGGGGGGAGGCTTCCAGGGCAATGGCCCTGGGCACATCTTTTAAGGGGCACTGCACATTTGGCTCCTCGTGCCACCCTGCCAGCCTGCGCCACTTTGCAAGGCTGGGATCTGATCTGAATGATGTGCCAGCTATCTAATTTAATATTGCCACTCTGCATCCACCGGCAGTGGATTTCCAGGGTTGCAGACAGCAGTCCTTCCCAGACCTACCTGCAGATACCAGAGCTTTAACTTGGGTTCTTTTCCAGGCAAAACGTGTGTTGTACTACTGAGCTTCTCTAATGCTGCAACCCTATGCACATCACCCTGGCATGAAGCTCCATATGAGACTCACTTCTGACTAGCTATGTGTAGGGTTGCACTACAAGTTAGCTTATCTTATGATGCAGAGCTGCATGATTTTTAATCTGTGTTACACTCTTGGACAATGGAGGCTCCATGATCACTGCAGATGGTGACAGCAGTCATGAAATTAAAAGATGCCTGCTTCTTGGGAGAAAAGCAATGACAAACCTAGATAGCACCTTAAAAAGTAGAGACATCACCTTGCCAACAAAGGTCCGTATAGTAAAAGCTATGGTTTTCCCAGTAGTGATGTATGGAAGTGAGAGCTGGACCATAAAGAAGGCTGATCACGGAAGAATTGATGCTTTTGAATTATGGTGCTGGAGGAGACTCTTGAGAGTCCCATGGACTGCAAGAAGAACAAACCTATCCATTCTGAAGGAAATCAGCCCTGAGTGCTCACTGGAAGGACAGATTGTGAAGCTGAGGCTCCAATACTTGGCCACCTCATGAGAAGAGAAGACTCCCTGGAAAAGACCCTGATGTTGGGAAAGATGGAGGGCACAAGGAGAAGGGGGCGACAGAGGACGAGATGGTTGGACAGTGTTCTCGAAGCTACCAGCATGAGTTTGACCAAACTGCGGGAGGCAGTGGAAGACAGGAGTGCCTGGCGTGCTCTGGTCCATGGGGTCACGAAGAGTTGGACGCGACTAAATGACTAAACAACAACAACACTCTTGGATTGTCTGTTTTCAGAGGCAGGTGAGCTCCGCTGTCCAGAAACCGCAAATGATGACCTGGCTTCTTCTGTTTTTGTTTTTATTTTGTAATGGGTTATCAAGCAGCACAGTGCAGCCACCACCTGGCTCCATCTATTGTTCTTTTCCTTGAACGCATGCCATCACTCACTGGCAACCCGACAGCATCTCAGGTCCTTCCAAAATCTAATAAACCTGAATTATAGTAAAGCAAATCTGAACTTTTGACCTTTTGTGCATTGCTTAGCCATTAAGGAAATGTCCATTCTTGTTTCTGTTGCAGAGGAAAACCGTCTGCATCCAAACTAATACTGAGAGGCTCTTGCATTATCCCTCCCCTCCGCCGGCACAGCGGGATAGAACAGAGCAGTCTTAGAATTGAACCCTGTAATATTGCCAGTTGGCCAGCAGGCGGCGCCAGAACATTCATTTTCCAGCGTGACCTTGCTCTTTGGGGACAGGTGTGCATATTAACCGGGAAATTGCAATTCTTTCCCTCAAAGAATTCTGGGCAGCGGGCACTGTAGTTTACCTCTCACAGAGTTACAATTTCCAGCAGCCTTTAAAAAAAAAAAGATTATATTTCAAAAATATTAGGGAGGTACAAGTTCATAAGACGATGTAGTAATAGATTTCTAAGCTTGTAGAGTTGTTTTAGTTCCCAGCAACCCTTAATAAATAAACTACAGCGCCCAGATTTCTTTGAGGTGGAAAATGTGCTTCAAATGTGCTTTAAAGGAACAGTGTGCCTGCAGCTCTTACCACTAACAATTGTCTTCCTGTCCAGTTAAACTAGGTAGAACTCTCTGTTAAAGTCAAGGACCTGGAGCAATTTCACCACAAGGAAAAGCTCAAATGGCTGTATAATAATAATAATAATAATAATAATAATAATAATAATAATAATAATAATAATAATAATAATAATAATTATTATTATTATTATTATTATTATTAATAACCACCCATCCAGCCACTCTGGGCGGCTTCCAACAAAATATTAAAATACAGTAATGTATCAAACATTAAAAGCTTCCCTAAACAGGGCTGCCTTCAGATGTCTTCTAAAAGTCTGGTAGTTGTTGTTCTCTTTGACATCTGGTGGGAGGGTGTTCCACAGGGCAGGTGCCGCTACTATAATATAAAATAATAATAATAATAATAATAATAATAATAATAAGGCTTTTTTCAGCCAGAACTCTCTAGTGGGCACCATTGCTGTTCTGGCATTTCTTTTTCTAGAAAAATAGCACTGATGGACGACCAAGGTTCAAGTCCCCGCTCAGCTGTGAAGCTCACTGAGTGACCTTGGACCAGTCACTGCCTCTCAGGTTAACCTACCGCACAGGGTTGTTGTTGTGGAGATTAACTGAGGAGGAGTGGGGAGAATCATGTAAGCCACCTTGAGCTCCTTGGAGCTATCAATCTGATAAATCATAATGTGAACAGAGACAAGGTTCCCTGACTTCCTGCTTCTATAATACTAGAATTCAGGATTACCCAAACGAATCAATCCAATGGAATTTGATTTGCGGAGAGCAGCCCTGCAGCCAGTGGGAAGCCAGTTTCAGCCCAGGGCTGGGTTTGAGGGCAGCGGCTGTCCAACAGGGCAGGCTTCTTTCTCATCTTGAAGTAGGTACAGTGGTACCTCTGGTTATGTACTTAATCTGTTCCGGAGATTCATTCTTAACCTGAAACTGTTCTTAACCTGAGGTACCACTTTAGCTAATGGAGCCTCCTGCTGCAGTCGCGCCGCCGGAGCACGATTTCCGTTCTCATCCTGAAGCAAAGTTCTTAACCCGAGGTACTATTTCTGGGTTAGCGGAGTCTGTAACTTGAAGTGTATGTAACCCGGGGTACCACTGTATATTGCTAGCTCAAGAGCCCTCACCGAGACCTGAAGCCCAGAGTCTAAAATTACCTGCCTGCACTGCCGTTTTCAGCAAACCACCATTTCCAGTGAAGGTAAGAGCTGTTCAAAAGCGGAAGGATGGAGTAAGTGGGCTCTTTCTCCTCCTGGAAGCAGAAGGTGACCATCTGGCAGCCCAATCTGTAGTACATTTACGTAGCAGTTACATTCCAAGGCACCATGCATTTAACTGAAGTTGCATATACTGTATTGGGAACACCATTGAAAAAGCCTGCAAAAACCTCCTTGCTCAGACTCCAACTCTCCACTGGCTTCAAAGGTCAGTGCAAAGGCTTGTGGGATTGCTAGATGCTGTTTTGCACCATTTTTGTTGCTTTTGCCATCTTTGGGGGTGTCATTTTTTACCCTTTAAGTGCCACTTCCAGGTTTGCAATAATGCGTGTGTGCACAGCTGTGTACATATTGAACATGCATAAAATGGTTGTTGTCTGTATTGCAGATCCTGAAATAAGCAGGAAACTGGCTCTCATAAACACCAGCCAGCAAGAATGATGGGAGCTGTTGTTGCAGAGGCACCAATCCCCATCTGATCCAAATCAATGCCAGTGTTGGCCTGACCATTTTCCGATGGATGCGACAGGCCTTCTCCTATGGCCTCATTGTTTCCATTTCCCTCACCTTGTTACACCAAGAGTGGCTAACTTGTGGTTCTCCAGATGTTGTTGGGACTCTAACTCCCATCAGCCCTGGCCAGCCAATAGCCAGGGATGATGGGAGCTGAAGTCTAACAACATCTGGAGAGCCACAAGTTAGACACTCCTGGGCACCAGACTACACAGACCTCATGATGACACATTCAATGGATCTTAGTAACATAGGAAGCTGCCTTATTCTCTGAAATATACTCAGAGTTGAGAGTGGATTTCATGCTCTTTATTCAGCTCATAGTGGTGAGGAGGAATGAATGTTCCCCCAAAATATCTGCTTTATATACATTAGTTACACAATGGGCTGCATGCGACTGGCTAATTCCGGGATTCTCCTGTAGGCCAATCAGGTTGTGGATTCACTTACACCTGGAGCTGGATTGGGTGGCTCCTGCAGACCAATCATACTGCTGCATTGTTCTAGGACCAATCAGACTGCTGCATTCTGAATCCTCTTGTTCTAGGACCAATCAGACTGCTGCATTTTGGATCCTATTCAACTCAGTACATAACATTCTCAGTCAGGACTCAGGACACCAAACTCAGTATTGTCTACCCTGAATAGTAGAAGCTCTCCAGGGTTTCAGACTGAAGACATTCCCAGCCCTGCCTGGAGATGTTGGGGATTAAATCCAGACCCTTCTGTATGTCAAGCAGATACTCTGCCCTTGAGCCATGACACTTCTTACAGTCCTATTGTGTTAAAATGGGCTCAGCTGGCTCAAATACAAGTATTTTCCCCTAGTTTGCCATGCCCATGTCGTTATTCCTAATTAGCTGATAGGGTTATCAATGCAAAACAACAGAAGCTGAATTCAAATTAACTGGGGGTAAAATGCAGTTTTGGAAAATGGCCATTTTGAGATTATTTGAATTTTTGAACTCTGTTGAACTTATCTCCAAGTAAGCAGATTTAGAAATTGCTTTCAAATTATTTAACAAACAAAGGACTTATGCGGCCCTCTCTAATGCAGTGGGAAGTAAATCCCACTGAATCCTATGCAAGTTAAAGGCAAAGGGACCCCTGACCATTAGGTCCTGTTGAGGCCCACTCTGAGGTTGCGGCACTCATCTCGCTTTATTGGCCGAGGAAGCTGGCGTACAGCTTCCAGGTCATGTGGCCAGCATGACTAAGTCGCTTCTGGCGAAACTAGAGCAGCGCACAGAAACACTGTTTACCTTCCCGCCGGAGCAGTACCTATTTATCTACTTGCACTTTGATGTGCTTTCGAACTGCTAGGATGGCAGGAGCAGGGACCGAGCAACGGGAGCTCACCCCATTACGGGGATTCGAACCGCCGACCTTCTGATCGACAAGCCCTAGGCTCTGTGGTTTAATCCACAGCGCCACCCGCATCCCTCCTATGCAAATTAAGGGTGCGTAAAATTGAGGGTTTGTGGGTGCTCTGTAGTTAGACAGGGTAGGAAATAATGAGAAATTCTTTGGTGGGATGAAGCCATTGCAGGGCAGAGTGCCAGAGTAAGATGGAGGCAGTCTGGGTTCAAATTCTTACTTATTGGAGAAGTGTGTAGCCTCTTTCCACCTACCTCGTAGCATTGTTGTGAGAAGAAGAATGACTTGTTCAATGGCTACATGGCTAAATTCTAGGAGTTTCTGGAAAGCATGGGGGAAGGAAGGGGAGAAGGCTCTTGTGCTTGGTCCTCTGTGGTTTCCCCACAAGCATCACTGACTCAGTCAGCCACTGGCCTGATCTAGCAGGTGAGAGAGAGAGAGAGAGAGAGAGAGAGAGAGAGAGAGAGAGGAGCTATGCCCTTTAATAGAAGAAACATAGGAAGCTGCCTTATACTGAGTCAGACCATTGGTCCATCTAGCTCCATATTGTCTACACTGACTAGCAGCAGCCCTCTCGGGTTTGAAGCAGGGGTGTCTGTCTGCCAGCGATCTATGCAGATGCCAGGAATTGAACCTGGAATCTTCTGCCTGCAAGACAGATGCTCTGTCACTGAGCTCTCAGCCCCTGTTGAACAATACTTGGTCTTCATGTCCCAGAAGGCAAAGTGAGCTCTAGAAAAGTAATACAGTGGTACCTTGGTTCTGAAAGGCCTTGGTTCTCAAACGCCTTGGTACTCAAACACCGAAAACCTGAAGTAAGTGTTCCAGTTTTTGAACGTTTTTCGGAAGCCAAACGTCCGATGCGCTTGTCGGCTATTGTTTCCGGGGTGCTTGCACCAATCAGAAGCTGCGCCTTGGTTTTCAAACATTTTGGAAGTCAAACAGACTTCCAGAATGGATCAAGTTTGGCGCTTTTGTTTTTGCTATTTATTTTGCGTTTTTGTTTTTGAGGCTTTTTTTGGTTAATTTGTTTTTTTAACTGTGTGGAACCCAGTTCAGCAACTGATTGATGGATTGTGTGATTGCGGAAATGGTCAAAAGCCCCCCATCCAAAGAATGCCTATCATCAGTGCAGGTAAGAAAAAAAAATAATTTTGATTTTTATCATCTACAATACTGACTTATTTATTTTATAGTACAGTACAGTGGTACCTCGGGTTACATACGCTTCAGGTTACATACGCTTCAGGTTACACACTCTGCTAACCCAGAAATAGTGCTTCAGGTTAAGAACTTTGCTTCAGGATGAGAACAGAAATTGTGCTCCGGCGGCGCAGCAGTAGCAGGAGGCCCCATTAGCTAAAGTGGTGCTTCAGGTTAAGAACAGTTTCAGGTTAAGAACGGACTTCCGGAACGAATTAAGTACTCAGCCCTAGGTACCACTGTACATTGATTATTGTTTTCATTTTATGGATCGATGGTCTCGTTAGATAGTAAAATTCATTTTAAATTGCTGTTTTAGGGGTTGTTTTCAAAAGTCTGGAACTGATTAATCCGTTTTGCATTCCTTTCTATGGGGAAAGCGCACCTTGGTTTTGGAATGCTTTGGTTTTGGAACGGACTTCCGGTACGGATTAAGTTTGAGAACCAAGGTACCAGTGTATAGCAAAACGATCCCGGGTCAATGCCTCGGGAATCCTGCTTCCAAACCATTAGAAACCCAAATTGCAGGATAAGGCTGCAGAGGTCCTTTCACTGAGCAGCGGCGAAAGAGGACAGCAAGGGGAAGGAAGGCCGAGGCGACCGCAAGAGCGTCACCGGGGGCTGACTGGGTCGGTTTCTGGAGGGTTTTGCAACGGAGATAAAAGCGCCGGAGGGTAATTGCAAGAGCGTTTATTCTGGCCCCGTGGCCCAGCGTGGGCTGCCTGCAGCCACTTCAAAGAGGTGTTTTAAGCAGCAGTCAAAGCTCAGCAACCAAAAAGAACATCGCACTCCCTGATGCAACCATCCCGCTGCACGACACTGAAAACAGGAAATGCCCAATATGATCGCATATATTTCACTTACGTTGCAGATTTTCAGCATCCGGCAGGAATGCCCGTGTGTCGCTTTGGCACCCAGGTCCTTTGCAGGCAAAGTTGCTTTTGAGGGTCCCCAACCAACACCCCCCTGGGCTTCAGTACATTTCAGAGCCGCCAGGCAAACAGACGTCCATCGGGCTTTCCTAAGCAATGGAGGAAATTTAATCTGGTGCGCCTGGAAACACAGGAGCCCTTTTCGAAATGAAAGCTGGCAGCCGCTCACGTCTTGATCCGATAGTATTTGCTCGAGGTACACCCTAAGGATTGCAGGGGTTGTCCCAACCATTCTGGGCGACTTCCTGCAAAATATAGAAACACAATAAAACACCAAAGATAAAAAACTTCCTTATACAGGGCTGCCTTGCTATAGGATCAGGCTTTAAGCATGCTTTGGATTTCCATATTGTGGGACGGACGCGTGGCCTTGAGTCAAACCGCTTGGACTTTAAATGATATGTGGACTGAGCCATTATTTAGGCCGACGCGCAACGCGATCCTAACCCTGTCTACTCATCAAAAGTAAGTCCTGCTAAATTCGGTGGGGCCCACTTCTAAGCAAATGGGTTTTGAATGGCAGCCTTCATCGCCGTGACACTTTTAGGGTTGTGTTAGCACTAGAAGACGCCGGGAGCGCGATTAATTCAGGGCTAGGTAGCCTGAACCTAGACAGCATCTTAAAAAGTAGAGACATCACCTTGCCAACAAAGGTCCGTATAGTAAAAGCTATGGTTTTCCCAGTAGTGATGTATGGAAATGAGAGCTGGACCATAAAGAAGGCTGATCACGGAAGAATTGATGCTTTTGAATTCTTTTCACTCCGCTCCAGTTCCCGCGGGGACGAAAATGCCGTTAAAATCAGTGTGGCGCCCCCCTCTCCCAAGGATGAACACCTGAGATTAAGGTGTTTAATCGCCTTCAAAGAGTCAATGCGTGTTTTCTAAAGCCCCGCCAAGGACTACGGTACCGATTTAGTCACCGGTTAGACTCCTTTTTACTTAGATCGTTATATATCGGTTCATACGCGCGCGCGTGCGTGTGTACGCGTGTATGTCTACGTGTACTTACACCTACAGAGAGACTCCAGCTCAGAGGAAAGAAAGAGAGTCATGGGATGCCTTTGGGATGGGGGTCATCTATAAAAGGCAGCCTCAGGAAACGGCAAAACTGAAGGGGTAGGAGAGGAAGCGCAGGGGGGATTTAAGGAAAGCCAGAGAAAGAGGAGAGGGCGACGTGTTGGAGCAACGCCAGGCCGCCTTCAGTTGGGGCAACAAAGCAACCAGCCAGACCAAAAACCAGCATCAAGTCACAGGCTCCGCGCTGGGGCGAAACTCTCCTTCCTTTTGCAGGTGGGCAGTTCCCCTCTCATCTTCACCAGCCTTTCTTTCCGACCACATTGGCTGCCGCTCATAGCTGCATTTCCTTCAGCATTGGGTGCGCTGCGAAGGCCCACATTTGTTTGGAAACGCCGCACGAATTTTTGCAGGGTTTTTTTTGGCTCACGCAGGTGCAAGGCGACCGCCGACGACTAAAAGACTTCTTTTTCTCTTTGTGAAGATTAGACGGTAACCCAAGCCCGGTCACACGTGCATGTGACCTTGCACGTGTGAATTATTATTAGTAGCATTAGTATTAATTAAATTTGTATACCGCCCTCTACCCGTAGGTCTCAGGGCGGTTCACAACATAAAATCACAGCCATTTCTTTCTCCCAATCCAAATTTAAGCACTTGCTTCCGTGTAGACCTCTGTAGGCTTGCGCTCTTAGTAAGGTTGCAATCCTATCCATGGCTGGCTGCCTGTTTCCCCCCTCTCAAAACTATAATTCTCAGCACCCTTAACAAAACTACAGCTGCTGGGATTTATTTTTTTTCCTATGAGGAGGGAATGTGCTTTAAATGCACCACGTGCACGCAGCCCATAACTTGCAACGTAAGAACAGCCTGCAGGATCAGGCCCATCTAGCCCAGCATCTGGCTCTCACGGTGGCCAACCGGGTGCCCACAGGAAGCCCAAAAGGAGGACACAAGCGCACCAGCAACCTCCCCACTTGTGATTCCCAGCAACGGACATTCAGAGGCATATACAGTCAATCCCCTTTCAAGGCCATCCAAGTTGGTGGCCCTTGCTACTTCTTGTGGCAGTGCGTTCCATAGGTTAACCACGCGCTGTGTGACTTGGGGAAAAAGTACTTTCTGAACATGGAGGTCTCCAGAGCCGAGATTGTGGCCGCAAGGCAGCTCAGGAGGACGGAGTCGTTCCCTGGCTGCAACCCCCTGCTTCTTCTGCTCCAGGAGAAAGAAGAGGGTAAGCAGGAAGCGGAGTGGCTTTGCAGAGCCCAGGTCATCTCCTGTTTTTGATGGGCTCCAAGGCGGCCTAAATGAGCGGATGCGCCTGCGAGATTGGGGGCCCAAAATAGAAGCGCCTTCAGTATTTTAGGATCCAGCAGAAATCCTTATTTCTTCCGGAGCGGGAGAGAGAGAGAGAGAGAAGAAAAGGAGAGGGGGGAGGGAGGGAGAAAAACACACACACTCCATAATGAGCCGGAGCGCTTCCCTTCTCGATATTTGTGCAACTTTATCTCGACCGGCAAGTTGCGGGGGTGACGCAAATCCGCCCCTGTGTATTACAACCACGAAAATAAATGCGAGGAAACCAATTCCCTTCTAGCAATGAAAACATAAATATACAGCTGCGACTTTTCCCTTTAATCTTCCCATCCGGGGGACTTCGCGAAAAGTCCCCGATGAACTCGGAGGGGAACTTAGCCCAGCCAGGCAGATGGGATGGAGAGCAGGAGGAGGCCTGGAGAGAGATTCGCAGGGGAGGGAGGGAGGGTGTGTTTGTGTGCACAATTTTAAAACTTTAAAAATAAATCCTGACTAACCCCCCACAGAGCGATTGCCACCCTTCTTTCTGCAATTGGTAAACCCAACTCAATACTGTTTTCACTGACTGGCAGCGGTTTCCCGGGGCTCCAAACGGGGGTCTCTCTCACTCTCAACCCTACCTGGAAATGCCATGGGAGCCATGGCTGCCCCCCCAATTTATTTCCCCCCTAGGAAAATTTATGTCCCAGCCCCGGTGACAAGCTGGATGCCCAAACCTGCAAGCAGCGGGCTTTATTTGTCCATTTAATTGCATGTCTTCCAAGGAGCTCAAAGCAAAGTCTCCTTGGAAGAAAATTCCCAGGTATAAAGAGGCCTTTCCTCGCTGGAGGTATTTATGCATAGGCTAGAAGGCCATCCGTCCGGGATGCTGGTGTAGCTGCATCCTGTACTGTAGATTCTGTGTAAATGGTCACTTCTGTCTATGTAATTAGATAGCCCCGCCCTCTCCTCAAATCTCACAGCAACCCTGTGAGGTGGGCTAGACTGAAAGATAGCTGGCAACGTCCCATTGTCACACAATCCGATTAAGGTCCATTTGATCCAGCTTTCAGCTTCTAACAACGGGCAGCCAAGAAGGATCACAAACAGGCCGCGAGGGCGATGACCAGTCGCTGTTATCTGTCTTCAGCATCTGGTATGTACAGGCAAACTCTGCCCATGGAAGCTCTGTGGCTAGTAATAGTGGACGGACACATTGTCCACATTGGCAGGCTAGTAGTACTGTAAGGGTGCTTTCATCAACCACCTAACGTAGAGGTAAGCAGGGAATCCTGGGGCAGTGAGTTCCGCAAGTCAAGTCGTGAAGAAGCACTTCTTTTCCGAACAGGGCAACAATATTCTGGGTGAAAGCTGCTGCTCTTTCGCTTTTTCTCTGGAGAGAAGCGATTTCTGGGTGGTTGTGGGTCTTTCGGTGCTCTTTCAAAAATAACCATAACAGACGGGCTCCCACCCCGCGAAGAATCCCCCACCAGGGCCGCAGCTTTCCCTTCCCGCTCCATCCAAGGCGCGAGGAGGCGCAGCCCGAGGTCAGCCTTTTCATTGTAGCATATTTGGGAGAGTATTTCCTACAAGTTATTTTTAGATATCCTTAGGCATTTAAAAGTTGATCGAGCGGTTTCCCTTCTCCCCTCCCCCGCATCTTTCCGTTCCTTTATCCAAAATGTGCCCTGCCTCCCCCCCCCAAGATTATCCAATACACACAAAGTAGATTTGGGGTCGTCGGCAGATCGGCTTCCTTTTTAGCACGGCGGCGACTACAAAAGGGCGAAGGAAAACGTTTCGTTGTGAAGGCCAGAGGCCCAACTCCACCTCTGTGAGACTAGAACGTGGTGCCCATATAGTGTATTTCATATTATTTCACACATCGCCGCGGAGATTTACCGAGGGAGCTTAAATTTGTCTGGGCGTTGTTGTTGTTGTTGTTTTGCTCTTTCCAAACTAAACAATAGTATCTATCCATGAGACACTGATTCGTGTAACTGACGAGCCAATTCGCCACCCCAGACCTTAAATCGATCTCGACTCAGTTGCAACTTAGAACCGTAGGTCCCTGTCCAAACATGTTTACTTGAAAGTAAACCTTCCCTGATGTTCCCGTTCCTTAATTGAACCGATTTAGAAAGGAGGCTCCAGGCTGCGCTCTTAATACAACCATATCCAGTGAAGCCGAGTCCAGTTGAAACGAAGGCGAATGACTTATCATTTTGCTTTTTAAGAGTTTGTTTTTTAAAAACATTTCTGCTAGAACAGGAATAGAGAGCCTGCGACCCTCCAGATATTGTTGGACTACGATTCCTATCCTCCCTGACCTTGAATGAGGCTGATGGGAGCTGGAGTCCATAAAGATCTGGAGTGACTCCGATTCCCAATTCCTGGTCCAGAATGGGAATTCTGGGAATGCGAGCAATCCTCCAGAATTTGTCCAACCTCTGCCTTTTTCATCCTCTTCACCGGATTGAGAAAAGGGCTGTTTTTGCTATTCGAAATCCACCCACTTAGCAGTTAATTGGGCTTTTGTAATGTTTTCGTTTTCAGTAAATCAATAAATGGGACTTTCATCCCCCTCACCCACTGGCAATTCTTCCACTAGCTGTCATGGAAAAGGGCTGCAGCCACGCAAGCCGGCCCTCATCCAGGTGTAAGCGAAGTCCCTGGGCCATGATCCAAAGAAATAAATCGATTTTGATTTCAGGGGGAAAGTCCTTTAGTCACATACGCGGTTGAAACCAGCGGAATCCCAACTTTGAAACGGACGGCTTCCCTTAATTTTTAGAGGCGGGGATCGTTACACTGAAGCAATTCCAATTATCTTCGGTGGCATTTACTCTCAAGTAAAGATACTCAGGGTTAGGAGCTCCTTCATACCAAAACACTAATTCTTGGGAAGCAAACCACTGGGATTTACCTTTAGAATTCCCCGAAAACCCGCCTGCTTTATTGTAACAGGCATTTGGATAGGGGTGCTATTTATTAAAATAAATCCTCAATGTTTGTGTAGGAACTTTGCAAGGTGAAGTTTTGCAACTCCTCTCTCTCTGTGAATAATGTGGTCCCCCCCCCGAAAGAATTGGTTTTCTCTTTCACTCATGGCCTTACATTATTGATATTTGGGCTGTGATCCTAACTACGCTAGCTTGATAACTGGAGGAGTTCCGTCGAAATTGAGCCACCACCCCTAGGATCCAGTAGCCAAATAGGGCTGGTGATCAAGTCGCCGATCATATCCATGATCCTCAGGGAAGTCTTGATTCTTCTCCTTCGGATGCAGGCGCCCTCCCGTATTCTTCAGAGGACTGCCTGCTGTGTCAGTTTCAGCCTAATAATATTCATCGTATATTAATAGAAAACCACAATTGCAATTGATCAGAAGTTAGAAGCTGCAGTGATTAAAAACTAGGCGTCCAAGAATGCAACCCATTTTTCTCTTCTGGCTGCTGAGAGGCCGCACCTCCCTCCCGAAGCACAATCGTGTGCCATTATGAGTGAATCGTGCACAAATCTGTACATTAACCCGCGCGTAATTTTGATTCTTGCAACAAAGGAAAAACAGCTCCCAAAGAGCTAAATGGCCCTTGCTCCCTGAAAAGTCTGCACGCGATAGCAAGAGATTGTTATTCCCCCCCCCCCCCAGTTCAGAAAGATGTATGGACACGTCGGTTTTATCGGACAGGGGAAGGGTACCTCGAAAGGTTTGAATCAGCTAAGCTTCGTCCTGTTCAGAAGGATGGAAACATGTTAAACCTAAAGAGACCCCAGTTTCATCCAGGTGCGGGGCGGATACTAAGGGAAATTAACAGGCTGCAGGAAAAGGTGACAAGTGGGAGAAAAACGGAGTGGCTTTTGGCACAACCGACTCTGCAGTTTTGACAGGTGAAATGTTAAAATCTATGCAGGAGATTCATGAAATACTTTTAACGCTGGGATACGTCTTCCCGGCACTTGATATTCAAATAGCACGCCGAAAGATGTGCTTATTCTCTCGCAGCCACGTCCAGAGAAACACTCTTTTACTCCTGCGTTAGTTAAATCGAGGATTGTGAGGCTTCCATTCAACAACTCTTTCTCTCTCTCTGTCCCCTCTCTCCCTCTCTCTCTTTCTCTGTGTATCCTTGTGTGCGCACGCGCGCGCGAATTTTCAAAAGAGCTGCACACAGCCCAGCCAGCCATGGCTAAGGCCATTTAAGCCCCCTTGACGTCAGTGGGGAAATGACGCGCAGGTAGCAAACCCTCTCCCGTGGAAATCAGTGCCTCATTCCATGCAAAACTTGTGTGACTGTTGTTGTTTTTTTTTTGGTCTTTTCAGTCTCTACCTGCTCAGTGAAAAATCTTGCCATTTCCTCAACATTCAACCATTTAAAAATAAATTGACTGCCTGAATGCAAATGTCTTTAAATAACTTCCACTTTATCCTCGGCGCATTACAAGAAACCCTTCTGAAGTTAATGGCACTACTTCTGCTTCGACTATGGCTGTCAGTACACAGAAAAGATAGATTAAATGCATACGTTCTCAAGCAAATGTCAGCTCCTGTCTCTGTTTAAACCGTATGCACAATTTACAGTGCAATCCTAGGCACGCTTACTCGGAAGTAAGTCCCACTGTGCACTGCCAGGAAAGTGTAAATAGGATCGCAGCCTTATGAAGTGTATGTATGCCTACTGGTTTTGTGGGAAAACAAACTTAACTGATGATAGATTTTAAAACGTAATTTTAAAATAAAAAGCAACCTTTTAATAGGATTCTCATTCACTTGAGAGAAGCGCACTCTTCTAGTATTTCTGTTTAAGCCCAGACTTTTTTTGTCTAAATGGGATTATTTCGTCTTAACTAGTTGCTGGATCTGCAGGAAGCATACTGTAAACCTTTGACTTTGGCATTATTTTTTTTTAAAAAATAGGATACCAGACATTTAAAGTTCATCACTTTGAGGATCCACTGACTTAAACGGGAGAGTTAAGCACTGAAAATTAAGCACCATTTAAACATTCCAAGTGAACTCAGTGGAATAGAACTTTGGATGATCTAGTAGAATATTGCGAATTCGACTGCCGTGGTTGTCCTAGGCATACTGTCGGAAATAATCTCTATTGAACTCTATGGGACTCATGTCTGATTAAACATACATAGGATGCACATTTACATTTTTATCACATACAAATCAAAGGTCACTTATCTGGGCTGATATTTTTTGTTTGTAGCGCATTCTGAAGCAAAGGTTCCTATTGTTTGCGCTACCGCTCTCTCTCTTGGCGAGGTCTCTCTCTTTCTCTCAATAAAATATTAAAGTGTTTTACTGCACATTATACGAACCTGCCTTTTCCGGGCCAGACCATTAGTCCACCTAGCTCAGTACTGCATTGGTCTTATCTACACTTAACAGCGACTCTCCAACTATGTTTGCAGGAACTCTACATTTTTTTCTACGCTACCTGGAGATGCCCGGGATTGAACCCGCGATTCTGCATGCAAAGCAAGAGCCACCAGACGGGGCCTTTCTGCCCTGCCCGAACAATTCAGAAGCTCATTTTGTTTTTAGGAAGCAAAACTTTTTAGGAAGGTTTAATCTTTCTTCCCAATCCGCAAAATTTTAGACTGAATTAGGGAAGGAGACGCCCTTTTTATTAAATTATAGAGATCGAAAATCTGTGGCAGCGCCTGATACTACTGGACTCTGACTCCCAGCAGCCCTCACCCCAAAGGTCCAGGATGGTGAGAATCGTGGTCCAGCTACCCCCCCTCTCGCTAACGAGGCCTCTTCGCTCCCTCTTCCTCTTTGAAAGCGGCGTTGGGAGGAATGCGAATTGACTCCGGATTGTTCACCGCCTCCAGGAAACGGAAAGAAAGGCAAGACAGCCCTGCGTCGGACCTCTTTGCGCCTCGTCCTTTGAGAGGGTGCAGCAAAGAAGGGCCATTACAGGCTGTTGAGCCAGAATCTTCCCCCTTCTCCTTGGCGCAGGCAGAAGCAGCGGGCATCCCTGCCTCTTCCTCCTCCTGGGCGCGCAGGAGGCGTGGCTCGCCGCCGCCCCGCCCCTTCGTCCTTCCTCGGCTACACCTCCGCTCCTCCGATTGGTCGCCGGCCGCCCAATCCGCTGTGCCAGGAGAAGTGTTTGCTCTTTTGACGCCGCGTTCGAAGGAGGGAAAACAGAAAAGAAAAAAAACCTGGGTTCGGGGGGAGGCGCTGCTTGGCGGAGCGAGGTGGGCGGGCGGCTCCTTTTCCTTGTCTCGGCGTTCCCCTCCTTCTTTCTCCCCCGCGCCTAGTTGTTGTTATTTGGTTTGACGCGCCTGTCTTTCCCCGCCGGCTCGCCTCGCACAGCGCTGCGTGTCCCCGCTCGGCTCCTCCAGCGATGCGCGCAGGCCGAGAGGCACTTAGTGGGCGCTGACGACCTTCCTTCGACGGCCGCTGAACTTTTCCTCCAGCGGCAGCAGCAACAGCAGCCGGAGCCGGGCGTGGAGGGCTCTCCCTGGGCCCCGGCAGGATGTACACGGCCGGCCTGGCGCCCTTTTACGCCTCCAACTTCAGCCTGTGGTCGGCGGCTTACTGCGCCCCGTCGGGGCCCGGCTGCTTCCCGCTGGATCCGTCGGGGCTCAAGAAACCTTCCTTCTGCATCGCGGACATTCTGCACGCCGCCGCCAGCGCCGCCGGGGAGGCGTCGTCGGTGGACGGGCTGCCCGGAGCGCCCGCGCTGGCCGCCCACCTGGGGGCCGTGCATGCCCACTCGCAGTTCCACGCCGCGGCCTCCCCGCTCCGGCCCACGCCCCTGGTGGCCCCCGACGGGGCCGTCGCCTTCCCCGCCCGCCTGTCGCCTCTCTCCGCTGCTTTCCACCACCCTCACCCGCAGCAGCACCGCTCTCCCGGAGGAGGCAGGGGCCCCAGCCACCAGACTCATCCCGGCTCGGCGCCCGCGCCCTCCAGCAAAGACTTGAAGTTTGGGATTGACCGCATTTTATCCGCCGAGTTTGACCCGAAACTCAAGGAAAGCAACACGCTGAGAGGTAGAGAGAAAGCCGAGGGTTTATTTTGTTTTATTTTTTAAATCCCCACCCTCTTCCCCATCCCCACCCCACTGGTGAATTTAAGGAGTCCTGCTTCTGAAGCAGGAAAGGGGATTGACAGGGAACCCTCATTCATTCCAATGGACGTTGAGCGCAATTTCGCCGTCGATCGTGCTCATAGCTGTATCGATCTCGTGCGTGTGTCTGTTTGTATAAAAATGCATGACTCTATGGATAATTAAATAGGGAGGCAGTGAGACAGATAGGCAAGCCCCTCCGATTTCGGAGTTTGATTCCTGGAATTATATGTATGGAAATATTAAATGATAGCCATGTCCATAATTTAAAAGATTCGTGCCTTAGAAAAATGACAGCCCGGCATAGCTGTCAACTTTTCCCTTTTCTTGCGAGGAATCCTATTCGGAATAAGGGAATTTCCCTTTAAAAAAGGGGAAAGTTGACAGCTATGCAGCCCGGTTCAGCTCCTGGCATTTCAGGGCCCCTGGAGAAGGGCTGTGGTGGGTACCCTAGCCAGGAAGGCGAGCGTTATTTCGCCCCTGCCCTTCATGTGGGTGCCCCCCGGGCATCTGAGTTGACCACGGTGGGCTGGATTGTCCTTTGGTCTGATCCGGCTGGGCGCTTCTAATGTTCTCAGGGTGATTCTGGCGGCCTTCACCAGTTCGTGGATAGGTAGAGTATTTGTGCTGGGTGAAACGTAAGTTTCATCGCGTAATCGACGTGCTTTTCGGGTGGGGAAGGAACCCAGCGCCTTCATATTTGTGCTGGTTGTTGCTCAACGGAGCGCCCAGTTGAGCAATCGGCTTGCTTAAAAGTTTCAGAAAGCAGCAGCAGCAGCAGCAGCAACAAACAGAGGCCGCCAGCCTCCCCATTCCGGCACGTATTTACTTGGAAGTAAGTTTCTTGGATTTCGACATTGCAGTGAAAGCATGCTTAAGCTCACTTTCTTCTGAAACCAGTGCGACTTAAATCATCGACGTATTTCTTTTGTCCCATCCCCAAACAAGCTCAATCTTGGAATTGTTCTTTGGGGTAGTGGGGTCTGGGGAGAGAGAAAATGACCTTGGGGGCATATCCACCCCAAAGACTGCCAACTCTAGCATGGAGGCCTGGGGCACTGGATGGAAATAATATCCCATTGCAGTCAGGGCTAAATATTCCCATTGATGCGAACAAGTAGGAACTGTACCCAAGGTGGTTTCACTTCTCCATTTGGTAAATGGGTCGTCAACGCTTGGATTCCGAGGGTGACTCACAGACAGACCTCTTCCCTTCCAGTGGGATTTTTGAGAGCCACCCCCCCCAAGTCATTATTGTTGTTGCTGTTGTTATTGTTGTTATTCTCTCTCGGAACCGTGCCAGATCCACACCATAGCTAAGGCAAATCGCTTGGATCAAAACTCAGTGGGCCCCAAATCCTCCTCTACACGCTTGGCTAAAAAATAAAAATCCCTTGACCCCAACGGAACTTCTCTGCCAAGTCAATACGTTCGCCATTCCCTTCGGACATAAATCCAAGAGTGTCGGGTTAAAAGTGTGCCGGATCACGAGCGGGAGCTCAATCCAGACGTGTTAGTGAAACTAATAATTGCAGAGAGTGAACGCAGCTTTTTAACAGGGGCGGGGGTGCTGAGAGAAAGGCGTGTGTTTTCGCGGTAAAGCGCCTCTATACCCCAATAATGTTGGTTTGGAGATTCTGCTCTGATCCGCCAATCCCCTCTGCTTCTTCCTTGATCTTTCTCCCAACACCTTCTGCCCTGGACCTTGCGAAATAGGAGGATCGTTCAAACCACCCCGAGCCAAAGAGCTTAATTGGGGGAAGTTAATGTTCCCATTTATTGCCATCAAACCTGCCCTGATAACACAGGGTTAGTTCTCTGGGTTACTTCTCGACTTCAGTCCGGAGTACCTCCGCAGGAAAAAAGTTGGGGATTGCAACCCATCCTAAGCAAAACCAGAACAACCCACCGCCCGCATCCTGAACCTAAGAAGGTTTACCCGGGAGGATAGTCCCATTGCTTTCAACCGGACGGGGGTGGGGACGGCTCGCTTCCAAGTCAAAAATAAAATTAAATATCTGTAACACCGTGGGTGGGTGTGAGTGGAAAAGGCAGCTTCAAGGCTCCTCCGCCCACATTTACTCGGGAGTAAAACCATTGAACGGAACGGTGCTCCTTCTGGGTGTAATTAGCAGCCTCGCCACCGTCCAACAACGTCGTGCAAAAGCCCACCATTCTTCCCGTCTGTCTAGACAAGGGTAAGCCGCGCTCCCGGCAGGGTAGGACTTTGGGGGGGTTAGAAGTGGAGCCCCCCCTCAGCAAATGAGCAGGAGGCTCCCCAAGAACAGCAGGATTGGCTCCCCGTATTTCCAAGTGAGGGAAGCAAAAGGCACGACCGGGCGGGGGATCCCAAAGAAGGGCCTCTCCACAAGACCTAATTCTGCCCAGAGTCTAAACTGCCTTAACCTGGCTGTAAGGGAACGTGCGCCTTTTCTCTCTCCTTGCCTTCTTCTGTAACCGAGCTCTCCTTGTTCCTGTGCCCGCAGATTTGACTTCCTTATTAACCACCAGTCGCCCATCTGGGGTTCATCTCCCCGCCTTACAGCCTCCGGCCGGCCAGTTCTTCGCGTCTCTAGAGCCCATTAACGAGACCTCCGCGGTCCTGGGGCCTTTAAACACAACCCCAAGGAATTCCGTTCAGCACCAGTTTCAAGACACTTTTCCAGGTACAGACGCACCCTTCTTTTAAACCCGCATCCAGCGCGCACGGGGCGACCCCCTTCTGCCCCAAGCCATCCTTTCGCTCTGCTCTCCGGCGTTCGCATTCCCAGGAACGCGCGCGGTTTACTTGGGAGTAAGGGCCGTGGGAGTCAATGGGACTTACGGTCAAGCAAACCTGCAGAAGGCTCGATTAGGCGCCAGATCCTAACAACCGCGCCGTCCAAGCGCGCGTTCTTTAGGATCGCGGTAGGGCGCCATTGCGAGTTTTCGGTGGTGGCGGCGGGCTGTGAGTGCCCAGCCCCTAACCGTGTGTGTAGGAACGATGTGGTAAGAGAGAGAGCCTTGAGGATTGAGAGGGGGTGCTTGCGAGAATTTGGCCCCCCTCGGCCTTGCCTAAAAGGCTGTTCATACTTGGAAGAAATGTTCCCATGGGATCATGCTTACACTGCAAAGAGAAGTAGGTGCTGTTTGGAAAGTCATGAGTTTACAGGTAGCTCACCTTCAGGAAGAATCGGGGAATGGGAGGGGATATAAGGGGGGCACGATCTTCAACAGACCTGATCTCCAACACTGACGGTGCCTAAAAGTAAAAGAAAGGTCGAACTCATGTGTGGGGTGAACTTATAAAGTGGGGTGGGAGGGTGGGGTGAGTGCTTTGAAATAAATCGAGAGTACCCTTTAAGTGTTATTTTGCAAAAAAAGGTGACATCTATTGTTAGGCTATTTCCTAAGAGACCCATGGGTCTTTTATTAGTGCCCGAATCCTGAAGTTGTTGGGCTACCAGTGCGCCCCACTGAACGCGCTTCGCCCTTTGCTTCTTTGGCGCCTCGGCCCCTCATTCAACACCTCTCTCTCTCTCTCTCTCTCTCTCTCTCTCTCTCTCTCTCTCCATTCCTCTATTCCTCCCTCCTTCCTTGGTGCCTTCCTTCCACCCTGCAGGGCCTTACGCGGTGCTCACCAAAGACACGCTGCCTCAGACCTACAAGCGGAAGCGCTCGTGGTCCCGAGCGGTTTTCTCCAACCTCCAAAGGAAAGGCTTGGAGAAGCGCTTCGAAATCCAGAAGTACGTCACCAAACCGGACAGAAAACAGCTGGCAGCCATGCTGGGACTCACGGACGCGCAGGTAAGAGCTTGCGCGGGGCGCGGATCCCTGGTTCGACGCGCCAGGGAAAAAGAGCCTAAGGTTAGGATCGGGTTAACTTAACAATCAGTGAAATGTAGTATCAGTAAAAGTCTGGATGAGAGGACATTTCCCCTTTATTTCAAGAGGGCAGGCCTTTAATCATCATCATCTTTATGATGTTTTACAAATTCCAGAGAAGTAGGGGTGACACACTCACACACACACACACGAGCCTTACGCCACTTTAAAAACTGTTTGATTGTGGTATAAGCTTTCTTGAACTAGAGAACCCACGTAGTGAAATAAACGGGAACCTCGTCCACTAAGGCTACAATCCAGGACACGTTTAGGATTTCCCTGCAAAGCGTGCGCTCGATCCTGTGCGCATTTCCCCCAAGAGAAGTTCCCCTGAATCGCTAAGCCTTGCATCTTTCGTTGCCGAGTTTGTTTGCGTTTGCTTCCGCGTAAACCAAAGCGGAGGTTCCCCCCTTCCCACCACTGCAATCTTGCGAACTAGCCCCCTTTGCGTCCAGCCGCACCGTTGGTGCGGAATCAGTAAAGGATCGGGCTGCGCGTTTGGGACGGAGGGGATTAGACAACCGTGGGCAGGCGGAGAGAAGAGAGGCATTGAGATACTTGCGCTCCCCACCCCCCTGGCCTCGGGCTTAATTTGTAAAGTATTGCAGCGTTAATATGAGGTATCTTCACATTGCTTCGTGCTTAGTAATGCAGTAAATACATGTCGATTTGCTGAAGCGAGCAAAGGGGGGAAGGGACCAGAAGTTCACGCCAAGATTTATGTCAGTTACACCCGGATTGTTTGTTTTGGCTGCGAGTGGGAAAAGCCAGCGAGGAAGGACGAAATTGGCTGCGAAGGGAGATGAGGATTTGGGGGCTTTGACTGTGAAGCGCAGCCCTGGTAGGAAACGCAACTAAAGAAGCGGGGGAGGCCGCGTGATATTTCGGTCTTGTGAAATGCTGCTTTGGAGGCAAGCTGCTGACTGTTAGACAAGGTCGAGGTGTTTCTGGTGGGGGTGAAAAAACACAAATGCTGCTTATGGGTGCAAAATCTTGCAAGCCAAACACCTTTCTCCTCGAGAGACCAGCCTCTCCCCACCCTCGAATGAGCTGTAGAACAGTCCAGCAGGACTCATGGATATCATCAAGGGATTTTTCAAAGTACTTTTCCAGCCCCTTATTTCATTGTAATGGAAAATATTCTATAGGAGGAATTATATCCCTTGCACACAGAGAATATTTCCCCTTGGCAATAGAACCTGAGCGGTGTAATAGAATCTAAATCTATATGTTTGTGGTGTGTGTGTTTCGGAGTCTAGGGAAATATATTGGAATATATTTCTTCCTGAATACACACAGAATGTTAAGGTGTACTGAGGAACGTTTATTTATTTATTTATTCATTTCTTTTACATCCTGCCTTTTTCTCTAAGGAGTTGACGGTGGATTGCATAGTAATAATAATAATAAATAATAAAATTTTATTTATACCCCGCCCTCCCTGGACAGGGCTGGGCTCAGGGCGGCCAACACCAAACATGAATTACAATAAAACGTAACAGGAAAAACCCCCACAAAGAAACAAACAAGCAGTTAATTAAAATACAGCTGAAAATGCAGCCTCATTTTAGTAGTAGCCCATAAATCAAGACCATAAAGGGAGGAAACATCAGATATTCACCCGAGCCAGCTATCCATGCTGGTCCTACATGGGCCAGCAAAAAAGCCAAGGGAAAATTTGTATACCAAATCCCATATAAGGGGTCAGAGTAAGTCTAAGCCAAAGGCCAGGCGTCAAACCCCACAGGGCCCTAGTCTCTTGTGACAGAGCATTCCACCACGTCGGGACCAGTGCTGAAAAGGCCCTGGCCCTAGTTGAGACCAATCTAACTTCTTTGAGGCTTCGGACCTCCAATGTGTTGTTATTTATGGACCATAAGGTCCTCCGCAGTGTATACCAGGAGAGGTGGTCCTGTGGGTACGAGGGTCCATAGTTCTTATTTAATCCCCACAACAACCCTGTGGGATATGTTAGGCTGAGAGCGAGCAACAGGCCCAAGGTCACCCAGTGAGTTTAAGGCCTGAGTGGAGATTTGAAACCTGGACACACTAACCATTGTACCACATGTACTATTTTCATTCATGTTAACATAATTATATGCTGTACCCTACCTTTAAAAAGGATCAGGTTACCAGTGCATAAACTGGTCCCAATCCAATTAAAGTTAATTTTCAGAAGCAACCAATCAATACTTTTGAGTAAACATATATAGGGTTATGCTTCAGGGTGCACCAAAAGTAACGGGATAAATTAGGTTACCTGAGAGTAAGCCCCATTGAATTCAATAGGCTTTACTTCTGAGTAGACATGGTTAGGATTAAGCTCATGACTATATTTTGTGGGATGAAGGGGCATATAGGTATAATAAAGAATACACTATGACTGCAGTGCTGTGCATGTCCTACTGAACATCAGAGTTCTATTCAGTGGGGCCCAATCCCATGCAGGATTAGACTTCACCATGTTGATAACTGTATAATTGTGACCACTGAACTTGAGAAAGGCAGTCACCTATAGCTGCTAAATCTGTATCTATAAAATACATTAATTAAATATAAATAAATCAATATCATGTAACCTCTTGCACCTAAGAGAACAAGCACAAATAAAGGAGACATCTAGGACATGATCTAAACAAAATCATGCACACTCCAGCCCCACTGATTTCAGTGGGAGAGTTCATATATGTTTACCAGTGTGATCATATGCACATTGGTTCAGAAGTAAGCCCCATTGACTTCAATGGGACTCACTCCCAGGAAAGTGTGTATAGGATTGCAGCATAAATCTCTCCTGGTTGAAAGCAGTGGGGTTTGAAAGAGCTTGTCTTGGTCTGTGCCCTTGGTTTCTATAAGGACAATCCTACTGTCAGTTGGGAAAGACACACATACATGAAGAAGTGCAGCCCCAAATCGTCGGTGTTAAAATATTTATGTTCAAGTAGCTTTTGCCTATGGAATATTAGAGATCAGCCACAAAGCCAGCAACATTGATTTCAAAGTGCAGCTGGTCTGCTGTTGCCTTGCCACCCAAGTGAGTCTGGTAGCAGTGAATCTGGGACTCCAGTAGAAAATTGGCAATAATTTATCCTAACCCTTATGTGAGCTTGCAAAGCTGAGCACTGTACTGTAGAGCCTGCTAAACAACTAAATATCAGTGATGAAAATACTTTTAGCTAAAAGAGAGAGAGGGGGGCATGAGATTGGAGGGAGTGGGGAATAAGGGACTGTGCTGTTCTATTGTGACAATGTGGAAGGCCTAATAAACTATACGGTAGACACATTGATTTCAAAAGATCACTTCCTCAATGAATGGTTGATATTTGCCTGCATAATGTAGGGATAGCAACTGCCATCCATGTAATATACATTGAGTTGTTTATTCAACATTTAGATCTATTCCAAGTACATCCATTGAAATCAACTCGCTTAGGCCCATTAATTCCTGTGAGTTTGCTCTGAGTATATCTGAGTTAGATGCAAGCCCTTTCGTTACAGCAGACTGGCTTTCTTTTCCTTTTTAATTGAAGTGTGTCCATTCAATATACTCAACCCCAAGAGAGAACTACAAAGCACTCCGGTGGCAGAGAAGAAAAACCTCAATGGGGATTTTGTGGCTAGTTGCCAGGAAAACACCTCTTCTAGATTAATACAGGAATACCAGACATATTATCATTTGAGTGCAGGTCCCATCGATTTCAACAGAATACCCAAGTGCACTTAGGGAGGAGATTACTAAGTAAAGAGTAAACATCTTTGGACTGCAGTTGTGTGTGTACTTGCCTAGCAGTTCCACTGAAATCTTTAGGGCTTACTTCTGAGTAAACAGTAGGATTGGCACTGCTACCCATCCACTTTGGAAGAACCATTCTAGGTTTTGCTATAGCCTCTCGATGCTGTATTTTAAACAATGTGTTCAATTTTCATGGGAGCCTATTATGAAAAATCAAGACGACAACTGCATTTACGGTTATTTCTTTCCCTTATTTCAAATTTTTTTTTACATAACTGTTTTAATTTAAGGTAATTATTTTAAAAGATCGAAATAAGAGAGGCCAGAGTAATAATAAGTCTTTGTCTTTTGAACATACTTCCTATCTTCTCTAATTCATTTTTGTTCAAAAACTGGAAACGAGTGCTTTTCTTATTAAATTCAGATCTGCTCATTTCTGCTTAAGCTTGGGCTTGTGGGCCACTCTTTCACAGATCTACTCAGCACAATGGGATCAAGTGCCCATGATTCCTGTGATGGCAAAAATTATTGGAGTAGGGAATAGAGGGGGTACTATAATACAGCTAAGTTGTGGACGGAGAAAATATTTTCTCTACGCTCGTAAGACCTTCTAATAAAAAATAAAGGAAAACTCACACAATATTTCACACGTGTTCAGAATTGAACCCTGAAATTTATTTATTTTCCTATGCCCATGAAGACTAGAATGTTTTACTCTTTTAAAACATGAATTCCTTATTTTTATATCTCTGGGCCAGGGGTACAAGAACATGGGCTGGAGGTTAGTGGTGCCCTGGACCTTAGGAGAGGGAGAATCGCAGTCTAGCCTCAGGCCCCCCATCTGATGCCCTGTGTGTCTCTGCTCTCTGGTTCACTTGCAGGTGAAAGTCTGGTTCCAGAACAGGCGCATGAAATGGAGGCACTCCAAGGAGGCGCAGGCGCAGAAGGACAAAGAGAAGGAGCCAGAAGAGAAGCCAGCAGGGGGCGCTGCGCTGACAGTCGAGGGAGAGGTGGAGCGCAGCCCTAGCCGCTCAGAAGGCGAGAGCGAAAGCAGCGAGGCCGAATCCCTGGATCTGGAGCCCGGCAGCGATGCGGAACGGACTGAGGTGGGGGCCGACACCGAGCAGGCCCTGCAACGGCACAGCCCCGAGCTGCAACACCCGGCCGGATCGGAGACTGCAGTTCACCCTGAGCCGCCTTTGGCTCCCACAGGCCTGGACCAAGGCAGAGAACCTCTAAGGCGCCTGGAGCCTTCTTTTTGCCTACGGGACTCCCCATGACTGCCTCTCAGAGAACCAGCTATCAGTTTGGGAAGCCGCCAAAAGCCAAGTGATCGCCCCGCTTGGGAAATAGTAGCACCCCCTAACTGCAGGTGGGTGTGGGGTACAATAACCCCTAGGAAATATGTTATTCTTTATGAGGTAAACTACCTCTGAACTACCAGATTTGGGGTACTAACCTCTGCTGCAGGTGGGAAGATCAGAGGTTTCTCGAACTATGTAGGGCATCAGCCCACAGCAGTGAGTGGGCTGTGGCGAGAGGGCAGTCCTGCTCAGCCTCAGGATCTAATAGGAAGGAAACTCACAGAAGTAGCTCAGGGGAGACCTTTCCCATCTTTGCTGGCAGAGGAGCCTTCCCGGGTCCAGGAAATCACAGAGACCATGTCTTCTTCTTTGTCCTTCTCTTAACTCCCCCACCTTCCTCCCCTCATTCACAATGTGAAGTATTTCACCAACCCCAACCCCTTGCCAAAATGTGTTGCTTTGTGTAATCTGGCCAAGAAATACTGCACTGAAAAAAAGAACAGAAAAGTAGACTGTAAATAAATTGTTTGTTTAATTTGTGATGTCTGGTTTTGTTACTAGATAGAACAGCCTAGTTGGGTTGATCCACAACTGGGACACAATTAAGACCTTTAGAGGCTCCAAATTATCTTCTGTACCATAAAAATAAATAAAAACAGTATTAAGAAAGAGAGGTTTGGTACTCTCATATATATCTAATTCAAAATATGAACAATAATAAACCATAAAATAAAATTTTATTTTCCAAAATGAAACAAAACCTGCAGCAAGATGGAAAATAATGTTTATTTTTATATACTTCCACTTTATTTATATTTGAATTAATTTTTTTACTTTTTTTCTAATTGCAAAGTCTTTGATCAGATCCTCAGAACTAATTTTACATAACACATCTGCTTCTATACTTAGTAGAGCTAAGGCATCCATCCTGCCCTATTGGCATAGTTGTTCTGTTGTGATTTTTAATATACTTCAACTGAGAAAATGAACGCTCAGCTGAGCAATTTGTGACTATTAATGTTAAAAATCCAGCAATGGAAAAATTCTGTGGTGCCCCCCTTCCCATGATGCCCTAAGCACGTGCTTATTTTGCTTAATGGTTAATCCAGCCCTGCTGGGACACTTAGAGTGAGACAACTCCTTGACTGAAGTCTTTTTTCCAGGGTGGAAAACCTGTGGCCCGCCAAATGATGTTGGTCTCCAATTGCCATCAGTATCAGCCATCATGGCCTGGCCAATAGCCAGGTATGATGGGAATGGTAGTCCAGCAACATTTAAAAGGCCACATGGGCATCACCAGTAATTTTGTGGGGGGGGGGGAGTCAAAGTTGTTGAGCATTTTTTTAAAGGAAATCGCTCCATAAAGATGACTTCATGTGGGGCAGGCTTCTGCTAAAGGGGGACAGAACCTCAGATAATTGAGTAATTTCAATGCTTTTCAATTATATTTGTGAATCTTGGCTATGCTTATAGAGGGCCACATAGTCCCTGCCCTAAATTCAACCCTTCCACCCAATTCTCACTCACCGTATCAGCAGCAGGAACAGACATTCCTCTTATGATGACTGCTTTAAAAAATAATTTTAAACATCAAAGAGAAATTTCTGGACTAAATCAGCTTCAGTTCTTGAGCTGAGGAAGCCGCAGTTGGTATGCTTTCGCTTTGCTCCTTTACGCTTCTAAACGTTTAGTGGACCTTAGATTATCTTACGCTGCAGTGAGTAAGGCCCTTTTCTTTTAATAGGTTAAATAAAACCAATGGTTTTGTCATAAGAAATTGCATTTAAATATAACTGATCACTAAGGGGCTGTCACCTTTCTCATTTTTTATTTCTAGTAGATGTGGCTTTACTGTAGTTGAAAGCTGCCATTATAATAATAAATGTTTTAATAATAAACCCAAAAGAAATATTTAAAATAAAAGAATTGGTGCCACACAGGCAATCCTAAGAACAGTTTCTAAACAACTGGATCTCATGCTCCTGGAGTTAGAAACTAGTCTGCAGCCTTTTCTGCACTTACCTGAGAGTAAGCATCATTGAATTCAATAGGTCTTACTTCTGAGTTGGCATGCTTGGCTTGCACTTTGAGTCCGACAGTGTTTCATGGTGCTTCCTTCCATGTAGGTGTGTATAGGATTGGAACCTTAGTCTGCACACGTACCTAGGAATAAGCCCTATGGAACACAGAGTAATTTCTGAATGCACTAGAATGAATCCCAAGTCTTGTTGAACTCTGTGGAAAGAATATTTGAGTCAATGTGTTTATTTTACGTTGGAGATAAAAGGATTCAGCATCTAAATGAGGCAGCATCACTTAGATAGTAACGCTCTTAGATTACAGTACAACCAAATTTGTAGGGGATAAATCTTAAAAATAGGTGGAGCTCCCCACCTGAATTATTACCTGAATCACAAACTGGAAATTAAATTAAGACTGAAAGCTAGCTCTCGCCCTCTCTCTCGTCCCCCTTTCCCGACAATGCACTCTATGAATGCATCTGTTCTGTCTTTATGTTACTCGTGCTGAATCTCCATGCAAGCCCACGAGACAGGTCGCACGAGCTCTGGAGATTTCCCCGGGTTAGGCAAAAGAACCTGCTAATTATCTGGCTCACATTAAAGGTTCAGAAATTCCGAGCCAAACTTACTCATTCTTGAGAGCAGATCCACTGAAATAGATGAAGTTTTAGTTAGCCGTGACAAACGAGTCCCATTGATTTAGTGGGTCTGCTCTAAAGGATGACTCAAGTCTGGATTCAGTCCAAACGGTTCACACGCCTGGACTTCCATGTTGGGTCCCTAGATGTTGCTGGACTACAACTCTCATCATCCGTGTCCATTGGCTAAACTGTCTGGGCATGATGGGAGTTGTAGTCCAACATCATCGGAGGACCCAAGGAGGTTGAGGAACACCAGCCGAAGAAGTCCACAGAAGGCGTCATCGGTTCCCACCAGTTGGCCTAGTCTACTTCCTCCGTGGTTGAGGAAAGCTGCGAGAGTCTGACTTCCCATAGACGTCTTCCTTCCCCAGGCAATGAGCCTAATAATCGGAGCCTAAACGGAGCCTCCACATCATTTCTATAATTCGATCCGAGCCACCCGATCTGTTTGCTGGCTAGATGAGGTCTTGTTCTTCCACCTGTAAGCGGGTCACCCTTCTCTGGCCCAGCATAAATATGGCCCTCCATTATAAAAGCACTAAAGAGAGTGGAAAGTCAAATCTAAGTTCATCTAGAGTTACAGATTGAACTAGATACCCAGGCAGGCTCTCCAAAGCGTCCAACAGGTGCCTGTAAACTGGCGTCGTTATCTTCTGAGCGCTGGCTGGAGAGTTGGCCTCGCTGAACTCAGTTGGACTTACTTCGGAGTTGGTAAGGTAGATAGTTCTCGTGGCTTAGCCAGGAAGTGATATTTTCCAGTCTGACTTTTTCCTGGCTTCGCAGGAAATTAAGACACAAATACACACATACACACCACAAAACAAATTCCTCATTTTCTTTCTTTGCTTCAACCTCCCATACAAGGGGTGCGGGTGGTTCCAGAGTCTGTTAAAATATAAAGCCTACCGAAAAAAAAATCGGTTTCTTTAAGAACAGGGACTTCGTCTTTGGTTTAGGAGATCCGAAGGACGAAAACAGGATATGGAAAGATAGAACTCATTCGGTTCCTAGGCCTTTCCCCAAAGCGTCATTTTATTGAGTTAAGAATAAATGGACTAAGCAAACTCCAGCCACCTTCCACATTGCCTGGAATGAAGCGGCAGCGTAGTTCACGCTTCCCAGAAACGGGCGTGTTTTGCTTGACGCGTGTCGTTGAAACACACACGTGTGTGTTCTTACGACCTCGGCTGTTTTTTTGGTTCAGATTTTGACTGGTGAGATGGAGGACAATTTAGCAAGCAATCGGGTACAGGAGTCCGTCTCAAAAAGATCGCCGCCGTCGCAAAAACCCCTCGAATTTTTTAAAAAATCACCTTTTGATTTATTTTTTTAATTGTCCCTTTTCATCCTCTTGAAATATGACGTTCCTCGTATAAGCTTCGTAGCGTCAGATGCGCCACACCTTTCTTTGAAAGGCACAAAGACTGGGATTTATTTCCCAGACAAGGCGTTTAGGATCCGGTCTCTCCGACCAGAGATGCCAACTGGGCGCGCAGACTCGGACTGGGGGCGCTGGAGTCGAGGCGAGCTCTTGAATTCTCCTCCGTTTGGAGGCTGAGTCCCTTCTCAGGAAAAAGGGGGACATCTGCCGCAGAAAAAGGACTGAGATTTAAGCTTCAGGTACTCAAGAGCTGGAGAGGTCAATCACGCTGAATTCAGCTTGGAAGTAATTGCAAGCGAGTTTCACTCGACCGAACGAGCGAGCCTTGCCATATATTTAAACTGTCCCATATCCAGGTAGGATAAGGGTCAAACGACCCGTCGAAATCTGAAAAGCATCCAGGCGGTCAATGGTACAATTTCAGGCCAGAGACTGACTTGCATCGAAATGTTTCCCGGATTGAACGTGTAGCCTTTGGGATGGCGCGAGAGGGAGGTCCCGCTAGCGCGCCGCTCGAAAAGCACTTTTCAGAGAAGGGAAATCCCAGAGTTCGCATATGCAGGCTAAACAATATATGATTCCATGACTCGCCCGCGTGGAACATTATTTCAGAGTGAAATAGAAAGCTGTGATGATTCTTTTTTTCCTGGGTAGCCTCTCCATCTTAAACACACAACAAGGCGCTTTGAAATGCAAAGAGGGTCCCTTCCCGGCGCGCTCGGCGTTTGCGCGCGTCCCGGGCGGGCCCGATTCCAACATCTGCTTAGGACTGGGGGCTGGGGGGGTAAATAAGTTCTTGTTTTTAATATTAACTCTGTTTCTCAGTCGCTTCGGGGGTTCACGCTCGGGACAGAAAGGCGGGGGTAAACTCCTAAAATTAGGATATTGAATAGGTATTGAGGATGGAGAATTTCAGCCTTACTGGTCATGGCGCAGGAAATTTTAGACTCTGCACTATATGATATTTAAGGGATTTGGGGTCGTCCCCAATTCCTTCTTCCAAAATGTGGTGAGCCGGCCCAGCTTGCTTTGTGGGCCCCTCGGCTCAATCTGCGGTGAGCAGGAGGCTCTGGGGTTTCTCCCCAAAGACAACATCTCCCGCTGCTCACTTGGGGGCTCCGTCTGTTACAGGAGCCCAGCCACGAATGCCATAATTTCATATTCATAAAGATTCGAGCGTTCCCCCTCCCTTTCCCAGAAACACAATGGACCTCTGTGCGCAGCTGAAGTGAAAAATGTTGGAAAAGTCCTGTTGATTTCAAGGAGAGGGTTGGAAACCACCTGCTTAATACTCAGATTCCAAAGAATAAATAAATGGTACAACGCTTACTATGGGCGGGATCGGGCCCGATTGCTAAAGCGAATTGCCGAATATATGCCCATATATACGTACTGTGCACACACGTATGAAATAAGGAGTCACACAAATATAGTTGCTGGCGAAGCGAAGCCAAGGAAACATTTTTTGTGAGGGTGTGCCTCCTGCAAATTTCATATTTGTCCGTCAAGAAGCGGGCAACGGCACAATAATCTGGAATTAATGCATGGTTTGAGGACGGCCTCGCAGGCTTGCTTTTTACCCTGCATAAAGCGTCTCTCAAGAGCTGCGCTGGCAGATTAAAATGATAGATATCTATAATTTTTTCCCTTTAAGGAAAGTCTTTTTTCCTTTTCTTTAAGGGAAGTCTTCTAGACCCTGGGCCGGGGACTATGCACGCTTCCAATTCAATGTGTTTGCGTGTCTACAAACAGACACACACTGGGTTGGAAACGTGTATATATAATCCCGATTCCAGGAGCTGAGAGACCTCGCTTTTTGAAATATATCTATCTAGATATCTGTATAAGGAAGGGAGTGCAGAACAAAAACAGTCCTCAGATACCACAGTGCAATCGTAAGACTGTTTACTCGGGAGTAAGTCTTACTAAACTAAATCGGACGCAGTCCCTAGTAGGTAAGTGGTGTTGGGGCTGAGGTCACGATCCTGTGCAAACCTACCAGGGAGTAAGTCCCACAGAACTAACTGAGACGACCTTCGGAGTAAGCGTCCCTAAGGCTGGGCGGGAACTGGCACATTTCCAGAACAGGTTTACTCCCGGAGTAAGCCCCATTGAATATGAGAGGGATTTACTCCCAAGTATGTGTATAAGATTGTAGCCTAACCGCTAAGTTAGGTTCCCAGGCTAGGGGGACTCTTAATAAGCAGCAAAACCGCTCTGGGAAGACTGATTCGGAACCAAGTGGTGCACTAACAGCTTTGGCGACGATCCGGCTTGTCAAAGGAAAGGGTTTGGCGCGTCCCTTTCATCGCAGGTCAAGGCGAGAAAGTCCAGCGTCTGAGAAAGGACCAGGACGCCACTAAATAAAGGACTGGGGTGATATTCGCCCTATAGGGAGTATTTTTCATTGCTATTAAAAATACAACCTAATACGGTGCGTCGTTCGATGTTTTAGGAATTAACATTTCGATTCACCACCCAGTTATACAGAAATAGTGACATTTAAGAGGATCTGTGTAGCTGTGCTGTTCCTAAACGTTCAGGCCCCATTAGTTTATATGGGTATGATTTCGGCCTGTGTTTAATATTGCCCATTAGAGCTCATTAGGACGGTGAAGGCTGTAATTCTATTGAGAGTTATGTGGGAGTAAATCCTGTGGAACTCAGTGGGGCTTACTTCTGAGTAGACACGTATAAGCTTGCATTGTCAGGTTACAATCCTGTGCACATTTATCTGGGTCTAAGGCCCATTGAATGCGGCTAAGCTCTTTTCGGAGAAGACATCCTAGGAAGGCATTATAAAAGTAACTAACTAGTTATCCAAACGTTATTGAAGAAACACAACCAGGGAAATCCATATATATTGGCTTTGTTGCGCTGGAAAGGGAAGACTCAACGATCTGCAGAATTTTAATTTTTAAGTTTTTTTATTTTGGTTTACAAAAAGATCTGAAAATATACCGGAGGAAGAGGAGATCTGAAATGTGAAGCATATCTCGTTGAAATCATTTTCCTAGGATCAGCCTGACCGACCTCTGGGACTACTCTGAAGTAGGCGGGCTGGTCGTCCCAAATACACGAGTCTCAGGGCCACACCGCTGCGAAACGATTTTCACTGCAGAAAGTAGAGTTATATGCGCATGACACCTTTTCGTGGAAGTAAGGCCGACAAAGTTCAGTGGGATTTATTTCCAAGTAAGCGAGTGTAGTATCGCCATTGTTGGGGAAGGATACCAGCGGGACATTGAATAAAGTAGCGGCGGAATATTTTATATCATTGGTTCCCCCTTGATTCCAGAAACTCATCCCAATGTCCCTACCCTATTCAGAATAGCGGTTTGCGCGACACACTAAAGTTCAAAATAGTAATAATAAATTGCACGTTTATTCGAAATCCAGTTAAAACTATTAGTTAATTAATTCAACAAAACTGATGAACTTGATCCAGTGACACCAGCTTTTCAAAGTCTGATAGCCAATTACCCCCCAGCGCCCTTTGCCTCGTAGCGCCCCCCACTGTCGCTTTGGGCACCGCTGTTTTAGATGACGCTGATAAAAGCAGCAGCAGTAGCAGCTGCAGCAGCAGCTAAGTTTTGTTCCTAAATCCGAATTTACAGACTGCTTCTTTAGGTTGGGACCCCACCAACCTTCCTTGGAAGTGAGTTGCCATTGAGATCAGGGCGAGGGACTGACTCCCAAGCCCACGTCGCTTCAGCCCGGCGGTGCCAACGTGGCGATGGGTGGCTTCTCCAGGACTTGGAGGAGAAAGGCCCGCGAGATGCGTTCAAAGGGGAAGCAGGCAGTCTCTCTCCAACGCGGTCTTGGCTTTCCGTGCTCAGCAGGCAAAAATAAAAAGAAAAACTCTCTGAAAAGAGGAACCCCATTTATTCAACCCGGCCCAGAGAGCGAGAGAGAAAATGGTGGTTTTAAAAATGTATATCTTTCGAAATGGCTTTGGAGAAGGCTCAAAGAAATCCCGGGCACTTTCTCCTTGAAATGCACTTCGGTCGGAAGCTCTCCGCTCGCTTTCCTTGGCAGGACATTCCCGCCCCTGAAAGTTGGTGGGGCTTTCCTTCCAAAGAAAGCGGCCGCGATCTTAGGAGCGCTTAATTGGAAGAGGCAACCCCTCCGAGTGGGCAGGGGAGCTGCTCCTTTGCATGTCAAACGTGTCTTACTTAGCCTGGATCTACAGTACTTGGGCCAACTAAGCGGCCCTTCTCCCCAGAAATGGCCTGGTCCGATTTCTTTCCTAGTGTTGAAACTCCCACTTACCATTTGTTTTGTTAGGCACCAGAGGTCTGACCTGACAACTGCCACCAAGTCATAAATACCTTCCTTAGAAGTAAGGGGTTGGGGAGGGTGGCGGCACTCCAGCTGCAGACACCCCTGGGGGAAACGGATTGCCTTGACCATTGCAGTCTAGATTCGGGCCTAGTTTGGGGTCCGAATCAACGTTGGCTGGCCTGATGGATGACCTCCTTTGGGGGGAAAGCAGGAGCCTGATCTTGTTGCTCTTTGCTTTCGATACTGCTGCCCATGGTATCCTCCTGGACCATCTCAAAGAGTTATGAGTTGTTGGCCCTGTTTTATACAGTGGTCCCACTCCTACTTATGAGGCTGGGTTCAGAGAACAGGGTTTGGGGATTGGGCATCAGGCCCTATTTTGTCCCTAGTGCTATTTAAGATCTATAATAAGCCATTGGGGGAGGTCATGAAGACACTGGGGCACAATTTCACCAGCATGCTGGTGACATCCAGCTCTGTTTCTGTTACATTTTGGTCAGGAGAGGCTATGACTCTTCAGAACTTGTGGTTGGTGAGCTGGATGAAGGCCAATAACCTGATTCTGAGTCCTGATAAGATGGAGACTCTGTGGGCAACAGGTTTCCAGGTTCAGGAGTTGGGGTGCTGACTGCTTCTGCATAGGGTTGCACTTCCTCTGAAGGGACAGGTATGTAGCATGGGGGTCGGTGCTCCTTGATCCATCTTTATCACTGGAGGCTCAGGCGAGGAGTACCTGCTACTAACTTAGTGTTGTGGTATGCCAACCATGCCCTTTCCTGTGCATGGATAACTTGGCCACTGTGTTTCATGCATTGGGAACGTCACTGTGGGACTACTGTGCTGCACTATATGGGGGGCTTCCCTTGAGACTGGTCCAGAAGTTGAAGATGGTGCAGAGTGTTGCTGCTAGGTTGCTGAGTGGCTTACCTGAACAGGTGTGTATTACACCTGTACCCCGGGAACTGCGCTGATTGCTGAATAGCTACTGGGACTTATTGTTGTTGTTTAGTCGTTTAGTCATGTCCGACTCTTTGTGACCCCATGGACCAGAGCACACCAGGCACTCCTGTTTTCCACTGCCTCCTGCAGTTTGGTCAAACGCATGCTGGTAGCTTCGACAACACTGTCCAACCATCTTGTCCTCTGTCGTCCCCTTCTCCTTGTGCCCTCCATCTTTCCCAACATCAGGGTCTTTTCCAGGGAGTCTTCTCTTCTCATGAGGTGGCCAAAGTATTGGAGCCTCAGCTTCAGGATCTGTCCTTCCAGTGAGCACTCAGGGCTGATTTCCTTCAGAATGGAGAGGTTTGATCTACTTGCAGTCCATGGGACTCTCAAGAGTCTCCTCCAGCACCATAATTCAAAAGCATCAATTATGGGATTTATTACTAATCAAGAAAGCCTTGCACAATTGGGCACAACCAGGTTGCCTGGAGGACATCCTGACCTTCATAGATGTGCATGACCACTGAGATCATCGGGTGAAATGTTACTTGTGGCATTGCCCCCTAAAGATTGTCATAAGGGGGTGACAAACAGGCGCAGGATAAGCCTCCCAGTTTCACGGCATTCACTCTGTACTAGATTGCATTCATTTGTAGCGCTCACTTCGACGCAGTGAATTTAGAACCGGGTGGGACTCTTCCTTCCGACTAAAAAAGTTCGGGGTGGTTTGTCAAGAGGTTTAGTTGCCCCTCAGCCTGTGAGCTGCTTGAAATTCACGTAGTATCCTAACCCAAGAGAAACGCTGCGATTGAAAAGAAAACAGCTTTTCTTTTGACGAAATGAACTTGCCCTCCAAGATCACCCCAGCACTAAGCTGGAAACTCTTTTGGTTTCAAGAATTACATAAAAGAATCACGTCGGGTGTGGAGAAGAAACCGTCGTCCGCGCCTATTGGGGTTGATATGAGAGTCTTAGTTCAGCAGCATCTGGGGGCGCGGGCAAAGGTTCCTCACATCTGTACGTTAGAAGTAGCAACGGGAGTCTCTTCTCGTGAACTCAGAAATAAGTCCCGTTTAGCCAGAAGGGCCTTCCTCACTAGTAAATGTCCCCGGGTCTCATAAAATTCAGAGGCACTTCACTATCAAGGCTTGAATTAACGAGCTGGTGCAGAATCGCTCCAGCAGATATGCTTCCAAACTTAAAAAGGGCTAGGATCCAGAAACACTGGGGTTTTCCTCCTCCCTTTCTTTCCATCATCATGATGAGTAGGTTAAACCTACTCGGCTTAATCGAGCTGTGGATGCAACAAGCTGATGGACTATCCTCTTCTACTCCCTGGAGGAGCAACTCTTCAGCCGTTTCCCCACGTCCTTTCCAGCCGCAAAAACTGACCAAGAAGCCTCGTGGCAATGGACCAGCCTCCAACCAAACCAAGGGGAGACTCGGGCGCGGTGGGAACTCTGCTTATGAACAAGAGACATTTGTTCTTAGAGTGCCCAGCGGAAGCGCTGGTTTAGGCAGGAGGCGATTCATGTCCCTTGGTGAAGGCGGAGACGTTGAAAGCGAACAATCAATTGATGCGAATGTGTCAAGGGTGCATGTAGGACGCCCCCCCAGCTTAAAATGGTCTCTAGGCATTGGTTATCTCAAGCACCCTTGCAATAACGCTGTTTTATCAATATGATAATCCTCATGAACGGGAAGGGGAGAGTCACTCTCTCTAGTATCAGCCCCTCCGCATCTGTAATGTGGTGACACCTGAACCCGAGACTCACTCTCCTTTCACGGCCCCAGCTCTCAGCTCGTCTTCTATCCGTTAGTAGCCTTTAACGCGCTGGTTTGTTTCTTCCTCGCACTCTGCGCGTCCCTTCGCTGTTTTGGCTCTACAAACACGCGAGGCGCACGTGCAGCCTCATCCGCTAGCCAGAGGCGAAGGCGATAGATTGACCGCGTGGCTGCTGGCATTAATAGTGAGCCCCCGACGCACCCCTCGAGGTGGTCCGCACGAAAAAGAGAAAGGGCGTCTCTGTCCACAAGCCAAGGAAGCTGGCGTGCTGGCATCATCCGGAGTTTAATAGTCAAGAGCCAGGTTCGACTGCCGGTTTAGTACTAGATTGTATGGTTTGTTACATTTGTACAGCTGTTCAGGGAAACTTTTAATGCTTGATGTCCTATTGTGTTTAAATTTGCTGGAAGCCGCCCAGAGTTGCTGGGGGGTAACCCAGTCAGATGGGCGGCATATAAATAAATTGTTGTTGTTGTTGTTATTATAACCTTGCGCTGGAGTGAGGTTTTGGCGCCACATCATCAACCCTTCCAGGAGCAGTTGGGCTGAAAGATGGTGGTTGGTCCAAGGCCCCCAAGCAAACTTCAGGCTTCTTTACACGATCCTCAGAAGCAGACCTTCAAATGCATCCTTTATCCGATGAGGGTAATGGGCACCAGCCAATCAGAACGAGCTTCCGTGCTGAGATATTTAAAGCAGGAATGAGGAACCTGTCTCCCTCTTGGTGTTGTTGGGCTCCAACTCTCATCAGCCACAGCTAGCCTGGCCAATGGTCAGGGAATGATGGGAGTCCAACAACCTCGGAAGGGCCTCAGGTTACACAGCCCTGCGCTGGACCCGAGGGAAAAGCAACACTGTAGGTCCTAGGAATCACTCCTCTGCAGTTTCTAGACCATGGGATCCAACGAGAGAAACCTGAAGAGTCCTTTTGCTTCCTAGGCCAGCAGTTCTCGATTGTGCCTTTTGATTGGATACGCACAGACTTCCATATCCGGCCCAAAGCGGTTGTGTTTGGATTCTTGGCTCGTTTAAAAGGCACATGCGAAGTCACTCCGAAGTAACTGAATGCCAAACGTTCCAGGCGAGTCCCCGGTGCGCGCGACGCAGGACCCCGCTTGGCTGATGGGCTCCACCTTTCCACTCCCTGCTGGCTGCGATCCTTGTAAACAGCGATTCCCCAGGGGCCCCAGAGGAAGGAGGGCCCTCACCTCTCCTCGCTCTTTGCGCTCGACTGGGACTCCCCTTTTTCAGGCCCAGCAGGGCGAGCCATTAAAGCGGGCTGTTATTTTCCCTCCTCCTTGATGGAGCTGCACCGGGAAGGTCGCGGCTGCGGCGGAGGGTGGGATTCCGGCTCCAGATCTCCACCGAGTTGTGATGGGGGCCAGCTGGCCGAAACCAGAGCGCCTTAATGGGTTTAGCCTTTGCTAATTGGTGTCTTAGAAGCGGAGGGGAGCCGAGGAAGCGCTTTCCTGAGCTTGTTTAGACATCTGCAGACTACAGAGCCCGATCCACCAACTAGTCCTTTATGCTGCTGGGGGGTGGCAGAGGGTTGGAATGAGGAAGAGGGGGAGGTACAAAAATAGGGTGACCCCAAATCATTAGGCATCCCTACAAGAAGGCCCTCTGAAGCCTTTGAGGGCCTTTTTGATTTGAGAAGAATGCTTCTCCCAATATGAAAATAGGTTTCTTGCTTCAGAAATGTTGTCTTCATCAAAATGCAAATCTAATTGATCAATTGGTCAGCCAAACCTGCATAACGAATCAATTAAAGTTTCTTTAGCTGGGTTGCAAGCCCTTCTAAAAAATCTAGTTCCTGTTTCTTTTGTTGTTTAATCTTGACTATATATCTCTATGACCAAGCCTTTAGAGTAGCAGTTACTGTAGAAAAGACTTTTTATGTATGCGGCGACAGCTACATGGATGTTGTTAGCTCAGAGATGGAAAGAAGATAAAGTTCCTACCAGAGAAGAATGGCAAATGAAGCTGTTGGACTATGCCGGAATGGCAAAACTGACTGGAAAGCTCAGGAACCAGGAAGACCAAAAGGAGTGGGGGGAAATTACAAGTTACCTTAAAGACCACTGTAAGCAGCTAAAAACATTAGCAGGCTTGCAATAATACTTGTAATGTAACAAGAACTATAAATACAACGGAGTTATAAAAAACTTGGTTTGTTTTTAAAAAGATGCAGTAGAAAAGCTTAATTATAGAACCCATTGAGGGGAAGGTGGGAAGTCCGGAGATTCAGGAGAATCTTGTAACTTCGGATGTGTGGTGGTATGATTGTAAAACCAAATAAAAATTATTACAGATAGAGCCACAATTACTGTCCTGCGGTACTCCAGACGTTCCCTACAGTTCCCATTATCCCTGACCATTGGCCATGCTGGCCAATCCCTGATGGGAGCTGGAGTCCAGTAACATCCAGAAGGTCACAGGATAGCCGTCTCTGCTTGACAGAGTGGTAAATGCATAGAATCATGGAATTGTGGAGACCCTGAAAAGGACCCTGAGGATCACCTAGTCCAACCCTCTGCAATGCAGGAATATGCAGCTGTCCCATATGGGAATCAAACCTGTGTCCTTGATGTTATCAGCACCATGCTCTAACGGTCCAGCCTTTCTCAACCTGTGGGTCCCCAGATGTTGTTGAACTACAACTCCCATCAACCCTAGCTAGCAAGGCCAGAGCTCAGGGATGATGGGAGTTGTAGTCCAACAACATCTGGGGACACACAGGTTGAAAACCGCTGCATGGGTAGGCAAACTAAGGCCCAGGGGCTAGATCCAGCCCAATCACCCCGTCGTGGGGATTTGAACCGCCAACCTTCTGATTGGCAAGCCCTAGGCTCTGTGGCCACCTGTGTCCCAAGGGCAAGCACTCTAATTGCATGCAAAATCACAGTTCCTGTCTGCCCATCCCCAAAGTGTTGTAAACTGTTTTTGTTAAGTGGAAAGCCCTCAAGAAAGTCTCTGTTTGTCTCTCTCTCTCTCACACACGCACACAGAGAGAGAGAGAGAGAGAGAGAGAGAGAGAGAGAGAAGGAGGAGGAGGAGGAGGAGGAGGAGGAGGAGAGAAAGCTGCATAGGGAACAATAAAACCCAAGTTCCCCTTGTTTATTTATGGTGATGAGAAATCCATTGACCCATGAGTCTTTGTTTTCAGGTCCGGGTAGATAACTTGGAGGTTGGGGAATTGAGCAAGTTATCAGGCTTCAATGGTATCAGAAAGCAGCTTCTCCTGTAAGAGCAATTAATACAACCTCTTCCAGATGGTCAAAGTAGCTCATATGCTTGTGTCATGGGAAATGGACCAACCCCTGAGTTTATTAAAAATATTGGGAAAAGAAACTGGATTGTTCCTGCTTGCTGGTGACTTATAGGACCCTCCCCTTCACTGCCACAGTTTTTTTAGCTCTGCAAGGGATGAGAAAGAAAAGTTTGGGAAAGAAGGCTGCTGAGAAGGCCAAGGGATTACAGTGGTGCCTCGGGTTACATACGCTTCAGGTTACATATGCTTCAGGTTACAGACTCCGCTAACCCAGAAATAGTGCTTCAGGTTAAGAACTTTGCTTCAGGATGAGAACAGAAATCATGCTCCGGCGGCACGGCAGCAGCAGGAGGCCCCATTAGCTAAAGTGGTGCTTCAGGTTAAGAACAGTTTCAGGTTAAGAATGGACCTCCAGAACGAATTAAGTACTTAACCCGAGGTACCACTGTATTTGAGGTCCTTTTGAAACTGTTGCCATTAATCACACACCGTGAGCTATAGAGATCATGATCAAGAAAGGGTTTTGTAGCACCTTATGGTGGCATAAGCTTTTGTGAACTAGAGGCCACATCTTCAGATTCATGAAAGGGTTATCCTTAGGTGTATGGTGTATGTATTATATAACATATATGGGTGTGTGTGGGGGGGGGGACTGTAAACAGTGAGGTAAAGTCAAAAGGTCTGTCACTTATCTGAAAATCATCTCTAGGCAGATGAAGGTGATGGACTACATGGAACTGGCGGAAATG